>NW_028322232.1:4040000-6465833 GCF_059928025.1 Delphinapterus leucas | reverse complement strand
CTGTACCGTAAACCGTCCCCGTCCCCGTCCCCTAACCCTAACCCTAACCCTAAACCTTACCAGAAGCCTTACACTCACCCGTCGCCTAATCCTAACCCGTACACTAACACTAACCCGTACCCTAACACGTACGCTCACCCTAAACCGTTGTCGTACACTAACCTGTACCCTAAACCGTCCCCGTCCCCTAACCCTAATCCTAACCCTAACCCTAACCCTAACCCTTACCCAAAGCCTTACCCTCACCTGTCCCCTAATCCTAACCCGTACGCTAACACTAACCCGTACTCTAACACATACGCTCACCCTAAACCGTTATCGTACCCTAACCTGTATCCTAAACCGTCCCCGTACCCGTCCCCTAACACTAACCCTAACCCTAACCGTAAACCTTACCCGAAGCCTTACCCTCACCCGTCCCGTAATCCTAACCCGTACGCTAACACTAACCCGTACCCTAACACGTATGCTCACCCTAAACCGTTGTCGTACCCTAACCTGTACAATAAACCATCCCCGTCCCCTAACCCTAAACCTAACCCTAACCCTAACCCTTACCCGAAGCCTTACCCTCACCCGTCCCCTAATCCTAACCCGTACGCTAACACTAACCTGTACCCTAACACGTACGCTCACCCTAAACTGTTGTCGTAACCTAACCTGTACCCTAAACCGTCCCCGTCCCCTAACCCTAACCCTAACCCTAACCCTTACCCGAAGGCTTACCCTCACCCGTCCCCTAATCCTAACCCGTACACTAACACTAACCCGTACCCTAACACGTACGCTCACCCTAAACCGTTGTCGTACTATAACCTGTACCCTAAACCGTCCCCGTCCCCGTCCCTTCACCCTAACCCTAACCCTAACCCTAACCCTTACCCGAAGCCTTACCCTCACCCGTCCCCTAATCCTAACCCGTACGCTAACACTAACCCGTACCCTAACACGTACGCTCACCCTAAACCGTTGTCGTACCGTAGCCTGTACCCTAAACCGTCCCGGTCCCCTAACCCTAACCCTAACCCTAACCCTAACACTAACCCTTACCCGAAGCCTTACACTCACCCATCCCCTATTCCTAACACGTACGCTAACACTAACCCATACCCTAACACGTACGCTCACCCTAAACCGTTGTCGTACCCTAACCTGTACCCTAAACCTTCCCCGTCCCCGTCCCCTAAACCTAACCCTAACCCTAACCGTAAACCTTACCCGAAGCCTTACCCTAACCCGTCCCCAATCCTAAACCATACGCCAACACTAACCCGTACCCTAACACGTACGCTCACCCTAAACCGTTGTCGTACCCTAACCTGTACCGTAAACCGTCCCCAGCCCCTAACCCTAACCCTAACCTTAACCCTAACCCTCACCCGAAGCCTTACCCTAACCCGTCACCAATCCTAACCCTTACGCTATCACGTACGCTCACCCTAAACTGTTGTCGTACACTAACCTGTACCCTAAGCCGTCCCTATCGCCTTACTCTAACCCTAACCCTAACCCTAACCCTAACCCTTACCCGAAGCCTTACACTAACCCGTCCCCTAATCCTAACCCGTACGCTAACACTAACCCGTACCCTAACACGTACACTCACCCTAAAACTTTGTCGTACCCTAAACTGTACCCTAAACCGTCCCCGTCCCCTAATCCTAACCCTAACCCTAAAGCTAACCCGTCCCCTAATCCTAACCCGTACCCTAACACTAACCAGTGCCCTAACATGTACGCTCACCCTAAACCGTTTTCTTACCCTCACCTGTACCCTAAACCGTCCCCGTGCCCGTCCCCTTCACCTAACCCTAACCCTAACCCTAAACCTTACCCGAAGCCTTACCCTCACGCGTCCCCTAATCCTAAACTGTACGCTAACACTAACCCGTACCCTAACAAGTACGCTCACCCTAAACCGTTGTCGTACCCTAACCTGTACCCTAAACCATCTACATCCCCTACCCCTAACCCTAACCGTAACCCTAACACTCACCCGAAGCCTCAACCTAAGCCGTCACGAATCCTAACCCGTACGCTATCACGTACGCTCACCCTAAACTGTTGTCGTACCCTAACCTGTACCCTAAGCCGTCCCCGTCCCCTAACCCTAACCCTAACCATAACCCTATCCCTAACCCTTACCCGAAGCCTTAACCTGACCCGTCCCCTAATCCTAACCCATACGCTAACACTAACCCGTACCCTAACACGTACACTCACCCTAAAACGTTGTCATACCCTAACCTGTACCCTAAACATTCCCCGTCCCCGTCCCCTAACCCTAACCCTAATCCTAACCCTCACCCGAAGCCTTACCCTAACCCGTCACCAATCCTAACCCGTACGCTATCACGTACGCTCACCCTAAACTGTTGTCATACACTAACCTGTACCCTAAACCGTCCCCGTCTCCTAACCCTAACCCTAACCCTAACCCTATCCCTAAACCTTACCCGAAGCCTTACCCTAACCCGTCCCCTAATCCTAACCCGTACGCTAACACTAACCCGTACCCTAACACGTACGCTCACCCTAAACCGTTGTCGTACCCTAACCTGTACCCTAAACCGTCCTCGTCCCCTAAACCTAACCCTAACCCTAACCCTAACCCTTACCCAAAGCCTTACCCTAACCCATCCCCTAATCCTAACCCGTACCCTAACACTAACCCGTACCCTAACACGTACGCTCACCCTAAACCGTTGTCGTACCCTAACCTGTACCCTAAACCGTCCCCGTCCGCTAACCCTAACCATAACCCTAACCCTAACCCGAAGCCTTACCCTAACCCGTGTGCTAATCCTAACCCGTACGCTACCACTAACCCATGCCCTAACACGTACGCTCACCCTAAACCGTTGTCTTACCCTAGCCTTTACCCTAAACCGTCCCGGTCCCCTAACCCTAACCCTAACCCTAACCCTAACACTAACCCTTACCCGAAGCCTTACACTCACCCGTCCCCTATTCCTAACACGTACGCTAACACTAACCCATACCCTAACACGTACGCTCACCCTAAACCGTTGTCGTACCCTAACCTGTACCCTAAACCGTCCCCGTCCCCGTCCCCTAACCCTAACCCTAACCCTAAACCTAACCCTTAACTGAAGCCTTACCCTAACCCATCCCCTTATCCTAAACCGTACGCGAACACTAAGCCGTACCCAAACACGTACGCTCACCCTAAATCGTTGTCGTACACTAACCTGTACCGTAAACCGTCCCCGTCCCCGTCCCCTAACCCTAACCCTAACCCTAACCCTAAACCTTACCAGAAGCCTTACACTCACCCGTCGCCTAATCCTAACCCGTACACTAACACTAACCCGTACCCTAACACGTACGCTCACCCTAAACCGTTGTCGTACACTAACCTGTACCCTAAACCGTCCCCGTCCCCTAACCCTAATCCTAACCCTAACCCTAACCCTAACCCTTACCCAAAGCCTTACCCTCACCTGTCCCCTAATCCTAACCCGTACGCTAACACTAACCCGTACTCTAACACATACGCTCACCCTAAACCGTTATCGTACCCTAACCTGTATCCTAAACCGTCCCCGTACCCGTCCCCTAACACTAACCCTAACCCTAACCGTAAACCTTACCCGAAGCCTTACCCTCACCCGTCCCCTAATCCTAACCCGTACGCTAACACTAACCCGTACCCTAACACGTATGCTCACCCTAAACCGTTGTCGTACCCTAACCTGTACAATAAACCATCCCCGTCCCCTAACCCTAAACCTAACCCTAACCCTAACCCTTACCCGAAGCCTTACCCTCACCCGTCCCCTAATCCTAACCCGTACGCTAACACTAACCTGTACCCTAACACGTACGCTCACCCTAAACTGTTGTCGTAACCTAACCTGTACCCTAAACCGTCCCCGTCCCCTAACCCTAACCCTAACCCTAACCCTTACCCGAAGGCTTACCCTCACCCGTCCCCTAATCCTAACCCGTACACTAACACTAACCCGTACCCTAACACGTACGCTCACCCTAAACCGTTGTCGTACTATAACCTGTACCCTAAACCGTCCCCGTCCCCGTCCCTTCACCCTAACCCTAACCCTAACCCTAACCCTTACCCGAAGCCTTACCCTCACCCGTCCCCTAATCCTAACCCGTACGCTAACACTAACCCGTACCCTAACACGTACGCTCACCCTAAACCGTTGTCGTACCGTAGCCTGTACCCTAAACCGTCCCGGTCCCCTAACCCTAACCCTAACCCTAACCCTAACACTAACCCTTACCCGAAGCCTTACACTCACCCATCCCCTAATCCTAACACGTACGCTAACACTAACCCATACCCTAACACGTACGCTCACCCTAAACCGTTGTCGTACCCTAACCTGTACCCTAAACCTTCCCCGTCCCCGTCCCCTAAACCTAACCCTAACCCTAAACCTAACCCTTACCCTAAGCCTTACCCTAACCCATCCCCTTATCCTAACCCGTACGCGAACACTAACCTGTACCCTAAAACGTACGCTCACCTTAAATCGTTGTCGTACACTAACCTGTACCGTAAACCGTCCCCGTCCCCGTCCCCTAACCCTAACCCTAACCCTAACCCTAAACCTTACCCGAAGCCTTACACTCACCCGTCCCATAATCCTAACCCATACACTAACACTAACCCGTACCCAAACACGTACGCTCACCCTAAACCGTTGTCGTACACTAACCTGTACCCTAAACCGTCCCCGTCCCCAAACCCTAATCCTAACCCTAACCCTAACCCTAACCCTTACCCAAAGCCTTACCCTCACCCGTCCCCTAATCCTAACCCGTACACTAACACTAACCCGTACCCTAACACGTACGCTCACCCTAAACCGTTGTCGTACCCTAACCTGTACCCTAAACTGTCCCCGTCCCCTAACCCTAACCCTAACCCTAACCCTAACCCTTACCCGAAGCCTTACCCTCACCCGTCCCCTAATCCTAACCCGTACGCTAACACTAACCCATACCCTAACACATACGCTCACCCTAAACAGTTGTCGTACCCTAACCTGTACCCTAAACCGTCCCCGTCCCCTAACCCTAACCCTAACCCTTACCCGTAGCCTTACCCTCACCCGTCCCCTAATCCTAACCCGTACGCTAACACTAACCCGTACCCTAACACGTACGTTCACCCTAAACCGTTGTCATACCCTAACCTGTACCCTAAACCTTCCCAGTCCCCTAACCCTAACCCTAACCTTAACCCTAACCCATACATGAAGCCTTACCCTCACCCGTCCCCTAATCCTAACCCGTACGCTAACACTAACCCATACCCTAACACGTACGCTCACCCTAAACCGTTGTCGTACCCTAACCTGTACCCTAAACCATCCCCGTCCCCGTCCCCTAACCCTAACCCTAACCCTATCCCTTACCCGAAGACTTAACCTAACCCGTCCACTAATCCTTACCCGTACACAAACACTAATCCGTACACTAACACGTACGCTCACCTTAAAAGGTTGTCGTACACTAAACTTTACCCTAAACAGTCCCCATACCCTAACACTAACCCTAACCCTAACCCGAAGCCTTACCCTAACCCGTCCCCTAATCCTAACCCGTACGCTAACACTAACCCGTACCCTAACATGTACGCTCACCCTAAACCGTTGTCGTACCCTAACCTGTACCCTAAACCGTCCCCGTCCCCTAACCCTAACCCTAACCCTAACCCTAACACTTACCTGAATCCTTACCACTCACCCGTCCCCTAATCCTAACCCGTACGCTAACACTAACCCGTACCCTAACACGTACTCTCACCTTAAACCGTTGTCGTACCCTAACCTTTACCCTAAACCGTCCCCGTACCCTACCCCTAACCGTAACCCTAACCCGAATCCTTACCCTCACCCGTCCCCTAATCCTAACACGTACGCTAACACTAACTCATTCCCTAACATGTACGCTCACCCTAAACCGTTGTCGTACTTTAACCTGTACCCTAAACCGTCCCCGTCCCGTAACCCTAACCCTAACACTTACCTGAAGCCTTACACTAACCCGTACCCTAATCCTAACCCGTATGCTAACACTAACCCGTACCCTAACACATACGCTCAAACAAAAGCGTTGTCGTACCCTAACCTGAAACCTAAACCGTCCCCGTCCCCTGAGCCTAACCCTAACCCTAAACCTAAGCCTTACCCGAAGCCTTACCCTAACCCGTCCCCTAATCCTAACCCGTACGCTAACACTAAATTGTACCCTAAAACGTACGCTCACCCTTAACCGTTCTCGTACCCTAACCTATACCCTAAACCATCCCCGTCCCCATCACCTAACACTAACCGTTACCCGAAGCCTTACCCTATCCCGTCCCCTAATCCTAACCTGTGCACTAACACTAACACATACCCAAACATGTATGCTCACCCAAAACCGTTGTCGTACCCTAACGTGTACCCTAAACCGTCCCCGTCCCCTAACCCTAACCCTAACCCTAACCCTATCCCTTACCCGAAGCCTTACCCTAACACATCCCCTAATCCTACCCCGTACGCTAACACTAACACGTACCCTAACACGTACGCTCACCCTAAACCGTTGTCGTACCCTAACCTGTACCCTAAACCGTCCCCGTCCCCTAACCCTAACCCTAACCCTAACCCTAACACTAACCCTTACCCGAAGCCTTACCCTAACCCGTCCCCTAATCCTAACCCGTACGCTAACACTAACCCGTACCCTAACACGTACGCTCACCCTAAATCGTTGTCGTACCCTAACCTGTACCCTAAACCGTCCCCTAACCCTAACCCTAACCCTAACCCTTATCCGAAGTCTTAACCTAACCCGTCCCCTAATCCTAACCCGTACTCTAACACTAACACGTACCCTAACACGTACGCGCAGCCTAAAATGTTGTCGTACCCTAACCTGTACCCTAAACCGTCCCCGTCCCGTAACCCTCACCCTAACCCTAACCCTTATCTGAAGTATTACCCAACCCGTCCCCTAATCCTAACCCGTACGCTAACAAGAACCCGTACCCTAACACGTACGCTCACCCTAAAACGTTGTCGTACCCTAAACTGTACCCTAAACCGTCCCCGTCCCGTAACCCTAACCCTAACCCTAACACTTACCCGAAGCCTTACCCTAACCTGTCCCCTAATCCTAACCCGTACGCTAACACTAACATGTACCCTAACACGTACGCTCACCCTAAACACTTGTCGTACACTAAACTGTACCCTAAACCGTCCCCGTCCCCTAACCCTAACCCTAACCCTAACCCTAACCCTAACACTTACCCGAAGCCTTACCCTAATCCGTCCCCTAATCCTAACCCGTACACTAATACTAACACATACCCTAACACGTACGCTCACCCTAAACCGTTGTCGTACCCTAAACTGTACCCTAAACCGTCCCCATCACTTAACCCTAACCCTAACCCTAACCCTAAACCTAACCCTTACCCGAAGCCTTACACTAAACCGTCCCCTAATCCTAACCAGTACGCTAACACTAACCCGTACCCTAACACGTACGCTCACCCTAAACCGTTGTCGTACCCTAACCTGTACCCTAAACCGTCCGCATCCCCTTACCCTAACCCTAACCCTAACCCTAACACTAACACTTACCCGAAGCCTTACCCTAACCCGTCCCCTAATCCTAACCCATACGCTAACACTAACCCGTACCCTAACATGTACGCTCACCCTAAACCGTTGTCGTACCCTAACCTGTACTCTAAACCGTCCCCATCCCCTAACCCTAACCCTAAACCTAACCCTTACCCGAAGCCTTACACTCACGCGTCCCCTAATCCTAACCCATACGCTAACACTAACCCGTACCTTAACCCGTACGCTCACCCTAAACCGTTGTCATACCCTAACCTGTACCCTAAACCTTCCCCGGCCCCTAACCCTAAACCTAACCCTAACACTTACCTGAAGCCTTACCCTAACACGTCCCCTAATCCTAACCAGTACGCTAACACTAAACCGTACCCTAACACGTACGCTCACCCTAAACCGTTGTCGTACCCTAAACTGTATCCTAAACCGTCCCCGTCCCCGTTCCCTTACCCTAACCCTAACCCTAACCCTAACCCTTACCCGAAGCCTTACCCTCACCCGTCCCCTAATCCTAACCCGTACGCTAACATTAACCCATATCCTAACACTTACGCTCACCCTAAACTGTTGTCGTACCCTAACCTGTACCCTAAACCGTCCCCTTCCCCTATCCCTAACCCTAACTCTAACCCTAACCCTAACCCTTACCCGAAGCCTTACCCTCACTCGTCCCCTAATCCTAACCCGTACGCTAACACTAACCCGTACCCTAACATGTACGCTCACCCTAAACCGTTGTCGTACCCTAACCTGTACCCTAAACCGTCCCCGTCCCCTAACCCTAACCCTAACGCTAACGCTAACACTAAACCTAACCCAGCACTTACCCGAAGCCTTATCCTAACCCGTCCCCTAATCCTAAAACGTACGCTAACACTAACCCGTGCCCTAACACGTACGCTCACCCTAAACCTTTTTCGTACACTAACCTGTACCCTAAACCGTCCCCGTACCCGTCCCCTAACCCTAACCCTAACCCTAACCCTTACCCGAAGCCTTACCGTAACCCGTCCCCTAATCCTAACCCTTACGTTAACACTAACCCGTTACCTAACACGTACGATCACCCTAAAACGCTGTCGTCCCCTAACCTGTGCCTTAAACCGTACCGGTCCCCGTCCCCTAATCCTAACACTACCCCCAGCCCTAAACTTTACCCAAAGGCTTACCCTAACTCGTCCCCTAATCCTAACCCATTCGATAACACTAACCCGTGCCCTAACATGTACGCTCACCCTAAACCGTTGACGGACACTAACCTTTACCTTAAACCGTCCCCGTCCCGTAACCCTAACCCTAACACTAACCCTAACCCTTACCCGAAGCCTTACCCTAGCACGACCCCTAATCCTAAATCGTATGCTAACACTAACCCGTACCCTAACACGTACGCTCACCCTAAACCATTGTCGTACCCTAAACTGTACCCTAAACCGTCCCCGTCCCCTAAACCTAACCCTAACCCTAACCCTAAACCTTACCCGAAGCGTTACCCTAGCCCGTCCCCAATCCTAAACCATACGCCAACACTAACCCGTGCCCTAACACGTACGCTCACCCTAAACTGTTGTCGTACCCTAACCTGTACCGTAAACCGTCCACAGCCCCTAACCCTAACCCTAACCTTAACCGTAACCCTCACCCGAAGCCTTACCCTAATCCGTCACCAATCCTAACCCTTACGCTATCACGTACGCTCACCCTAAACTGTTGTCGTACACTAACCTGTACCCTAAGCCGTCCCTATCGCCTTACTCTAACCCGAACCCTAACCCTATCCCTAACCCTTACCCGAAGCCTTACACTAACCCGTCCACTAATCCTAACCCGTACGCTAACACTAACCCGTACCCTAACACGTACACTCACCCTAAAACTTTGTCATACCTTAAACTGTACCCTAAACCGTCCCCGTCCCCTAATCCTAACCCTAAACCTAAAGCTAACCCGTCCCCTAATCCTAAACCGTACCCTAACACTAACCAGTGCCCTAACATGTACGCTCACCCTAAACCGTTTTCTTACCCTCACCTGTACCCTAAACCGTCCCCGTGCCCGTCCCCTTCACCTAACCCTAACCCTAACCCTAAACCTTACCCGAAGCCTTACCCTAATGCGTTCCCTAATCCTAAACTGTACGCTAACACTAACCCGTGCCCTAACAAGTACGCTCACCCTAAACCGTTGTCGTGCCCTAACCTGTACTGTAAACCATCTACATCCCCTACCCCTAACCCTAACCGTAACCCTAACACTCACCCGAAGCCTCAACCTAAGCCGTCACGAATCCTAACCCGTACGCTATCACGTACGCTCACCCTAAACTGTTGTCGTATACTAACCTGTACCCTAAGCCGTCCCCGTCCCCTAACCCTAAACCGAACCATAACCCTATCCCTAACACTTACCCGAAGCCTTAAACTGACCCGTCCACTAATCCTAAACCATACGCTAACACTAACCCGTACTCTAACACGTACACTCACCCTAAAACGTTGTCATACCCTAACCTGTACCCTAAACATTCCCCGTCCCCGTCCCCTAAACCTAACCCTAATCCTAACCCTCACCCGAAGCCTTACCCTAACCCGTCACCAATCCTAACCCGTACGCTATCACGTACGCTCACCCTAAACTGTTGTCATACACTAACCTGTACCCTAAATCGTCCCCGTCTCCTAACCCTAACCCTAACCCTAACCCTATCCCTAAACCTTACCCGAAGCCTTACCCTAACCCGTCCCCTAATCCTAACCCGTACGCTAACACTAACCCGTACACTAACACGTATGCTCACCCTAAACCGTTGTCGTACCCTAACCTGTACCCTAAACCGTCCTCGTCCCCTAAACCTAACCCTAACCCTAACCCTAAGCCTTACCCAAAGCCTTACCCTAAACCATTTCCTAATCCTAACCCGTACCCTAACACTAACCCGTACCCTAACACGTACGCTCACCCTAAACCGTTGTCGTACCCTAACCTGTACCCTAAACCGTCCCCGTCCGCTAACCCTAACCATAACCCTAACCCTAACCCGAAGCCTTACCCTAACCCGTGTGCTAATCCTAACCCGTACGCTACCACTAACCCATGCCCTAACACGTACGCTCACCCTAAACCGTTGTCTTACCCTAGCCTTTACCCTAAACCGTCCCGGTCCCCTAACCCTAACCCTAACCCTAACCCTAACACTAACCCTTACCCGAAGCCTTACACTCACCCGTCCCCTATTCCTAACACGTACGCTAACACTAACCCATACCCTAACACGTACGCTCACCCTAAACCGTTGTCGTACCCTAACCTGTACCCTAAACCGTCCCCGTCCCCGTCCCCTAACCCTAACCCTAACCCTAAACCTAACCCTTAACTGAAGCCTTACCCTAACCCATCCCCTTATCCTAAACCGTACGCGAACACTAAGCCGTACCCAAACACGTACGCTCACCCTAAATCGTTGTCGTACACTAACCTGTACCGTAAACCGTCCCCGTCCCCGTCCCCTAACCCTAACCCTAACCCTAACCCTAAACCTTACCAGAAGCCTTACACTCACCCGTCGCCTAATCCTAACCCGTACACTAACACTAACCCGTACCCTAACACGTACGCTCACCCTAAACCGTTGTCGTACACTAACCTGTACCCTAAACCGTCCCCGTCCCCTAACCCTAATCCTAACCCTAACCCTAACCCTAACCCTTACCCAAAGCCTTACCCTCACCTGTCCCCTAATCCTAACCCGTACGCTAACACTAACCCGTACTCTAACACATACGCTCACCCTAAACCGTTATCGTACCCTAACCTGTATCCTAAACCGTCCCCGTACCCGTCCCCTAACACTAACCCTAACCCTAACCGTAAACCTTACCCGAAGCCTTACCCTCACCCGTCCCCTAATCCTAACCCGTACGCTAACACTAACCCGTACCCTAACACGTATGCTCACCCTAAACCGTTGTCGTACCCTAAACTGTACAATAAACCATCCCCGTCCCCTAACCCTAAACCTAACCCTAACCCTAACCCTTACCCGAAGCCTTACCCTCACCCGTCCCCTAATCCTAACCCGTACGCTAACACTAACCTGTACCCTAACACGTACGCTCACCCTAAACTGTTGTCGTAACCTAACCTGTACCCTAAACCGTCCCCGTCCCCTAACCCTAACCCTAACCCTAACCCTTACCCGAAGGCTTACCCTCACCCGTCCCCTAATCCTAACCCGTACACTAACACTAACCTGTACCCTAACACGTACGCTCACCCTAAACCGTTGTCGTACTATAACCTGTACCCTAAACCGTCCCCGTCCCCGTCCCTTCACCCTAACCCTAACCCTAACCCTAACCCTTACCCGAAGCCTTACCCTCACCCGTCCCCTAATCCTAACCCGTACGCTAACACTAACCCGTACCCTAACACGTACGCTCACCCTAAACCGTTGTCGTACCGTAGCCTGTACCCTAAACCGTCCCGGTCCCCTAACCCTAACCCTAACCCTAACCCTAACACTAACCCTTACCCGAAGCCTTACACTCACCCATCCCCTATTCCTAACACGTACGCTAACACTAACCCATACCCTAACACGTACGCTCACCCTAAACCGTTGTCGTACCCTAACCTGTACCCTAAACCTTCCCCGTCCCCGTCCCCTAAACCTAACCCTAACCCTAAACCTAACCCTTACCCTAAGCCTTACCCTAACCCATCCCCTTATCCTAACCCGTACGCGAACACTAACCTGTACCCTAAAACGTACGCTCACCTTAAATCGTTGTCGTACACTAACCTGTACCGTAAACCGTCCCCGTCCCCGTCCCCTAACCCTAACCCTAACCCAAACCCTAAACCTTACCCGAAGCCTTACACTCACCCGTCCCATAATCCTAACCCATACACTAACACTAACCCGTACCCAAACACGTACGCTCACCCTAAACCGTTGTCGTACACTAACCTGTACCCTAAACCGTCCCCGTCCCCAAACCCTAATCCTAACCCTAACCCTAACCCTTACCCAAAGCCTTACCCTCACCCGTCCCCTAATCCTAACCCGTACACTAACACTAACCCGTACCCTAACACGTACGCTCACCCTAAACCGTTGTCGTACCCTAACCTGTACCCTAAACTGTCCCCGTCCCCTAACCCTAACCCTAACCCTAAACCTAACCCTTACCCGAAGCCTTACCCTCACCCGTCCCCTAATCCTAACCCGTATGCTAACACTAACCCATACCCTAACACGTACGCTCACCCTAAACAGTTGTCGTACTGTAACCTGTACCCTAAAACGTCCCCGTCCCCTAACCCTAACCCTAACCCTACCCGTAGCCTTACCCTAACGCGTCCCCTAATCCTAACCCGTACGCTAACACTAACCCGTACCCTAATACGTACGTTCACCCTAAACCGTTGTCATACCCTAACCTGTACCCTAAACCTTCCCAGTCCCCTAACCCTAACCCTAACCTTAACCCTAACAGATATATGAAACCTTACCCTATCCCGTCCCCTAATCCTAACCCGTACGCTAACACTAACCCATAAACTAACACATACGCTCACCCTAAACCGTTGTCGTACCCTAACCTGTAACCTAAAACATCCCCGTCCCCGTCCCCTAACCCTAACCCTAACACTATCCCTTACCCGAAGACTTAACCTAACCCGTCCACTAATCCTTACCCGTACACAAACACTAACCCGTACACTAACACGTACGCTCACCTTAAAAGGTTGTCGTACACTAAACTTTACCCTAAACAGTCCC
Source organism: Delphinapterus leucas (assembly GCF_059928025.1). Taxonomy (NCBI): domain Eukaryota; kingdom Metazoa; phylum Chordata; class Mammalia; order Artiodactyla; family Monodontidae; genus Delphinapterus; species Delphinapterus leucas. Next base: position 6,452,420 of record NW_028322232.1, on the reverse strand, counting down.
CATACCCTAACACTAACCCTAACCCTAACCCGAAACCTTACCCTAACCCGTCCCATAATCCTAACCCGTACGCTAACACTAACCGGCACCCTAACATGTACGCTCACCCTAATCCGTTGTCGTACCCTAACCTGTACCCTAAACCGTCCCCGTCCCCTAACCCTAACCCTAACCCTTACCCTAACACTTACCTGAATCCTTACGACTAACCTGTCCCCTAATCCTAACCCGTACGCTAACACTAACCCGTACCCTAACACGTACTCTCAACTTAAACCGTTGTTGTACCCTAACCTTTACCCTAAACCGTCCCCGTACCCTACCCCTAACCGTAACCCTAACCCGAATCCTTACCCTAACCCGTCCCCTAATCCTAACACGTACGCTAACACTAACTCATTCCCTAACATGTACGCTCACCCTAAACCGTTGTCGTACTTTAACCTGTACCCTAAACCGTCCCCGTCCCGTAACCCTAACCCTAACACTTACCTGAAGCCTTACACTAACCCGTACCCTAATCCTAACCCGTATGCTAACACTAACCCGTACCCTAACACATACGCTCAAACAAAAGCGTTGTCGTACCCTAACCTGAAACCTAAACCGTCCCCGTCCCCTGAGCCTAACCCTAACCCTAAACCTAACCCTTACCCGAAGCCTTACCCTAACCCGTCCCCTAATCCTAACCCGTACGCTAACACTAAATTGTACCCTAAAACGTACGCTCACCCTTAACCGTTCTCGTACCCTAACCTATACCCTAAACCATCCCCGTCCCCATCACCTAACACTAACCGTTACCCGAAGACTTACCCTATCCCGTCCCCTAATCCTAACCTGTGCACTAACACTAACACATACCCAAACATGTATGCTCACCCAAAACCGTTGTCGTACCCTAACGTGTACCCTAAACCGTCCCCGTCCCCTAACCCTAACCCTATCCCTAACCCTATCCCTTACCCGAAGCCTTACCCTAACACATCCCCTAATCCTACCCCGTACGCTAACACTAACCCGTACCCTAACACGTACGCTCAACCTAAACCGTTGTCGTACCCTAACCTGTACCCTAAACCGTCCCCGTCCCCTAACACTAACCCTAACCCTAACCCTAACACTAACCCTTACCCGAAGCCTTACCCTAAAGCGTCCCCTTATCCTAACCCGTACGCTAACACTAACCCGTACCCTAACACGTACGCTAACCCTAAATCGTTGTCGTACCCTATCCTGTACCCTAAACCGTCCCCTAACCCTAACCCTAACCCTAACCCTTATCCGAAGTCTTAACCTAACCCGTCCCCTAATCCTAACCCGTACTCTAACACTAACACGTACCCTAACACGTACGCGCAGCCTAAAATGTTGTCGTACCCTAACCTGTACCCTAAACCGTCCCCGTCCCGTAACCCTCACCCTAACCCTAACCCTTATCTGAAGTATTACCCAACCCGTCCCCTAATCCTAACCCGTACGCTAACAAGAACCCGTACCCTAACACGTACGCTCACCCTAAAACGTTGTCGTACCCTAAACTGTACCCTAAACCGTCCCCGTCCCGTAAACCTAACCCTAACCCTAACACTTACCCGAAGCCTTACCCTAACCTGTCCCCTAATCCTAACCCGTACGCTAACACTAACATGTACCCTAACAGGTACGCTCACCCTGAACACTTGTCGTACACTAAACTGTACCCTAAACCGTCCCCGTCCCTTAACCCTAAACCTAACCCTAACCCTAACCCTAACACTTACCCGAAGCCTTACCCTAATCCGTCCCCTAATCCTAACCCGTACACTAATACTAACACATACCCTAACACGTAGGCTCACCCTAAACCGTTGTCGTACCCTAAACTGTACCCTAAACCGTCCCCATCACTTAACCCTAACCCTAACCCTAACCCTAAACCTAACCCTTACCCGAAGCCTTACCCTAAACCGTCCTCTAATCCTAAACAGTACGCTAACACTAACCCGTAACCTAACACGTACGCTCACCCTAAACCGTTGTCGTACACTAACCTGTACCCTAAACCGTCCGCATCCCCTAACCCTAACCGTAACCCTAACCCTAACACTAACACTTACCCGAAGCCTTACCCTAACCCGTCTCCTAATCCTAACCCATACGCTAACACTAACCCGTACCCTAACATGTACGCTCAACCTAAACCGTTGTCGTACCGTAACCTGTACTCTAAACCGTCCCCATCCACTAACCCTAACCCTAAACCTAACCCTTATCCGAAGCCTTACACTAACGCGTCCCCTAATCCTAACCCATACGCTAAAACTAACCCGTACCTTAACCCGTACGCTCACCCTAAACCGTTGTCATACCCTAACCTGTACCCTAAACCTTCCCCGGCCCCTAAACCTAAACCTAACCCTAACACTTACCTGAAGGCTTACCCTAACACGTCCCCTAATCCTAACCAGTACGCTAACACTAAACCGTACCCTAACACGTACGCTCACCCTAAACCGTTGTCGTACCCTAACCTCTACCCTAAACCGTTCCCGTCCCCAAACCCTAACCCAAACCCTATCCCTAACACTAACCCTTACCCGAAGCCTTACCCTAACCCGTCCCCTAATCCTAACCTGTACGCTAACACTAAACCGTACCTTAACACGTACGCTCACCCTAAAACATTGTCGTACCCTAACCTGTACCCTAAACCTCCCCGTCCCCTAACCCTAACCCTTACGCAAAGACTTAACCTAACCCGTCCCCTAATCCTAACCCGTACGCTAACACTAACACGTACCCTAATACGTACGCTCACCATAAACCGTTGTCGTACACTAAACTGTACCCTAAACCGTCCCCGTCCCCTTACCCTAACCTTAACCCTAACCCTACCCGTATCCTTACCCTAACCCGTCCCCTAAACCTAACCCGTACGCTAACACTAACCCGTACCCTAACACGTACGCTCACCCTAAACCGTTGTCGTACCCTAACCTATACCCTAAACCGTCTCCATCCCCTAACCCTAACCCTAACCCTAACCCTTACCCGAACCCTTACCCTAACCCGTCCCCTCATCGTAACCGGTACAATAACACTAACCTGTACCCTAACCCGTACGCTCACCCTAAACTGTTGTCGTACCCTAACCTGTACCCTAAACCTTCCCCGTCCCCTAACCCTAACCCTAACCCTAACCTTAACCCTAACAGATATCTGAAGCCTTACCCTAACCCGTACCCTAATCCTAACCCGTACGCTAACACTAACCCATACCCTAACACATACGCTCACCCTAAACCATAGTCGTACCCTAACCTGTACCCTAAAGCGTCCCCGTCCCCTAACCCTAACCCTAACCCTAAACCTTACCCGAAGACTTAACCTAACCCGTCCACTAATCCTTACCCGTACGCAAACACTAACCCGTACACTAACACGTACGCTCCCCTGAAAAGGTTGTCGTACCCTAAACTTTACCCTAAACCGTCCCCCTACCCTAACACTAACCCTAACCCTAACCCGAAACCTTACCCTAACCCGTCCCCTAATCATTACCCATACGGTATCACTAACCCGTACCCTAACCCGTACTATCACCCTAAACCGTTGTCGTACCCTAACCTGTACCCTAAACCGTCCCCGTCCCGTAACCCTAACCCTAACACTTACCCGAGGCCTTACACTAACCCGTACCATAATCCTAACCCGTACGCTAACACTAACCCGTACCCTAACACACACGCTCAAACAAAAGCGTTGTCGTACCCTAACCTGACCCCTAAACCTTCCCCGTCCCCGTAACCTAACACTAACCCTTACCCGAAGCCTTACCCTAACCCGTCCCCTAATCCTAACCCGTGCACTAACACTAACCAATACCGTAACATGTACGCTCACCCAAAACGGTTGTCGTACCCTAACCTGTACCCTAAACCGTCCCCGTCCCCTAACCCTAAGCCTAACCCTTTCCCGAAGCCTTACACTAACCCGTCCCCTAATCCTAACCCGTACGCTAACACTAACCTGTACCCTAACACGTACGCTCACCCTAAACCGTTGTCGTACCCTAACCTGTACCCTAAACCGTCCCCGTCCCCTAACCCTAACCCTATCCCTAACCCTATCCCTTACCCGAAGCCTTACCCTAACTCGTCCCCTAATCCTACCCCGTATGCTAACACTAACCCGTACCCTAATTCGTATGCTCAACCTAAACCGTTGTCGTACCCTAACCTGTACCCTAAACCGTCCCCGTCCCCTAACCCTAACCCTAAACCTATCCCTAACACTTACCCGACGCCTTACCCTAACCCGTCCCCTAATCCTAACCCGTACGCTAACACTAACCCGTATCCTAACACGTACGCTCACCCTAAACCGTTGTCGTACCCTAACCTGTACCGTATATCATCCCAGTCCCCTAAACCTAACCCTAACCCTAAACCTAACCCTAAACCTTACCCTAATCCGTCCCCTAATCCTAACCCGTACGCTAACACTAACATGTACACTAACACGTACGCTCACCCTAAACCGTTGTCGTACACAAACCTGTACCCTAAACCGTCCCCGTCCCCTAACCCTCACCCTAACCCTAACCCTTACCTGAAGTATTACCCAACCCGTTCCCTAATCCTAACCCGTACGCTAACAAGAACCCGTACCCTAACACGTACGCTCACCCTAAAACGTTGTCGTACCCTAAACTGTACCCTAAACCGTCCCCGTCCCGTAAACCTAACCCTAACCCTAACACTTACCCAAAGCCTTACCCTAACCTGTCCCCTAATCCTAACCCGTACGCTAACACTAACACGTACCCTAACAGGTACGCTCACCCTGAACACTTGTCGTACACTAAACTGTACCCTAAACCATCCCCGTCCCTTAACCCTAAACCTAACCCTAACCCTAACCCTAACACTTACCCGAAGCCTTACCCTAATCCGTCCCCTAATCCTAACCCGTACACTAATACTAACACATACCCTAACACGTAGGCTCACCCTAAACCGTTGTCGTACCCTAAACTGTACCCTAAACCGTCCCCATCACTTAACCCTAACCCTAACCCTAACCCTAAACCTAACCCTTACCCGAAGCCTTACTCTAAACCGTCCTCTAATCCTAAACAGTACGCTAACACTAACCCATAACCTAACACGTACGCTCACCCTAAACCGTTGTCGTACCCTAACCTGTACCCTAAACCGTCCCCCTCCCCTAACCCTAACCCTAACCCTAACCCTTATCCGAAGTCTTACCCTAACCTGTCCCCTAATCCTAACCCGTACTCTAACACTAACACGTACCCTAACACGTACGCGCAGCCTAAAATGTTGTCGTACCTAACCTGTACCCTAAACTGTCCCCGTCCCCTAACCATAATCCTAACCCTAACCCTTACCCGAAGACTTAACCTAACCCGTCCACTAATCCTAACACGTACGCAAACACTAACCCGTACACTAACATGTACGCTCACCTTATACCATTGTCGTACCCTAACGTTTACCCTAAACCGTCCCCGTCCCCTAACCCTAACCCTAAACCAAAGCCTTACACTAACCCGTCCCCTAATCCTAACGCATACGCTAACACTAACCCATACCCTAACATGTACGCTCACCCTAAACCTTTGTCGTACCCTAACATGTACCCTAAACCGTCCCCGTCCCCTAACCCTAACCCTAACCCTAACACTTACCCGAAGCCTTACACTAACCCGTACCCTAATCCTAACCCGTACGCTAACACTAACACATACCCTAACACATACGCTCACACAAAAGCATTGTCGTACCCTAACCTGTACACAAAACCGTCCCCGTCCCCTAACCCTAACCCTAAACCTAAACCTGTCCCTAACCCTTATCCGACGCCTTACGCTAACCCGTCCCATAATCCTAATCTATACGCTGACACTAACCCTTACCCTAACACGTATGCTCACCCTAAACTGCTGTCGTACCCTAAACTGTACCCTAAACCGTCCCCATCCCCGTCCCCTAACCCTAACCCTAACCCTAACCCTAAACCTTAGCCGAAGCCTTATCCTAACCCATCCCCTAATCCTAACCCATACGCTAACACTAAACCATACCCTAACAAGTACGCTCACCCTAAACCGTTGTCGTACACTAACCTGTACCTTGAACCGTCCCCGACCCAGTCCCCGTCCCCGTCCCCTAGCCCTAACACTTACCCGAAGCCTTACCCTAAACCTTCCCCTAATCCTAACCCGTATACTACCACTAACCCATACCATAACACGTACGCTCAACCTAAGCCGTTGTCGTTCCCTAACCTGTACCCTAAACCGTCCCTGTCCCCTTCCCCTAACCCTAACCCTAACCCTAAACCTAACCCTTACCCGAAGCCTTACCCTAACCCGTCCACTAATCCTAACCCATACGCTAACACTAACCCGTACCCTAACATGTATGCTCACCCTAAACCGTTGTTGTACCCTAACATGTACTCTAAACGGTCCCCGTCCCCTAACCCTAACCCTAACCCTGACCCTTACCTGAAGCCTTAACCTAACCCGTCCCCTAATCCTAACCCGTATGCTAACACAAACCCGAACTCTAACACGTACGCTCAACATAAAATGTTGTCGTACCCTAACCTGTACCCTAAACCGTCCCCATTCCCTAAACCTAATCCTTACGTGAAGACTTAACCTAACCCGTCCCCTAATCCTAACCCGTATGCTAACTCTAACCCGTACACTAACACGTACGCTCACCTTAAACCGTTGTCGTACCCTAACCTGTAACCTAAATAGTCTCCGTCCCCTAACCCTAACCCTAACCCAAAGCCTTACCCTAACCCGTCCCCTAATCCTAACCCGTACGCTAACACTAAACCGTACCCTAACACGTACACTCACCCTAAACCGTTGTCGAACCCTAACCTGTACCCTAAACCTTCCCCGTCCCCTAACCCTAACCCTAACCCTTACCCGAAGACTTAACCTAACCCGTCCACTAATCCTAACCTGTACGCAAACGCTAACCCGTACACTAACACGTACGCTCACCTTAAACCGTTGTCGTACCCTAACCTTTAGCCTAAACCGTCCCCGTCCCCTAACCCTAACCCTAACCCGAAGCCTTACCCTAACCCGTCCCCTAATCCTAACCCGTAGGCTAATACTAACCCGTACCCTAACACGTACGCTCACCCTAAACCGTTGTCGTACCCTATCCTGTACCCTAAACCGTCCCTGTCCCCTAACCCTAACCCTAACACTAACCCTTACCCGAAGCCTTACCCTAAACTGTACCATAATCCTAACCCATACGCTAACACTAACACGTACCCTAACACATACTCTCACCCTAAAATGTTGTAGTACCCTAACCTGTACCCTAAACCGTCCCCGTCACCTAACCCTAACCCTAATCCTAACACTTACCAGAAGCCTTACACTAACCCGTCCCCTAATCCTAACCCGTACGCTAACACTAACCCATACCCTAACCCGTACGCTCACTCTAAACCGTTGTCGTATCCTAAACTGTACCCTAAACCTTCCCCGTCCCCTAACCCTAACCGTAACCCTTACCCTAACGCTTAGCTGAAGCCTTACACTAACCCGTCACCTAATCCTAACACGTACGCTAACACTAAACCGTACCCTAACACGTACGCTCACCCTAAACTGTTGTCGTACCCTAACCTGTACCCTAAACCATCCCCATCCCCTAACCCTAACCCTATCCCTAAAACTAACCCTTACCCGAAGCCTTACCCTAACCTGTCCCCTAATCATAATGCGTACGCTAACACTAACCCGTACCCTAAGACCTACGCTCACCCTAAAACTTTGCCGTACCCTATCCTGTACCCTAAACCGTCCCCGTCCCTTAACCCTAACCCTAAACCTATCCCTAACCCTTACCCGACGCCTTACACTAACCCGTCCCCTAATCCTAACCCGTACGCCAACACTAACCCGTACCCTAACACGTACGCTCACCCTAAACCGTTGTCGTACCCTAAACTGTACTGTAAACTGTCCACGTCCCCTAACCCTAACCCTAACCCTAACCCGAAGCTTTACCCTAACCCGTCCCCTAATCCTAACCCATACACTAACACTAACCCGTACCCTATCACGTACGCTCACCCTAAACCGTTGTCATACCATAACCTGTACCCTAAACCGTTCCCGTCCCCTAACCCTAACCCTTACCCAAAGACTTACACTAACCCGTCCTCTAATCCTAGCCTGTACGCTAACGCTAATCCGTACCCTAACACGTACGCTTACCCTAAACAGTTGTCATACCCTAACCCATACCCGAAGCCTTACCCTAACCCGTCCCCTAATCCTAACCCGTACGCTAACACTAACCCTTACCCTCACACGTACGCTCAACCTAAACCGTTGTTGTACCCTAAACTGTACCCGAAACCATGCCCATCCCTTAACCCTAACCCTAACCCTAAACCTTACCCGAAGCCTTACCCTAACCCGTCCCCTAATCCTAATCCGTACGCTAACACTAACCCGAACCCTAACACGTATGCTCACCCTACACCCTTGTCGTTTCCTAACCTGTCCCCTACACCATCCCCGTCCCCTAACGCTAAGCCTAACACTTACTCGAAGCCTTACGCTAACCCATTACCTAATCCTAAACCGTATGCTAACACTAACTCGTACCCTAACACATACGCTCTCCATAAACCGTTGTCGTACCCTAAACTGTACCCTAAACTGTCCCCGTCCCCTAAACCTAACCCTAACCCTAACACTTACCCGAAGCCTTACCCTAACCCCTCCCCTAATCCTAAGTCATACGCTAACACTAACGTGTACCCTAACACGTACGCACACCCTAAACCGTTGTCGTACCCTAACCTGTACCCTAAAACGTCCCCATCCCCTAACCCTAACCCTAAACCTAAACCTAACCCTTACCCGAAGCCTTACCCTAACCCGTCCCCTAATCCTGACACGTACGCTAACACTAAAATATACCCTAACACCTACGCTCACCCTAAACCATTGTCGTACCCTAACCTGTACCCTAAATGGTCCCCGTCACCTAACCCTAAACCTAACGCTAACCCTAACACTTACCCGTAGCCTTAAACTAACCCGTCCCCTAATACTAACCCGTACGCTAACACTAACCCATACTCTAACACGTACGCTCACTCTAAACCGTTGTCGTAATCTAACCTGTACCCTAAACTGTCCCCGTCCCCTAACACTAACCCTAACCCTAACACTTACCTTACCCGAAGCCTTACCCTAACCCGTCCCGTAATCCTAACCCGAACGCTAACACTAAACCGTACCCTAACATGTATGCTCACCCTAAACCGTTGTCGTACCCTAACCTGTACTCTAAACCGTCCCCGTCCCCTAACCCTAACCCTAAAACTTACCTGAAGCCTTACCCTAACCCGTCCCCTAATCCCAACATGTACACTAACACTAACCCGTCCCCTAACCCGTACGCTCACCCTAAACCATTGTCGTACCCTAACCTGTACCGTAAACCTTCCCCATCCCCTAACCCTAACCCTAACCCTTACCTGAAGCCTTACCCTAACCCGTCCCCTAAAACTAACCCGTATGCTAACACTAAACCATACTCAAACACGTACGCTCACCCTAAAACGTTGTCGTACCCTAACCTGTACCCTAAACCGTCCCCGTCCCCTAACCGTAACCCTAAACCTAACCCTAACCCTTATCCGAAGACTTAACCTAACCCGTCCACTAATCCTAACCCGTATGCAAACACAAACCCGTACACTAACACGCACGCTCACTTTAAACCGTTGTCGTACCCTAACCTATACCCTAAACCGTCCCCGTCCCCTAACCCTAATCCTAAACCTAACCTGAAGCCTTACCCTAACCCGTCCCCTAATCCTAACCCGTAGGCTATCACTAACCCATACCCTAACACGTATGCTCACCCTAAACCGTTGTCGTCCCAGTCCCCGTCCCCTAACACTAACCCTAACCCTAACCCTTACCCGAAGACTTACCCTAACCCGTCCGCTAATCCGAACCCGTATACTATCACTAACACGTACCCTAACACCTACGCTCACCCTAAACCAGTGTCGTACCCTAACCTGTACCCTAAACCGTCCCCGTCCCCTAACTTTAACCCTAACCCTATCCCTTTCCCGAAGCCTTACCGTAACCCGTCCCCTAATCCTAAGCCGTACGCTAACACTAACCTGTACCATAACACATACGCTCAACCTAAACCGTTGTCGTACCCTAAACTGTACCCTAAACCGTCCCCATCCCCTAACACTAACCCTAACCCTAACCCTAACACTAACCCTTACCCGAAGCCTTACCCTAACCCGTCCCCTTATCCTAACCCGTACGCTAACACTAACCGGTACCCTAACACGTACGCTCACCCTAAACCATTGTTGTACCCTAACCTGTACCCTAAACGGTCCCCTAACCCTAACCATAACCCTAACACTTACCTGAAGCCTTACCGTAAACTTTCCCCTAATACTAACCCGAATGTTAACACTAACCCGAACCCTAACACGTACGTTCAGCCTAAACAGTTGTCGTACACTAGCCTGTACCCTAAACAGTCCCAGTTCCCTAACACTAACCCTAACCCTAACCCTAACACTAACCCTTCCCGAAGCCTTACCCTAAACCATCCCCTAATCCTAACCCGTACGCTAACACTAACCCTTACCCTAACACGTACGCTCACCCTAAACCGTGTTTGTACCCTAAACAGTACCCTAAATCATCCCCGTCCCCGTCCCCGTCCCCGTCCCCTAACCCTAACCCTAACACTAATACTTACCCGAAGCCTTACCCTAACCCGTCCCCTAATGCTAACCCGTACGCTAACACTAACACATACCCTAACATGTACGCTCAACCTAAACCATTGTCGCACCCTAACCTGTACCCTAAACCGTCCCCGTCCCCGTCCCCTAACCCTAACCCTAATACTAACAATTACCCGAAGACTTAACCTAACCTGTCCCCTAATCCTAACGCGTACGCTAACACTAACGTGTACCCTAACACGTACGCTCACCCTAAACCGTTGTCGTACCCTAACATATACCCTAAACCGTCCCCGTCCCCTAACACTAACCCTAACCCTAACCCTTACCCGAAGCCTTAACCTAACCTGTCCCTAAATCCTAACACGTACGCTAACACTAAACCGTACCCTAACACGTACGCTCACCCTAAACATTTGTCGTACCCTAACCTGTACCCTAAACGGTCCCCGTCCCCTAACCCTAAACCTAAACCTAACCCTAATCCTTACCCGTAGCCTTACCCTAACGCGTGCCCTAATCCGAACCCGTACGCTAACACTAACGCGTACCCTAACACGTACGCTCACCCTAAACCGTTGTCATACTCTAACCTGTACCCTAAACCATCCCCGTCCCTGTCCCCAAACCCTAACCCTAACCCTAAAACTTACCCTAAGCCTTACCCTAACTCCTCCCTTAATCCTAACCCGCATACTAACACTAACCCGTACCTTAACACGTACGCTCACCATAAACCGTTGTCGTACACTAACCTGTACCCTAAACGGTCCCCGTTCCCTAACCCTAACCCTAACCCTAACCCTTACCCGAAGCCTTACCCTAACCCGTCCCCTAATCCTAACCCGTACGCTAACACAAACCCGTACCCTAACACGTACGCTCACACAAAACCGTTGTCGTACCCTAAACTGTACCCTAACCCATCCCCGTCCCCTAACCCTAACCCTAACCTTTACCCTAAGCCTTACCCTAACCCGTCCCCTAATTCTAACCCGTACGCTAACACTAACGCGTACCCTAACACGTACGCTCACCGTAAACCGTTGTCGTACCCTAAACTGTACCCTAAACCGTCCCCGTCCCCTAACCCTAACCCTAACACTAACCCTTACCCGAAGCCTTACCCTAATCCGTCCCCTAATCCTAACCCGTACGCTAACACTAACCCGTACCCTAACACGTACGCTCACCCTAAACCATTGTCGTATCCTAAACTGTACCCTAAACCTTCCCCGTCCCCTAAACCTAACCCTAACTCTAACCGTTACCCGAAGCCTTACTCTAACCCGTCCCCTAATCCTAACGTGTACGCTAACACTAACGTGTACCCTAACACGTACGCTCACCCTAAACCGTTGTCGTACCCTATCCTGTACCCTAAACCGTCCCCGTCCCCTAACCCTAACCCTAACCCTAACACTTACCTGAAGCCTTACCGTAAACTGTCCCCTAATCCTAACCCGTATGCTCACACTAACCCATACCCTAACACGTACGCTCACCCTAAACCGTTGTCGTACACTAGCCTGTACCCTAAACGGTCCCCGTTCCCTAACCCTAACCGTAACCCTAACCCTAACCCTTACCCGAAACCTTACCCTAAACCGTCCCCTAATCCTAACACGCACGCTAACACTAAACCTTACCCTAACACGTACGCTCACCCTAAACCATTGTCGTACCCTAACCTGTACCCTAAACTGTCCCCGTCCCCTAACCCTAAACCTAACCCTAACCCTAACCCTTACCCGAAGCCTTACCCTAACCCGTCCCCTAATCCTAACCCGTACGCTAACACTAACCCGTACCCTAACATGTACGCTCACCCTAAACCATTGTCATGCCCTAACCTGTACCCTAAACGGTCCTCGTCCCCTAACCCTATCCCTAACCCTAACCCTTACCCGAAGCCTTACCCTAACCCATCCCCTAATCCTAACCCGTACGCTAACACTAAACCGTACCCTAACATGTACGCTCACCCTAAACCATTGTCGTACCCTAACCTGTACCCTAAACGTTCCCCGTCCCCTAACCCTAACCCTAACCCTAAACCATCCCCGTCCCCTAAACCTAACCCTAACCCTAACCGTAACCCTTACCCGAAGCCTTACCCTAACCCTTCACCTAATCCTAAACCTTATGCTAACACTAACACGTACCCTAACAGGTACGCTCACCCTGAACCGTTGTCGTACACTAAACTGTACCCTAAACGGTCCCCATCACTTAACCCTAACCCTAACCCTAACCCTAACCCTAATCCTAACCCTTACCCAAAGCCTTAGCCCAACCCGTCCCCTAATCCTAACGTGTACGCTGACACTAACGTGTACCCTAACAGGTACGCTCACCCTAAACCGTTGTCTTACTCTAACCTCTACCTTAAACCATCCCCGTCCCCTAACCCTAACCCTAACCCTTACCCAAAGCCTTACCCTAAACCGTCCCCTAATCCTAACACGCACGCTAACACTAAACCGTACCCTAACACGTACGCTCACCCTAAGCCATTGTCGTACCCTAACCTGTGCCCTAAACTGTCCCCATCCCCTAACCCTAAACCTAACCCTAACGCTAAACCTTACCCGTAGACTTACCCTAACCCGTCCCCTAATACTAACCGGTACGCTAACACTAACCCGTACCCTAACACGTATGCTCACCCTAAAATTTTTCGTACCCTAACCTGTACCCTAAACTGTCCCCATCCCTGTCCCCTAACCCTGAACCTAACCCTAACCCTATCACTTACCCGAAGCCTTACCCTAACCCGTCCCCTAATCCTAACCCGTACGCTAACACTAACCCGTACCCTAACACGTACGCTCACCCTAAACCGTTGTCGTACCCTAACCTGTACCCTAAACCATCCCCGTCCCGTCCCCTAAACCTAACCCTAACCCTAACCCTAACCCTTACCCGAAGCCTTACCCTAACCCGTCCCCTAATCCTAACCCGTACGCTAACACTAACCCGTACCCTAACATGTACGCTCACCCTAAACCGTTGTCGTACCCTAACCTGTACCCTAAACCGTCCCCGTTCCCTAACCCTAACCCTAAACCTAACCCTTACCCGAAGTCTTACCCTAACCCGTCCCCTAATCCTAACCCGTACGCTAACACTAACACGTACCCTAACACGTACGCTCACCCTAAACCGTTGTCGTACCCTAACCTGTACCCTAAACCGTCCCCGTTCCCGTCCCCTAACCCTAACCCTAGCCCTAACCCTAACCTTACCCGAAGCCTTACCCTAAACCGTCCCCTAATCCTAACCCGTATGCTAACACTAACCCGTATCCTAACACGTACGCTCAGCCTAAACCGTTGTCGTACACTAACCTGTACCATAAACCGTCCCCTTCCCCTAACCCTAACTCTAACCCTAACCCTAACCCTAACCCTTACCCGAAGCCTTACCCTAACCCTTCCCCTAATCCTAACCCGTATGCTAACACTAACACGTACCCTAACAGGTACGCTCACCATGAACCGTTGTCGTACACTAAACTGTACCCTAAACGAACCCCATCCCTTAACCCTAACCCTAACCCTAACCCTTACCCGAAGCCTTACCCTAACCCGTCCCCTAATCCTAACCTGTTCGCTAACACTAACCCATACCATAACATGTACGCTCAACCTAAACCGTTGTCGCACCCTAACCTGTACCCTAAACCGTCCCCGTCCCCGTCCCCTAACCCTAACCCTAGCCCTAATCCTAACCCTTACCCAAAGCCTTAGCCTAACCCGTCCCCTAATCCTAACGTGTACGCTAACACTAACGTGTACCCTAACACGTACGCTCACCCTAAACCGTTGTCTTACCCTAACTTCTACCTTAAACCATCCCCGTCCCCTAACCCTACCGCTAACCCTAACCCTTACCCGAAGCCTTACCCTAACCCGTCCCTTAATCCTAACACGCACGCTAACACTAAACCGTACCCTAACACGTACGCTCACCCTAAACCATTGTCGTACCCTAACCTGTACCCTAAACCATCCCCGTCCCCGTCCCCTTCCCCTAACCCTAACCCTAACCCTTTCCCGAAGCCTTACCTTAACCCGTCCACTAATCCTAACCCGTACGCTAACACCAACTCGTACCCTAACACGTACGCTCACCCTAAACCGTTGTCGTACCCTAACCTGTACCCTAAACTGGCCCCGTCCCCTAACCCTAACCCTAAACCTAACCCTAACCCTTACCCGAAGCCTTACCCTAACCCGTCCCCTAATCCTAATCCGTACGCTAACACTATCCCATAACCTAACACGTACGCTCACCCTAAACCATTGTCCTACCCTAACCTGTACCCTAAACCATCCCCGTCCTCTAACCCTAACCCTTGCCAGAAGCCTTACCCTAACCCATCACCTAATACTAACCCGTACGCTAACACTAACTCCTACGCTAACAGTAACCCGTACCCTAACACGTATGCTCACCCTAAACCGTTGTCGTACACAAACTTGTACCCTAAACCGTCCCTGTCCCCTAACCCTAACCCTAACACTTACCCGAAGCCTTACCCTAACCCGTCCCATAATCCTAACCCGTACGATAACACTAACCCGTACCCTAACACGTACGCTCACCCTAAACCGTTGTCGTTGCCTACCCTGTACCCTAAACCATCCCCGTCCCCTAACCCTAACACTAAACCTAACCCTAACACTTACCCGAAGCCTTACCCTAATACGTCCCTTAATCCTAAACCGTACGCTACCAATAACCAATACCCTAACACATACGCTCACCCTAAACCGTTGTCATACGCTAACCTCTACCCTAAACCGTCCCCATCACCTAACCTTAACCCATACACTAACACTTACCCGAAGCCTTACCCTAACCCGTCCACTAACCCTAACTGATACGCTAACACTAACCCGTAGCCTAACACGTACGCTCACCCTAAACCGTTGTCGTACGCTAACCTGTACCCTATACCGTCCCCTCCCCTCACCCTAACCCTAACCTTAACCATAAACCTTACCCGAAGCCTTACCCAAACTCGTCCCCTAATCCTAACACGTACGCTCACCCTAAACCATTGTCATGCACTAACCTGTACCCTAAACCATCCCCGTCCCCTAACCCTAAACCTAACCCTTACCAGAAGCCTTACCCTAACCCTTCCCCTAATACTAACCCGTCCGCTAACACTAACTCATACGCTAACACTAACCTGTACCCTAACACGTACGCTCACCCTAAACCTTTGTCATACACTAACCTGTAACCTAAACCGTCCCCGTCCCCTAACCCTTACCCGAAACCTTACCCTAACCCGTACCCTAATCCTAACCTGTATGCTAACACTAACCCATACCCTAACACGTACACTCACCCTAAAACTTTGTCGTAACCTAACCTGTACCCTAAACCATCCTCGTCCGCTAACCCTAACCCTAACCACAACCCTTACCCGAAGCCTTACCCTAACACATCCCCTAATCCTAACCCGTATGCTAACACTAACCTCTACCCTAACACGTACGCTCACCCTAAACCGTTGTCGTACCCTAACCTGTACCCTAAACAGTTCCCGTCCCCTAACCCTAAACCTAACCCTAACCCTTACCTGAAGCCTTACCTTAACCCGTCCCCTAATCCTAACCCATACGCTAACACTAACCCGTACCCTAACACATACACTCAAACTAAATATAATATATAATGTAAATATATATATATATAATAATATATTGTAATATATTCAGGAAAATACGCATACGCTCTTTTTGGCCAACCAAGAAAGCGTGTAAAGGAAATCTGCACCAAAATGAAGTCTCACTGCCCCCCGGTCAAAAGGGCCATGTGAAAAAAGTGTAAAATCCAGAAAGGCAGCACAGGCCATGGAGAACAGGGAGCCTTGTTATGCTGATGGGCGGGATGTAAATTGCCAACAGCCACTCTGGAGAAGTGTATGGTGTTTCCTGGAACAGCTAAAAAACAAAGCAACGGAGCCTACAGCACTTCCACTTATGGTCCTATAGCTCAGGGAAATTAAAATCAAAAACACACAGCCACCCCAAAGTTTCGGACGGCTCTGTTTACAAGAACCTCGTCTACGGTACAAGTTAAATATCCCAGAACGTGAAAAATCGATAAAGAAGTTGTGGTATGTACGTACAATGGAATATCACTCAGCAATGAAATCTATGTCATCAGGCCCGTCGCGGCATAATGAGTGGTTTCAGGTACGATGATTCTAAGTGAAATAAGTCACACAGAAAATGAAACATCATAAGATATCACTAATACAAGGAATGTAAACTTGGCTACACATGAACTGAATTACAAAACAGAACAGGGTCTCAAATTTAGAAAACCAACTTATGCTTGCTTAAGGGGAAAGGTGAGTTGGGGTGCTGCATAAAACCAGAGATAGAAATTAGCACAGATACCTTTCCATAAGCCAAATATGTAATTGTCAAGACCTACCCCATGCTCAACGAAATGGACTAAAGCCCCCATATTCAACGACTAGGAATACACCTGACTAGTAAGAATCTTCAAACCCATGGATTTATATGTCTCCGTAAGAGAATGAAGCGTGTGTACAGAGGCATGAATGCAGCAGAGAAACTCCGATAAACCCCATTATCAAAATGAATTACAAAAACAAAACACAAGGACAGTGAAATAGAGAGCAATTCTTAAATAATTCATTCAGGGCTTGTGATGCAACCTGAATTTACCACATCTACACCCAGAGCTGAGTGAGACATAAGGTTGGGCACTTTGGGCTGATAACATTGGTGAGGTTCGATGAGCAAATGCAGACCCTTTGAAGTCATAATGCATGGTACCCATTCCATGGGTCCCATCTCTCCAGGTTTAACGAATTCTTCCTTCAGCTAAAACATGCATGGGAAACCCACAGTATGGTGCACCGAGGGACCGGCAAACGTTTTCAAATGCATCTCAGTTTTCGTCCCCTTTTACTCGGGTTCACCCTTCCAGACCCTTTACTAACACTCTCCCCACTTGGAGAGTCAGTGCCTTTAACCTCCTGTTTGGCACAGTTTGCAATTTCTGCACAAGTTGAACAGGAATAGGGAGAACAAAAGAGAGACTAGCTTTAGGTGTCTGCACGGGCAAATGTAACGCTCATTTCCCACCAGGAAGAAGAATTAACCACAGGGTCAGCATGCCGTGCCGGAACCAGATTAGTGCCTGAAGCAATCCTGCGGGTTTGCGGCCAGCTCACAAGATAGCGAGTTGAAGAAAGGAGCTCAGGGGCACTGTAACTCACAAACCTGCAGAGTTATAAATGACAGCTATCGTCCAAAAATATATTGAAGGAAGGCTGCGAAGAGGACTTGTAAGTGGGGCAGAATTGCAGGATAACGATTTCAGGAGGTAGACGAAAATTGCATTTAAAGCATAGGAAAAAAGGCAGAACGTCAACAATGATGCTCTTGGCCAAAAAGGGCATATGCGTTTTTTCCTGAATATATTCAGGAAAAAACGCATACGCCCTTTTTGGCCAACCAAGCAAGCATGTTAAAGAAATCTGCACTACAATGAAGTCTCACTACCCCCCGGTCAAAAGGGCCATATGAAAAAAGTGTAAAATCCAAAAAGGCAGCACAGGCCATGGAGAACAGGGAGCCTTGTTATGCTGATGGGCGGGATGTAAATTGCCAACAGCCACTCTGGAGAAGTGTATGGTGTTTCCTGAAACAGCTTAAAAGCAAAGCAACGGAGCCTACGGCACTTCCACTTATGGTCCTTTAGCTTAGGGAAATTAAAATCAAAAACACACAGCCACCCCAAAGTTTCGGACGGCTCTGTTTACAAGAACCTCGCTTACGGTACAAGTTAAATATCCCAGAACGTGAAAAATGGATAAAGAAGTTGTGGTACGTACGTACAATGGAATATCACTCAGCAATGAAATCTATGTCATCAGGCCCGTCGCGGCATAATGAGTGGATTCAGGTACGATGATTCTAAGTGAAATAAGTCACACAGAAAACGAAACATCATAAGATATCACTAATACAAGGAATGTAAACTTGGCTACACATGAACTGAATTACAAAACAGAACAGGGTCTCAAATTTAGAAAACCAACTTATGCTTGCTTAAGGGGAAAGGTGAGTTGGGGTGCTGCATAAAACCAGAGATAGAAATTAGCACAGATACCTTTCCATAAGCCAAATATGTAATTGTCAAGACCTACCCCTTGCTCAAAGAAATGGACTCAACACCCCATATTCAACGCCTGGGAATATACCTGACAAGTAAGAATCTTAAGACCACTGGATTTATATGTCTCCATAAGGAAATCAAGCGTGTGTACAGCGGCCTGAACGCAGCAGTGAAAATCCGATAAATCCCATTTTCAAAATAAATTTCAAAAACACAACACAATGACAGTGAAATAGAGAGCAATTCTTAAATAATTCATTCATGGCTTGTGATGCAACCTGGATTTATCACATCTACACCCAAAGCTGGTTGAGACATAAGGCTAGACACTTCGGGCTGATAGCATTGGTGAGGTTCGTTGAGCAAACGCAGACCCTTTGAAGTCATACTGCATGGTAGCCATTCCATGGGTCCCAACTCTCCAGGTTTAAGGGATTCTTCCTTCAGCTAAAACATGCATGGGAAACCCAGAGTATGGTCCACCGTGTGATGGGGAAACGTTTTCAAATGCATCTCAGGTTTCGTCCCCTGGTACTCGGGTTCACCGTTCCAGACGCTTTACTAACACTCTCCCCACTTGGAGAGTCAGTGCCATTAACCTCCTGTTTGGCACAGTTTGGTATTTCTGCGCAAGATGCACAGGAATAGGGAGAACCAATGAGAGACTAGCTGTAGGTGTCTGCACGGGCAAATGGAACGCTCATTTCCCACCAGGAAGAGGAATTAACCAAAGGCTCTGCGTGCCCTACCGGAACCAGATTAGGGCCTGAAGCAATCCTGCGGTTTTGCGGCCAGATCACAAGAAAGCGAGTTGAAGAAAGGAGCTCAGGGGCACTGTAATTCACAAACCTGCAGAGTTATGAATGACAGCTATCGTCCAAAAATATATTGAAGTAAGTCTTCGAAGAGGACTTGAAAGCGGGGCAGAATTTCAGAAAAACGATTTCAGGGGGTAGACTGGAATTGCACTTAAAGCATAGGAAAAGAGGCAGAATGTCGACAATGATGCAGTTGGCCAAAAAGTGCATATGCGTTTTTTCCTGAATATATTCAGGAAAAAACGCATACGCCCTGTTTGGCCAACCAAGCAAGCATGTAAAGGAAATCTGCACTACAATGAAGTCTCACTGCCCCCCGGTCAATAGGGCCATCTGAAAAAAGTGTAAAATCCAGAAAGGCAGGACAGGTCATGCAGAACAGGGAGCCTTGTTATGCTGATGGGCGGGATGTAAATTGCCAACAGCCACTCTGGAGAAGTGTATGGTGTTTCCTGAAACACGTAGGAAACAAAGCAACACAGCCTATGGCACTTCCACTTCTGGTCCTATAGCTTAGGGAAATTAAAATCAAAAACACACAGCCACCCCAAAGTTTGGGACGGCTCTGTTTACAAGAACCTCTTCTACGGTACAAGTTAAATATCCGAGAAAGCAAGAAATAGATAAAGAAGTTGTGGTACGTACGTACAATGTAATATCACTCAGCAAAGAGATCTACGTCATCAGGCCCGTAGCGGCATAATGAGTGCATTCAGGTACGACGATTCTATGAGAAATAAGTCACACAGAAAAAGAAACATCATAAGATATCACTAATACACGAAACGTAAACTTGGCTACACATGAACTGAATTACAAAACAGAACAGGGTCTCAAATTTAGAAAACCAACTTATGCTTTCTTATGGGGAAAGGTGAGTTGGGGTGCTGCATGAAACCAGAGATTGAAATTAGCACAGATACCGTTCCATAAGCCAAATATATAATAGACAAGACCTACTCCTTGCTCAACGAAATGGACTCAACACCCCATATTCAACGCCTGGGAATATACCTGACAAGTAAGAATCTTAAGACCCATGGATTTATATGTCTCCATAAGGAAATCAAGCGTGTGTACTGCGGCCTAAACGCAGCAGTGAAAATCCGATAAATCCCATTATCAAAATAAATTTCACAAACAAAACACAATAACAGTGAAATAGAGAGCAATTCTTAAATAATTCATTCAGGGCTTGTGATGCAACCTGGATTTACCACATCTACACCCAGAGCTGGGTGAGACATAAGGCTGGACCCTTCCGGCTGATAGCATTGGTGAGGTTCGGTGAGCATACGCAGACCCTTTGAAGTCATACCGCATGGTAGCCATTCCAGGTTTCCCAACTCTCCAGGTTTAAGGGATTCTTCCTTCAGCTATAACATGCATGGGAAACCCAGAGTATGGCCCACCGTGTGATTGGGAAACGTTTTCAAATGCATCTCAGGTTTCGTCCCCTGGTACTCGGGTTCACCGTTCCAGACGCTTTACTAACACTCTCCCCACTTGGAGAGTCAGTGCCTTTAACCTCCTGTTTGGCACAGTTTGCAATTTCTGCGCAAGATGAACAGGAATAGGGAGAACCAATGAGAGACTAGCTGTAGGTGTCTGCACGGGCAAATGGAACGCTCATTTCCCACCAGGAAGAGGAATTAACCAAAGACTCAGCGTGCCCTGCCGGAACCAGATGAGGGCCTGAAGCAATCCTGTGGTTTTGCGGCCAGCTCACAAGAAAGCGAGTTGAAGAAAGGAGCTCAGGGGCACTGTAATTCACAAACCTGCAGAGTTATGAATGACAGCTATCGTCCAAAAATGTATTGAAGTAAGTATTCGAAGAGGACTTGAAATCGGGGCAGAATTTCAGGAAAACGATTTCAGGGGGTAGACTGGAATTGCACTTAAAGCATAGGAAAAGAGGCAGAATGTCGACAATGATGCACTTGGCCAGA
Organism: Delphinapterus leucas; assembly: GCF_059928025.1. Lineage (NCBI taxonomy): Eukaryota > Metazoa > Chordata > Mammalia > Artiodactyla > Monodontidae > Delphinapterus > Delphinapterus leucas. The sequence goes on along the minus strand of NW_028322232.1, from coordinate 6,430,675 downwards.
AAGGGTGTATGCGTTTTTTCCTGAATATATTCAGGAAAAAATGCATACGCCCTTTTTGACCAACCAAGCAAGCGTGTAAAGGAAATCTGCACTACAATGAAGTCTCACTGCCCCCCGGTGAAAAGGGCCATCTGAAACAACTGTAAAATCCAGAAAGGCAGGACAGGTCATGGAGAACAGGGAGCTTTGTTATGCTGATGGGCGGGATGTTAATTGCCAACAGCCACTCTGGAGAAGTGTATGGTGTTTCCTGAAACACGTAGGAAACAAAGCAACACAGCCTATGGCACTTCCACTTCTGGTCCTATAGCTTAGGGAAATTAAAATCAAAAACACACAGCCACCCCAAAGTTTGGGACGGCTCTGTTTACAAGAACCTCGTCTACGGTACAAGTTAAATATCCGAGAAAGCAAAAAATGGATAAAGAAGTTGTGGTACGTACGTACAATGGAATATCACTCAGCAATGAGATCTACGTCATCAGGCCCGTAGCGGCATAATGAGTGGATTCAGGTACGACGATTCTACGAGAAATAAGTCACACAGAAAAAGAAACATCATAAGATATCACTAATACACGGAACGTAAACTTGGCTACACATGAACTGAATTACAAAACAGAACAGGGTCTCAAATTTAGAAAACCAACTTATGCTTGCTTATGGGGAAAGGTGAGTTGGGGTGCTGCATAAAACCAGAGATTGAAATTAGCACAGATACCGTTCCATAAGCCAAATATATAATAGACAAGACCTACTCCTTGCTCAACGAAATGGACTCAACACCCCATATTCAACGCCTGGGAATATACCTGACAAGTAAGAATCTTAAGACCCATGGATTTATATGTCTCCATAAGGAAATCAAGCGTGTGTACAGCGGCCTAAACGCAGCAGTGAAAATCCGATAAATCCCATTATCAAAATAAATTTCAAAAACAAAACACAATGACAGTGAAATAGAGAGCAATTCTTAAATAATTCATTCAGGGCTTGTGATGCAACCTGGATTTACCACATCTACACCCAGAGCTGGGTGAGACATAAGGCTGGACACTTCGGGCTGATAGCATTGGTGAGGTTCGGTGAGCAAACGCAGACCCTTTGAAGTCATACTGCATGGTACCCATTCCATGGGTCCCAACTCTCCAGGTTTAAGGGATTCTTCCTTCAGCTAAAACATGCATGGGAAACCCAGAGTATGGTCCACCGTGTGATTGGGAAACGTTTTCAAATGCATCTCAGGTTTCGTCCCCTGGTACTCGGGTTCACCGTTCCAGACGCTTTACTAACACTCTCCCCACTTGGAGAGTCAGTGCCTTTAACCTCCTGTTTGGCACAGTTTGCAATTTCTGCGCAATATGAACAGGAATAGGGAGAACCAATGAGAGACTAGCTGTAGGTGTCTGCACGGGCAAATGGAACGCTCATTTCCCACCAGGAAGAGGGACTAACCAAAGGCTCAGCGTGCCCTGCCGGAACCAGATTAGGGCCTGAAGCAATCCTGCGGTTTTGCGGCCAGCTCACAAGAAAGCGAGTTGAAGAAAGGAGCTCAGGGGCACTGTAATTCACAAACCTGCAGAGTTATGAATGACAGCTATCGTCCAAAAATATATTGAAGTAAGTCTTTGAAGAGGACTTGAAAGCGGGGCAGAATTTCAGGAAAACGATTTCAGGGGGTAGACTGGAATTGCACTTAAAGCATAGGAAAAGAGGCAGAATGTCCACAATGATGCACTTGGCCAAAAAGTGCGTATGCGTTTTTACCTGAATATATTCAGGGAAAAACGCATACGCCCTTTTTGGCCAACCAAGCAAGCGTGTAAAGGAAATCTGCACTACAATGAAGTCTCTCTGCCCCCCGGTCAAAAGGGCCATCTGAAAAAAGTGTAAAATCCAGAAAGGCAGGACAGGTCATGGAGAACAGGGAGCCTTGTTATGCTGATGGGCGGGATGTAAATTGCCAACAGCCACTCTGGAGAAGTGTATGGTGTTTCCTGAAACACGTAGGAAACAAAGCAACACAGCCTATGGCACTTCCACTTACGGTCCTATAGCTTAGGGAAATTAAAATCAAAAACAAACAGCCACCCCAAAGTTTGGGACGGCTCTGTTTACAAGAACCTCGTCTACGGTACAAGTTAAATATCCGAGAAAGCAAAAAATGGATAAAGAAGTTGTGGTACGTACGTACAATGGAATATCACTCAGCAATGAGATCTACGTCATCAGGCCCATAGCGGCATAATGAGTGGATTCAGGTACGACGATTCTATGAGAAATAAGTCACACAGGAAAAGAAATATCAAAAGATATCACTAATACACGGAACGTAAACTTGGCTACACATGAACTGAATTACAAAACAGAACAGGGTCTCAAATTTAGAAAACCAACTTATGCTTGCTTATGGGGAAAGGTGAGTTGGGGTGCTGCATAAAACCAGAGATTGAAATTAGCACATATTCCGTTCCATAAGGCAAATATATAATAGACAAGACCTACTCCTTGCTCAACGAAATGAACTCAACACCCCATATTCAACGCCTGGTAATATACCTGACAAGTAAGAAACTTAAGACCCATGGATTTATATGTCTCCATAAGGATATCAAGCGTGTGTACAGCGGCCTCAACGCAGCAGTGAAAATCCGATAAATCCCATTATCAAAATATATTTCAAAAACAAAACACAATGACAGTGAAATAGAGAACAATTCTTAAATAATTCATTCAGGGCTTGTGATGCAACCTGGATTTACCACATCTACACCCAGAGCTGGGTGAGACATAAGGCTGGACACTTCGGGCTGATAGCATTGGTGAGGTTCGGTGAGCAAACGCAGACCCTTTGAAGTCATACTGCATGGTACCCATTCCATGGGTCCCAACTCTCCAGGTTTAAGGGATTCTTCCTTCAGCTAAAACATGCATGGGAAACCCAGAGTAATGTCCACCATGTGATTGGGAAACGTTTTCAAATGCGTCTCAGGTTTCGACCCCTGGTACTCGGGTTCACCGTTCCAGACGCTTTACTAACACTCTCCCCACTTGGAGAGTCAGTGCCTGTAACCTCCTGTTTGGCACAGTTTGCAATTTCTGCGCAATATTAACAGGAATAGGGACAACAAATGAGAGACTAGCTGTAGGTGTCTGCACGGGCAAATGGAACGCTCATTTCCCACCAGGAAGAGGGACTAACCAAAGGCTCAGCGTGCCCTGCCGGAACCAGATTAGGGCCTGAAGCAATCCTGCGGTTTTGCGGCCAGCTCACAAGAAAGCGAGTTGAAGAAAGGAGCTCAGGGGCACTGTAATTCACAAACCTGCAGAGTTATGAATGACAGCTATCGTCCAAAATTATATTGAAGTAAGTCTTTAAAGAGGACTTGAAAGCGGGGCAGAATTTCAGGAAAACGATTTCAGGGGGTAGACTGGAATTGCACTTAAAGCATAGGAAAAGAGGCAGAATGTCCACAATGATGCACTTGGCCAAAAAGGGCGTATGCGTTTTTACCTGAATATATTCAGGGAAAAACGCATACGCCCTTTTTGGCCAACCAAGCAAGCGTGTAAAGGAAATCTGCACTACAATGAAGTCTCTCTGCCCCCCGGTCAAAAGGGCCATCTGAAAAAAGTGTAAAATCCAGAAAGGCAGGACAGGTCATGGAGAACAGGGAGCCTTGTTATGCTGATGGGCGGGATTTAAATTGCCAACAGCCACTCTGGAGAAGTGTATGGTGTTTCCTGAAACACGTAGGAAACAAAGCAACACAGCCTATGGCACTTCCACTTATGGTCCTATAGCTTAGGGAAATTAAAATCAAAAACAAACAGCCACCCCAAAGTTTGGGACGGCTCTGTTTACAAGAACCTCGTCTACGGTACAAGTTAAATATCCGAGAAAGCAAAACATGGATAAAGAAGTTGTGGTACGTACGTACAATGGAATATCACTCAGCAATGAGATCTACGTCATTAGGCCCGTAGCGGCATAATGAGTGGATTCAGGTACGACGATTCTACGAGAAATAAGTCACACAGGAAAAGAAATATCATAAGATATCACTAATACACGGAACGTAAACTTGGCTACACATGAACTGAATTACAAAACAGAACAGGGTCTCAAATTTAGAAAACCAACTTATGCTTGCTTATGGGGAAAGGTGAGTTGGGGTGCTGCATCAAACCAGAAATTGAAATTAGCACAGATACCGTTCCATAAGCCAAATATATAATAGACAAGACCTACTCCTTGCTCAACGAAATGGACTCAACACCCCATATTCAACACCTGGGAATATACCTGACAAGTAAGAAACTTAAGACCCATGGATTTATATGTCTCCATAAGGAAGTCAAGCGTGTGTACAGTGGCCTAAACGCAGCAGTGAAAATCCAATAAATCCCATTAACAAAATAAATTTCAAAAACAAAACACAATGACAGTGAAATAGAGAGCAATTCTTAAATAATTCATTCAGGGCTTGTGATGCAACCTGGATTTACCACATCTACACCCAGAGCTAGTTGAGACATAAGGCTGGACACATCGGGCTGATAGCATTGGTGAGGATTGTTGAACAAACGCAGACCATTTGAAGTCATACTGCATGGTAGCCATTCCATGGGTCCCAACTCTCCAGGTTTAAGGGATTCTTCCTTCAGCTAAAACATGCATGGGAAACCAAGAGTATGGTCCACCGTGTGATTGGGAAACGTTTTCAAATGCATCTCAGGTTTCTTCCCCTGGTACTCGGGTTCACCGTTCCAGACGCTTTACTAACATTCTCCCCACTTGGAGAGTAATTGCCTTTAACCTCCTGTTTGGCACAGTTTGCAATTTCTGCGCAAGATGAACAGGAATAGGGAGAACCAATGAGAGACTAGCTGTAGGTGTCTGCACGGGCAAATGGAACGCTCATTTCCCACCAGGAAGAGAGATTAACCAAAGGCTCAGCGTGCCCTGCCGGAACCAGATTAGGGCCTGAAGCAATCCTGCGGTTTTGCGGCCAGCTCACAAGAAAACGAGTTGAAGAAAGGAGCTCAGGGGCACTGTAATTCACAAACCTGCAGAGTTATGAATGACAGCTATCGTCCAAAAATGTATTGAAGTAAGTCTTCGAAGAGGACTTAAAGCGGGGCAGAATTTCAGGAAAACGATTTCAGGGGGTAGACTGGAATTGCACTTAAAGCATAGGAAAAGAGGCAGAATGTCCACAATGATGCCCTTGGCCAAAAAGGGCGTATGCGTTTTTTCCTGAATATATTCAGGAAAAAACGCATACGCCCTTTTTGGCCAACCAAGCAAGCGTGTAAAGGAAATCTGCACTACAATGAAGTCTCACTGGCCCCCGGTCCAAACAGCCATCTGAAACAAGTGTAAAATCCAGAAAGGCAGGACAGGTCATGGAGAACAGGGAGCCTTGTTATGCTGATGGGCGGGATGTAAATTGCCAACAGCCACTCTGGAGAAGTGTATGGTGTTTCCTGAAACACGTAGGAAACAAAGCAACACAGCCTATGGCACTTCCACTTAGGGTCCTATAGCTTAGGGAAATTAAAATCAAAAACACACAGCCACCCCAAAGTTTGGGACGGCTCTGTTTACAAGAACCTCGTCTACGGTACAAGTTAAATATCCGAGAAAGCAAAAAATGGATAAAGAAGTTGTCGTACGTACGTACAATGGAATATCACTCAGCAATGAGATCTACGTCATCAGGCCCGTAGCGGCATAAGGAGTGCATTCAGGTACGACGATTCTACGAGAAATAAGTCACAGAGAAAAAGAAACATCATAAGATATCACTAATACACGGAACGTAAACTTGGCTACACATGAACTGAATTACAAAACAGAACAGGGTATCAAATTTAGAAAACCAACTTATGCTTGCTTATGGGGAAAGGTGAGTTCGGGTGCTGCATCAAACCAGAGATTGAAATTAGCACAGATACCGTTCCATAAGCCAAATATATAAGAGACAAGACCTACACCTTGCTCAACGAAATGGACTCAACACCCCATATTCAACGCCTGGTAATATACCTGACAAGTAAGAATCATAAGACCCATGGATTTATATGTCTCCATAAGGAAATCCAGCGTGTGTACAGCGGCCTAAACGCAGCAGTGAAAATCCGATAAATCCCATTAACAAAATAAATTTCAAAAACAAAACACAATGACAGTGAAATAGAGAGCAATTCTTACATAATTCATTCAGGCCTTGTGATGCAACCTGGATTTACCACATCTACACCCAGAGCTGTTTGAGACATAAGGCTGGACACTTCGGGCTGATAGCCTTGGTGAGGTTCGGTGAGCAAAGGCAGACCGTTTGAAATCATACTGCATGGTACCCATTCCATGGGTCCCAACTCTCCAGGTTTAAGGGATTCTTCCTTCAGCTAAAAAATGCATGGGAAACCCAGAGTATGGTCCACCGTGTGATTGGGAAACGTTTTCAAATGCATCTCAGGTTTCGTCCCCTGGTACTCCGGTGCACCGTTCCAGACGCTTTACTAACACTATCCCCATTTGGAGAGTCAGTGCCTTTAACCTCCTGTTTGGCACAGTTTGCAATTTCTGCGCAAGATGAACAGGAATAGGGAGAACCAATGAGAGACTAGCTGTAGGTGTCTGCACGGGCAAATGGAACGCTCATTTCCCACCAGGAAGAGGAATTAACCAAAGGCTCAGTGTGCCCTGCCGGAACCAGATTAGGGCCTGAAGCAATCCTGCGGTTTTGCGGCCAGCTCACAAGAAAGCGAGTTGAAGAAAGGAGCTCAGGGGCACTGTAATTCACAAACCTGCACAGTTATGAATGACAGCTATCATCCAAAAATGTATTGAAGTAAGTCTTCGAAGAGGACTTGAAAGCGGGGCAGAATTTCAGAAAAACGATTTCATGGGGTAGACTGGAATTGCAATTAAAGCATAGGAAAAGAGGCAGAATGTCGACAATGATGCACTTGGCCAAAAAGGGCGTATGCGTTTTTTCCTGAATATATTCAGGAAAAAACGTATACGCCCTTTATGGCCAACCAAGCAAGCGTGTAAAGGAAATCTGCACTACAATGAAGTCTCACTGCCTCCCGGTCAATAGGGCCATCTGAAACAAGTGTAAAATCCAGAAAGGCAGGACAGGTCATGGAGAACAGGGAGCCTTGTTATGCTGATGGGCGGGATGTAAATTGCCAACAGCCACTCTGGAGAAGTGTATGGTGTTTCCTGAAACACGTAGGAAACAAAGCAACACAGCCTATGGCACTTCCACTTAGGGTCCTATAGCTTAGGGAAATTAAAATCAAAAACACACAGCCACCCCAAAGTTTGGGACGGCTCTGTTTACAAGAACCTCGTCTACAGTACAAATTAAATATCCGAGAAAGCAAAAAATCGATAAAGAAGTTGTGGTACGTACGTATAATGGAATATCACTCAGCAATGAGATCTACGTCATCAGGCCCGTAGCGGCATAATGAGTGGATTCAGGTACGACGATTCTACGAGAAATAAGTCACACAGAACAAGAAAGATCATAAGATATCACTAATACACGGAACGTAAACTTGGCTACACATGAACTGAATTAGAAAACAGAACAGGGTCTCAAATTTAGAAAACCAACTTATGCTTGCTTATGGGGAAAGGTGAGTTGGGGTGCTGCATAAAACCAGAGATTGAAATTAGCACAGATACCGTTCCATAAGCCAAATATATAATAGACAAGACCTACTCCTTGCTCAACGAAATGGACTCAACACCCCATATTCAACGCCTGCGAATATACCTGACAAGTAAGAAACTTAAGACCCATGGATTTATATGTCTCCATAAGAAAGTCAAGCATGTGTACAGTGGCCTAAACGCAGCAGTGAAAATCCGATAAATCCCATTAACAAAATAAATTTCAAAAACAAAACACAATGACAGTGAAATAGAGAGCAATTCTTAAATAATTCATTCAGGGCTTGTGATGCAACCTGGATTTACCACATCTACACCCAGAGCTGGTTGAGACATAAGGCTGGACACATCGGGCTGATAGCATTGGTGAGGTTTGGTGAGGAAACGCAGACCCTTTGAAGTCATACTGCATGATACCCATTCCATGGGTCCCAACTCTCCAGGTTTAAGGGATTCTTCCTTCAGCTAAAACATGCATGGGAAACGCAGAGTATGGTCCAGCGTGTGATTGGGAAACGTTTTCAAATGCATCTCAGGTTTCGACCCCTGGTACTCGGGTGCACCGTTCCAGACGCTTTACTAACACTCTCCCCACTTGGAGAGTCAGTGCCTTTAACCTCCTGTTTGGCACAGTTTGCAATTTCTGCGCAAGATGAACAGGAATAGGGAGAACCAATGAGAGACTAGCTGTAGGTGTCTGCACGGGCAAATGGAACGCTCATTTCCCACCAGGAAGAGGAATTAACCAAAGGCTCAGTGTGCCCTGCCGGAACCAGATTAGGGCCTGAAGCAATCCTGCCGTTGTGCGGCCAGCTCACAAGAAAGCGAGTTGAAGAAAGGAGCTCAGGGGCACTGTAATTCACAAACCTGCAGAGTTATGAATGACAGCTATCGTCCAAAAATATATTGAAGTAAGTCTTCGAAGAGGACTTGAAAGCGGGGCAGAATTTCAGGAAAACGATTTCAGGGGGTAGACTGGAATTGCACTTAAAGCATAGGAAAAGAGGCAGAATGTCCACAATGATGCACTTGGCCAAAAAGTGCGTATGCGTTTTTTCCTGAATAAATTCAGCAAAAAACTCATACGCCACTTTTTGGCCAACCAAGGAAGCGTGTAAAGGAAATCTGCACTACAATGAAGTCTCACTGGCCCCCGGTCAAAAGGGCCATCTGAAAATGTGTAAAATCCAGAAAGGCAGGACAGGTCATGGAGAACAGGGGGCCTTGTTATGCTGATTGGTGGGATTTAAATTGCCAACAGCCACTCTGGAGAAGTGTATGGTGTTTCCTGAAACACGTAGGAAACAAAGCAACACAGCCTATGGCACTTCCACTTAGGGTCCTATAGCTTAGGGAAATTAAAATCAAAAACACACAGCCACCCCAAAGTTTGGGACGGCTCTGTTTACAAGAACCTCGTCTACGGTACAAGTTAAATATCCGAGAAAGCAAAAAATGGATAAAGAAGTTGTGGTACGTACGTACAATGGAATATCACTCAGCAATGAGATCTACGTCATCAGGCCCGTAGCGGCATAAGGAGTGGATTCAGGTACGACGATTCTACGAGAAATAAGTCACACAGAAAAAGAAAGATCATAAGATATCACTAATACACGGAACGTAAACTTGGCTACACATGAACTGAATTACAAAACAGAACAGGGTCTCAAATTTAGAAAACCAACTTATGCTTGCTTATGGGGAAAGGTGAGTTGGGGTGCTGCATCAAAACGGAGATTGAAATTAGCACAGATACCGTTCCATAAGCCAAATATATAATAGACAAGACCTACTCCTTGCTCAACGAAATGGACTCAACACCCCATATTCAACGCCTGGGAATATACCTGACAAGTAAGAATCTTAAGACCAATGGATTTATATGTCTCCATAAGGAAATCAAGCGTGTGTACAGCGGGCTAAATGCAGCAGTGAAAATCCGATATATCCCATTATCAAAATAAATTTCAAAAACACAACACAATGACAGTGAAATAGAGAGCAATTCTTAAATAATTCATTCATGGCTTGTGATGCAACCTGGATTTATCACATCTACACCCAAAGCTGGTTGCGACATAAGGCTGGACACTTCGGGCTGATAGCATTGGTGAGGTTCGTTGAGCAAACGCAGACCTTTTGAAGTCATACTGCATGGTAGCCATTCCATGGGTCCCAACTCTCCAGGTTTAAGGGATTCTTCCTTCAGCTAAAACATGTATGGGAAACCCAGAGTATGGTCCACCGTATGATTGGGAAACGTTTTCAAATGCATCTCAGGTTTCGTTACCTGGTACTCGGGTTCACCGTTCCAGACGCTTTATTAACACTCTCCCCACTTGGAGGGTCAATGCCTTTAACCTCCCGTTTGGCACAGTTTGGAATTTCTGCGCAAGATGAACAGGAATAGGGAGAACCAATGAGAGACTAGCTGTAGATGTCTGCACGGGCAAATGGAACGCTCATTTCCCACCAGGTAAGGGAATTAACCAAAGGCTCAGCGTGCCCTGCCAGAACCAGATTAGGGCCTGAAGCAATCGTGCGGTTTTGCGGCCAGCTCACAAGAAAGCGAGTTGAAGAAAGGAGCTCAGGGGCACTGTAATTCACAAACCTGCAGAGTTATGAATGACAGCTATCATCCAAAAATATATTGAAGTAAGTCTTCGAAGAGGACTTGAAAGCGGGGCAGAATTTCAGGAAAACGATTTCAGGGGGTAGACTGCAATTGCACTTAAAGCATAGGAAAAGAGGCAGAATGTCGACAATGATGCAGTTGGCCAAAAAGTGCATATGCGTTTTTTCTTGAATATATTCAGGAAAAAACGCATACGCCCTTTTTGGCCAACCAAGCAAGCATGTAAAGGAAATCTGCACTACAATGAAGTCTCACTGCCCCCCGGTCAAAAGGGCCATCTGAAAAATGTGTAAAATCCAGAAAGGCAGAACAGGTCATGGAGAACAGGGAGCCTTGTTGTGCTGATGGGCGGGATGTAAATGGCAAACAGCCACTCTGGAGAAGTGTATGGTGTTTCCTGAAACACGTAGGAAACAAAGCAACACAGCCTATGGCACTTCCACTTAGGGTCCTATAGCTTAGGGAAATTAAAATCAAAAACACACAGCCACCCCAAAGTTTGGGACGGCTCTGTTTACAAGAACCTCTTCTACGGTACAAGTTAAATATCCGAGAAAGCAAAAAATAGATAAAGAAGTTGTGGTACGTACGTACAATGCAATATCACTCAGCAATGAGATCCACGTCATCAGGCCCGTAGCGGCATAATGAGTGCATTCAGGTACGACGATTCTATGAGAAATAAGTCACACAGAAAAAGAAACATCATAAGATATCACTAATACACGAAACGTAAACTTGGCTACACATGAACTGAATTACAAAACAGAACAGGGTCTCAAATTTAGAAAACCAACTTATGATTGCTTAGGGGAAAGGTGAGTTGGGGTGCTGCATCAAACCAGAGATTGAAATTAGCACAGATACCGTTCCATAAGCCAAATATATAATAGACAAGACCTACTCCTTGCTCAACGAAATGGATTCAACACCCCATATTCAAGGCCTGGGAATATACCTGACAAGTAAGAATCTTAAGATAAATGGATTTTTATGTCTCCATAAGGAAATCAAGCGTGTGTACAGCAGCCTAAACGCAGCAGTGAAAATCCGATAAATCCCATTATCAAAATAAATTTCAAAAACAAAACACAATGACAGTGAAATAGAGAGCAATTCTAAAATAATTCATTCAGGGCTTGTGATGCAACCTGGATTTACCACATCTACACCCAGAGCTGGGTGAGACATAAGGCTGGACACTTCGGGCTGATAGCACTGTTGAGGTTCGGTTAGCAAACGCAGACCCTTTCAAGTCATACTGCATGGTACCCATTCCATGGGTCCCAACTCTCCAGGTTTAAGGGATTCTTCCTTCAGCTAAAACATGCATGGGAAACCCAGAGTATGGTCCAACGTGTGATTGGGAAACCTTTTCAAATGCATCTCAGGTTTCGCCCCTGGTACTCGGGTTCACCGTTCTAGATGCTTTACTAACACTCTCTCCACTAGGAGAGTAATTCCCTTTAACCTCCTGTTTGGCACAGTTTGCAATTTCTGCGCAAGATGAACAGGAATAGGGAGCACCAATGTGAGACTAGCTGTAGGTGTCTGCACGGGCAAATCGAACGCTCATTTCCCACCAGGAAGAGGGATTAACCAAAGGCTCAGCGTGCCCTGCCGGAACCAGATTAGGGCCTGAAGCAATCCTGCGGTTTTGCGGCCAGCTCACAAGAAAGCTAATTGAAGAAAGGAGCTCAGGGGCACTGTAATTCACAAACCTGCAGAGTTATGAATGACAGCTATCGTCCAAAAATGTATTGAAGTAAGTCTTCGAAGAGGACTTGAAAGCGGGGCAGAATTTCAGGAAAACGATGAAAGGGGGGAGACTGGAATTGCACTTAAAGCATAGGATAGGAGGCAGAATGTCGACAATGATGCACTTGGCCAAAAAGGGCGTATGCGTTTTTTCCTGAATATATTCAGGAAAAAACGCATACGCCCTTTTTGGCCAAACAAGCAAGCGTGTAAAGGAAATCTGCATTACAATGAAGTCTCACTGCCCCCCGGTCAAAAGGGCCATCTGAAAAAAGTGTAAAATCCAGAAAGGCAGGACAGGTCATGGAGAACAGGGGGCCTTGTTATGCTGATGGGTGGGATTTAACTTGCCAACAGCCACTCTGGAGAAGTGTATGGTGTTTCCTGAAACACGTAGGAAACAAAGCAACACAGCCTATGGCACTTCCACTTAGGGTCCTATAGCTTAGGGAAATTAAAATCAAAAACACACAGCCACCCCAAAGTTTGGGACGGCTCTGTTTACAAGAACCTCGTCTACGGTACAAGTTAAATATCCGAGAAAGCAAAAAATGGATAAAGAAGTTGTGGTACGTACGTACAATGGAATATCACTCAGCAATGAGATCCACGTCATCAGGCCCGTACCGGCATAATAAGTGGATTCAGGTACGACGATTCTACGAGAAATAAGTCACACAGAAAAAGAAACATCATAAGATATCACTAATACACGGAACGTAAACTTAGCTACACATGAACTGAATTACAAAACAGAACAGGGTCTCAAATTTAGAAAACCAACTTATGCTTGCTTATGGGGAAAGGTGAGTTGGGGTGCTGCATCAAACCAGAGATTGAAATTAGCACAGATACCGTTCCATAAGGCAAATATATAATAGACACAACCTACTCCTTGCTCAACGAAATGGACTCAACACCCCATATTCAACGCCTGGGAATATACCTGACAAGTAAGAAACTTAAGACCCATGGATTTATATGTCTCCATAAGGATATCAAGCGTGTGTACAGCGGCCTAAACATAGCAGTGAAAATCCGATAAATCCCATTATCAAAATATATTTCAAAAACAAAACACAATGACAGTGAAATAGAGAGCAATTTTTAAATAATTCATTCATGGCTTGTGATGCAACCTGGATTTACCACATCTACACCCAGAGCTGGGTGAGACATAAGCCTGGACACTTCGGGCTGATAGCATTGGTGAGGTTCGGTGAGCAAACTCAGACCCTTTGAAGTCATACTGCATGGTACCCATTCCATGGGTCCCAACTCTCCAGGTTTAAGGGATTCTTCCTTCAGCTAAAACATGCATGGGAAACCCGGAGTAACGTCCACCATGTGATTGGGAAACGTTTTCAAATGCGTCTCAGGTTTCGTCCCCTGGGACTCGGGTTCACCGTTCCAGACGCTTTACTAACACTCTCCCCACTTGGAGAGTCAGTGCCTTTAACCTCCTGTTTGGCACAGTTTGCAATTTCTGCGGAATATGAACAGGAATAGGGACAACCAATGAGAGACTAGCTGTAGGTGTCTGCACCGGCAATTGGAACGCTCATTTCCCACCAGGAAGAGGGACTAACGAAAGGCTCAGCGTGCCCTGCCAGAACGGGATTAGGGCCTGAAGCAATCCTGCGGTTTTGCGGCCAGCTCACAAGAAAGCGAGTTGAAGAAAGGAGCTCAGGGGCACTGTAATTAACAAACCTGCAGAGTTATGAATGACAGCTATCTTCCAAAATTATATTGAAGTAAGTCTTTGAAGAGGACTTGAAAGCGGGGCAGAATTTCAGGAAAACGATTTCATGGGGTAGACTGGAATTGCACTTAAAGCATAGGAAAAGAGGCAGAATGTCCACAATGATGCACTTGGCCAAAAAGGGCGTATGCGTTTTTTCCTGAATATATTCAGGAAAAAACGCATACGCCCTTTTTGGCCAACCGAGCAAGCGTGTAAAGGAAATCTGCACTACAATGAAGTCTCACTGCCCCACGGTCAAAAGGGCCATCTGAAAAAAGTGTAAAATCCAGAAAGGCAGGACAGGTCATGGAGAACAGGGAGCTTTGTTATGCTGATGGGCGGGATGTAAATTGCCAACAGCCACTCTGGAGAAGTGTATGGTGTTTCCTGAAACACGTAGGAAACAAAGCAACACAGCCTATGGCACTTCCACTTATGGTCCTATAGCTTAGGGAAATTAAAATCAAAAACACACAGCCACCCCAAAGTTTGGGACGGCTCTGTTTACAAGAACCTGGTCTACGGTACAAGTTAAATATCCGAGAAAGCAAAAAATGGATAAAGAAGTCGTGGTACGTACGTACAATGGAATATCACTCAGCAATGAGATCTACGTCATCAGTCCCGTAGCGGCATAATGAGTGGATTCAGGTACGACGATTCTACGAGAAATAAGTCACACAGGAAAAGAAAGATCATAAGATATCACTAATACACGGAACGTAAACTTGGCTACACATGAACTGAATTACAAAACAGAACAGGGTCTCAAATTTAGAAAACCAACTTATGCTTGCTTATGGAGAACGGTGAGTTCGGGTGCTGCATCAAACCAGAGATTGAAATTAGCACAGATAGCGTTCCATAAGCCAAATATATAATAGACAAGACCTACTCCTTTCTCAACGAAATGGACTCAACACACCATATTCAACGCCTGGGAATATACCTGACAAGTAAGAATCTTAAGACCCATGGATTTATATGTCTCCATAAGGAAATCAACCGTGTGTACAGCGGCCTAAACGCAGCAGTGAAAATCCGATAAATCCCATTATCAAAATAAATTTCACAAACAAAACACAATGACAGTGAAATAAAGAGCAATTCTTAAATAATTCATTCAGGGCTTGTGATGCAACCTGGATTTACAACATCTACACCCAGAGCTAGGTGAGACATAAGGCAGGACACTTCGGGCTGATAGCATTGGTGAGGTTCGGTGAGCAAACGCAGACCCTTTGAAGTCATACTGCATGGTACCCATTCCATGGGTCCCAACTCTCCAGGTTTAAGGGATTCTTCCTTCAGCTAAAACATGCATGGGAAACCCAGAGTATGGTCCACCATGTGATTGGGAAACGTTTTCAAATGCATCTCAGGTTTCGTCCCCTGGTACTCGGGTTCACCGTTCCAGACGCTTTACTAACACTCTCCCCACTTGGAGAGTCAGTGCCTTTAACCTCCTGTCTGGCACAGTTTGCAATTTTTGCGCAAGATGAACAGGAATAGGGAGAACCAATGAGAGACTAGCTGTAGGTGTCTGAACGGGCAAATGGAATGCTCATTTCCCACCAGGAAGAGGGATTAACCAAAGGCTCTGCATGCCCTGCCGGAACCAGATTAGGGCCTGAAGCAATCCTGCGGTTTTGCGGCCAGCTCACAAGAAAGCGAGTTGAAGAAAGGAGCTCAGGGGCACTGTAATTCACAAACCTGCAGAGTTATGAATGACAGCTATCGTCCAAAAATATATTGAAATAAGTCTTCGAAGAAGACTTGAAAGTGGGGCAGAATTTCAGGAAAACGATTTCAGGGGGGAGACTGGAATTGCACTTAAAGCATAGGAATAGAGGCAGAATGTCCACAATGATGCACTTGGCCAAAAAGGGCGTATGCGTTTTTTCCTGAATATATTCAGGAAAAAACCCATACGCCCTTTTTGGCCAACCAAGCAAGCGTGTAAAGGAAATCTGCACTACAATGAAGGCTCACTGCCCCCCGGTCCAAACGGCCATCTGAAACAAGTGTAAAATCCAGAAAGGCAGGACAGGTCATGGAGAACAGGGAGCCTTGTTATGCTGATGGGCGGGATGTAAATTGGCAACAGCCACTCTGGAGAAGTGTATGGTGTTTCCTGAAACACGTAGGAAACAAAGCAACACAGCCTATGGCACTTCCACTTAGGGTCCTATAGCTTAGTGAAATTAAAATCAAAAACACACAGCCACCCCAAAGTTTGGGACGGCTCTGTTTACAAAAACCTCGTCTACGGTACAGGTTAAATATCCGAGAAAGCAAAAAATGGATAAAGAAGTTGTGGTACGTACGTACAATGGAATATCACTCAGCAATGAGCTCTACCTCATCAGGCCCATAGCGGCATAATGAGTGGATTCAGGTATGACGATTCTACGAGAAACAAGTCACACAGAAAAAGAAACATCATAAGATATCACTAATACACGAAACGTAAACTTGGCTACACATGAACTGAATTACAAAACAGAACAGGGTCTCAAATTTAGAAAACCAACTTATGATTGCTTAGGGGAAAGGTGAGTTGGGGTGCTGCATCAAACCAGAGATCGAAATTAGCACAGATACCGTTCCATAAGCCAAATATATAATAGACAAGACCTACTCCTTGCTCAACGAAATGGATTCAACACCCCATATTCAACGCCTGGGAATATACCTGACAAGTAAGAATCTTAAGACAAATGGATATATATGTCTCCATAAGGAAATCAAGCGTGTGTACAGCAGCCTAAACGCAGCAGTGAAAATCCGATAAATCCCATTATCAAAATAAATTTCAAAAACAAAACACAATGACAGTGAAATAGAGAGCAATTCTAAAATAATTCATTCAGGGCTTGTGATGCAACCTGGATTTACCACATCTACACCCAGAGCTGGGTGAGACATAAGGCTGGACACTTCGGGCTGATAGCATTGGTGAGGTTCGGTTAGCAAACGCAGACCCTTTCAAGTCATACTGCATGGTACCCATTCCATGGGTCCCAACTCTCCAGGTTTAAGGGATTCTTCCTTCAGCTAAAACATGCATGGGAAACCCAGAGTATGGTCCACCGTGTGATTGGGAAACCTTTTCAAATGCATCTCAGGTTTCGCCCCTGGTACTCGGGTTCACCGTTCTAGACGCTTTACTAACACTCTCTCCACTAGGAGAGTAATTCCCTTTAACCTCCTGTTTGGCACAGTTTGCAATTTCTGCGCAAGATGAACAGGAATAGGGAGAACCAATGAGAGACTAGCTGTAGGTGTCTGCACGGGCAAATGGAATGCTCATTTCCCACCAGGAAGAGGGATTAACCAAAGGCTCAGCGTGCCCTGCCGGAACCAGATTAGGGCCTGAAGCAATCCTGCGGTTTTGCGGCCAGCTCACAAGAAAGCGAATTGAAGAAAGGAGCTCAGGGGCACTGTAATTCACAAACCTGCAGAGTTATGAATGACAGCTATCGTCCAAAAATGTATTGAAGTAAGTCTTCGAAGAGGACTTGAAAGCGGGGCAGAATTTCAGGAAAACGATGAAAGGGGGGAGACTGGAATTGCACTTAAAGCATAGGATAGGAGACAGAATGTCGACAATGATGCACTTGGCCAAAAAGGGCGTATGCGTTTTTTCCTGAATATATTCAGGAAAAAACGCATACGCCCTTTTTGGCCAAACAAGCAAGCGTGTAAAGGAAATCTGCACTACAATGAAGTCTCACTGTCCCCCGGTCAAAAGGGCCATCTGAAAAAAGTGTAAAATCCAGAAAGGCAGGACAGGTCATGGAGAACAGGGAGCCTTGTTATGCTGATGGGCGGGATGTAAATTGCCAACAGCCACTCTGGAGAAGTGTATGGTGTTTCCTGAAACACGTAGGAAACAAAGCAACACAGCCTATGGCACTTCCACTTAGGGTCCTATAGCTTAGGGAAATTAAAATCAAAAACACACAGCCACCTCAAAGTTTGGGACGGCTCTGTTTACAAGAACCTCGTCTACGGTACAAGTTAAATATCCGAGAAAGCAAAAAATGGATAAAGAAGTTGTGGTACGTACGTACAATGGAATATCACTCAGCAATGAGATCCACGTCATCAAGCCCGTACCCGCATAATGAGTGGATTCAGGTACGACGATTCTACGAGAAATAAGTCACACAGAAAAAGAAACATCATAAGATATCACTAATACACGGAACGTAAACTTAGCTACACATGAACTGAATTACAAAACAGAACAGGGTCTCAAATTTAGAAAACCAACTTATGCTTGCTTATGGGGAAAGGTGAGTTGGGGTGCTGCATCAAACCAGAGATTGAAATTAGCACATATTCCGTTCCATAAGGCAAATATATAATAGACACAACCTACTCCTTCCTCAACGAAATGGACTCAACACCCCATATTCAACGCCTGGGAATATACCTGACAAGTAAGAAACTTAAGACCCATGGATTTATATGTCTCCATAAGGATATCAAGCGTGTGTACAGCGGCCTAAACATAGCAGTGAAAATCCGATAAATCCCATTATCAAAATATATTTCAAAAACAAAACACAATGACAGTGAAATAGAGAGCAATTCTTAAATAATTCATTCAGGGCTTGTGATGCAACCTGGAGTTACCACATCTACACCTAGAGCTGGGTGAGACATAAGGCTGGACACTTCGGGCGGATACCATTGGTGAGGTTCAGTGAGCAAATGCAGACCCTTTGAAGTCATACTGCATGGTACACATTCCATGGGTCCCAACTCTCCAGGTTTAAGGGATTCTTCCTTCAGCTAAAACATGCATGGGAATCCCAGAGTATGGTCCACCGTGTGACCGGGAAACGTTTTTAAATGCGTCTCAGTTTTCGTCCCCTGGTACTCGGGTTCACCATTCCAGACGCTTTACTTACACTGTCCCTACCTGGAGAGTCAGTGCCTTTAACCTCCTGTTTGGCACAGTTTGCAATTTCTGCGGAAGATGAACAGGAATAGGGAGAACCCATGAGAGACTAGCTTTAGGTGTCTGGACGGGCAAATTTAACGCTCATTACCAACCAGGAAGAGGAATTAGCCAAAGGCTCAGCATGCCGTGCCGGAACCAGATTAGGGCCTGAAGCAATCCTGCGGTTTTGCGGCCAGCTCACAAGAAAGCGAGTTGAAGAAAGGAGCTCAGGGGCACTGTAATTCACAAACCTGCAGAGTTATAAATGACAGCAATCATCCAAAAATATATTGAAGTAAGGCTACAAAGAGGACTTGAATGTGGGGCAGAATTCCAGGACTACGATTTCAGGAGGTAGACGGGAAATCCTCTGAAAGTATAGGAAAAGAGTCAGAATGTCGACAATGATGCACTTGGTCAAAAAGGGCATATGCGTTTTTCCAGGGCCCTCATTAAAGAGGGTAGGAGGCTCCCAGTATGCTTCAGTGGCCAACAGAAGACCCACGTCACCAAGGCGACGTGAGCCAGCCATGCAGGAGTGACCTCACATCAGAGGGCCCACCTCACAGAAGGGTAAGGAACCCAGGAAGGATCAGACCCTCACCAGAGTGCCCACAACAGCAAGGGGCTGGGAACCAGGCAGGAGTGTCCTCACACCCGTGGGACCACATCATCGAAAGTTGAGGTACCCAGCACATGTGGCCTCAAACCAGAGGACCCACATCACCATGGGTCTCGGAGCAAGGCAGGCAGGATTATCCTCCCAACACATGGCCCATTGTATAAAAAAGGTGAGGAATCCAGCCGTTGGAACATCCCAGCAGGCGGCCCAGATCACCAAGGCTATGGGATCCAGGCAGTGATGAACTCACAACAGAAGGCCCTCATCGTGATACTGTAAGCAACCCAGCCGTTGTGACCTCAGAGCACAAGGCCCACATCCCCATGGGGAAGGGAACCAAGCAGGAGTGTCATTGCACCAGTGGGCACACATCAGAAAATGTGGGGAGCCCAGCAGTTAGGGCCAGACGCCAGAGGGCCTTCATCACTGAGGAGAGGAGGCTCCCAGCAAGCTCCAACTGTTACCAGAGGGCTGACATCGCCAATGCAGTGTGTGCCAGCCAGGCAGGAGTGACCTCAGAGCAGAGGGCCAACCACACAAAAGTGTGAGGAACCCAAAGAGGATCAGACTCTCACCAGAGGGCCCACATCACCAAGGGAATGGAAACCAGGCAGGAGTGTCCTCACACCAGTGGGGCCACATCACCGAAATGTGATGGACCCAGCACACGTGGCCTCAAACTAGAGGACACACATCACCAAGGGGCTGGGAGTGAGGCAGGCAGGAGGAGCCTCAAAACAGAGGGCCCATAGAATAAAAAAGGTGAGGAATCCCGCAGTTGGAACCTCCCAGTAGGCGGCCAGGAGCAGCGAGGATATGGGATCCAGGCCTGACTGAACACAAAACAGAGGGCCCTCATCATGAAACTGTGAGCAACCCAGCCGTTGGGACCTCAGAGCAGAAGGCCCACATTCCCATGTGGTTGGGAACCTGGCAGGAGTGTACTCGCACCACAGGGCGCACATTAGAGAATTTTGGGAGCCCAGAAGTTAGGGCCTGACGCCAGAGGGCCCTCATCACCGAGGAGAGGAAGCTCCCAGCAGGCTCCAACTGCCACAAGAGGGCCGACGTTGCCAAGGTGGGGTGTGCCAGCCAGGCAGGAGTGATCTCACAGCAGAGGGTCCACCTCACAGAAGGGTGAGGAACCCAGCCAGGATCAGACTCTCACCAGAGGGCCCACATCACCAAGGGGATAGGAACCAGGCAGGAGTGTCCTCACACCAGTGGGGCCACATAATCGAAAGGTGAGGGACCCAGCACACGTAGCCTCAAACCAGAGGACACACATCGCCAAGGGGCTGGGAGTCAGGCAGGCAGGAGGAGTCTCAAAACAGAGGGCCCATAGAAGAAAAAAGGTGAGGAATCCTGCAGTTGGAACCTCCCCGCAGGCAGCCAGGAGCAGCGAGGCTATTGGATCCAGGGCGGAGTGAACTCACACCAGAGGACCCTCATCATGAAACTGAGCAACCCACCGTTGGGACCTCAGAGCAGAAGACCCACATTCCCATGGGGTTGGGAACCTGGCAGGAGTGTAGTCGCACCACAGGGCGCACATCAGAAAATTTTGGGAGCCCAGGAGTTAGGGTCTGACGCCAGAGGGCCCTCATTACCGAGGGGTGGAGACCCCCAGCAGGCACCAACTCCCAACTGAGGGCCCACGTCGCCAAGGTGATGTGTGCCAGCCAGGCAGGAGTGACCTCACAGCAGAGGGTCTACCTCACAGAAGGGTGAGGAAACCAGCCAGGATAAGACTCTCACCAGAGAGCCCACATCACCAAGGGGATCGGAAAAAGGCAGCAGTGTCCTCACACCAGTGTGGCCACATTATAGAAAGGTGAGGAACCCAGCACATGTGGCCTAAACCAGAGGACCCACATTTCCAAGATGCTCCGAGTGAGGCAAGCAGGAGTAGCCTAACAACACAGGGCCCACAGAATAAAAAATGTGAGGAATCCAGCAGTTTGAACCTCCCAGCAGGTGGCCCAGAGCACGGAGTCTATGGGATCCAGGCCACAGTGAACTCACAGCAGAGGGCCCACATCATGAAACTGTGAGCAACCCAGCCGGTGGAACCTCAGAGCAGAAGACCCACATCCCCATGGGGATAGGAACCTCGCAGGAGTGTCCTCGCACAACTTAACACGTATCAGAAAATGTGGGAACCCAGCAGTTAGGGCCTGACGCCAGAGGGCCCTCATCACCGAGGAGAGGAGGCTACCAGCAGGCTCCAAATGCCACCAGAGGGCCGACGTCACCAAGGCAATGGGAGCAAGCCAGGCAGGAGTTACCTCACAGCAGAGGGCCCACCTCACAGAAGTGTGAGGAACCCAACCAGGATCAGACTCTAACCAGAGGGCCCACATCACCAAGGGGATGGAAACCAGGCAGGAGTGTCCTCACACCAGTGGGGCCACATCAGCCAAAGGTGAGGAACACAGCACATGTGGCCTCAAATAAGGGGACACACATCACGAAAGGGCTGGGAGTGAGGCATGCAGGAGGAGACTCACAACAGAGGGCCCATAGAATAAAAAGGTGAGGAACCCCGCCGTTGGAAGCTCCAAGCAGGTGGCCCAGAGCACCGAGGCTATGGGATCCATGCCGGAGTGAACTCACAGCAGAGGGCCCACATTCTGACACTGTGAGCAACCCAGCCGTTGGGACCTCAGAGCAGAAAGCCAACATCCCCATGGGGATGGGACCCTGGCAGGAGTGTACTCGCACGACAGGGCGCACATCAGAAAATTTTGGGAGCCCATGAGTTAGGGCCTGACGCCAGAGGGCCCTCATTACCGAGGGGAGGAGACTCTCAGCAGGCACCAACTCCCAACTGAGGGCCCACATCGCCAAGGTGACGTGTGCCAGCCAGGCAGGAGTGACCTCACAGCAGAGGGTCTACCTCACAGAAGGGTGAGGAATCCAGCCAGGATCAGGCTCTCACCAGAGGGCCCCCATCACCAAGTGGATGGGAACCAGGCAGGAGTGTCCTCACACCAGTGGGGCCACATCAATAAAGGTGAGGAAACCGGCACATGTGGCCTCAAACCAGAGGACCTACATCACAAAGGGGCTGGGAGTGAGTCAGGAAGGAGGAGCATGAAAACACAGAACCCAAAGAATAGAAAAGGTAAGGAATTCAGCAGTAGGAACCTCCCAGCAGGCGGCTCAGAGCACAGAGTCTATGGGATCTAGGCCTGAGTGAACTAACACCAGAGAGCCAACATCATGAAACGGTGAACAACACAGGTGTTGGGACCTTAGAGCAGAAGGCCCACATGCCCATGGGGATGGGAACCTGGCAGGAGTGCCCTCGCACCACTTAGGACGTATCAGAAAATGTGGGAACCCAGCAGTTAGGGCCTGATGCCAGAGAGCCTCATCACCGAGGGGAGGAGGCTCCCAGCAGGCTCCAACTGCCACCAGAGGTCTGACGTCGCCAAGGCGGGATGTGCTAGCCAGGCAGGAGTGACCTCAGAGAAGAGGGCCCACCTCACAGAAGTGTGAGGAACCCAACCAGGATCAGACTCTCGCCGGAGGGACCACATCACCAAGGGGATGGGAAGCAGGCAGGAGTGTCCTCACACCAGTGGGGCCACATCATCAAAAGATGAGGAACCCATCACATGTGGCCTCAAACCAGAGGACACACATCACCAAGGGGCTGGGAGTGAGGCAGGTGTCTGGAGGGGCACATTTAACTCTAATTTCCCACCAGGAAGAGGAATTAACCAAAGGCTCAGAGTGCCGTGCCACACCCTGATTACGGCCTGAAGCAAACCTGCGGTTTTGTGGCCAGCTTTCAAGGAAGCGAGTTAAGAAAGGAAATCACGGGCACTGTAATTCACAAACCTGCAGAGTTATAAATGACAGCTATTGGCAAAAATATATTGAAGTAAGTCTGCAAAGAGGACTTGAAAACGAGGCAAAATTGAGGAATCATATTTCAGGAGGTAGATTGGAATTGCATTTAAAACATGTGAAAAGTGGCAGATCTTTGACAGTGATGCACTTGGATGAACAGTGCGTATACATTTTTTCCTGAATATATTCAGGAAATAACGCATATGCCCTTTTTGGCCAACCAAGCACTCGAGCAATGGAAATCCGTACTACAATGAAGTCTCATTTCCCATTCGTCAAAAGGGCCATCTGAAAAAAGTGTAAAAAGCAGAAACACAGGACAGGCCATGGAGAACAGGGAGCCTTGTTATGCTGATGGGCGGGATGTAAATTGCCAACAGACACTCTGGAGATGTTTATGGTGTATCCTGAAACATCTGAAAAACAAAGCTACAGAGACTAGGGCACTTCCACTTTTGGCCCTATAGCTTAGGAAAATTAAAATCAACAAGACACAGCCAACACAAAATTTAGGGCTGCTGTGTTTACAAGAACCTCGAGTCCAGTACAAATTAAATATCCCAGAAAGAAAAAAATGGATAAAGGAGTTGTGCTACTTATGTACAACGGAATATCACTCAGCAATGAAATCAATGTCATCAGGCCTGTAGCAGCAAATTGAGTGGATTTAAGTATGATGATTCTAAGAGAAATAGGTCACACAGAGAAAGATAATTATCATAAGATATCACTAATAGAGGGAGTGTAAACTTGGCTACACATAAACTGAATTACAAAACCGAACAGTCTCAAATTTAGATAAAAACTTATGCTTGCTTAAGGGGAAAGTTGAGTTGGGGTGCTGTATAAAACCAGAGATTGAAATTAGCACACATACCATTCCATAAGCCAAATATGTAATAGACAAGACCTACTCTTTGCTCAACGAAATAGACTCATCCATGGTGTATCACCTCACACCTGTTAGAATGGGCATCATCAGAAAATCTACAAACAACAAATGCTGGAAAGGGTGTGGAGATAAGGAACCCTCTTCCACTATTGTTGGGAATGTAAATTGATACAGTCACTGTGGAGAACATTATGGAGTTTCTTATAAAACTAAGAATAGAATTACCATATGATACAGCAATCCCACTACTGGGCATATACCCAGACAAAACCATAAATCAAAAAGAGACATTCACCGCAATGTTCATTGCATCACTATTTACAATATCCAGGTAATGGAAGCAACCTAAATGCCCACAGACAGACGAATGCATAAAGATGTGGTACAAATATAAAATGGAATATTACTAAGCCATAAAAAGGAATGAAATTGGGTCATTTGTAGAGACGTTGATGGATCTAGAGACTGTCATACAGAGTGAAGTAAGTCAGAAAGAGAAAAACAAATCTTGTGTATTAATGCATATATGTGGAACCTAGAAAAATTATACAGATGAACCGTTTTGCAAGGCAGAAATAGAGCAACAGATGTAGACAACAAACGTATGGACACCAAGGGGGGAAAGCTGTTGGGGGGTGGTGGTGGGAGGATTGAGAGATTGGGATTGGCATGTATACATTTATATGTATAAAATAGATAACCAAAAAGAACCTGCTGTATAAAAAAATAAAATAAAATTCAAAATTA
Organism: Delphinapterus leucas; assembly: GCF_059928025.1. Classification (NCBI taxonomy): domain Eukaryota; kingdom Metazoa; phylum Chordata; class Mammalia; order Artiodactyla; family Monodontidae; genus Delphinapterus; species Delphinapterus leucas. The sequence continues at coordinate 6,405,763 of NW_028322232.1, read as the reverse complement.
CAAAAAGTAAAACAGAAAAAATATTCTTCCCTTCACATACATGTATTTATACGAATAAATTATTTCCATGCTTATATCTGTAAATACAAAAAAGAGGAATAAAATCTACCTTGAACCAAAAATGAAAAAAAGAAAAAAAAAACAGAACCCACCAGTTACACAGAGGAAAACCGTATCAGGGCACTTGCTCCAGTTGTAAACAATTCTGTAGTTGGCCAGTGGTGGGGAATCATCTCCCATTCAGCCAGCAGGCCCCACGCAACAAGCGTCCTCATTGCAAAGCTGGGGGACCGTGCCAAGGCATCTGTGAGTAAATGTGGGCCGAGCCCCAGGCCAGCTGCTGCTGAAATGTTCCCACCCTTCCCAGGTAAAACACCTGAATATGTACAAGGACTTGAAAGCCTAGAGGAAGGGCCATGGAGCCACATGAGCGACAGCATGCCAGCCGATTTGGTGCCTGCAGGCCAGCCAGGATGGTCCTGGCCCTGGGTACTATTCTGGAAGCTTTCCATTTCCCTGCCTGAGATACCCCTGCTGTCCGGGCCCCCACTGCTTTCTTCCTCACTCACCTCTGCCCAGGGAGAAATTCCAGAGGCAGGTATGGGTGACACATCCTCTTCTTTAGCAGGTGGCATCTTGGTAACTGCTGCAGAAAGTCCAGCAGAGCCCCACTCACACTGGGCCACCCACAAAGCCGTGGCCTCTCACTCCCTCCCACCAGTCCAGCCCCGAGACTGCTGACAGGGCAGAGAAAATGGCGTCAGGCACAGCTGCAGGGGCTCTTGCTGCCTGGAGTGGTGTTTATATTGATCTCAAACAGGCACACCTGGGGAGGGCTGGCCGGCACGGTCAGGCTTCCCAGGCCAGCCAATAATCACCCCTCAGGCGCTCACAGTTGCAGAAACTGGAACTTGCTGAATCGGCCAGGTCCAAGGAACAGGTGTGGGCTCCTGAGAGTCAGGATAAACAAGGGGTTGCAGCTCTGGCTTGTTTTCTAATTATATTATCTGGCCCATGAGTGGGAGACAACTTCAAGAAAACCCTCTCCTAATGAGAGGAACCCAGGAGTCAGGGAGAGGAGGGGTGGGTGGTGGGTGGAGACAGAGGCCTGGTGCCCCGGGTGCAGTGGAAGTCTCTGGAAGACCAGGTGGAGGGAGGCCACACAGAGTGATGCCCAGGGTCACAGACCTGTTGGAGATGCTGTTTCTTAGTTCAAGTCCTGCTCTGAGGTGCTCTGTGTCAGATCTGAGTGACAGGTGAGCTGGAAGTGCTCTGCAATGAGGGCGATGTGCACGGTACCTGTGTGCCCAGCCCTGCCAGGGTAACTGCAAGGGTAGCTCTGTATCCTGGGAGGGGCCTGACCATGAGAGCCCCATGGGCTGCAGGGGAACCTGCCCAGGGAACCCCATATCCTGGGAGGGGCCTGAACAGGAGAGCACCGTGGGCTGCGGTGGGGGTGGGGTACCTGCCCAGGTGAGCTCCATATCCTGGGATTGGCCTGACCTCGAGAGCCCCATGGGCTGCTGGAGTCCTGGTAAAGGATGTCAGGACAGTCAGTGAAGCCACCGAGGATATACTTCCAGTAGTTCCTAAATCCTACACCCTGCTGGTCATTCTACCAACCACCGGGACATGGTATTCTGTATTAGTCTTCAATGATGCCTTCTTTTGTATTCTATTAGTCCCAGAGTCACAAGAAATTTTGGCTTGTGAGTGGCAGGACTCAACATACAACTAAAACAATACTTCTGGGCCGTGTTGCCCCAAGGGTTCAAAAATTCCCACACCATCTTTGGGGAAAGCTCAGTTAAAGACCTAAAAGTTCTACCTCTGGAAAAGGAAACACTCCTTCAATATGCAGACGACATTCTGATCGCCAGCCCTACTAAGGAGACCTCTGAACTACCAAGCCAATAAAGGATAGAAGTTGTCCAAGAAAAAGCTCAAATATCACAGACTACGGTGACCTGCCTGGGCTTCATTCTCACAGAAGGTCGGAGAAGCCCATCTCAGGAAAGGGAAGAAACAATTTACAGCCTTACCCATTTCTAAAACTAGAAGACAGCTTAGGGGTTCCTGGGGAGGCCAGGGTTGGTGCTTCTGGATCCCTAACTACAGTCTACTAGCTGGGCCTCTATATGAAACACTGAAAGGAAAAGATGATGATCCTTTTGAATAGAATCCAGAAGTGGCCTTTCAAGAATGGAAAGAGCAGTCAATTCAGACCCTTGCCCTGGAACTCCCTAATTTAGCTAAACCCTTTGACCTTTACATTCCTGGTGAATGGTGAATCGCTATTGGAGTATTAGTGCAAAAACTGGGACCACTTGAAATGGAACAATGCAAGAATGCCATTCCGGTAGGATAAACTACGGTCACCAATGGGCTTGGCCCACCGCCACATCTGGCCAAGATACTGGCGGTATCTGAAAACCTGGAAATCAGCAGCACAAAAGGCCACCTCCCTCCTAAGGGAAAAGGACCCCACGTGGTGATCCTAAGCCCCAACCATGCCCTGAAGTTGCAGGGTTTGCTCCATGGGCACACTGACCTCGAGTGAGGAGGCCCTCCAACTCCAACCTCCAGAGAGATAACCGGGGTAAAGGGGCACCATGACGACTCATGTGACCATCACTTGACCTGGAGTTTCTCTCATAAAACAACAAGAGTGTGTCCCAAAAGAGTAGACTACTGCTTGCAGGACTTACTGCACCCAGAGCGGACCTAATAATCTTGGCGGGGGAAGCGTATATCACGCTGTCACCATAGAAGAGCCTACAGACACTGTGATGATGGTGGCCAATAAGACCGGCTGGACTCCTGTTTACTTCAAAAGGCTGTTGACTCAGTGGCCATCATGGTCCTTCATCACCACTGACCCTGGACTGTCTGGGAGTTGAGCAGGCAGGGTCCTGACACCTGGTGCTCTTTTTACGTTAATTCAGGGGCCTAATTGAAGAAAGTGCAGACTACTGGTCAGAGCATCTAGGCTGGCAGAAAGGGTCAGCCTAAGGTGGCCGAACAAATGCAGGGCGGGGTGAAACTGGACCTCACAGCGTCACTGCACATCTCCTTCCTGGACCCTTAAAGGTCATTAGAATCTATAACGCTTCCAATACTGGTGCTCAGGTGGACGAGCGGGGAGGCAGGAGGCCTGGGGACAATCAACGTCACCTGGAGGCTGCTGGGGAGAAGTTCTGACCCTCGCCCACGGGTATGAGGGCTCCTAACTCAGCACTCAGCAGTTACAGAAGAAGGGTCTGCACCCTCAGCACTCTAAGAATGAGGAAGGGGAAAAAAGGCAGAAGAGGGCTTTTTCCCAGGCAAAGCCCCTTAAAAATCCCTGGGAGATAAAAATAGAATCTGGGCAATAAAATAAAGTCTAACCTTTTTTATCCTTTGTGCTTTGTCTAATTTCACGTGCTCCTAGGGTCCCGCATACAGAGGTTCAACAGCCGGCACTTCAGACCAGATTTCCTAGTGCGGAATGGCTGGGTCGACACCTCAGCTCCTGGGACACAGTGCACACTCCGCGATATAGAGCCTGAGCTGCAGCCAACCGGGCCCTCGAGAGCTCCGCCCCCTCCCTCCCACTGACTCTGACAGGATCTCTACACAGCAGCCCAGCCCACAGCCCACGGGGTAGCACATGCTCTCACCTCTCCATTCTCTGATCAAAATATAAAGTTTCCTTTGCTTCTGAACCAAACTCAGTCTCAATCTGTTGGCTCCAATGACACTGGGCAGGGGGACACTTGTTGGGGTCCACTCTGGAGGATCAGTAACAGAAATTGAGAACATTGTAACTTCAATGAACAGATGTTTGAGCCAAACTGTAATTAACATAGAACAGTGTATAATGCTCGGGTAAAATAAGATGTTTCTAACACTCCCATTTGATATTTCCATCACTTTATTATAAGCAAGTTCAGTGAAAAGGTTTGTCTTATTTGTCAGGTCAATATTAGAGAAACGAAGTGATTTCTTTCCAAGGATGTACATCTAAAAATCTTGGTTAAAGCTTCAATCTTGTTTTAAATGCTTTTCCATTGAAAATGATACCTCTCTTTCAGTTCCCCCAATTCTGAGAAGTATAAAATCTTATAATTTATTATTACCAAAGGGGAAAGGTGGGAGGAGGGATAAATTAACAGTTTGGGATTAACACATACACACTGCTATGTATAAAATCGATCATCAACAAGGAACTACTGTATAGCCCCGGGAACTACACTCAATATTTTACAATAACCTATAAGGGGAAATAATCTGAAAAAGAATAGATATTTTTATTGACATCATCTATTAATGACAGTTAAAATGGAACCTAAGGGAAGCCGGTGGTGAGTGCTTCTGACCCTGAAGACTTCAATCATCTAAAGTTTGGACTCTGCCTACTTCCCAAGGCCCTTAATGAACATATGTGTAGCCGTAGCTTAAAAAATTCCCCAGTTTGGGTTGTGGAGAGACACTGATTTTGTAAAAGCCCTGGTGTTCTCCTCACATGAATGGGACACTTCCTACAGCTAAAACATGCCTGTCACACCCAGAGGATGGTATACCGTCTGATCGGGAAGAGTTTGGAAAAGGCATCTCATCTCCTCATCTCCTGGTGCTCGGGTTCACCCCTCCAGCGTCTTTACGAACAGTCTCCCCACTTGGAGATGTCAGCACTGTCAACATCCTGTTGCAGACAGTTTGGAATTTGTCCAGAGGATGAAGCAGAAGGAGGAGGAACAATGAGAGACAAGTCCTAGGTGTTCGGACAGGCACATGTCACTCTTATTTCCAATCAGGAAGACGAATTGACCAAAGGCTAGGGTTGCCCATGGAAACAGAATAGGGCTTGAGGAAATTCCGCTGCTTTGTGGCCAGTTCCCATAAACACAAGTTGAAAAATGGAACGCAGGGACACTAAAATTCACGAAACTGCAGAGTTGAAAATATATATCACTGAAAAATGTCTTGAGGAAAGTCAGAGGAAAGGACTTGTAAGCAACGGAGAATGGCAGGAAAGGGATTGGAAGAGGTAGAAAGGACTCGCCATTAAGCACAAGAAAAGGGGCTGAACATTGCCAACATTGCAATTGGTCAAAAAGGGTGTATGCGTCTTTTTCTGTATGTATTCAAGAAAAGGGCATACACTTTTTTAGCCAACCAAACAGGTGGGCACTGGAAATCAATACTACAAAACATATCACTTCGCATCAGTCAGAAGAGCCTTCCTCATAAAGTGTAAACACCAGAAATGCAGGACAGGGCAAGGAGAAAAGGGAGCCCTCTGAGGCTTATACTGGAAATGTATATTGCCAACGGTCACTCTGGAGAAGTGTATTGTGTTTACTAAAGCATCTAAAAAATGAGCTACAGAGCACAGGGCACTTGCACTCATGGACGTATATCTTGGGAAAAACAAAAATCGAGAGGACACAGGCACCCCAATATTTACCGCCTCTATGTTTAAAAGATCCTTGACTAGGATATAATTTATAAGTCTCTGGAGGGAAAAAATGGATAGAGATGTGGCACTTATGTAGAGTGGAATATTACTCAGCCTGGAAATCAATGAAATATGGCCAGTTGTAACAACCACAGAGGAGTTACGTATGATCATTTGAAGTCACATAATTCAAAAAGAAAAAGACACACGATATTACTAATACATGGAATGTAAACGTGGCTACAAATGAACTGAATTACAAAACAGAACGGGGTCTCAAATTTAGAAAACCAACATATGCTTGCTTAAGGATAAAGGAGAGTTGGGGTGCTGCATAAAACCAGAGATAGAAATTAGCACAGATACCTTTCCATAAGCCAAATATGTAATAGTCAAGACCTACCAGTTGCTCAACGAAATGGACTAAACACCCCATATTCAACGCCTAGGAATACACCTGACTAGTAAGAATCTTCAAACCCATGGATTTATATGTCTCTGTAAGAGAATCAAGCGTGTGTATAGATTTATGAACGCAGCAGAGAAAATCCGATAAATCCAATTATCAAAATGAATTACAAAAACAAAACAAAATGACAGTGAAATAGAGAGCTATTCTTAAATAATTCATTCAGAGCTTGTGATGCAACCTGGATTAACCACATCTGCACCAAGAGCTGAGTGAGACATAAGGTTGGACACTTCGGGCGGATAGCACTGTTGAGGTACGATGAGCAAATGCAGACCCTTTGAAGTCATACTGCATGGTACCCATTCCATGGGTCCAAACTCTCCAGGTTTAAGAGATTCTTCCTTCAGCTAAAACATGCATGGGAAACACAAAGTATGGTACACCGTGTGACTGGGAAGCGTTTTCAAATGCATCTCAGTTTTCGTCCCCTTTTACACGGGTTCACCATTCCAGACGCTTTACTAACACTCTCTTCACTTGGAGAGTCAGTGCCTTTAACCTCCTGTTTGGCACAGTTTGGAAATTCTGCGGAAGGTGAACAGGAATAGGGAGAACCAATTAGAGACTAGCTGTACGTGTCTGCACGTGCAAATTTAATGCTCATTTCCCACCAGGAAGAGGAATTAACCAAAGGCTCAGCATGACGTGCCGGAACCAGATTAGGGCCTGAAGCAATCATGTGGGTTTGCGGCCAGCTCACAAGAAAGCGAGTTGAAGAAAGGAGCTCAGGGGCACTGTAATTCACAAACCTGCAGAGTTATGAATGACAGCTATCGTCCAAAAATGTATTGAAGTAATTCTTCGAAGAGGACTTGAAAGTGGGGCAGAATTTCAGGAAAACGATTTCAGGGGGGAGACTGGAATTGCACTTAAAGCATAGGAAAAGAGGCAGAATGTCGAAAATGATGCACTTGGTCAAAAAGGGCGTATGCGTTTTTTCCTGAATATATTCAGGAAAAAACGCATACGCACTTTTTGGCCAACCAAGCAAGCGTGTAAAGGAAATCTGCACTAAAATGAAGTCTCACTGCCCTCCGGTCCAAAGGGCAATCTGAATAACGTGTAAAATCCAGAAAGGCAGGACAGGTCATGGAGAACAGGGAGCCTTGTTATGCTGATGGGCGGGATGTAAATTGCCAACAGCCACTCTGGAGAAGTGTATGGTGTTTCCTGAAACACGTAGGAAACAATGCAACACAGCCTATGGCACTTCCACTTAGGGTCCTATAGCTTAGGGAAATTAAAATCAAAAACACACAGCCACCCCAAAGTTTGGGACGGCTCTGTTCACAAGAACCTCGTCTACGGTACAAGTAAAATATCCGAGAAAGCAAAAAATGGATAAAGAAGTTGTGGTATGTACGTACAATGGAATATCACTCAGCAATGAGATCTACGTCATCAGGCCCGTAGCGGCATAATGAGTGGATTCAGGTATGACGATACTACGAGACATAAGTCACACAGGAAAAGAAACATCATAAGATATCACTACTACACGGAACGTAAACTTGGCTACACATGAACTGAATTACAAAACAGAACAGGGCCTCAAATTTAGAAAACCAACTTATGCTTGCTTATGGGGAAAGGTGAGTTGGGGCGCTGCATCAAACCAGAGATTGAAATTAGCACAGATACCGTTCCATAAGCCAAATATATAATAGACAAGACCTACTCCTTGCTCAACGAAATGGACTCAACACACCATATTCAACGCCTGGGAATATACCTGACAAGTAAGAATCTTAAGACCCATGGATTTATATGTCTCCATAAGGAAATCAACCGTGTGTACAGCGGCCTAAACGCAGCAGTGAAAATCCGATAAATCCCATTATCAAAATAAATTTCACAAACAAAACACAATGACAGTGAAATAGAGAGCAATTCTTAAATAATTGATTCAGGGCTTGTGATGCAACCTGTATTTACCACATCTACACCCAGAGCTGGGTGAGACATAAGGCTGGACACTTCGGGCTGATAGCATTGGTGAGGTTCGGTGAGCAAACGCAGACCCTTTGAAGTCATACTGCATGGTACCCATTCCATGGGTCCCAACTCTCCAGGTTTAAGAGATTCTTCCTTCAGCTAAAACATGCATGGGAAACCCAGAGTATGGTCCACCATGTGATTGGGAAACGTTTTCAAATGCATCTCAGGTTTCGTCCCCTGGTACTCGGGTTCACCGTTCCAGACGCTTTACTAACACTCTCCCCACTTGGAGAGTCAGTGCCTTTAACCTCCTGTTTGGCACAGTTTGCAATTTTTGCGCAAGATGTACAGGAAGAGGGAGAACCAATGAGAGACTAGCTGTAGGTGTCTGCACGGGCAAATGGAACGCTCATTTCCCATCAGGAAGAGGGATTAACCAAAGGCTCTGCATGCCCTGCCCGAACCAGATTAGGGCCTGAAGCAATCCTGCGGTTTTGCGGCCAGCTCACAAGAAAGCGAGTTGAAGAAAGGAGCTCAGGGGCACTGTAATTCACAAACCTGCAGAGTTATGAATGACAGCTATCGTCCAAAAATATATTGAAATAAGTCTTCGAAGAGGACTTGAAAGTGGGGCAGAATTTCAGGAAAACGATTTCAGGGGGGAGACTGGAATTGCACTTAAAGCATAGGAAAAGAGGCAGAATGTCGACAATGATGCACTTGGTCAAAAAGGGCGTATGCGTTTTTTCCTGAATATATTCAGGAAAAAACCCATACGCCCTTTTTGGCCAACCAAGCAAGCGTGTAAAGGAAATCTGCACTACAATGAAGTCTCACTGCCCCCCGGTCCAATGGGCCATCTGAAACAAGTGTAAAATCCAGAAAGGCAGGACAGATCATGGAGGACAGTGAGCCTTATCATGCTGATGGGCAGGATGTAACTTGCCAACGGCCACTCTGGAGAAGTGTATGGTGTTTCCTGAAACACGTAGGAAACAAAGCAACACAGCCTATGGCACTTCCACTTAGGGTCCTATAGCTTAGGGAAAATAAAATCAAAAACACACAGCCACCCCAAAGTTTGGGACGGCTCTGTTTACAAGAACCTCGTCTACGGTACAAGTTAAATATCCGAGAAAGCAGAAAATGGATAAAGAAGTTGTGGTACGTATGTACAATGGAATATCATTCAGCAATGAGATCTACGTCATCAGGCCCGTAGTGGCATAATGAGTGGATTCAGGTACGACGATTCTACGAGAAATAAGTCACACAAAAAAGAAACATCATAAGATATCACTAATACACGGAACGTAAACTTGGCTACACATGAACTGAATTACAAAACAGAACAGGGTCTCAAATTTAGAAAACCAACTTATGCTTGCTTATGGGGAAAGGTGAGTTGGGGTGCTGCATCAAACCAGAGATTGAAATTAGCACAGATACCGTTCCATAAGCCAAATATATAATAGACAAGACCTACTCCTTGCTCAACGAAATGGAATCAACACCCCATATTCAACGCCTGGGAATACACCTGACAAGTAAGAATCTTAATACCCATGAATTTATATATCTCCATAAGGAAATCAAGCATGTGTACATCGGCCTAAACGCAGCAGTGAAAATCCGATAAATCCCATTATCAAAATAAATTTCACAAACACAACACAATGACAGTGAAATAGAGAGCAATTCTTAAATAATTCATTCAGGGCTTGTGATGCAACCTGGATTTACCACATCTACACCCAGAGCTGGGTGAGACATAAGGCTGGACACTTCTGGCTGATAGCATTGGTGAGGTTCGGTGAACAAACGCAGACCCTTTGAAGTCATACAGCATGGTACCCATTCCATGGGTCCCAACTCTCCAGATTTAAGGGATTCTTCCGTCAGCTATAACATGCATGGGAAACCCAGAGTATGGTCCACCGTGTGATTGGGAAACGTTTTCAAATGCATCTCAGGTTTCGTCCCCTGGTACTCGGGTTCACCGTTCCAGACGCTTTACTAACACTCTCCCCACTTGGAGAGTCAGTGCCTTTAAACTCCTGTTTGGCACAGTTTGCAATTTCTGCGCAAGATGAACAGGAATAGGGAGAACCAATGAGAGACTAGCTGTAGGTGTCTGCACGGGCAAACGGAACGCTCATTTCCCACCAGGAAGAGGGATTAACCAAAGGCTCAGCGTGCCCTGCCGGAACCAGATTAGGGCCTGAAGCAATCCTGCGGTTTTGCGGCCAGCTCACAAGAAAGCGAGTTGAAGAAAGGAGCTCAGGGGCACTGTAATTCACAAACCTGCAGAGTTATGAATGACAGCTATCGTCCAAAAATGTATTGAATTAAGTCTTCGAAGAGGACATGAATGCGGGGCAGAATTTCAGGAAAACGATTTCAGGGGGTAGACTGGAATTGCACTTAAAGCATAGGAAAAGAGGCAGAATGTAGACAATGATGCACTTGGCCAAAAAGGGCGTATGCGTTTTTTCCTGAATATATTCAGGAAAAAACGCATACGCACTTTTTGGCCAACCAAGCAAGCGTGTAAAGGAAATCTGCACTACAATGAAGTCTCACTGCCCCCGGTCAAAATGGCCATCTGAAAAAAGTGTAAAATCCAGAAAGGCAGGACAGGTCATGGAGAACAGGGAGCCTTGTTATGCTGATGGGCGGGATGTAAATTGCCAACAGTCAATCTGGAGAAGTGTATGGTGTTTCCTGAAACACGTAGGAAACAAAGCAACACAGCCTATGGCACTTCCACTTAGGGTCCTATAGCTTAGGGAAATTAAAATAAAAAACACACAGCCACCCCAATGTTTGGGACGGCTGTATTTAAAAGAACCTCGTCTACGGCACGAGTTCAATATCCGAGAAAGCAAAAAATGAATAAATAATTTGTGATACGTACGTACAATGGAATATCACTCAGCAATGAGATCTACGTCATCAGCCCCGTAGCGGCATAATGAGTGGATTCAGGTACGACGATTCTACGAGAAATAAGTCACACAGAAATAGAAACATCATAAGATATCACTAATACACGGAACGTAAACTTGGCTACACATGAACTGAATTACAAAACAGAACAGGGTCTCAAATTTAGAAAACCAACTTATGCTTGCTCATGGGGAAACGTGAGTTGGGGTGCTGCATCAAACCAGAGATTGAAATTAGCACAGATACCGTTCCATAAGCCAAATATATAATAGACAAGACCTACTCCTTGCTCAACGAAATGGACTCAACACCCCATATTCAACGACTGGGAATATACCTGACAAGTAAGAATCTTAAGACCCATGGATTTATATGTCTCCATAAGGAAGTCAAGCATGTGTACAGTGGCCTAAACGCAGCAGTGAAAATCCGATAAATCCCATTAACAAAATAAATTTCAAAAACACAACACAATGACAGTGAAATAGAGAGCAATTCTTAAATAATTCATTCAGGGCTTGTGATGCAACCTGGATTTACCACATCTACACCCAGAGCTGGGTGAGACATAAGGCTGGACACTTCGGGCTGATAGCATTGGTGAGGTTCGGTGAGCAAACACAGACCCTTTGAAGTCATACTGCATGGTAGCCATTCCATGGATTCCAACTCTCCAGGTTTAAGGGATTCTTCCTTCAGCTAAAACATGCATGGGAAACCCAGAGTATGGTCCACCATGTGATTGGGAAACGTTTTCAAATGCATCTCAGGTTTCGTCCCCTGGTACTCGGGTTCACCGTTCCAGACGCTTTACTAACACTCTCCCCACTTGGAGAGTCAGTGCCTTTAACCTCCTGTTTGTCACAGTTTGCAATTTCTGCGCAAGATGAACAGGAATAAGGAGAAACAATGAGAGACCAACTGTAGGTGTCTGCACGTGAAAATGGAACGCTCATTTCCTACCAGGAAGAGGAATTAACCAAATGCTCAGCATGCCCTGCCAGAACCAGATGAGGGCCTGAAGCAATCCTGCGGTTTTGCGGCCAGCTCACAAGAAAGCGAGTCAAAGAAATGAGCTCAGGGGCACTGAAATTCACAAACTTGCAGAGTTATGAATGACAGCTGTCGTCCAAAAATGTATTGAAGTAAGTATTCGAAGAGGACTTGAAAGCGGGGCAGGATTTCAGGAAAACGATTTCAGGGGGTAGACTGGAATTCCACTTAAAGCATAGGAAAAGAGGCAGAATGTCGACAATGATGCACGTGGCCAACAAGGGCATATGCGTTTTTTCCTGAATATATTCAGGAAAAAACGCATACGCTCTTTTTGGCCAACCAAGCAAGCTTGTAAAGGAAATCTGCACTACAATAAAGTCTCACTGCCCCGCGGTCAAACGGGCCATCTGAAAAATGTGTAAAATCCAGAAAGGCAGGACAGGTCATGGAGAACAGGGAGCCTTGTTATGCTGATGGGCGGGATGTAAATTGCCAACAGCCACTCTGGAGAAGTGTATGGTGTTTCCTGAAACACGTAGGAAACAAAGCAACACAGCCTATGGCACTTCCACTTAGGGTCCTATAGCTTAGGGAAATTAAAATCAAAAACACACAGCCACTCCTAATTTTGGGATGGCTCTGTTTACAAGAACCTCGTCTATGGTACAAGTTAAATATCTGAGAAAGCAAAATATGGATAAAGAAGTTGTGGTACGTACGTACAATGGAATATCACTCACCGATGAGATCTACGTCATCAGGCCTGTAGCGGCATAATGAGTGGATTCAGGTACGACGATTCTACGAGCAATAAGTCACACAGAAAAAGAAACATCATAAGATATCACTAATACACGGAACATAAACTTGGCTACACATGAACTGAATTACAAAACAGAACAGGGTCTCAAATTTAGAAAACCAACTTATGCTTGCTTATGGGGAAAGGTGAGTTGGGGTGCTGCATCAAACCAGAGATTGAAAATAGCACAGATACCGTTCCATAAGCCAAATATATAATAGACAAGACCTACTCCTTGCTCAACGAAAAGGACTCAACACCCCATATTCAATGCCTGGGAATATCCCTGACCAGTAAGAATCTTAAGACCCATGGATTTATATGTCTCCATAAGGAAATCCAGCGTGTGTACAGTGGCCTAAACGCAGCAGTGAAAATCTGATAAATCCCATTAACAAAATAAATTTCAAAAACAAAACACAATGACAGTGAAATAGAGAGCAATTCTTAAATAATTCATTCAGGGCTTGTGATGAAACCTGGATTTACCACATCTACACCCAGAGCTAGTTGAGACATAAGGCTGGACACATCGGGCTGATAGCATTGGTGAGGTTCGGTGAACAAACGCAGACCCTTTGAAGTCATACTGCATGGTACCCATTCCATGGGTCCCAACTCTCCAGGTTTAAGGGATTCTTCCTTCAGCTAAAACATGAATGGGAAACCCAGAGTATGGTCCACCGTGTGATTGGGAAACGTTTTCAAATGCATCTCAGGTTTCGTGCCGTGGTACTTGGGTTCACCGTTCCAGACGCTTTACTAACACTCTCCCCACTTGGAGAGTCAGTGCCTTTAACCTCCTGTTTGGCACAGTTTGCAATTTCTGCGCAAGATGAACAGGAATAGGGAGAACCAATGAGAAACTAGCTGTAGGTGTCTGCACGTGCAAATGGAACGCTCATTTCCCACCAGGAAGAGGGATTAACCAAAGGCTCAGCGTGCCCTGCCGGAACCAGATTAGGGCCTGAAGCAATCCTGCGTTTTTGCGGCCAGCTCACAAGAAAGCGAGTTGAAGAAAGGAGCTCAGGGGCACTGTAATTCACAAACCTGCAGAGTTATGAATGACAGCTATCGTCCAAAAATGTATTGAAGTAAGTCTTCGAAGAGGACTTGAAAGCGTGTCAGAATTTCAGGAAAACGATTTCAGGGGGTAGACAGGAATTGCACTTAAAGCATAGCAAAAGAGGCAGAATGTCCACAATGATGCCCTTGGCCAAAAAGGGCGTATGCGTTTTTTCCTGAATATATTCAGGAAAAAACGCATACGCACTTTTTGGCCAACCAAGCAAGCGTGTAAAGGAAATCTGCACTACAATGAAGTCTCACTGCCCCCCGGTCCAAACGGCCATCTGAAACAAGTGTAAAATCCAGAAAGGCAGGACAGGTCATGGAGAACAGGGAGCCTTGTTATGCTGATGGGCGGGTTGTAAATTGCCAACAGCCACTCTGGAGAAATGTATGCTGCTTCCTGAAACACGTAGGAAACAAAGCAACACAGCCTATGGCACATCCACTTAGGGTCCTATAGCTTAGGGAAATTAAAATCAAAAACACACAGCCACTCCAAAGTTTGGGACGGCTCTGTTTACAAGAACCTCCTCTACGGTACAAGTTAAATATCCGAGAAAGCAAAAAATGGATAAAGAAGTTGTCGTACGTACGTACAATGGAATATCACTCAGCAATGAGATCTACGTCATCAGGCCCGTAGCAGCATAATGAGTGCATTCAGGTACGATGATTCGACGAGAAATAAGTCACAGAGAAAAAGAAACATCATAAGATATCACTAATACACGGAACGTAAACTTGGCTACACATGAACTGAATTACAAAACAGAACAGGGTCTCAAATTTAGAAAACCAACTTTTGCTTGCTTATGGGGAAAGGTGAGTTGGGGTGCTGCATCAAACCAGAGATTGAAATTAGCACAGATACCGTTCCATAAGCCAAATATATAAGAGACAAGACCTACACCTTGCTCAACGAAATGGACTCAACACCCCATATTCAACGCCTGGGAAGATACCTGACAAGGAAGAATCTTAAAACCCATGGATTTATATGTCTCCATAAGGAAATCAAGAGTGTGTACAGCGGCCTAAATGCAGCAGTGAAAATCCGATAAATCCCATTATCAAAATGAATTTCAAAAACAAAACACAATGACAGTGAAATAGAGAGCAATTCTTAAATAATTCATTCAGGGCTTGTGATGCAACCTGGATTTACCACATCTACACCCAGAGCTGGGTGAGACATAAGGCTGGACATTTCGGGCTGATACCATTGGTGAGGTTCGGTGAGCAAACGCAGACCCTTTGAAGTCATACTGCATGGTACCCATTCCATGGGTCCCAACTCTCCAGGTTTAAGGGATTCTTCCTTCAGATAAAACATGCATGGGAAACCCAGAGTATGGTCCACCGTGTGATTGGGAAACGTTTTCAATTGCATCTCAGTTTTCGAACCCTGGTACTCGGGTTCACCATTCCAGACGCTTTACTAACACTCTCCCCACTTGGAGAGTCAGTGCCTTTAACCTCCTGTTTGGCACAGTTTGCAATTTCTGCCCAAGATGAACTGGAATAGGGAGAACCAATGAGAGACTAGCTGTACGTGTCTGCACGGGCAAATGGAACGCTCATTTCCCACCAGGAAGAGGAATTAACCAAAGGCTCAGCGTGCCCTCCCGGAAACAGATTAGGGCCTGAAGCAATCCTGCGGTTTTGCGGCCAGCTCACAAGAAAGCGAGGTGAAGAAAGGAGCTCAGGGGCACTGTAATTCACAAACCTGCAAAGTTATGAATGACAGCCATCGTCCAAAAATGTATTGAAGTAAGTCTTCGAAGAGGACTTGAAAGGGGGGCAGAATTTCAGGAAAACGATTTCAGGGGGTAGACTGGAATTGCACTTAAAGCATAGGAAAAGAGGCAGTATGTCGACAATGATGCACTTGGCCAAAAAGGGCGTATGCGTTTTTTCCTGAATATATTCAGGAAAAAACGCATACGCCCTTTTTGGCCAACCAAGTATGCGTGTAAGTGAAATCTGCACTACAATGAAGTCTCACTGCCCCCCGGTCAAAATGGCCATCTGAAAAAAGTGTAAAATCCAGAAAGGCAGAACAGGTCATGGAGAACAGGGAGCCTTGTTATGCTGATGGGCGGGATGTAAATTGCCAACAGCCACTCTGGAGAAGTGTGTGGTGTTTCCTCAAACACCTAAAAAACTAAGCAACGGAGCCTACGGCACTTCAACTTATGGTTCTATAGCTTAAGGAAATTAAAATCAAAAAGACACAGCCACCCATCAATTTTGGATGGCTCTGCTTACAAGAACCTCGTCTGCGGTACAAGTTAAATATCCGAGAAAGCGAAAAATGGATAAAGAAGTTGTGGTACGTACGTACAATGGAATATCACTCAGCAATGAAATCTGTCATGAGGCGCATTGCGGCATAGTGAGTTTATTCAGGTACGATGATTCTAAGTTAACTAAGTCACACAGAAAAAGAAACACCATAAGATATCTCAAATACACGGACTGTAAACATGGCTGCACATGAACTCAATTACAAAACAGAAAAGGGTCTCAAATTTAGAAAACCAACTTATGCTTGCTTAAGGGGAAAGGTGAGTTGTGGCGCTGCATAAAACCAGAGATTGAAATTAGCACAGATACCTTTCCATAAGCAAATATGTAATAGTCAGGACCTACTCCTTGCATCACGAAATGGACTCAACACCGCATATTCAATGCCTAGGAATATACCTGACTAGTAAGAATCTTAAAACCCATGGATTTATATGTCTCCATAAGAGAATCAAGCATGTGTACAGTGGCAAAAATGCAGCAGTGAAAATCCGATAAATCCCATTATCAAAATAAATTACAAACACAAAACTCAATGACAATGAAATAGAGAGCAATTCTTAAATAATTCATTCAGGGCTTGTGATGCAACCTGGATTTACCACATCTACACCCAGAGCTGAGTGAGACATAAGGCTGGACACTTCGGGCTGATAGCATTGGTGACGTTCGGTTAGGAAAGGCAACCCTTTGAAGTCATACTGCATGGTACCCATTCCATGGGTCCCAACTCTCCAGGTTTAAGGGATTCTTCCTTCAGGAAAAACATGCATGGGAAACCCAGAATATGGTCCACCGTGTGACTGGGAAACCTTTTTAAATGCATCTCAGTTTTCGTCCCGTCGTACTCGGTTTAACCATTCCAGACGCTTTACTAACACTCTCTCCACTTGCAGAGTCTGTGCCTTTAACCTCCTGTTTGGCACAGTTTGGAATTTCTGCGCAAGATGAACAGGAATAGGGAGAACCAATGAGAGATTAGCCGTAGGTGTCTGCACGAGCAAATTTAACGCTCATTTCGCACCAGGAGGAGGAATTAGCCAAAGGCTCAGCATGCCATGCCGGAACCAGTTTAGGGCCTGAAGCAATCCTGCGGTTTTGCGGCCAGCTCACAAGAAAGCGAGTTGAAGAAAGGAGCTCAGGGGCACTGTAATTCACAAACCTGCAGAGTTATAAATGACAGCTATTGTCCAAAAATATATTGAAGTAAGGCTGCAAAGAGGACTTGATCGCGGGGCAGAATTCCAGGAATACGATTTCAGGAGGTAGATGGGAAGTCCTCTGAAAGTATAGGAGAAGAGGCAGAACCTCGACAATGATGCACTTGGTCAAAAAGGGCATATGCGTTTCTTTCAGGGCCCTCATTAAAGAGGGTAGGAGGCTCCCAGCATGCTTCAGTGGCCAATAGAGGGCCTACGTCGCCAAGGCAACGTGAGCCATCCAGGCAGGAGTGACCTCACATCAGAGGGCCCACCTCACAGAAGGGTAAGGAACCCAGTCAGGATCAGACTCTCACCAGAGTGCCCACATAAGCAAGGGGCTGGGAACCAGGCACGAGTGTCCTCACGCCCGTGGGGCCACATCATCGAAAGTTGAGGTACCCAGCACATGTGGCCTCAAACCAGAGGACCCACATCACCATGGGTCTCGGAGCGAGGCAGGCAGGATTAACCTCAAAACACATGGCCCATTGTATAAAAAAGGTGAGGAATCCAGCAGTTGGAACGTCCCAGCAGGCGGCCCAGATCACCGAGGCTATGGGATCCAGGCAGTGATGAACTCACAACAGAGGGCCCTCATCGTGATACTGTAAGCAACCCAGCCGTTGTGACCTCAGAGCACAAGGCCCACATTCCCATGGGGAAGGGAACCAAGCAGGAGTGTCATCGCACCAGTGGGCACACATCAGAAAATGTGGAGAGCCCTGCAGTTAGGGCTGGACGCCAGAGGGCCCTCATCACTGAGGAGAGGAGGCTCCCAGCAAGCTCCAACTGCTACCAGAGGGCCGACGTTGCCAATGCGGGGTGTGCCAGCCAGGCAGGAGTGACCTCAGAGCAGAGGGCCAACAACACAAAAGTGTGAGGAACCCAAAGAGGATCAGACTCTCACCACAGGGCCCACATCACCAAGGGAATGGAAACCAGGCAGGAGTGTCCTCACACCAGTGGGGCCACATCACCGAAATGTGACGGACCCAGCACACGTGGCCTCAAACTACAGGACACACATCACCAAGGGGCTGGGAGTGAGGCAGGCAGGAGGAGTCTCAAAACAGAGGGCCCATAGAAGGAAAAAGTTGAGGAATCCCGCAGTTGGAAGCTCCCCGCAGGTGGCCAGGAGCAGCGAGGCTATGGGATCCATGCCGGAGTGAACTCACACCAGAGGGCCCTCATCATGAAACTGAGCAACATAACATTGGGACCTCAGAGCAGAAAGCCCACATTCCCATGGGGTTGGGAACCTGGCAGGAGTGTACTCGCACCACAGGGCACACATCAGAAAATTTTGGGAGCCCAGCAGTTAGGGTCTGACACCAGAGGGCCCTCATTACCGAGGGGAGGAGACTGCCAGCAGGCACCAACTCCCAACTGAGGGCCCATGTCGCCAAGGTGACGTGTGTCAGCCAGGCAGGAGTGACCTCACAGCAGAGGGCCTACCTCACAAAGGGTGAGGAGCCCAGCCAGGATAAGACTCTCACCAGAGGGCCCACATCACCAAAGGGATTGGAACAAGGCCGGAGTGTCCTCACACCAGTGTGCCCACATTATAGAAAGGTGAGGAACCCAGCACATGTGGCCTAAACCAGAGGACCCACATTTCCAAGGTGCTCCGAGTGAGGCAGGCAGGAGTAGCCTAACAACACAGGGCCCACAGAATAAAAAATGTGAGGAATCCAGCAGTTGGAACCTCCCAGCAGGTGGCCCAGAGCACGGAGTCTATGGGATCCAGGCCACAGTGATCTCACAGCAGAGGGCCCACATCATGAAACTGTGAGCAACCCAGCCAGTGGGACCTCAGAGCAGAAGGCCCACATCCCCATGGGGATGGGAACCTCGCAGGAGTGTCCTCGCACAACTTAGCACGTATCAGAAAATGTGGGAACCCAGGAGTTATGGCCTGACACCAGAGGGCCCACATCACGGAGGAGAGGAGGCTACCAGCAGGCTCCAAATGCCACCAGATGGCCGACGTCACCAAGGCAACGGGAGCAAGCCAGGCAGGAGTTACCTCACAGCAGAGGGCCCACCTCACAGAAGTGTGAGGAACCCAAAGAGGATCAGACTCTAACCAGAGCGCGCACATCACCAAGGGGATGGAAACCAGGCAGGAGTGTCCTCACACCAGTGGGGCCACATCAGCGAAAGGTGAGGAACACAGCACATGTGGCCTCAAACAAGGGGACACACATCACGAAAGGGCTGGGAGTGAGGCATGCAGGAGGAGACTCACAACAGAGGGCCCATAGAATAAAAAAGGTGAGGAACCCCGCAGTTGGAAGCTCCAAAGAGGTGGCCCAGAGCACCGAGGCTATGGGATCTATGCCGGAGTGAACTCACAGCAGAGGGCCCACATTCTGACACTGTGAGCAGCCCAGCCGTTGGGACCTCAGAGCAGAAAGCCCACATGCCCATGGGGATGGGACCCTGGCTAGAGTGTACTCGCCTGACAGGGCGCACATCAGAAAATTTTGGGAGCCCATGAGTTAGGGCCTGACGCCATAGGGCCCCCATCACCGAGGGGAGGAGACTCCCAGCAGGCACCAACTCCCAACTGAGGGCCCACATCGACAAGGTGACGTGTGCCAGCCAGGCAGGCGTGACCTCACAGCAGAGTGCCCACCTCACAGAAGTGGGAGGAACCCAGCCAGGATCAGACTCTCACCAGAGGGCCCACATCACCAAGGGGATCAGAACAAGGCAGGAGTGTCCTCACACCAGTGGGGCCACATCATTGAAAGGTGAGGAACCCAGCACACGTGGCCTCAAACCAGAGGACACACATCACCCAGGGGCTGGGAGTGAGGCAGGCAGGAGGAGTCTCAAAACAGAGGGCCCATAGAAGGAAAAAGGTGAGGAATCCCACAGTTGGAACCTCCCCGCAGGTGGCCAGGAGCAGGGAGGCTATGGGATCCATGCGGGAGTGAACTCACACCAGAGGGCCCTCATCATGAAACTGAGCAACGTACCATTGGGACCTCAGAGCAGAAGGCCCACATTCCCATGGGGTTGGGAACCGGGCAGGAGTGTACTCGCACCACAGGGCGCACATCAGAGAATTTTGGGAGCCCAGGAGTTAGGGTCTGACGCCAGAGGGCCCTCATTACCGAGGGGAGGAGACTCCCGGCAGGTACCAACTCCCAACTGAGGGCCCACATCGCCAAGGTGACATGTGCCAGCCAGGCAGGAGTGACCTCACAGCAGAGAGCCCACCTCACAGAAGGGTGAGGAACCCAGCCAGGATCAGACTCTCAACAGAGGGCCCACATCATCAAGGGGATAGGAAGCAGGCAGGAGTGTCCTCACACCAGTAGGGCCACATCAGCCAAAGGTGAGGAACCCAGCACATGTGGCCTCCAACCAGAGGACACACATCACCAAGGGGCTAGGAGTGAGGCAGGTGTCTGGAGGGGTACATTTAACTCTAATTTCCCACCAGGAAGTGGAATGAACCAAAGTCTCAGAGTGCCGTGCCGGACCCTGATTACGGCCTGAAGCAAACCTGCGGCTCTGTGGCCAGTTTTCAAGGAAACGAGTTAAGAAAGGAAATCACGGTCACTGTAATTCACAAACCTGCAGAGTTATAAATGACAGCTATTGGCAAAAATATATTGAAGTAATTCTGCAAAGAGGACTTGAAAACGAGGCAGAATTGCAGGAATCATATTTCAGGGGGTAGATTGGAATTGCATTTAAAGCATGTGAAAAGCGGCAGATCTTTGACAGTGATGCACTTGGACAAAAGTGCGTAAACATTGTTTCCTGAATATATTCAGGAAAAAACACATATGCCCTTTTTGGCCAACCAAGCACTCTAGCAATGGAAATCCGCACTACAATGAAGTCTCATTTCCCATTCGTCAAAAGGGTCATCTGAAAAATGTGTAAAAACCAGAAACACAGGACAGGCCATGGAGAACAGGGAGCCTTGTTATGCTGATGGGCGGGATGTAAATTGCCAACAGACACTCTGGAGATGTTTATGGTGTATCCTGAAACATCTGAAAAACAAAGCTACAGACCCTAGGGCACTTCCACTTTCGGCCCTATAGCTTAGGAAAATTAAAATCAACAAGACACAGCCAACACAAAATTTTGAGCTGCTGTGTTTACAAGAACCTTGAGTCCAGTACAAATTAAATATCCCAGAAAGAAAAAAAATGGATAAAGGAGTTGTGCTACTTACGTACAACGGAATATCACTCAGCAATGAAATCAATGTCATCAGGCCTGTAGCAGCAAATTGAGTGGATTTAAGTATGATGATTCTAAGAGAAATACGTCACACAGAGAAAGATAATTATCATAAGATATCACTAATAGAGAGAGTGTAAACTTGGCTACACATAAACTGAATTCCAAAACCGAACAGAGTCTCACATTTAGATAAAAACTTATGCTTGCTTAAGGGGAAAGTTGAGTTGCGGTGCTGTATAAAACCAGAGATTGAAATTAGCACACATACCGTTCCATAAGCCAAATATGTAATAGACAAGACCTACTCTTTGCTCAACGAAATAGACTCATCCATGGTGTATCACCTCACACCTGTTAGAATGGGCATCATCAGAAAATCTACAAACAACAAATGCTGGAAAGGGTGTGGAGATAAGGAACCCTCTTCCACTATTGTTGGGAATGAAAATTGATACAGTCACTGTGGAGAACATTATGGAGTTTCTTATAAAACTAAGAATAGAATTACCATATGATACAGCCATCCCACTACTGGGCATATACCCAGACAAAACCATAAATCGAAAAGAGACATTCACCGCAATGTTCATTGCATCACTATTTACAATATCCAGGTAATGGAAGCAACCTAAATGCCCACAGACAGACGAATGCATAAAGATGTGGTACATATATAAAATGGAATATTACTAAGCCATAAAAAGGAATGAAATTGGGTCATTTGTAGAGACGTTGATGGATCTAGAGACTGTCATACAGAGTGAAGTTAGAAATAGAAAAACAAATCTTGTCTATTAATGCATATATGTGGAACCTAGAAAAATTGTACAGATGAACCGTTTTGCAAGGCAGAAATAGAGCAACAGATGTAGACAACAAACGTATGGACACCAAGGGGGGAAAGCTGTTGGGGGGTGGTGGTGGGAGGAGTTGAGAGATTGGGATTGGTATGTATACATTTATATGTATAAAATAGATAACCAAAAAGAACCTGCTGTATAAAAAATAAAATAAAATTCAAATTACAAAAAGTAAAACAGAAAAAATATTCTTCCCTTCACATACATGTATTTATATGAATAACTTATTTCCATGCTTATATCTGTAAATACAAAAAAGAGGAATAAAATCTACCTTGAACCAAAAACGAAAAAAAGAAAAAAAAACAGAACCCACCAGTTACACAGAGGAAAACCATATCAGGGCACTTGCTCCAGTTGTAAACAATTCTGAAGTTGGTCAGTGGTGGGGAATCATCTCCCATTCAGCCAGCAGGCCCCACGCAACAAGCGTCCTCATTGCAAAGCTGGGGGACCGTGCCGAGGCATCTGTGAGTAAACGTGGGCTGAGCCCCAGGCCAGCTGCTGCTGAAATGTTCCCACCCTTCCCAGGTAAAACACCTGAATATGTACAAGGACTTGAAAGCCTAGAGGAAGGGCCATGGAGCCACATGAGCGACAGCATGCCAGCCGACTTGGTGCCTGCAGGCCAGCCAGGTTGGTCCTGGCCCTGGGTGCTCTTCTGGAAGCTTTCCATTTCCCTGTCTGAGATACCCCTGCTGTCCCGGCCCCCACTGCTTTCTTCCTCACTCACCTCTGCCCAGGGAGAAATTCCAGCGACAGGTATGGGTGACACATCCTCTTCTTTAGCAGGTGGCATCTTGGCAACTGCTGCAGAAAGTCCAGCAGAGCCCCACTCACACTGGGCCACCCACAAAGCCGTGGCCTCTCACTCCCTCCCACCAGTCCAGTCCCGAGACTGCTGACAGGGCAGAGAAAATGGCGTCAGGCACAGCTGCAGGGGCTCTTGCTGCCTGGAGCGGTGTTTATATTGATCTGAACCCAGGCACACCTGGGGAGTTCTGGCCGGCACGGTCGGGCTTCTCAGGCCAGCCAATAATCACCCCTCAGGGGCTCACAGTTGCAGAAACTGGAACTTGCTGAATCGGCCAGGTCCAAGGAACAGGTGTGGGCTCCTGAGAGTCAGGATAGACAGGGGGCTGCAGCTCTGGCTTGTTTCCTAATTATATTATCTGGCCCATGAGTGGGAGACAACTTCAAGAAAACCCTCTCCTAATGAGAGGAACCCAGGAGTCAGGGAGAGGAGGGGTGGCTGGTGGTTGGAGACAGAGGCCTGGTGCCCCGGGTGCAGTGGAAGTCTCTGGAAGACCAGGTGGAGGGAGGCCACACAGAGTGATGCCCAGGGTCACAGACCTGTCGGAGCTGCTGTTTGTTAGTTCAAGTCCTGCTCTGAGGTGCTCTGTGTCAGATCTGAGTGACAGGTGAGCTGGGAGTGCTCTGCAATGAGGGCGATATGCACGGTTCCTGTGATCCCAGCCCTGTATTGGTACCTGCAAGGGTAGCTCTGTATCCTGGGAGGGGCCTGACCACGAGAGCCCCATGGGCTGCAGGGGAACCTGCCCGGGGAACCTGCCCAGGGAACCCCATATCCTGGGAGGGGCCTGAACACGAGAGCCCCGTGGGCTGGAGTGGGGGTGGGGTACCTGACCAGGTGAGCTCCATATCCTGGGATTGGCCTGACCTCGAGAGCCCCATGGGCTGCTGGAGTCCTGGTAAAGGATGTCAGGACAGTCAGTGAAGCCACCGAGGATATACCTCCAGTAGTTCCTAAATCCTACATCCTGCTGGTCATTCTACCAACCACCAGGACATGGTATTCTGTATTAGTCTTCAATGATGCGTTCTTTTGTATTCTATTAGTCCCAGAGTCACAAGAAATTTTGGCTTGTGTGTGGCAGGACTCAACATACAACTAAAACAATACTTCCGGGCCGTGTTGCCCCAAGGGTTCAAAAATTCCCACACCATCTTTGGGGAAAGCTCAGCTAAAGACCTAAAAGTTCTACCTCTGGAAAAGGAAACACTCCTTCAATATGCAGACGACATTCTGATCGCTAGCCCTACTAATTAGACCTCTGAACTACAAAGCCAATAAAGGATAAAAGTTGTCCAAAAAAGGCTCAAATATCACAGACTACAGTGACCTGCCTGTGCTTCATTCTCACAGAAGGTCGGAGAAGCCCATCCCAGGAAAGGGAAGAAACAATTTATAGCCTTACCCATTTCTAAAACTAGAAGACAGCTTAGGGGTTCCTGGGGAGGCCAGGGTTTGCTGCTTCTGGATCCCTAACTACAGTCTACTACCTGGGCCTCTATATGAAACACTGAAAGGAAAAGATGATGATCCTTTTGAATAGAATGCAGAAGTGGCCTTTCAAGAATGGAAAGAGCAGTCAATTCAGACCCTTGCCCTGGAACTCCCTAATTTAGCTAAACCCTTTGACCTTTACATTCCTGGTGAATGGTGAATCGCCATTGGAGTATTAGTACAAAACCTGGGACCACTTGAAATGGAACAATGCAAGAATGCGATCCAGGTAGGATAAACTACGGTCACGAAGGGGCTTGGCCCACCGCCACATCTGGCCAAGATACTGGCAGTATCTGAAAACCTGGAAATCAGCAGCCCAAAAGGCCACCTCCCTCCTAAGGGAAAAGGACCCCACGTGGTGATCCTAAACCCAAACCATGCCCTGAAGTTGCAGGGTTGGCTCCGTGGGCACACTGACCTTGAGTGAGGAGGCCCTCCAACTCCAACCTCCATAGAGATAACCGGGGCAAAGGGGCACCATGATGACTCAGGTGAAGGTGTCTGCATGGGCAAATGGAACGCTCATTTCCCACCAGGAAGAGGAATTAACCAAAGGCTCAGCGTGCCCTCCCGGAAACAGATTAGGGCCTGAAGCAATCCTGCGGTTTTGCAGCCAGCTCACAAGAAAGCGAGTTGAAGAAAGGAGCTCAGGGGCACTGTAATTCACAAACCTGCAAAGTTATGAATGACAGCCATTGTCCAAAAATGTATTGAAGTAAGTCTTCGAAGAGGACTTGAAAGCGGGGCAGAATTTCAGGAAAACGATTTCAGGGGGTAGACTGGAATTGCACTTAACGCATAGGAAAGGAGTCAGTATGTCGACAATGATGCACTTGGCCAAAAAGGGCGTATGCGTTTTTTCCTGAATATATTCAGGAAAAAACGCATACGCCCTTTTTGGCCAACCAAGCAAGCGTGTAAAGGAAATCTGCACTGCAATGAAGTCTCACTGCCCCCCGGTCAAAAGGGCCATCTGACAAAAGTGTAAAATCCAGAAAGGCAGGACAGGTCATGGAGAACAGGAAGCCTTGTTATGCTGATGGGCGGGATGTAAACTGCCAACAGCCACTCTGTAAAAGCAAATGGTGTTTGCTGAAACACGTAGGAAACAAAGCAACACAGCCTATGGCACTTCCACTTATGGTCCTATAGCTTAGGGAAATTAAAATCAAAATCACACAGCCACCCCAATGTTTGGGACGGCTCTGTTTACAAGAACCTCGTCAACGGTACAAGTTAAATATCCGAGAAAGCAAAAAATGGATAAAGAAGTTGTGGTACGCATGTACAATGGAATATCACTCAGCAATGAAATCTACGTCATCAGGCCCGTAGCGGCATAATGAGTGGATTCAGGTACGATGATTCTACGAGAAATAAGTCACACAGAAAAAGAAACATCATAAGATATCACTAATACACGGAATGTAAACTTGGCTACACATGAACTGAATTACAAAATAGAACAGGGTCTCAAATTTACAAAACCAACTTATGCTTGCTTATGGGGAAAGTTGAGTTGGGGTGCTGCATAAAACCAGAGATTGAAATTAGCACAGATACCGTTCCATTAGCCAAATATATAATAGACAAGACCTACTCCTTGCTCAACGAAATGGACTCAACACCCCATTTTCAACGCCTGGGAAGATACCTGACAAGTAAGAATCTTAAAACCCATGGATTTATATGTCTCCATAAGGAAATCAAGCGTGTGTACAGCGGCCGAAACGCAGCAGTGAAAATCCGATAAATCCCATTATCAAAATAAATTTAAAGAAAAAAACAATGACAGTGAAATAGAGAGCAATTCTTAAATAATTCATTCAGGGCTTGTGATGCTACGTGGATTTACCACATCTACACCCAGAGCTGGGTGAGACATAAGGCTGGACACTTCGGGCTGATAGCATTGGTGAGGTTCGGTGAGCAAACGCAGACCCTTTGAAGTCATACTGCATGGAACCCATTCCATGGGTCCCAATTCTCCAGGTTTAAGGGATTCTTCCTTCAGCTAAAACATGCATGGGAAACCCAGAGTATGGTCCACCGTGTGATTGGGAAACGTTGTCAAATGCATCTCAGTTTTCGAACCCTGGTACTCGGGTTCACCATTCCAGACGCTTTACTAACACTCTCCCCACTTGGAGAGTCAGTGCCTTTAACCTCCTGTTTGGCACAGTTTGCAATTTCTGCCCAAGAGAACTGGAATAGGGAGAACCAATGAGAGACTAGCTGTAGGTGTCTGCACGGGCAAATGGAACGCTCATTTCCCACCAGGAAGAGGAATTAACCAAAGGCTCAGCATGCCCTCCCGGAAACAGATTAGGGCCTGAAGCAATCCTGCGGTTTTGCGGCCAGCTCACAAGAAAGCGAGTTGAAGAAAGGAGCTCAGGGGCACTGTAATTCACAAACCTGCAAAGTTATGAATGACAGCCATCGTCCAAAAATGTCTTGAAGTAAGTCTTCGAAGAGGACTTGAAAGGGGGGCAGAATTTCAGGAAAACGATTTCAGGGGGTAGACTGGAATTGCACTTAAAGCATAGGAAAAGAGGCAGTATGTCGACAATGATGCACTTGGCCAAAAAGGGCGTATGCGTTTTTTCCTGAATATATTCAGGCAAAAACGCATACGCCCTTTTTGGCCAACCAAGCAAGCGTGTAAATGAAATCTGCACTACAATGAAGTCTCACTGCCCCCCGGTCAAAAGGGCCATCTGAAAAAAGTGTAAAATCCAGAAAGGCAGGACAGGTCATGGAGAACAGGGAGCCTTGTTATGCTGATGGGCGGGATGTAAATTGCCAACAGCCACTCTGGAAAAGCAAATGGTGTTTGCTGAAACACGTAGGAAAAAAAGCAACACAGCCTATATCACTTCCACTTATGGTCCTATAGCTTAGGGAAATTAAAATCAAAAACACACAGCCACCCCAATGTTGGGGATGGCTCTGTTTAAAAGAACCTCATCTACGGTACAAGTTAAATATCGGAAAAAGCAAAAAATGGATAAAGAAGAAGTGGTACGCACATACAATGGAATATCACTCAGCAATGAAATCTACGTCATCAGGTCCATAGCGGCATAATGAGTGCATTCAGGAACGATGATTCTACGAGAAATAAGTCACACAGAAAAAGAAATATCATAAGATATCACTAATACACGGAATGTAAACTTGGCTACACATGAACTGAATTACAAAACAGAACAGGGTCTCAATTTGAGAAAACCAACTTATGCTTGCTTAAGGGGAAAGGTGAGTTGGGGTGCTGCATAAAACCAGAGATTGAAATTAGCACAGATACCGTTCCATAAGCCAAATATATAATAGACAAGACCTACTCCTTGCTCAACGAAATGGACTGAACACCACATATTCAATGCCTGGGAAGATACCTGACAAGTAAGATTCTTAAAGCCCATGGATTTATATGTCTCCATAAGGAAATCAAGCGTGTGTACAGCGGCCTCAATGCAGCAGTGAAAATCGGATAAATCCCATTATCAAAATAAATTTCAAAAACAAAACACAATGACAGTGAAATAGAGAGCAATTCTTAAATAATTCATTCAGGTCTTGTGATGCAACCTGGATTTACCACATCTACACCCAGAGCTGGGTGAGACATAAGGCAGGACACTTCCGGCTGATAGCATTGGTGAGGTTCAGTGAGCAAACGCAGACCCTTTGAAGTCACACTGCATGGTACCCATTCCATGGGTCCCAACTCTCCAGGTTTAAGGGATTCTTCCTTCAGCTAAAACATGCATGTGAAACCCAGAGTATGGTCCACCGTGTGATTGGGAAACGTTTTCTAATGCATCTCAGTTTTCATCCCCTGGTATTCGGGTTCACCATTCCAGACGCTTTACTAACACTCTCCCCACTTGGAGAGTCAGTGCCTTTAAACTCCTGTTTGGCACAGTTTGCAATTTCTGCGCAAGATGAACAGGAATAGGGGGAACCAATGAGAGACTAGCTGGAGGTGTCTGCACGGGCAAATGGAACGCTCATTTCCCACCAGGAAGAGGAATTAACCAAAGGCTCAGCGTGCCCTGCCGGAAACTGATTAGGGCCTGAAGCAATCCTGTGGTTATGCGGCCAGCTCACAAGAAAGCGTGTTGAAGAAAGGAGCTCAGGGGCACTGTAATTCACAAACCTGCAGAGTTATGAAGGACAGCTATCATCCAAAAATGTATTGAAGTAAGTCTTCGAAGAGGAGTTGAAAACGGGGCAGAATTTCAGGAAAACGATTTCAGGGGGAAGACTGGAATTGCACTTAAAGCATAGGAAAAGAGGTAGAATGTCGACAATGATGCACTTGGCCAAAAAGGGCGTATGCGTTTTTTCCTGAATATATTCAAGAAAAAACGCATACGCCCTTTAGGCCAACCAAGGAAGCTTGTAAAGAAATCTGCACTACAATGAAGTCTCACTGCCCCCGGTCAAAAGGGCCATCTGAAAAAACTGTAAAATCCAGGAAGGCAGGACAGGTCATGGAGAACAGGGCGACTTGTTATGCTGATGGGTGGCATGTAAATTGCCAACAGCCACTCTGGAGAAATGTATGGTGTATCCTGAAACATGTAGGAAAAAAAGCAACACAGCCTATCGCACTTCCACTTGTGGTCCTATAGCTTTGAGAAATTAAAATCAAAAACACACAGCCACCCCAAAGTTTGTGACGGCTCTGTTTACAAGAACCTCGTCTATGGTACAAGTTAAATATCTGAGAAAGCAAAAAATGGATAAAGAAGTTGTGGTACGTACGTACAATGGAATAACACTCAGCAATTATATCTACGTCATCAGGCCCGTAGCGGCATAATGAGTGGATACAGGTACGATGATACTATGAGAAATAAGTC
Organism: Delphinapterus leucas; assembly: GCF_059928025.1. Taxonomy (NCBI): domain Eukaryota; kingdom Metazoa; phylum Chordata; class Mammalia; order Artiodactyla; family Monodontidae; genus Delphinapterus; species Delphinapterus leucas. The sequence goes on along the minus strand of NW_028322232.1, from coordinate 6,376,332 downwards.
ACACAGAAAAAGAAACATCATAAGATATCAATAATACACGGAATATAAACATGGCTACACATGAACTGAATTACAAAACAGAACAGGGTCTCAAATTGAGAAAACCAACTTATGCTTGCTTATGGTGAAAGGTGAGTTGGGGTGCTGCATAAAACCAGAAATTGAAATTAGCACAGATACCGTTCCGTAAGCCAAATATATAATAGACAAGACCTACTCCTTGCTCAACGAAATGGACTCAACACCCCATATTCAACTCCTGGGAATATACCTGACAAGAAAGAATCTTAAAACCCATGGATTTATATGTCTCCATAAGGAAATCAAGCGTGTGTACAGCGGCCTCAACGCAGCAGTGAAAATCCGATAAATCCCATTATCAAAATAAATTTCAAAAAAAAAACCACAATGACAGTGAAATAGAGAGCAATTCTTAAATAATTCATTCAGGGCTTGCGATGCAACGTGGATTTACCACATCTACGCAAAGAGCTGGGTGAGACATAAGGCTGGACACTTCGGGCTGATAGCATTGGTGAGGTTCGGTGAGCAAACGCAGACCCTTTGAAGTCATACTGCATGGTACCCATTCCATGGGTCCCAACTCTGCAGCTTTCAGGGATTCTTCCTTAAGCTAAAACATGCATGGGAAACCCAGTGTATGGTCCACCGTGTGATTGGGAAACGTTTTCAAATGCATCTCAGTTTTCATCCCCTGGTACTCGGGTTCACCATTCCAGACGCTTTACTAACACTCTCCCCACTTGGAGAGTCAGTGCCTTTAACCTCCTGTGTGGCACAGTTTGCAATTTCTGCGCAAGATGAACAGGAATAGGGAGAACCACTGAGGGTCTAGCTGTAGGTGTCTGCACGGGCAAATGGAACGCTCATTTCCCACCAGGAAGAGGAATTAACCAATGGTTCAGCGTGCCCTGCCGGAAACAGTTTAGGGCCTGAAGCAATACTGCGGTTTGGCGTCCAGCTCACAAGAAAGCGAGTTGAAGAAAGGACATCAGGGGCACTGTAATTCACAAACCTGCAGAGTTATGAATGACAGCTATCGTCCAAAAATGTATTGAAGTAAGTCTTCGAAGAGGACTTGAAAGCGGGGCAGAATTTCAGGAAAACGATTTCAGGGGGTAGACTGGAATTGCACTTAAAGCATAGGAAAAGAGGCAGTATGTCGACAATGATGCACTTGGCCAAAAAGGGCGTATGCGTTTTTTCCTGAATATATTCAGGAAAAAACGCATACGCCCTTTTTGGCCAACCAAGCAAGCGTGTAAAGGAAATCTGCACTACAATGAAGTCTCACTGCCCCCCGGTCAAAAGGGCCATCTGAAAAAAGTGTAAAACCTAGAAAGGCAGGACAGGTCATGGAGAACAGGGAGCCTTGTTATGCTGATGGGCGGGATGTAAATTGCCAACAGCCACTCTGGAAAAGCAAATGGTGTTTGCTGAAACACGTAGGAAACAAAGCAACACAGCCTATGGCACTTCCACTTATGGTCCTATAGTTTAGGGAAATTAAAATCAAAAACACACAGCCACCCCAATGTTGGGGATGGCTCTGTTTACAAGAACCTCGTCTACGGTACAAGTAAAATATCGGAAAAAGCAAAAAATGGATAAAGAAGAAGTGGTACGCACGTACAATGGAATATCACTCAGCAATGAAATCTACGTCATCAGGTCCGTAGCGGAATAATGAGTGCATTCAGGTACGATGATTCTACGAGAAATAAGTCACACAGAAAAAGAAACATCATAAGATATCACTAATACACGGAATGTAAACTTGGCTACACATGAACTGAATTACAAAACAGAACAGGGTCTCAAATTGAGAAAACCAACTTACGCTTGCTTATGGGGAAAGGTGAGTTGGGGTGCTGCAGAAAACCAGAGATTGAAATTAGCACAGATACCATTCCATAAGCCAAATATATAATAGACAAGACCTACTCCTTGCTCAACGAAATGGACTCAACACCCCATATTCAACGCCTGGGAAGATACCTGACAAGTAAGAATCTTAAAACCCATGGATTTATATGTCTCCATAAGGAAATCAAGCGATGTACAGCGGCCTCGACGCAGCAGTGAAAATCCGAAAAATCCCATTATCAAAATAAATTTCAAAAACAAAACACAATGACAGTGAAATAGAGAGCAATTCTTAAATAATTCATTCAGGGCTTGCGATGCAACCTGGATTTACCACATCTACACCCAGAGCTGGGTGAGACATAAGGCAGGACACTTACGGCTGATAGCATTGTTGAGGTTCGGTGAGCAAACGCAGACCCTTTGAAGTCATACTGCATGGTACCCATTCCATCGGTCACAACTCTCCAGGTTTAAGGGATTCTTCCTTCAGCTAAAACATGCATGGGAAACACAGAGTATGGTCCACCGTGTGATTGGGAAACATTTTCAAATGCATCTCAGTTTTCGAACCCTGGTACTCGGGTTCACCATTCCAGACGCTTTACTAACACTCTCCCCACTTGGAGAGTCAGTGCCTTTAACCTCCTGTTTGGCACAGTTTGCAATTTCTGCGCAAGATGAACAGGAATAGGGAGAACCAATGAGAGACTACCTGTAGATGTCTGCATGGGCAAATGGAACGCTCATTTCCCACCAGGAAGAGGAATTAAACAAAGGCTCAGCGTGCCCTGCCGGAAACAGATTACTACCTGAAGCAATCCTGCGGTTTTGCGGCCAGCTCACAAGAAAGCGAGTTGAAGAAAGGAGCTCAGGGGCACTGTAATTCACAAACCTGCAGAGTTATGAATGACAGCTATCGTCCAAAAATGTACTGAAGTAAGTCTTCGAAGAGGACTTGAAAGCAGGGCAGAATTTCAGGAAAACGATTTCAGGGGTAGACTGTAATTGCACTTAAAGCATAGGAAAAGAGGCAGAATGTCGACAATGATGCACTTGGCCAAAAAGGGCGTATGCGTCTTTTCCTGAATATATTCAGGAAAAAACGCATACGCCCTTTTTGGCCAACCAAGCAAGCGTGTAAAGGAAATCTGCACTACAATGAAGTCTCACTGCCCCCCGGTCAAAAGCGCCATCTGAGAAAAGTGTAAAATCCAGAAAGGCAGGACAGGTCATGGAGAACAGGGAGCCTTGTTATGCTGATGGGCGGGATGTAAATTGCCAACAGCCACTCTGGAGAAGTGTATGGTGTTTCCTGAAACACATAGGAAACAAAGCAACACAGCCGGTGGCACTTCCACTTATGGTCCTATAGCTCAGGGAAATTAAAATCAAGAACACACAGCCACCCCAATGTTTGGGATGGATCTGTTTACAAGAACCTCATCTACGGTACAATTTAAATATCCGAGAAAGCAAAAAATGGATAAAGAAGTTGTGGTACGCACGTACAATGGAATATCACTCAGCAATGAAATCTACGTCATCAGGCCCGTAGCGGCATAATGAGTGGATTCAGGTACGATGATTCTACGAGAAATAAGTCACACAGAAAAGGAAACATCATAAGATATCCCTGATACACGGAATTTAAACTTGGCTACACATGAACTGAATTACAAAACAGAACAGGGTCTCAAATTTAGAAAACCAACTAATGCTTGCTTAGGGGAAAGGTGAGTTGGGGTGCTGCATAAAACCAGAGATTGAAATTAGCACAGATACCTTTCCATAAGTCAAATATATAATAGACAAGACCTACACCTTGCTCAACGAAATGGACTCAACGCCCCATATTCAACGCCTGGGAAGATACCTGACAAGTAAGAATCTTAAAACCCATGGATTTATATGTCTCCATAAGGAAATCAAGCATGTGTACAGGGGCCTAAACGCAGCACTGAACGTCCAATAAATCCCATTATCAAAATAAATTTCTAAAACAAAACACAATGACAGTGAAATAGAGAGCAATTCTTAAATAATTCATTCAGGGCTTGTGATGCAACCTGGATTTACCACATCTACACCCAGAGCTGGGTGAGATATAAGGCTGGACACTTTGGGCTGATAGCATTGGTGAGGTTCGGTGAGCAAACGCAGACCCTTTGAAGTCATACTGTATGGTACCCATTCCATGGCTCCCAACTCTCCAGGTTTAAGAGAGTCTTACTTCAGCTAAAACATGCATGGGAAACCCAGAGTATAGTCCACTGTGTGATTGGGAAACGTTTTCAAATGCATCTCAGTTTTCATCCCCTTGTACTCGGGTTCACCATTCCAGACGCTTTACTAATACTCTCCCCACTTGGAGAGTCAGTGCCTTTATCCTCCTGTTTGGCACAGTTTGCAATTTCTGCGCAAGATGAACAGGAATAGGGAGAACCAATGAGGGACTAGACATAGTTGTCTGCACGGGCAAATGAAACGCTCATTTCCCACCAGGAAGAGGAATTAACTAAAGGCTCAGTGTGCCCTGCCGGAAACAGATTAGGGCCTGAAGCAATCCTGCGGTTTGGCGGCCAGCTCACATGAAAGCGAGTTGAAGAAAGGACATCAGGGACACTGTATTTCACAAACCTGCAGAGTTATGAATGACAGCTATCGTCCAAAAATGTACTGAAGTAAGTCTTCGAAGAGGACTGGAAAGCGGGGCAGTATTTCAGAAAAACGATTTCAGGGGGTAGACTGGAATTGCACTTAAAGCATAGGATAAGAGGTAGAATGTCGACAATGATGCACTTGGCCAAAATGGGCATATGCGTTTTTTCCTGAATATATTTAGGAAAACAGGCGTACGCCCTTTTTGGCCAACCAAGCAAGCATGTTAAGGAAATCTGCACTACACTGAAGTCTCTCTGCCCCCTGGTCAAAAGGGCCATCTGAAAAAAGTGTAAAATCCAGAAAAGCAGCACAGGCCATGGAGAAGAGGGAGCCTTGTTATGCTGATGGGTGGGATGTAAATTGCCAACAGCCACTCTTTAGAAGTGTATGTTGTTTCCTCAAACACCTAAAAAACAAAGCAACGGAGCCTCCGGCATTTCCACTTATGGTCCTCTAGCTTAGGGAAATTAAAATCAAAAACACTCAGCCACCCCAAAATTTTGGACGGCTCTGTTTACAAGAACCTTGTCTACGGTACAAGTTAAATATCCTAGAATGTGAAAAATGGATAAAGAATTTGTGGTACGTACGTACAATGGAATATCACTCACCAATGAAATCAATGTCATCAGGCCCGTCGCGGCATAATGAGTGGATTCAGGTACGATGATTCTAAGTGAAATAAGTCACACAGAAAATGAAACATCATAAGATATCAGTAATACACGGAATGTAAACTTGGCTACACATGAACTAAATTAAAAAACAGAACAGGGTCTCAAATTTAGAAAACCAACTTATGCTTGCTTAAGGGGAAAGGTGAGTTGGGGTGCTGCATAAAACCAGAGATAGAAATTAGCACAGATACCTTTCCATAAGCCAAATATGTAATAATCAAGACATACTCCTTGCTCAACGAAATGGACTCAACACTCCATATTCAAAGCCTAAGAATACACCTGACTAGTAAGGATCTTCAAACCCATGGATTTATATGTCTCCATAAGAGACTCAAATGTGTGTACAGCGGCATGAATGCAGCAGAGAAAATCCGATAAATCCCATTATCAAAATGAATTACAAAAACAAACACAATGACAGTGAAATAGAGAGCAATTCTTAAATAATTCTTTCAGGGCTTGTGCTGCAACCTGGATTTACCACATCTATACCAAGAGCTGAGTGAGACATAAGGTTGGACAATTCGGGCTGATAGCATTGTTGAGGTTCGATGAGCCAATGCAGACCCTTTGAAGTCATACTGCATGGTACCCATTCCATGGGCCCCAACTCTTCAGGTTTAAGGGATTCTTCCTTCAGCTAAACGTGCATGGGAAACCCACAGTATGGTGCACCGTGTGACCGGAAAACGTCTTCAAATGCATCTCAGTTTTCGTCCCCTTTTACTCGGGTTAACCATTCCAGACCCTTTACTAACACTCTCCCCACTAGGAGAGTCAGTGCCTTTAACCTCCTGCTTGGCACAGTTTGCAATTTCTGCGCAAGATGAACAAAAATAGGGAGAACCAATGAGAGACTAGCTCTAGGTGTCTGCACGTTCAAATATAACGCTCATTTCCCACCAGGAAGAGGAATTTACCAAAGGATCAGCGTGCTGTCCTGGAACCAGATTAGGGCCTGAAGCAATCCTGCGGGTTAGCGGCCAGCTCACAAGAAAGCAAGTAGAAGAAAGGAGCTCAGGCACACTGTCATTCACAAACTTGCAGAGTTATAAATGACAGCTATGGTCCAAAAATATATTGAAGTAAGTCTACGTAGAGGACTTGAAAGCGGGGCAGAATTGCAGGAAAACATTTTCAGGGGCAGACTGGAATTGCATTTAAAGAATAGGGAAAGAGACAGAAAGTCGACAATGATGCACTTGGTCAAAAAGGTCGTATGCGTTTTTTCCTGAATATATTCAGGAAAAAACGCATACGCGCATTTTGGCCAACTAAGCAAGCGTGTAAAGAAATCTGCACTACAATGAAGCCTCACTGCTCCCCTGTCAAAAGGGACATCTGAAAATAGTGAAAAATCCAGAATCGCAGGACAGGCCATGGAGAACAGGGAGCCTTGTTATGCTGATGGGCGGGATGTAAATTGCCAACAGCCACTCTGGAGAAGTGTATGGTGTTTCCTCAAACACCTAAAAAACTAAGCAACGGAGCCTATGGCACTTCAACTTATGGTTCTATAGCTTAGGGAAATTAAAATCAAAAAGACACAGCCACCCATCAATTTTGGATGGCTCTGCTTACAAGAACCTCGTCTGCGGTACAAGTTAAATATCCGAGAAAGCGAAAAATGGATAAAGAAGTTGTGGTACGTACGTACAATGGAATATCACTCAGCAATGAAATCTGTCATGAGGCGCATTGCGGCATAGTGAGTTTATTCAGGTACGATGATTCTAAGTTAACTAAGTCACACAGAAAAAGAAACACCATAAGATATCTCAAATACACGGACTGTAAACATGGCTGCACATGAACTCAATTACAAAAACAGAAAAGGGTCTCAAATTTAGAAAACCAACTTATGCTTGCTTAAGGGGAAAGGTGAGTTGTGGCGCTGCATAAAACCAGAGATTGAAATTAGCACAGATACCTTTCCATAAGCAAATATGTAATAGTCAGGACCTACTCCTTGCTCCACGAAATGGACTCAACACCGCATATTCAATGCCTAGGAATATACCTGACTAGTAAGAATCTTAAAACCCATGGATTTATATGTCTCCATAAGAGAATCAAGCATGTGTACAGTGGCAAAAATGCAGCAGTGAAAATCCGATAAATCCCATTATCAAAATAAATTACAAACACAAAACTCAATGACAATGAAATAGAGAGCAATTCTTAAATAATTCATTCAGGGCTTGTGATGCAACCTGGATTTACCACATCTACACCCAGAGCTGAGTGAGACATAAGGCTGGACACTTCGGGCTGATAGCATTGGTGACGTTCGGTTAGGAAAGGCAACCCTTTGAAGTCATACTGCATGGTACCCATTCCATGGGTCCCAACTCTCCAGGTTTAAGGGATTCTTCCTTCAGGAAAAACATGCATGGGAAACCCAGAATATGGTCCACCGTGTGACTGGGAAACCTTTTTAAATGCATCTCAGTTTTCGTCCCGTTGTACTCGGTTTAACCATTCCAGACGCTTTACTAACACTCTCTCCACTTGCAGAGTCTGTGCCTTTAACCTCCTGTTTGGCACAGTTTGGAATTTCTGCGCAAGATGAACAGGAATAGGGAGAACCAATGAGAGATTAGCCGTAGGTGTCTGCACGAGCAAATTTAACGCTCATTTCGCACCAGGAGGAGGAATTAGCCAAAGGCTCAGCATGCCATGCCGGAACCAGTTTAGGGCCTGAAGCAATCCTGCGGTTTTGCGGCCAGCTCACAAGAAAGCGAGTTGAAGAAAGGAGCTCAGGGGCACTGTAATTCACAAACCTGCAGAGTTATAAATGACAGCTATTGTCCAAAAATATATTGAAGTAAGGCTGCAAAGAGGACTTGATCGCGGGGCAGAATTCCAGGAATACGATTTCAGGAGGTAGATGGGAAGTCCTCTGAAAGTATAGGAGAAGAGGCAGAACCTCGACAATGATGCACTTGGTCAAAAAGGGCATATGCGTTTCTTTCAGGGCCCTCATTAAAGAGGGTAGGAGGCTCCCAGCATGCTTCAGTGACCAATAGAGGGCCTACGTCGCCAAGGCAACGTGAGCCATCCAGGCAGGAGTGACCTCACATCAGAGGGCCCACCTCACAGAAGGGTAAGGAACCCAGTCAGGATCAGACTCTCACCAGAGTGCCCACATAAGCAAGGGGCTGGGAACCAGGCACGAGTGTCCTCACGCCCGTGGGGCCACATCATCGAAAGTTGAGGTACCCAGCACATGTGGCCTCAAACCAGAGGACCCACATCACCATGGGTCTCGGAGCGAGGCAGGCAGGATTAACCTCAAAACACATGGCCCATTGTATAAAAATGGTGAGGAATCCAGCAGTTGGAACGTCCCAGCAGGCGGCCCAGATCACCGAGGCTATGGGATCCAGGCAGTGATGAACTCACAACAGAGGGCCCTCATCGTGATACTGTAAGCAACCCAGCCGTTGTGACCTCAGAGCACAAGGCCCACATTCCCATGGGGAAGGGAACCAAGCAGGAGTGTCATCGCACCAGTGGGCACACATCAGAAAATGTGGAGAGCCCTGCAGTTAGGGCTGGACGCCAGAGGGCCCTCATCACTGAGGAGAGGAGGCTCCCAGCAAGCTCCAACTGCTACCAGAGGGCCGACGTTGCCAATGCGGGGTGTGCCAGCCAGGCAGGAGTGACCTCAGAGCAGAGGGCCAACAACACAAAAGTGTGAGGAACCCAAAGAGGATCAGACTCTCACCACAGGGCCCACATCACCAAGGGAATGGAAACCAGGCAGGAGTGTCCTCACACCAGTGGGGCCACATCACCGAAATGTGACGGACCCAGCACACGTGGCCTCAAACTACAGGACACACATCACCAAGGGGCTGGGAGTGAGGCAGGCAGGAGGAGTCTCAAAACAGAGGGCCCATAGAAGGAAAAAGTTGAGGAATCCCGCAGTTGGAAGCTCCCCGCAGGTGGCCAGGAGCAGCGAGGCTATGGGATCCATGCCGGAGTGAACTCACACCAGAGGGCCCTCATCATGAAACTGAGCAACGTAACATTGGGACCTCAGAGCAGAAAGCCCACATTCCCATGGGGTTGGGAACCTGGCAGGAGTGTACTCGCACCACAGGGCACACATCAGAAAATTTTGGGAGCCCAGCAGTTAGGGTCTGACACCAGAGGGCCCTCATTACCGAGGGGAGGAGACTCCCAGCAGGCACCAACTCCCAACTGAGGGCCCATGTCGCCAAGGTGACGTGTGTCAGCCAGGCAGGAGTGACCTCACAGCAGAGGGCCTACCTCACAAAGGGTGAGGAACGCAGCCAGGATAAGACTCTCACCAGAGGGCCCACATCACCAAAGGGATCGGAACAAGGCCGGAGTGTCCTCACACCAGTGTGCCCACATTATAGAAAGGTGAGGAACCCAGCACATGTGGCCTAAACCAGAGGACCCACATTTCCAAGGTGCTCCGAGTGAGGCAGGCAGGAGTAGCCTAACAACACAGGGCCCACAGAATAAAAAATGTGAGGAATCCAGCAGTTGGAACCTCCCAGCAGGTGGCCCAGAGCACGGAGTCTATGGGATCCAGGCCACAGTGATCTCACAGCAGAGGGCCCACATCATGAAACTGTGAGCAACCCAGCCAGTGGGACCTCAGAGCAGAAGGCCCACATCCCCATGGGGATGGGAACCTCGCAGGAGTGTCCTCGCACAACTTAGCACGTATCAGAAAATGTGGGAACCCAGGAGTTATGGCCTGACGCCAGAGGGCCCACATCACGGAGGAGAGGAGGCTACCAGCAGGCTCCAAATGCCACCAGAGGGCCGACGTCACCAAGGCAACGGGAACAAGCCAGGCAGGAGTTACCTCACAGCAGAGGGCCCACCTCACAGAAGTGTGAGGAACCCAAAGAGGATCAGACTCTAACCAGAGCGCGCACATCACCAAGGGGATGGAAACCAGGCAGGAGTGTCCTCACACCAGTGGGGCCACATCAGCGAAAGGTGAGGAACACAGCACATGTGGCCTCAAACAAGGGGACACACATCACGAAAGGGCTGGGAGTGAGGCGTGCAGGAGGAGACTCACAACAGAGGGCCCATAGAATAAAAAAGGTGAGGAACCCCCCAGTTGGAAGCTCCAAACAGGTGGCCCAGAGCACCGAGGCTATGGGATCTATGCCGGAGTGAACTCACAGCAGAGGGCCCACATTCTGACACTGTGAGCAGCCCAGCCGTTGGGACCTCAGAGCAGAAAGCCCACATGCCCATGGGGATGGGACCCTGGCTAGAGTGTACTCGCCTGACAGGGCGCACATCAGAAAATTTTGGGAGCCCATGAGTTAGGGCCTGACGCCATAGGGCCCCCATCACCGAGGGGAGGAGACTCCCAGCAGGCACCAACTCCCAACTGAGGGCCCACATCGCCAAGGTGAGGTGTGCCAGCCAGGCAGGAGTGACCTCACAGCAGAGGGCCCACCTCACAGAAGTGGGAGGAACCCAGCCAGGATCAGACTCTCACCAGAGGGCCCACATCACCAAGGGGATCAGAACAAGGCAGGAGTGTCCTCACACCAGTGGGGCCACATCATTGAAAGGTGAGGAACCCAGCACACGTGGCCTCAAACCAGAGGACACACATCACCCAGGGGCTGGGAGTGAGGCAGGCAGGAGGAGTCTCAAAACAGAGGGCCCATAGAAGGAAAAAGGTGAGGAATCCCACAGTTGGAACCTCCCCGCAGGTGGCCAGAAGCAGGGAGGCTATGCGATCCATGCGGGAGTGAACTCACACCAGAGGGCCCTCATCATGAAACTGAGCAACGTACCATTGGGACCTCAGAGCAGAAGGCCCACATTCCCATGGGGTTGGGAACCGGGCAGGAGTGTACTCGCACCACAGGGCGCACATCAGAGAATTTTGGGAGCCCAGGAGTTAGGGTCTGACGCCAGAGGGCCCTCATTACTGAGGGGAGGAGACTCCCGACAGGTACCAACTCCCAACTGAGGGCCCACATCGCCAAGGTGACATGTGCCAGCCAGGCAGGAGTGACCTCACAGCAGAGGGCCCACCTCACAGAAGGGTGAGGAACCCAGCCAGGATCAGACTCTCACCAGAGGGCCCACATCATCAAGGGGATAGGAAGCAGGCAGGAGTGTCCTCACACCAGTGGGGCCACACCATCGAAAGGCGAGGGACCCAGCACACGTGGCCTCAAACCAGAGGAAACACATCACCAAGGGGCTGGGAGAGAGGCAGGCAGGAGGGGTCTCCAAACAGAGGGCCCATAGAAGAAAAAAGGTGAGGAATCCCGCAGTTGGAACATTCCAGCAGGTGGCCAGGAGCAGAGAGGCTATGGGATCCAGGCCGGAGAGAACTCACAGCAGAGGGCCCTCATCATGAAACTCAGCAACCCATGGTTGGGACCTCAGAGCAGAAGGCCCACATTCCCATGGGGTTGGGAACCTGGCAGGAGTGTACTCGAACAACAGGGCGCATATCAGAAAATATTGGGAGCCCAGGGGTTAGGGTCTGACGCCAGAGGGCCCTCATTACCGAGGGGAGGAGACACCCAGCAGGCACCAAATCCCACCAGAGGGCCGACGTCGCCAAGGCGGGGTGTGCCAGCCAGGCAGGAGTGACCTCAGAGAAGAGGGCCCACCTCACAGAAGTGTGAGGAACCCAACCAGGATCAGACTCTCACCGGAGGGCCCACATCACCAAGGGGATGGGAACCAGGCAGGAGTGTCCTCACACCAGTAGGGCCACATCAGCCAAAGGTGAGGAACCCAGCACATGTGGCCTCCAACCAGAGGACACACATCACCAAGGGGCTAGGAGTGAGGCAGGTGTCTGGAGGGGTACATTTAACTCTAATTTCCCACCAGGAAGTGGAATGAACCAAAGTCTCAGAGTGCCGTGCCGGACCCTGATTACGGCCTGAAGCAAACCTGTGGCTCTGTGGCCAGTTTTCAAGGAAACGAGTTAAGAAAGGAAATCACGGTCACTGTAATTCACAAACCTGCAGAGTTATAAATGACAGCTATTGGCAAAAATATATTGAAGTAATTCTGCAAAGAGGACTTGAAAACGAGGCAGAATTGCAGGAATCATATTTCAGGGGGTAGATTGGAATTGCATTTAAAGCATGTGAAAAGCGGCAGATCTTTGACAGTGATGCACTTAGACAAAAGTGCGTAAACATTGTTTCCTGAATATATTCAGCAAAAAACACATATGCCCTTTTTGGCCAACCAAGCACTCTAGCAATGGAAATCCGCACTACAATGAAGTCTCATTTCCCATTCGTCAAAAGGGCCATCTGAAAAAAGTGTAAAAACCAGAAACACAGGACAGGCCATGGAGAACAGGGAGCCTTGTTATGCTGATGGGCGGGATGTAAATTGCCAACAGACACTCTGGAGATGTTTATGGTGTATCCTGAAACATCTGAAAAACAAAGCTACAGACCCTAGGGCACTTCCACATTCGGCCCTATAGCTTAGGAAAATTAAAATCAACAAGACACAGCCAACACAAAATTTTGAGCTGCTGTGTTTACAAGAACCTTGAGTCCAGTACAAATTAAATATCCCAGAAAGAAAAAAAATGGATAAAGGAGTTGTGCTACTTACGTACAACGGAATATCACTCAGCAATGAAATCAATGTCATCAGGCCTGTAGCAGCAAATTGAGTGGATTTAAGTATGATGATTCTAAGAGAAATACGTCACACAGAGAAAGATAATTATCATAAGATATCACTAATAGAGAGAGTGTAAACTTGGCTACACATAAACTGAATTCCAAAACCGAACAGAGTCTCACATTTAGATAAAAACTTATGCTTGCTTAAGGGGAAAGTTGAGTTGCGGTGCTGTATAAAACCAGAGATTGAAATTAGCACACATACCGTTCCATAAGCCAAATATGTAATAGACAAGACCTACTCTTTGCTCAACGAAATAGACTCATCCATGGTGTATCACCTCACACCTGTTAGAATGGGCATCATCAGAAAATCTACAAACAACAAATGCTGGAAAGGGTGTGGAGATAAGGAACCCTCTTCCACTATTGTTGGGAATGAAAATTGATACAGTCACTGTGGAGAACATTATGGAGTTTCTTATAAAACTAAGAATAGAATTACCATATGATACAGCCATCCCACTACTGGGCATATACCCAGACAAAACCATAAATCGAAAAGAGACATTCACCGCAATGTTCATTGCATCACTATTTACAATATCCAGGTAATGGAAGCAACCTAAATGCCCACAGACAGACGAATGCATAAAGATGTGGTACATATATAAAATGGAATATTACTAAGCCATAAAAAGGAATGAAATTGGGTCATTTGTAGAGACGTTGATGGATCTAGAGACTGTCATACAGAGTGAAGTAAGTTAGAAATAGAAAAACAAATCTTGTCTATTAATGCATATATGTGGAACCTAGAAAAATTGTATAGATGAACCGTTTTGCAAGGCAGAAATAGAGCAACAGATGTAGACAACAAACGTATGGACACCAAGGGGGGAAAGCTGTTGGGGGGTGGTGGTGGGAGGAGTTGAGAGATTGGGATTGGTATGTATACATTTATATGTATAAAATAGATAACCAAAAAGAACCTGCTGTATAAAAAATAAAATAAAATTCAAAATTAAAAAAAATAAAATTAAAAAAAGTAAAACAGAAAAAATATTCTGCCCTTCACATACATGTATTTATATGAATAAATTATTTCCATGCATATATCTGTAAATACAGAAAAGAGGAATAAATTCTACCTTGAACCAAAAACGAAAAAAAGAAAAAGAAAAACAGAACCCACCAGTTACACAGAGGAAATCCCTATCAGGGCAATTGCTCCAGTTGTAAACAATTCTGAAGTTGGTCAGTGGTGGGGAATCATCTCCCATTCAGCCAGCAGGCCCCACGCAACAAGCGTCCTCATTGCAAAGCTGGGGGACCGTGCCGAGGCATCTGTGAGTAAACGTGGGCCGAGCCCCAGGCCAGCTGCTGCTGAAATGTTCCCACCCTTCCCAGGTAAAACACTGAATATGTACAAGGACTTGAAAGCCTAGAGGAAGGGCCATGGAGCCACACGAGCGACAGCATGCCGGCCGACTTGATGCCTGTAGGCCAGCCAGGATGGCCCTGGCCCTGGGTGCTCTTCTGGAAGCTTTCCATTTCCCTGCCTGAGATACCCCTCCTGTCCCGGCCCCCACTGCTTTCTTCCTTCCTCACCTCTGCCCAGGGAGGAATTCCAGCGGCAGGTATGGGTGACACATCCTCTTCTTTAGCAGGTGGCATCTTGGCAACTGCTGCAGAAAGTCCAGCAGAGCCCCACTCACACTGAGCCACCCACAAAGCCGTGGCCTCTCACTCCCTCCCACCAACCCAGCCCCGAGACTGTTGACAGGGCAGAGAAAATGGCGTCAGGCACAGCTGCAGGGGCTCTTGCTGCCTGGAGTGGTGTTTATATCGATCTCAACCCAGGCACACCTGGGGAGATCTGGCCGGCACGGTCAGGCTGCCCAGGTCAGCCTATCATCACCCCTCAGGGTCTCACAGTTACAGAAAATGGAACTTGCTGAATCGGCCAGGTCCAAGGAACAGGTGTGGGCTCTTGAGAGTCAGGATAGACAAGGGGCTGTAGCTCTGGCTTGTTTTCTAATCATTTTATCTGGCCCATGAGTGGGAGACAACTTCAAGAAAACCCTCTCCTAATGAGAGGAACCCAGGAGTCAGGGAGAGGAGGGGTGGGTGGTGGGTTTAGACAGAGGCCTGGTGCCCCGGGTGCAGTGGAAGCCTCTGGAAGACCAGGTGGAGGGAGGCCGCACAGAGTGATCCCCAAGGTCACAGACCTTTTGGAGCTGCTGTTTGTTAGTTCAAGTACTGCTCTGAGGTGCTCTGTGTCAGATCTGAGCGACAGGTGAGCTGGGAGTGCTTTGCAATGTGCACTATGTGCACGGTTCCTGTTTGCCCAGACTTGCCACGGTACCTGCAAGGGTAGCTCTGTATCCTGGGAGGGGCCTGACCTCGAGAACCCCATGGGCTGCAGGGTACCTGCCCAGGGAACACCATATCCTGGGAGGGGCCTGACCACGAGGGCCCTGTGTCCTGGGGTGGGGGTGGGGTACCTGCCTGGGTAAGCTCCATATCCTGGGATTGGCCTGACCTTGAGAGCCCCATGGGCTGCAGCAGTCAAGGTAACGGATGTCAGGAGAGTCAGTGAAGCCACCGAGGATATACCTCCAGTAGTTCCTAAATCCTATACCCTGCTGGTCATTCTACCAACAACCAGGACTTGGTATTCTGTATTAGTCTTCAATGATGCCTTCTTTTACACTTTTTTCACATGGCCGTTTGACCGGGGGGCAGTGAGGCTTCATTGTAGTGCAGATTTCCTTTACACGCTTGCTTGGTTGGCCAAAAAGTGCATATGTGTTTTTTCCTGAATATAGTCAGGAAAAAACCCATATGCACTTTTTGGCCAAGTGCATCATTGTCGACATTCTGCCTCTTTTCCTATGCTTTAAGTGCAATTCCAGTCTACCCGCTGAAATCGTTTTCCTGAAATTCTGCACCGCTTTAAAGCCCTCTTCACAGACTTACTTGAATATATTTTTGGACGATAGCTATCATTCATAACTCTGCAGGTTTGTGGACTACAGTCCACTTGAGCTCTTTTCTTCAACACGCTTTCTTGTGAGCTGACCGCAAAACTGCAGGATTGCTTCAGGCCCTAATCTGTTTCTGGCAGGGCATGCTGAGCCTTTGGTTAATTCCTCTTCCTGGTGGGAAATGAGCGTTCCATTTGCCCGTGCAGACACCTACAGCTAGTCTCTCATTGGTTCTCCCTATTCCTATTCATCTTGCGCAGAAATTGCAAACTGTGCCAAACAGGAGGTTAAAGGCACAGACTCTCCAAGAGGGGAGAGTGTTGGTAAAGCGTCTGGAATGGCGAACCCGAGTACCAGGGGACGAAAACTGCGATGCATTTGAAAACGTTTCCCAATGACATGGTGGACCGTACTCTGCGTTTCCCATGCATGTTTTAGCTGAAGGAAGAATCCCTTAAACCTGGAGATTTGAGACCCATGGAATGGGTACCATGCAGTGTGTCTTCAAAGGGTCTGCATTTGCTCACCGAACCTCACCAATGCCATCAGCCCGAAGAGTCCAGCCTTATGTCTCACCCTAACCCTTACTCGAAGCCTTGCCCTAATCCGTCCCGTAATCCTAACCCATACGCAAACACTAACCCGTATCCTAACACGTACGCTCATCCTAAACAGTTGTCGTACCCTAACCTGTACCCTAAACCGTCCCTATCCCCTAACCCTAACAAACCATAACCCTAACACTTACCCAAAGCCTTACCCTAAACCGTCCCCTAATCCTAACCCGTACGTTAACACTAACTCATACCCTAACATGTACGCTCACCCTAAACCATTGTCGTACCCTAACCTGTACCCTAAACTGTCCCCGTCCCCTAAACATAACACTAACCCTAACCCTAAACCTAACCCTTACCCGAAGCCTTACCGTAACCCGTCCCCTAAAACTAACCTGGGCGCTAACACTAACCCATACCCTAACACGTACACTCACCCTAAACCGTTGGCGAACCCTAACCTGTACCCTAAACTGTCCCCATCCCTGTCCTCTAACACTAACCCTAACCCTTACCCGAAGCGTCACCCTAATCCGTCCCATAATCCTAAACCGTACGCTAAAACTAACCCGTGCCCTACCACATACGCTCACCTGAAAACGTTGTCGTACCCTAACCTGTACCCTAAACCGTCACCGTCCCCTAATCCTAACCCTAACCCTTACCCAAAGCCTTACCCTAACCGTCGCCTAATCCTAACCCGTACGCTAACACTAACTGTACCCTAACACATATGCTGACCCTAAACCGTTGTCGTACCCTAACCTGTACCCTAAACAATCCCCGTCCCCTAACCCTAACCCTAACCCTAACCCTAACCATTAAGCGAAGCCTTACCCTAACCCGTCCCTAATCCTAACCCGTACGCTAACACTAACACGTACCCTAACACATACGCTCACACTAAACCCTTGTTGTACCCTAACCTGTACCCTAAACCGTCCCCGTACCTTACCCTAACCCTAACCCTAAACCTTACCTGAAGCCTTGCCCTAACCTGTCCCCTAATCCTAACATGGACGCTAACACTAACCCGTACCCTAACATGTACGCTCACCCTAAACCGTTGTCGTACCCTAACCTGTACCCTAAACCGTCACCGTCCCCTAACCCTAACCCTAACCCTAACACTTACACGAAGCCTTACACTAACCCGTCCCCTAATCCTAACCCGTGCGCTAACAATAACCCGTACCCTAACACGTACACTCACGCTAAACCGTTGTCTTACCCTAACCTCTACCCTAAACCGTCACTGTCCCCTAACACTAACCCTAATCCTAACCCTTAACCTAAGCCTTACCCTAACCTGTCCCCTTATCCTAACCAGTACACTAACACTAACCCGTAACCTAACACGTACGCTCACCCTAAACCGTTGTCGTACCCTAACCTGTACCCTAAACCGTCCCCGTCCCCTAACCCTAAACCTAACCTTAACGCTAATCCTAAACCTTACCCGAAGCCTTACCCTAAACCGTTCCCTAATCCTAACCCGTATGCTAAAACTAACCCGTACCCCAACACGTACGCTCACACTAAACCGTTGTTGTACCCTAACCTGTATCCTAAACCGTCCCTGTCACCGTCCCCTAACACTAACCCTAACCCTAACCCTAACCCTTAGCCGAAGCCTTACCCTAACCCGTCCCCTAATCCTAACCCGTAGGCTAACACTAACCCGTACCCTAACACGTACGCTCACCCTAAACCGTTGTTGTACACTAACCTGTACCCTAAACCGTCCCCGTCACCTAACACTAACCCTAACCCTAACCCTAACCCTAACCCTTACCTGAAGCCTTACCCTAAACCGTTCCCTAATCCTAACCCATACGCTAACACTAACCCGTGCCCTAACATGTACAGTCATCCTAAACCGTTGTCGTACGCTAACCTGTATCCTGAACCGTCCCCGTCCCCGTCCCCTAACCCTAACCCTAAACCTAACCCTAACCCTTACCCGAAACCTTACTCTAAACTGTCCCATAATCCTAACCCGTACGCTAACACTAATCCATACCGTAACACGTATGCTCACCCTAAACCGTTGTCGTACCCTAACCTGTACCCTAAACCGTCCCCATCCCCAAACCCTAACCCTAAACCTAACCCTAACCCTAAACCTTACCTTAAGCCTTACGCTAACCCGTCCCCTAATCCGAACACGTACGCTAACCATAACCCGTACCCTAACACGTACGCTCACACTAAACCGTTGTCGTACCCTAACCTGTACCCTAAACCGTCCCCGTCCCCTAACCCTAACCCTAAACCTAAGCCTAACCCTTAACCGAAGCCTTACCCTAACCCGTCCCCTAATCCGAACCCGTATGCTAACACTAACCCGTACTCTAATACGTACACTCACCCTAAACCGTTTTCGTATGCTAACCTGTACCCTAAACCGTCCCCGTCCCCGTCCCCTAACCCTAACGCTAACCCTAACACTAACCCTTACCCGAAGCCTTACACTAACCCGTCCCCTAATCCTAACCCGTACGCTAACACTAAAACGTGCGCTACCACGTACGCTCACCATAAACTGTTGTCGTACACTAAAGTGTACCCTAAACCGTCCTCTTCCCCGTTCCCTAAACCTAAACCTAACCCTAACAATGACCCTTACCTGAAGCCTTACCCTAACCCATCCCATAATCCTAACCCGTACGCTAACACTAACCCGTACCCAAACACGTACGCTCACCCTAAACCGTTGTCGTACCCTAACCTGTACCCTAAACCGTCCCCGTCCCCTAACCCTAACCCTAACCCTAACCCCAACCCGAAAACTTATCCGAAGCCTTACCCTAACCCATCCCTTATTCCTAACCCGTACGCTAACACTAACCCGTACCCTAACACTAACCCGTACCCTAACACGTACGCTCAACCTAAACCGTTGTGTACCATAACCTGTACCCTAAACCATCCCCGTACACTACCCCTAACCCTAACCTAAACCTAGCCCTTACTCGAAGCCTTACCCTAATCCGTCCCCTAATCCTAACCCATACGCTAACACTAAATGATACCCTAACACGTACGCTCACCCTAAACCGTTGTTGTACCCTAAACTGTACCATAAACCGTTCCCGTCCCCGTCCCCCAACCGTAAACCTAACCCTAAACCTAATCCTTACCCGAAGCCTTACCCTAACCCGTCCCATAATCCTAACCGTACGCTAACACTAACCCGTACCCTAACACGTACGCTCACCCTAAACAGTTGTCGTACCCTAACCTGTACCCTAAACCGTCCCCGTCACCTAACCCGAACCCTAACCCTAGCCCTAACTCTAACCCTTACCCGAAGCCTTACACTAACCCGTCCCCTAATCCTAACCCATACGCTAACACTAAACTGTACCCAAACACGTACGCTCAACCTAAACCGTTGTTGTACCCTAACCTGTACCATAAAGCGTCTCCGTCCCCTAACCCTAACCATAACCCTAACCCTAACACTTACTCGAAGCCTTATCCTAACCTGTCCCCTAATCCGAACCCGTACGCTAACACTAACCCGTACCCTAACACGTACGCTCACCCTAAACCGTTGTGTAACCTAACCTGTACCCTAAACCGTCCCCGTCCCCTAACCCTAACCCTAACCTTAATCCTAACCCTTACCCGAAGCCTTACCACAACCCGTCCCCTAATCCTAACCCGTACGCTAATACTAACACGTACCCTAACACGTACGCTCACTCTAAACCGTTGTCGTACCCTAACCTGTACCCTAAAGCATCTCCGTCCCCGTCCCCTAACCCTAATCCTAACCCTAAACCTTACCCAAAGCAGTACCCTAACCCGTCCCCTAATCCTAAACCGTACGCTAAAACTAAACCGTACCCTAACACGTACGCACACCCTAAACCGTTGTTGTACCCTAACGTGTACCCTAAACCGTTCCCGTCCCGTCCCCTAACCCTAAACCTAACCCTAAACCTAACCCTTACCCGAAGCCTTACCCTAACCCGTCACCTAATCCTAACCCGTAGGCTAACACTAACCCGTACCCTAACACGTACGCTCACCCTAAACCGTTGTCGAACCATAATCTGTACCCTAAACCGTCCCCCTCACCTAACCCTAACCCTAACCCTAACCCTAATTCTAACCCTTAACCGAAGCCTTACACTAAACCGTCACCTAATCCTAACCTGTACGCAAACACTAAACCGTACCCTAACACGTACGCTCACCCGAAACATTTGTCGTACACTAACCTGTACCCTAAACCGTCTCCGTCCCCCTCACCCTAACCCTAACCCTAACCCTAACCCTTACCCGAAGCCTTACCCTAAACCGTCCCCGAATCCGAACCCGTATGCTAACACTAACCCGTGCCCTAACACGTACACTCAACCTGAACAGTTGTCGTACCCTAAACTGTACCCTAAACCGTCCCCATTCCGTAACCCTAACCCTAACCCTAAACCTAACCATAAAACTTACCCAAAGCCTTACACTAACCCGTTCCCTAATCCAAATCCATACGCTAACACTAACCCGTACCCTAATACATGCGCTCACACTAAACCGTTGTCGTACCCTAAACTGTACCCTAAAAAGTCACTGTCCCCTAATTCTAACCCTAACGCTAACCCTAACACTTACCCGAAGCCTTACACTAACCCGTCCCCTAATCCTAACCCGTACGCTAACACTAACCCATACCCTAACATGTACGCTCACCCTAATCCATTGTCGTACCCTAACCTGTACCCTAAACCGTCCCCGTCCCCTAACCCTAACACTAAACCTAATCATTACCCGAAGCCTTACCCTAACCTGTCCCCTAATCCTAACCCGTACGCTAACGCTAACCAGTACCCTAACACGTACCCTCACTCTAAACCGTTGTCGTACCCTAACCTGTACCCTAAAACGTCCCCATCCCCTAACCCTAAACCTAACCCTTACCCGAAGCCTTCCCCTAACCCGTCCCCTAATCCTAACCCGTACGCTAACACTAACCCATACCCTAACACGTATGCTCACCCTAAACCGTTGTCGTACCCTAACCTCTACCCTAAACCGTCCCCGTCCCCTAACCCTAACCCTAAACCTAACCCTAAACCTAACCCTTACCCGAAGCCTTACCCTAACCCGTCCCCTAATCCTAACCTGTACGCTAACACTAACCCGTACACTAACAAGTACACTCACCCTAAAACGTTGTCATACCCTAATCTGTACCCTAAACCGTCCCCTAACCCTAACCCTAAACCTAACCCTTACCCGAAGCCTTACCCTAACCCGTCCTCTAATTCTAAACCGTACGCTAACAGTAAACCGTGCCCTAACACGTACGCTCACCCTAAACCGTTGTCGTACCCTAACCTCTACCCTAAACCGTCCCCGTCCCCTAAACCTAACCCTAACCCTAACCCTAACCCTTAACCGGAGCCTTACACTAACCCGTCCCGTAATACTCAGCCGTACGCTAACTCTAACCCATACCCTAACACGTACGCTCACCCTAAACCGTTGTCGTACCCTAACCTGTATCCTAAACCATCCCCGTCCCCTAACCCTATCCCTAACACTAACCCTAACCCTTACCCGAATGCTTACCCTAACACGTCCCCTAATCTAAACTGTACGCTAACACTAACCCGTACCCTAACACGTACGCTCACCCTAACCATTGTCGTACCCTAACCTGTACCCTAAATCGTGCCCATCCCCTAACCCTTACCCGAAGCCTAACCCTAACTGTAAACCTTACCCGAAGCCTTACACTAACCCGTCACCTAAAACTAACCGTATGCTAACACTAATCCGTGCCCTAACACGTACGCTCACCCTAAAGCGTTGTCGTGCACTAACCTGTACCCTAAACTGTCCCCGTCCCCTAACACTAGCCCTAAACCTAACCCTAACACTAACCCTAAACCTTACCCGAAGCCTTACCCTATCCCGTCCCCTAATCCTAACCCGTACCCTAACACTAACCCGTACCCTAACACGTACGCTCACCCAAAACCGTTGTCGTACCCTAACCTGTACCCTAAACCGTCCCTGTCCCCTGACCCTAACCCTAACCCTAACCCTTACCTGAAGCCTTACACTAACCCGTCCCCTGAACGTAACCTGTACGCTAACACTAACCAGTACCCTAACACGTATGCTCACCCTAAACCTTTGTCGTACATTAACCTGTACCCTAAATCGTCCTTGTCCCCTAACCCTAACCCTAACCCTAACCCTAACCCTTACCCTAAGCCTTACCCTAACTCGTCCCCTAAACCTAACCCGTACGCTAACACTAACCCCTACCCTAACACGTACGCTCACCCTAAACCGGTTTCGAGCCTAACCTGTACCCCAAACCGTCCCTGTCCCCTAAACCTAACCCTAACCCTAACCCTAATCCTAACCCTTACCGGAAGCCTTACCCTAAACCGTTCCCTAATACTAACCCGTATGCTAACACTAACCCGTACCATAACACCTATGCTCACCCTAAACCGTTGTCGTAACCTAACCTGTACCCTAAACCGTCCCTGTCCCCGTCCCCTAACACTAACCCTAACCTTAACCCTAACACTTACCCGAAGCTTTACCCTAACCCGTCACCTAATCCTAACCCGTACGCTAACACTAAACTGTACCCTAACCCGTACGCTCACCCTAAAACGTTGTTTTACCCTAACCTGTACCCTAAACCATCCCCGTCACCTAAGCCTAACCCGAATCCTAACCCTAACCCTAACCCTTACCCAAAGCCTTACCCTAACCCGTCCCCTAATCCTAACGTGTACGCTAACACTAACCCGTACCCTAACACGTACGCTCACCCTAAACCGTTGTCATACGCTAACCTGTACCCTAAAACTTCCCCGTCCCCTAACCCTAACCTTAACCATAACCCGAACCCTAACGCTTACCAGAAGCCTTACCCTAACCCGTCCCTAATCCTAACCCGTACGCTAACACTAACCCGTACCCTAACACATACGCTCAACCTAAACCTTTGTCGTACCCTAACCTGTACCCTAAACAATCCCTGTCCCCTAACCATAACCCTAACCCTACCTCTAAACCTAAACCTTACCCGAAGCCTTACCCTAACCCGTCCCCTAATCCTAACCCGTTAGCTAACACTAACTTGTACACTGACATGTACGCTCACCCTAAACCGCTGTCGTACCCTAACCTGTACCCTAAACCATCCCGGTCGCCTAACCCTAAACCTAACCCTAACCCTAACCCTAACTCTTACCCGAAGCCTTACCCTAACACGTCCCATAATCGTATCCCGTACGCTAACACTAACCCGTGCCCTAACACATACTCTCACACTAAACCGTTGTTGTAACCTAACCTGTACCCTAAACTGTCCCCTTCCCCTAATCCCTAACCCTAACCCTAATCCTAACCCTTACCCGAAGCCTTACCCTAACCTGCCCCCTAATCCTAACCCGTACGCTAACTCTAACCCGTACCGTAACACGTACGCTCACGCTAAATCGTTGTCATACACTAACCTCTACCCTAAACCGTCCGCGTCCCCGTCCTCTAAACCTAACCCTAACCCTAACCCTAACCCTTACCCGAAGCCTTACCCTAAACCGTCCCCTAATCCTAACCCATACGCTAACACTAACCCGTACCCTAACACTTACGCTCACCCTAAACCGTTGTTGTGCACTAACCTGTACCGTACACCGTCCTTTTCCCCGAACCCTAACCCTAACCCTAACCCTAACACTAACGCTTACCCGAAGCCTTACCCTAACCCGTCCCCTAATCCGAACCCGTAAGCTAACAATAATCCGTACACTAACACGTACGCTCACCCTAAATCTTTGTCGTACCCTAATCTGTACCCTAAACCGTCCACATCCCCTAACCCTAACCCTAAACCTAACCCTAACTCTAAACCTTACCTGAAGCCTTACCCTAAACCGTCCCCTAAACCGAACCCGTACCCTAACAATAACCCGTACACTAACACGTACGCTCACCCTAAACGGTTGTCGTACCCTAACCTGTACCCTAAACCGTCCCCGTCCCCGTCCCCTAACCCTAACCATAAGCCTAACCCTTACCCGAAGCCTTACCCTAACCCATCCCCTAATCCGAACCGTACGCTAACACTAACCCGTACCCTAACCGTACACTCACCCTAAACAGTTGTCGTATGCTAACCTGTATTCTAAACTGTCCCCGTCCCCGTCCCCTTACCCTAAACCTAACCCTAACACTAACCCTTACCCGAAGCCTTACCCTAAACCGTTCCATAATCCTAACCCGTACGCTAACACTAAACCATGCGCTACCACGTAGGCTCAGCCTAAACTGTTGTCATACACTAACCTGTACCCTAAACCGTCCCCGTCCCCTAACCCTAACCCTAAACCTAAGCCTAACCCTTAACCGAAGCCTTACCCTAACCCGTCCCCTAATCCGAACCCGTATGCTAACACTAACCCGTACTCTAATACGTACACTCACCCTAAACCATTTTCGTATGCTAACCTGTACCCTAAACCGTCCCCGTCCCCGTCCCCTAACCCTAACGCTAACCCTAACACTAACCCTTACCCGAAGCCTTACACTAACCCGTCCCCTAATCCTAACCCGTACGCTAACACTAAAACGTGCGCTACCACGTACGCTCACCATAAACTGTTGTCGTACACTAAAGTGTACCCTAAACCGTCCTCTTCCCCGTTCCCTAAACCTAAACCTAACCCTAACAATGACCCTTACCTGAAGCCTTACCCTAACCCATCCCATAATCCTAACCCGTACGCTAACACTAACCCGTACCCAAACACGTACGCTCACCCTAAACCGTTGTCGTACCCTAACCTGTACCCTAAACCGTCCCCGTCCCCTAACCCTAACCCTAACCCTAACCCCAACCCGAAAACTTATCCGAAGCCTTACCCTAACCCATCCCTTATTCCTAACCCGTACGCTAACACTAACCCGTACCCTAACACTAACCCGTACCCTAACACGTACGCTCAACCTAAACCGTTGTGTACCATAACCTGTACCCTAAACCATCCCCGTACACTACCCCTAACCCTAACCTAAACCTAGCCCTTACTCGAAGCCTTACCCTAATCCGTCCCCTAATCCTAACCCATACGCTAACACTAAATGATACCCTAACACGTACGCTCACCCTAAACCGTTGTTGTACCCTAAACTGTACCATAAACCGTTCCCGTCCCCGTCCCCCAACCGTAAACCTAACCCTAAACCTAATCCTTACCCGAAGCCTTACCCTAACCCGTCCCATAATCCTAACCGTACGCTAACACTAACCCGTACCCTAACACGTACGCTCACCCTAAACAGTTGTCGTACCCTAACCTGTACCCTAAACCGTCCCCGTCACCTAACCCGAACCCTAACCCTAGCCCTAACTCTAACCCTTACCCGAAGCCTTACACTAACCCGTCCCCTAATCCTAACCCATACGCTAACACTAAACTGTACCCAAACACGTACGCTCAACCTAAACCGTTGTTGTACCCTAACCTGTACCATAAAGCGTCTCCGTCCCCTAACCCTAACCATAACCCTAACCCTAACACTTACTCGAAGCCTTATCCTAACCTGTCCCCTAATCCGAACCCGTACGCTAACACTAACCCGTACCCTAACACGTACGCTCACCCTAAACCGTTGTGTAACCTAACCTGTACCCTAAACCGTCCCCGTCCCCTAACCCTAACCCTAACCTTAATCCTAACCCTTACCCGAAGCCTTACCACAACCCGTCCCCTAATCCTAACCCGTACGCTAATACTAACACGTACCCTAACACGTACGCTCACTCTAAACCGTTGTTGTACCCTAACCTGTACCCTAAAGCATCTCCGTCCCCGTCCCCTAACCCTAATCCTAACCCTAAACCTTACCCAAAGCAGTACCCTAACCCGTCCCCTAATCCTAAACCGTACGCTAACACTAAACCGTACCCTAACACGTACGCACACCCTAAACCGTTGTTGTACCCTAACGTGTACCCTAAACCGTTCCCGTCCCGTCCCCTAACCCTAAACCTAACCCTAAACCTAACCCTTACCCGAAGCCTTACCCTAACCCGTCACCTAATCCTAACCCGTAGGCTAACACTAACCCGTACCCTAACACGTACGCTCACCCTAAACCGTTGTCGAACCATAATCTGTACCCTAAACCGTCCCCCTCACCTAACCCTAACCCTAACCCTAACCCTAATTCTAACCCTTAACCGAAGCCTTACACTAAACCGTCACCTAATCCTAACCTGTACGCAAACACTAAACCGTACCCTAACACGTACGCTCACCCGAAACATTTGTCGTACACTAACCTGTACCCTAAACCGTCTCCGTCCCCCTCACCCTAACCCTAACCCTAACCCTAACCCTTACCCGAAGCCTTACCCTAAACCGTCCCCGAATCCGAACCCGTATGCTAACACTAACCCGTGCCCTAACACGTACACTCAACCTGAACAGTTGTCGTACCCTAAACTGTACCCTAAACCGTCCCCATTCCGTAACCCTAACCCTAACCCTAAACCTAACCATAAAACTTACCCAAAGCCTTACACTAACCCGTTCCCTAATCCAAATCCATACGCTAACACTAACCCGTACCCTAATACATGCGCTCACCCTAAACCGTTGTCGTACCCTAAACTGTACCCTAAAAAGTCACTGTCCCCTAATTCTAACCCTAACGCTAACCCTAACACTTACCCGAAGCCTTACACTAACCCGTCCCCTAATCCTACCCCGTACGCTAACACTAACCCATACCCTAACATGTACGCTCACCCTAATCCATTGTCGTACCCTAACCTGTACCCTAAACCGTCCCCGTCCCCTAACCCTAACACTAAACCTAATCATTACCCGAAGCCTTACCCTAACCTGTCCCCTAATCCTAACCCGTACGCTAACGCTAACCAGTACCCTAACACGTACCCTCACTCTAAACCGTTGTCGTACCCTAACCTGTACCCTAAAACGTCCCCATCCCCTAACCCTAAACCTAACCCTTACCCGAAGCCTTCCCCTAACCCGTCCCCTAATCCTAACCCGTACGCTAACACTAACCCATACCCTAACACGTATGCTCACCCTAAACCGTTGTCGTACCCTAACCTCTACCCTAAACCGTCCCCGTCCCCTAACCCTAACCCTAAACCTAACCCTAAACCTAACCCTTACCCGAAGCCTTACCCTAACCCGTCCCCTAATCCTAACCTGTACGCTAACACTAACCCGTACACTAACAAGTACACTCACCCTAAAACGTTGTCATACCCTAATCTGTACCCTAAACCGTCCCCTAACCCTAACCCTAAACCTAACCCTTACCCGAAGCCTTACCCTAACCCGTCCTCTAATTCTAAACCGTACGCTAACAGTAAACCGTGCCCTAACACGTACGCTCACCCTAAACCGTTGTCGTACCCTAACCTCTACCCTAAACCGTCCCCGTCCCCTAAACCTAACCCTAACCCTAACCCTAACCCTTAACCGGAGCCTTACACTAACCCGTCCCGTAATACTCAGCCGTACGCTAACTCTAACCCATACCCTAACACGTACGCTCACCCTAAACCGTTGTCGTACCCTAACCTGTATCCTAAACCATCCCCGTCCCCTAACCCTATCCCTAACACTAACCCTAACCCTTACCCGAATGCTTACCCTAACACGTCCCCTAATCTAAACTGTACGCTAACACTAACCCGTACCCTAACACGTACGCTCACCCTAACCATTGTCGTACCCTAACCTGTACCCTAAATCGTGCCCATCCCCTAACCCTTACCCGAAGCCTAACCCTAACTGTAAACCTTACCCGAAGCCTTACACTAACCCGTCACCTAAAACTAACCGTATGCTAACACTAATCCGTGCCCTAACACGTACGCTCACCCTAAAGCGTTGTCGTGCACTAACCTGTACCCTAAACTGTCCCCGTCCCCTAACACTAGCCCTAAACCTAACCCTAACACTAACCCTAAACCTTACCCGAAGCCTTACCCTATCCCGTCCCCTAATCCTAACCCGTACCCTAACACTAACCCGTACCCTAACACGTACGCTCACCCAAAACCGTTGTCGTACCCTAACCTGTACCCTAAACCGTCCCTGTCCCCTGACCCTAACCCTAACCCTAACCCTTACCTGAAGCCTTACACTAACCCGTCCCCTGAACGTAACCTGTACGCTAACACTAACCAGTACCCTAACACGTATGCTCACCCTAAACCTTTGTCGTACATTAACCTGTACCCTAAATCGTCCTTGTCCCCTAACCCTAACCCTAACCCTAACCCTAACCCTTACCCTAAGCCTTACCCTAACTCGTCCCCTAAACCTAACCCGTACGCTAACACTAACCCCTACCCTAACACGTACGCTCACCCTAAACCGGTTTCGAGCCTAACCTGTACCCCAAACCGTCCCTGTCCCCTAAACCTAACCCTAACCCTAACCCTAATCCTAACCCTTACCGGAAGCCTTACCCTAAACCGTTCCCTAATACTAACCCGTATGCTAACACTAACCCGTACCATAACACCTATGCTCACCCTAAACCGTTGTCGTAACCTAACCTGTACCCTAAACCGTCCCTGTCCCCGTCCCCTAACACTAACCCTAACCTTAACCCTAACACTTACCCGAAGCTTTACCCTAACCCGTCACCTAATCCTAACCCGTACGCTAACACTAAACTGTACCCTAACCCGTACGCTCACCCTAAAACGTTGTTTTACCCTAACCTGTACCCTAAACCATCCCCGTCACCTAAGCCTAACCCGAATCCTAACCCTAACCCTAACCCTTACCCAAAGCCTTACCCTAACCCGTCCCCTAATCCTAACGTGTACGCTAACACTAACCCGTACCCTAACACGTACGCTCACCCTAAACCGTTGTCATACGCTAACCTGTACCCTAAAACTTCCCCGTCCCCTAACCCTAACCTTAACCATAACCCGAACCCTAACGCTTACCAGAAGCCTTACCCTAACCCGTCCCTAATCCTAACCCGTACGCTAACACTAACCCGTACCCTAACACATACGCTCAACCTAAACCTTTGTCGTACCCTAACCTGTACCCTAAACAATCCCTGTCCCCTAACCATAACCCTAACCCTACCTCTAAACCTAAACCTTACCCGAAGCCTTACCCTAACCCGTCCCCTAATCCTAACCCGTTAGCTAACACTAACTTGTACACTGACATGTACGCTCACCCTAAACCGCTGTCGTACCCTAACCTGTACCCTAAACCATCCCGGTCGCCTAACCCTAAACCTAACCCTAACCCTAACCCTAACTCTTACCCGAAGCCTTACCCTAACACGTCCCATAATCGTATCCCGTACGCTAACACTAACCCGTGCCCTAACACATACTCTCACACTAAACCGTTGTTGTAACCTAACCTGTACCCTAAACTGTCCCCTTCCCCTAATCCCTAACCCTAACCCTAATCCTAACCCTTACCCGAAGCCTTACCCTAACCTGCCCCCTAATCCTAACCCGTACGCTAACTCTAACCCGTACCGTAACACGTACGCTCACGCTAAATCGTTGTCATACACTAACCTCTACCCTAAACCGTCCGCGTCCCCGTCCTCTAAACCTAACCCTAACCCTAACCCTAACCCTTACCCGAAGCCTTA
Source organism: Delphinapterus leucas (assembly GCF_059928025.1). Lineage (NCBI taxonomy): Eukaryota > Metazoa > Chordata > Mammalia > Artiodactyla > Monodontidae > Delphinapterus > Delphinapterus leucas. The sequence continues at coordinate 6,346,252 of NW_028322232.1, read as the reverse complement.
CCCTAAACCGTCCCCTAATCCTAACCCATACGCTAACACTAACCCGTACCCTAACACTTACGCTCACCCTAAACCGTTGTTGTGCACTAACCTGTACCGTACACCGTCCTTTTCCCCGAACCCTAACCCTAACCCTAACCCTAACACTAACGCTTACCCGAAGCCTTACCCTAACCCGTCCCCTAATCCGAACCCGTAAGCTAACAATAATCCGTACACTAACACGTACGCTCACCCTAAATCTTTGTCGTACCCTAATCTGTACCCTAAACCGTCCACATCCCCTAACCCTAACCCTAAACCTAACCCTAACTCTAAACCTTACCTGAAGCCTTACCCTAAACCGTCCCCTAAACCGAACCCGTACCCTAACAATAACCCGTACACTAACACGTACGCTCACCCTAAACGGTTGTCGTACCCTAACCTGTACCCTAAACCGTCCCCGTCCCCGTCCCCTAACCCTAACCATAAGCCTAACCCTTACCCGAAGCCTTACCCTAACCCATCCCCTAATCCGAACCGTACGCTAACACTAACCCGTACCCTAACCGTACACTCACCCTAAACAGTTGTCGTATGCTAACCTGTATTCTAAACTGTCCCCGTCCCCGTCCCCTTACCCTAAACCTAACCCTAACACTAACCCTTACCCGAAGCCTTACCCTAAACCGTTCCATAATCCTAACCCGTACGCTAACACTAAACCATGCGCTACCACGTAGGCTCAGCCTAAACTGTTGTCATACACTAACCTGTACCCTAAACCGTACCCGTCCCCGTCCCCGTCCCCTAACCCTAACCCTAACCCTTACCCAAAGCCTTACCCTAACCCGTCCCCTAATCATAAACCGTAGGCTAACACTAACCCGTACCCTAACACGCACACTCACCCTAAACCGTTTGCGTACACTAACCTGTACCCTAAACCGTCCCCGTCCCCTAACCCTAAGCCTAAACCTAACCCTAACCCTAACCCTTACCCGAAGCCTTACCCTAACCCGTCATCTAATCCTAAACCGTACGCTAACACTAACCCGTACCCTAACACGTACGCTCACCCTAAACCGTTATCTTACCCTATCCTGTACACTAAACTGTCCCCATCCCCTAACCCTAACCCTAACCCTCACCCTAACCCTTACCCAAAGCCTTACGCTAACCCGTCCCCTAATCCTAACCTGTACGCTAACACTAACCCGTACCCTAATACGTGCGCTCACCCTAAACCGTTGTCATACCCTAAACTGTACCCTAAACAGTCCCCGTGCCCTAACCCTAACCCTAACCCTAACCCAAACACTTACCCGAAGCCTTACCCTAACCCGTCCCCTAATGCTAATCCGTACGCTAACACTAACCCCTACCCTAACACATATGCTCACCCTAAACCGTTGTCGTACGCTTACATGTACACTAAACCGTCCCCGTCCCCTAACCCTAACCCTAACCATGACCCTAACCATTACCCGAAGCCTTACCCTAAACCGTCCCCTAATACTAACCCGTATGCTAACACTAACCCATACCCTAACACGTAAGATCACCATAATCAATTGTCGTACCATAACCTGTACCCTAAACTGTCCCCGTCCCCTAACCCTATCACTAACCCTAATCCTAACCCTTACCCGAAGCCTTAACCTAACCCCTCTCCTACTCTAACATGTACGCTAACACTAACCCATACCCTAACACGTACGCTCACCCTGAACCGTTGTCGTACCCTAACCTGTACCCTAAACCGTCCCCGTGCCCTAACCCTAACCCTAACGCTAACCCTAACTCTAACACTTACCTGAAGCCTTACCCTAACCCGTCCCGTAATCCTAACCCGTACGCTAACACTAACCCGTACCCTAACACGTACGCTCACCCTAAAACCTTGTCGTACCCTAACCTGTACCCTAAATCGTCCCTGTCCCCTAACCCTAACCCTAACCCTAACCTTAAACCTTACCCGAAGCCTTACCCAAACCGGTCCCCTAAACCTAACCCGCACGCTAACACTAACCCGTGCCCTAACACGTACGCTCACCCGAAACATTTGTCGTACACTAAGCTGTACCCTAAACCGTCCCCATTACCTAACACTAACCCGAACCCTAACCATAACCCTAAACTTTACCCGAAGCCTTACCCTAACCCGTCCCCTAATCCTAACCGTACGCTAACACTAATCCGTGCCCTAACACGTACGCTCACCCTAAAGCGTTGTCGTACCCTAACCTGTACCCTAAACCGTTCCTGTCCCTGTACCCTAACCCTAACCCTAACCCAAACCCTAACCCTTACCCGAAGACTTACACTAACCCATCCCATAATCCTAAACGCTACGCTAACACTAACCCGTGCCCTAACACGTACACTCACCCTAAACCGTTGTCGTACATTAACCTGTACCCTAAATCGTCCCTGTCCCCTAACCCTAACCCTAACCCTAATCCTTACCCGAAGCCTTACCCTAACTCGTCCCCTAATTCTAACCCGTATGCTAACACTAACCTGTATCCTAACACATACGCTCACCCTAAAACTTTGTCATACACTAAGCTGTACCCTAAATCGTCCCCGTCCCCTAACCCTAAACCTAACCCTTACACAAAGCCTTACCCTAACCCGTCCCCTAATCCTAACCCGTACGCTAACACTAACCCGTAACCTAACCCGTATGCTCAACCTAAACCGTTCTCGTACACTAACCTGTACCCTAAACCGTCCAGTCCCCGTCCCCTAACCCTAGCCCTTACCCGAAACCTTACCCTAACATGTCCCCTATTCCTAACCCGTACGCTAACACTATCCCGTACCCTTACACGTACGCTCACCTTAAAACGTTGTCGTACACTAACCTGTAACCTAAACCGTCTCCGTCCCCTAACCCTAACCCTAACCCTAACCCTAACCCATACCCGGAGCCTTACCCTAACCTGTCCCCTAATCCTAACCCGTACTCTAACACTAGCCCTTGCCCTAACACGTACGCTCACCCTAAACCGTTGTCGTACCCTAACCTGTACCCTAAACCGTCCCTCTACCCTAACCCTAACCCTTATCCTAACCCTAAAGCTTACCCGAAGCCTTACCCTAACCCTTCACATAATCCTAACCCGTACGCTAACACTAACCCATACCCTAACATGTACGCTCTCCCTAAACTGTTGTCGTACACTAAACTGTACCCTAAACCGTCCCTGTCCCTGACCATTAACCCTAACCCTAACCCTAACCCTAACCCTTACCCGACGCCTTACCCTAACCCGTCCCATAATCCTAACCCGTACGCTAACACTAACCCGTACCCTAACATGTACACTCACCCTAAACTGTTCTCGTACACTAACCTGTACCCAAACCGTCCCTGTCCCCGACCCTTAACCCTAACCCTAACCCTAACCCTAACCCTTACCTGACGCCTTACCCTAACCCGTCCCCAAATCCTAACCCGTACGCTAACACTAACCCGTACCCTAACACGCACGCTCACCCTAAACCGTTGTCGTACCCTAACATGTACCCTAAACCGTCCCCATCCCCTAACCCTAAACCTAAACCTAACCCTTACCCGAAGCCTTACCATAACCCGTCCTCTAATCCTAACCCATACGCTAACAGTAAACAGTGCCCTAACATGTACGCTGAACCTAAACAATTGTCCTACACTAACCTGTACCCTAAACCGTCCCCCTCCCCTAACCCTAACCCTAACCCTAACCCTAACCCTTACACCAAGCCTTACACTAACCCGTGCCCTAATCCTAACCCGTACGCTAACACTAACCCATACCCTAACACGTACGCTGACCCTAAACCGCTGTCGTACACTAACCTGTACCCTAAACCGTCCCCGTCCCCATCCCCGTCCCCTAACCCTAACCCTAAACCTAACCCTTACCCGAAGCCTTACCCTAACCCGTCCCCTAATCCTAACCCGTAAGCTAACACTAACCCGTGCCCTAAAACTTACGCACACCCTAAAGTGTGGTTGTACCCTAACCAGTACACTAAACCGTCCCCGTCCCCGTTCCCTAACCCTAACCCTAACCCAAACCCTAAGCCTTACCCGAAGCCTTACCCTAACCCGTCTCATAATCCTAAACGATACGCTAAAACTAACCCATGCCCTAACACATACGCTCACCCTAAACCGTTGTCGTACCCTAACCTGTACCCTAAGCCGTCCCCGTCCCCTAACCCTAACCCTAATCCTTACCCGAAGCCTTACACTAACCCGTCCCCTAATCCTAACCCATACGCTAACTCTAACCCGTATCCTAACACGTACGCTCACCCTAAACCATTCTCATACACTAACCTGTACCCTAAACCATCCCCGTCAACTAACCTTAACCCTAACCCTTACCCGAAGCCTTACCATAACCCGTCCTCTAATCCTAACCCCTACGCTAACAGTAAACTGTGCCCTAAAATGTACGCTCAACCTAAACCATTGTCCTACCCTAACTTGTACCCTAAACCGTCCCCGTCCCCTAACCCTAACCCTAAACCTAGCCCTAAACCTAAACCTTACCCCAAGCCTTAACCTAACCCGACCATTAATCCTAACCCGTACGCTAACACTAACCCATACCCTAACACGCACGCTCACCCTAAATCTTTGTCGTACCCTAACATGTACCCTAAACCGTCCCCGTCCCCTAACCCTAACCCTAACCCTAACCCTAACACTTACCCGAAGCATTACACTAACCCGTCACCTAATCCTAATCCGTACGCTAACACTAACCCGTGTCCTAACACGTACCCTCACCCTAAACCGTTGTCGTACCCTAACCTGTACCCTAAACCGTCAATGTCCCCTAGCCCTAACCCTAACCCTAACCCTTATGCGAAGCCTTACCCTAACCCGTCCCCAATCCTAACCCGTACGCTAACACTAACAAGTACCCTAACACATACGCTCACCCTAAACTGTTGTCGTACACTAACCTGTAACCTAAACCGTCCCCGTCCCCTAACCCTAACCCTAACCCTAACCCTAACCCTAACCCTTACCCGAAGCCTTACCCTAATCTGTCCCCTAATCCTAACCCGTATGCTAACACTAACCCTTGCCCTAACACGTACACTCACCCTAAACCATTGTCGTACCCTAACCTGTACCCTGAACCGTCCCTGTACCCTAACCCTAACCCTAACTCTAACCCTAACCCTAACCCTAACACTTACCCGAAGCCTTACCCTAACCCGTCCCATAATCCTAACCCGTACGCTAACACTAACCCGTACCCTAACACGTACGCTCACCCTAAACCGTTGACGTACCCTAACCTGTACCTTAAACCGTCCCCGTCCCCGTCCCCTAACCCTAACCCTAACCCTTACCAGAAGCCTTACCCTAACCCGTCCCGTAATCCTAACCCGTACGCTAACACTAACCCGTACCCTAACACGTACGCTCACCCTAAAACCTTGTCGTACCCTAACCTGTACACTAAATCGTCCCTGTCCCCTAACCCTAACCCTAACCCTAACCTTAAACCTTACCCGAAGCCTTACCCTAACCGGTCCCCTAAACCTAACCCGCACGCTAACACTAACCCGTGCCCTAACACGTACGCTCACCCGAAACATTTGTCGTACACTAAGCTGTACCCTAAACCGTCCCCATTACCTAACACTAACCCGAACCCTAACCATAACCCTAAACCTTACCCGAAGCCTTACCCTAACCCGTCCCCTAATCCTAACCGTACGCTAACACTAACCCGTGCCCTAACACGTACGCTCACCCTAAAGCGTTGTCGTACCCTAACCTGTACCCTAAACCGTTCCTGTCCCTGTTCCCTAACCCTAACCCTAACCCAAACCCTAACCCTTACCCGAAGCCTTACACTAACCCATCCCAAAATCCTAAACGCTACGCTAACACTAACCCGTGCCCTAACACGTACGCTCACCCTAAACCGTTGTCGTACATTAACCTGTACCCTAAATCGTCCCTGTCCCCTAACACTAACCCTAACCCTAATCCTTACCCGAAGCCTTACCCTAACTCGTCCCCTAATTCTAACCCGTATGCTAACACTAACCTGTATCCTAACACATACGCTCACCCTAAAACTTTGTCGTACACTCAGCTGTACCCTAAATTGTCCCCGTCCCCTAACCCTAAACCTAACCCTTACACAAAGCCTTACCCTAACCCGTCCCCTAATCCTAACCCGTACGCTAACACTAACCCGTAACCCAACCTGTATGCTCAACCTAAACCGTTCTCGTACACTAACCTGTACCCTAAACCGTCCCGTCCCCGTCCCCTAACCCTAGCCCTTACCCGAAACCTTACCCTAACATGTCCCCTATTCCTAACCCGTACGCTAACACTATCCCGTACCCTTACACATACGCTCACCTTAAAACGTTGTCGTACACTAACCTGTAACCTAAACCGTCTCCGTCCCCTAACCCTAACCCTAAACCTAGCCCTAAACCTAAACCTTACCCCAAGCCTTACCCTAACCCGACCCTTAATCCTAACCCGTACGCTAACACTAACACATACCCTAACACGCACGCTCACCCTAAATCTTTGTCGTACCCTAACATGTACCCTAAACCGTCCCCGTCCCATAACGCTAACCCTAACCCTAACCCTAACACTTACCCGAAGCATTACACTAACCTGTCCCCTAATCCTAATCCGTACGCTAACACTAACCCGTGTCCTAACACATACCCTCACCCTAAACCGTTGTCGTACCCTAACCTGTACCCTAAACCGTCACCGTCCCCTATCCCTAACCCTAACCCTAACCCTTACGCGAAGCCTTACCCTAACCCGTCCCCAATCCTAACCCGTACGCTAACACTAACAAGTACCCTAACACATACACTCACCCTAAACTGTTGTCGTACACTAACCTGTAACCTAAACCGTCCCCGTCCCCTAACCCTAACCCTAACCCTAACCCTAACCCTAACCCTAACCCTTACCCGAAGCCTTACCCTAATCTGTCCCCTAATCCTAACCCGTATGCTAACACTAACCCTTGCCCTAACACGTACACTCACCCTAAACCATTGTCGTACCCTAACTTTTACCCTGAACCGTCCCTGTACCCTAACCCTAACCCTAACTCTAACCCTAACCCTAACCCTAACACTTACCCGAAGCCTTACCCTAACCCGTCCCATAATCCTAACCCGTACGCTAACACTAACCCGTACCCTAACACGTACGCTCACCCTAAATCGTTTTCGTACCCTAACCTGTACCCTAAACCATCCCCGTCCCCTAACCCTAACCCTAACACTATCCCTAACCCTTACCCGAAGCCTTACCCTAACTCGGCCCCCAATTCTAAACCATACGCTAACACTAACCCGTACCCTAACACGTACGCTCACCCTAAAACTTTGTCGTACCCTAACCTGTACCCTAAGTCGTCCCCTTCCCCTAACCCTAACCCTAAACCTAACCCTTACCCGAAGCCTTACCCTAACCCGTCCCCTAATCCTAACCCGTACGCTAACACTAACCCGTGCCCTAACAGGTACGCTCAACCTAAACCGTGGTCGTACCCTAACCTGTACACTAAACCGTCCCCGTCCCCGTTCCCTAACCCTAACCCTATCCCAAACCCTACCCCTTACCCGAAGCCTTACCCTAACCCTTCCCATAATCCTAAATAATACGCTAAAACTACCCCATGCCCTAACACATACGCTCACCCTAAACCGTTGTCGTACCCTAACCTGTACCCTAAACCGTCCCTGTAGCCTAACCCTAACCCTAACCCTAACCCTAACCCTTACCCGAAGCCTTACCCTAAACTGTCCCCTAATCCTAACCCGTACGCTAACACTAACCCGTACCCTAACACGTACGCTCACTCTAAACCGTTGTCGTACCATAACCTGTACCTAAACCGTCCCCGTCCCCGTCCCCTAAACTTAACCCTAAACCTCACCCTTACCCGTAGCCTTACCCTAACCCGTCCCCTATTCCTAACCTATACGCTAACTCTAACCTGTACCCTAACATGTACGCTCACCCTAAAGAGTTGTCGTACACTACCCTCTACCCTAAACCGTCCCCGTCCCCGTCCCCTAACCCTAACCCTAACCCTAACCCTTACCCGAAGCCTTACCCTAACAAGTCACCAATCCTAACCCGTACGCTAACACTAACACATACCCTAACACGTACGCTCACCCTAAACCGTTGTCGTACCGTAGCCTATACCCTAAACAGTCCCCGTACCCTAACCCTAACCCTAACCCTAACCCTTACCCGAAGCCTTACCCTAACCCGTCCCCTAATCCTAACCCGTACGCTAACACTAAACCTTACCCTAACACGTACGCACACTCTAAACTGTTGTCATATCCTATCCTGTACCCTAAACCTTCCCCGTGCCCGTCCCCTAACCCTAACCCTAACCCTTACCCGAAGCGTTACCCTAACCTGTCCCCTAATCCTAACCCGAACGCTAACACTAACCCATGCCCTAACACATACGCTCACCCTAAAGCGTTGTCGTTCCCTAACCTGTACCCTAAACCGTCCCCGTCCCCTAACCCTAACACTAACCCTAAAACTAACCCTTACCCGAAGCCTTCCGTTAACCCGCCCCCTAATCCTAACCCGTACGCTAACCCTAACCCGTACCCTAACACGTACGCTCACACTAAACCGTTGTCGTACCCTAAACTGTACCCTGAACCGTCCCCATCCCCAAACCCTAACCCTAACCCTTACCCGAAGCCTTACACTAACCTGTCCCCTAATCCTAACCCGTACGCTAACACTAACCCGTACCCTAACACATAGGCTCACTCTAAACCGTTCTCGTACACTAACCTGTACCCTAAACCGTCCCCATCCCCTAACCCTAACCCTAACCCTTACCCGGAGCCTTACCCTAACCCGTCCTCTAATCCTAAACCGTACGCTAACACTAACCCGTACCCTAACATGTTCGCTCACCCTAAACCGTTATCTTAACCTAAGCTGTACCCTAAACAGTCGCCGTCGCCTAAACATAACAGTAACCCTAACCCTAACACTAACACTTACCCGAAGGCTTACCCTAACCCGTCCCCTAATCCTAAACCGTACGCTAACACTAACCCGTACCCTAACACGTACGCTCACCCTAAACCGTTGTCGTAGCCTAACCTGTACCCTAAACCCTCCCCATGCCCTAACACTTACCCTAAACCTAACCCTAACCCTAACCCTTACCCGAAGCCTTACCCTAACCCATCACCTAATCGGAACCCGTACGCTAACACTAACCAATACCCTATCACGTACGCTCACCCTAAACCGTTGTTGTAACCTAACCTGTACCCTAAACCCTCCCCATCCCCTAACCCTAACCCTAAACCTAACCCTAAACCTAACCCTTACCCGAAGCTTATCCTAACCCGTCCCCTAATCCTAACCCGTTCGCTAACACTAACACATACCCTACCACGTACGCTCACCCTAAAGCATTGTTGTACCCTAACGTGTACCCTAAACCGTTCCCGTGCCCTAACCCTAACCCTAACCCTAACCCAAACCCTAACCCTTACCCGGAGCCTTACCCTAACCCGTCCCCTAATCCTAACCCGTACGCTAACACTAACCTGTGCCCTAACACGTACGCTCAACCTAAACCATTGTCGTACACTAACCTGTACCCTAAACCGTCCCCTAACCCTAACCCTAACCCTAACACTTACCCGAATCCTTACCGTAACCCGTCCTCTAATCCTAACCTGTACGCTAACAGTAAACTGTGCCCTAACATGTACCCTCACCCTAAACCGTTGTCCTACCCTAACCTGTACCCTAAACCGTCCCCGTCCCTAACCGTAACCCTAACACATACCCGAAGCCTTACACTAACCCGTGTCCTAATCCTAACCCGTACGTTAACACTAACCCGTAACCTAACATGTACGCTCACCCTAAACCGTTGTCGTACCCCAACCTGTACCCTAAACCGTCCCCGTCCCCTAACCCTAACCCTAACCCTAAACCAAAACCTAAACTTTACCCGAAGCTTTACCCTAACCCATCCCATAATCCTATCCCGTACGCTAACCCTAACCCGTACCCTACCACGTACGCTCACCCTAAACCGTTGTCGTACCCTAACCTGTACCCTAAACCGTCCCCGTCCCCTAACAGTAACCCTAAACCTAACCCTAACCCTAACCCTTAACCGAAGCCTTACCCTAACCCGTCCCTTAATCCTAACCCGTACGCTAACACTAAACCGAGTCCTAACACGTACGCTCACCCTAAAATTTTGTCGTACCCTAACCTGTACCCTAAACCGTCCCCATCCCGTAACCCTTACCCTAACCCTAACAATTACCCGAATCCTTAACCTAACCCGTCCTCTAATCCTAACACGTACGCTAACAGTAAACCGTGCCCTAACACATACGCTCACCCTAAACCGTTGTCGTACCCTAACCTGTACCCTAAACCGTCCCCGTTCCCTAACCCTAACCCTAACCATAACCCTTACCCGAAGCCTTACCCTAACCCGTCCCCTGAACCTCTCACGTACGCTAACACTAACCCATACCCTATCACGTACGCTCACCCTAAACATTTGTCGTACACTAACCTGTACCCTAAACCGACCCCATACCTTAACCCTAACCGTAACCCTAACCCTAACCTTAACCCTAACGCTTACCCGAAGCCTTACCCTAACCCGTCCCCTAATACTAACCAGTATGCTAACACTAACCCGTACCCTAACACGTACGCTCACCCTAAACCGTTGACGTACCCTAACCTGTACCCTAAACCTTCCCCGTCCCCTAACCCTAACCCTAACCCTAACCCTTACCAGAAGCCTTACCTTAACCCGTCCCCAATCCTAACCCGTACGCTAACACTAACAAGTACCCTAACACATACGCTCACCCTAAACTGTTGTCGTACACTAACCTGTAACCTAAACCGTCCCCGTCCCCTAACCCTAACTCTAAGCCTAACCCTAACCCTAACCCTTACCCGAAGCCTTACCCTAATCTGTCCCCTAATCCTAACCCGTATGCTAACACTAACCCTTGCCCTAACACGTACACTCACCCTAAACCATTGTCGTACCCTAACCTGTACCCTGAACCGTCCCTGTACCCTAACCTTAACCCTAACTCTAACCCTAACCCTAACCCTAACACTTACCCGAAGCCTTACCCTAACCCGTCCCATAATCCTAACCCGTACGCTAACACTAACCCGTACCCTAACACGTACGCTCACCCTAAACCGTTGACGTACCCTAACCTGTACCCTAAACCGTCCCCGTCCCCTAACCCTAACCCTAACCCTAACCCTTACCAGAAGCCTTACCCTAACCCGTCCCGTAATCCTAACCCGTACGCTAACAGTAACCCGTACCCTAACACGTACGCTCACCCTAAAACCTTGTCGTACCCTAACCTGTACCCTAAATCGTCCCTGTCCCCTAACCCTAACCCTAACCCTAACCTTAAACCTTACCCGACGCCTTACCCTAACCCGTCCCATAATCCTAACCCGTACGCTAACACTAACCCGTACCCTAACATGTACGCTCACCCTAAACTGTTATCGTACCCTAACCTGTACCCTAAACCGTCCCTGTCCCCGACCCTTAACCCTAACCCTTACTTGACGCCTTACCCTAACCCGTCCCCAAATCCTAACCCGTACGCTAACACTAACCCGTACCCTAACACGCACGCTCACCCTAAACCGTTGTCGTACCGTAACATGTACCCTAAACCGTCCCCGTCCCCTAACCCTAACCCTAACCCTAAACCTAAACCTAACCCTTACCCGAAGCCTTACCATAACCCGTCCTCTAATCCTAACCCGTACGCTAACAGTAAACTGTGCCCTAACATGTACGCTGAACCTAAACCATTGTCCTACCCTAACCTGTACCCTAAACCGTCCCACTCCCCTAACCCTAACCCTAACCCTAACCCTAACCCTTACACCAAGCCTTACCCTAACCCGTGCCCTAATCCTAACCCGTACGCTAACACTAACCCATACCCTAACACGTACGCTCACCCTAAACCGCTGTCGTACACTAACCTGTACCCTAAACCGTCCCCGTCCCCGTCCCCGTCCCCGTCCCCTAACCCTAAACCTAACCCTTACCCGAAGCCTTACCCTAACCCGTCCCCTAATCCTAACCCGTACGCTAACACTAACCCGTGCCCTAACACGTACGCTCACCCTAAAGTGTGGTTGTACCCTAACCAGTACACTAAACCGTCCCCGTCCCCGTTTCCTAACCCTAACCCTAACCCAAACCCTAAGCCTTACCCGAAGCCTTACCCTAACCCGTCTCATAATCCTAACCGATACGCTAAAACTAACCCATGCCCTAACACATACGCTCACCCTAAACCGTTGTCATACCCTAACCTGTACCCTAAACCGTCCCCGTCCCCTAACCCTAACCCTAATCCTTACCCGAAGCCTTACACTAACCCGTCCCCTAATCCTAACCCATACGCTAACTCTAACCCGTATCCTAACACGTACGCTCACCCTAAACCATTCTCATACACTAACCTGTACCCTAAACCATCCCCGTCAACTAACCTTAACCCTAACCCTTACCCGAAGCCTTACCATAACCCGTCCTCTAATCCTAACCCGTACGCTAACAGTAAACTGTGCCCTAAAATGTACACTCAACCTAAACCATTGTCCTACCCTAACTTGTAACCTAAACCGTCCCCGTCCCCTAACCCTAACCCTAAACCTAGCCCTAAACCTAAACCTTACCGCAAGCCTTACCCTAACCCGACCCTTAATCCTAACCCGTACGCTAACACTAACCCATACCCTAACACGCACGCTCACCCTAAATCTTTGTCGTACCCTAACATGTACCCTAAACTGTCCCCGTCCCCTAACCCTAACCCTAACCCTAACCCTAACACTTACCCGAAGCATTACACTAACCCGTCCCGTAATCCTAATCCGTACGCTAACACTAACTCGTGTCCTAACACGTACCCTCACCCTAAACCGTTGTCGTACCCTAACCTGTACCCTAAACCGTCACCGTCCCCTAGCCCTAACCCTAACCCTAAGCCTTACGTGAAGCCTTACCCTAACCCGTCCCCAATCCTAACCCGTACGCTAACACTAACAAGTACCCTAACACATACGCTCACCCTAAACTGTTGTCGTACACTAACCTGTAACCTAAACCGTCCCCGTCCCCTAACCCTAACTCTAAGCCTAACCCTAACCCTAACCCTTACCGAAGCCTTACCCTAATCTGTCCCCTAATCCTAACCCGTATGCTAACACTAACCCTTGCCCTAACACGTACACTCACCCTAAACCATTGTCGTACCCTAACCTGTACCCTGAACCGTCCCTGTACCCTAACCTTAACCCTAACTCTAACCCTAACCCTAACCCTAACACTTACCCGAAGCCTTACCCTAACCCGTCCCATAATCCTAAACCGTACGCTAACACTACCCCGTACCCTAACACGTACGCTCACGCTAAACCGTTGACGTACCCTAACCTGTACCCTAAACCGTCCCCGTCCCCTAACCCTAACCCTAACCCTAACCCTTACCAGAAGCCTTACCCTAACCCGTCCCGTAATCCTAACCCGTACGCTAACAGTAACCCGTACCGTAACACGTACGCTCACCCTTAATCGTTTTCGTACCCTAACCTGTACCCTAAACCATCCCCGTCCCCTAACCCTAACACTAACACTATCCCTAACCCTTACCCGAAGCCTTACCCTAACTCGGCCCCCAATTCTAAACCATACGCTAACACTAACCCGTACCCTAACACGTACGGTCACCCTAAAACTTTGTCGTACCCTAACCTGTACCCTAAGTCCTCCCCTTCCCCTAAGCCTAACCCTAACCCTAATACTTACCCGAAGCCTTACCCTAAACCGTCCCCTAATCCTAACCCGTACGCTAACACTAACCGGTGCCCTAAAACGAATGCTCACCCTAAACCGCTGTCGTACAATAACCTGTACCCTAAACCGTCCCCGTCCCCTAACCCTAACCCTAAACCTAACCCTTACCCGAAGCCTTACCCTAACCTGTCCCCTAATCCTAACCCGTACGCTAACACTAACCCGTGCCCTAACAGGTACGCTCACCCTAAAGCGTGGTCGTACCCTAACCTGTACACTAAACCGTCCCCGTCCCCGTTCCCTAACCCTAACCCTATCCCAAACCCTACCCCTTACCCGAAGCCTTACCCTAACCCGTCCCATAATCCTAAATAATACGCTAAAACTACCCCATGCCCTAACACATACGCTCACCCTAAACCGTTGTCGTACCCTAACCTGTACCCTAAACCGTCCCTGTAGCCTAACCCTAACCCTAACCCTAACCCTAACCCTTACCCGAAGCCTTACCCTAACCCGTCCCATAATCCTACTCCGTACGCTAACACTAACCCGTACCCTAACACGTACGCTCACCCTAAACTGTTGTCGTACCATAACCTGTACCCTAAACCGTCCCCGTCCCCGTCCCCTAAACTTAACCCTAAACCTCACCCTTACCCGTAGCCTTACCCTAACCCGTCCCCTATTCCTAACCTATACGCTAACTCTAACCCGTACCCTAACATGTACGCTCACCCTAAAGAGTTGTCGTACACTAACCTCTACCCTAAACCTTCCCCGTGCCCGTCCCCTAACCCTAACCCTAACACTTACCCGAAGCCTTACCCTAACCTGTCCCCTAATCCTAACCCGTACGCTAACACTAACCCGTGCCCTAACACATACGCTCACCCTAAAGCGTTGTCGTACACTAACCTGTACCCTAAACCGTCCCCGTCCCCTAACCCTAACACTAACCCTAATACTAACCCTTACCCGAAGCCTTCCGTTAACCCGCCCCCTAATCCTAACCCGTACGCTAACCCTAACCCGTACCCTAACACGTACGCTCACCCTAAACCGTTGTCGTACCCTAAACTGTACCCTGAACCGTCCCCATCCCCAAACCCTAACCCTAACCCTTACCCGAAGCCTTACACTAACCTGTCCCCTAATCCTAACCCGTACGCTAACACTAACCCATACCCTAACACATAGGCTCACTCTAAACCGTTCTCGTACACTAACCTGTACCCTAAACCGTCCCCATCCCCTAACCCTAACCCTAACCCTTACCCGGAGCCTTATCCTAACCCGTCCTCTAATCCTAAACCGTACGCTAACACTAACCCGTACCCTAACATGTTCGCTCACCGTAAACCGTTATCTTAACCTAAGCTGTACCCTAAACAGTCCCCGTCGCCTAAACATAACCGTAACCCTAACCCTAACACTTACCCGAATCCTTACCCTAACCCGTCCTCTAATCCTAACCTGTACGCTAACAGTAAACTGTGCCCTAACATGTACCCTCACCCTAAACCGTTGTCCTACCCTAACCTGTACCCTAAACCGTCCCCGTCCCTAACCGTAACCCTAACACATACCCGAAGCCTTACCCTAACCCGTGTCCTAATCCTAACCCGTACGTTAACACTAACCCGTACCCTAACACGTACGCTCACCCTAAACCGTTGTCGTACCCCAACCTGTACCCTAAACCGTCCCTGTCCCCTAACCCTAACCCTAACCCTAAACCAAAACCTAACCTTTACCCGAAGTTTTACCCTAACCCATCCCATAATCCTATCCCGTACGCTAACCCTAACCCGTACCCTAACACGTACGCTCACCCTAAACCGTTGTCGTACCCTAACCTGTACCCTAAACCGTCCCCGTCCCCTAACAGTAACCCTAAACCTAACCCTAACACTAACCCTTACCCGAAGCCTTACCCTAACCCGTCCCTTAATCCTAACCCGTACGCTAACACTAAACCGAGTCCTAACACGTACGCTCACCCTAAAACTTTGTCGTACCCTAACCTGTACCCTAAACCGTCCCCATCTCGTAACCCTTACCCTAACCCTAACAATTACCCGAATCCTTAACCTAACCCGTCCTCTAATCCTAACACGTACGCTCACAGTAAACCGTGCCCTAACACATACGCTCACCCTAAACCGTTGTCGTACCCTAACCTGTACCCTAAACCGTCCCCGTTCCCTAACCCTAACCCTAACCATAACCCTTACCCGAAGCCTTACCCTAACTCGTCCCCTGATCCTATCACGTACGCTAACACTAACCCATACCCTATCACGTACGCTCACCCTAAATATTTGTCGTACACTAACCTGTACCCTAAACTGTCCCCGTCCCTTAACCCTAACCGTAACCCTAACCCTAACCCTAACCCTAACGCTTACCCGAAGCCTTACCCTAACGCGTCCCCTAATACTAACCAGTACGCTAACACTAACCCGTACCCTAACACGTACGCTCACCCTAAAGCGTGGTCGTACCCTAACCTGTACACTAAACCGTCCCCATCCCCGTTCCCTAACCCTACCCCTATCCCAAACCCTACCCCTTACCCAAAGGCTTACCCTAACCCGTCCCATAATCCTAAATAATACGCTAAAACTACCCCATGTCCTAACACATACGCTCACCCTAAACCGTTGTCGTACCCTGACCTATACACTAAACCGTCCCTGTAGCCTAACCCTAACCCTAACCCTAACCCTAACCCTTACCCGAAGCCTTACCCTAACCCGTCCCATAATCCTACTCCGTACGCTAACACTAACCCGTACCCTAACACGTACGCTCACCCTAAACCGTTGTCGTACCATAACCTGTACCCTAAACCGTCCCCGTCCCCGTCCCCTAAACATAACCCTAAACCTCACCCTTACCCGTAGCCTTCCCCTAACCCGTCCCCTATTCCTAACCTATACGCTAACTCTAACCCGTACCCTAACATGTACGCTCACCCTAAAGAGTTGTCGTACACTAACCTCTACCCTAAACCGTCCCCGTCCCCGTCCCCTAACCCTAACCCTAACCCTAACCCTTACCCGAAGCTTTACCCTAACAAGTCCCCAATCCTAACCCGTACGCTAACACTAACACATACCCTAACACGTACGCTCACCCTAAACCGTTGTCGTACCCTAACCTATACCCTAAACAGTCCCCGTACCCTAACCCTAACCCTAACCCAAACCCTTACCCGAAGCCTTACCCTAACCCGTCCCCTAATCCTAACCCGTATGCTAACACTAAACCTTACCCTAACACGTACGCACACTCTAAACTGTTGTCATATCCTATCCTGTACCCTAAACCTTCCCCGTGCCCGTCCCCTAACCCTAACCCTTACCCGAAGCCTTACCCTAACCTGTCCCCTAATCCTAACCCGTACGCTAACACTAACCCTTACCCTAACACGTACACACACCCTAAACTGTTGTCAAATCCTATCCTGTACCCTAAACCTTCCCCGTGCCCGTCCCCTAACCCTAACCCTTACCAGAAGCCTTACCCTAACCCGTCCCGTAATCCTAACCCGTACGCTAACACTAACCCGTACCCTAACATATACGCTCACCCTAAAACCTTGTCGTACCCTAACCTGTACCCTAAATCGTCCCTGTCCCCTAACCCTAACCCTAACCCTAACCTTAAACCTTACCCGATGCCTTACCCTAACCCGTCCCATAATCCTAACCCGTACGCTAACACTAACCCGTACCCTAACATGTACGCTCACCCTAAAACCTTGTCGTACCCTAACCTGTAACCTAAATCGTCCCTGTCCCCTAACCCTAACCCTAACCCTAACCTTAAACCTTACCCGACGCCTTACCCTAACCCGTCCCATAATCCTAACCCGTACGCTAACACTAACCCGTACCCTAACATGTACGCTCACCCTAAACTGTTATCGTACCCTAACCTGTACCCTAAACCGTCCCTGTCCCCGACCATTAACCCTAACCCTAACCCTAACCCTAACCCTTACTTGACGCCTTACACTAACCCGTCCCCAAATCCTAACCCGTACGCTAACACTAACCCGTACCCTAACACGCACGCTCACCCTAAACCGTTGTCGTACACTAACATGTACCCTAAACCGTCCCCGTCCCCTAACCCTAACCCTAACCCTAAACCTAAACCTAACCCTTACCCGAAGCCTTACCATAACCCGTCCTCTAATCCTAACCCGTACGCTAACAGTAAACTGTGCCCTAACATGTACGCTGAATCTAAACCAATGTCCTACCCTAACCTGTACCCTAAACCATCCCACTCCCCTAACCCTAACCCTAACCCTAACCCTAACCCTTACACCAAGCCTTACCCTAACCCGTGCCCTAATCCTAACCCGTACGCTAACACTAACCCATACCCTAACACGTACGCTCACCCTAAACCGCTGTCGTACACTAACCTGTACCCTAAACCGTCCCCGTCCCCGTCCCCGTCCACGAACCCTAATCCTAAACCTAACCCTTACCCGAAGCCTTACCCTAACCCGTCCCCTAATCCTAAACCATACGCTAACACTAACCCGTGCCCTAACACGTACGCTCACCCTAAAGTGTGGTTGTACCCTAACCAGTACACTAAACCGTCCCCGTCCCCGTTCCCTAACCCTAACCCTAACCCAAACCCTAAGCCTTACCCGAAGCCTTACCCTAACCCGTCTCATAATCCTAACCGATACGCTAAAACTAACCCATGCCCTAACACATACGCTCAACCTAAACCGTTGTCATACCCTAACCTGTACCCTAAACCGTCCCCGTCCCCTAAACCTAACCCTAATCCTTATGCGAAGCCTTACACTAACCCGTCCCCTAATCCTAACCCATACGCTAACTCTAACCCGTATCCTAACACGTACGCTCACCCTAAACCATTCTCATACACTAACCTGTACCCTAAACCATCCCCTTCAACTAACCTTAACCCTAACCCTTACCCGAAGCCTTACCATAACCCGTCCTCTAATCCTAACCTGTACGGTAACAGTAAACTGTGCCCTAAAATGTACACTCAACCTAAACCATTGTCCTACCCTAACTTGTACCCTAAACCGTCCCCGTCCCCTAAGCCTAACCCTAAACCTAGCCCTAAACCTAAACCTTACCCCAAGCCTTAACCTAACCCGACCCTTAATCCTAACCCGTACGCTAACACTAACCCATACCCTAACACGCACGCTCACCCTAAATCTTTGTCGTACCCTAACATGTACCCTAAACCGTCCCCGTCCCCTAACCCTAACCCTAACCCTAACCCTAACACTTACCCGAAGCATTACACTAACCCGTCCCCTAATCCTAATCCGTACGCTAACACTAACCCGTGTCCTAACACGTACCCTCACCCTAAACCGTTTTCGTACCCTAACCTGTACCCTAAACCGTCACCGTCCCCTAGCCCTAACCCTAACCCTAACCCTTACGCGAAGCCTTACCCTAACCCGTCCCCAATCCTAACCCGTACGCTAACACTAACAAGTACCCTAACACATACGCTCACCCTAAACTGTTGTCGTACACTAACCTGTAACCTAATCCGTCCCCGTCCCCTAACCCTAACCCTAACCCTAACCCTAACCCTTACCCGAAGCCTTACCCTAATCTGTCCCCTAATCCTAACCCGTATGCTAACACTAACCCTTGCCCTAACACGTACACTCACCCTAAACCATTGTCGTACCCTAACCTGTACCCTGAACCGTCCCTGTACCCTAACCCTAACCCTAACTCTAACCCTAACCCTAACCCTAACACTTACCCGAAGCCTTACCCTAACCCGTCCCATAATCCTAACCCGTACGCTAACACTAACCCGTACCCTAACACGTACGCTCACCCTAAACCGTTGACGTACCCTAACCTGTACCTTAAACCGTCCCCGTCCCCTAACCCTAACCCTAACCCTAACCCTTACCAGAAGCCTTACCCTAACCCGTCCCGTAATCCTAACCCGTACGCTAACACTAACCCGTACCCTAACACGTATGCTCACCCTAAAACCTTGTCGTACCCTAACCTGTACCCTAAATCGTCCCTGTCCCCTAACCCTAACCTTAAACCTTACCCGAAGCCTTACCCTAACCGGTCCCCTAAACCTAACCCGCACGCTAACACTAACCCGTGCCCTAACACGTACGCTCACCCGAAACATTTGTCGTACACTAAGCTGTACCCTAAACCGTCCCCATTACCTAACACTAACCCGAACCCTAAGCATAACCCTAAACCTTACCCGAAGCCTTACCCTAACCCGTCCCCTAATCCTAACCGTACGCTAACACTAACCCGTGCCCTAACACGTACGCTCACCCTAAAGCGTTGTCGTACCCTAACCTGTACCCTAAACCGTTCCTGTCCCTGTTCCCTAACCCTAACCCTAACCCAAACCCTAACCCTTACCCAAAGCCTTACACTAACCCATCCCAAAATCCTAAACGCTACGCTAACACTAACCCGTGCCCTAACACGTACGCTCACCCTAAACCGTTGTCGTACATTAACCTGTACCCTAAATCGTCCCTGTCCCCTAACACTAACCCTAACCCTAATCCTTACCCGAAGCCTTACCCTAATTCGTCCCCTAATTCTAACCCGTATGCTAACACTAACCTGTATCCTAACACATACGCTCACCCTAAAACTTTGTCGTACACTAAGCTGTACCCTAAATTGTCCCCGTCCCCTAACCCTAAACCTAACCCTTACACAAAGCCTTACCCTAACCCGTCCCCTAATCCTAACCCGTACGCTAACACTAACCCGTAACCCAACCCGTATGCTCAACCTAAACCGTTCTCGTACACTAACCTGTACCCTAAACCGTCCCGTCCCCGTCCCCTAACCCTAGCCCTTACCCGAAACCTTACCCTAACATGTCCCCTATTCCTAACCCGTACGCTAACACTATCCCGTACCCTTACACGTATGCTCACCTTAAAACGTTGTCGTACATTAACCTGTAACCTAAACCGTCTCCGTCCCCTAACCCTAACCCTAACCCTTACCCGGAGCCTTACCCTAACCTGTCCCCTAATCCTAACCCGTACGCTAACACTAACCCTTGCCCTAACACGTACGCTCACCCTAAACCGTTGTCGTACCCTAAACTGTCCCTCTACCCTAACCCTAACCCTAACCCTTATCCTAACCCTAAAGCTTACCCGAAGCCTTAACCTAACCCGTCCCCTAATCCTAACCCGTATGCTAACACTAACCCGTCCCCTAACACGTAATCTCCCCCTAAACCGTTGTCGTACCCTAACCTATACCCTAAACCGTCCCCGTCCCCGTCCCCTATCCCTAACCCTAAGCCTAACCCTGAAGCTTACCCGAAGCCTTACCCTAACCCGTCCCCTAATTCTAACCCGTACGGTAACACTAACCCGTACCCTAACACGTACGCTCACCCTAAACGGTTGTCGTACCCTAACCTGTACCCTAAACCGTGTCCATCCCCTAAACCTAACCCTAACCCTAACCCTAACCTTAACCCTTACCCGAAGCCTTACCCTAACCCGTCCCCTAATCCTAACCCGTACACTAACACTAACACGTACCCTAACACTTACGGTCACCCTGAACCATTGTCGTACCCTAAACTGTACCCTAAACCGTCCCCGTCCCCTAACCCTAACCCTAACCCTAACCCTAACCCTAACCCTTACCCGAAGCCTTATCCTAACCCGTCCCCTAATCCTAAACTGTACGCTGACACTAACACGTACCCTAACACGTACGATCACCCTAAACCGTTGTCGTAACCTAACCTGTACCCTAAACCGTCCCCGTCCTCGTCACCTAACCATAACGCTAAGCCTAACCCTGAAGCTTACCCGAAGCCTTACCCTAACCCGTCCCCAATCCTAACCCGTACTGTAACACTAACCCGTACCCTAACACGTACACTCACCCTAAACCGTTGTCGTACACTAAACTGTACCCTAAACCATGTCCGTCCCCTAAACCTAACACTAAACCTAAACCTAACCCTAACCCTTACCCGAAGCCTTACCCTAACCCATCCCCTAAACATAACCCGTACGCGAACACTAACACGTACCCTAACACGTACGGTCACCCTGAACCGTTGTCGTACACTAAACTGTACCCTAAACCGTCCCCGTCCCTTAACCCTAACCCTAACCCTAACCCTAACCAAAACCCTAATCCTTACCCGAAGCCTTACCATAACCCGTCCCCTAATCCAAACCCATACATTAACACTAAACCGTAACCTAACACCTACGCTCACCCTAAACCGTTGTCGTACACTAACCTGTACCCTAAACCGTCCCTGTCCCCTACACCTAACCATAACCCTAACCCTAACACTAACCCTTACCCGAAGCCTTACCCTAACCCGTCCCCTAATCCTAAGCCGTACGCTAACACTAACCCGTACACTAACACGTATGATCACCCTAAACCGTTGTCGTACCCTTACTTGTAACCTAAACCGTCCCCGTCCCCTAACCCTAACCCTAACCCTAACCCTAACACTTACCCAAAGCCTTACCCTAACACATCAACTAAACCTAAATCGTACGCTAACACTAACCCATGCCCTAACACGTACGCTCACCCTAAACCGTTGTCGTACACTAACCTGTACCCTAAACTGTCCCTGTCCCCTAACCCTAACCCTAAGCCTAACCCTAACCATTACGCAAAGCCTTACCCTAACCCGTCCCCCAATCCTAACCCGTACGCTAACACTAACACGTACCCTAACACTTACGGTCACCCTGAACCATTGTCGTACCCTAAACTGTACCCTAAACCGTCCCCGTCCCTTAACCCTAACCCTAACCCTAACCCGAACCCTAACCCTAATCCTTACCCGAAGCCTTACCATAACCCGTCCCCTAATCCTAACCTGTACGCTAACACTAAACCGTAACCTATCACGTACGCTCACACTAAACTGTTGTCGTACCCTAACCTGTACCCTAAACCGTCCCTGGCCCCTAACCCTAACTCTAACACTAACCCTTACCCGAAGCCTAACACTAACCCGTCCCCTAATGCTAAGCCGTGCGCTAACAATAACCCATAACCCAACATGTACGCTCAAACTAAACCGTTGTCGTACCCTAAACTGTCCCCATCCCCTAACCCTAACCCTAACCCTAACCCTAACCCTTACCCGAAGCCTTACCCTAACCCGTCCCCTAATCCTAACCCGTATGCTAACACTAACCCGTACCCTAACACGTACGCTCACCCTAAAACGTTGTTGTACCCAAACTTTTGCCCTAAACCGTCCCCGTCCCCGTCCCCTAACCCTAACGCTAACCCTTACCCAAAGCCTTACCCTAACACGTCCCCTAATCCTAACCCGTACGCTAACACTAAACCGTACCTTAACACGTACGCTCACTCTAAACAGTTGTCGTACTCTAACCTGTACCCTAAACCGTCCCCGTCCCCTAACCCTAACCCTAACCCTAACCCTAACCCTTACCCAAAGCCTTACCGTAATCTGTCCCCTAATCCTAACCCATATGCTAACACTAAGCCGTACCCTAACACGTATGCTCACCCTAAACCATTGTCGTACCCTAACCTGTACCCTAAACCATCCCCGTGCCCTAACCCTAACCCTATCCCTAACCCTAACCCTAACCCTAACCCTTACTCGAAGCCTTCCCATAACCCGTCCCCTAATGCTAACCCGTACGTTAACACTAACCCGTAACCTAACACGTACGCTCACCCTAAACCGTTGTCGTACCCTAGCCTGTAACCTAAACCGTCCCTGTCCCCTAGCCCTAACAGTAAACCTAACCCTAACACTAACCCTTACCCGAAGCCTTTCCCTAACCCGTACCCTAATCCTAACCCGTACGCTAACACTAACTTGTACCCTAAAACGTACGCTCACCCTAAACCGTTGTTGTACCCTAACCTGTACCCTAAACCGTCCCCGTCCCCTAACCATAACCCTAACCCTAAACCTTACCCGAAGCCTTACACTAACCCGTCCCCTAATCCTAAACCGTACGCTGACACTAACACGTAGCCTAACACGTACGCTCACCCTAAACCGTTTTCGTACACTAACCTGTACCCTAAACCGTGTCCGTCCCCTATACCTAACCCTAACCCTAACCCTAAACCTAACCCTTACACGAAGCCTTACCCTTACCCGTCCCCTAATCCTAACCCGTACGCTAACAATAACACGTACCCTAAAACGTACGGTCACCCTGAACCATTGTCGTACCCTAAACTGTACCCTAAACCGTACCCGTCCCTTAACCCTAACCCTAACCCTAACCCTAACCCTAACCCTAATTCTTTCCTGAAGCCTTAACATAACACGTCCCCTAAACCTAACCCGTACACTAACATTAAATTGTAACCTAACACGTACGCTCACACTAAACCGTTGTCGTACTCTAACCTGTACACTAAACCCTCCCTGTCCCCTAACCCTAACCATAACCCTAACCCTATCACTAACCCTTACCCGAAGCCTAACACTAACCCGTCCCCTAATCCTAAGCCGTGTGCTAACAGTAACCCATACCCCAACATGTACGCTCAACCTAAACCGTTGTCGTACCCTAAACTGTCCCCATCCCCTAACCCTAACCCTAACCCTAACCCCAACCCTAACCCTTACCCGAAGCCTTACCCTAACCCGTCCCCTAATCCTAACCCGTACGCTAACACTAACCCGTACCCTAACACGTACGCTCACCCTAAAACTTTGTCGTACCCTAACCTGTACCCTAAACCGTCCCCGTCCCCTAACCCTAACCCTAACCCTTACCCGAAGCCTTACGCTAACCCGTCCCCTAATGCTAACCCGTACGCTAACACTAACCCGTACCCTAACACGTACGCTCACCCTAAACCGTAGTTGTACCCTTACCTGTACCCTAAACCATCCCCGTCCCCTAACCCTAACCCTAACCCTTACCGGAAGCCTTAACCTAACCCGTCCCCTAATCCTAACCCGTACGCTAACACTAAACAGTACCCTAACACGTACGCTCACCCTAAACCGTGGACGTACCCTAACCTGTACCTTAAACCGTCCCCATCCCCTAACCCTAACCCGAACCCTAACACTAACCCTTACCCGAATACTTAACCTAACCTGTCCCCTACTCCTAACCCGTACGCTAACACTAACCCGTACCCTAACACGTACGCTCACCCTAAACCACTGTCATACCCTAACCTGTACCCTAAACAGTCCCCGTCCCCTAACCCTAACCCTAACCCTAACTCTTACCTGAAGCCTTACACTAACCTGTACCCTAATCCTAACCCGTACGCTATCACTAAACCGTACCCTGAGACGTACGCTCACCCTAAAAGTTTGTCGTACTCTAACCTGTACCCTACACCGTCCCCTAACCCTAACCCTAACCCTTACCCGAAGCCTTACCCTAACCCGTCCCCTAATCCTAAACCGTACGCTAACACTAACCCGTGCCCTAACACATACGCTCACCCTAAAGCGTTGTCGTACCCTAACCTGTACCCTAAACCGTCCCCGTCCCCGTCCCCTAACCCTAACCCTAACCCTAACCGTAACACTTACCCGAAGCCTTACCCTAAGACGTCCCCTAATCCTAACCCGTATGCTAACACTAACACGTACCCTAACACGTACGCTCACCCTAAACCATTGTCCTACCCTAACCTGTACCCTAAACCGTCCCCGTCCCCGTCCCCTAAACCTAACACTAACCCTAACCCTAACCATTCCCCAAAGCCTTACCCTAACCGTCCCCTAATCCTAAACCGTACGCTCACACTAACCCGTGCCCTAACACGTACGCTCACCCTGAACTGTTGTCGTACCCTAACCTGTACCCTAAACCGTCCCCGTCCCCTAAACCTAACCCTAACCTCACCCTAATCCTATCCCTTACCCAAAGCCTTACCCTAACCCGTCCCGTAATCCTAACCCGTACACTAACACTAACCCGTGCCCTAAAACATACACTCAACCTAAACCGTTGTCGTACCCTAACCTGTACCCTAAACCGTCCCCGTGCCCTAACCCTAACCCTAACCCTAACCCTAACCCTAAACCTTACCCGAAGCCTTACACTAAACCGTCCCCTAATCCTAAACCGTACACTGACACTAACACGTAGCCTAACACGTACGCTCACCCTAAACCGTTGTCGTACTCTAACCTGTACCCTAAATCGTGTCCCTCCCCTAAACCTAACCCTAACCCTAACCCTAAATCTAACCCTTACCCGAAGCCTTACCCTAACCCGTCCCCTAATCCTAACCCGTACGCTAACAATAACACATACCCTAAAACGTACGGTCACCCTGAACCATTGTCGTACCCTAAACTGTACCCTAAACCTTCCCCGTCCCTTAACCCTAACCCTAACCCTAACCCTAACCCTAATCCTTTCCCGAAGCCTTAACATAACCCGTCCCCTAATCCTAACCCGTACGCAAATATTAAATCGTAACCTAACACGTACGCTCACACTAAACCGTTGTCGTACCCTAACCTGTACCCAAACCATCCCCGTCCCCGTCCCCTAACCCTAACCCTAACCCTTACCCGAAGCCTTATCCTAACCCGTACCCTAATCATAACCTGTAGGCTAACACTAACCCGTACCCTAAAACGCACACTCACCCTAAACCGTTTCCGTACACTAACCTGTACCCTAAACCGTCCCCGTCCACTAAACCTAACCCTAACCCTAACCCTAACCCTTACCCAAAGCCTTACCCTAAACGGTCCCCTAATCCTAACCCGTACGCTAACACTAACAAGTTCCCAAACACGTACGCTCACCATAAACCGTTGTCGTACCCTAACCTGTACCCTAAACTCTCCCCGTCCCCATCCCCTAAGCTTAACCCTAACCCTAACCCTTACCCAAAGCCTTACACTAACCCCTCCCCTAATCCTAACCCGTACGCTAACACTAACCCGTACCCTAACACGTACGCTCACCCTAAACCGTTATCTTACCCTAACCTGTACCCTAAACTGTCCCCGTCCCCTAACCCTAACCCTAACCCTCACCCTAACCCTTACCCAAAGCCTTACGCTAACCCGTCCCCTAATCCTAATCTGTACGCTAACACTAACCCGTACCCTAATACGTGCGCTCACCCTAAACCGTTGTCATACCCTAACCTGTACCCTAAACCGTCCCCGTGCCCTAACCCTAACCCTAACCCTAACCCTAACCCTAAACCTTACCCGAAGCCTTACACTAAACCGTCCCCTAATCCTAAACCGTACACTGACACTAACACGTAGCCTAACACGTACGCTCACCCTAAACCGTTGTCGTACTCTAACCTGTACCCTAAATCGTGTCCCTCCCCTAAACCTAACCCTAACCCTAACCCTAAATCTAACCCTTACCCGAAGCCTTACCCTAACCCGTCCCCTAATCCTAACCCGTACGCTAACAATAACACATACCCTAAAACGTACGGTCACCCTGAACCATTGTCGTACCCTAAACTGTACCCTAAACCTTCCCCGTCCCTTAACCCTAACCCTAACCCTAACCCTAACCCTAATCCTTTCCCGAAGCCTTAACATAACCCGTCCCCTAATCCTAACCCGTACGCAAATATTAAATCGTAACCTAACACGTACGCTCACACTAAACCGTTGTCGTACCCTAACCTGTACCCAAACCATCCCCGTCCCCGTCCCCTAACCCTAACCCTAACCCTTACCCGAAGCCTTATCCTAACCCGTACCCTAATCATAACCTGTAGGCTAACACTAACCCGTACCCTAAAACGCACACTCACCCTAAACCGTTTCCGTACACTAACCTGTACCCTAAACCGTCCCCGTCCACTAAACCTAACCCTAACCCTAACCCTAACCCTTACCCAAAGCCTTACCCTAAACGGTCCCCTAATCCTAACCCGTACGCTAACACTAACAAGTTCCCAAACACGTACGCTCACCATAAACCGTTGTCGTACCCTAACCTGTACCCTAAACTCTCCCCGTCCCCATCCCCTAAGCTTAACCCTAACCCTAACCCTTACCCAAAGCCTTACACTAACCCCTCCCCTAATCCTAATCTGTACGCTAACACTAACCCGTACCCTAACACGTACGCTCACCCTAAACCGTTATCTTACCCTAACCTGTACCCTAAACTGTCCCCGTCCCCTAACCCTAACCCTAACCCTCACCCTAACCCTTACCCAAAGCCTTACGCTAACCCGTCCCCTAATCCTAATCTGTACGCTAACACTAACCCGTACCCTAATACGTGCGCTCACCCTAAACCGTTGTCATACCCTAACCTGTACCCTAAACCGTCCCGTCCCCGTCCCCTAACCCTAGCCCTTACCCGAAACCTTACCCTAACATGTCCCCTATTCCTAACCCGTACGCTAACACTATCCCGTACCCTTACACGTACGCTCACCTTAAAACGTTGTCATACACTAACCTGTAACATAAACCGTCTCCGTCCCCTAACCCTAACCCTAACCCTAAAACTAACCCTAACCCTTACCCGGAGCCTTACCCTAACCTGTCCCCTAATCCTAACCCGTACGCTAACACTAACCCTTGCCCTAACACGTACGCTCACCCTAAACCGTTGTCGTACCCTAACCTGTACCCTAAACCGTCCCTCTACCCTAACCCTAACCCTAACCCTTATCCTAACCCTAAAGCTTACCCGAAGCCTTACCCTAACCCGTCCCATAATCCTAACCCGTACGCTAACACTAACCCGTACCCTAACATGTACGCTCACCCTAAACGGTTGTCGTACCCTAAACTGTACCCTAAACCGTCCCTGTCCCTGACCATTAACCCTAAACCTAACCCTAACCCTAACCCTAACACTAACCCTAACCTTTACCCGGAGCCTTACCCTAACCTGTCCCCTAATCCTAACCCGTACGCTAACACTAACCCTTGCCCTAACACGTACGCTCACCCTAAACCGTTGTCGTACACCAACCTGTACCCTAAACCGTCCCTCTACCCTAACCCTAACCCTAACCCGTATCCTAACCCTAAAGCTTACCCGAAGCCTTACCCTAACCCGTCCCATAATCCTAACCCGTACGCTAACACTAACCCGTACCCTAACATGTACGCTCACCCTAAACGGATGTCGAACCCTAAACTGTACCCTAAACCGTCCCTGTCCCTGACTATTAACCCTAACCCTAACCCTAACCCTAACCCTTACCCGACGCCTTACCCTAACCCGTCCCATAATCCTAACCCGTACGCTAACACTAACCCGTACCCTAACATGTACGCTCACCCTAAACTGTTGTCGTACACTAACCTGTAGCCTAAACCGTCCCTGTCCCCGACCCTTAACCCTAACCCTAACCCTAACCCTAACTCTTACCTGACGCCTTACACTAACCCGTCCCCAAATCCTAAACCGTACGCTAACACTAACCCGTACCCTAACACGCACGCTCACCCTAAACCGTTGTCGTACCCTAACATGTACCCTAAACCGTCCCCGTCCCCTAAACCTAACCCTAACCCTAAACCTAAACCTAACCCTTATCCGAAGCCTTACCATAACCCGTCCTCTAATCCTAACCCGTACGCTAACAGTAAACTGTGCCCTAACGTGTACGCTGAACCTAAACCATTGTCCTACCCTAACCTGTACCCTAAACCGTCCCCCTCCCCTAACCCTAACCCTAACCCTAACCCTAACCCTTACACCAAGCCTTACCCTAACCCGTGCCCTAATCCTAACCCGTACGCAAACACTAACACGTATGCTCACTCTAAACCGTTGTCGTACCCTAACCTGTACCCTAAACCGTCCCCATCCCCTAAACCCAACCCTAAACCTAACCCTAACCCTTACCCGAAGCCTTCCCCTAACCCGTCCCCTAATCCTAACCCGTACGTTAACACTAACTCGTACCCTAACACGTACGCTCACCCTAAACCGTTGTCGTACCCTAACCTTTACCATAAACCGTCCCCGTCCCCTAACCCTAATCCTAAACCTAAACCTAACCCTTACCGAAGCCTTACACTAACCAGTCCACTAAACCTAACCCGTACGCTAACACTAAACCGTACCCTAACACGTACACTCACCGTAAAACGTTGTCACACCCTAACCTGTACCCTAAACCGTCCCCGTCCCTAACCGTAACCCTAACACATACCCGAAGCCTTACCCTAACCCGTGTCCTAATCCTAACCCGTACGTTTACCCTAACCCATACCCTAACACGTACGCTCACCCTAAACCGTTGTCGTACCCCAACCTGTACCCTAAATCGTCCCCGTCCCCTAACCCTAACCCTAACCCTAAACCAAAACCTAAACTTTACCCGAAGCTTTACCCTAACCCATCCCATAATCCTATCCCGTACGCTAACCCTAACCCGTACCCTACCACGTACGCTCACCCTAAACCTTTGTCGTAAACTAACCTGTACCCTAAACCGTCCCCGTCCCCTAACAGTAACCCTAAACCTAACCCTAACCCTAACCCTTAACCGAAGCCTTACCCTAACCCGTCCCTTAATCCTAACCCGTACGCTAACACTAAACCGAGTCCTAACACGTACGCTCACCCTAAAACTTTGTCGTACCCTAACCTGTACCCTAAACCGTCCCCATCCCGTAACCCTTACCCTAACCCTAACGCTTACCCGAAGCCTTACCCTAACCCGTCCCGTAATCCTAACCCGTACGCTAACACTAACCCGTACCCTAACACGTACGCTCACCCTAAAACCTTGTCGTACCCTAACCTGTACCCTAAATCGTCCCTGTCCCCTAACCCTAACCCTAACCCTAACCTTAAACCTTACCCGAAGCCTTACCCTAACCGGTCCCCTAAACCTAACCCGCACGCTAACACTAACCCGTGCCCTAACACGTACGCTCACCCGAAACATTTGTCGTACACTAAGCTGTACCCTAAACCGTCCCCATTACCTAACACTAACCCGAACCCTAACCATAACCCTAAACCTTACCCGGAGCCTTACCCTATCCCGTCCCCTAATCCTAACCGTACGCTCACACTAATCCGTGCCCTAACACGTACGCTCACCCTAAAGCGTTGTCGTACCCTAACCTGTACCCTAAACTGCTCCTGTCCCCGTACCCTAACCCTAACCCTAACCCAAACCCTAACCCTTACCCGAAGCCTTACACTAACCCATCCCATAATCCTAAACGCTACGCTAACACTAACCCGTGCCCTAACACGTACGCTCACACTAAACCGTTGTCGTACATTAACCTGTACCCTAAATCGTCCCTGTGCCCTAACCCTAAACCTAACCCTAATCCTTACCCGAAGCCTTACCCTAACTCGTCCCCTAATTCTAACCCCTACGCTAACACTAACCTGTATCCTAACACGTACGCTCACCCTAAAACTTTGTCGTACACTCAGCTGTACCCTAAATCGTCCCCGTCCACTAACCCTAACCCTAAACCTAAACCTAACCCTTACCCGAAGCCTTACCATAACCCGTCCTCTAATCCTAACCCGTACGCTAACAGTAAACTCTGCCCTAACATGTACGCTGAACCTAAACCATTGTCCTACCCTAACCTGTACCCTAAACCGTCCCCCTCCCCTAACCCTAACCCTAACCCTAACCCTAACCCTTACACCAAGCCTTACCCTAACCCGTGCCCTAATCCTAACCCGTACGCTAACACTAACCCATACCCTAACACGTACGCTCACCCTAAACCGCTGTCGTACACTAACCTGTACCCTAAACCGTCCCCGTCACCGTCCCCGTCCTCTAACCCTAACCCTAAACCTAACCCTTACCCGAAGCCTTACCCTAACCCGTCCCCTAATCCTAACCCGTACGCTAACACTAACCCGTGCCCTAACAGGTACGCTCACCCTAAAGCGTGGTCGTACCCTAACCTGTACATTAAACAGTCCCCGTCCCCGTTCCCTAACCCTAACCCTATCCCAAACCCTACCCCTTACCCGAAGCCTTACCCTAACCCGTCCCATAATCCTAAATAATACGCTAAAACTACCCCATGCCCTAACACATACGCTCACCCTAAACCGTTGACGTACCCTAACCTGTACCCTAAACCGTCCCCGTCCCCTAACCCTAACCCTAATCCTTACCCGAAGCCTTACCCTAACCCGTCCCCTAATCCTAACACATACGCTAACTCTAACCCGTACCCTAACACTTACGCTCACCCTAAACCATTCTCATACACTAACCTGTACCCTAAAACGTCCCCATCACCTAACCCTAACCCTAACACTTACCTGACGCCTTACCCTAAACCATCCCCTAATCCTAACCCGTACGCTAACACTAACCCGTACCCTAACACGTACACTCACCCTAAAACTTAGTCGTACCCTAAACAGTACCCTAAACCGTCCCCGTCCCCATCCCCTAACCCTAACTCTAACCCTAACCCTAACCCTAACCCTTACCCAACGCCTTACCCTAAGCCGTCACCTAATACTAACCCGTACGCTAACACTAACCCGTACCCTAACATGTACGCTCACCCTAAACTGTTGTCGTACACTAAACTGTACCCTAAACCGTCCCTCTACCCTAACCCTAACCATAACCCTTATCCTAACCCTAAAGCTTACCCGAAGCCTTACCCTAACCCGTCCCATAATCCTAACCCGTACGCTAACACTAACCCGTACCCTAACATGTACGCTCACCCTAAACTGTTGTCGTACACTAAACTGTACCCTAAACCGTCCCTGTCCCCGACCCTTAACCCTAACCCTAACCCTAAACCTAACCCTTACCCGAAGCCTTACCCTAACCCGTCCCCTAATCCTAACCCGTACGCTAACACTAACCCGTGCCCTAACACGTACGCTCACCCTAAAGTGTGGTTGTACCCTAACCAGTACACTAAACCGTACCCGTCCCCGTTCCCTAACCCTAACCCTAACCCAAACCCTAAGCCTTACCCGAAGCCTTACCCTAACCCGTCTCATAATCCTAACCGATACGCTAAAACTAACCCATGCCCTAACACATACGCTCACCCTAAACCGTTGTCGTACCCTAACCTGTACCCTAAACCGTCCCCGTCCCCTAACCCTAACCCTAATCCTTACCCGAAGCCTTACACTAACCCGTCCCCTAATCCTAAACCATACGCTAACTCTAACCCGTATCCTAACACGTACGCTCACCCTAAACCATTCTCATACACTAACCTGTACCCTAAACCATCCCCGTCAACTAACCTTAACCCTAACCCTTACCCGAAGCCTTACCATAACCCGTCCTCTAATCCTAACCCGTACGCTAACAGTAAACTGTGCCCTAAAATGTACGCTCAACGTAAACCATTGTCCTACCCTAACTTGTACCCTAAACCGTCCCCGTCCCCTAACCCTAACCCTAAACCTAGCCCTAAACCTAAACCTTACCCCAAGCCTTACCCTAACCCGACCCTTAATCCTAACCCGTACGCTAACACTAACCCGTACCCTAACATGTACGCTCACCCTAAACGGATGTCGAACCCTAAACTGTACCCTAAACCGTCCCTGTCCCTGACTATTAACCCTAACCCTAACCATAACCCTAACCCTTACCCGACGCCTTACCCTAACCCGTCCCATAATCCTAACCCGTACGCTAACACTAACCCGTACCCTAACATGTACGCTCACCCTAAACTGTTGTCGTACACTAACCTGTAGCCTAAACCGTCCCTGTCCCCGACCCTTAACCCTAACCCTAACCCTAACCCTAACCCTTACCTGACGCCTTACACTAACCCGTCCCCAAATCCTAAACCGTACGCTAACACTAACCCGTACCCTAACACGCACGCTCACCCTAAACCGTTGTCGTACCCTAACATGTACCCTAAACCGTCCCCGTCCCCTAAACCTAACCCTAACCCTAAACCTAAACCTAACCCTTATCCGAAGCCTTACCATAACCCGTCCTCTAATCCTAACCCGTACGCTAACAGTAAACTGTGCCCTAACGTGTACGCTGAACCTAAACCATTGTCCTACCCTAACCTGTACCCTAAACCGTCCCCCTCCCCTAACCCTAACCCTAACCCTAACCCTAACCCTTACACCAAGCCTTACCCTAACCCGTGCCCTAATCCTAACCCGTACGCAAACACTAACACGTATGCTCACTCTAAACCGTTGTCGTACCCTAACCTGTACCCTAAACCGTCCCCATCCCCTAAACCCAACCCTAAACCTAACCCTAACCCTTACCCGAAGCCTTCCCCTAACCCGTCCCCTAATCCTAACCCGTACGTTAACACTAACTCGTACCCTAACACGTACGCTCACCCTAAACCGTTGTCGTACCCTAACCTTTACCATAAACCGTCCCCGTCCCCTAACCCTAATCCTAAACCTAAACCTAACCCTTACCGAAGCCTTACACTAACCAGTCCACTAAACCTAACCCGTACGCTAACACTAAACCGTACCCTAACACGTACACTCACCGTAAAATGTTGTCACACCCTAACCTGTACCCTAAACCGTCCCCGTCCCTAACCGTAACCCTAACACATACCCGAAGCCTTACCCTAACCCGTGTCCTAATCCTAACCCGTACGTTTACACTAACCCGTACCCTAACACGTACGCTCACCCTAAACCGTTGTCGTACCCCAACCTGTACCCTAATCGTCCCCGTCCCCTAACCCTAACCCTAACCCTAAACCAAAACCTAAACTTTACCCGAAGCTTTACCCTAACCCATCCCATAATCCTATCCCGTACGCTAACCCTAACCCGTACCCTACCACGTACGCTCACCCTAAACCTTTGTCGTAAACTAACCTGTACCCTAAACCGTCCCCGTCCCCTAACAGTAACCCTAAACCTAACCCTAACCCTAACCCTTAACCGAAGCCTTACCCTAACCCGTCCCTTAATCCTAACCCGTACGCTAACACTAAACCGAGTCCTAACACGTACGCTCACCCTAAAACTTTGTCGTACCCTAACCTGTACCCTAAACCGTCCCCATCCCGTAACCCTTACCCTAACCCTAACGCTTACCCGAAGCCTTACCCTAACCCGTCCCATAATCCTAACCCGTACGCTAACACTAACCCGTACCCTAACACGTACGCTCACCCTAAACCGTTGACGTACCCTAACCTGTACCCTAAACCGTCCCCATCCCCTAACCCTAACCCTAACCCTAACCCTTACCAGAAGCCTTACCCTAACCCGTCCCGTAATCCTAACCCGTACGCTAACACTAACCCGTACCCTAACACGTACGCTCACCCTAAAACCTTGTCGTACCCTAACCTGTACCCTAAATCGTCCCTGTCCCCTAACCCTAACCCTAACCCTAACCTTAAACCTTACCCGAAGCCTTACCCTAACCGGTCCCCTAAACCTAACCCGCACGCTAACACTAACCCGTGCCCTAACACGTACGCTCACCCGAAACATTTGTCGTACACTAAGCTGTACCCTAAACCGTCCCCATTACCTAACACTAACCCGAACCCTAACCATAACCCTAAACCTTACCCGGAGCCTTACCCTAACCCGTCCCCTAATCCTAACCGTACGCTCACACTAATCCGTGCCCTAACACGTACGCTCACCCTAAAGCGTTGTCGTACCCTAACCTGTACCCTAAACTGCTCCTGTCCCCGTACCCTAACCCTAACCCTAACCCAAACCCTAACCCTTACCCGAAGCCTTACACTAACCCATCCCATAATCCTAAACGCTACGCTAACACTAACCCGTGCCCTAACACGTACGCTCACACTAAACCGTTGTCGTACATTAACCTGTACCCTAAATCGTCCCTGTGCCCTAACCCTAAACCTAACCCTAATCCTTACCCGAAGCCTTACCCTAACTCGTCCCCTAATTCTAACCCCTACGCTAACACTAACCTGTATCCTAACACGTACGCTCACCCTAAAACTTTGTCGTACACTCAGCTGTACCCTAAATCGTCCCCGTCCACTAACCCTAACCCTAAACCTAAACCTAACCCTTACCCGAAGCCTTACCATAACCCGTCCTCTAATCCTAACCCGTACGCTAACAGTAAACTCTGCCCTAACATGTACGCTGAACCTAAACCATTGTCCTACCCTAACCTGTACCCTAAACCGTCCCCCTCCCCTAACCCTAACCCTAACCCTAACCCTAACCCTTACACCAAGCCTTACCCTAACCCGTGCCCTAATCCTAACCCGTACGCTAACACTAACCCATACCCTAACACGTACGCTCACCCTAAACCGCTGTCGTACACTAACCTGTACCCTAAACCGTCCCCGTCACCGTCCCCGTCCTCTAACCCTAACCCTAAACCTAACCCTTACCCGAAGCCTTACCCTAACCCGTCCCCTAATCCTAACCCGTACGCTAACACTAACCCGTGCCCTAACAGGTACGCTCACCCTAAAGCGTGGTCGTACCCTAACCTGTACATTAAACAGTCCCCGTCCCCGTTCCCTAACCCTAACCCTATCCCAAACCCTACCCCTTACCCGAAGCCTTACCCTAACCCGTCCCATAATCCTAAATAATACGCTAAAACTACCCCATGCCCTAACACATACGCTCACCCTAAACCGTTGACGTACCCTAACCTGTACCCTAAACCGTCCCCGTCCCCTAACCCTAACCCTAATCCTTACCCGAAGCCTTACCCTAACCCGTCCCCTAATCCTAACACATACGCTAACTCTAACCCATACCCTAACACTTACGCTCACCCTAAACCATTCTCATACACTAACCTGTACCCTAAAACGTCCCCATCACCTAACCCTAACCCTAACACTTACCTGACGCCTTACCCTAAACCATCCCCTAATCCTAACCCGTACGCTAACACTAACCCGTACCCTAACACGTACACTCACCCTAAAACTTAGTCGTACCCTAAACAGTACCCTAAACCGTCCCCGTCCCCATCCCCTAACCCTAACTCTAACCCTAACCCTAACCCTAACCCTTACCCAACGCCTTACCCTAAGCCGTCACCTAATACTAACCCGTACGCTAACACTAACCCGTACCCTAACATGTACGCTCACCCTAAACTGTTGTCGTACACTAAACTGTACCCTAAACCGTCCCTCTACCCTAACCCTAACCATAACCCTTATCCTAACCCTAAAGCTTACCCGAAGCCTTACCCTAACCCGTCCCATAATCCTAACCCGTACGCTAACACTAACCCGTACCCTAACATGTACGCTCACCCTAAACTGTTGTCGTACACTAAACTGTACCCTAAACCGTCCCTGTCCCCGACCCTTAACCCTAACCCTAACCCTAAACCTAACCCTTACCCGAAGCCTTACCCTAACCCGTCCCCTAATCCTAACCCGTACGCTAACACTAACCCGTGCCCTAACACGTACGCTCACCCTAAAGTGTGGTTGTACCCTAACCAGTACACTAAACCGTACCCGTCCCCGTTCCCTAACCCTAACCCTAACCCAAACCCTAAGCCTTACCCGAAGCCTTACCCTAACCCGTCTCATAATCCTAACCGATACGCTAAAACTAACCCATGCCCTAACACATACGCTCACCCTAAACCGTTGTCGTACCCTAACCTGTACCCTAAACCGTCCCCGTCCCCTAACCCTAACCCTAATCCTTACCCGAAGCCTTACACTAACCCGTCCCCTAATCCTAAACCATACGCTAACTCTAACCCGTATCCTAACACGTACGCTCACCCTAAACCATTCTCATACACTAACCTGTACCCTAAACCATCCCCGTCAACTAACCTTAACCCTAACCCTTACCCGAAGCCTTACCATAACCCGTCCTCTAATCCTAACCCGTACGCTAACAGTAAACTGTGCCCTAAAATGTACGCTCAACGTAAACCATTGTCCTACCCTAACTTGTACCCTAAACCGTCCCCGTCCCCTAACCCTAACCCTAAACCTAGCCCTAAACCTAAACCTTACCCCAAGCCTTACCCTAACCCGACCCTTAATCCTAACCCGTACGCTAACACTAACCCATACCCTAACACGCACGCTCACCCTAAACCGTTGTCGTACCCTAACATGTAACCTAAACCGTCCCCGTCTAATAACCCTAACCCTAACCCTAACCCTAATCCTAACCCTAGCTTTTACCCGAAGCCTTACCCTAACCGGTCCCCTAATCCGAACCCGTATGCTAACACTAACCCGTACCCTAACACGTACGCTCAACCTAAACTTTTGTCGTGCACTAACCTGTACCCTAAACCGTCCCCATCCCCTAACCCTAACCCTAACCCTAACCCTAACCCTTACCCGAAGCCTTACCCTAACCCGTCCCCTAATCCTAAACTGTACGCTGACACTAACACGTACCCTAACACGTACGATCACCCTAAACCGTTGTCGTAACCTAACCTGTACCCTAAACCGTCCCCGTCCCCGTCCCCTAACCATAACGCTAAGCCTAACCCTGAAGCTTACCCGAAGCCTTACCCTAACCCGTCCCCAATCCTAACCCGTACTGTAACACTAACCCGTACCCTAACACGTACACTCACCCTAAACCGTTGTCGTACCCTAACCTGTACCCTGAACCGTGTCCGTCCCCTAAACCTAACACTAAACCTAAACCTAACCCTAACCCTTACCCGAAGCCTTACCCTAACCCGTCCCCTAAACATAACCCGTACGAAAACACTAACACGTACCCTAACACGTACGGTCACCCTGAACCATTGTCGTACACTAAACTGTACCCTAAACCGTCCCCGTCCCTTAACCCTAACCCTAACCCTAACCAAAACCCTAATCCTTACCCGAAGCCTTACCATAACCCGTCCCCTAATCCTAACCCATACATTAACACTAAACCGTAACCTAACACGTACGCTCAACCTAAACCGTTGTCGTACACTAACCTGTACCCTAAACCGTCCCTGTCCCCTACCCCTAACCATAACCCTAACCCTAACACTAACCCTTACCCGAATCCTTACCCTAACCCGTACCCTAATCCTAACCCGTACGCTAACACTAACCCGTACACTAACACGTACGCTCACCGTAAACCGTTGTCGTACCCTAACTTGTAACCTAAACCGTCCCCGTCCCCGTCCCCTAACCCTAACCCTAACCCTAACACTTACCCAAAGCCTTACCCTAACACGTCAACTAAACCTAAATCGTACGCTAACACTAACCCATGCCCTAACACGTACGCTCACCCTAAACCGTTGTCGTACACTAACCTGTACACTAAACTGTCCCTGTCCCCTAACCCTAACCCTAACCCTAACCCTAACCATTACGCAAAGCTTTACCCTAACCCGTCCCCCAATCCTAAACCATACGCTAACACTAACCCGTACCCTAACATGTACGCTCACCCTAAACTGTTCTCGTACCCTAAACTGTTCCCTAAACCATCCTCGTCCCCTAACCCTAACCCTAACCCTAACCCTAACCCTAGCTTTTACCCGAAGCCTTACACTAACCGGTCCCCTAACCCTAGCCCGTACGCTAACACTAACTAGTACCCTAACATGTACGCTCACCCTTAACCATTGTCGTACCCTAACCTATACCCTAAACCGTCCCCGTCCCCTAACCTAACCCTAACCCTAACCCTTACGTGAAGCCTTACCCTAACCTGTCCCCTAATCCTAAACCGTACGCTGACACTAACGCGTACCCTAACACGGACGCTCACCCTGAAACATTGTCGTACACTAAACTGTACCCTAATCCGTCCCCGTCCCCGTCCCCGTCCCCTAACCCTAACCCTAACCCAAACCCTAACACTAACCCTTACCCAAAGCCTTACCCTAATCGGTCCCCTAATTCTAACCCGTATGCTAACACTAACCCGTACCCTAACACGTACTCTCACCCTAAACCGTTGTCGTACCCTAACCTATACCCTAAACCGTCCCCGTCCCCGTCCCCTATCCCTAACCCTAACCCTAAACCTGAAGCTTACCCGAAGCCTTACCCTAACCCGTCCCCTAATTCTAACCCGTACGGTAACACTAACCCATACCCTAACACGTACGCTCACCCTAAACGGTTGTCGTACCCTAAACCGTGTCTGTCCCCTAAACCTAACCCTAACCCTAACCCTAACCTTAACCCTTACCCGAAGCCTTACCGAACCCGTCCCCTAATCCTAACCCGTACGCTAACACTAACACGTACCCTAACACTTACGGTCACCCTGAACCATTGTCGTATCCTAAACTGTACCCTAAACCGTCCCCGTCCCTTAACCCTAACCCTAACCCTAACCCTAACCCTAACCCTAATCCTTACCCGAAGCCTTACCATAACCCGTAACCTAATCCTAACCCGTACGCTAACACTAAACCGTAACCTAACACGTACGCTCACACTAAACCGTTGTCGTACCCTAACCTGTACCCTAAACCGTCCCTGGCCCCTAACCCTAACCCTAACACTAACCCTTACCCGAAGCCTAACACTAACCCGTCCCCTAATCCTAAGCCGTGCGCTAACAATAACCCATACCCCAACATGTACGCTCAACTTAAACCGTTGTCGTACCCTAAACTGTCCCCATCCCCTAACCCTAACCCTAACCCTAACCCTAACACTTACCCGAAGCCTTACCCTAACCTGTCCCCTAATCCTAACCCGTATGCTAACACTAACCCGTACCCTAACACGTACGCTCACCCTAAAACGTTGTTGTACCCTAACCTTTGCCCTAAACCGTCCCCGTCCCCTAACCCTAACGCTAACCCTTACCCAAAGCCTTACCCTAACACGTCCCCTAATCCTAACCCGTACACTAACACTAAACCGTACCCT
Source organism: Delphinapterus leucas (assembly GCF_059928025.1). Classification (NCBI taxonomy): domain Eukaryota; kingdom Metazoa; phylum Chordata; class Mammalia; order Artiodactyla; family Monodontidae; genus Delphinapterus; species Delphinapterus leucas. The sequence continues at coordinate 6,305,546 of NW_028322232.1, read as the reverse complement.
AACACGTACGCTCACTCTAAACCGTTGTCGTACCCTAACCTGTACCCTAAACCGTCCCCGTCCCCTAACCCTAACCCTAACCCTAACCCTTACCCGAAGCCTTACCATAACCTGTCCCCTAATCCTAAACCATACGCTAACACTAAGCCGTACCCTAACACGTATGCTCACCCTAAACAATTGTCGTACCCTAAACTGTACCCTCAACCATCCCCGTGCCCTAACCCTAACCCTAACCCTAACCCTAACCCTAAACCTTACCCGAAGCCTTACACTAACCCGTCCCCTAATCCTAAACCGTACGCTGACACTAACACGTAGCCTAACACGTACGCTCACCCTAAACCGTTTTCGTACACTAACCTGTACCCTAAACCGTGTCCGTCCCCTATACCTAACCCTAACCCTAACCCTAAACCTAACCCTTACCCGAAGCCTTACCCTTACCCGTCCCCTAATCCTAACCCGTACGCTAACAATAACACGTACCCTAAAACGTACGGTCACCCTGAACCATTGTCGTACCCTAAACTGTACCCTAAACCGTCCCCGTCCCTTAACCCTAACCCTAACCCTAACCCTAACCCTAAACCTTACCCGAAGCCTTAACATAACCCGTCCCCTAATCCTAACCCGTACACTAACATTAAATTGTAACCTAACACGTACGCTCACACTAAACCGTTGTCGTACCCTAACCTGTACCCTAATCCGTCCCCGTCCCCTAACCCTAACCGTAACCCTAACCCTATCACTAACGCTTACCCGAAGCCTAACACTAACCCGTCCCCTAATCCTAAGCCGTGCACTAACAGTAACCCATACCCCAACATGTTCGCTCAACCTAAACCGTTGTCGTGCCCTAAACTGTCCCCAACCCCTAACCCTAACCCCAACCCTAACCCTTACCCGAAGCCTTACCCTAACCCGTCCCCTAATCCTAACCCGTACGCTAACACTAACCCGTACCCTAACACGTACGCTCACCCTAAAACGTTGTCGTACACTAACCTGTACCCTAAACCGTCCCCGTCCCCTAACCCTAACCCTAAACCTTACCCGAAGCCTTACCCTAACCCGTCCCCTAATCCTAACCCGTACGCTAACACTAACCCGTACCCTAACACGTACGCTCACCCTAAAACGTTGTCGTACACTAACCTGTACCCTAAACCGTCCCCGTGCCCTAACCCTAACCCTAAGCCTAACCCTACCACTAAACCTTACCCGAAGCCTTACACTAAACCGTCCCCTAATCCTAAACCATACGCTGACACTAACACATAGCCTAACACGTACGCTCACCCTAAACCGTTGTTGTACCCTAAACTGTACCGTAAACCGTGTCCATCCCCTAACTCTAACCCTAACCCTAACCCTAACCCTAACCCTAAACCTAACCCTTACCCGAAGCCTTACCCTAACCCGTCCCCTAATCCTAACCCGTACGCTAACACTTACCCGTACCCTAACACGTACGCTCACCCTAAACTGTTGTCGTACCCTAACCTGTTCTCTAAAGCTTCCCCATCCCCTAACCCTAAACCTAACCCTAACACTTACCCTTACCCTAACCTTTACCCGAAGCCTTACACTATCCCGTCCCCAATCCGAACCCGTAGGCTAACACTAACCCGTGCCCTAAAACGTACGCTCACCTAAACCGTTGTCGTACCCTAACCTGTACCCTAAAACGTCCCCTAACTGTAACCCTAACCCTAACCCTAACCCTTACCCGAAACATTACCCTAACCCGTCCCCTAATCCGAATCCGTACGCTAACACTAACCCATACCCTAACACGCACGCTCATCTAAACCGTTGTCGTACCCTAACATGTACCCTAAACCGTCCCGGTCTAATAACCCTAACCCTAACCCTAACCCTAGCTTTTACCCGAAGCCTTACCCTAACCGGTCCCCTAATCCGAACCCGTATGCTAACACTAACCCGTACCCTAACACGTACGCTCAACCTAAACTTTTGTCGTGCCCTAACCTGTACCCTAAACCGTCCCCATCCCCTAACCCTAACCCTAACCCTAACCCTAACCCTAACCCTTACCCGAAGCCTTACCCTAACCCGTCCCCTAATCCTAAACTGTACGCTGACACTAACACGTACCCTAACACGTACGATCACCCTAAACCGTTGTCGTAACCTAACCTGTACCCTAAACCGTCCCCGTCCCCGTCCCCTAACCATAACGCTAAGCCTAACCCTGAAGCTTACCCGAAGCCTTACCCTAACCCGTCCCCAATCCTAACCCGTACTGTAACACTAACCCGTACCCTAACACGTACACTCACCCTAAACCGTTGTCGTACCCTAACCTGTACCCTGAACCGTGTCCGTCCCCTAAACCTAACACTAAACCTAAACCTAACCCTAACCCTTACCCGAAGCCTTACCCTAACCCGTCCCCTAAACATGACCCGTACGAAAACACTAACACGTACCCTAACACGTACGGTCACCCTGAACCGTTGTCGTACACTAAACTGTACCCTAAACCGTCCCCGTCCCTTAACCCTAACCCTAACCCTAACCAAAACCCTAATCCTTACCCGAAGCCTTACCATAACCCGTCCCCTAATCCTAACCCATACATTAACACTAAACCGTAACCTAACACGTACGCTCAACCTAAACCGTTGTCGTACACTAATCTGTACCCTAAACCGTCCCTGTCCCCTACCCCTAACCATAACCCTAACGCTAACACTAACCCTTACCCGAAGCCTTACCCTAACCCGTACCCTAATCCTAACCCGTACGCTAACACTAACCCGTACACTAACACGTACGCTCACCGTAAACCGTTGTCGTACCCTAACTTGTAACCTAAACCGTCCCCGTCCCCTAACCCTAACCCTAACCCTAACCCTAACACTTACCCAAAGCCTTACCCTAACACGTCAACTAAACCTAAATCGTACGCTAACACTAACCCATGCCCTAACACGTACGCTCACCCTAAACCGTTGTCGTACACTAACCTGTACACTAAACTGTCCCTGTCCCCTAACCCTAACCCTAACCCTAACCCTAACCATTACGCAAAGCTTTACCCTAACCCGTCCCCCAATCCTAAACCATACGCTAACACTAACCCGTACCCTAACATGTACGCTCACCGTAAACCGTTCTCGTACCCTAAACTGTTCCCTAAACCATCCTCGTCCCCTAACCCTAACCCTAACCCTAACCCTAACCCTAGGTTTTACCCGAAGCCTTACACTAACCGGTCCCCTAACCCTAACCCGTACGCTAACACTAAACAGTAACCTAACATGTACGCTCACCCTTAACCATTGTCGTACCCTAACCTATACCCTAAACCGTCCCCGTCCCCTAACCTAACCCTAACCCTAACCCTTACGTGAAGCCTTACCCTAACCTGTCCCCTAATCCTAAACCGTACGCTGACACTAACGCGTACCCTAACACGGACGCTCACCCTAAAACATTGTCGTACACTAAACTGTACCCTAATCCGTCCCCGTCCCCGTCCCCGTCCCATAACCCTAACCCTAACCCAAACCCTAACACTAACCCTTACCCAAAGCCTTACACTAATCGGTCCCCTAATTCTAACCCGTATGCTAACACTAACCCGTACCCTAACACGTACTCTCACCCTAAACCGTTGTCGTACCCTAACCTATACCCTAAACCGTCCCCGTCCCCGTCCCCTATCCCTAACCCTAACCCTAAACCTGAAGCTTACCCGAAGCCTTACCCTAACCCGTCCCCTAATTCTAACCCGTACGGTAACACTAACCCATACCCTAACACGTACCCTCACCCTAAACGGTTGTCGTACCCTAACCTGTACCCTAAACCGTGTCCATCCCCTAAACCTAACCCTAACCCTAACCCTAAACTTAACCCTTACCCGAAGCCTTACCCTAACCCGTCCCCTAATCCTAACCCGTACGCTAACACTAACACGTACCCTAACACTTACGGTCACACTGAACCATTGTCGTACCCTAAACTGTACCCTAAACCGTCCCCGTCCCTTAACCCTAACCCTAACCCTAACCCTAACCCTAATCCTTACCCGAAGCCTTACCATAACCCGTCCCCTAATCCTAACCCGTACGCTAACACTAAACCGTAACCTAACACGTACGCTCACACTAAACCTTTGTCGTACCCTAACCTGTACCCTAAACCGTCCATGGCCCCTAACCCTAACCCTAACACTAACCCTTACCCGAAGCCTAACACTAACCCGTCCCCTAATCCTAAGCCGTGCGCTAACAATAACCCATACCCCAACATGTACGCTCAACTTAAACCGTTGTCGTACCCTAAACTGTGCCCATCCCCTAACCCTAACCCTAACCCTAACCCTAACACTTACCCGAAGCCTTACCCTAACCCGTCCCCTAATCCTAACCCGTATGCTAACGCTAACCCGTACCCTAACACGTACGCTCACCCTAAAACGTTGTTGTACCCTAACCTTTGCCCTAAACCGTCCCCGTCCCCTAACCCTAACACTAACCCTTACCCAAAGCCTTACCCTAACACGTCCCCTAATCCTAACACGTACGCTAACACTAAACCGTACCCTAACACGTACGCTCACTCTAAACCGTTGTCGTACCCTAACCTGTACCCTAAACCGTCCCCTTCCCCTAACCCTAACCCTAACCCTAACCCTTACCTGAAGCCTTACCATAACCTGTCCCCTAATCCTAAACCATACGCTAACACTAAGCCGTACCCTAACACGTATGCTCACCCTAAACAATTGTCGTACCCTAAACTGTACCCTCAACCATCCCCGTGCCCTAACCCTAACCCTAACCCTAACCCTAACCCTAAACCTTACCCGAAGCCTTACACTAACCCGTCCCCTAATCCTAAACCGTACGCTGACACTAACATGTAGCCTAACACGTACGCTCACCCTAAACCGTTTTCGTACACTAACCTGTACCCTAAACCGTGTCCGTCCCCTATACCTAACCCTAACCCTAACCCTAAACCTAACCCTTACCCGAAGCCTTACCCTTACCCGTCCCCTAATCCTAACCCGTACGCTAACAATAACACGTACCCTAAAACGTACGGTCACCCTGAACCATTGTCGTACCCTAAACTGTACCCTAAACCGTCCCCGTCCCTTAACCCTAACCCTAACCCTAACCCTAACCCTAAACCTTACCCGAAGCCTTAACATAACCCGTCCCCTAATCCTAACCCGTACACTAACATTAAATTGTAACCTAACACTTACGCTCACACTAAACCGTTGTCGTACCCTAACCTGTACCCTAAACCGTCCCCGTCCCCTAACCCTAACCGTAACCCTAACCCTATCACTAACGCTTACCCGAAGCCTAACACTAACCCGTCCCCTAATCCTAAGCCGTGCACTAACAGTAACCCATACCCCAACATGTACGCTCACCCTAAACCGTTGTCGTACCCTAACCTGTACCCAAACCGTCCCCGTCCCCGTCCCCTAACCCTAACCCTAACCCTAACCGTACCTTACCCGAAGCCTTACCCTAACCCGTCCCCTAATCCTAACCCGTATGCTAACACTAACCCGTACCCTAACACGTACGCTCACCCTAAACCATTGTCCTACCCTAACCTGTACCCTAAACCGTCCCCGTCCCCGTCCCCTAACCCTAACCCTAAACCTTCCCCGAAGCCTTACCCTAACCCGTCCCCTAATCCTAACCCATACGCTAACACTAACCCGTGCCCTAACACGTACGCTCACCCTAAAACGTTGTCGTACCCCAACCTGTACCCTAAACCGTCCCCGTCCCCTAACCCTAACCCTAATCCTAACCCTAACCCTAACCCTTACCCAAAGCCTTACCCTAACCCGTCCCCTAATCCTAACCCATACACTAACACTAACCCGTGCCCTAAAACATACGCTCACCCTAAACCGTTGTCGTACCCTAACCTGTACCCTAAACCGTCCCCATCCCCTAACTCTAACCCTAACCCTAACCCTAACCCTAACCCTAAACCTAACCCTTACCCGAAGCCTTACCCTAACCCGTCCCCTAATCCTAACCCGTACGCTAACACTAAACCGTACCCTAACACGTACGCTCACCCTAAACCGTTGTCGTACCCTAACCTGTACCCTAAACCGTCCCTGTCCCCTAACCCTAACCCTAACACTAACCCTTACCCGAAGCCTAACACTAACCCGTCCCCTAATCCTAAGCCGTGCGCTAACAATTACCCATACCCCAACATGTACGCTCAACCTAAATCGTTGTCGTACTCTAAACTGTGCCCATCCCCTAACCCTAACCCTAACCCTAACCCTAACACTTACCCGAAGCCTTACCCTAACCCGTCCCCTAATCCTAACCCGTATGCTAACACTAACCCGTACCCTAACACGTACGCTCACCCTAAACCGTTGTTGTACCCTAACCTTTACCCTAAACCGTCCCCGTCCCCGTCCCTAACCCTAACCCTAACCCTTACCCAAAGCCTTACCCTAACACGTCCCCTAATCCTAACCCGTACGCTAACACTAAACCGTACCCTAACACGTACGCTCACTCTAAACCGTTGTCGTACCCTAACCTGTACCCTAAACCGCCCCATCCCCTAACCCTAACCCTAAACCTAACCCTAATCCTAACCCTTACCCGAAGCCTTACCCTAACCCGTCCCATAATCATAACCCGTACGCTAACACTAACCCGTGCCCTAACACGTAGGCTCACCATAAATCATTGTCGTACCCTAACCTGTACCCTACACCATCCCCTTCCCCGTCCCCATCCCCTAAACCTAACCCTAACACTTACCCGAAGCCTTACCCTAACCCGTCCCCTAATCCTAAACTGTACGCTGACACTAACACGTACCCTAACACGTACGATCACCCTAAACCGTTGTCGTAACCTATCCTGTACCCTAAACCGTCCCCGTCCCCATCCCCTAACCATAACGCTAAGCCTAACCCTGAAGCTTACCCGAAGCCTTACCCTAACCCGTCCCCAATCCTAACCCGTACTGTAACACTAACCCGTACCCTAACACGTACACTCACCCTAAACCGTTGTCGTACCCTAACCTGTACCCTGAACCGTGTCCGTCCCCTAAACCTAACACTAAACCTAAACCTAACCCTAACCCTTACCCGAAGCCTTACCCTAACCCGTCCCCTAAACATAACCCGTACGAAAACACTAACACGTACCCTAACACGTACGGTCACCCTGAACCGTTGTCGTACACTAAACTGTACTCTAAACCGTCCCTGTCCCTTAACCCTAACCCTAACCCTAACCAAAACCCTAATCCTTACCCGAAGCCTTACCATAACCCGTCCCCTAATCCTAACCCATACATTAACACTAAACCGTAACCTAACACGTACGCTCAACCTAAACCGTTGTCGTACACTAACCTGTACCCTAAACCGTCCCTGTCCCCTACCCCTAACCATAACCCTAACCCTAACACTAACCCTTACCCGAAGCCTTACCCTAACCCGTACCCTAATCCTAACCCGTACGCTAACACTAACCCGTACACTAACACGTACGCTCACCGTAAACCGTTGTCGTACCCTAACTTGTAACCTAAACCGTCCCCGTCCTCTAACCCTATCCCTAACCCTAACACTTACCCAAAGCCTTACCCTAACACGTCAACTAAACCTAAATCGTACGCTAACACTAACCCATGCCCTAACACGTATGCTCACCCTAAACCGTTGTCGTACACTAACCTGTACACTAAACTGTCCCTGTCCCCTAACCCTAACCCTAACCCTAACCCTAACCATTACGCAAAGCTTTACCCTAACCCGTCCCCCAATACTAAACCATACGCTAACACTAACCCGTACCCTAACATGTACGCTCACCCTAAACCGTTCTCGTACCCTAAACTCTTCCCTAAACCATCCTCGTCCCCTAACCCTAACCCTAACCCTAACCCTAACCCTAGGTTCTACCCGAAGCCTTACACTAACCGGTCCCCTAACCCTAACCCGTACGCTAACACTAACCAGTACCCTAACATGTACGCTCACCCTTAACCATTGTCGTAACCTAACCTATACCCTAAACCGTCCCCGTCCCCTAACCTAACCCTAACCCTAACCCTTACGTGAAGCCTTACCCTAACCTGTCCCCTAATCCTAAACCATACGCTGACACTAACGCGTACCCTAACACGGACGCTCACCCTAAAACATTGTCGTACACTAAACTGTACCCTAATCCGTCCCCGTCCCCGTCCCCGTCCCATAACCCTAACCCTAACCCAAACCCTAACCCTAACCCTTACCCAAAGCCTTACACTAATCGGTCCCCTAATTCTAACCCGTATGATAACACTAACCCGTACCCTAACACGTACTCTCACCCTAAACCGTTGTCGTACCCTAACCTATACCCTAAACCGTCCCCGTCCCCGTCCCCTATCCCTAACCCTAACCCTAACCCTGAAGCTTACCCGAAGCCTTACCCTAACCCGTCCCCTAATTCTAACCCGTACGGTAACACTAACCCATACCCTAACACGTACGCTCACCCTAAACGGTTGTCGTACCCTAACCTGTACCCTAAACCGTGTCCGTCCCCTAAACCTAACCCTAACCCTAACCCTAACCTTAACCCTTACCCGAAGCCTTACCCTAACCCGACCCCTAATCCTAACCCGTACGCTAACACTAACACGTACCCTAACACTTACGGTCACACTGAACCATTGTCGTACACTAAACTGTACCCTAAACCGTCCCCGTCCCTTAACCCTAACCCTAACCCTAACCCTAACCCTAACCCTAATCCTTACCCGAAGCCTTACCATAACCCGTCCCCTAATCCTAACCCGTACGTTAACACTAAACCGTAACCTAACACGTACGCTCACACTAAACCGTTGTCGTACCCTAACCTGTACCCTAAACCGTCCCTGGCCCTTAACCCTAACCCTAACACTAACCCTTACCCGAAGCCTAACACTAACCCATCCCCTAATCCTAAGCCGTGCGCTAACAATTACCCATACCCCAACATGTACGCTCAACCTAAATCGTTGTCGTACCCTAAACTGTGCCCATCCCCTAACCCTAACCCTAACCCTAACCCTAACACTTACCCGAAGCCTTACCCTAACCCGTCCCCTAATCCTAACCCGTATGCTAACACTAACCCGTACCCTAACACGTACGCTCACCCTAAAACGTTGTTGTACCCTAACCTTTGCCCTAAACCGTCCCCGTCCCCGTCCACTAACCCTAACGCTAACCCTTACCCAAAGCCTTACCCTAACACGTCTCCTAATCCTAACCCGTACGCTAACACTAAACCGTACCCTAACACGTACGCTCACTCTAAACCGTTGTCGTACCCTAACCTGTACCCTAAACCGTCCCCGTCCCCTAACCCTAACCCTAAACCTAACCCTTACCCGAAGCCTTACCATAACCTGTCCCCAATCCTAAACCACATGCTAACACTAAGCCGTACCCTAACACGTATGCTCACCCTAAACAATTGTCGTACCCTAAACTGTACCCTCAACCATCCCCGTGCCCTATCCCTAACCCTAACCCAAACCCTAACCCTAAACCTTACCCGAAGCCTTACACTAACCCGTCCCCTAATCCTAAACCGTACGCTGACACTAACATGTAGCCTAACACGTACGCTCACCCTAAACCGTTTTCGTACACTAACCTGTACCCTAAACCGTGTCCGTCCCCTATACCTAACCCTAACCCTAACCCTAAACCTAACCCTTACCCGAAGCCTTACCCTTACCCGTCACCTAATCCTAACCCGTACGCTAACAATAACACGTACCCTAAAACGTACGGTCACCCTGAACCATTGTCGTACCCTAAACTGTACCCTAAACCGTCCCCGTCCCTTAACCCTAACCCTAACCCTAACCCTAACCCTAATCCTTACCCGAAACCTTAACATAACCCGTCCCCTAATCCTAACCCGTACACTAACATTAAATTGTAACCTAACACTTACGCTCACACTAAACAGTTGTCGTACCCTAACCTGTACCCTAAACCGTCCCCGTCCCCTAACCCTAACCGTAACCCTAACCCTATCACTAACGCTTACCCGAAGCCTAACACTAACCCGTCCCCTAATCCTAAGCCGTGCACTAACAGTAACCCATACCCCAACATGTTCGATCACACTAAACCGTTGTCGTGCCCTAACCTGTCCCCAACCCCTAACCCTAACCCTAACCCTAACCCTTACCCGAAGCCTTACCCTAACCCGTCCCCTAATCCTAACCCGTACGCTAACACTAACCCGTACCCTAACACGTACGCTCACCCTAAAACGTTGTCGTACCCTAACCTGTACCCTAAACCGTCCCCGTCCCCTAACCCTAACCCTAACTACCTTACCCGAAGCCTTACCCTAACCCGTCCCCTAATCCTAACCCGTACGCTAACACTAACCCGTGCCCTAACACGTACGCTCACCCTAAAACGTTGTCGTACCCTAACCTGTACCCTAAACCGTCCCCGTGCCCTAACCCTAACCCTAAGCCTAACCCTAACCCTAAACCTTACCCGAAGCCTTACCCTAACCCGTCCCCTAATCCTAACCCGTACGCTAACACTAACCCGTAACCTAACACGTACGCTCACCCTAAACCGTTGTCGTACCCTAACCTGTACCCTAAACCGTGTCCATCCCCTAACCCTAACCCTAACCCTAACCCTAACCCTAACCCTAAACCTAACCCTTACCCGAAGCCTTACCCTAACCCGTCCCCTAATCCTAACCCGTACGCTAACACTAACCCGTACCCTAACACGTACGCTCACCCTAAACTGTTGTCGTACCCTAACCTGTACCCTAAACCGTCCCCGTCCCCTAACCCTAACCCTAACCCTAACCCTTACCCTTACCCTAACCTTTACCCGAAGCCTTACACTAACCCGTCCCCAATCCTAACCCGTAGGCTAACACTAACCCGTACCCTAACACGTACGCTCACCTAAACCGTTGTCGTACCCTAACCTGTACCCTAAACCGTCCCCTAACTGTAACCCTAACCCTAACCCTAACCCTTACCCGAAGCATTACCCTAACCCGTCCCCTAATCCTAACCCGTACGCTAACACTAACCCGTACCCTAACACGTACGCTCATCTAAACCGTTGTCGTACCCTAACCTGTACCCTAAACCGTCCCGGTCTAACCCTAACCCTAACCCTAACCCTAACCCTAACTTTTACCTGAAGCCTTACCCTAACCCGTCCCCTAATCCTAACCCGTATGCTAACACTAACCAGTACCCTAACACGTACGCTCACCCTAAACTTTTGTCGTGCCCTAACCTGTACCCTAAACCGTCCCCATCCCCTAACCCTAACCCTAACCCTAACCCTAACCCTAACCCTTACCCGAAGCCTTACCCTAACCCGTCCCCTAATCCTAAACTGTACGCTGACACTAACACGTACCCTAACACGTACGATCACCCTAAACCGTTGTCGTAACCTATCCTGTACCCTAAACCGTCCCCGTCCCCGTCCCCTAACCATAACGCTAAGCCTAACCCTGAAGCTTACCCGAAGCCTTACCCTAACCCGTCCCCAATCCTAACCCGTACTGTAACACTAACCCGTACCCTAACACGTACACTCACCCTAAACCGTTGTCGTACCCTAACCTGTACCCTGAACCGTGTCCGTCCCCTAAACCTAACACTAAACCTAAACCTAACCCTAACCCTTACCCGAAGCCTTACCCTAACCCGTCCCCTAAACATGACCCGTACGAAAACACTAACACGTACCCTAACACGTACGGTCACCCTGAACCGTTGTCGTACACTAAACTGTACCCTAAACCGTCCCCGTCCCTTAACCCTAACCCTAACCCTAACCAAAACCCTAATCCTTACCCGAAGCCTTACCATAACCCGTCCCCTAATCCTAACCCATACATTAACACTAAACTGTAACCTAACACGTACGCTCAACCTAAACCGTTGTCGTACACTAACCTGTACCCTAAACCGTCCCTGTCCCCTACCCCTAACCATAACCCTAACCCTAACACTAACCCTTACCCGAAGCCTTACCCTAACCCGTACCCTAATCCTAACCCGTACGCTAACACTAACCCGTACACTAACACGTACGCTCACCGTAAACCGTTGTCGTACCCTAACTTGTAACCTAAACCGTCCCCGTCCCCTAACCCTAACCCTAACCCTAACCCTAACACTTACCCAAAGCCTTACCCTAACACGTCAACTAAACCTAAATCGTACGCTAACACTAACCCATGCCCTAACACGTACGCTCACCCTAAACCGTTGTCGTACACTAACCTGTACACTAAACTGTCCCTGTCCCCTAACCCTAACCCTAACCCTAACCCTAACCATTACGCAAAGCTTTACTCTAACCCGTCCCCCAATCCTAAACCGTACGCTAACACTAACCCGTACCCTAACATGTACGCTCACCCTAAACCGTTCTCGTACCCTAAACTGTTCCCTAAACCATCCTCGTCCCCTAACCCTAACCCTAACCCTAACCCTAACCCTAGCTTTTACCCGAAGCCTTACACTAACCGGTCCCCTAACCCTAACCCGTACGCTAACACTAACCAGTACCCTAACATGTACGCTCACCCTTAACCATTGTCGTACCCTAACCTATACCCTAAACCGTCCCCGTCCCCTAACCTAACCCTAACCCTAACCCTTACGTGAAGCCTTACCCTAACCTGTCCCCTAATCCTAAACCGTACGCTGACACTAACGCGTACCCTAACACGGACGCTCACCCTAAAACATTGTCGTACACTAAACTGTACCCTAATCCGTCCCCGTCCCCGTCCCCGTCCCATAACCCTAACCCTAACCCAAACCCTAACCCTAACCCTTACCCAAAGCCTTACACTAATCGGTCCCCTAATTCTAACCCGTATGCTAACACTAACCCGTACCCTAACACGTACTCTCACCCTAAACCGTTGTCGTACCCTAACCTATACCCTAAACCGTCCCCGTCCCCGTCCCCTATCCCTAACCCTAACCCTAACCCTGAAGCTTACCCGAAGCCTTACCCTAACCCGTCCCCTAATTCTAACCCGTACGGTAACACTAACCCATACCCTAACACGTACCCTCACCCTAAACGGTTGTCGTACCCTAACCTGTACCCTAAACCGTGTCCGTCCCCTAAACCTAACCCTAACCCTAACCCTAACCTTAACCCTTACCCGAAGCCTTACCCTAACCCGTCCCCTAATCCTAACCCGTACGCTAACACTAACACGTACCCTAACACTTACGGTCACACTGAACCATTGTCGTACCCTAAACTGTACCCTAAACCGTCCCCGTCCCTTAACCCTAACCCTAACCCTAACCCTAACCCTAATCCTTACCCGAAGCCTTACCATAACCCGTCCCCTAATCCTAACCCGTACGCTAACACTAAACCGTAACCTAACACGTACGCTCACACTAAACCTTTGTCGTACCCTAACCTGTACCCTAAACCGTCCATGGCCCCTAACCCTAACCCTAACACTAACCCTTACCCGAAGCCTAACACTAACCCGTCCCCTAATCCTAAGCCGTGCGCTAACAATAACCCATACCCCAACATGTACGCTCAACTTAAACCGTTGTCGTACCCTAAACTGTCCCCATCCCCTAACCCTAACCCTAACCCTAACCCTAACACTTACCCGAAGCCTTACCCTAACCCGTCCCCTAATCCTAACCCGTATGCTAACACTAACCCGTACCCTAACACGTACGCTCACCCTAAAACGTTGTTGTACCCTAACCTTTGCCCTAAACCGTCCCCGTCCCCCCTAACCCTAACGCTAACCCTTACCCAAAGCCTTACCCTAACACGTCCCCTAATCCTAACCCGTACACTAACACTAAACCGTACCCTAACACGTACGCTCACTCTAAACCGTTGTCGTACCCTAACCTGTACCCTAAACCGTCCCCGTCCCCGTCCCCTAACCCTAACCCTAACCCTTACCCGAAGCCTTACCATAACCTGTCCCCTAATCCTAAACCATACGCTAACACTAAGCCGTACCCTAACACGTATGCTCACCCTAAACAATTGTCGTACCCTAAACTGTACCCTCAACCATCCCCGTGCCCTAACCCTAACCCTAACCCTAACCCTAACCCTAAACCTTACCCGAAGCCTTACACTAACCCGTCCCCTAATCCTAAACCGTACGCTGACACTAACACGTAGCCTAACACGTACGCTCACCCTAAACCGTTTTCGTACACTAACCTGTACCCTAAACCGTGTCCGTCCCCTATACCTAACCCTAACCCTAACCCTAAACCTAACCCTTACCCGAAGCCTTACCCTTACCCGTCCCCTAATCCTAACCCGTACGCTAACAATAACACGTACCCTAAAACGTACGGTCACCCTGAACCATTGTCGTACCCTAAACTGTACCCTAAACCGTCCCCGTCCCTTAACCCTAACCCTAACCCTAACCCTAACCCTAAACCTTACCCGAAGCCTTAACATAACCCGTCCCCTAATCCTAACCCGTACACTAACATTAAATTGTAACCTAACACGTACGCTCACACTAAACCGTTGTCGTACCCTAACCTGTACCCTAATCCGTCCCCGTCCCCTAACCCTAACCGTAACCCTAACCCTATCACTAACGCTTACCCGAAGCCTAACACTAACCCGTCCCCTAATCCTAAGCCGTGCACTAACAGTAACCCATACCCCAACATGTTCGCTCAACCTAAACCGTTGTCGTGCCCTAAACTGTCCCCAACCCCTAACCCTAACCCCAACCCTAACCCTTACCCGAAGCCTTACCCTAACCCGTCCCCTAATCCTAACCCGTACGCTAACACTAACCCGTACCCTAACACGTACGCTCACCCTAAAACGTTGTCGTACACTAACCTGTACCCTAAACCGTCCCCGTCCCCTAACCCTAACCCTAAACCTTACCCGAAGCCTTACCCTAACCCGTCCCCTAATCCTAACCCGTACGCTAACACTAACCCGTACCCTAACACGTACGCTCACCCTAAAACGTTGTCGTACACTAACCTGTACCCTAAACCGTCCCCGTGCCCTAACCCTAACCCTAAGCCTAACCCTACCACTAAACCTTACCCGAAGCCTTACACTAAACCGTCCCCTAATCCTAAACCATACGCTGACACTAACACATAGCCTAACACGTACGCTCACCCTAAACCGTTGTTGTACCCTAAACTGTACCGTAAACCGTGTCCATCCCCTAACTCTAACCCTAACCCTAACCCTAACCCTAACCCTAAACCTAACCCTTACCCGAAGCCTTACCCTAACCCGTCCCCTAATCCTAACCCGTACGCTAACACTTACCCGTACCCTAACACGTACGCTCACCCTAAACTGTTGTCGTACCCTAACCTGTTCTCTAAAGCTTCCCCATCCCCTAACCCTAAACCTAACCCTAACACTTACCCTTACCCTAACCTTTACCCGAAGCCTTACACTATCCCGTCCCCAATCCGAACCCGTAGGCTAACACTAACCCGTGCCCTAAAACGTACGCTCACCTAAACCGTTGTCGTACCCTAACCTGTACCCTAAAACGTCCCCTAACTGTAACCCTAACCCTAACCCTAACCCTTACCCGAAACATTACCCTAACCCGTCCCCTAATCCGAATCCGTACGCTAACACTAACCCATACCCTAACACGCACGCTCATCTAAACCGTTGTCGTACCCTAACATGTACCCTAAACCGTCCCGGTCTAATAACCCTAACCCTAACCCTAACCCTAGCTTTTACCCGAAGCCTTACCCTAACCGGTCCCCTAATCCGAACCCGTACGCTAACACTAACCCGTACCCTAACACGTACGCTCAACCTAAACTTTTGTCGTGCCCTAACCTGTACCCTAAACCGTCCCCATCCCCTAACCCTAACCCTAACCCTAACCCTAACCCTAACCCTAACCCCTAACCCTAACCCTAACCCTAACCCTAACCCTAACCCTAACCCTAACCCTAACCCTAACCCTTACCCGAAGCCTTACCCTAACCCATCCCCTAATCCTAACCCGTACGCTAACACTAAACCTTACCCTAACACGTACGCACACTCTAAACTGTTGTCATATCCTATCCTGTACCCTAAACCTTCCCCGTGCCCGTCCCCTAACCCTAAGCCTAACCCTTTCCCGAAGCCTTACCCTAACCTGTCCCCTAATCCTAACCCGTACGCTAACACTAACCCTTACCCTAACACGTACGCACACCCTAAACTGTTGTCAAATCCTATCCTGTACCCTAAACCTTCCCCGTTCCTGTCCCCTAACCCTAACCCTAACCCTTACCCGAAGCCTTACACTAACCTGTCCCCTAATCCTAACCCGTACGCTAACAGTAACCCGTACCCTAACACATAGGCTCACTCTAAACCGTTCTCGTACACTAACCTGTACCCTAAACCGTCCCCATCCCCTAACCCTAACCCTAACCCTTACCCGGAGCCTTACCCTAACCCGTCCTCTAATCCTAAACCGTACGCTAACACTAACCCGTACCCTAACATGTTCGCTCACCCTAAACCGTTATCTTAACCTAAGCTGTACCCTAAACAGTCCCCGTCGCCTAAACATAACCGTAACCCTAACCCTAACACTAACACTTACCCGAAGGCTTACCCTAACCCGTCCCCTAATCCTAAACCGTACGCTAACACTAACCCGTACCCTAACACGTACGCTCACCCTAAACCGTTGTCGTAGCCTAACGTGTACCCTAAACCCTCCCCATGCCCTAACACTTACCCTAAACCTAACCCTAACCCTAACCCTTACCCGAAGCTTAACCTAACCCGTCCCCTAATCCTAACCCGTTCGCTAACACTAACACATACCCTACCACGTACGCTCACCCTAAAGCAGTGTTGTACCCTAACGTGTACCCTAAACGTTCCTGTGCCCTAACCCTAACCCTAACCCTAAACAAAACCCTAACCCTTACCCGGAGCCTTACCCTAACCCGTCCCCTAATCCTAACCCGTACGCTAACACTAACCTGTGCCCTAACACGTACGCTCAACCTAAACCATTGTCGTACACTAACCTGTACCCTAAACCGTCCCCTAACCCTAACCCTAACCCTAACCCTTACCCGAAGCCTTACCCTAACCCGTCCTCTAATCCTAACCTGTACGCTAACGGTAAACTGTGCCCTAACATGTACCCTCACCCTAAACCGTTGTCCTACCCTAACCTGTACTCTAAACCGTCCCCGTCCCCTAACCCTAACCAAAACCCTAACTCTATACTTAACCCTTACTCGAAGCCTTACCCTAACCCGTCCACTAATCCTAACCCGTACGCTTACACTAAAAATTATCCTAACACGTACGCTCACCCTAAACCTTTGTCGTACCCTAACCTGTGCCCTAAACCGTCCCCGTCCCCATCCCCTAACCCTAACTCTAAGACTTACCCGAAGCCTTACCCTAACCTGTACCCAAATCCTAACCCATACGCTAACACTAACCCATACACTAACACATATGCTCACCCTAAATCCTTGTTGTACCCTAACCTGTACCCTAAACTGTCCCCGTCCCCTAACCCTAACCCTAGCCCTAACCGTAACACTTACCCGAAGCCTTACCCTATCCTGTCCCCTAATCCTAACCCGTACGATAACACAAACCCGTACCCTAACACGTACGCTCAACCTAAACCATTGTCGTACCCTAGCCTGTACCCTAAACCGTCCCCTAACCCTAACCCTTACCCGAAGCCTTACCCTAACCCGTCCTCTAATCCTAAACTGTACGCTAACAGTAAACTGTGCCCTATCATGTACGCTCACCCTAAACCGTTGTCCTACCCTAACCTGTACCCTAAACCATCCCAATCCCCGTCCCCTAACCCTAACCCTAACCCTAACCCTTACACTTATCCGAAGCCTTACCTTAACCCATCCCCTAATCCTAATCGGTACACTAACTCTAACCCGTAAACTTACACGTACGCTCACCCTAAACCGTTGTCGTACACTAACATGTACCCTAAACCGTCCCCATCCCCTAGCCCTAACCCTAACCCTAACCCTAACACTTACCCGAAACCTTACCCTAACTCGTCCCCTAATCCTAAGCCGTAGGCTAAAACTAACCCTTACCCTAACACGTACGCTCACACTAAACTGTGGTCGTACCCTAACCTGTACCCTAAACCGCCCCATCCCCTAACCCTAACCCTAAACCTAACCCTAATCCTAACCCTTACCCGAAGCCTTACCCTAACCCGTCCCATAATCATAACCCGTACGCTAACACTAACCCGTGCCCTAACACGTAGGCTCACCATAAATCATTGTCGTACCCTAACCTGTACCCTAAACCATCCCCATCCCCGTCCCCGTCCCCTAAACCTAACCCTAACACTTACCCGAAGCCTTACCCTAACCTGTCCCCTAATCCTAACCCTTACGCTAACACTAACCCTTGCCCTAACATGTACATTCACCCTAAACCGTTGTCTTACCCTAATCTGTACCCTAAACCGTCCCTGTAACCTAACCCTAACACTAACACAAACCCTAAACCGAACCCTTACACGAAGCCTTCCCCTAAACCGTCCCCTAACCCTAAACCGTACGCTAACCCTAACCCGTACCCTAACACGTACGCTCACCCTAAACCGCTGTCGTACCCTAAACTGCACCCTCAACCGTCCCCGTCCCCAAACCCTAACCCTAACCCTAACCCATCCCCTAATCCTAACCCGTACGCTAACTCTAAGCCATACCCTAACACGTACGCTCACCCTAAACCGTTCTCGTACACTAACCTGTAACCTAAACTGTCCCCGTCCCCTAACCCTAAACCTAACCCTTACCCGAAGCCTTACCTTAACCCGTCCTCTAATCCTATCCCGTACGCTAACTCTAAGCCGTACCCTAACACGTACGCTCACCTTAAACCGTTGTCATATACTAACATGTACCCTAAACCGTCCCCGTCTAATAACCCTAACCCGAACCCTAACCCTAACCCTAACCCTAGCTTTTACCCGAAGCCTTACCCTAACCGGTCCCCTAATCCGAACCCGTATGCTAACACTAACCCGTACCCTAACACGTACGCTCAACCTAAACTTTTGTCCTGCCCTAACCTGTACCCTAAACCGTCCCCATCCCCTAACCCTAACCCTAACCCTAACCCTAACCCTAACCCTTACCCGAAGCCTTACCCTAACCCGTCCCCTAATCCTAAACTGTACGCTGACACTAACACGTACCCTAACACATACGATCACCCTAAACCGTTGTCGTAACCTAACCTGTACCCTAAACCGTCCCCGTCCCCGTCCCCTAACCATAACGCTAAGCCTAACCCTGAAGCTTACCCGAAGCCTTACCCTAACCCGTCCCCAATCCTAACCCGTACTGTAACACTAACCCGTACCCTAACACGTACACTCACCCTAAACCATTGTCGTACCCTAACCTGTACCCTGAACCGTGTCCGTCCCCTAAACCTAACACTAAACCTAAACCTAACCCTAACCCTTACCCGAAGCCTTACCCTAACCCGTCCCCTAAACATAACCCGTACGAAAACACTAACACGTACCCTAACACGTACGGTCACCCTGAACCGTTGTCGTACACTAAACTGTACCCTAAACCGTCCCCGTCTCTTAACCCTAACCCTAACCCTAACCAAAACCCTAATCCTTACCCGAAGCCTTACCATAACCCGTCCCCTAATCCTAACCCATACATTAACACTAAACCGTAACCTAACACGTACGCTCAACCTAAACCGTTGTCGTACACTAACCTGTACCCTAAACCGTCCCTGTCCCCTACCCCTAACCATAACCCTAACCCTAACACTAACCCTTACCCGAAGCCTTACCCTAACCCGTACCCTAATCCTAACCCGTACGCTAACACTAACCCGTACACTAACACGTACGCTCACCGTAAACAGTTGTCGTACCCTAACTTGTAACCTAAACCGTCCCCGTCCCCTAACCCTAACCCTAACACTTACCCAAAGCCTTACCCTAACACGTCAACTAAACCTAAATCGTACGCTAACACTAACCCATGCCCTAACACGTACGCTCACCCTAAACCGTTGTCGTACACTAACCTGTACACTAAACTGTCCCTGTCCCCTAACCCTAACCCTAACCCTAACCCTAACCATTACGCAAAGCTTTACCCTAACCCGTCCCCCAATCCTAAACCATACGCTAACACTAACCCGCACCCTAACATGTACGCTCACCCTAAACCGTTCTCGTACCCTAAACTGTTCCCTAAACCATCCTCGTCCCCTAACCCTAACCCTAACCCTAACCCTAACCCTAGCTTTTACCCGAAGCCTTACACTAACCGGTCCCCTAACCCTAACCCGTACGCTAAGACTAACCAGTACCCTAACATGTACGCTCACCCTTAACCATTGTCGTACACTAACCTATACCCTAAACCGTCCCCGTCCCCTAACCTAACCCTAACCCTAACCCTTACGTGAAGCCTTACCCTAACCTGTCCCCTCATCCTAAACCGTACGCTGACACTAACGCGTACCCTAACACGGACGCTCACCCTAAAACATTGTCGTACACTAAACTGTACCCTAATCCTTCCCCGTCCCCGTCCCCGTCCCATAACCCTAACCCTAACCCAAACCCTAACCCTAACCCTTACCCAAAGCCTTACCCAAATCGGCCCCCTAATTCTAACCCGTATGATAACACTAACCCATACCCTAACACGTACTCTCACCCTAAACCGTTGTCGTACCCTAACCTATACCCTAAACCGTCCCCGTCCCCGTCCCCTATCCCTAACCCTAACCCTAACCCTGAAGCTTACCCGAAGCCTTACCCTAACCCGTCCCCTAATTCTAACCCGTACGGTAACACTAACCCATACCCTAACACGTACGCTCACCCTAAACGGTTGTCGTACCCTAACCTGTACCCTAAACCGTGTCGGTCCCCTAAACCTAACCCTAACCCTAACCCTAACCTTAACCCTTACCCGAAGCCTTACCCTAACCCGTCCCCTAATCCTAACCCGTACGCTAACACTAACACGTACCCTAACACTTACGGTCACCCTGAACCATTGTCGTACCCTAAACTGTACCCTAAACCGTCCCCGTCCCTTAACCCTAACACTAACCCGAACCCTAACCCTAATCCTTACCCGAAGCCTTACCATAACCCGTCCCCTAATCCTAACCCGTACGCTAACACTAAACCGTAACCTAACACGTACGCTCACACTAAACCGTTGTCGTACCCTAACCTGAACCCTAAACCGTCCCTGGCCCCTAACCCTAACCCTAACACTAACCCTTACCCGAAGCCTAACACTAACCCGTCCCCTAATCCTAAGCCGTGCGCTAACAATTACCCATACCCCAACATGTACGCTCAACCTAAACCGTTGTCGTACCCTAAACTGTCCCCATCCCCTAACCCTAACCCTAACCCTAACCCTAACACTTACCCGAAGCCTTACCCTAACCCGTCCCCTAATCCTAACCCGTATGCTAACACTAACCCGTACCCTAACACGTACGCTCACCCTAAAACGTTGTTGTACCCTAACCTTTGCCCTAAACCGTCCCCGTCCCCTAACCCTAACCCTAACGCTAACACTTACCCAAAGCCTTACCCTAACACGTCCCCTAATCCTAACCCGTACGCTAACACTAAACCGTACCCTAACACGTACGCTCACTCTAAACCGTTGTCGTACCCTAACCTGTACCCTAAACCGTCCACGTCCCCTAACCCTAACCCTAACCCTAACCCTTACCCGAAGCCTTACCATAACCTGTCCCCTAATCCTAAACCATATGCTAACACTAAGCCGTACCCTAACACGTATGCTCACCCTAAACAATTGTCGTACCCTAAACTGTACCCTCAACCATCCCCGTGCCCTAACCCTAACCCTAACCCTAACCCTAACCCTAAACCTTACCCGAAGCCTTACACTAACCCGTCCCCTAATCCTAAACCGTACGCTGACACTAACACGTAGCCTAAAACGTACGCTCACCCTAAACCGTTTTCGTACACTAACCTGTACCCTAAACCGTGTCCGTCCCCTATACCTCACCCTAACCCTAACCCTAAACCTAACCCTTACCCGAAGCCTTACCCTTACCCGTCCCCTAATCCTAACCCGTACGCTAACAATAACACGTACCCTAAAACGTACGGTCACCCTGAACCATTGTCGTGCCCTAACCTGTACCCTAAACCGTCCACGTCCCCTAACCCTAACCCTAACCCTAACCATTCCCCGAAGCCTTACCCTAACCGTCCCCTAATCCTAACCCGTACGCTCACACTAACCCGTGCCCTAACACGTACGCTCACCCTGAACCGTTGTCGTACCCTAACCTGTACCCTAAACCGTCCCCGTCCCCTAAACCTAACCCTAACCTCACCCTAATCCTAACCCTTACCCAAAGCCTTACCCTAACCCGTCCCCTAATCCTAACCCGTACACTAACACTAACCCGTGCCCTAAAACATACGCTCAACCTAAACCGTTGTCGTACCCTAACCTGTACCCTAAACCGTCCCCGTGCCCTAACCCTAACCCTAACCCTAACCCTAACCCTAAATCTAACCCTTACCCGAAGCCTTACCCTAACCCGTCCCCTAATCCTAACCCGTACGCTAACAATAAAACATACCCTAAAACGTACGGTCACCCTGAACCATTGTCGTACCCTAAACTGTACCCTAAACCTTCCCCGTCCCTTAACCCTAACCCTAACCCTATCCCTAACCCTAACCCTAATCCTTTCCCGAAGCCTTAACATAACCCGTCTCCTAATCCTAACCCGTACGCTAATATTAAATCGTAACCTAACACGTACGCTCACACTAAACCGTTGTCGTACCCTAACCTGTACCCTAAACCGTCCCTGTCCCCTAACCCTAACCGTAACCCTAACCCTAACACTAACCCTTACCCGGAGCCTAACACTAAACCGTCCCCTAATCCTAACCCGTACACTAACACTAAACCGTGCCCTAAAACATACGCTCAACCTAAACCGTTGTCGTACCCTAACCTGTACCCTAAACCGTCCCCGTGCCCTAACCCTAACCCTAAGCCTAACCCTACCACTAAACCTTACCCGAAGCCTTACACTAAACCGTCCCCTAATCCTAAACCATACGCTGACACTAACACATAGCCTAACACGTACGCTCACCCTAAACCGTTGTCGTACCCTAAACTGTACCGTAATCCGTGCCCATCCCCTAACCCTAACCCTAACCCTAATCCTAACCCTAACCCTAACCCTTACCCGAAGCCTTACCCTAACCCATCCCCTAATCCTAACCCGTACGCTAACACTAACCCGTACCCTAACACGTACGCTCACCCTAAACTGTTGTCGTACCCTAACCTGTTCTCTAAAGCTTCCCCATCCCCTAACCCTAAACCTAACCCTAACACTTACCCTTACCCTAACCTTTACCCGAAGCCTTACACTATCCCGTCCCCAATCCGAACCCGTAGGCTAACACTAACCCGTGCCCTAAAACGTACGCTCACCTAAACCGTTGTCGTACCCTAACCTGTACCCTAAAACGTCCCCTAACTGTAACCCTAACCCTAACCCTAACCCTTACCCGAAACATTACCCTAACCCGTCCCCTAACCCGATTCCGTACGCTAACACTAACCCGTACCCTAACACGTACACCCACCCTAAAACGCTGTCGTCCCCTAACCTGTACCCTAAACCATCCCCGTCCCCTACCCTAACCCTAACACTAACCCTAACCCTAACCCTTACCCAAAGCCTTACCCTAACATGTCACCTAATCCTAACCCGTACGCTAACACTAACCCGTGCCCTAACACGTACGGTCACCCTAAACCTTTGTCGTACCCTAACCTATACCCTAAACCGTCCCTGTCCCCATCCCCTAACCCTAACCTAAACCTAACACTAACACTTACCCAAGGCCTTACCCTAACCCATCCCCTAATCCTAACCCGTATGCTAACACTAACCCGTACCCTAACACGTACACTCACCCTAAACCGTTGTCCTACCCTAACCTGTACCGTAAACCGTCCCCGTCCCCTAACCGTAACACTAACCCTAAACCTTACAAATACCCAAAGCCTTACCCTAACCCATCACCTAATCCTAACCCGTACGCTAACACTAACCCGTGCCCTAACACGTACGCTCACCCTAAACCGTTGTTGTACCCTAACCTGTACCCTATACCGCCCCATCCCCTAACCCTAACCCTAAACCTAACCCTAATCCTAACCCTTACCCGAAGCCTTACCCTAACCCGTCCCATACTCATAACCCGTACGCTAACACTAACCCGTGCCCTAACACGTAGGCTCACCATAAATCATTGTCGTACCCTAACCTGTACCCTAAACCATCCCCATCCCCTTTCCCGTCTCCTAACCCTAACCCGAACCCTAACCCTAACCCTTACCCGAAGCCTTACCCTAACCTGTCCCCTAATCCTAACACTTACGCTAACACTAACCCTTGCCCTAACATGTACACTCACCCTAAACCGTTGTCTTACCCTAACCTGTACCCTAAACCGTCCCTGTACCCTAACCCTAACCCTAACACTAACCCTAAACCGAACCCTTACCCGAAACCTTCCCCTAACCCGTCCCCTAATCCTAAACCGTACGCTAACCCTAACCCGTGCACTAACATGTACGATCACCCTAAACCGCTGTCGTACCCTAAACTGTACCCTAAACCGTCCCCGTCCCCTAACCCTAACCCTAACCCTAAACCTTACCCGAAGCCTTCCCCTAACCCGTCCCCTAATCCTAACCCGTACGCTAACTCTAAGCCATACCCTAACACGTACGCTCACCCTAAACCGTTCTCGTACACTAACCTGTAACCTAAACCGTCCCCGTCCCCTAACCCTAACCCTAACCCTTACCCGAAGCCTTACCTTAACCCGTCCTCTAATCCTAACCCGTACGCTAACAGTAAACTGTGCCCTAACATGTACGCTGAACCTAAACCATTGTCCTACCCTAACCTGTACCCTAAACCGTCCCACTCCCCTAACCTTAACCCTAACCCTAACCCTAACACTTACACCAAGCCTTACCCTAACCCGTGCCCTAATCCTAACCCGTACGCTAACACTAACCCATACCCTAACACGTACGCTCACCCTAAACCGCTGTCGTACACTAACCTGTACCCTAAACCGTCCCCGTCCCCGTCCCCGTCCCCTAACCCTAACCCTAAACCTAACCCTTACCCGAAGCCTTACCCTAACCCGTCCCCTAATCCTAACCCGTACGCTAACACTAAACCGTGCCCTAACACGTACGCTCACCCTAAAGTGTGGTTGTACCCTAACCAGTACACTAAACCGTCCCCGTCCCCGTTCCCTAACCCTAACCCTAACCCAAACCCTAAGCCTTACCCGAAGCCATAACCTAACCCGTCTCATAATCCTAACCGATACGCTAAAACTAACCCATGCCCTAACACATACGCTCAGCCTAAACCGTTGTCGTACCCTAACCTGTACCCTAAACTGTCCCCGTCCCCTAACCCTAACCCTAATCCTTACCCGAAGCCTTACACTAACCCGTCCCCTAATCCTAACCCATACGCTAACTCTAACCCGTATCCTAACACGTACGCTCACCCTAAACCATTCTCATACACTAACCTGTACCCTAAACCATCCCCGTCAACTAACCTTAACCCTAACCCTTACCCGAAGCCTTACCATAACCCGTCCTCTAATCCTAACCCGTACGCTAACAGTAAACTGTGCCCTAAAATGTACGCTCAACCTAAACCATTGTCCTACCCTAACTTGTACCCTAAACCGTCCCCGTCCCCTAACCCTAACCCTAAACCTAGCCCTAAACCTAAACCTTACCCCAAGCCTTACCCTAACCCGACCCTTAATCCTAACCCGTACGCTAACACTAACCCATACCGTAACACGCACGCTCACCCTAAACCGTTGTCGTACCCTAACATGTACCCTAAACCATCCCCGTCTAATAACCCTAACCCTAACCCTAACCCTAACCCTAACCCTAGCTTTTACCCGAAGCCTTACCCTAACCGGTCCCCTAATCCGAACCCGTATGCTAACACTAACCCGTACCCTAACACGTACGCTCAACCTAAACTTTTGTCGTGCCCTAACCTGTACCCTAAACCGTCCCCATCCCCTAACCCTAACCCTAACCCTAACCCTAACCCTAACCCTTACCCGAAGCCTTACCCTAACCCGTCCCCTAATCCTAAATTGTACGCTGACACTAACACGTACCCTAACACGTACGATCACCCTAAACCGTTGTCGTAACCTAACTTGTACCCTAAACCGTCCCCGTCCCCTAACCATAACGCTAAGCCTAACCCTGAAGCTTACCCGAAGCCTTACCCTAACCCGTCCCCAATCCTAACCCGTACTGTAACACTAACCCGTACCCTAACACGTACACTCACCCTAAACCATTGTCGTACCCTAACCTGTACCCTGAACCGTGTCCGTCCCCTAAACCTAACACTAAACCTAAACCTAACCCTAACCCTTACCCGAAGCCTTACCCTAACCCGTCCCCTAAACATAACCCGTACGAAAACACTAACACGTACCCTAACACGTACGGTCACCCTGAACCGTTGTCGTACACTAAACTGTACCCTAAACCGTCCCCGTCCCTTAACCCTAACCCTAACCCTAACCAAAACCCTAATCCTTACCCGAAGCCTTACCATAACCCGTCCCCTAATCCTAACCCATACATTAACACTAAACCGTAACCTAACACGTACGCTCAACCTAAACCGTTGTCGTACACTAACCTGTACCCTAAACCGTCCCTGTCCCCTACCCCTAACCATAACCCTGACCGTAACACTAACCCTTACCCGAAGCCTTACCCTAACCCGTACCCTAATCCTAACCCGTACGCTAACACTAACCCGTACACTAACACGTACGCTCACCGTAAACCGTTGTCGTACCCTAACTTGTAACCTAAACTGTCCCCGTCCCCTAACCCTAACCCTAACCCTAACCCTAACACTTACCCAAAGCCTTACCCTAACACGTCAACTAAACCTAAATCGTACGCTAACACTAACCCATGCCCTAACACGTACGCTCACCCTAAACCGTTGTCGTACACTAACCTGTACACTAAACTGTCCCTGTCCCCTAACCCTAACCCTAACCCTAACCCTAACCGTTACGCAAAGCTTTACCCTAACCCGTCCCCCAATCCTAAACCATACGCTAACACTAACCCGTACCCTAACATGTACGCTCACCCTAAACTATTCTCGTACCCTAAACTGTTCCCTAAACCATCCTCGTCCCCTAACCCTAACCCTAACCCTAACCCTAACCCTAGCTTTTACCCGAAGCCTTACACTAACCGGTCCCCTAACCCTAACCCGTACGCAAACACTAACCAGTACCCTAACATGTACGCTCACCCTTAACCATTGTCGTACCCTAACCTATACCCTAAACCGTCCCCGTCCCCTAACCTAACCCTAACCCTAACCCTTACGTGAAGCCTTACCCTAACCTGTCCCCTAATCTTAAACCGTACGCTGACACTAACGCGTACCCTAACACGGACGCTCACCCTAAAACACTGTCGTACACTAAACTGTACCCTAATCCGTCCCCGTCCCTGTCCCATAACCCTAACCCTAACCCAAACCCTAACACTAACCCTTACCCAAAGCCTTACCCTAATCGGTCCCCTAATTCTAACCCGTATGCTAACACTAACCCGTACCCTAACACGTACTCTCACCCTAAACCGTTGTCGTACCCTAACCTATACCCTAAACCGTCCCTGTCCCCGTCCCCTATCCCTAACCCTAACCCTAACCCTGAAGCTTACCCGAAGCCTTACCCTAACCCGTCCCCTAATTCTAACCCGTACGGTAACACTAACCCATACCCTAACACGTACGCTCACCCTAAACGGTTGTCGTACCCTAACCTGTACCCTAAACCGTGTCCGTCCCCTAAACCTAACCCTAACCCTAACCCTAACCTTAACCCTTACCCGAAGCCTTACCCTAACCCGTCCCCTAATCCTAACCCGTACGCTAACACTAACACGTACCCTAACACTTACGGTACCCTGATCCATTGTCGTACCCTAAACTGTACCCTAAACCGTCCCCGTCCCTTAACCCTAACCCTAACCCTAACCCTAACCCTAACCCTAAGCCTTACCCGAAGCCTTACCATAACCCGTACCCTAATCCTAAACCGTACGCTAACACTAACCCGTACACTAACACGTACGCTCACCGTAAACCGTTGTCGTACCCTAACTTGTAACCTAAACCGTCCCCGTCCCCTAACCCTAACCCTAACACTTACCCAAAGCCTTACCCTAACACGTCAACTAAACCTAAATCGTACGCTAACACTAACCCATGCCCTAACACGTAGGCTCACCCTAAACCGTTGTCGTACACTAACCTGTACCCTAAACCGTCCCTGGCCCCTAACCCTAACCCTAACACTAACCCTAGCTTTTACCCGAAGCCTTACACTAACCGGTCCCCTAATCCTAAGCCGTGCGCTAACAATAACCCATACCCCAACATGTACGCTCAACTTAAACCGTTGTCGTACACTAAACTGTCCCGATCCCCTAACCCTAACCTTAACCCTAAACCTAACACTTACCCGAAGCCTTACCCTAACCTGTCCCCTAATCCTAACCCGTATGCTAACACTAACCCGTACCCTAACACGTACACTCACCCTAAAACGTTGTTGTACCCTAACCTTTGCCCTAAACCGTCCCCGTCCCCGTCCCCTAACCCTAACGCTAACCCTTACCCAAAGCCTTACCCTAACACGTCCCCTAATCCTAACCCGTACGCTAACACTAAACCGTACCCTAACACGTACGCTCACTCTAAACCGTTGTCGTACCCTAACCTGTACCCTAAACCGTCCCCGTCCCCTAACCCTAACCCTAACCCTAACCCTTACCCGAAGCCTTACCATAACCTGTCCCCTAATCCTAAACAATATGCTAACACTAAGCCGTACCCTAACACGTATGCTCACCCTAAACAATTGTCGTACCCTAAACTGTACCCTCAACCATCCCCGTGCCCTAACCCTAACCCTAACCCTAACCCTAAACCTTACCCGAAGCCTTACACTAACCCATCCCCTAATCCTAAACCGTACGCTGACACTAACACGTAGCCTAACATGTACGCTCACCCTAAACCGTTTTCGTACACTAACCTGTACCCTAAACCGTGTCCGTCCCCTATACCTAACCCTAAACCTAACCCTAAACCTAACCCTTACCCGAAGCCTTACCCTTACCCGTCCCCTAATCCTAACCCGTACGCTAACAATAACACGTACCCTAAAACGTACGGTCACCCTGAACCATTTTCGTACCCTAAACCGTACCCGTCCCTTAACCCTAACCCTAACCCTAACCCTAACCCTAATCCTTACCTGAAGCCTTAACATAATCCGTCCCCTAATCCTAACACGTACACTAACATTAAATTGTAACCTAACACGTACGCGCACACTAAACCGTTGTCGTACCCTAACCTGTACCCTAAACCGTCCCCGTCCCCTAACCCTAACCGTAACCCTAACCCTATCACTAACGCTTACCCGAAGCCTAACACTAAACCGTCCCCTAATCCTAAGCCGTGCACTAACAGTAACCCATACCCCAACATGTACGCTCAACCTAAACCGTTGTCGTACCCTAAACTGTCCCCATCCCCTAACCCTAACCCTAACCCTAACCCCAACCCTAACCCTTACCCGAAGCCTTACCCTAACCCGTCCCCTAATCCTAACCCGTACGCTAACACTAACCCGTACTCTAACACGTACGCTCACCCTAAACCGTAGTTGTACCCTTACCTGTACCCTAAACCATCCCCGTCCCCGTCCCCTAACCCTAAACCTAACCCTAACCGTAACACTTACCCGAAGCCTTACCCTAACACGTCCCCTAATCCTAACCCGTATGCTAACACTAAACCGTACCCTAACACGTACGCTCACCCTAAACCATTGTCCTAACATAACCTGTACCCTAAACCGTCCCCGTCCCCGTCCCCTAAACCTAACCCTAACCCAAACCCTAAGCCTTACCCGAAGCCTTACCCTAACCCGTCTCATAATCCTAACCGATACGCTAAAACTAACCCATGCCCTAACACATACGCTCACCCTAAACCATTGTCGTACCCTAACCTGTACCCTAAACCGTCCCCGTCCCCTAACCCTAACCCTAATCCTTACCCGAAGCCTTACACTAACCCGTCCCCTAATCCTAACCCATACGCTCACTCTAACCCGTATCCTAACACGTACGCTCACCCTAAACCATGCTCATACACTAACCTGTACCCTAAACCATCCCCGTCAACTAACCTTAACCCTAACCCTTACCCGAAGCCTTACCATAACCCGTCCTCTAATCCTAACCCGTACGCTAACAGTAAACTGTGCCCTAAAATGTACGCTCAACCTAAACCGTTTTCCTACCCTAACTTGTACCCTAAACCGTCCCCGTCCCCTAACCCTAACCCTAAACCTAGCCCTAAACCTAAACCTTACCCCAAGCCTTACCCTAACCCGACCCTTAATCCTAACCCGTACGCTAACACTAACCCATACCCTAACACTCACGCTCACCCTAAATCTTTGTCGTACCCTAACATGTACCCTAAACCGTCCCCGTCCCCTAACCCTACGCCTAACCCTAACCCTAACACTTACCCGAAGCATTACACTAACCCGTCCCCTAATCCTAATCCGTACGCTAACACTAACCCGTGTCCTAACACGTACCCTCACCCTAAACCGTTGTCGTACCCTAACCTGTACCCTAAACCGTCACCGTCCCCTAGCCCTAACCCTAACCCTAACCCTTACGCGAAGCCTTACCCTAACCCGTCCCCAATCCTAACCCGTACGCTAACACTAACAAGTACCCTAACACATACGCTCACCCTAAACTGTTGTCGTACACTAACCTGTAACCTAAACCATCCCCGTCCCCTAACCCTAAACCTAACCCTAACCCTAACCCTAACCCTTACCCGAAGCCTTACCCTAATCTGTCCCCTAATCATAACCCGTATGCTAACACTAATCCTTGCCCTAACACGTACACTCACCCTAAACCATTGTCGTACCCTAACCTGTACCCTGAACCGTCCCTGTACCCTAACCCTAACCCTAACTCTAACCCTAACCCTAACCCTAACACTTACCCGAAGCCTTACCCTAACCCGTCCCATAATCCTAACCCGTACGCTAACACTAACCCGTACCCTAACACGTACGCTCACCCTAAACCGTTGACGTACCCTAACCTGTACCCTAAACCGTCCCTGTCCCCTAACCCTAACCCTAACCCTAACCCTTACCAGAAGCCTTACCCTAACCCGTCCCGTAATCCTAACCCGTACGCTAACACTAACCCGTACCCTAACACGTACGCTCACCCTAAAACCTTGTCGTACCCTAACCTGTACCCTAAATCGTCCCTGTCCCCTAACCCTAACCCTAACCCTAACCTTAAACCTTACCCGAAGCCTTATCCTAACCGGTCCCCTAAACCTAACCCGCACGCTAACACTAACCCGTGCCCTAACACGTACGCTCACCCGAAACATTTGTCGTAAACTAAGCTGTACCCTAAACCGTCCCCATTACCTAACACTTACCCGAACCCTCACCATAACCCTAAACCTTACCCGAAGCCTTACCCTAACCCGTGCCCTAATCCTAACCGTACGCTAACACTAATCCGTGCCCTAACACGTACGCTCACCCTAAAGCGTTGTCGTACCCTAACCTGTACCCTAAACCGTTCCTGTCCCTGTACCCTAACCCTAACCCTAACCCAAACCCTAACCCTTACCCGAAGCCTTACACTAACCCATCCCATAATCCTAAACGCTACGCTAACAGTAACCCGTGCCCTAACACGTACGCTCACCCTAAACCGTTGTCGTACATTAACCTGTACCCTAAATCGTCCCTGTCCCCTAACCCTAACCCTAACCCTAATCCTTACCCGAAGCCTTACCCAAACTCGTCCCCTAATTCTAACCCGTATGCTAACACTAACCTGTATCCTAACACATACGCTCACCCTAAAACTTTGTCGTACACTAAGCTGTACCCAAAATCGTCCCCGTCCCCTAACCCTAAACCTAACCCTTACACAAAGCCTTACCCTAACCCGTCCCCTAATCCTAACCCGTACGCTAACACTAACCCGTAACCTAACCCGTATGCTCAACCTAAACCGTTCTCGTACACTAACCTGTACCCTAAACCGTCCCGTCCCGGTCCCCTAACCCTAGCCCTTACCCGAAACCTTACCCTAACATGTCCCCTATTCCTAACCCGTACGCTAACACTATCCCGTACCCTTACACGTAAGCTCACCTTAAAACGTTGTCGTACACTAACCTGTAACCTAAACGGTCTCCGTCCCCTAACCCTAACCCTAAACCTAGCCCTAAACCTAAACCTTACCCCAAGCCTTACCCTAACCCGACCCTTAATCCTAACCCGTACGCTAACACTAACCCATACCCTAACACGCACGCTCACCCTAAAACTTTGTCGTACCCTAACATGTACCCTAAACCGTCCCCGTCCCCTAACCCTAACCCTAACCCTAACCCTAACACTTACCCGAAGCATTACACTAACCCGTCCCCTAATCCTAATCCGTACGCTAACACTAACCCGTGTCCTAACACGTACCCTCACCCTAAACCGTTGTCGTACCCTAACCTGTACCCTAAACCGTCACCGTCCCCTAGCCCTAACCCTAACCCTAACCCTTACGCGAAGCCTTACCCTAACCCGTCCCCAATCCTAACCCGTACGCTAACACTAACAAGTACCCTAACACATACGCTCACCCTAAACTGTTGTCGTACACTAACCTGTAACCTAAACCGTCCCTGTCCCCTAACCCTAAACCTAACCCTAACCCTAACCCTAACACTTACCCGAAGCCTTACCCTAATCTGTCCCCTAATCCTAACCCGTATGCTAACACTAACCCTTGCCCTAACACGTACACTCACCCTAAACCATTGTCGTACCCTAACCTGTACCCTGAACCGTCCCTGTACCCTAACCCTAACCCTAACTCTAAACCTAACCCTAACCCTAACACTTACCCGAAGCCTTACCCTAACCCGTCCCATAATCCTAACCCATACGCTAACACTAACCCGTACCCTAACACGTACGCTCACCCTAAATCGTTTTCGTACCGTAACCTGTACCGTAAACCATCCCCGTCCCCTAACCCTAACCCTAACACTATCCCTAACCCTTACCCGAAGCCTTACCCTAACTCGGCCCCCAATTCTAAACCATACGCTAACACTAACCCGTACCCTAACACGTACGCTCACCCTAAAATTTTGTCGTACCCTAACCTGTACCCTAAGTCGCCCCCTTCCCCTAAGCCTAACCCTAACACTAATACTTACCCGAAGCCTTACCCTAAACCGTCCCCTTATCCTAACCCTTACGCTAACACTAACCCGTGCCCTAAAACGAATGCTCACCCTAAACTGCTGTCGTACACTAACCTGTACCCTAAACCGTCCCCGTCCCCGTCCCCTAACCCTAACCCTAAACCTAACCCTTACCCGAAGCCTTACACTAACCCGTCCCCTAATCCTATCCCGTACGCTAACACTAACCCGTGCCCTAACAGGTACGCTCACCCTAAAGCGTGGTCGTACCCTAACCTGTACACTAAACCATCCCCGTCCCCGTTCCCTAACCCTAACCCTATCCCAAACCCTACCCCTTACCCGAAGCCTTACCCTAACCCGTCCCATAATCCTAAATAATACGCTAAAACTACCCCATGCCCTAACACATACGCTCACCCTAAACCGTTGTCGTACCCTAACCTGTACCCTAAACCGTCCCTGTAGCCTAACCCTAACCCTAACCCTAACCCTAACCCTTACCCGAAGCCTTACCCTAACCCGTCCCATAATCCTACCCCGTACGCTAACACTAACCCGTACCCTAACACGTACGCTCACCCTAAACCGTTGTCGTACCATAACCTGTACCTAACCGTCCCCGTCCCCGTCCCCTAAACTTAACCCTAAACCTCACCCTTACCCGTAGCCTTACCCTAACCCGTCCCCTATTCCTAACCTATACGCTAACTCTAACCCGTACCCTAACATGTACGCTCACCCTAAAGAGTTGTCGTACACTAACCTCTACCCTAAACCGTCCCCGTCCCCGTCCCCTAACCCTAACCCTAACCCTAACCCTTACCCGAAGCCTTACCCTAACAAGTCCCCAATCCTAACCCGTACGCTAACACTAACACATACCCTAACACGTACGCTCACCCTAAACCGTTGTCGTACCCTAGGCTATACCCTAAACAGTCCCCGTACCCTAACCCTAACCCTAACCCTAACCCTTACCCGAAGCCTTACCCTAACCCGTCCCCTAATCCTAACCCGTACGCTAACACTAAACCTTACCCTAACACGTACGCACACTCTAAACTGTTGTTATATCCTATCCTGTACACTAAACCTTCCCCGTGCCCGTCCCCTAACCCTAACCCTAACCCTTACCCGAAGCCTTACCCTAACCTGTCCCCTAATCCTAACCCGTACGCTAACACTAACCCTTACCCTAACACGTACGCATACCCTAAACTGTTGTCAAATCCTATCCTGTACCCTAAACCTTCCAAGTTCCTCTCCCCTAACCCTAACCCTAACCCTTACCCGAAGCCTTACCCTAACCTGTCCCCTAATCCTAACCCGTACGCTAACACTAACCCGTACCCTAACACATACGCTCACCCTAAAGCGTTGTCGTACCCTAACCTGTACCCTAAACCGTCCCCGTCCCCTAACCCTAACACTAACCCTAATACTAACCCTTACCCGAAGCCTTCCGTTAACCCGCCCCCTAATCCTAACCCGTACGCTAACCCTAACCCGTACCCTAACACGTACGCTCACCCGAAACCGTTGTCGTACCCTAAACTGTACCCTGAACCGTCCCCATCCCCAAACCCTAACCCTAACCCTTACCCGAAGCCTTACACTAACCTGTCCCCTAATCCTAACCCGTACGCTAACACTAACCCGTACCCTAACACATAGGCTCACTCTAAACCGTTCTCGTACACTAACCTGTACCCTAAACCGTCCCCATCCCCTAACCCTAACCCTAACCCTTACCCGGAGCCTTACCCTAACCCGTCCCCTAATCCTAAACCGTACGCTAATACTAACCCGTACCCTAACATGTTCGCTCACCCTAAAACGTTATCTTAAACTAAGCTGTACCCTAAACAGTCCCCGTCGCCTAAAATAACCGTAACCCTAACCCTAACACTAACACTTACCCGAAGGCTTACCCTAACCCGTCCCCAATCTTAAACCGTACGCTAACACTAACCCGTACCCTAACACTTACGCTCACCCTAAACCGTTGCCGTAGCCTAACCTGTACCCTAAACCCTCCCCATGCCCTAACACTTACCCTAAACCTAACCCTAACCCTAACCCTTACCCGAAGCCTTACCCTAACCCATCACCTAATCGGAACACGTACGCTAACACTAACCCATACCCTATCACGTACGCTCACCCTAAACCGTTATTGTACCCTAACCTGTACCCTAAACCCTCCCCATCCCCTAACCCTAACCCAAAACCTAACCCTAACCCTAACCCTTACCCGAAGCTTATCCTAACCCGTCCCCTAATCCTAACCCGTTCGCTAACACTAACACATACCCTACCACGTACGCTCACCCTAAAGCATTGTTGTACCCTAACGTGTACCCTAAACCGTTCCCGTGCCCTAACCCTAACCCTAACCCTAACCCAAACCCTAACCCTTACCCGAAGCTTATCCTAACCCGTCCCCTAATCCTAACCCGTTCTCTAACACTAACCCATACCCTAACACGCACGCTCACCCTAAATCTTTGTTGTACCCTAACATGTACCCTAAACCGTCCTCATCCCCTAACCCTAACCCTAACACTTACCCGAAGCTTTACACTAACCCGTCCCCTAATCCTAATCCGTACGCTAACACTAACCCGTGTCCTAACACGTACCCTCACCCTAAACCGTTGTCGTACCCTAACCTGTACCCTAAACCGTCACCGTCCCCTAGCCCTAACCCTAACCCTAACCCTTACGCGAAGCCTTACCCTAACCCGTCCCCAATCCTAACCCGTACGCTAACACTAACAAGTACCCTAACACATACGCTCACCCTAAACTGTTGTCGTACACTAACCTGTAACCTAAACCGTCCCCGTACCCTAACCCTAACCCTAACCCTAACCCTAACCCTTACCCGAAGCCTTACCCTAATCTGTCCCCTAATCCTAACCCGTATGCTAACACTAACCCTTGCCCTAACACGTACACTCACCCTAAACCATTGTCGTACCCTAACCTGTACCCTGAACCGTCCCTGTACCCTAACCCTAAACCTAACTCTAACTCTAACCCTAACCCTAACACTTACCCGAAGCCTTACCCTAACCCGTCCCATAATCCTAACCCGTACGCTAACACTAACCCTTACCCTAACACGTACGCTCACCCTAAACCGTTGACGTACCCTAACCTGTACCTTAAACCGTCCCCGTCCCCTAACCCTAACCCTAACCCTAACCCTTACCAGAAGCCTTACCCTAACCCGTCCCGTAATCCTAACCCGTACGCTAACACTAACCCGTACCGTAACACGTACGCTCACCCTAAAACCTTGTCGTACCCTAACCTGTACCATAAATCGTCCCTGTTCCCTAACCCTAACCCTAACCTTAAACCTTACCCGAAGCCTTACCCTAACCGGTCCCCTAAACCTAACCCGCACGCTAACACTAACCCGTGCCCTAACACGTACGCTCACCCGAAACATTTGTCGTACACTAAGCTGTACCCTAAACCGTCCCCATTACCTAACACTAACCCGAACCCTAACCATAACCCTAAACCTTACCCGAAGCCTTACCCTAAACCGTCCCCTAATCCTAACCGTACGCTAACACTAATCCGTGCCCTAACACGTACGCTCACCCTAAAGCGTTGTCGTACCCTAACATGTACCCTAAACCGTTCCTGTCCCTGTACCCTAACCCTAACCCTAACCCAAACCCTAACCCTTACCCGAAGCCTTACACTAACCCATCCCATAATCCTAAACGCTACGCTAACACTAACCCGTGCCCTAACACGTACGCTCACCCTAAACCGTTGTCGTACATTAACCTGTACCCTAAATCGTCCCTGTCCCCTAACACTAACCCTAACCCTAATCCTTACCCGAAGCCTTACCCTAACTCGTCCCCTAATTCTAACCCGTATGCTAACACAAACATGTATCCTAACACATACGCTCACACTAAAACTTTGTCGTACACTAAGCTGTACCCTAAATCGTCCCCATCCCCTAACCCTAAACCTAACCCTTACACAAAGCCTTACCCTAACCCGTCCCCTAATCCTAACCCGTACGCTAACACTAACCCGTAACCCAACCCGTATGCTCAACCTAAACCGTTCTCGTACACTAACCTGTACCCTAAACCGTCCCGTCCCCTTCCCCTAACCCTAGCCCTTACCCGAAACCTTACCCTAACATGTCCCCTATTCCTAACCCGTACGCTAACACTATCCCGTACCCTTACACGTACGCTCACCTTAAAACGTTGTCGTACACTAACCTGTAACCTAAACCGTCTCCGTCCCCTAACCCTAACCCTAACCCTAACCCTAACCCAAACCCTAACCCTTACCCGGAGCCTTACCCTAACCTGTCCCCTAATCCTAACCCGTACGCTAACACTAACCCTTGCCCTAACACGTACGCTCACCCTAAACCGTTGTCGTACCCTAACCTGTACCCTAAACCGTCCCTCTACCCTAACCCTAACCCTAACCCTTATCCTAACCCTAAAGCTTAACCGAAGCCTTACCCTAACCCGTCCCATAATCCTAACCCGTACGCTAACACTAACCCGTACCCTAACATGTACGCTCACCCTAAACGGTTGTCGTACCCTAAACTGTACCCTAAACCGTCCCTGTCCCTGACCATTAACCCTAACCCTAACCCTAACCCTAAACCTTACCCGACGCCTTACCCTAACCCGTCCCATAATCCTAACCCGTACGCTAACACTAACCGTACCCTAACATGTACGCTCACCCTAAACTGTTGTCGTACCCTAACCTGTACCCTAAACCGTCCCTGTCCCCGACCCTTAATCCTAACCCTAACCCTAACCCTAACCCTTACCTGACGCCTTACCCTAACCCGTCCCCAAATCCTAAACCGTACGCTAACACTAACCCGTACCCTAACACGCACGCTCACCCTAAACCGTTGTCGTACCCTAACATGTACCCTAAACCGTCCCCATCCCCTAACCCTAACCCTAACCCTAAACCTAAACCTAACCCTTACCCGAAGCCTTACCATAACCCGTCCTCTAATCCTAACCCGTACGCTAACAGTAAACTGTGCCCTAACATGTACGCTGAACCTAAACCATTGTCCTACCCTAACCTGTACCCTAAACCGTCCCACTCCCCTAACCCTAACCCTAACCCTAACCCTAACCCTTACACCAAGCCTTACCCTAACCCGTGCCCTAATCCTAACCCGTATGCTAACACTAACCCCTACCCTAACACGTACGCTCACCCTAAACCGCTGTCGTACACTAACCTGTACCCTAAACCGTCCCCGTCCCCGTCCCCTAACCCTAACCCTAACCCTAAGCCTAACCCTTACCCGAAGCCTTACCCTAACCCGTCCCCTAATCCTAACCCGTACGCTAACACTAACCCGTGCCCTAACACGTACGCTCACCCTAAAGTGTGGTTGTACCCTAACCAGTACACTAAACCGTCCCCGTCCCCGTTCCCTAACCCTAACCCTAACCCAAACCCTAAGCCTTACCCGAAGCCTTACCCTAACCCGTCTCATAATCCTAACCGATACGCTAAAACTAACCCATGCCCTAACACATACGCTCACCCTAAACCGTTGTCATACCCTAACCTGTACCCTAAACCGTCCCCGTCCCCTAACCCTAACCCTAATCCTTACCCGAAGCCTTACACTAACCCGTCCCCTAATCCTAACCCATACGCTAACTCTAACCCGTATCCTAACACGTACGCTCACCCTAAACCATTCTCATACACTAACCTGTACCCTAAACCATCCCCGTCAACTAACCTTAACCCTAACCCTTACCCGAAGCCTTACCATAACCCGTCCTCTAATCCTAACCCGTACGCTAACAGTAAACTGTGCCCTAAAATGTACACTCAACCTAAACCATTGTCCTACCCTAACTTGTACCCTAAACCGTCCCCGTCCCCTAACCCTAACCCTAAACCTAGCCCTAAACCTAAACCTTACCCCAAGCCTTACCCTAACCCGTCCCTTAATCCTAACCCGTACGCTAACACTAACCCATACCCTAACACGCACGCTCACCCTAAATCTTTGTCGTACCCTAACATGTACCCTAAACCGTCCCCGTCCCCTAACCCTAACCCTAACCCTAACCCTAACACTTACCCGAAGCATTACACTAACCCGTCCCCTAATCCTAATCTGTACGCTAACACTAACCCGTGACCTAACACGTACCCTCACCCTAAACCGTTGTCGTACCCTAACCTGTACCCTAAACCGTCACCGTCCCCTAGCCCTAACCCTAACCCTAACCCTTACGCGAAGCCTTACCCTAACCCGTCCCCAATCCTAACACGTACGCTAACACTAACAAGTACCCTAACACATACGCTCACCCTAAACTTTTGTCGTACACTAACCTGTAACCTAAACCGTCCCCGTCCCCTAACCCTAACCCTAACCCTAACCCTAACCCTTACCCGAAGCCTTACCCTAACCCGTGCCCTAATCCTAACCCGTACGCTAACACTAACCCGTACACTAACACGTACGCTCACCCTAAACCGTTGTCGTACCCTTACTTGTAACCTAAACCGTCCCCGTCCCCTAAACCTAACCCTAACCCTAACCCTAACACTTACCCAAAGCCTTACCCTAACACGTCAACTAAACCTAAATCGTACGCTAACACTAACCCATGCCCTAACACGTACGCTCACCCTAAACCGTTGTCGTACACTAACCTGTACCCTAAACTGTCCCTGTCCCCTAACCCTAACCCTAACCATTACGCAAAGCCTTACCCTAACCCGTCCCCCAATCCTAACCCGTACGCTAACACTAACCCGTACCCTAACATGTACGCTCACCCTAAACCGTTCTCGTACCCTAACCTGTTCCCTAAACCGTCCTCGTCCCCTAACCCTAACCCTAACCCTAACCCTAACCTTAACCCTAGCTTTTACCCGAAGCCTTACACTAACCGGTCCCCTAACCCTAACCCGTACGCTAACACTAACCAGTACCCTAACATGTATGCTCACCCTTAACCATTGTCGTACCCTAACCTGTAACCTAAACCGTCCCCGTCCCCTAACATAACCCTAACCGTAACCCTTACGCGAAGCCTTACCCTAACCTGTCCCCTAATCCTAAACCGTACGCTGACACTAACACGTACCCTAACACGGACGCTCACCCTAAAACATTGTCGTACACTAAACTGTACCCTAATCCGTCCCCGTCCCTGTCCCCTAACCCTAACCCTAACCCTAACCCAAACCCTAACCCTAACCCTTACCCGAAGCCTTACCCTAATCGGTCCCCTAATCCTAACCCGTATGCTAACACTAATCCGTCCCCTAACACGTAACGTCACCCTAAACCGTTGTCGTACCCTAACCTATACCCTAAACTGTCCCCGTACCCGTCCCCTATCCCTAACCCTAAGCCTAACCCTGAAGCTTACCCGAAGCCTTACCCTAACCCGTCCCCTAATTCTAACCCGTACGGTAACACTAACCCGTACCCTAACACGTACGCTCACCCTAAACGATTGTCGTACCCTAACCTGTACCCTAAATCGTGTCCATCCCCTAAACCTAACCCTAACCCTAACCCTAACCTTAACACTTACCCGAAGCCTTACCCTAACCCGTCCCCTAATCCTAACCCGTACACTAACACTAACATGTACCCTAACACTTACGGTCACCCTGAACCATTGTCGTACCCTAAACTGTACCCTAAACCGTCCCCGTCCCCTAACCCTAACCCTAACCCTAACCCTAACCCTAACCCTTACCCGAAGCCTTACCCTAATCCGTCCCCTAATCCTAAACTGTACGCTGACACTAACACGTACCCTAACACGTACGATCACCCTAAACCGTTGTCGTAACCTAACCTGTACCCTAAACCGTCCCCGTCCCCGTCCCCTAACCATAACGCTAAGCCTAACCCTGCAGCTTACCCGAAGCCTTACCCTAACCCGTCCCCAATCCTAACCCGTACTGTAACACTAACCCGTACCCTAACACGTACACTCACCCTAAACCGTTGTCGTACACTAAACTGTACCCTAAACCGTGTCCGTCCCCTAAAACTAACACTAAACCTAAACCTAACCCTAACCCTTACCCGAAGCCTTACCCTAACCCGTCCCCTAAACATAACCCGTACGCGAACACTAAAACGTACCCTAACACGTACGGTCACCCTGAACCGTTGTCGTACACTAAACTGTACCCTAAACCGTCCCCGTCCCTTAACCCTAAACCTAGCCCTAACCCTAACCAAAACCCTAATCCTTACCCGAAGCCTTACCATGACCCGTCCCCTAATCCTAACCCATACATTAACACTAAACCGTAACCTAACACGTACGCTCACCCTAAAGCATTGTCGTACACTAACCTGTACCCTAAACCGTCTCTGTCCCGTAGACCTAACCATAACCCTAACCCTAACACTAACCCTTACCCGAAGCCTTACCCTAACCCGTCCCCTAATCCTAACCCGTACGCTAACACTAACCCGTACACTAACACGTACGCTCACCCTAAACCGTTATCGTACCCTTACTTGTAACCTAAATCGTCCCCGTCCCCTAACCCTAACCCTAACCCTAACCCTAACACTTACCCAAAGCCTTACCCTAACACATCAACTAAACCTAAATCGTACGCTAACACTAACCCATGCCCTAACACGTACGCTCACCCTAAACCGTTGTCGTACACTAACCTGTACACTAAACTGTCCCTGTCCCCTAACCCTAACCCTAAGCCTAACCCTAACCATTACGCAAAGCCTTACCCTAACCCGTCCCCCAATCCTAACCCGTACGCTAACACTAACCCGTACCCTAACATGTACGCTCACCCTAAACCTTTCTCATACCCTAACCTGTTCCCTAAACCGTCCTCGTCCCCTAACCCTAACCCTAACCCTAACCCTAAACCTAACCCTAGATTTTACCCGAAGCCTTACACTAACCGGTCCCCTAACCCTAACTCGTACGCT
Source organism: Delphinapterus leucas (assembly GCF_059928025.1). Classification (NCBI taxonomy): domain Eukaryota; kingdom Metazoa; phylum Chordata; class Mammalia; order Artiodactyla; family Monodontidae; genus Delphinapterus; species Delphinapterus leucas. Next base: position 6,262,944 of record NW_028322232.1, on the reverse strand, counting down.
AACACTAACCAGTATCCTAACATGTACGCTCACCATTAACAATTGTCGTACCCTAACCTGTACCCTAAACCGTCCCCGCCCCTAACCTAACCCTAACCCTAACCCTTACGCGAAGCCTTACCCTAACCTGTCCCCTAATCCTAGACCATACGCTGACACTAACACGTACCCTAACATGGACGCTCACCCTAAAACATTGTCGTACACTAAACTGAACCCTAATCCGTCCCCGTCCCTGTCCCCGTCCCCTAACCCTAACCCTAACCCAAACCCTAACCCTAACCCTTACCCAAAGCGTTACCTTAATCGGTCCCCTAATCCTAACCCGTATGCTAACACTAACCCATCCCCTAACACGTACTCTCACCCTAAACGGTTGTCGTACCCTAACCTATACCCTAAACCGTCCCCGTCCCCGTCCCCTATCCCTAACCCTAACCCTAACCCTGAAGCTTACCCGAAGCCTTACCCTAACCCGTCCCCTAATTCTAACCCGTACGGTAACACTAACACATACCCTAACACGTACGCTCACCCTAAACGGTTGTCGTACCCTAACCTGTACCCTAAACCGTGTCCATCCCCAAAAACCTAACCCTAACCCTAACCCTAACCTTAACCCTAACCCGAAGCCTTACCCTAACCCTTCCCCTAATCCTAAACCGTACGCTAACACTAACACATACCCTAACACTTACGGTCACCCTGAACCATTGTCGTACCCTAAACTGTACCCTAAACCGTCCCCGTCCCTTAACCCTAACCCTAACCCTAACCCGAACCCTAACCCTAATCCTTACCCGAAGCCTTACCATAACCCGTCCCCTAATCCTAACCTGTACGCTAACACTAAACCGTAACCTATCACGTACGCTCACACTAAACCGTTGTCGTACCCTAACCTGTACCCTAAACCGTCCCTGGCCCCTAACCCTAAATCTAACACTAACCCGTCCCCTAATCCTAAGCCGTGCGCTAACAATAACCCATAACGCAACATGTACGCTCAACCTAAACCGTTGTCGTACCCTAAACTGTCCCCATCCCCTAACCCTAACCCTAACCCTAAACCTAACCCTTACCCGAAGCCTTACCCTAACACGTCCCCTAATCCTAACCCGTACGCTAACACTAAACCGTACCTTAACACGCACGCTCACTCTAAACCGTTGTCGTACCCGAACCTGTACCCTAAACCGTCCCCGTCCCCTAACCCTAACCCTAACCCTAACCCTTACCCGAAGCCTTACCGTAACCTGTCCCCTAATCCTAAACCATTGCTAACACTAAGCCGTACCCTAACACGTATGCTCACCCTAAACCATTGTCGTACCCTAACCTGTACCCTAAACCATCCCCGTGCCCTAACCCTAACCCTATCCCTAACCCTAACCCTAACCCTAACCCTTACTCGAAGCCTTCCCATAACCCGTCCCCTAATGCTAACCCGTACGTTAACACTAACCCTTAACCTAACACGTACGCTCACCCTAAACGGTTGTCGTACCCTAACCTGTACCCTAAACCGTCCCTGTCCCCTAACCCTAACAGTAAACCTAACCCTAACACTAACCCTTACCCGAAGCCTTTCCCTAACCCGTCCCCTAATCCTAACCCGTATGCTAACACTAACTTGTACCCTAAAACGTACGCTCACCCTAAACCGTTGTTGTACCCTAACCTGTACCCTAAACCGTCCCCGTCCCCTAACCATAACCCTAACCCTAAACTTATCCCTAACCCTTACCCGACGCCTTACCTAATCCTAAACTGTTCGCTAACACTAACCCGTACCCTAATATGTACGCTCACCCTAAACAGTTGTCGTACACTAAACTGTACCCTAAACCGTCCCCGTCCCCTAACCCTAACCCTAAACCTAACCCTAACCCTAAACCTTACCCGAAGCCTTACCCTAACGCATCCCCTACTCCTAACCCATACGCTAACACTAACCCATACACTAACACATACGCTCACCCTAAACCCTTGTTGTACCCTAACCTGTACCCTAAACTGTCCCCATCCCGCTCCCCTAACCCTAACCCTAGCCCTAACCGTAACCCTTACCCGAAGCCTTACCCTAACCCGTCCCCTAATCCTAAATCGTACACTAACCCTAACCCGTACTCTAACATGTACGCTCACCCTAAAGCGTTGTCGTACCCTAACCTGTACCCTAAACCGTATCCGTCCCCTAACCCTAACCCTAACCCTAACCCTTACCCGAAGCCTTACCCTATCCCGTCCCCTAATACTAACCCGTACGCTAACACTAACCCGTACCCTAACACGTACGCTCACCCTAAACGGTTGTCGTACCCTAACCTGTACCCTAAACCCTCCCCATCCCCTAACCCTAACCCTAAACCTAACCCTAACCCTAACCCTTACGCGAAGCCTTACCCTAACCCATCACATAAACCGAACCCGTACGCTAACACTAAACCATACCCTACCACGTACGCTCACCCTAAACCCTTGTTGTACCCTAACCTGTACCCTAAACCCTCCACATCCCCTAACCCTAACCCTAAACCTAACCCTAACCCTAACCCTTACCCGAAGCTTACCCTAACCCGTACCCTAATCCTAACCCGTTCGCTAACACTAACCCATACCCTACCACGTACGCTCACCCTAAACCGTTTTTGTACCCTAACCTGTACCCTAAACTGTTCCCGTGCCCTAACCCTAACCCTAACCCAAACCCTAACACTTACCCGAAGCCTTACCCTAACCCGTCCCCGAATCCTAACACGTACGCTAACACTAACCTCTGCCCTAACTCGTACGCTCAACCTAAACCATTGTTGTACCCTAACCTGTACCCTAAACCGTCCCCTAACCCTAACCCTAACACTAAACCTTACCCGAAGCCTTACCCTAACCCGTCCTCTAATCCTAACATGTACGCTAACACTAACCCCTATCCTAACATGTACGCTCACCCTAAACCGTTCTCGTACCCTAACCTGTTCCCTAAACCATCCTCGTCCCCTAACCCTAACCCTAACCCTAACCCTAACCCTAGCTTTTACCCGAAGCCTTACACTAACCGGTCCCCTAACCCTAACCCGTACGCTAACACTAACCAGTACCCTAACATGTACGCTCACCCTTAACCATTGTCGTACCCTAACCTATACCCTAAACCGTCCCCGTCCCCTAACCTAACCCTAAACCTAACCCTTACGTGAAGCCTTACCCTAACCTGGCCCCTAATCCTAAACCGTACGCTGACACTAACACATACCCTAACACAGACGCTCACCCTAAAACATTGTCGTACACTAAACTGTACCCTAATCTGTCCCCATCCCCGTCCCCGTCCCTTAACCCTAACCCTAACCCAAACCCTAACCCTAACCCTTACCCAAAGCCTTACCCTAATCGGTCCCCTAATCCTAACCCGTATGCTAACACTAAACCGTACCCTAACACGTACTCTCACCCTAAACCATTGTCGTACCCTAACCTATACCCTAAACCGTCCCCGTCCCCGTCCCCTATCCCTAACCCTAAGCCTAACCCTGAAGCTTACCCGAAGCCTTACCCTAACCCGTCCCCTAATTCTAACCCGTATGGTAACACTAACCCATACCCTAACACGTACGCTCACCCTAAACGGTTGTCGTACCCTAACCTGTACCCTAAACCGTGTCCGTCCCCTAAACCTAACCCTAACCCTAACCCTAACCTTAACCCTTACCCGAAGCCTTACCTTAACCCGCCCCTAATCCTAACCCGTACGCTAACAGTAACACGTACCCTAACACATACGGTCAGCCTGAACCATTGTCGTACCCTAACCTGTACCCTAAACCGTCCCTGGACCCTACCCCTAACCCTAACACTAACCCGTACCCGAAGCCTAACACTAACCCGTCCCCTAATCCTAAGCCGTGCGCTAACAATAACCCATACCCCAACATGTATGCTCAACCTAAACCGTTGTCGTACCCTAAACTGTCCCCATCCCCTAACCCTAACCCTAACCCTAACCCTAACACTTACCCGAAGCCTTACCCTAACCCGTCCCCTAATCCTAACTCGTATGCTAACACTAACCCGTACCCTAACACGTACGCTCACCCTAAAACGTTGTTGTACCCTAACCTTTGCCCTAAACGTCCCCGTCCCTGTCCCCTAACCCTAACGCTAACCCTTACCCAAAGCCTTACCCTAACACGTCCCCTAATCCTAACCCGTACGCTAACACTAAACCGTACCCTAACACGTACGCTCACTCTAAACCGTTGTCGTACCCTAACCTGTACCCTAAACCATCCCCGTCCCCTAACCCTAACCCTTACCCGAAGCCTTACCATAACCTGTCCCCTAATCCTAACCCATATGCTAACACTAAGTCGTACCCTAACACGTATGCTCACCCTAAACAATTGTCGTACACTAAACTGTACCCTCAACCATCCCCGTGCCCTAACCCTAACCCTAACCCTAAACCTTACACGAAGCCTTACACTAACCCGTCCCCTAATCCTAAACCGTACGCTGACACTAACACGTAGCCTAACACGTACGCTCACCCTAAACCGTTTTCGTACACTAACCTGTACCCTAAACCGTGTCCGTCCCCTATACCTAACCCTAACCCTAACCCTAAACCTAACCCTTACCCGAAGCCTTACCCTTACCCGTCCCCTAATCGTAACCCGTACGCTAACAATAACACGTACCCTAAAACGTACGGTCACCCTGAACCATTGTCGTACCCTAAACTGTACCCTAAACCGTACCCGTCCCTTAACCCTAACCCTAACCCTAACCCTAACCCTAACCCTAATCCTTTCCTGAAGCCTTAACATAACCCGTCTCCTAAACCTAACCCGTACACTAACATTAAATTGTAACCTAACACGTACGCTCACACTAAACCGTTGTCGTACCCTAACCTGTACACTAAACCGTCCCTGTCCCCTAACCCTAACCGTAACCCTAACCCTATCACTAACCCTTACCCGAAGCCTAACACTAACCCGTCCCCTAATCCTAAGCCGTGCGCTAACAGTAACCCATACCCCAACATGTACGCTCAACCTAAACCGTTGTCGTACCCTAACCTGTCCCCATCCCCTAACCCTAACCCTAACCCTAACCCCAACCCTAACCCTTACCCGAAGCCTTACCCTAACCCGTCCCCTAATCCTAACCCGTACGCTAACACTAACCCGTACCCTAACACGTACGCTCACCCTAAAACTTTGTCGTACCCTAACCTGTACCCTAAACCGTCCCCGTCCCCTAACCCTAACCCTAACCCTTACCCGAAGCCTTACCCTAACCCGTCCCCTAATGCTAACCCGTACGCTAACACTAACCCGTACCCTAACACGTACGCTCACCCTAAACCGTAGTTGTACCCTTACCTGTACCCTAAATCATCCCCGTCCCCTAACCCTAACCCTAACCCTTACCCGAAGCCTTAACCTAACCCGTCCCCTAATCCTAACCCGTACGCTAACACTAAACAGTACCCTAACACGTACACTCACCCTAAACCGTGGACGTACCCTAACCTGTACCTTAAACCGTCCCCATCCCCTAACCCTAACCCGAACCCTAACACTAACCCTTACCCGAAAACTTAACCTAACCTGTCCCCTACTCCTAACCCGTACGCTAACACTAACCCGTACCCTAACACATACGCTCACCCTAAAGCGTTGTCGTACCCTAACCTGTACCCTAAACCGTCCCCGTCCCCGTCCCCTAACCCTAACCCTAACCGTAACACTTACCCGAAGCCTTACCCTAACACGTCCCCTAATCCTAACCCGTATGCTAACACTAACCCGTACCCTAACACGTACGCTCACCCTAAACCATTGTCCTACACTAACCTGTACCCTAAACCGTCCCCGTCCCCGTCCCCTAAACCTAACCCTAACCCTAACCCTAACCATTCCCCGAAGCCTTACCCTAACCGTCCCCTAATCCTAAACCGTACGCTCACACTAACCCGTGCCCTAACACGTACGCTCACCCTGAACCGATGTCGTACCCTAACCTGTACCCTAAACCGTCCCCGTCCCCTAAACCTAACCCTAACCTCACCCTAATCCTATCCCTTACCCAAAGCCTTACCCTAACACGTCCCCTAATCCTAACCCGTACACTAACACTAACCCGTGCCCTAAAACATACGCTCAACCTAAACCGTTGTCGTACCCTAACCTGTACCCTAAACCGTCCCCGTGCCCTAACCCTAACCCTAACCCTAACCCTAACCCTAAACCTTACCCGAAGCCTTACACTAAACCGTCCCCTAATCCTAAACCGTACGCTGACACTAACACGTAGCCTAACACGTACGCTCACCCTAAACCGTTGTCATACTCTAACCTGTACCCTAAACCGTGTCCGTCACCTAAACCTAACCCTAACCCAAACCCTAAATCTAACCCTTACCCGAAGCCTTACCCTAACCCGTCCCCTAATCCTAACCCGTACGCTAACAATAACACATACCCTAAAACGTACGGTCACCCTGAACCATTGTCGTACCCTAAACTGTACCCTAAACCTTCCCCGTCCCTTAACCCTAACCCTAACCCTAACCCTAATCCTTTCCCGAAGCCTTAACATAACCCGTCCCCTAATCCTAACCCGTACGCAAATATTAAATCGTAACCTAACACGTACGCTCACACTAAACCGTTGTCGTACCCTAACCTGTACCCTAAACCGTCCCCGTCCCCGTCCCCTAACCCTAACCCTAACCCTTACCCGCAGCCTTATCCTAACCCGTACCCTAATCATAACCTGTAGGCTAACACTAACCCGTACCCTAAAATGCACACTCACCCTAAACCGTTTTCGTACACTAACCTGTACCCTAAACCGTCCCCGTCCACTAAACCTAACCCTAACCCTAACCCTTACCCGAAGCCTTACCCTAACACTTCCCCTAATCCTAACCCGTACGCTAACACTAACCCGTACCCTAACACGTATGCTCAACCTAAACGGTTGTTATACCCTAACCTGTACCCTAAACCGTCCCCGTCCCCTAAACCTAACCCTAACCCTAACCCAAACCCTTACCCAAAGCCTTACCCTAAACGGTCCCCTAATCCTAACCCGTACGCTAACACTAACAAGTACCCAAACACGTACGCTCACCATAAACCGTTGTCGTACCCTAACCTGTACCCTAAACTCTCCCCGTCCCCATCCCCTAAGCTTAACCCTAACCCAAACCCTTACCCAAAGCCTTACACTAACCCCTCCCCTAATCCTAACCCGTACGCTAACACTAAACCATACCCTAACACGTACACTCACCCTAAATCGTTGTTGTACGCTAACCTGAACCCTAAACCGTCCCCGTCCCCGTCCCCTAACCCTAAACCTAACTGTAAACTTAACCCTTACCCGAAGCCTTACCCTAACACGTCCCCTAATCATAACCCGTACGCTAACACTAACCCGTACCCTACCACGTACGCTCACCCGAAACCGTTGTCGTACCCTAACCTGTACCCTAAACCGTCCCTGTCCCCTAACCCTAACAGTAAACCTAACCCTAACACTAGCCCTTTCCCGAAGCCTTTCCCTAACCCGTCCCCTAATCCTAACCCGTACGCTAACACTAACTTGTACCCTAAAACGTACGCTCACCCTAAACCGTTGTTGTACCCTAACCTGTACCCTAAACCGTCCCCGTCCCCTAACCATAACCCTAACCCTAAACTTATCCCTAACCCTTACCCGACGCCTTACCCTAATCCTAACCTGTACGCTAACACTAACCCGTACCCTAATATGTACGCTCACCCTAAACAGTTGTCGTACACTAAACTGTACCCTAAACCGTCCCCGTCCCCTAACCCTAACCCTAACCCTAACCCTAACCCTAAACCTTACCCGAAGCCTTACCCTAACGCATCCCCTACTCCTAACCCATACGCTAACACTAACCCATACACTAACACATATGCTCACCTTAAACCCTCGTTGTACCCTAACCTGTACCCTAAACTGTCCCCGTCCCGCTCCCCTAACCCTAACCCTAGCCCTAACCGTAACCCTTACCCAAAGCCTTACCCTAACCCGTCCCCTAATCCTAAATCGTACACTAACCCTAACCCGTACTCTAACATGTACGCTCACCCTAAAGCGTTGTCGTACCCTAACCTGTACCCTAAACCGTATCCGTCCCCTAACCCTAACCCTAACCCTAACCCTTACCCGAAGCCTTACCCTATCCCGTCCCCTAATACTAACCCGTACGCTAACACTAACCCGTACCCTAACACGTACGCTCACCCTAAACGGTTGTCGTACCCTAACCTGTACCCTAAACCCTCCCCATCCCCTAACCCTAACCCTAAACCTAACCCTAACCCTAACCCTTACGCGAAGCCTTACCCTAACCCATCACATAAACCGAACCCGTACGCTAACACTAAACCATACCCTACCACGTACGCTCACCCTAAACCCTTGTTGTACCCTAACCTGTACCCTAAACCCTCCACATCCCCTAACCCTAACCCTAAACCTAACCCTAACCCTAACCCTTACCCGAAGCTTACCCTAACCCGTACCCTAATCCTAACCCGTTCGCTAACACTAACCCATACCCTACCACGTACGCTCACCCTAAACCGTTTTTGTACCCTAACCTGTACCCTAAACTGTTCCCGTGCCCTAACCCTAACCCTAACCCTAACCCTAACCCAAACCCTAACACTTACCCGAAGCCTTACCCTAACCCGTCCCCGAATCCTAACACGTACGCTAACACTAACCTCTGCCCTAACTCGTACGCTCAACCTAAACCATTGTTGTACCCTAACCTGTACCCTAAACCGTCCCCTAACCCTAACCCTAACACTAAACCTTACCCGAAGCCTTACCCTAACCCGTCCTCTAATCCTAACATGTACGCTAACAGTAAACTGTGCCCTAACATGTACGCTCACCCTAAACCGTTGTCCTACCCTAACCTGTACCCTAAACCATCCCAATCCCCGTCCCCTAACCCTAACCCTTACCCTTACCCGAAGCCTTACCTTAACCCATCCCCTAATCCTAATCCGTACACTAACACTAACCCGAAACCTAACACGTACGCTCACCCTAAACCGTTGTCGTACCCTAACATGTACCCTAAACTGTCCCCATCCCCTAGCCCTAACCCTAACCCTAACCCTTACACTTACCCGAAACCTTACCCTAACTCGTCCCCTAATCCTAAGCCGTAGGCTAAAACTAACCCTTACCCTAACACGTACGCTCACACTAAACTGTGGTCGTACCCTAACCTGTACCGTAAACCGCCCCATCCCCTAACCCTAACCCTAAACCTAACCCTAATCCTAACCCTAACCCGAAGCCTTACCCTAACCCGTCCCATAATCATAACCCGTACGCTAACACTAACCCGTGCCCTAACACGTAGGCTCACCATAGATCATTGTCGTACCCTAACCTGTACCCTAAACCATCCCCATCCCCGTCCCCGTCCCCTAACCTTACCCTAACACTTACCCGAAGCCTTACCTTAACCTGTCCCCTAATCCTAACCCTTACGCTAACACTAACCCTTGTCCTAACATGTACACTCACCCTAAAGCATTGTCTTACCCTAACCTGTACCCTAAACCGTCCCAGTAACCTAACCCTAACACTAACACTAACCCTAAACCGAACCCTTACCCGAAGCCTTCCCCTAACCCGTCCCCTAATCCTAAACCGTACGCTAACCCTAACCCGTACCCTAACACGTACGCTCACCCTAAACCGCTGTCGTACCCTAAACTGCACCCTAAACCGTCCCCGTCCACGTCCCCTAACCCTAACCCTAACCCGTCCCCTAATCCTAACCCGTACGCTAACTCTAAGCCATACCCTAACTTGTATGCTCACCCTAAACCGTTCTCGTACACTAACCTGTAACCTAAACCGTCCCCGTCCCCTAACCCTAAACCTAACCCTTACCTGAAGCCTTACCTTAACCCGTCCTCTAATCCTAACCCGTACGCTAACTCTAAGCCGTACCCTAACACGTACGCTCACCCTAAACCGTTGACATATACTAACCTGTACACTAAACCGTCCCTGTCCCCTAACCCTAAACCTAACCCTAACCCTAACCATTACCCAAAGCCTTACCCTAACCCGTCCCTTAATCCTAACTCATACGCTAACACTAACCCGTACCCTAACACGTACGCTCACCCTAAACCGTTGTCGTACCCTAACCTGTACCCTAAACCGTCCCCGACTAATAAGCCTAACCCTAACCCTAACCCAACCCTAACCCTAGCTTTTACCCGAAGCCTTACCCTAACCGGTCCCCTAATCCGAACCCGTATGCTAACACTAACCCGTACCCTAACACGTACGCTCAACCTAAACTTTTGTCGTGCCCTAACCTGTACCCTAAACCGTCCCCATCCCCTAACCCTAACCCTAACCCTAACCCTAACCCTAACCCTTACCCGAAGCCTTACCCTAACCCGTCCCCTAATCCTAAACTGTACGCTGACACTAACACGTACCCTAACACGTACGATCACCCTAAGTCGTTGTCGTAACCTAACCTGTACCCTAAACCGTCCCCGTCCCCGTCCCCTAACCATAACGCTAAGCCTAACCCTACCTGTACCCTAAACCCTCCCCATCCCCTAAGCCTAACCCTAAACCTAACCCTAACCCTAACACTTACGCGAAGCCTTACCCTAACCCATCACATAAACCGAACCCGTACGCTAACACTAACCCATACCCTACCACGTACGCTCACCCTAAACCGTTGTCGTACCCTAACCTGTACCCTGAACCGTGTCCGTCCCCTAAACCTAACACTAAACCTAAACCTAACCCTAACCCTTACCCGAAGCCTTACCCTAACCCGTCCCCTAAACATAACCCGTACGCGAACACTAATACGTACCCTAACACGTACGGTCACCCTGAACCGTTGTCATACACTAAACTGTACCCTAAACCGTCCCCGTCCCTTAACCCTAACCCTAACCCTAACCCTAACCAAAACCCTAATCCTTACCCGAAGCCTTACCATAACCCGTCCCCTAATCCTAACCCATACATTAAAACTAAACCGTAACCTAACACGTACGCTCACCCTAAACCGTTGTCGTTCACTAACCTGTACACTAAACTGTCCCTGTCCCCTAACCCTAACCCTAACCCTAACCCTAACCATTACGCAAAGCCTTACCCTAACCCGTCCCCCAATCCTAACCCGTACGCTAACACTAACCCGTACCCTAACATGTACGCTCACCCTAAACCGTTCTCGTACCCTAACCTGTTCCCTAAACCATCCTCGTCCCCTAACCCTAACCCTAACCCTAACCCTAACCCTAGCTTTTACCCGAAGCCTTACACTAACCGGTCCCCTAACCCTAACCCGTACGCTAACACTAACCAGTACCCTAACATGTACGCTCACCCTTAACCATTGTCGTACCCTAACCTATACCCTAAACCGTCCCCGTCCCCTAACCTAACCCTAAACCTAACCCTTACGTGAAGCCTTACCCTAACCTGGCCCCTAATCCTAAACCGTACGCTGACACTAACACGTACCCTAACACAGACGCTCACCCTAAAACATTGTCGTACACTAAACTGTACCCTAATCCGTCCCCATCCCCGTCCCCGTCCCTTAACCCTAACCCTAACCCAAACCCTAACCCTAACCCTTACCCAAAGCCTTACCCTAATCGGTCCCCTAATCCTAACCCGTATGCTAACACTAAACCGTACCCTAACACGTACTCTCACCCTAAACCATTGTCGTACCCTAACCTATACCCTAAACCGTCCCCGTCCCCGTCCCCTATCCCTAACCCTAAGCCTAACCCTGAAGCTTACCCGAAGCCTTACCCTAACCCGTCCCCTAATTCTAACCCGTATGGTAACACTAACCCATACCCTAACACGTACGCTCACCCTAAACGGTTGTCGTACCCTAACCTGTACCCTAAACCGTGTCCGTCCCCTAAACCTAACCCTAACCCTAACCCTAACCTTAACCCTTACCCGAAGCCTTACCTTAACCCGCCCCTAATCCTAACCCGTACGCTAACACTAACACGTACCCTAACACATACGGTCACCCTGAACCATTGTCGTACCCTAACCTGTACCCTAAACCGTCCCTGGACCCTACCCCTAACCCTAACACTAACCCGTACCCGAAGCCTAACACTAACCCGTCCCCTAATCCTAAGCCGTGCGCTAACAATAACCCATACCCCAACATGTACGCTCAACCTAAACCGTTGTCGTACCCTAAACTGTCCCCATCCCCTAACCCTAACCCTAACCCTAACCCTAACACTTACCCGAAGCCTTACCCTAACCCGTCCCCTAATCCTAACCCGTATGCTAACACTAACCCGTACCCTAACACGTACGCTCACCCTAAAACGTTGTTGTACCCTAACCTTTGCCCTAAACGTCCCCGTCCCTGTCCCCTAACCCTAACGCTAACCCTTACCCAAAGCCTTACCCTAACACGTCCCCTAATCCTAACCCGTACGCTAACACTAAACCGTACCCTAACACGTACGCTCACTCTAAACCGTTGTCGTACCCTAACCTGTACCCTAAACCGTCCCCGTCCCCTAACCCTAACCCTTACCCGAAGCCTTACCATAACCTGTCCCCTAATCCTAACCCATACGCTAACACTAAGTCGTACCCTAACACGTACGCTCACCCTAAACAATTGTCGTACCCTAAACTGTACCCTCAACCATCCCCGTGCCCTAACCCTAACCCTAACCCTAAACCTTACACGAAGCCTTACACTAACCCGTCCCCTAATCCTAAACCGTACGCTAACACTAACACGTAGCCTAACACGTACGCTCACCCTAAACCGTTTTCGTACCCTAACCTGTACCCTAAACCGTGTCCGTCCCCTATACCTAACCCTAACCCTAACCCTAAACCTAACCCTTACCCGAAGCCTTACCCTTACCCGTCCCCTAATCCTAACCCGTACGCTAACAATAACACGTACCCTAAAACGTACGGTCACCCTAAACCATTGTCGTACCCTAAACTGTACCCTAAACCGTACCCGTCCCTTAACCCTAACCCTAACCCTAACCCTAACCCTAACCCTAACCCTTTCCTGAAGCCTTAACATAACCCGTCCCCTAAACCTAACCCGTACACTAACATTAAATTGTAACCTAACACGTACGCTCACACTAAACCGTTGTCGTACCCTAACCTGTACACTAAACCGTCCCTGTCCCCTAACCCTAACCGTAACCCTAACCCTATCACTAACCCTTACCCGAAGCCTAACACTAACCCGTCCCCTAATCCTAAGCCGTGCGCTAACAGTAACCCATACCCCAACATGTACGCTCAACCTAAACCGTTGTCGTACCCTAACCTGTCCCCATCCCCTAACCCTAACCCTAACCCTAACCCCAACCCTAACCCTTACCCGAAGCCTTACCCTAACCCGTCCCCTAATCCTAACCCGTACGCTAACACTAACCCGTACCCTAACACGTACGCTCACCCTAAAACTTTGTCGTACCCTAACCTGTACCCTAAACCGTCCCCGTCCCCTAACCCTAACCCTAACCCTACCCGAAGCCTTACCCTAACCCGTCCCCTAATCCTAACCCGTACGCTAACACTAACCCGTACCCTAACACGTACGCTCACCCTAAACCGTAGTTGTACCCTTACCTGTACCCTAAACCATCCCCGTCCGCTAACCCTAACCCTAACCCTTACCCGAAGCCTTAACCTAACCCGTCCCCTAATCCTAACCCGTACGCTAACACTAAACAGTACCCTAACACGTACGCTCACCCTAAACCGTGGACGTACCCTAACCTGTACCTTAAACCGTCCCCATCCCCTAACCCTAACCCGAACCCTAACACTAACCCTTACCCGAATACTTAACCTAACCTGTCCCCTACTCCTAACCCGTACGCTAACACTAACCCGTACCCTAACACATACGCTCACCCTAAAGCGTTGTCGTACCCTAACCTGTACCCTAAACCGTCCCCGTCCCCGTCCCCTAACCCTAACCCTAACCGTAACACTTACCCGAAGCCTTACCCTAACACGTCCCCTAATCCTAACCCGTATGCTAACACTAACCCGTACCCTAACACGTACGCTCACCCTAAACCATTGTCCTACCCTAACCTGTACCCTAAACCGTCCCCGTCCCCGTCCCCTAAACCTAACCCTAACCCTAACCCTAACCATTCCCCGAAGCCTTACCCTAACCGTCCCCTAATCCTAAACCGTACGCTCACACTAACCCGTGCCCTAACACGTACGCTCACCCTGAACTGTTGTCGTACCCTAACCTGTACCCTAAACCGTCCCCGTCCCCTAAACCTAACCCTAACCTCACCCTAATCCTATCCCTTACCCAAAGCCTTACCCTAACACGTCCCCTAATCCTAACCCGTACACTAACACTAACCCGTGCCCTAAAACATACGCTCAACCTAAACCGTTGTCGTACCCTAACCTGTACCCTAAACCGTCCCCGTGCCCTAACCCTAACCCTAACCCTAACCCTAACCCTAAACCTTACCCGAAGCCTTACACTAAACCGTCCCCTAATCCTAAACCGTACGCTGACACTAACACGTAGCCTAACACGTACGCTCACCCTAAACCGTTGTCGTACTCTAACCTGTACCCTAAACCGTGTCCGTCCCCTAAACCTAACCCTAACCCTAACCCTAAATCTAACCCTTACCCGAAGCCTTACCCTAACCCGTCCCCTAATCCTAACCCGTACGCTAACAATAACACATACCCTAAAACGTACGGTCACCCTGAACCATTGTCGTACCCTAAACTGTACCCTAAACCTTCCCCGTCCCTTAACCCTAACCCTAACCCTAACCCTAACCCTAACCCTAATCCTTTCCCGAAGCCTTAACATAACCCGTCCCCTAATCCTAACCCGTACGCAAATATTAAATCGTAACCTAACACGTACGCTCACACTAAACCGTTGTCGTACCCTAACCTGTACCCTAAACCGTCCCCGTCCCCGTCCCCTAACCCTAACCCTAACCCTTACCCGCAGCCTTATCCTAACCCGTACCCTAATCATAACCTGTAGGCTAACACTAACCCGTACCCTAAAACGCACACTCACCCTAAACCGTTTTCGTACACTAACCTGTACCCTAAACCGTCCCCGTCCACTAAACCTAACCCTAACCCTAACCCTTACCCGAAGCCTTACCCTAACACTTCCCCTAATCCTAACCCGTACGCTAACACTAACCCGTACCCTAACACGTATGCTCAACCTAAACGGTTGTTGTACCCTAACCTGTACCCTAAACCGTCCCCGTCCCCTAAACCTAACCCTAACCCTAACCCAAACCCTTACCCAAAGCCTTACCCTAAACGGTCCCCTAATCCTAACCCGTACGCTAACACTAACAAGTACCCAAACACGTACGCTCACCATAAACCGTTGTCGTACCCTAACCTGTACCCTAAACTCTCCCCGTCCCCATCCCCTAAGCTTAACCCTAACCCTAACCCTTACCCAAAGCCTTACACTAACCCCTCCCCTAATCCTAACCCGTACGCTAACACTAAACCATACCCTAACACGTACACTCACCCTAAATCGTTGTTGTACCCTAACCTGAACCCTAAACCGTCCCCGTCCCCGTCCCCTAACCCTAAACCTAACCGTAAACTTAACCCTTACCCGAAGCCTTACCCTAACACGTCCCCTAATCATAACCCGTACGCTAACACTAACCCGTACCCTACCACGTACGCTCACCCGAAACCGTTGTCGTACCCTAACCTGTACCCTAAACCGTCCCTGTCCCCTAACCCTAACAGTAAACCTAACCCTAACACTAACCCTTACCCGAAGCCTTTCCCTAACCCGTCCCCTAATCCTAACCCGTACGCTAACACTAACTTGTACCCTAAAACGTACGCTCACCCTAAACCGTTGTTGTACCCTAACCTGTACCCTAAACCGTCCCCGTCCCCTAACCATAACCCTAACCCTAAACTTATCCCTAACCCTTACCCGACGCCTTACCCTAATCCTAACCTGTACGCTAACACTAACCCGTACCCTAATATGTACGCTCACCCTAAACAGTTGTCGTACACTAAACTGTACCCTAAACCGTCCCCGTCCCCTAACCCTAACCCTAACCCTAACCCTAACCCTAAACCTTACCCGAAGCCTTACCCTAACGCATCCCCTACTCCTAACC
This sequence comes from Delphinapterus leucas, assembly GCF_059928025.1. NCBI lineage: Eukaryota > Metazoa > Chordata > Mammalia > Artiodactyla > Monodontidae > Delphinapterus > Delphinapterus leucas. The sequence goes on along the minus strand of NW_028322232.1, from coordinate 6,246,676 downwards.
CATACGCTAACACTAACCCATACACTAACACATACGCTCACCCTAAACCCTTGTTGTACCCTAACCTGTACCCTAAACTGTCCCCGTCCCGCTCCCCTAACCCTAACCCTAGCCCTAACCGTAACCCTTACCCGAAGCCTTACCCTAACCCGTCCCCTAATCCTAAATCGTACACTAACCCTAACCCGTACTCTAACATGTACGCTCACCCTAAAGCGTTGTCGTACCCTAACCTGTACCCTAAACCGTATCCGTCCCCTAACCCTAACCCTAACCCTAACCCTTACCCGAAGCCTTACCCTATCCCGTCCCCTAATACTAACCCGTACGCTAACACTAACCCGTACCCTAACACGTACGCTCACCCTAAACGGTTGTCGTACCCTAACCTGTACCCTAAACCCTCCCCATCCCCTAACCCTAACCCTAAACCTAACCCTAACCCTAACCCTTACGCGAAGCCTTACCCTAACCCATCACATAAACCGAACCCGTACGCTAACACTAAACCATACCCTACCACGTACGCTCACCCTAAACCCTTGTTGTACCCTAACCTGTACCCTAAACCCTCCACATCCCCTAACCCTAACCCTAAACCTAACCCTAACCCTAACCCTTACCCGAAGCTTACCCTAACCCGTACCCTAATCCTAACCCGTTCGCTAACACTAACCCATACCCTACCACGTACGCTCACCCTAAACCGTTTTTGTACCCTAACCTGTACCCTAAACTGTTCCCGTGCCCTAACCCTAACCCTAACCCTAACCCAAACCCTAACCCTTACCCGAAGCCTTACCCTAACCCGTCCCCGAATCCTAACCCGTACGCTAACACTAACCTCTGCCCTAACTCGTACGCTCAACCTAAACCATTGTCGTACCCTAACCTGTACCCTAAACCGTCCCCTAACCCTAACCCTAACACTAAACCTTACCCGAAGCCTTACCCTAACCCGTCCTCTAATCCTAACATGTACGCTAACAGTAAACTGTGCCCTAACATGTACGCTCACCCTAAACCGTTGTCCTACCCTAACCTGTACCCTAAACCATCCCAATCCCCGTCCCCTAACCCTAACCCTAACCCTAACCCTTACCCTTACCCGAAGCCTTACCTTAACCCATCCCCTAATCCTAATCCGTACACTAACACTAACCCGAAACCTAACACGTACGCTCACCCTAAACCGTTGTCGTACCCTAACATGTACCCTAAACTGTCCCCATCCCCTAGCCCTAACCCTAACCCTAACCCTTACACTTACCCGAAACCTTACCCTAACTCGTCCCCTAATCCTAAGCCGTAGGCTAAAACTAACCCTTACCCTAACACGTACGCTCACACTAAACTGTGGTCGTACCCTAACCTGTACCGTAAACCGCCCCATCCCCTAACCCTAACCCTAAACCTAACCCTAATCCTAACCCTAACCCGAAGCCTTACCCTAACCCGTCCCATAATCATAACCCGTACGCTAACACTAACCCGTGCCCTAACACGTAGGCTCACCATAAATCATTGTCGTACCCTAACCTGTACCCTAAACCATCCCCATCCCCGTCCCCGTCCCCTAACCTTAACCCTAACACTTACCCGAAGCCTTACCTTAACCTGTCCCCTAATCCTAACCCTTACGCTAACACTAACCCTTGTCCTAACATGTACACTCACCCTAAACCGTTGTCTTACCCTAACCTGTACCCTAAACCGTCCCTGTAACCTAACCCTAACACTAACACTAACCCTAAACCGAACCCTTACCCGAAGCCTTCCCCTAACCCGTCCCCTAATCCTAAACCGTACGCTAACCCTAACCCGTACCCTAACACGTACGCTCACCCTAAACCGCTGTCGTACCCTAAACTGCACCCTAAACCGTCCCCGTCCACGTCCCCTAACCCTAACCCTAACCCGTCCCCTAATCCTAACCCGTACGCTAACTCTAAGCCATACCCTAACATGTACGCTCACCCTAAACCGTTCTCGTACACTAACCTGTAACCTAAACCGTCCCCGTCCCCTAACCCTAAACCTAACCCTTACCTGAAGCCTTACCTTAACCCGTCCTCTAATCCTAACCCGTACGCTAACTCTAAGCCGTACCCTAACACGTACGCTCACCCTAAACCGTTGACAAATACTAACCTGTACAGTAAACCGTCCCTGTCCCCTAAACCTAAACCTAACCCTAACCCTAACCATTACCCAAAGCCTTACCCTAACCCGTCCCTTAATCCTAACTCATACGCTAACACTAACCCATACCCTAACACGTACGCTCACCCTAAACCGTTGTCGTACCCTAACCTGTACCCTAAACCGTCCCCGTTTAATAAGCCTAACCCTAACCCTAACCCTAACCCTAGCTTTTACCCGAAGCCTTACCCTAACCGGTCCCCTAATCCGAACCCGTATGCTAACACTAACCCGTACCCTAACACGTACGCTCAACCTAAACTTTTGTCGTGCCCTAACCTGTACCCTAAACCGTCCCCATCCCCTAACCCTAACCCTAACCCTAACCCTTACCCGAAGCCTTACCCTAACCCGTCCCCTAATCCTAAACTGTACGCTGACACTAACACGTACCCTAACACGTACGATCACCCTAAGTCGTTGTCGTAACCTAACCTGTACCCTAAACCGTCCCCGTCCCCGTCCCCTAACCATAACGCTAAGCCTAACCCTACCTGTACCCTAAACCCTCCCCATCCCCTAAGCCTAACCCTAAACCTAACCCTAACCCTAACACTTACGCGAAGCCTTACCCTAACCCATCACATAAACCGAACCCGTACGCTAACACTAACCCATACCCTACCACGTACGCTCACCCTAAACCGTTGTCGTACCCTAACCTGTACCCTGAACCGTGTCCATCCCCTAAACCTAACACTATACCTAAACCTAACCCTAACCCTTACCCGAAGCCTTACCCTAACCCGTCTCCTAAACATAACCCGTACGCGAACACTAACACGTACCCTAACACGTACGGTCACCCTGAACCGTTGTCATACACTAAACTGTACCCTAAACCGTCCCCGTCCCTTAACCCTAACCCTAACCATAACCCTAACCAAAACCCTAATCCTTACCCGAAGCCTTACCATAACCCGTCCCCTAATCCTAACCCATACATTAAAACTAAACCGTAACCTAACACGTACGCTCACCCTAAACCGTTGTCGTACACAAACCTGTACCCTAAACCGTCCCTGTCCCCTACCCCTAACCATAACCCTAACCCTAACACTAACCCTTACCCGAAGCCTTACCCTAACCCGTCCCCTAATCCTAACCCGTACGCTAACACTAACCCGTACACTAACACGTACGCTCACCGTAAACCGTTGTCGTACCCTAACTTATAACCTAAACCGTCCCAGTCCCCTAACCCTAACCCTAACCCTAACACTTACCCAAAGCCTTACCCTAACACGTCAACTAAACCTAAATCGTACGCTAACACTAACCCATGCCCTAACACGTACGCTCACCCTAAACCGTTGTCGTACACTAACCTGTACACTAAACTGTCCCTGTCCCCTAACCCTAACCCTAACCCTAACCCTAACCATTACGCAAAGCCTTACCCTAACCCGTCCCCCAATCCTAACCCGTACGCTAACACTAACCCGTATCCTAACATGTACGCTCACCCTAAACCGTTCTCGTACCCTAACCTTTTCCCTAAACCGTCCTCGTCCCCTAACCCTAACCCTAACCCTAACCCTAACCCTAGCTTTTACCCAAAGCCTTACACTAACCGGTCCCCTAACCCTAACCCGTACGCTAACACTAACCAGTACCCTAACATGTACGCTCACCCTTAACCATTGTCGTACCCTAACCTATACCCTAAACCGTCCCCGGCCCCTAACCTAACCCTAAACCTAACCCTTACGTGAAGCCTTACCCTAACCTGGCCCCTAATCCTAAACCGTACGCTGACACTAACACGTACCCTAACACAGACGCTCACCCTAAAACATTGTCTACACTAAACTGTACCCTAATCCGTCCCCATCCCCGTCCCCGTCCCTTAACCCTAACCCTAACCCAAACCCTAACCCTAACCCTTACCCAAAGCCTTACCCTAATCGGTCCCCTAATCCTAACCCGTATGCTAACACTAAACCGTCCCCTAACACGTACTCTCACCCTAAACCATTTTCGTACCCTAACCTATACCATAAACCGTCCCCGTCCCCGTCCCCTATCCCTAGCCCTAAGCCTAACCCTGAAGCTTACCCGAAGCCTTACCCTAACCCGTCCCCTAATTCTAACCCGTATGGTAACACTAACCCATACCCTAACACGTACGCTCACCCTAAACGGTTGTCGTACCCTAACCTGTACCCTAAACCGTGTCCGTCCCCTAAACCTAAACCTAACCCTAACCTTAACCCTTACCCGAAGCCTTACCCTAACCCGTCCCCTAATCCTAACCCGTACGCTAACACTAACACGTACCCTAACACTTACGGTCACCCTGAACCATTGTCGTACCCTAAACTGTACCCTAAACCGTCCCCGTCCCTTAACCCTAACCCTAACCCTAACCCTAACCCTAACACTAACCCTAATCCTTACCCGAAGCCTTACCATAAACCGTCCCCTAATCCTAACCCGTACGCTAACACTAAACCGTAACCTAACACGTACACTCACACTAAACCGTTGTCGTACCCTAACCTGTACCCTAAACCGTCCCTGTCCCCTAACCCTAACAGTAAACCTAACCCTAACACTAACCCTTACCTGAAGCCTTTCCCTAACCCGTCCCCTAATCCTAACCCGTACGCTAACACTAACTTGTACCCTAAAACGTACGCTCACCCTAAACCGTTGTTGTACCCTAACCTGTACCCTAAACCGTCCCCGTCCCCTAACCATAACCCTAACCCTAAACTTATCCCTAACCCTTACCCGACGCCTTACCCTAATCCTAACCTGTACGCTAACACTAACCCGTACCCTAATATGTACGCTCACCCTAAACAGTTGTCGTACACTAAACTGTACCCTAAACCGTCCCCGTCCCCTAACCCTAACCCTAAACCTAACCCTAACCCTAAACCTTACCCGAAGCCTTACCCTAACGCATCCCCTACTCCTAACCCATACGCTAACACTAACCCATACACTAACACATACGCTCACCCTAAACCCTTGTTGTACCCTAACCTGTACCCTAAACTGTCCCCGTCCCGCTCCCCTAACCCTAGCCCTAACCGTAACCCTTACCCGAAGCCTTACCCTAACCCGTCCCCTAATCCTAAATCGTACACTAACCCTAACCCGTACTCTAACATGTACGCTCACCCTAAAGCGTTGTCGTACCCTAACCTGTACCCTAAACCGTATCCGTCCCCTAACCCTAACCCTAACCCTAACCCTTACCCGAAGCCTTACCCTATCCCGTCCCCTAATACTAACCCGTACGCTAACACTAACCCGTACCCTAACACGTACGCTCACCCTAAACGGTTGTCGTACCCTAACCTGTACCCTAAACCCTCCCCATCCCCTAACCCTAACCCTAAACCTAACCCTAACCCTAACCCTTACGCGAAGCCTTACCCTAACCCATCACATAAACCGAACCCGTACGCTAACACTAAACCATACCCTACCACGTACGCTCACCCTAAACCCTTGTTGTACCCTAACCTGTACCCTAAACCCTCCACATCCCCTAACCCTAACCCTAAACCTAACCCTAACCCTAACCCTTACCCGAAGCTTACCCTAACCCGTACCCTAATCCTAACCCGTTCGCTAACACTAACCCATACCCTACCACGTACGCTCACCCTAAACCGTTTTTGTACCCTAACCTGTACCCTAAACTGTTCCCGTGCCCTAACCCTAACCCTAACCCTAACCCAAACCCTAACCCTTACCCGAAGCCTTACCCTAACCCGTCCCCGAATCCTAACCCGTACGCTAACACTAACCTCTGCCCTAACTCGTACGCTCAACCTAAACCATTGTCGTACCCTAACCTGTACCCTAAACCGTCCCCTAACCCTAACCCTAACACTAAACCTTACCCGAAGCCTTACCCTAACCCGTCCTCTAATCCTAACATGTACGCTAACAGTAAACTGTGCCCTAACATGTACGCTCACCCTAAACCGTTGTCCTACCCTAACCTGTACCCTAAACCATCCCAATCCCCGTCCCCTAACCCTAACCCTAACCCTAACCCTTACCCTTACCCGAAGCCTTACCTTAACCCATCCCCTAATCCTAATCCGTACACTAACACTAACCCGAAACCTAACACGTACGCTCACCCTAAACCGTTGTCGTACCCTAACATGTACCCTAAACTGTCCCCATCCCCTAGCCCTAACCCTAACCCTAACCCTTACACTTACCCGAAACCTTACCCTAACTCGTCCCCTAATCCTAAGCCATAGGCTAAAACTAACCCTTACCCTAACACGTACGCTCACACTAAACTGTGGTCGTACCCTAACCTGTACCGTAAACCGCCCCATCCCCTAACCCTAACCCTAAACCTAACCCTAATCCTAACCCTAACCGGAAGCCTTACCCTAACCCGTCCCATAATCATAACCCGTACGCTAACACTAACCCGTGCCCTAACACGTAGGCTCACCATAAATCATTGTCGTACCCTAACCTGTACCCTAAACCATCCCCATCCCCGTCCCCGTCCCCTAACCTTAACCCTAACACTTACCCGAAGCCTTACCTTAACCTGTCCCCTAATCCTAACCCTTACGCTAACACTAACCCTTGTCCTAACATGTACACTCACCCTAAACCGTTGTCTTACCCTAACCTGTACCCTAAACCGTCCCAGTAACCTAACCCTAACACTAACACTAACCCTAAACCGAACCCTTACCCGAAGCCTTCCCCTAACCCGTCCCCTAATCCTAAACCGTACGCTAACCCTAACCCGTACCCTAACACGTACGCTCACCCTAAACCGCTGTCGTACCCTAAACTGCACCCTAAACCGTCCCCGTCCACGTCCCCTAACCCTAACCCTAACCCGTCCCCTAATCCTAACCCGTACGCTAACTCTAAGCCATACCCTAACATGTACGCTCACCCTAAACCGTTCTCGTACACTAACCTGTAACCTAAACCGTCCCCGTCCCCTAACCCTAAACCTAACCCTTACCTGAAGCCTTACCTTAACCCGTCCTCTAATCCTAACCCGTACGCTAACTCTAAGCCGTACCCTAACACGTACGCTCACCCTAAACCGTTGACATATACTAACCTGTACACTAAACCGTCCCTGTCCCCTAACCCTAAACCTAACCCTAACCCTAACCATTACCCAAAGCCTTACCCTAACCCGCCCCTTAATCCGAACTCATACGCTAACACTAACCCATACCCTAACACATACGCTCACCCTAAACCGTTGTCGTACCCTAACCTGTACCCTAAACCGTCCCCGTCTAATAAGCCTAACCCTAACCCTAACCCTAGCTTTTACCCGAAGCCTTACCCTAACCGGTCCCCTAATCCGAACCCGTATGCTAACACTAACCCGTACCCTAACACGTACGCTCAACCTAAACATTTGTCGTGCCCTAACCTGTACCCTAAACCGTCCCCATCCCCTAACCCTAACCCTAACCCTAACGCTTACCCGAAGCCTTACCCTAACCCGTCCCCTAATCCTAAACTGTACGCTGACACTAACACGTACCCTAACACGTACGATCACCCTAAGTCGTTGTCGTAACCTAACCTGTACCCTAAACCGTCCCCGTCCCCGTCCCCTAACCATAACGCTAAGCCTAACCCTACCTGTACCCTAAACCCTCCCCATCCCCTAAGCCTAACCCTAAACCTAACCCTAACCCTAACACTTACGCGAAGCCTTACCCTAACCCATCACATAAACCGAACCCGTACGCTAACACTAACCCATACCCTACCACGTACGCTCACCCTAAACCGTTGTCGTACCCTTACCTGTACCCTAAACCGTCCCTGTCCCCTAACCCTAACAGTAAACCTAACCCTAACACTAACCCTTACCCGAAGCCTTTCCCTAACCCGTCCCCTAATCCTAACCCGTATGCTAACACTAACTTGTACCCTAAAACGTACGCTCACCCTAAACCATTGTTGTACCCTAACCTGTACCCTAAACCGTCCCCGTCCCCTAACCATAACCCTAACCCTAAACTTATCCCTAACCCTTACCCGACGCCTTACCTAATCCTAACCTGTTCGCTAACACTAACCCGTACCCTAATATGTACGCTCACCCTAAACAATTGTCGTACACTAAACTGTACCCTAAACCGTCCCCGTCCCCTAACCCTAACCCTAAACCTAACCCTAACCCTAAACCTTACCCGAAGCCTTACCCTAACGCATCCCCTACTCCTAACCCATACGCTAACACTAACCCATACACTAACACATACGCTCACCCTAAACCCTTGTTGTACCCTAACCTGTACCCTAAACTGTCCCCGTCCCGCTCCCCTAACCCTAACCCTAGCCCTAACCGTAACCCTTACCCGAAGCCTTACCCTAACCCGTCCCATAATCCTAAATCGTACACTAACCCTAACCCGTACTCTAACATGTACGCTCACCCTAAAGCGTTGTCGTACCCTAACCTGTACCCTAAACCGTATCCGTCCCCTAACCCTAACCCTAACCCTTACCCGAAGCCTTACCCTAACCCGTCCCCTAATCCTAACCCGTACGCTAACACTAACACGTACCCTAACACTTACGGTCACCCTGAACCATTGTCGTACCCTAAACTGTACCCTAAACCGTCCCCGTCCCTTAACCCTAACCCTAACCCTAACCCTAACCCTAACACTAACCCTAATCCTTACCCGAAGCCTTACCATAACCCGTCCCCTTATCCTAACCCGTACGCTAACACTAAACCGTAACCTAACACGTACGCTCACACTAAACCGTTGTTGTACCCTAACCTGTACCCTAAACCGTCCCTGGCCCCTAACCCTAACCCTAACACTAACCCGTACCCGAAGCCTAACACTAACCCGTCCCCTAATCCTAAGCCGTGCGCTAACAATAACCCATACCCCAACATGTACGCTCAACCTAAACCATTGTCGTACCCTAAACTGTCCCCATCCCCTAACCCTAACCCTAAACCTAACCCTAACACTTACCCGCGGCCTTACCCTAACCCGTCCCCTAATCCTAACCCGTATGCTAACACTAACCCGTACCATAACACGTACGCTCACCCTAAAACTTTGTTGTACCCTAACCTTTACCCTAAACCGTCCCCGTCCCCGCCCCCTAACCCTAACGCTAACCCTTACCCAAAGCCTTACCCTAACACGTCCCCTAATCCTAACCCGTACGCTAACACTAAACCGTACCCTAACACGTACGCTCACTCTAAACCGTTGTCGTACCCTAACCTGTACCCTAAACCGTCCCCGTCCCCTAACCCTAACCCTAAACCTAACCCTTACCCGAAGCCTTACCATAACCTGTCCCCTAATCCTAACCCATATGCTAACAGTAAGCCGTACCCTAACACGTATGCTCACCCTAAACAATTGTCGTACACTAAACTGTACCCTCAACCATCCCCATGCCCTAACCCTAACCCTAAACCTAAACCTTACCCGAAGCCTTACACTAACCCGTCCCCTAATCCTAAACCGTACGCTGACACTAACACGTAGCCTAACACGTACGCTCACCCTAAACCGTTTTCGTACACTAACCTGTACCCAAACCGTGTCCGTCCCCTATAACTAACCCTAACCCTAACCCTAAACCTAACCCTTACCCGAAGCCTTACCCTTACCCGTCCCCTAATCGTAACCCGTACGCTAACAATAACACGTACCCTAAAACGTACGGTCACCCTGAACCATTGTCGTACCCTAAACTGTACCCTAAACCGTACCCGTCCCTTAACCCTAACCCTAACCCTAACCCTAACCCTAACCCTAATCCTTTCCTGAATCCTTAACATAACCCGTCTCCTAAACCTAACCCGTACACTAACATTAAATTGTAACCTAACACGTACGCTCACACTAAACCGTTGTCGTACCCTAACCTGTACACTAAACCGTCCCTGTCCCCTAACCCTAACCGTAACCCTAACCCTATCACTAACCCTTACCCGAAGCCTAACACTAACCCGTCCCCTAATCCTAAGCCGTGCGCTAACAGTAACCCATACCCCAACATGTACGCTCAACCTAAACCGTTGTCGTACCCTAAACTGTCCCCATCCCCTAACCCTAACCCTAACCCTAACCCCAACCCTAACACTTACCCAAAGCCTTACCCTAACCCGTCCCCTAATGCTAACCCGTACGCTAACACTAAACCGTACCATAACACGTACGCTCACCCTAAACCGTAGTTGTACCCTTACCTGTACCCTAAACCATCCCCGTCCCCTAACCCTAACCCTAAACCTTACCCGAAGCCTTAACCTAACCCGTCCCCTAATCCTAACCCGTACGCTAACACTAAACAGTAACCTAACACGTACGCTCACCCTAAACCGTGGACGTACCCTAACCTGTACCTTAAACCGTCCCCATCCCCTAACCCTAACCCGAACCCTAACACTAACCCTTACCCGAATACTTAACCTAACCTGTCCCCTACTCCTAACCCGTACGCTAACACTAACCCGTACCCTAACACGTACGCTCACCCTAAACCACTGTCATACCCTAACCTGTACCCTAAACCGTCCCCGTCCCCGTCCCCTAACCCTAACCCTAACTCTTACCTGAAGCCTTACACTAACCCGTACCCTAATCCTAACCCGTACGCTATCACTAAACCTTACCCTGAGACGTACGCTCACCCTAAAAGGTTGTCGTACTCTAACCTGTACCCTACACCGTCCCCTAACCCTAACCCTAACCCTTACTCGAAGCCTTACCCTAACCCGTCCCCTAATCCTAAACCGTACGCTAACACTAACCCGTGCCCTAACACATACGCTCACCCTAAAGCGTTGACGTACCCTAACCTGTACCCTAAACCGTCCCCGTCCCCGTCCCCTAACCCTAACCCTAACCGTAACACTTACCCGAAGCCTTACCCTAACACGTACCCTAATCCTAACCCGTATGCTAACACTAACCCGTACCCTAACACGTACGCTCACCCTAAACCATTGTCCTACCCTAACCTATACCCTAAACCCTCCCCGTCCCCGTCCCCTAACCCTAACCCTAACCCTAACCCTAACCATTCCCCGAAGCCTTACCCTAACCGTCCCCTAATCCTAAACCGTACGCTCACACTAACCCGTGCCCTAACACGTACGCTCAACCTGAACTGTTGTCGTACCCTAACATGTACCCTAAACCGTCCCCGTCCCCTAAACCTAACCCTAACCTCACCCTAATCCTATCCCTTACCCAAAGCCTTACCCTAACACGTCCCCTAATCCTAACCCGTACACTAACACTAACCCGTGCCCTAAAACATACGCTCAACCTAAACCGTTGTCGTACCCTAACCTGTACCCTAAACCGTCCCCGTGGCCTAACCCTAACCCTAACCCTAACCCTAACCCTAAACCTTACCCGAAGCCTTACACTAAACCGTCCCCTAATCCTAAACCGTACGCTGACACTAACACGTAGCCTAACACGTACGCTCACCCTAAACCGTTGTCGTACTCTAACCTGTACCCTAAACCGTGTCCGTCCCCTAAACCTAACCCTAACCCTAACCCTAAATCTAACCCTTACCCGAAGCCTTACCCTAACCCGTCCCCTAATCCTAACCCGTACGCTAACAATAACACATACCCTAAAACGTACGGTCACCCTGAACCATTGTCGTACCCTAAACTGTACCCTAAACCTTCCCCGTCCCTTAACCCTAACCCTAACCCTAACCCTAACCCTAACCCTTTCCCGAAGCCTTAACATAACCCGTCCCCTAATCCTAACCCGTACGCAAATATTAAATCGTAACCTAACACGTACGCTCACACTAAACCGTTGTCGTACCCTAACCTGTACCCTAAACCGTCCCCGTCCCCGTCCCCTAACCCTAACCCTAACCCTTACCCGAAGCCTTATCCTAACCCGTACCCTAATCATAACCTGTAGGCTAACACTAACCCGTACCCTAAAACGCACACTCACCCTAAACCGTTTTCGTACACTAACCTGTAGCCTAAACCGTCCCCGTCCACTGAACCTAACCCTAACCCTAACCCTAACCCTTACCCGAAGCCTTACCCTAACACTTACCCTAATCCTAACCCGTACGCTAACACTAACCCGTACCCTAACACGTACGCTCACACTAAACTGTGGTCGTAACCTAACCTGTACCCTAAACCGACCCATCCCCTAACCCTAACCCTAAACCTAACCCTAATCCTAACCCTTACCCGAAGCCTTACCCTAACCCGTCCCATAATCATACCCCGTTCGCTAACACTCACCCGTGCCCTAACACGTAGGCTCACCATAAATCATTGTCGTACCCTAACCTGTACCCTAAACCATCCCCATCCCCGTCCCCGTCCCCTAACCCTAACCCTAACACTTACCAGAAGCCTTACCCTAACCTGTCACCTAATCCTAACCCTTACGCTAACACTAACACTTGTCCTAACATGTACACTCACCCTAAACCGTTGTCGTACCCTAACCTGTACCCTAAACCGTCCCCGTCCCCTAACCGTAACCCTAACCCTAACCCTTACCTGAAGCCTTACCATAACCTGTCCCCTAATCCTAACCATATGCTAACACTAAGCCATACCCTAACACGTATGCTCACCCTAAACCATTGTCGTACCCTAACCTGTACCCTAAACCATCCCCGTGCCCTAACCCTAACCCTATCCCTAACCCTAACCCTAAGCGTAACCCTTACTCGAAGCCTTCCCATAACCCGTCCCCTAATGCTAACCCGTACGTTAACACTAACCCGTAACCTAACACGTACGCTCACCCTAAACCGTTGTCGTACCCTAACCTGTACCCTAAACAGTCCCTGTCCCCTAACCCTAACAGTAAACCTAACCCTAACACTAACCCTTACCCGAAGCCTATCCCTAACCCGTCCCCTAATCCTAACCCGTACGCTAACACTAACTTGTACCCTAAAACGTACGCTCACCCTAAACCGTTGTTGTACCCTAACCTGTACCCTAAACCGTCCCCGTCCCCTAACCATAACCCTAACCCTAAACTTATCCCTAAACCTTACCCGACGCCTTACCCTAATCCTAACCTGTACGCTAACACTAACCCGTAACCTAACATGTACGCTCACCCTAAACAGTTGTCGTACACTAAACTGTACCCTAAACCGTCCCCTAACCCTAACTCTAAACCTTACCCGAAGCCTTACCCTAACGCATCCCCTACTCCTAACCCATACGCTAACACTAACCCATACACTAACACATACGCTCACACTAAACCCTTGTTGTACCCTAACCTGTACCCTAAACTGTCCCCGTCCCGCTTCCCTAACTCTAACCCGAGCCCGAACCGTAACCCTTACCCGAAGCCTTACACTAACCTGTCCCCTAATCCTAAATCGTACGCTAACTCTAACCCGTACTCTAACATGTACACTCACCCTAAAGCGTTGTCGTACCCTAACCTGTACCCTAAACCGTCCCCGTCTAATAAGCCTAACCCTAACCCTAACACTAACACTAACCCTAGCTTTTACCCGAAGCCTTACCCTAACCGGTCCCCTAATCCGAACCCGTATGCTAACACTAACCCGTACCCTAACACGTACGCTCAACCTAAACTTTTGTCGTGCCCTAACCTGTACCCTAAACCGTCCCCATCCCCTAACCCTAACCCTAACCCTAACCCTTACCCGAAGCCTTACCCTAACCCGTCCCCTAATCCTAAACTGTACGCTGACACTAACACGTACCCTAAAACGTACGATCACCCTAAGTCGTTGTCGTAACCTAACCTGTACCCTAAACCATCCCCGTCCCCGTCCCCTAACCATAACGCTAAGCCTAACCCTACCTGTACCCTAAACCCTCCCCATCCCCTAACCCTAACCCTAAACCTAACCCTAACCCTAACACTTACGCGAAGCCTTACCCTAACCCATCACATAAACCGAACCCGTACGCTAACACTAACCCATACCCTACCACGTACGCTCACCCTAAACCGTTGTCGTACCCTAACCTGTACCCTGAACCGTGTCCGTCCCCTAAACCTAACACTAAACCTAAACCTAACCCTAACCCTTACCCGAAGCCTTACCCTAACCCGTCCCCTAAACATAACCCGTACGCGAACACTAACACGTACCCTAACACGTACGGTCACCCTGAACCGTTGTCATACACTAAACTGTACCCTAAACCGTCCCCGTCCCTTAACCCTAACCCTAACCCTAACCCTAACCAAAACCCTAATCCTTACCCGAAGCCTTACCATAACCCGTCCCCTAATCCTAACCCATACATTAAAACTAAACCGTAACCTAACACGTACGCTCACCCTAAACCGTTGTCGTACACTAACCTGTACCCTAAACCGTCCCTGTCCCCTACCCCTAACCATAACCCTAACCCTAACACTAACCCTTACCCGAAGCCTTACCCTAACCCGTCCCCTAATCCTAACCCGTACGCTAACACTAACCCGTACACTAACACGTACGCTCACCGTAAACCGTTGTCGTACCCTAACTTGTAACCTAAACCGTCCCAGTCCCCTAACCCTAACCCTAACCCTAACCCTAACACTTACCCAAAGCCTTACCCTAACATGTCAACTAAACCTAAATCGTACGCTAACACTAACCCATGCCCTAACACGTACGCTCACCCTAAACCGTTGTCGTACACTAACCTGTACACTAAACTGTCCCTGTCCCCTAACCCTAACCCTAACCCTAACCATTACGCAAAGCCTTACCCTAACCCGTCCCCCAATCCTAACCCGTACGCTAACACTAACCCGTATCCTAACATGTACGCTCACCCTAAACCGTTCTCGTACCCTAACCTGTTCCCTAAACCGTCCTCGTCCCCTAACCCTAACCCTAACCCTAACCCTAACCCTAGCTTTTACCCGAAGCCTTACACTAACCGGTCCCCTAACCCTAACCCGTACGCTAACACTAACCAGTACCCTAACATGTACGCTCACCCTTAACCATTGTCGTACCCTAACCTATACCCTAAACCGTCCCCGTCCCCTAACCTAACCCTAAACCTAACCCTTCCGTGAAGCCTTACCCTAACCTGTCCCCTAATCCTAAACCGTACGCTGACACTAACACGTACCCTAACACAAACGCTCACCCTAAAAGATTGTCGTACACTAAACTGTACCCTAATCCATCCCCATCCCCGTCCCCGTCCCTTAACCCTAACCCTAACCCAAACCCTAACCCTAACCCTTACCCAAAGCCTTACCCTAATCGGTCCCCTAATCCTAACCCGTATGCTAACACTAAACCGTACCCTAACACGTACTCTCACCCTAAACCATTGTCGTACCCTAACCTATACCCTAAACCGTCCCTGTCCCCGTCCCCTATCCCTAACCCTAAGCCTAACCCTGAAGCTTACCCGAAGCCTTACCCTAACCTGTCCCCTAATTCTAACCCGTATGGTAACACTAACCCATATCCTAACACGTACGCTCACCCTAAACGGTTGTCGTACCCTAACCTGTACCCTAAACAGTGTCCGTCCCCTAAACCTAACCCTAACCCTAACCCTAACCTTAACCCTTACCCGAAGCCTTACCCTAACCCGTCCCCTAATCCTAACCCGTACGCTAACAGTAACACGTACCCTAACACTTACGGTCACCCTGAACCATTGTCGTACCCTAAACTGTACCCTAAACCGTCCCCGTCCCTTAACCCTAACCCTAACCCTAACCCTAACCCTAACACGAACCCTAATCCTTACCCGAAGCCTTACCATAACCCGTCCCCTAATCCTAACCCGTACGCTAACACTAAACCGTAACCTAACACGTACGCTCACACTAAACCGTTGTCGTACCCTAACCTGTACCCTAAACCGTCCCTGGCCCCTAACCCTAACCCTAACACTAACCCGTACCCGAAGCCTAACACTAACCCGTCCCCTAATCCTAAGCCGTGCGCTAACAATAACACATACCCCAACATGTACGCTCAACCTAAACCGTTGTCGTACCCTAAACTGTCCCCATCCCCTAACCCTAACCCTAACCCTAACCCTAACCCTAACACTTACCCGAAGCCTTACCCTAATCCTAACCCGTATGCTAACACTAACCCGTACCCTAACACGTACGCTCACCCTAAAACGTTGTTGTACCCTAACCTTTGCCCTAAACCGTCCCCGTCCCCGTCCCCTAACCCTAACGCTAACCCTTACCCAAAGCCTTGCCCTAACACGTCCCCTAATCCTAACCCGTACGCTAACACTAAACCGTACCCTAACACGTACGCTCACTCTAAACCGTTGTCGTACCCTAACCTGTAACCTAAACCGTCCCCGTCCCCTAACCCTAACCCTAACCCTAACCCTTACCCGAAGCCTTACCATAACCTGTCCCCTAATCCTAACCCATATGCTAACACTAAGACGTACCCTAACACGTATGCTCACCCTAAACAATTGTCGTACACTAAACTGTACCCTCAACCATCCCCGTGCCCTAACCCTAACCCTAACCCTAAACCTTACCCGAAGCCTTACACTAACCCGTCCCCTAATCCTAAACCGTACGCTGACACTAACACGTAGACTAACACGTACGCTCACCCTAAACCGTTTTCGTACACTAACCTGTACCCTAAACCGTGTCCGTCCCCTATACCAAACCCTAACCCTAACCCTAAACCTAACCCTTACCCGAAGCCTTACCCTTACCCGTCCCCTAATCCTAACCCGCACGCTAACAATAACACGTACCCTAAAACGTACGGTCACCCTGAACCATTGTCGTACCCTAAACTGTACCCTAAACCGTACCCGTCCCTTAACCCTAACCCTAACCCTAACCCTAACCCTAACCCTAATCCTTTCCTGAAGCCTTAACATAACCCGTCTCCTAAACCTAACCCGTACACTAACATTAAATTGTAACCTAACATGTAAGCTCACACTAAACCGTTGTCGTACCCTAACCTGTACACTAAACCGTCCCTGTCCCCTAACCCTAACCGTAACCCTAACCCTATCACTAACCCTTACCCGAAGCCTAACACTAACCCGTCCCCTAATCCTAAGCCGTGCGCTAACAGTAACCCATACCCCAACATGTACGCTCAACCTAAACCGTTGTCCTACTCTAAACTGTCCCCATCCCCTAACCCTAACCCTAACCCTAACCCCAACCCTAACCCTTACCCGAAGCCTTACCCTAACCCGTCCCCTAATCCTAACCCGTACGCTAACACTAACCCATACCCTAACACGTACGCTCACCCTAAAACTTTGTCGTACCCTAACCTGTACCCTAAACCGTCCCCCTCCCCTAACCCTAACCCTAACCCTTACCCGAAGCCTTACCCTAACCCGTCCCCTAATGCTAACCCGTACGCTAACACTAACACGTACCCTAACACGTACGGTCACCCTAAACCGTAGTTGTACCCTTACCTGTACCCTAAACCATCCCCGTCCCCTAACCCTAAACCTAACCCTTACCCGAAGCCTTAACCTAACCCATCCCCTAATCCTAACCCGTACGCTAACACTAAACAGTACCCTAACACGTACGCTCACCCTAAACCGTGGACGTACCCTAACCTGTACCTTAAACCGTCCCCATCCCCTAACCCTAACCCGAACCCTAACACTAACCCTTACCCGAATACTTAACCTAACCTGTCCCCTACTCCTAACCCGTACGCTAACACTAACCCGTACCCTAACACGTACGCTCACCCTAAACCACTGTCATACCCTAACCTGTACCCTAAACAGTCCCCGTCCCCTAACCCTAACCCTAACCCTAACTCTTACCTGAAGCCTTACACTAACCCGTACCCTAATCCTAACCCGTACGCTATCACTAAACCGTACCCTGAGACGTACGTTCACCCTAAAAGGTTGTCGTACTCTAACCTGTACCCTACACCGTCCCCTAACCCTAACCCTAACCCTTACCCGAAGCCTTACCCTAACCCGTCCCCTAATCCTAAACCGTACGCTAACACTAACCCGTGCCCTAACACATACGCTCACCCTAAAGCGTTGTCGTACCCTAACCTGTACCCTAAACCGTCCCCGTCCCCGTCCCCTAACCCTAACCCTAACCCTAACCGTAACACTTACCCGAAGCCTTACCCTAACACGTCCCCTAATCCTAACCAGTATGCTAACACTAACCCATACCCTACCACGTACGCTCACCCTAAACCGTTGTCGTACCCTAACCTGTACCCTGAACCGTGTCCGTCCCCTAAACCTAACACTAAACCTAAACCTAACCCTAACCCTTACCCGAAGCCTTACCCTAACCCGTCCCTTAAACATAACCCGTACGCGAACACTAACACGTACCCTAACACGTACGGTCACCCTGAACCGTTGTCATACACTAAACTGTACCCTAAACCGTCCCCGTCCCTTAACCCTAACCCTAACCCTAACCCTAACCAAAACCCTAATCCTTACCCGAAGCCTTACCATAACCCGTCCCCTAATCCTAACCCATACATTAAAACTAAACCGTAACCTAACACGTACGCTCACCCTAAACCGTTGTCGTACACTAACCTGTACCCTAAACCGTCCCTGTCCCCTACCCCTAACCATAACCCTAACCCTAACACTAACCCTTACCCGAAGCCTTACCCTAACCCGTCCCCTAATCCTAACCCGTACGCTAACACTAACCCGTACACTAACACGTACGCTCACCGTAAACCGTTGTCGTACCCTAACTTGTAACCTAAACCATCCCAGTCCCCTAACCCTAACCCTAACCCTAACCCTAACACTTACCCAAAGCCTTACCCTAACACGTCAACTAAACCTAAATCGTACGCTAACACTAACCCATGCCCTAACACGTACGCTCACCCTAAACCGTTGTCGTACACTAACCTGTACACTAAACTGTCCCTGTCCCCTAACCCTAACCCTAACCCTAACCATTACGCAAAGCCTTACCCTAACCCGTCCCCCAATCCTAACCCGTACGCTAACACTAACCCGTATCCTAACATGTACGCTCACCCTAAACCGTTCTCGTACCCTAACCTGTTCCCTAAACCGTCCTCGTCCCCTAACCCTAACCCTAACCCTAACCCTAACCCTAGCTTTTACCCGAAGCCTTACACTAACCGGTCCCCTAACCCTAACCCGTACGCTAACACTAACCAGTACCCTAACATGTACTCTCACCCTTAACCATTGTCGTACCCTAACCTATACCCTAAACCGTCCCCGTCCCCTAACCTAACCCTAAACCTAACCCTTCCGTGAAGCCTTACCCTAACCTGTCCCCTAATCCTAAACCGTACGCTGACACTAACACGTAACCTAACACAGACGCTCACCCTAAAACATTGTCGTACACTAAACTGTACCCTAATCCATCCCCATCCCCGTCCCCGTCCCTTAACCCTAACCCTAACCCAAACCCTAACCCTAACCCTTACCCAAAGCCTTACCCTAATCGGTCCCCTAATCCTAACCCGTATGCTAACACTAAACCGTACCCTAACACGTACTCTCACCCTAAACCATTGTCGTACCCTAACCTATACCCTAAACCGTCCCTGTCCCCGTCCCCTATCCCTAACCCTAAGCCTAACCCTGAAGCTTACCCGAAGCCTTACCCTAACCCGTCCCCTAATTCTAACCCGTATGGTAACACTAACCCATATCCTAACACGTACGCTCACCCTAAACGGTTGTCGTACCCTAACCTGTACCCTAAACAGTGTCCGTCCCCTAAACCTAACCCTAACCCTAACCCTAACCTTAACCCTTACCCGAAGCCTTACCCTAACCCGTCCCCTAATCCTAACCCGTACGCTAACAGTAACACGTACCCTAACATTTACGGTCACCCTGAACCATTGTCGTACCCTAAACTGTACCCTAAACCGTCCCCGTCCCCTAACCCTAACCCTAACCCTTACCCGAAGCCTTACCCTAACCCGTCCCCTAATGCTAACCTGTACGCTAACACTAACCCGTACCCTAACAGGTACGCTCACCCTAAACCGTAGTTGTACCCTTACCTGTACCCTAAACCGTCCCTGTCCCCGTCCCCTAACCATAAAGCTAAGCCTAACCCTACCTGTACCCTAAACCCTCCCCATCCCCTAACCCTAACCCTAAACCTAACCCTAACCCTAACACTTACGCGAAGCCTTACCCTAACCCATCACATAAACCGAACCCGTACGCTAACACTAACCCATACCCTACCACGTACGCTCACCCTAAACCGTTGTCGTACCCTAACCTGTACCCTGAACCGTGTCCGTCCCCTAAACCTAACACTAAACCTAAACCTAACCCTAACCCTTACCCGAAGCCTTACCCTAACCCGTCCCTTAAACATAACCCGTACGCGAACACTAACACGTACACTAACACGTACGGTCACCCTGAACATCTGTCATACACTAAACTGTACCCTAAACCGTCCCCGTCCCTTAACCCTAACCCTAACCCTAACCCTAACCAAAACCCTAATCCTTACCCGAAGCCTTACCATAACCCGTCCCCTAATCCTAACCCATACATTAAAACTAAACCGTAACCTAACACGTACGCTCACCCTAAACCGTTGTCGTACACTAACCTGTACCCTAAACCGTCCCTGTCCCCTACCCCTAACCATAACCCTAACCCTAACACTAACCCTTACCCGAAGCCTTACCCTAACCCGTCCCCTAATCCTAACCCGTACGCTAACACTAACCCGTACACTAACACGTACGCTCACCGTAAACCGTTGTCGTACCCTAATTTGTAACCTAAACCGTCCCAGTCCCCTAACCCTAACCCTAACCCTAACCCTAACACTTACCCAAAGCCTTACCCTAACACGTCAACTAAACCTAAATCGTACGCTAACACTAACCCATGCCCTAACACGTACGCTCACCCTAAACCGTTGTCGTACACTAACCTGTACACTAAACTGTCCCTGTCCCCTAACCCTAACCCTAACCCTAACCCTAACCATTACGCAAAGCCTTACCCTAACCCGTCCCCCAATCCTAACCCGTACGCTAACACTAACCCGTATACTATCATGTACGCTCACCCTAAAGTGTTCTCGTACCCTAACCTGTTTCCTAAACCGTCCTCGTCCCCTAACCCTAACCCTAACCCTAACCCTAACCCTAGCTTTTACCCGAAGCCTTACACTAACCGGTCCCCTAACCCTAACCCGTACGCTAACACTAACCAGTACCCTAACATGTACTCTCACCCTTAACCATTGTCGTACCCTAACCTATACCCTAAACCGTCCCCGTCCCCGTCCCCTAACCCTAAACCTAACCCTTACGTGAAGCCTTACCCTAACCTGTCCCCTAATCCTAAACCGTACGCTGACACTAACACGTACCCTAACACAGACGCTCACCCTAAAACATTGTCGTACACTAAACTGTACCCTAATCCGTCCCCATCCCCGTCCCCGTCCCTTAACCCTAACCCTAACCCAAACCCTAACCCTAACCCTTACCCAAAGCCTTACCCTAATCGGTCCCCTAATCCTAACACGTATGCTTACACTAAACCGTACCCTAACACGTACTCTCACCCTAAACCATTGTCGTACCCTAACCTATACCCTAAACCGTCCCCGTCCCCGTCCCCTATCCCTAACCCTAAGCCTAACCCTGAAGCTTACCCGAAGCCTTACCCTAACCCGTCCCCTAATTCTAACCCGTATGGTAACACTAACCCATACCCTAACACGTACGCTCACCCTAAACGGTTGTCGTACCCTAACCTGTACCCTAAACCGTGTCCGTCCCCTAAACCTAACCCTAACCCTAACCCTAACCTTAACCCTTACCCGAAGCCTCACCCTAACCCGTCCCCTAATTCTAACCCGTACGCTAACACTAACACGTACCCTAACACTTACGGTCACCCTGAACCATTGTCGTACCCTAAACTGTACCCTAAACCGTCCCCGTCCCTTAACCCTAACCCTAACCCTAACCCTAACCCTAACACTAACCCTAATCCTTACCCGAAGCCTTACCATAACCCGTCCCCTAATCCTAACCCGTACGCTAACACTAAACCGTAACCTAACACGTACGCTCACACTAAACGGTTGTCGTACCCTAACCTGTACCCTAAACCGTCCCTGGCCCCTAACCCTAACCCTAACACTAACCCGTACCCGAAGCCTAACACTAACCCGTCCCCTAATCCTAAGCCGTGCGCTAACAATAACCCATACCCCAACATGTACGCTCAACCTAAACCGTTGTCGTACCCTAAACTGTCCCCATCCCCTAACCCTAACCCTAACCCTAACCCTAACCCTAACACTTACCCGAAGCCTTACCCTAATCCTAACCCGTATGCTAACACTAACCCGTACCCTAACACGTACGCTCACCCTAAAACGTTGTTGTACCCTAACCTTTGCCCTAAACCGTCCCCGTCCCCGTCCCCTAACCCTAACGCTAACCCTTACCCAAAGCCTTGCCCTAACACGTCCCCTAATCCTAACCCGTACGCTAACACTAAACCGTACCCTAACACGTACGCTCACTCTAAACCGTTGTCGTACCCTAACCTGTAACCTAAACCGTCCCCGTCCCCTAACCCTAACCCTAACCCTAACCCTTACCCGAAGCCTTACCATAACCTGTCCCCTAATCCTAACCCATATGCTAACACTAAGACGTACCCTAACACGTATGCTCACCCTAAACAATTGTCGTACACTAAACTGTACCCTCAACCATCCCCGTGCCCTAACCCTAACCCTAACCCTAAACCTTACCCGAAGCCTTACACTAACCCGTCCCCTAATCCTAAACCGTACGCTGACACTAACACGTAGACTAACACGTACGCTCACCCTAAACCGTTTTCGTACACTAACCTGTACCCTAAACCGTGTCCGTCCCCTATACCAAACCCTAACCCTAACCCTAAACCTAACCCTTACCCGAAGCCTTACCCTTACCCGTCCCCTAATCCTAACCCGCACGCTAACAATAACACGTACCCTAAAACGTACGGTCACCCTGAACCATTGTCGTACCCTAAACTGTACCCTAAACCGTACCCGTCCCTTAACCCTAACCCTAACCCTAACCCTAACCCTAACCCTAATCCTTTCCTGAAGCCTTAACATAACCCGTCTCCTAAACCTAACCCGTACACTAACATTAAATTGTAACCTAACATGTAAGCTCACACTAAACCGTTGTCGTACCCTAACCTGTACACTAAACCGTCCCTGTCCCCTAACCCTAACCGTAACCCTAACCCTATCACTAACCCTTACCCGAAGCCTAACACTAACCCGTCCCCTAATCCTAAGCCGTGCGCTAACAGTAACCCATACCCCAACATGTACGCTCAACCTAAACCGTTGTCCTACTCTAAAC
This sequence comes from Delphinapterus leucas, assembly GCF_059928025.1. Lineage (NCBI taxonomy): Eukaryota > Metazoa > Chordata > Mammalia > Artiodactyla > Monodontidae > Delphinapterus > Delphinapterus leucas. The sequence continues at coordinate 6,223,096 of NW_028322232.1, read as the reverse complement.
TGTCCCCATCCCCTAACCCTAACCCTAACCCTAACCCCAACCCTAACCCTTACCCGAAGCCTTACCCTAACCCGTCCCCTAATCCTAACCCGTACGCTAACACTAACCCATACCCTAACACGTACGCTCACCCTAAAACTTTGTCGTACCCTAACCTGTACCCTAAACCGTCCCCCTCCCCTAACCCTAACCCTAACCCTTACCCGAAGCCTTACCCTAACCCGTCCCCTAATGCTAACCCGTACGCTAACACTAACACGTACCCTAACACGTACGGTCACCCTAAACCGTAGTTGTACCCTTACCTGTACCCTAAACCATCCCCGTCCCCTAACCCTAAACCTAACCCTTACCCGAAGCCTTAACCTAACCCATCCCCTAATCCTAACCCGTACGCTAACACTAAACAGTACCCTAACACGTACGCTCACCCTAAACCGTGGACGTACCCTAACCTGTACCTTAAACCGTCCCCATCCCCTAACCCTAACCCGAACCCTAACACTAACCCTTACCCGAATACTTAACCTAACCTGTCCCCTACTCCTAACCCGTACGCTAACACTAACCCGTACCCTAACACGTACGCTCACCCTAAACCACTGTCATACCCTAACCTGTACCCTAAACAGTCCCCGTCCCCTAACCCTAACCCTAACCCTAACTCTTACCTGAAGCCTTACACTAACCCGTACCCTAATCCTAACCCGTACGCTATCACTAAACCGTACCCTGAGACGTACGTTCACCCTAAAAGGTTGTCGTACTCTAACCTGTACCCTACACCGTCCCCTAACCCTAACCCTAACCCTTACCCGAAGCCTTACCCTAACCCGTCCCCTAATCCTAAACCGTACGCTAACACTAACCCGTGCCCTAACACATACGCTCACCCTAAAGCGTTGTCGTACCCTAACCTGTACCCTAAACCGTCCCCGTCCCCGTCCCCTAACCCTAACCCTAACCCTAACCGTAACACTTACCCGAAGCCTTACCCTAACACGTCCCCTAATCCTAACCAGTATGCTAACACTAACCCATACCCTACCACGTACGCTCACCCTAAACCGTTGTCGTACCCTAACCTGTACCCTGAACCGTGTCCGTCCCCTAAACCTAACACTAAACCTAAACCTAACCCTAACCCTTACCCGAAGCCTTACCCTAACCCGTCCCCTAAACATAACCCGTACGCGAACACTAACACGTACCCTAACACGTACGGTCACCCTGAACCGTTGTCATACACTAAACTGTACCCTAAACCGTCCCCGTCCCTTAACCCTAACCCTAACCCTAACCCTAACCAAAACCCTAATCCTTACCCGAAGCCTTACCATAACCCGTCCCCTAATCCTAACCCATACATTAAAACTAAACCGTAACCTAACACGTACGCTCACCCTAAACCGTTGTCGTACACTAACCTGTACCCTAAACCGTCCCTGTCCCCTACCCCTAACCATAACCCTAACCCTAACACTAACCCTTACCCGAAGCCTTACCCTAACCCGTCCCCTAATCCTAACCCGTACGCTAACACTAACCCGTACACTAACACGTACGCTCACCGTAAACCGTTGTCGTACCCTAACTTGTAACCTAAACCGTCCCAGTCCCCTAACCCTAACCCTAACCCTAACCCTAACACTTACCCAAAGCCTTACCCTAACACGTCAACTAAACCTAAATCGTACGCTAACACTAACCCATGCCCTAACACGTACGCTCACCCTAAACCGTTGTCGTACACTAACCTGTACACTAAACTGTCCCTGTCCCCTAACCCTAACCCTAACCCTAACCATTACGCAAAGCCTTACCCTAACCCGTCCCCCAATCCTAACCCGTACGCTAACACTAACCCGTATCCTAACATGTACGCTCACCCTAAACCGTTCTCGTACCCTAACCTGTTCCCTAAACCGTCCTCGTCCCCTAACCCTAACCCTAACCCTAACCCTAACCCTAGCTTTTACCCGAAGCCTTACACTAACCGGTCCCCTAACCCTAACCCGTACGCTAACACTAACCAGTACCCTAACATGTACTCTCACCCTTAACCATTGTCGTACCCTAACCTATACCCTAAACCGTCCCCGTCCCCTAACCTAACCCTAAACCTAACCCTTCCGTGAAGCCTTACCCTAACCTGTCCCCTAATCCTAAACCGTACGCTGACACTAACACGTACCCTAACACAGACGCTCACCCTAAAACATTGTCGTACACTAAACTGTACCCTAATCCATCCCCATCCCCGTCCCCGTCCCTTAACCCTAACCCTAACCCAAACCCTAACCCTAACCCTTACCCAAAGCCTTACCCTAATCGGTCCCCTAATCCTAACCCGTATGCTAACACTAAACCGTACCCTAACACGTACTCTCACCCTAAACCATTGTCGTACCCTAACCTATACCCTAAACCGTCCCTGTCCCCGTCCCCTATCCCTAACCCTAAGCCTAACCCTGAAGCTTACCCGAAGCCTTACCCTAACCCGTCCCCTAATTCTAACCCGTATGGTAACACTAACCCATATCCTAACACGTACGCTCACCCTAAACGGTTGTCGTACCCTAACCTGTACCCTAAACAGTGTCCGTCCCCTAAACCTAACCCTAACCCTAACCCTAACCTTAACCCTTACCCGAAGCCTTACCCTAACCCGTCCCCTAATCCTAACCCGTACGCTAACAGTAACACGTACCCTAACATTTACGGTCACCCTGAACCATTGTCGTACCCTAAACTGTACCCTAAACCGTCCCCGTCCCCTAACCCTAACCCTAACCCTTACCCGAAGCCTTACCCTAACCCGTCCCCTAATGCTAACCTGTACGCTAACACTAACCCGTACCCTAACAGGTACGCTCACCCTAAACCGTAGTTGTACCCTTACCTGTACCCTAAACCGTCCCCGTCCCCGTCCCCTAACCATAAAGCTAAGCCTAACCCTACCTGTACCCTAAACCCTCCCCATCCCCTAACCCTAACCCTAAACCTAACCCTAACCCTAACACTTACGCGAAGCCTTACCCTAACCCATCACATAAACCGAACCCGTACGCTAACACTAACCCATACCCTACCACGTACGCTCACCCTAAACCGTTGTCGTACCCTAACCTGTACCCTGAACCGTGTCCGTCCCCTAAACCTAACACTAAACCTAAACCTAACCCTAACCCTTACCCGAAGCCTTACCCTAACCCGTCCCTTAAACATAACCCGTACGCGAACACTAACACGTACACTAACACGTACGGTCACCCTGAACATCTGTCATACACTAAACTGTACCCTAAACCGTCCCCGTCCCTTAACCCTAACCCTAACCCTAACCCTAACCAAAACCCTAATCCTTACCCGAAGCCTTACCATAACCCGTCCCCTAATCCTAACCCATACATTAAAACTAAACCGTAACCTAACACGTACGCTCACCCTAAACCGTTGTCGTACACTAACCTGTACCCTAAACCGTCCCTGTCCCCTACCCCTAACCATAACCCTAACCCTAACACTAACTCTTACCCGAAGCCTTACCCTAACCCGTCCCCTAATCCTAACCCGTACGCTAACACTAACCCGTACACTAACACGTACGCTCACCGTAAACCGTTGTCGTACCCTAATTTGTAACCTAAACCGTCCCAGTCCCCTAACCCTAACCCTAACCCTAACCCTAACACTTACCCAAAGCCTTACCCTAACACGTCAACTAAACCTAAATCGTACGCTAACACTAACCCATGCCCTAACACGTACGCTCACCCTAAACCGTTGTCGTACACTAACCTGTACACTAAACTGTCCCTGTCCCCTAACCCTAACCCTAACCCTAACCCTAACCATTAAGCAAAGCCTTACCCTAACCCGTCCCCCAATCCTAACCCGTACGCTAACACTAACCCGTATACTATCATGTACGCTCACCCTAAACTGTTCTCGTACCCTAACCTGTTCCCTAAACCGTCCTCGTCCCCTAACCCTAACCCTAACCCTAACCCTAACCCTAGCTTTTACCCGAAGCCTTACACTAACCGGTCCCCTAACCCTAACCCGTACGCTAACACTAACCAGTACCCTAACATGTACTCTCACCCTTAACCATTGTCGTACCCTAACCTATACCCTAAACCGTCCCCGTCCCCGTCCCCTAACCCTAAACCTAACCCTTACGTGAAGCCTTACCCTAACCTGTCCCCTAATCCTAAACCGTACGCTGACACTAACACGTACCCTAACACAGACGCTCACCCTAAAACATTGTCGTACACTAAACTGTACCCTAATCCGTCCCCATCCCCGTCCCCGTCCCTTAACCCTAACCCTAACCCAAACCCTAACCCTAACCCTTACCCAAAGCCTTACCCTAATCGGTCCCCTAATCCTAACACGTATGCTTACACTAAACCGTACCCTAACACGTACTCTCACCCTAAACCATTGTCGTACCCTAACCTATACCCTAAACCGTCCCCGTCCCCGTCCCCTATCCCTAACCCTAAGCCTAACCCTGAAGCTTACCCGAAGCCTTACCCTAACCCGTCCCCTAATTCTAACCCGTATGGTAACACTAACCCATACCCTAACACGTACGCTCACCCTAAACGGTTGTCGTACCCTAACCTGTACCCTAAACCGTGTCCGTCCCCTAAACCTAACCCTAACCCTAACCCTAACCTTAACCCTTACCCGAAGCCTCACCCTAACCCGTCCCCTAATTCTAACCCGTACGCTAACACTAACACGTACCCTAACACTTACGGTCACCCTGAACCATTGTCGTACCCTAAACTGTACCCTAAACCGTCCCCGTCCCTTAACCCTAACCCTAACCCTAACCCTAACCCTAACACTAACCCTAATCCTTACCCGAAGCCTTACCATAACCCGTCCCCTAATCCTAACCCGTACGCTAACACTAAACCGTAACCTAACACGTACGCTCACACTAAACGGTTGTCGTACCCTAACCTGTACCCTAAACCGTCCCTGGCCCCTAACCCTAACCCTAACACTAACCCGTACCCGAAGCCTAACACTAACCCGTCCCCTAATCCTAAGCCGTGCGCTAACAATAACCCATACCCCAACATGTACGCTCAACCTAAACCGTTGTCGTACCCTAAACTGTCCCCATCCCCTAACCCTAACCCTAACCCTAACCCTAACCCTAACACTTACCCGAAGCCTTACCCTAATCCTAACCCGTATGCTAACACTAACCCGTACCCTAACACGTACGCTCACCCTAAAACGTTGTTGTACCCTAACCTTTGCCCTAAACCGTCCCCGTCCCCGTCCCCTAACCCTAACGCTAACCCTTACCCAAAGCCTTGCCCTAACACGTCCCCTAATCCTAACCCGTACGCTAACACTAAACCGTACCCTAACACGTACGCTCACTCTAAACCGTTGTCGTACCCTAACCTGTAACCTAAACCGTCCCCGTCCCCTAACCCTAACCCTAACCCTAACCCTTACCCGAAGCCTTACCATAACCTGTCCCCTAATCCTAACCCATATGCTAACACTAAGACGTACCCTAACACGTATGCTCACCCTAAACAATTGTCGTACACTAAACTGTACCCTCAACCATCCCCGTGCCCTAACCCTAACCCTAACCCTAAACCTTACCCGAAGCCTTACACTAACCCGTCCCCTAATCCTAAACCGTACGCTGACACTAACACGTAGACTAACACGTACGCTCACCCTAAACCGTTTTCGTACACTAACCTGTACCCTAAACCGTGTCCGTCCCCTATACCAAACCCTAACCCTAACCCTAAACCTAACCCTTACCCGAAGCCTTACCCTTACCCGTCCCCTAATCCTAACCCGCACGCTAACAATAACACGTACCCTAAAACGTACGGTCACCCTGAACCATTGTCGTACCCTAAACTGTACCCTAAACCGTACCCGTCCCTTAACCCTAACCCTAACCCTAACCCTAACCCTAACCCTAATCCTTTCCTGAAGCCTTAACATAACCCGTCTCCTAAACCTAACCCGTACACTAACATTAAATTGTAACCTAACATGTAAGCTCACACTAAACCGTTGTCGTACCCTAACCTGTACACTAAACCGTCCCTGTCCCCTAACCCTAACCGTAACCCTAACCCTATCACTAACCCTTACCCGAAGCCTAACACTAACCCGTCCCCTAATCCTAAGCCGTGCGCTAACAGTAACCCATACCCCAACATGTACGCTCAACCTAAACCGTTGTCCTACTCTAAACTGTCCCCATCCCCTAACCCTAACCCTAACCCTAACCCCAACCCTAACCCTTACCCGAAGCCTTACCCTAACCCGTCCCCTAATCCTAACCCGTACGCTAACACTAACCCATACCCTAACACGTACGCTCACCCTAAAACTTTGTCGTACCCTAACCTGTACCCTAAACCGTCCCCCTCCCCTAACCCTAACCCTAACCCTTACCCGAAGCCTTACCCTAACCCGTCCCCTAATGCTAACCCGTACGCTAACACTAACACGTACCCTAACACGTACGGTCACCCTAAACCGTAGTTGTACCCTTACCTGTACCCTAAACCATCCCCGTCCCCTAACCCTAAACCTAACCCTTACCCGAAGCCTTAACCTAACCCATCCCCTAATCCTAACCCGTACGCTAACACTAAACAGTACCCTAACACGTACGCTCACCCTAAACCGTGGACGTACCCTAACCTGTACCTTAAACCGTCCCCATCCCCTAACCCTAACCCGAACCCTAACACTAACCCTTACCCGAATACTTAACCTAACCTGTCCCCTACTCCTAACCCGTACGCTAACACTAACCCGTACCCTAACACGTACGCTCACCCTAAACCACTGTCATACCCTAACCTGTACCCTAAACAGTCCCCGTCCCCTAACCCTAACCCTAACCCTAACTCTTACCTGAAGCCTTACACTAACCCGTACCCTAATCCTAACCCGTACGCTATCACTAAACCGTACCCTGAGACGTACGTTCACCCTAAAAGGTTGTCGTACTCTAAACTGTACCCTACACCGTCCCCTAACCCTAACCCTAACCCTTACCCGAAGCCTTACCCTAACCCGTCCCCTAATCCTAAACCGTACGCTAACACTAACCCGTGCCCTAACACATACGCTCACCCTAAAGCGTTGTCGTACCCTAACCTGTACCCTAAACCGTCCCCGTCCCCGTCCCCTAACCCTAACCCTAACCCTAACCGTAACACTTACCCGAAGCCTTACCCTAACACGTCCCCTAATCCTAACCAGTATGCTAACACTAACCCATACCCTACCACGTACGCTCACCCTAAACCGTTGTCGTACCCTAACCTGTACCCTGAACCGTGTCCGTCCCCTAAACCTAACACTAAACCTAAACCTAACCCTAACCCTTACCCGAAGCCTTACCCTAACCCGTCCCCTAAACATAACCCGTACGCGAACACTAACACGTACCCTAACACGTACGGTCACCCTGAACCGTTGTCATACACTAAACTGTACCCTAAACCGTCCCCGTCCCTTAACCCTAACCCTAACCCTAACCCTAACCAAAACCCTAATCCTTACCCGAAGCCTTACCATAACCCGTCCCCTAATCCTAACCCATACATTAAAACTAAACCGTAACCTAACACGTACGCTCACCCTAAACCGTTGTCGTACACTAACCTGTACCCTAAACCGTCCCTGTCCCCTACCCCTAACCATAACCCTAACCCTAACACTAACCCTTACCCGAAGCCTTACCCTAACCCGTCCCCTAATCCTAACCCGTACGCTAACACTAACCCGTACACTAACACGTACGCTCACCGTAAACCGTTGTCGTACCCTAACTTGTAACCTAAACCGTCCCAGTCCCCTAACCCTAACCCTAACCCTAACCCTAACACTTACCCAAAGCCTTACCCTAACACGTCAACTAAACCTAAATCGTACGCTAACACTAACCCATGCCCTAACACGTACGCTCACCCTAAACCGTTGTCGTACACTAACCTGTACACTAAACTGTCCCTGTCCCCTAACCCTAACCCTAACCCTAACCATTACGCAAAGCCTTACCCTAACCCGTCCCCCAATCCTAACCCGTACGCTAACACTAACCCGTATCCTAACATGTACGCTCACCCTAAACCGTTCTCGTACCCTAACCTGTTCCCTAAACCGTCCTCGTCCCCTAACCCTAACCCTAACCCTAACCCTAACCCTAGCTTTTACCCGAAGCCTTACACTAACCGGTCCCCTAACCCTAACCCGTACGCTAACACTAACCAGTACCCTAACATGTACTCTCACCCTTAACCATTGTCGTACCCTAACCTATACCCTAAACCGTCCCCGTCCCCTAACCTAACCCTAAACCTAACCCTTCCGTGAAGCCTTACCCTAACCTGTCCCCTAATCCTAAACCGTACGCTGACACTAACACGTACCCTAACACAGACGCTCACCCTAAAACATTGTCGTACACTAAACTGTACCCTAATCCATCCCCATCCCCGTCCCCGTCCCTTAACCCTAACCCTAACCCAAACCCTAACCCTAACCCTTACCCAAAGCCTTACCCTAATCGGTCCCCTAATCCTAACCCGTATGCTAACACTAAACCGTACCCTAACACGTACTCTCACCCTAAACCATTGTCGTACCCTAACCTATACCCTAAACCGTCCCTGTCCCCGTCCCCTATCCCTAACCCTAAGCCTAACCCTGAAGCTTACCCGAAGCCTTACCCTAACCCGTCCCCTAATTCTAACCCGTATGGTAACACTAACCCATATCCTAACACGTACGCTCACCCTAAACGGTTGTCGTACCCTAACCTGTACCCTAAACAGTGTCCGTCCCCTAAACCTAACCCTAACCCTAACCCTAACCTTAACCCTTACCCGAAGCCTTACCCTAACCCGTCCCCTAATCCTAACCCGTACGCTAACAGTAACACGTACCCTAACATTTACGGTCACCCTGAACCATTGTCGTACCCTAAACTGTACCCTAAACCGTCCCCGTCCCCTAACCCTAACCCTAACCCTTACCCGAAGCCTTACCCTAACCCGTCCCCTAATGCTAACCTGTACGCTAACACTAACCCGTACCCTAACAGGTACGCTCACCCTAAACCGTAGTTGTACCCTTACCTGTACCCTAAACCGTCCCCGTCCCCGTCCCCTAACCATAAAGCTAAGCCTAACCCTACCTGTACCCTAAACCCTCCCCATCCCCTAACCCTAACCCTAAACCTAACCCTAACCCTAACACTTACGCGAAGCCTTACCCTAACCCATCACATAAACCGAACCCGTACGCTAACACTAACCCATACCCTACCACGTACGCTCACCCTAAACCGTTGTCGTACCCTAACCTGTACCCTGAACCGTGTCCGTCCCCTAAACCTAACACTAAACCTAAACCTAACCCTAACCCTTACCCGAAGCCTTACCCTAACCCGTCCCTTAAACATAACCCGTACGCGAACACTAACACGTACCCTAACACGTACGGTCACCCTGAACATCTGTCATACACTAAACTGTACCCTAAACCGTCCCCGTCCCTTAACCCTAACCCTAACCCTAACCCTAACCAAAACCCTAATCCTTACCCGAAGCCTTACCATAACCCGTCCCCTAATCCTAACCCATACATTAAAACTAAACCGTAACCTAACACGTACGCTCACCCTAAACCGTTGTCGTACACTAACCTGTACCCTAAACCGTCCCTGTCCCCTACCCCTAACCATAACCCTAACCCTAACACTAACCCTTACCCGAAGCCTTACCCTAACCCGTCCCCTAATCCTAACCCGTACGCTAACACTAACCCGTACACTAACACGTACGCTCACCGTAAACCGTTGTCGTACCCTAATTTGTAACCTAAACCGTCCCAGTCCCCTAACCCTAACCCTAACCCTAACCCTAACACTTACCCAAAGCCTTACCCTAACACGTCAACTAAACCTAAATCGTACGCTAACACTAACCCATGCCCTAACACGTACGCTCACCCTAAACCGTTGTCGTACACTAACCTGTACACTAAACTGTCCCTGTCCCCTAACCCTAACCCTAACCCTAACCCTAACCATTAAGCAAAGCCTTACCCTAACCCGTCCCCCAATCCTAACCCGTACGCTAACACTAACCCGTATACTATCATGTACGCTCACCCTAAACTGTTCTCGTACCCTAACCTGTTCCCTAAACCGTCCTCGTCCCCTAACCCTAACCCTAACCCTAACCCTAACCCTAGCTTTTACCCGAAGCCTTACACTAACCGGTCCCCTAACCCTAACCCGTACGCTAACACTAACCAGTACCCTAACATGTACTCTCACCCTTAACCATTGTCGTACCCTAACCTATACCCTAAACCGTCCCCGTCCCCTAACCTAACCCTAAACCTAACCCTTACGTGAAGCCTTACCCTAACCTGTCCCCTAATCCTAAACCGTACGCTGACACTAACACGTACCCTAACACAGACGCTCACCCTAAAACATTGTCGTACACTAAACTGTACCCTAATCCGTCCCCATCCCCGTCCCCGTCCCTTAACCCTAACCCTAACCCAAACCCTAACCCTAACCCTTACCCAAAGCCTTACCCTAATCGGTCCCCTAATCCTAACACGTATGCTTACACTAAACCGTACCCTAACACATACTCTCACCCTAAACCATTGTCGTACCCTAACCTATACCCTAAACCGTCCCCGTCCCCGTCCCCTATCCCTAACCCTAAGCCTAACCCTGAAGCTTACCCGAAGCCTTACCCTAACCCGTCCCCTAATTCTAACCCGTATGGTAACACTAACCCATACCCTAACACGTACGCTCACCCTAAACGGTTGTCGTACCCTAACCTGTACCCTAAACCGTGTCCGTCCCCTAAACCTAACCCTAACCCTAACCCTAACCTTAACCCTTACCCGAAGCCTCACCCTAACCCGTCCCCTAATTCTAACCCGTACGCTAACACTAACACGTACCCTAACACTTACGGTCACCCTGAATCATTGTCGTACCCTAAACTGTACCCTAAACCGTCCCCGTCCCTTAACCCTAACCCTAACCCTAACCCTAACCCTAACACTAACCCTAATCCTTACCCGAAGCCTTACCATAACCCGTCCCCTAATCCTAACCCGTACGCTAACACTAAACCGTAACCTAACACGTACGCTCACACTAAACGGTTGTCGTACCCTAACCTGTACCCTAAACCGTCCCTGGCCCCTAACCCTAACCCTAACACTAACCCGTACCCGAAGCCTAACACTAACCCGTCCCCTAATCCTAAGCCGTGCGCTAACAATAACCCATACCCCAACATGTACGCTCAACCTAAACCGTTGTCGTACCCTAAACTGTCCCCATCCCCTAACCCTAACCCTAACCCTAACCCTAACCCTAACACTTACCCGAAGCCTTACCCTAATCCTAACCCGTATGCTAACACTAACCCGTACCCTAACACGTACGCTCACCCTAAAACGTTGTTGTACCCTAACCTTTGCCCTAAACCGTCCCCGTCCCCGTCCCCTAACCCTAACGCTAACCCTTACCCAAAGCCTTGCCCTAACACGTCCCCTAATCCTAACCCGTACGCTAACACTAAACCGTACCCTAACACGTACGCTCACTCTAAACCGTTGTCGTACCCTAACCTGTAACCTAAACCGTCCCCGTCCCCTAACCCTAACCCTAACCCTAACCCTTACCCGAAGCCTTACCATAACCTGTCCCCTAATCCTAACCCATATGCTAACACTAAGACGTACCCTAACACGTATGCTCACCCTAAACAATTGTCGTACACTAAACTGTACCCTCAACCATCCCCGTGCCCTAACCCTAACCCTAACCCTAAACCTTACCCGAAGCCTTACACTAACCCGTCCCCTAATCCTAAACCGTACGCTGACACTAACACGTAGACTAACACGTACGCTCACCCTAAACCGTTTTCGTACACTAACCTGTACCCTAAACCGTGTCCGTCCCCTATACCAAACCCTAACCCTAACCCTAAACCTAACCCTTACCCGAAGCCTTACCCTTACCCGTCCCCTAATCCTAACCCGCACGCTGACAATAACACGTACCCTAAAACATACGGTCACCCTGAACCATTGTCGTACCCTAAACTGTACCCTAAACCGTACCCGTCCCTTAACCCTAACCCTAACCCTAACCCTAACCCTAACCCTAATCCTTTCCTGAAGCCTTAACATAACCCGTCTCCTAAACCTAACCCGTACACTAACATTAAATTGTAACCTAACATGTAAGCTCACACTAAACCGTTGTCGTACCCTAACCTGTACACTAAACCGTCCCTGTCCCCTAACCCTAACCGTAACCCTAACCCTATCACTAACCCTTACCCGAAGCCTAACACTAACCCGTCCCCTAATCCTAAGCCGTGCGCTAACAGTAACCCATACCCCAACATGTACGCTCAACCTAAACCGTTGTCCTACTCTAAACTGTCCCCATCCCCTAACCCTAACCCTAACCCTAACCCCAACCCTAACCCTTACCCGAAGCCTTACCCTAACCCGTCCCCTAATCCTAACCCGTACGCTAACACTAACCCATACCCTAACACGTACGCTCACCCTAAAACTTTGTCGTACCCTAACCTGTACCCTAAACCGTCCCCCTCCCCTAACCCTAACCCTAACCCTTACCCGAAGCCTTACCCTAACCCGTCCCCTAATGCTAACCCGTACGCTAACACTAACACGTACCCTAACACGTACGGTCACCCTAAACCGTAGTTGTACCCTTACCTGTACCCTAAACCATCCCCGTCCCCTAACCCTAAACCTAACCCTTACCCGAAGCCTTAACCTAACCCATCCCCTAATCCTAACCCGTACGCTAACACTAAACAGTACCCTAACACGTACGCTCACCCTAAACCGTGGACGTACCCTAACCTGTACCTTAAACCGTCCCCATCCCCTAACCCTAACCCGAACCCTAACACTAACCCTTACCCGAATACTTAACCTAACCTGTCCCCTACTCCTAACCCGTACGCTAACACTAACCCGTACCCTAACACGTACGCTCACCCTAAACCACTGTCATACCCTAACCTGTACCCTAAACAGTCCCCGTCCCCTAACCCTAACCCTAACCCTAACTCTTACCTGAAGCCTTACACTAACCCGTACCCTAATCCTAACCCGTACGCTATCACTAAACCGTACCCTGAGACGTACGCTCACCCTAAAAGGTTGTCGTACTCTAACCTGTACCCTACACCGTCCCCTAACCCTAACCCTAACCCTTACCCGAAGCCTTACCCTAACCCGTCCCCTAATCCTAAACCGTACGCTAACACTAACCCGTGCCCTAACACATACGCTCACCCTAAAGCGTTGTCGTACCCTAACCTGTACCCTAAACCGTCCCCGTCCCCGTCCCCTAACCCTAACCCTAACCCTAACCGTAACACTTACCCGAAGCCTTACCCTAACACGTCCCCTAATCCTAACCAGTATGCTAACACTAACCCATACCCTACCACGTACGCTCACCCTAAACCGTTGTCGTACCCTAACCTGTACCCTGAACCGTGTCCGTCCCCTAAACCTAACACTAAACCTAAACCTAACCCTAACCCTTACCCGAAGCCTTACCCTAACCCGTCCCCTAAACATAACCCGTACGCGAACACTAACACGTACCCTAACACGTACGGTCACCCTGAACCGTTGTCATACACTAAACTGTACCCTAAACCGTCCCCGTCCCTTAACCCTAACCCTAACCCTAACCCTAACCAAAACCCTAATCCTTACCCGAAGCCTTACCATAACCCGTCCCCTAATCCTAACCCATACATTAAAACTAAACCGTAACCTAACACGTACGCTCACCCTAAACCGTTGTCGTACACTAACCTGTACCCTAAACCGTCCCTGTCCCCTACCCCTAACCATAACCCTAACCCTAACACTAACCCTTACCCGAAGCCTTACCCTAACCCGTCCCCTAATCCTAACCCGTACGCTAACACTAACCCGTACACTAACACGTACGCTCACCGTAAACCGTTGTCGTACCCTAACTTGTAACCTAAACCGTCCCAGTCCCCTAACCCTAACCCTAACCCTAACCCTAACACTTACCCAAAGCCTTACCCTAACACGTCAACTAAACCTAAATCGTACGCTAACACTAACCCATGCCCTAACACGTACGCTCACCCTAAACCGTTGTCGTACACTAACCTGTACACTAAACTGTCCCTGTCCCCTAACCCTAACCCTAACCCTAACCATTACGCAAAGCCTTACCCTAACCCGTCCCCCAATCCTAACCCGTACGCTAACACTAACCCGTATCCTAACATGTACGCTCACCCTAAACCGTTCTCGTACCCTAACCTGTTCCCTAAACCGTCCTCGTCCCCTAACCCTAACCCTAACCCTAACCCTAACCCTAGCTTTTACCCGAAGCCTTACACTAACCGGTCCCCTAACCCTAACCCGTACGCTAACACTAACCAGTACCCTAACATGTACGCTCACCCTTAACCATTGTCGTACCCTAACCTATACCCTAAACCGTCCCCGTCCCCTAACCTAACCCTAAACCTAACCCTTCCGTGAAGCCTTACCCTAACCTGTCCCCTAATCCTAAACCGTACGCTGACACTAACACGTACCCTAACACAGACGCTCACCCTAAAACATTGTCGTACACTAAACTGTACCCTAATCCATCCCCATCCCCGTCCCCGTCCCTTAACCCTAACCCTAACCCAAACCCTAACCCTAACCCTTACCCAAAGCCTTACCCTAATCGGTCCCCTAATCCTAACCCGTATGCTAACACTAAACCGTACCCTAACACGTACTCTCACCCTAAACCATTGTCGTACCCTAACCTATACCCTAAACCGTCCCTGTCCCCGTCCCCTATCCCTAACCCTAAGCCTAACCCTGAAGCTTACCCGAAGCCTTACCCTAACCCGTCCCCTAATTCTAACCCGTATGGTAACACTAACCCATATCCTAACACGTACGCTCACCCTAAACGGTTGTCGTACCCTAACCTGTACCCTAAACAGTGTCCGTCCCCTAAACCTAACCCTAACCCTAACCCTAACCTTAACCCTTACCCGAAGCCTTACCCTAACCCGTCCCCTAATCCTAACCCGTACGCTAACAGTAACACGTACCCTAACACTTACGGTCACCCTGAACCATTGTCGTACCCTAAACTGTACCCTAAACCGTCCCCGTCCCTTAACCCTAACCCTAACCCTAACCCTAACCCTAACCACGAACCCTAATCCTTACCCGAAGCCTTACCATAACCCGTCCCCTAATCCTAACCCGTACGCTAACACTAAACCGTAACCTAACACGTATGCTCACACTAAACCGTTGTCGTACCCTAACCTGTACCCTAAACCGTCCCTGGCCCCTAACCCTAACCCTAACACTAACCCGTACCCGAAGCCTAACACTAACCCGTCCCCTAATCCTAAGCCGTGCGCTAACAATAACACATACCCCAACATGTACGCTCAACCTAAACCGTTGTCGTACCCTAAACTGTCCCCATCCCCTAACCCTAACCCTAACCCTAACACTTACCCGAAGCCTTACCCTAACCCATCCCCTAATCCTAACCCGTATGCTAACACTAACCCGTACCCTAACACGTACGCTCACCCTAAAACGTTGTTGTACCCTAACCTTTGCCCTAAACCGTCCCCGTCCCCGTCCCCTAACCCTAACGCTAAACCTTACCCAAAGCCTTACCCTAACACGTCCCCTAATCCTAACCCGTATGCTAACACTAAACCGTACCCTAACACGTACGCTCACTTTAAACCGTTGTCGTACCCTAACCTGTACTCTAAACCGTCCCCGTCCCCTAACGCTAACCCTAACCCTAACCCTTACCCGAAGCCTTATCATAAACTGTCCCCTAATTCTAACCCATATGCTAACACTAAGTCGTACCCTAACACGTATGCTCACCCTAAACAATTGTCGTACACTAAACTGTACCCTCAACCATCCCCGTGCCCTAACCCTAACCCTAACCCTAAACCTTACCCGAAGCCTTACACTAACCCGTCCCCTAATCCTAAACCGTACGCTGACACTAACACGTAGCCTAACACGTACGCTCACCCTAAACCGTTTTCGTACACTAACCTGTACCCTAAACCGTGTCCGTCCCCTATACCTAACCCTAACCCTAACCCTAAACCTAACCCTTACCCGAAGCCTTACCCTTACCCGTCCCCTAATCCTAACCCGTACGCTAACAATAACACGTACCCTAAAACGTACGGTCACCCTGAACCATTGTCGTACCCTAAACTGTACCCTAAACTGTACCCGTCCATTAACCCTAACCCTAACCCTAAGCCTAACCCTAACCCTAATCCTTTCCTGAAGCCTTAACATAACCCGTCTCCTAAACCTAACCCGTACACTAACATTAAATTGTAACCTAACACGTACGCTCACACTAAACCGTTGTCGTACCCTAACCTGTACACTAAACCGTCCCTGTCCCCTAACCCTAACCGTAACCCTAACCCTATCACTAACCCTTACCCAAAGCCTAACACTAACCCGTCCCCTAATCCTAAGCCGTGCGCTAACAGTAACCCATACCCCAACATGTACGCTCAACCTAAACCGTTGTCGTACCCTAAACTGTCCCCATCCCCTAACCCTAACCCTAACCCTAACCCCACCCCTAACCCTTACCCGAAGCCTTACCCTAACCCGTCCCCTAATCCTAACCCGTACGCTAACACTAACCCGTACCCTAACACGTACGCTCACCCTAAAACTTTGTCGTACCCTAACCTGTACCCTAAACCGTCCCCGTCCCCTAACCCTAACCCTAACCCTTACCCGAAGCCTTACCCTAACCCGTCCCCTAATGCTAACCTGTACGCTAACACTAACCCGTACCCTAACAGGTACGCTCACCCTAAACCGTAGTTGTACCCTTACCTGTACCCTAAACCGTCCCCGTCCCCGTCCCCTAACCATAAAGCTAAGCCTAACCCTACCTGTACCCTAAACCCTCCCCATCCCCTAACCCTAACCCTAAACCTAACCCTAACCCTAACACTTACGCGAAGCCTTACCCTAACCCATCACATAAACCGAACCCGTACGCTAACACTAACCCATACCCTACCACGTACGCTCACCCTAAACCGTTGTCGTACCCTAACCTGTACCCTGAACCGTGTCCGTCCCCTAAACCTAACACTAAACCTAAACCTAACCCTAACCCTTACCCGAAGCCTTACCCTAACCCGTCCCTTAAACATAACCCGTACGCGAACACTAACACGTACCCTAACACGTACGGTCACCCTGAACATTTGTCATACACTAAACTGTACCCTAAACCGTCCCCGTCCCTTAACCCTAACCCTAACCCTAACCCTAACCAAAACCCTAATCCTTACCCGAAGCCTTACCATAACCCGTCCCCTAATCCTAACCCATACATTAAAACTAAACCGTAACCTAACACGTACGCTCACCCTAAACCGTTGTCGTACACTAACCTGTACCCTAAACCGTCCCTGTCCCCTACCCCTAACCATAACCCTAACCCTAACACTAACCCTTACCCGAAGCCTTACCCTAACCCGTCCCCTAATCCTAACCCGTACGCTAACACTAACCCGTACACTAACACGTACGCTCACCGTAAACCGTTGTCGTACCCTAATTTGTAACCTAAACCGTCCCAGTCCCCTAACCCTAACCCTAACCCTAACCCTAACACTTACCCAAAGCCTTACCCTAACACATCAACTAAACCTAAATCGTACGCTAACACTAACCCATGCCCTAACACGTACGCTCACCCTAAACCGTTGTCGTACACTAACCTGTACACTAAACTGTCCCTGTCCCCTAACCCTAACCCTAACCCTAACCCTAACCATTACGCAAAGCCTTACCCTAACCCGTCCCCCAATCCTAACCCGTACGCTAACACTAACCCGTATACTATCATGTACGCTCACCCTAAACTGTTCTCGTACCCTAACCTGTTCCCTAAACCGTCCTCGTCCCCTAACCCTAACCCTAACCCTAACCCTAACCCTAGCTTTTACCCGAAGCCTTACACTAACCGGTCCCCTAACCCTAACCCGTACGCTAACACTAACCAGTACCCTAACATGTACTCTCACCCTTAACCATTGTCGTACCCTAACCTATACCCTAAACCGTCCCCGTCCCCTAACCTAACCCTAAACCTAACCCTTACGTGAAGCCTTACCCTAACCTGTCCCCTAATCCTAAACCGTACGCTGACACTAACACGTACCCTAACACAGACGCTCACCCTAAAACATTGTCGTACACTAAACTGTACCCTAATCCGTCCCCATCCCCGTCCCCGTCCCTTAACCCTAACCCTAACCCAAACCCTAACCCTAACCCTTACCCAAAGCCTTACCCTAATCGGTCCCCTAATCCTAACACGTATGCTTACACTAAACCGTACCCTAACACGTACTCTCACCCTAAACCATTGTCGTACCCTAACCTATACCCTAAACCGTCCCCGTCCCCGTCCCCTATCCCTAACCCTAAGCCTAACCCTGAAGCTTACCCGAAGCCTTACCCTAACCCGTCCCCTAATTCTAACCCGTATGGTAACACTAACCCATACCCTAACACGTACGCTCACCCTAAACGGTTGTCGTACCCTAACCTGTACCCTAAACCGTGTCCGTCCCCTAAACCTAACCCTAACCCTAACCCTAACCTTAACCCTTACCCGAAGCCTCACCCTAACCTGTCCCCTAATTCTAACCCGTACGCTAACACTAACACGTACCCTAACACTTACGGTCACCCTGAACCATTGTCGTACCCTAAACTGTACCCTAAACCGTCCCCGTCCCTTAACCCTAACCCTAACCCTAACCCTAACCCTAACACTAACCCTAATCCTTACCCGAAGCCTTACCATAACCCGTCCCCTAATCCTAACCCGTACGCTAACACTAAACCGTAACCTAACACGTACGCTCACACTAAACGGTTGTCGTACCCTAACCTGTACCCTAAACCGTCCCTGGCCCCTAACCCTAACCCTAACACTAACCCGTACCCGAAGCCTAACACTAACCCGTCCCCTAATCCTAAGCCGTGCGCTAACAATAACCCATACCCCAACATGTACGCTCAACCTAAACCGTTGTCGTACCCTAAACTGTCCCCATCCCCTAACCCTAACCCTAACCCTAACCCTAACCCTAACACTTACCCGAAGCCTTACCCTAATCCTAACCCGTATGCTAACACTAACCCGTACCCTAACACGTACGCTCACCCTAAAACGTTGTTGTACCCTAACCTTTGCCCTAAACCGTCCCCGTCCCCGTCCCCTAACCCTAACGCTAACCCTTACCCAAAGCCTTGCCCTAACACGTCCCCTAATCCTAACCCGTACGCTAACACTAAACCGTACCCTAACACGTACGCTCACTCTAAACCGTTGTCGTACCCTAACCTGTAACCTAAACCGTCCCCGTCCCCTTCCCCTAACCCTAACCCTAACCCTTACCCGAAGCCTTACCATAACCTGTCCCCTAATCCTAACCCATATGCTAACACTAAGACGTACCCTAACACGTATGCTCACCCTAAACAATTGTCGTACACTAAACTGTACCCTCAACCATCCCCGTGCCCTAACCCTAACCCTAACCCTAAACCTTACCCGAAGCCTTACACTAACCCGTCCCCTAATCCTAAACCGTACGCTGACACTAACACGTAGACTAACACGTACGCTCACCCTAAACCGTTTTCGTACACTAACCTGTACCCTAAACCGTGTCCGTCCCCTATACCAAACCCTAACCCTAACCCTAAACCTAACCCTTACCCGAAGCCTTACCCTTACCCGTCCCCTAATCCTAACCCGCACGCTAACAATAACACGTACCCTAAAACGTACGGTCACCCTGAACCATTGTCGTACCCTAAACTGTACCCTAAACCGTACCCGTCCCTTAACCCTAACCCTAACCCTAACCCTAACCCTAACCCTAATCCTTTCCTGAAGCCTTAACATAACCCGTCTCCTAAACCTAACCCGTACACTAACATTAAATTGTAACCTAACATGTAAGCTCACACTAAACCGTTGTCGTACCCTAACCTGTACACTAAACCGTCCCTGTCCCCTAACCCTAACCGTAACCCTAACCCTATCACTAACCCTTACCCGAAGCCTAACACTAACCCGTCCCCTAATCCTAAGCCGTGCGCTAACAGTAACCCATACCCCAACATGTACGCTCAACCTAAACCGTTGTCCTACTCTAAACTGTCCCCATCCCCTAACCCTAACCCTAACCCTAACCCCAACCCTAGCCCTTACCCGAAGCCTTACCCTAACCCGTCCCCTAATCCTAACCCGTACGCTAACACTAACCCATACCCTAACACGTACGCTCACCCTAAAACTTTGTCGTACCCTAACCTGTACCCTAAACCGTCCCCCTCCCCTAACCCTAACCCTAACCCTTACCCGAAGCCTTACCCTAACCCGTCCCCTAATGCTAACCCGTACGCTAACACTAACACGTACCCTAACACGTACGGTCACCCTAAACCGTAGTTGTACCCTTACCTGTACCCTAAACCATCCCCGTCCCCTAACCCTAAACCTAACCCTTACCCGAAGCCTTAACCTAACCCATCCCCTAATCCTAACCCGTACACTAACACTAAACAGTACCCTAACACGTACGCTCACCCTAAACCGTGGACGTACCCTAACCTGTACCTTAAACCGTCCCCATCCCCTAACCCTAACCCGAACCCTAACACTAACCCTTACCCGAATACTTAACCTAACCTGTCCCCTACTCCTAACCCGTACGCTAACACTAACCCGTACCCTAACACGTACGCTCACCCTAAACCACTGTCATACCCTAACCTGTACCCTAAACAGTCCCCGTCCCCTAACCCTAACCCTAACCCTAACTCTTACCTGAAGCCTTACACTAACCCGTACCCTAATCCTAACCCGTACGCTATCACTAAACCGTACCCTGAGACGTACGCTCACCCTAAAAGGTTGTCGTACTCTAACCTGTACCCTACACCGTCCCCTAACCCTAACCCTAACCCTTACCCGAAGCCTTACCCTAACCCGTCCCCTAATCCTAAACCGTACGCTAACACTAACCCGTGCCCTAACACATACGCTCACCCTAAAGCGTTGTCGTACCCTAACCTGTACCCTAAACCGTCCCCGTCCCCGTCCCCTAACCCTAACCCTAACCCTAACCGTAACACTTACCCGAAGCCTTACCCTAACACGTCCCCTAATCCTAACCAGTATGCTAACACTAACCCGTACCCTAACACGTACGCTCACCCTAAACCATTGTCCTACCCTAACCTGTACCCTAAACCGTCCCCGTCCCCGTCCCCTAAACCTAACCCTAACCCTAACCATTCCCCGAAGCCTTACCCTAACCGTCCCCTAATCCTAAACCGTACGCTCACACTAACCCGTGCCCTAACACGTACGCTCACCCTGAACTGTTGTCGTACCCTAACCTGTACCCTAAACCGTCCCCGTCCCCTAAACCTAACCCTAACCTCACCCTAATCCTATCCCTTACCCAAAGCCTTACCCTAACACGTCCCCTAATCCTAACCCGTACACTAACACTAACCCGTGCCCTAAAACATGCGCTCAACCTAAACCGTTGTCGTACCCTAACCTGTACCCTAAACCGTCCCCGTGCCCTAACCCTAACCCTAACCCTAACCCTAACCCTAAACCTTACCCGAAGCCTTACACTAAACCGTCCCCTAATCCTAAACCGTACGCTGACACTAACACATAGCCTAACACGTACGCTCATCCTAAACCGTTGTCGTACTCTAACCTGTACCCTAAACCGTGTCCGTCCCCTAAACCTAACCCTAACCCTAACCCTAAATCTAACCCTTACCCGAAGCCTTACCCTAACCCGTCCCCTAATCCTAACCCGTACGCTAACAATAACACATACCCTAAAACGTACGGTCACCCTGAACCATTGTCGTACCCTAAACTGTACCCTAAACCTTCCCCGTCCCATAACCCTAAACCTAACCCTAACCCTAACCCTAACCCTAATCCTTTCCCGAAGCCTTAACATAACCCGTCCCCTAATCCTAACCCGTACGCAAATATTAAATCGTAACCTAACACGTACGCTCACACTAAACCGTTGTCATACCCTAACCTGTACCCTAAACCGTCCCCGTCCCCGTCCCCTAACCCTAACCCTAACCCTTACCCGAAGCCTTATCCTAACCCGTACCCTAATCATAACCTGTAGGCTAACACTAACCCGTACCCTAAAACGCACACTCACCCTAAACCGTTTTCGTACACTACCCTGTACCCTAAACCGTCCCCATCCACTAAACCTAACCCTAACCCTAACCCTAACCCTTACCCGAAGCCTTACCCTAACACTTCCCCTAATCCTAACCCGTACGCTAACACTAACCCGTACCCTAACACGTATGCTCTACCTAAACGGTTGTTGTACCCTAACCTGTACCCTAAACCGTCCCCGTCCCCTAAAC
Source organism: Delphinapterus leucas (assembly GCF_059928025.1). Lineage (NCBI taxonomy): Eukaryota > Metazoa > Chordata > Mammalia > Artiodactyla > Monodontidae > Delphinapterus > Delphinapterus leucas. Next base: position 6,200,425 of record NW_028322232.1, on the reverse strand, counting down.
CTAACCCTAACCCTAACCCAAACCCTTACCCAAAGCCTTACCCTAAACGGTCCCCTAATCCTAACCCGTACGCTAACACTAACAAGTACCCAAACACGTACGCTCACCATAAACCGTTGTCGTACCCTAACCTGTACCCTAAACTCTCCCCGTCCCCATCCCCTAAGCTTAACCCTAACCCTAACCCTTACCCAAAGCCTTACACTAACCCCTCCCCTAATCCTAACCCGTACGCTAACACTAAACCATACCCTAACACATACACACACCCTAAATCGTTGTTGTACCCTAACCTGAACCCTAAACCGTCCCCGTCCCCGTCCCCTAACCCTAAACCTAACCGTAAACTTAACCCTTACCTGAAGCCTTACCCTAACACGTCCCCTATTCATAAACCGAAGGCTAACACTAACCCGTACCCTACCACGTACGCTCACCCGAAACCGTTGTCGTAACCTAACCTGTACCCTAAACCATCCCCGTCCCCTAACCCTAAGCCTAAACCTAACCCTAACCCTAAACCTTACCCGAAGCCTTACCCTAACCCGTCCCCTAATCCTAACCCGTACGCTAACACTAACCCATACCCTACCACGTACGCTCACCCTAAACCGTTTTCGTACCCTAACCTGTACCCTAAACCGTCCCCGTCCCCTAACCCTAACCCTAACGCTAACCCTTACCCAAAGCCTTACCCTAACACGTCCCCTAATCCTAACCTGTACGCTAACACTAAACCGTACCCTAACACGTACGCTCAGTCTAAACCGTTGTCGTACCCTAACCTGTACCCTAAACCGTCCCCGTCCCCTAACACTAACCCTAACCCTAACCCTTACCCGAAGCCTTACCATAACCTGTCCCCTAATCCTAACCCATATGCTAACACTAAGCCGTACCCTAACACGTATGCTCACCCTAAAAATTGTCGTACACTAAACTGTACCCTCAACCATCCCCGTGCCCTAACCCTAACCCTAACCCTAAACCTTACCCGAAGCCTTACACTAACCCGTCCCCTAATCCTAAACCGTACGCTGACACTAACACGTAGCCTAACACGTACGCTCACCCTAAACCATTTTCGTACACTAACCTGTACCCTAAACCGTGTCCGTCCCCTATACCTAATCCTAACCCTAACCCTAAACCTAACCCTTACCCGAAGCCTTACCCTTACCCGTCCCCTAATCCTAACCCGTACGCTAACAATAACACGTACCCTAAAACGTACGGTCACCCTGAACCATTGTCGTACCCTAAACTGTACCCTAAACCGTACCCGTCCCTTAACCCTAACCCTAACCTTAACCCTAACCCTAACCCTAATCCTTTCCTGAAGCCTTAACATAACCCGTCTCCTAAACCTAACCCGTACACTAACATTAAATTGTAACCTAACACGTACGCGCACACTAAACCGTTGTCGTACCCTAACCTGTACACTAAACCGTCCCTGTCCCCTAACCCTAACCGTAACCCTAACCCTATAACTAACCCTTACCCGAAGCCTAACACTAACCCGTCCCCTAATCCTAAGCCGTGTGCTAACAGTAACCCATACCCCAACATGTACGCTCAACCTAAACCGTTGTCGTACCCTAAACTGTCCCCATCCCCTAACCCTAACCCTAACCCTAACCCCACCCCTAACCCTTACCCGAAGCCTTACCCTAACCCGTCCCCTAATCCTAACCCGTACGCTAACACTAACCCGTACCCTAACACGTACGCTCACCCTAAAACTTTGTCGTACACTAACCTGTACCCTAAACCGTCCCCGTCCCCTAACCCTAACCCTAACCCTTACCCGAAGCCTTACCCTAACCCATCCCCTAATGCTAACCCGTACGCTAACACTAACCCGTACCCTAACACGTACGCTCACCCTAAACCGTAGTTGTACCCTTACCTGTACCCTAAACCATCCCCGTCCCCTAACCCTAACCCTAACCCTTACCCGAAGCCTTAACCTAACCCGTCCCCTAATCCTAACCCGTACGCTAACACTAAACAGTACCCTAACACGTACGCTCACCCTAAACCGTGGACGTACCCTAACCTGTACCTTAAACGGTCCCCATCCCCTAACCCTAACCCAAACCCTATCACTAACCCTTACCCGAAGCCTAACACTAACCCGTCCCCTAATCCTAAGCCGTGCGCTAACAGTAACCCATACCCCAACATGTACGCTCAACCTAAACCGTTGTCGTACCCTAAACTGTCCCCATCCCCTAACCCTAACCCTAACCCTAACCCCACCCCTAACCCTTACCCGAAGCCTTACCCTAACCCGTCCCCTAATCCTAACCCGTACGCTAACACTAACCCGTACCCTAACACGTACGCTCACCCTAAAACTTTGTCGTACCCTAACCTGTACCCTAAACCGTCCCCGTCCCCTAACCCTAACCCTAACCCTTACCCGAAGCCTTACCCTAACCCGTCCCCTAATGCTAACCTGTACGCTAACACTAACCCGTACCCTAACAGGTACGCTCACCCTAAACCGTAGTTGTACCCTTACCTGTACCCTAAACCGTCCCCGTCCCCGTCCCCTAACCATAAAGCTAAGCCTAACCCTACCTGTACCCTAAACCCTCCCCATCCCCTAACCCTAACCCTAAACCTAACCCTAACCCTAACACTTACGCGAAGCCTTACCCTAACCCATCACATAAACCGAACCCGTACGCTAACACTAACCCATACCCTACCACGTACGCTCACCCTAAACCGTTGTCGTACCCTAACCTGTACCCTGAACCGTGTCCGTCCCCTAAACCTAACACTAAACCTAAACCTAACCCTAACCCTTACCCGAAGCCTTACCCTAACCCGTCCCTTAAACATAACCCGTACGCGAACACTAACACGTACCCTAACACGTACGGTCACCCTGAACATTTGTCATACACTAAACTGTACCCTAAACCGTCCCCGTCCCTTAACCCTAACCCTAACCCTAACCCTAACCAAAACCCTAATCCTTACCCGAAGCCTTACCATAACCCGTCCCCTAATCCTAACCCATACATTAAAACTAAACCGTAACCTAACACGTACGCTCACCCTAAACCGTTGTCGTACACTAACCTGTACCCTAAACTGTCCCTGTCCCCTACCCCTAACCATAACCCTAACCCTAACACTAACCCTTACCCGAAGCCTTACCCTAACCCGTCCCCTAATCCTAACCCGTACCCTAACACTAACCCGTACACTAACACGTACGCTCACCGTAAACCGTTGTCGTACCCTAATTTGTAACCTAAACCGTCCCAGTCCCCTAACCCTAACCCTAACCCTAACCCTAACACTTACCCAAAGCCTTACCCTAACACATCAACTAAACCTAAATCGTACGCTAACAGTAACCCATGCCCTAAAACGTACGCTCACCCTAAACCGTTGTCGTACACTAACCTGTACACTAAACTGTCCCTGTCCCCTAACCCTAACCCTAACCCTAACCCTAACCATTACGCAAAGCCTTACCCTAACCCGTCCCCCAATCCTAACCCGTACGCTAACACTAACCCGTATACTATCATGTACGCTCACCCTAAACTGTTCTCGTACCCTAACCTGTTCCCTAAACCGTCCTCGTCCCCTAACCCTAACCCTAACCCTAACCCTAACCCTAGCTTTTACCCGAAGCCTTACACTAACCGGTCCCCTAACCCTAACCCGTACGCTAACACTAACCAGTACCCTAACATGTACTCTCACCCTTAACCATTGTCGTACCCTAACCTATACCCTAAACCGTCCCCGTCCCCTAACCTAACCCTAAACCTAACCCTTACGTGAAGCCTTACCCTAACCTGTCCCCTAATCCTAAACCGTACGCTGACACTAACACGTACCCTAACACAGACGCTCACCCTAAAACATTGTCGTACACTAAACTGTACCCTAATCCGTCCCCATCCCCGTCCCCGTCCCTTAACCCTAACCCTAACCCAAACCGTAACCCTAACCCTTACCCAAAGCCTTACCCTAATCGGTCCCCTAATCCTAACACGTATGCTTACACTAAACCGTACCCTAACACGTACTCTCACCCTAAACCATTGTCGTACCCTAACCTATACCCTAAACCGTCCCCGTCCCCGTCCCCTATCCCTAACCCTAAGCCTAACCCTGAAGCTTACCCGAAGCCTTACCCTAACCCGTCCCCTAATTCTAACCCGTATGGTAACACTAACCCATACCCTAACACGTACGCTCACCCTAAACGGTTGTCGTACCCTAACCTGTACCCTAAACCGTGTCCGTCCCCTAAACCTAACCCTAACCCTAACCCTAACCTTAACCCTTACCCGAAGCCTCACCCTAACCTGTCCCCTAATTCTAACCCGTACGCTAACACTAACACGTACCCTAACACTTACGGTCACCCTGAACCATTGTCGTACCCTAAACTGTACCCTAAACCGTCCCCGTCCCTTAACCCTAACCCTAACCCTAACCCTAACCCTAACACTAACCCTAATCCTTACCCGAAGCCTTACCATAACCCGTCCCCTAATCCTAACCCGTACGCTAACACTAAACCGTAACCTAACACGTACGCTCACACTAAACGGTTGTCGTACCCTAACCTGTACCCTAAACCGTCCCTGGCCCCTAACCCTAACCCTAACACTAACCCGTACCCGAAGCCTAACACTAACCCGTCCCCTAATCCTAAGCCGTGCGCTAACAATAACCCATACCCCAACATGTACGCTCAACCTAAACCGTTGTCGTACCCTAAACTGTCCCCATCCCCTAACCCTAACCCTAACCCTAACCCTAACACTTACCCGAAGCCTTACCCTAATCCTAACCCGTATGCTAACACTAACCCGTACCCTAACACGTACGCTCACCCTAAAACGTTGTTGTACCCTAACCTTTGCCCTAAACCGTCCCCGTCCCCGTCCCCTAACCCTAACGCTAACCCTTACCCAAAGCCTTGCCCTAACACGTCCCCTAATCCTAACCCGTACGCTAACACTAAACCGTACCCTAACACGTACGCTCACTCTAAACCGTTGTCGTACCCTAACTTGTAACCTAAACCGTCCCCGTCCCCTAACCCTAACCCTAACCCTAACCCTTACCCGAAGCCTTACCATAACCTGTCCCCTAATCCTAACCCATATGCTAACACTAAGACGTACCCTAACACGTATGCTCACCCTAAACAATTGTCGTACACTAAACTGTACCCTCAACCATCCCCGTGCCCTAACCCTAACCCTAACCCTAAACCTTACCCGAAGCCTTACACTAACCCGTCCCCTAATCCTAAACCGTACGCTGACACTAACACGTAGACTAACATGTACGCTCACCCTAAACCGTTTTCGTACACTAACCTGTACCCTAAACCGTGTCCGTCCCCTATACCAAACCCTAACCCTAACCCTAAACCTAACCCTTACCCGAAGCCTTACCCTTACCCGTCCCCTAATCCTAACCCGCACGCTAACAATAACACGTACCCTAAAACGTACGGTCACCCTGAACCATTGTCGTACCCTAAACTGTACCCTAAACCGTACCCGTCCCTTAACCCTAACCCTAACCCTAACCCTAACCCTAACCCTAATCCTTTCCTGAAGCCTTAACATAACCCGTCTCCTAAACCTAACCCGTACACTAACATTAAATTGTAACCTAACATGTAAGCTCACACTAAACCGTTGTCGTACCCTAACCTGTACACTAAACCGTCCCTGTCCCCTAACCCTAACCGTAACCCTAACCCTATCACTAACCCTTACCCGAAGCCTAACACTAACCCGTCCCCTAATCCTAAGCCGTGCGCTAACAGTAACCCATACCCCAACATGTACGCTCAACCTAAACCGTTGTCCTACTCTAAACTGTCCCCATCCCCTAACCCTAACCCTAACCCTAACCCCAACCCTAACCCTTACCCGAAGCCTTACCCTAACCCGTCCCCTAATCCTAACCCGTACGCTAACACTAACCCATACCCTAACACGTACGCTCACCCTAAAACTTTGTCGTACCCTAACCTGTACCCTAAACCGTCCCCCTCCCCTAACCCTAACCCTAACCCTTACCCGAAGCCTTACCCTAACCCGTCCCCTAATGCTAACCCGTACGCTAACACTAACACGTACCCTAACACGTACGGTCACCCTAAACCGTAGTTGTACCCTTACCTGTACCCTAAACCATCCCCGTCCCCTAACCCTAAACCTAACCCTTACCCGAAGCCTTAACCTAACCCATCCCCTAATCCTAACCCGTACGCTAACACTAAACAGTACCCTAACACGTACGCTCACCCTAAACCGTGGACGTACCCTAACCTGTACCTTAAACCGTCCCCATCCCCTAACCCTAACCCGAACCCTAACACTAACCCTTACCCGAATACTTAACCTAACCTGTCCCCTACTCCTAACCCGTACGCTAACACTAACCCGTACCCTAACACGTACGCTCACCCTAAACCACTGTCATACCCTAACCTGTACCCTAAACAGTCCCCGTCCCCTAACCCTAACCCTAACCCTAACTCTTACCTGAAGCCTTACACTAACCCGTACCCTAATCCTAACCCGTACGCTAACACTAAACCGTACCCTGAGACGTACGCTCACCCTAAAAGGTTGTCGTACTCTAACCTGTACCCTACACCGTCCCCTAACCCTAACCCTAACCCTTACCCGAAGCCTTACCCTAACCCGTCCCCTAATCCTAAACCGTACGCTAACACTAACCCGTGCCCTAACACATACGCTCACCCTAAAGCGTTGTCGTACCCTAACCTGTACCCTAAACCGTCCCCGTCCCCGTCCCCTAACCCTAACCCTAACCCTAACCGTAACACTTACCCGAAGCCTTACCCTAACACGTCCCCTAATCCTAACCAGTATGCTAACACTAACCCATACCCTACCACGTACGCTCACCCTAAACCGTTGTCGTACCCTAACCTGTACCCTGAACCGTGTCCGTCCCCTAAACCTAACACTAAACCTAAACCTAACCCTAACCCTTACCCGAAGCCTTACCCTAACCCGTCCCCTAAACATAACCCGTACGCGAACACTAACACGTACCCTAACACGTACGGTCACCCTGAACCGTTGTCATACACTAAACTGTACCCTAAACCGTCCCCGTCCCTTAACCCTAACCCTAACCCTAACCCTAACCAAAACCCTAATCCTTACCCGAAGCCTTACCATAACCCGTCCCCTAATCCTAACCCATACATTAAAACTAAACCGTAACCTAACACGTACGCTCACCCTAAACCGTTGTCGTACACTAACCTGTACCCTAAACCGTCCCTGTCCCCTACCCCTAACCATAACCCTAACCCTAACACTAACCCTTACCCGAAGCCTTACCCTAACCCGTCCCCTAATCCTAACCCGTACGCTAACACTAACCCGTACACTAACACGTACGCTCACCGTAAACCGTTGTCGTACCCTAACTTGTAACCTAAACCGTCCCAGTCCCCTAACCCTAACCCTAACCCTAACCCTAACACTTACCCAAAGCCTTACCCTAACACGTCAACTAAACCTAAATCGTACGCTAACACTAACCCATGCCCTAACACGTACGCTCACCCTAAACCGTTGTCGTACACTAACCTGTACACTAAACTGTCCCTGTCCCCTAACCCTAACCCTAACCCTAACCATTACGCAAAGCCTTACCCTAACCCGTCCCCCAATCCTAACCTGTACGCTAACACTAACCCGTATCCTAACATGTACGCTCACCCTAAACCGTTCTCGTACCCTAACCTGTTCCCTAAACCGTCCTCGTCCCCTAACCCTAACCCTAACCCTAACCCTAACCCTAGCTTTTACCCGAAGCCTTACACTAACCGGTCCCCTAACCCTAACCCGTACGCTAACACTAACCAGTACCCTAACATGTACGCTCACCCTTAACCATTGTCGTACCCTAACCTATACCCTAAACCGTCCCCGTCCCCTAACCTAACCCTAAACCTAACCCTTCCGTGAAGCCTTACCCTAACCTGTCCCCTAATCCTAAACCGTACGCTGACACTAACACGTACCCTAACACAGACGCTCACCCTAAAACATTGTCGTACACTAAACTGTACCCTAATCCATCCCCATCCCCGTCCCCGTCCCTTAACCCTAACCCTAACCCAAACCCTAACCCTAACCCTTACCCAAAGCCTTACCCTAATCGGTCCCCTAATCCTAACCCGTATGCTAACACTAAACCGTACCCTAACACGTACTCTCACCCTAAACCATTGTCGTACCCTAACCTATACCCTAAACCGTCCCTGTCCCCGTCCCCTATCCCTAACCCTAAGCCTAACCCTGAAGCTTACCCGAAGCCTTACCCTAACCCGTCCCCTAATTCTAACCCGTACGGTAACACTAACCCATATCCTAACACGTACGCTCACCCTAAACGGTTGTCGTACCCTAACCTGTACCCTAAACAGTGTCCGTCCCCTAAACCTAACCCTAACCCTAACCCTAACCTTAACCCTTACCCGAAGCCTTACCCTAACCCGTCCCCTAATCCTAACCCGTACGCTAACAGTAACACGTACCCTAACACTTACGGTCACCCTGAACCATTGTCGTACCCTAAACTGTACCCTAAACCGTCCCCGTCCCTTAACCCTAACCCTAACCCTAACCCTAACCCTAACCCTAACACGAACCCTAATCCTTACCCGAAGCCTTACCATAACCCGTCCCCTAATCCTAACCCGTACGCTAACACTAAATCGTAACCTAACACGTACGCTCACACTAAACCGTTGTCGTACCCTAACCTGTACCCTAAACCGTCCCTGGCCCCTAACCCTAACCCTAACACTAACCCGTACCCGAAGCCTAACACTAACCCGTCCCCTAATCCTAAGCCGTGCGCTAACAATAACACATACCCCAACATGTACGCTCAACCTAAACCGTTGTCGTACCCTAAACTGTCCCCATCCCCTAACCCTAACCCTAACCCTAACACTTACCCGAAGCCTTACCCTAACCCATCCCCTAATCCTAACCCGTATGCTAACACTAACCCGTACCCTAACACGTACGCTCACCCTAAAACGTTGTTGTACCCTAACCTTTGCCCTAAACCGTCCCCGTCCCCGTCCCCTAACCCTAACGCTAAACCTTACCCAAAGCCTTACCCTAATACGTCCCCTAATCCTAACCCGTATGCTAAAACTAAACCGTACCCTAACACGTACGCTCACTTTAAACCGTTGTCGTACCCTAACCTGTACTCTAAACCGTCCCCGTCCCCTAACGCTAACCCTAACCCTAAACCTTACCCGAAGCCTTACCATAAACTGTCCCCTAATTCTAACCCATATGCTAACACTAAGTCGTACCCTAACACGTATGCTCACCCTAAACAATTGTCGTACACTAAACTGTACCCTCAACCATCCCCGTGCCCTAACCCTAACCCTAACCCTAAACCTTACCCGAAGCCTTACACTAACCCGTCCCCTAATCCTAAACCGTACGCTGACACTAACACGTAGCCTAACACGTACGCTCACCCTAAACCGTTTTCGTACACTAACCTGTACCCTAAACCGTGTCCGTCCCCTATACCTAACCCTAACCCTAACCCTAAACCTAACCCTTACCCGAAGCCTTACCCTTACCCGTCCCCTAATCCTAACCCGTACGCTAAGAATAACACGTACCCTAAAACGTACGGTCACCCTGAACCATTGTCGTACCCTAAACTGTACCCTAAACTGTACCCGTCCATTAACCCTAACCCTAACCCTAAGCCTAACCCTAACCCTAATCCTTTCCTGAAGCCTTAACATAACCCGTCTCCTAAACCTAACCCGTACACTAACATTAAATTGTAACCTAACACGTACGCTCACACTAAACCGTTGTCGTACCCTAACCTGTACACTAAACCGTCCCTGTCCCCTAACCCTAACCGTAACCCTAACCCTATCACTAACCCTTACCCGAAGCCTAACACTAACCCGTCCCCTAATCCTAAGCCGTGCGCTAACAGTAACCCATACCCCAACATGTACGCTCAACCTAAACCGTTGTCGTACCCTAAACTGTCCCCATCCCCTAACCCTAACCCTAACCCTAACCCCACCCCTAACCCTTACCCGAAGCCTTACCCTAACCCGTCCCCTAATCCTAACCCGTACGCTAACACTAACCCGTACCCTAACACGTACGCTCACCCTAAAACTTTGTCGTACCCTAACCTGTACCCTAAACCGTCCCCGTCCCCTAACCCTAACCCTAACCCTTACCCGAAGCCTTACCCTAACCCGTCCCCTAATGCTAACCTGTACGCTAACACTAACCCGTACCCTAACAGGTACGCTCACCCTAAACCGTAGTTGTACCCTTACCTGTACCCTAAACCGTCCCCGTCCCCGTCCCCTAACCATAAAGCTAAGCCTAACCCTACCTGTACCCTAAACCCTCCCCATCCCCTAACCCTAACCCTAAACCTAACCCTAACCCTAACACTTACGCGAAGCCTTACCCTAACCCATCACATAAACCGAACCCGTACGCTAACACTAACCCATACCCTACCACGTACGCTCACCCTAAACCGTTGTCGTACCCTAACCTGTACCCTGAACCGTGTCCGTCCCCTAAACCTAACACTAAACCTAAACCTAACCCTAACCCTTACCCGAAGCCTTACCCTAACCCGTCCCTTAAACATAACCCGTACGCGAACACTAACACGTACCCTAACACGTACGGTCACCCTGAACATTTGTCATACACTAAACTGTACCCTAAACCGTCCCCGTCCCTTAACCCTAACCCTAACCCTAACCCTAACCAAAACCCTAATCCTTACCCGAAGCCTTACCATAACCCGTCCCCTAATCCTAACCCATACATTAAAACTAAACCGTAACCTAACACGTACGCTCACCCTAAACCGTTGTCGTACACTAACCTGTACCCTAAACCGTCCCTGTCCCCTACCCCTAACCATAACCCTAACCCTAACACTAACCCTTACCCGAAGCCTTACCCTAACCCGTCCCCTAATCCTAACCCGTACGCTAACACTAACCCGTACACTAACACGTACGCTCACCGTAAACCGTTGTCGTACCCTAATTTGTAACCTAAACCGTCCCAGTCCCCTAACCCTAACCCTAACCCTAACCCTAACACTTACCCAAAGCCTTACCCTAACACATCAACTAAACCTAAATCGTACGCTAACACTAACCCATGCCCTAACACGTACGCTCACCCTAAACCGTTGTCGTACACTAACCTGTACACTAAACTGTCCCTGTCCCCTAACCCTAACCCTAACCCTAACCCTAACCATTACGCAAAGCCTTACCCTAACCCGTCCCCCAATCCTAACCCGTACGCTAACACTAACCCGTATACTATCATGTACGCTCACCCTAAACTGTTCTCGTACCCTAACCTGTTCCCTAAACCGTCCTCGTCCCCTAACCCTAACCCTAACCCTAACCCTAACCCTAGCTTTTACCCGAAGCCTTACACTAACCGGTCCCCTAACCCTAACCCGTACGCTAACACTAACCAGTACCCTAACATGTACTCTCACCCTTAACCATTGTCGTACCCTAACCTATACCCTAAACCGTCCCCGTCCCCTAACCTAACCCTAAACCTAACCCTTACGTGAAGCCTTACCCTAACCTGTCCCCTAATCCTAAACCGTACGCTGACACTAACACGTACCCTAACACAGACGCTCACCCTAAAACATTGTCGTACACTAAACTGTACCCTAATCCGTCCCCATCCCCGTCCCCGTCCCTTAACCCTAACCCTAACCCAAACCGTAACCCTAACCCTTACCCAAAGCCTTACCCTAATCGGTCCCCTAATCCTAACACGTATGCTTACACTAAACCGTACCCTAACACGTACTCTCACCCTAAACCATTGTCGTACCCTAACCTATACCCTAAACCGTCCCCGTCCCCGTCCCCTATCCCTAACCCTAAGCCTAACCCTGAAGCTTACCCGAAGCCTTACCCTAACCCGTCCCCTAATTCTAACCCGTATGGTAACACTAACCCATACCCTAACACGTACGCTCACCCTAAACGGTTGTCGTACCCTAACCTGTACCCTAAACCGTGTCCGTCCCCTAAACCTAACCCTAACCCTAACCCTAACCTTAACCCTTACCCGAAGCCTCACCCTAACCTGTCCCCTAATTCTAACCCGTACGCTAACACTAACACGTACCCTAACACTTACGGTCACCCTGAACCATTGTCGTACCCTAAACTGTACCCTAAACCGTCCCCGTCCCTTAACCCTAACCCTAACCCTAACCCTAACCCTAACACTAACCCTAATCCTTACCCGAAGCCTTACCATAACCCGTCCCCTAATCCTAACCCGTACGCTAACACTAAACCGTAACCTAACACGTACGCTCACACTAAACGGTTGTCGTACCCTAACCTGTACCCTAAACCGTCCCTGGCCCCTAACCCTAACCCTAACACTAACCCGTACCCGAAGCCTAACACTAACCCGTCCCCTAATCCTAAGCCGTGCGCTAACAATAACCCATACCCCAACATGTACGCTCAACCTAAACCGTTGTCGTACCCTAAACTGTCCCCATCCCCTAACCCTAACCCTAACCCTAACCCTAACCCTAACACTTACCCGAAGCCTTACCCTAATCCTAACCCGTATGCTAACACTAACCCGTACCCTAACACGTACGCTCACCCTAAAACGTTGTTGTACCCTAACCTTTGCCCTAAACCGTCCCCGTCCCCGTCCCCTAACCCTAACGCTAACCCTTACGCAAAGCCTTGCCCTAACACGTCCCCTAATCCTAACCCGTACGCTAACACTAAACCGTACCCTAACACGTACGCTCACTCTAAACCGTTGTCGTACCCTAACCTGTAACCTAAACCGTCCCCGTCCCCGTCCCCTAACCCTAACCCTAACCCTTACCCGAAGCCTTACCATAACCTGTCCCCTAATCCTAACCCATATGCTAACACTAAGACGTACCCTAACACGTATGCTCACCCTAAACAATTGTCGTACACTAAACTGTACCCTCAACCATCCCCGTGCCCTAACCCTAACCCTAACCCTAAACCTTACCCGAAGCCTTACACTAACCCGTCCCCTAATCCTAAACCGTACGCTGACACTAACACGTAGACTAACATGTACGCTCACCCTAAACCGTTTTCGTACACTAACCTGTACCCTAAACCGTGTCCGTCCCCTATACCAAACCCTAACCCTAACCCTAAACCTAACCCTTACCCGAAGCCTTACCCTTACCCGTCCCCTAATCCTAACCCGCACGCTAACAATAACACGTACCCTAAAACGTACGGTCACCCTGAACCATTGTCGTACCCTAAACTGTACCCTAAACCGTACCCGTCCCTTAACCCTAACCCTAACCCTAACCCTAACCCTAACCCTAATCCTTTCCTGAAGCCTTAACATAACCCGTCTCCTAAACCTAACCCGTACACTAACATTAAATTGTAACCTAACATGTAAGCTCACACTAAACCGTTGTCGTACCCTAACCTGTACACTAAACCGTCCCTGTCCCCTAACCCTAACCGTAACCCTAACCCTATCACTAACCCTTACCCGAAGCCTAACACTAACCCGTCCCCTAATCCTAAGCCGTGCGCTAACAGTAACCCATACCCCAACATGTACGCTCAACCTAAACCGTTGTCCTACTCTAAACTGTCCCCATCCCCTAACCCTAACCCTAACCCTAACCCCAACCCTAGCCCTTACCCGAAGCCTTACCCTAACCCGTCCCCTAATCCTAACCCGTACGCTAACACTAACCCATACCCTAACACGTACGCTCACCCTAAAACTTTGTCGTACCCTAACCTGTACCCTAAACCGTCCCCCTCCCCTAACCCTAACCCTAACCCTTACCCGAAGCCTTACCCTAACCCGTCCCCTAATGCTAACCCGTACGCTAACACTAACACGTACCCTAACACGTACGGTCACCCTAAACCGTAGTTGTACCCTTACCTGTACCCTAAACCATCCCCGTCCCCTAACCCTAAACCTAACCCTTACCCGAAGCCTTAACCTAACCCATCCCCTAATCCTAACCCGTACACTAACACTAAACAGTACCCTAACACGTACGCTCACCCTAAACCGTGGACGTACCCTAACCTGTACCTTAAACCGTCCCCATCCCCTAACCCTAACCCGAACCCTAACACTAACCCTTACCCGAATACTTAACCTAACCTGTCCCCTACTCCTAACCCGTACGCTAACACTAACCCGTACCCTAACACGTACGCTCACCCTAAACCACTGTCATACCCTAACCTGTACCCTAAACAGTCCCCGTCCCCTAACCCTAACCCTAACCCTAACTCTTACCTGAAGCCTTACACTAACCCGTACCCTAATCCTAACCCGTACGCTATCACTAAACCGTACCCTGAGACGTACGCTCACCCTAAAAGGTTGTCGTACTCTAACCTGTACCCTACACCGTCCCCTAACCCTAACCCTAACCCTTACCCGAAGCCTTACCCTAACCCGTCCCCTAATCCTAAACCGTACGCTAACACTAACCCGTGCCCTAACACATACGCTCACCCTAAAGCGTTGTCGTACCCTAACCTGTACCCTAAACCGTCCCCGTCCCCGTCCCCTAACCCTAACCCTAACCCTAACCGTAACACTTACCCGAAGCCTTACCCTAACACGTCCCCTAATCCTAACCAGTATGCTAACACTAACCCGTACCCTAACACGTACGCTCACCCTAAACCATTGTCCTACCCTAACCTGTACCCTAAACCGTCCCCGTCCCCGTCCCCTAAACCTAACCCTAACCCTAACCATTCCCCGAAGCCTTACCCTAACCGTCCCCTAATCCTAAACCGTACGCTCACACTAACCCGTGCCCTAACACGTACGCTCACCCTGAACTGTTGTCGTACCCTAACCTGTACCCTAAACCGTCCCCGTCCCCTAAACCTAACCCTAACCTCACCCTAATCCTATCCCTTACCCAAAGCCTTACCCTAACACGTCCCCTAATCCTAACCCGTACACTAACACTAACCCGTGCCCTAAAACATGCGCTCAACCTAAACCGTTGTCGTACCCTAACCTGTACCCTAAACCGTCCCCGTGCCCTAACCCTAACCCTAACCCTAACCCTAACCCTAAACCTTACCCGAAGCCTTACACTAAACCGTCCCCTAATCCTAAACCGTACGCTGACACTAACACATAGCCTAACACGTACGCTCATCCTAAACCGTTGTCGTACTCTAACCTGTACCCTAAACCGTGTCCGTCCCCTAAACCTAACCCTAACCCTAACCCTAAATCTAACCCTTACCCGAAGCCTTACCCTAACCCGTCCCCTAATCCTAACCCGTACGCTAACAATAACACATACCCTAAAACGTACGGTCACCCTGAACCATTGTCGTACCCTAAACTGTACCCTAAACCTTCCCCGTCCCATAACCCTAAACCTAACCCTAACCCTAACCCTAACCCTAATCCTTTCCCGAAGCCTTAACATAACCCGTCCCCTAATCCTAACCCGTACGCAAATATTAAATCGTAACCTAACACGTACGCTCACACTAAACCGTTGTCATACCCTAACCTGTACCCTAAACCGTCCCCGTCCCCGTCCCCTAACCCTAACCCTAACCCTTACCCGAAGCCTTATCCTAACCCGTACCCTAATCATAACCTGTAGGCTAACACTAACCCGTACCCTAAAACGCACACTCACCCTAAACCGTTTTCGTACACTACCCTGTACCCTAAACCGTCCCCATCCACTAAACCTAACCCTAACCCTAACCCTAACCCTTACCCGAAGCCTTACCCTAACACTTCCCCTAATCCTAACCCGTACGCTAACACTAACCCGTACCCTAACACGTATGCTCTACCTAAACGGTTGTTGTACCCTAACCTGTACCCTAAACCGTCCCCGTCCCCTAAACCTAACCCTAACCCTAACCCAAACCCTTACCCAAAGCCTTACCCTAAACGGTCCCCTAATCCTAACCCGTACGCTAACACTAACAAGTACCCAAACACGTACGCTCACCATAAACCGTTGTCGTACCCTAACCTGTACCCTAAACTCTCCCCGTCCCCATCCCCTAAGCTTAACCCTAACCCTAACCCTTACCCAAAGCCTTACACTAACCCCTCCCCTAATCCTAACCCGTACGCTAACACTAAACCATACCCTAACACATACACACACCCTAAATCGTTGTTGTACCCTAACCTGAACCCTAAACCGTCCCCGTCCCCGTCCCCTAACCCTAAACCTAACCGTAAACTTAACCCTTACCTGAAGCCTTACCCTAACACGTCCCCTATTCATAAACCGAAGGCTAACACTAACCCGTACCCTACCACGTACGCTCACCCGAAACCGTTGTCGTAACCTAACCTGTACCCTAAACCATCCCCGTCCCCTAACCCTAAGCCTAAACCTAACCCTAACCCTAAACCTTACCCGAAGCCTTACCCTAACCCGTCCCCTAATCCTAACCCGTACGCTAACACTAACCCATACCCTACCACGTACGCTCACCCTAAACCGTTTTCGTACCCTAACCTGTACCCTAAACCGTCCCCGTCCCCTAACCCTAACCCTAACGCTAACCCTTACCCAAAGCCTTACCCTAACACGTCCCCTAATCCTAACCTGTACGCTAACACTAAACCGTACCCTAACACGTACGCTCAGTCTAAACCGTTGTCGTACCCTAACCTGTACCCTAAACCGTCCCCGTCCCCTAACACTAACCCTAACCCTAACCCTTACCCGAAGCCTTACCATAACCTGTCCCCTAATCCTAACCCATATGCTAACACTAAGCCGTACCCTAACACGTATGCTCACCCTAAAAATTGTCGTACACTAAACTGTACCCTCAACCATCCCCGTGCCCTAACCCTAACCCTAACCCTAAACCTTACCCGAAGCCTTACACTAACCCGTCCCCTAATCCTAAACCGTACGCTGACACTAACACGTAGCCTAACACGTACGCTCACCCTAAACCATTTTCGTACACTAACCTGTACCCTAAACCGTGTCCGTCCCCTATACCTAATCCTAACCCTAACCCTAAACCTAACCCTTACCCGAAGCCTTACCCTTACCCGTCCCCTAATCCTAACCCGTACGCTAACAATAACACGTACCCTAAAACGTACGGTCACCCTGAACCATTGTCGTACCCTAAACTGTACCCTAAACCGTACCCGTCCCTTAACCCTAACCCTAACCTTAACCCTAACCCTAACCCTAATCCTTTCCTGAAGCCTTAACATAACCCGTCTCCTAAACCTAACCCGTACACTAACATTAAATTGTAACCTAACACGTACGCGCACACTAAACCGTTGTCGTACCCTAACCTGTACACTAAACCGTCCCTGTCCCCTAACCCTAACCGTAACCCTAACCCTATAACTAACCCTTACCCGAAGCCTAACACTAACCCGTCCCCTAATCCTAAGCCGTGTGCTAACAGTAACCCATACCCCAACATGTACGCTCAACCTAAACCGTTGTCGTACCCTAAACTGTCCCCATCCCCTAACCCTAACCCTAACCCTAACCCCACCCCTAACCCTTACCCGAAGCCTTACCCTAACCCGTCCCCTAATCCTAACCCGTACGCTAACACTAACCCGTACCCTAACACGTACGCTCACCCTAAAACTTTGTCGTACACTAACCTGTACCCTAAACCGTCCCCGTCCCCTAACCCTAACCCTAACCCTTACCCGAAGCCTTACCCTAACCCATCCCCTAATGCTAACCCGTACGCTAACACTAACCCGTACCCTAACACGTACGCTCACCCTAAACCGTAGTTGTACCCTTACCTGTACCCTAAACCATCCCCGTCCCCTAACCCTAACCCTAACCCTTACCCGAAGCCTTAACCTAACCCGTCCCCTAATCCTAACCCGTACGCTAACACTAAACAGTACCCTAACACGTACGCTCACCCTAAACCGTGGACGTACCCTAACCTGTACCTTAAACGGTCCCCATCCCCTAACCCTAACCCAAACCCTATCACTAACCCTTACCCGAAGCCTAACACTAACCCGTCCCCTAATCCTAAGCCGTGCGCTAACAGTAACCCATACCCCAACATGTACGCTCAACCTAAACCGTTGTCGTACCCTAAACTGTCCCCATCCCCTAACCCTAACCCTAACCCTAACCCCACCCCTAACCCTTACCCGAAGCCTTACCCTAACCCGTCCCCTAATCCTAACCCGTACGCTAACACTAACCCGTACCCTAACACGTACGCTCACCCTAAAACTTTGTCGTACCCTAACCTGTACCCTAAACCGTCCCCGTCCCCTAACCCTAACCCTAACCCTTACCCGAAGCCTTACCCTAACCCGTCCCCTAATGCTAACCTGTACGCTAACACTAACCCGTACCCTAACAGGTACGCTCACCCTAAACCGTAGTTGTACCCTTACCTGTACCCTAAACCGTCCCCGTCCCCGTCCCCTAACCATAAAGCTAAGCCTAACCCTACCTGTACCCTAAACCCTCCCCATCCCCTAACCCTAACCCTAAACCTAACCCTAACCCTAACACTTACGCGAAGCCTTACCCTAACCCATCACATAAACCGAACCCGTACGCTAACACTAACCCATACCCTACCACGTACGCTCACCCTAAACCGTTGTCGTACCCTAACCTGTACCCTGAACCGTGTCCGTCCCCTAAACCTAACACTAAACCTAAACCTAACCCTAACCCTTACCCGAAGCCTTACCCTAACCCGTCCCTTAAACATAACCCGTACGCGAACACTAACACGTACCCTAACACGTACGGTCACCCTGAACATTTGTCATACACTAAACTGTACCCTAAACCGTCCCCGTCCCTTAACCCTAACCCTAACCCTAACCCTAACCAAAACCCTAATCCTTACCCGAAGCCTTACCATAACCCGTCCCCTAATCCTAACCCATACATTAAAACTAAACCGTAACCTAACACGTACGCTCACCCTAAACCGTTGTCGTACACTAACCTGTACCCTAAACCGTCCCTGTCCCCTACCCCTAACCATAACCCTAACCCTAACACTAACCCTTACCCGAAGCCTTACCCTAACCCGTCCCCTAATCCTAACCCGTACGCTAACACTAACCCGTACACTAACACGTACGCTCACCGTAAACCGTTGTCGTACCCTAATTTGTAACCTAAACCGTCCCAGTCCCCTAACCCTAACCCTAACCCTAACCCTAACACTTACCCAAAGCCTTACCCTAACACATCAACTAAACCTAAATCGTACGCTAACAGTAACCCATGCCCTAAAACGTACGCTCACCCTAAACCGTTGTCGTACACTAACCTGTACACTAAACTGTCCCTGTCCCCTAACCCTAACCCTAACCCTAACCCTAACCATTACGCAAAGCCTTACCCTAACCCGTCCCCCAATCCTAACCCGTACGCTAACACTAACCCGTATACTATCATGTACGCTCACCCTAAACTGTTCTCGTACCCTAACCTGTTCCCTAAACCGTCCTCGTCCCCTAACCCTAACCCTAACCCTAACCCTAACCCTAGCTTTTACCCGAAGCCTTACACTAACCGGTCCCCTAACCCTAACCCGTACGCTAACACTAACCAGTACCCTAACATGTACTCTCACCCTTAACCATTGTCGTACCCTAACCTATACCCTAAACCGTCCCCGTCCCCTAACCTAACCCTAAACCTAACCCTTACGTGAAGCCTTACCCTAACCTGTCCCCTAATCCTAAACCGTACGCTGACACTAACACGTACCCTAACACAGACGCTCACCCTAAAACATTGTCGTACACTAAACTGTACCCTAATCCGTCCCCATCCCCGTCCCCGTCCCTTAACCCTAACCCTAACCCAAACCGTAACCCTAACCCTTACCCAAAGCCTTACCCTAATCGGTCCCCTAATCCTAACACGTATGCTTACACTAAACCGTACCCTAACACGTACTCTCACCCTAAACCATTGTCGTACCCTAACCTATACCCTAAACCGTCCCCGTCCCCGTCCCCTATCCCTAACCCTAAGCCTAACCCTGAAGCTTACCCGAAGCCTTACCCTAACCCGTCCCCTAATTCTAACCCGTATGGTAACACTAACCCATACCCTAACACGTACGCTCACCCTAAACGGTTGTCGTACCCTAACCTGTACCCTAAACCGTGTCCGTCCCCTAAACCTAACCCTAACCCTAACCCTAACCTTAACCCTTACCCGAAGCCTCACCCTAACCTGTCCCCTAATTCTAACCCGTACGCTAACACTAACACGTACCCTAACACTTACGGTCACCCTGAACCATTGTCGTACCCTAAACTGTACCCTAAACCGTCCCCGTCCCTTAACCCTAACCCTAACCCTAACCCTAACCCTAACACTAACCCTAATCCTTACCCGAAGCCTTACCATAACCCGTCCCCTAATCCTAACCCGTACGCTAACACTAAACCGTAACCTAACACGTACGCTCACACTAAACGGTTGTCGTACCCTAACCTGTACCCTAAACCGTCCCTGGCCCCTAACCCTAACCCTAACACTAACCCGTACCCGAAGCCTAACACTAACCCGTCCCCTAATCCTAAGCCGTGCGCTAACAATAACCCATACCCCAACATGTACGCTCAACCTAAACCGTTGTCGTACCCTAAACTGTCCCCATCCCCTAACCCTAACCCTAACCCTAACCCTAACACTTACCCGAAGCCTTACCCTAATCCTAACCCGTATGCTAACACTAACCCGTACCCTAACACGTACGCTCACCCTAAAACGTTGTTGTACCCTAACCTTTGCCCTAAACCGTCCCCGTCCCCGTCCCCTAACCCTAACGCTAACCCTTACCCAAAGCCTTGCCCTAACACGTCCCCTAATCCTAACCCGTACGCTAACACTAAACCGTACCCTAACACGTACGCTCACTCTAAACCGTTGTCGTACCCTAACTTGTAACCTAAACCGTCCCCGTCCCCTAACCCTAACCCTAACCCTAACCCTTACCCGAAGCCTTACCATAACCTGTCCCCTAATCCTAACCCATATGCTAACACTAAGACGTACCCTAACACGTATGCTCACCCTAAACAATTGTCGTACACTAAACTGTACCCTCAACCATCCCCGTGCCCTAACCCTAACCCTAACCCTAAACCTTACCCGAAGCCTTACACTAACCCGTCCCCTAATCCTAAACCGTACGCTGACACTAACACGTAGACTAACATGTACGCTCACCCTAAACCGTTTTCGTACACTAACCTGTACCCTAAACCGTGTCCGTCCCCTATACCAAACCCTAACCCTAACCCTAAACCTAACCCTTACCCGAAGCCTTACCCTTACCCGTCCCCTAATCCTAACCCGCACGCTAACAATAACACGTACCCTAAAACGTACGGTCACCCTGAACCATTGTCGTACCCTAAACTGTACCCTAAACCGTACCCGTCCCTTAACCCTAACCCTAACCCTAACCCTAACCCTAATCCTTTCCTGAAGCCTTAACATAACCCGTCTCCTAAACCTAACCCGTACACTAACATTAAATTGTAACCTAACATGTAAGCTCACACTAAACCGTTGTCGTACCCTAACCTGTACACTAAACCGTCCCTGTCCCCTAACCCTAACCGTAACCCTAACCCTATCACTAACCCTTACCCGAAGCCTAACACTAACCCGTCCCCTAATCCTAAGCCGTGCGCTAACAGTAACCCATACCCCAACATGTACGCTCAACCTAAACCGTTGTCCTACTCTAAACTGTCCCCATCCCCTAACCCTAACCCTAACCCCAACCCTAGCCCTTACCCGAAGCCTTACCCTAACCCGTCCCCTAATCCTAACCCGTACGCTAACACTAACCCATACCCTAACACGTACGCTCACCCTAAAACTTTGTCGTACCCTAACCTGTACCCTAAACCGTCCCCCTCCCCTAACCCTAACCCTAACCCTTACCCGAAGCCTTACCCTAACCCGTCCCCTAATGCTAACCCGTACGCTAACACTAACACGTACCCTAACACGTACGGTCACCCTAAACCGTAGTTGTACCCTTACCTGTACCCTAAACCATCCCCGTCCCCTAACCCTAAACCTAACCCTTACCCGAAGCCTTAACCTAACCCATCCCCTAATCCTAACCCGTACACTAACACTAAACAGTACCCTAACACGTACGCTCACCCTAAACTGTGGACGTACCCTAACCTGTACCTTAAACCGTCCCCATCCCCTAACCCTAACCCGAACCCTAACACTAACCCTTACCCGAATACTTAACCTAACCTGTCCCCTACTCCTAACCCGTACGCTAACACTAACCCGTACCCTAACACGTACGCTCACCCTAAACCACTGTCATACCCTAACCTGTACCCTAAACAGTCCCCGTCCCCTAACCCTAACCCTAACCCTAACTCTTACCTGAAGCCTTACACTAACCCGTACCCTAATCCTAACCCGTACGCTATCACTAAACCGTACCCTGAGACGTACGCTCACCCTAAAAGGTTGTCGTACTCTAACCTGTACCCTACACCGTCCCCTAACCCTAACCCTAACCCTTACCCGAAGCCTTACCCTAACCCGTCCCCTAATCCTAAACCGTACGCTAACACTAACCCGTGCCCTAACACATACGCTCACCCTAAAGCGTTGTCGTACCCTAACCTGTACCCTAAACCGTCCCCGTCCCCGTCCCCTAACCCTAACCCTAACCCTAACCGTAACACTTACCCGAAGCCTTACCCTAACACGTCCCCTAATCCTAACCAGTATGCTAACACTAACCCGTACCCTAACACGTACGCTCACCCTAAACCATTGTCCTACCCTAACCTGTACCCTAAACCGTCCCCGTCCCCGTCCCCTAAACCTAACCCTAACCCTAACCATTCCCCGAAGCCTTACCCTAACCGTCCCCTAATCCTAAACCGTACGCTCACACTAACCCGTGCCCTAACACGTACGCTCACCCTGAACTGTTGTCGTACCCTAACCTGTACCCTAAACCGTCCCCGTCCCCTAAACCTAACCCTAACCTCACCCTAATCCTATCCCTTACCCAAAGCCTTACCCTAACACGTCCCCTAATCCTAACCCGTACACTAACACTAACCCGTGCCCTAAAACATGCGCTCAACCTAAACCGTTGTCGTACCCTAACCTGTACCCTAAACCGTCCCCGTGCCCTAACCCTAACCCTAACCCTAACCCTAACCCTAAACCTTACCCGAAGCCTTACACTAAACCGTCCCCTAATCCTAAACCGTACGCTGACACTAACACATAGCCTAACACGTACGCTCATCCTAAACCGTTGTCGTACTCTAACCTGTACCCTAAACCGTGTCCGTCCCCTAAACCTAACCCTAACCCTAACCCTAAATCTAACCCTTACCCGAAGCCTTACCCTAACCCGTCCCCTAATCCTAACCCGTACGCTAACAATAACACATACCCTAAAACGTACGGTCACCCTGAACCATTGTCGTACCCTAAACTGTACCCTAAACCTTCCCCGTCCCATAACCCTAAACCTAACCCTAACCCTAACCCTAACCCTAATCCTTTCCCGAAGCCTTAACATAACCCGTCCCCTAATCCTAACCCGTACGCAAATATTAAATCGTAACCTAACACGTACGCTCACACTAAACCGTTGTCATACCCTAACCTGTACCCTAAACCGTCCCCGTCCCCGTCCCCTAACCCTAACCCTAACCCTTACCCGAAGCCTTATCCTAACCCGTACCCTAATCATAACCTGTAGGCTAACACTAACCCGTACCCTAAAACGCACACTCACCCTAAACCGTTTTCGTACACTACCCTGTACCCTAAACCGTCCCCGTCCACTAAACCTAACCCTAACCCTAACCCTAACCCTTACCCGAAGCCTTACCCTAACACTTCCCCTAATCCTAACCCGTACGCTAACACTAACCCGTACCCTAACACGTATGCTCAACCTAAACGGTTGTTGTACCCTAACCTGTACCCTAAACCGTCCCCGTCCCCTAAACCTAACCCTAACCCAAACCCTTACCCAGGGCCTTACCCTAAACGGTCCCCTAATCCTAACCCGTACGCTAACACTAACAAGTACCCAAACACGTACGCTCACCATAAACCGTTGTCGTACCCTAACCTGTACCCTAAACTCTCCCCGTCCCCATCCCCTAAGCTTAACCCTAACCCTAACCCTTACCCAAAGCCTTACACTAACCCCTCCCCTAATCCTAACCCGTACGCTAACACTAAACCATACCCTAACACATACACACACCCTAAATCGTTGTTGTACCCTAACCTGAACCCTAAACCGTCCCCGTCCCCATCCCCTAACCCTAAACCTAACCGTAAACTTAACCCTTACCCGAAGCCTTACCCTAACACGTCCCCTAATCCTAACCCGTACGCTAACACTAACCCATACCCTAACACGTACGCTCACCCTAAACCGTTTTCGTACCCTAACCTGTACCCTAAACCGTCCCCGTCCCCTAACCCTAACCCTAACCCTAACCCTAAACTTAACCCTTACCCGAAGCCCTACCCTAAACCGTCCCCTAATCTTAAACTGTACGCTAACTCTAACTCGTACCCTAACACGTACGCTCACGCTAAACCGTTGTCGTACCCTAAAGTGTACCCTAATCCGTCCCCGTTCCCGTCACCTAACCCTAATCCTAAACCTTACCCGTAGCCTTACCCCAACCCGTCCCCTAATCCTAACCCGTACGCTAACACTAACACGTACCCTAATATGTACGCTCACCCTAAAACTTTGCCGTACCCTAACCTGTACCCTAAACCGTCCCGGTCCCCTAACCATAACCCTAACCCTAACCCCAACCCTAAACCTTACCCAAAACCTTACACTAACCCGTCCCCTAATCCTAACCCGTATGCTAACACTAACCCGTACCCTAACACGTACGCTCACCCTAAAACGTTGTTGTACCCTAACCTTTGCCCTAAACCGTCCCCGTCCCCGTCCCCTAACCCTAACGCTAACCCTTACCCAAAGCCTTACCCTAACACGTCCCCTAATCCTAACCTGTACGCTAACACTAAACCGTACCCTAACACGTACGCTCAGTCTAAACCGTTGTCGTACCCTAACCTGTACCCTAAACCGTCCCCGTCCCCTAACACTAACCCTAACCCTAACCCTTACCCGAAGCCTTACCATAACCTGTCCCCTAATCCTAACCCATATGCTAACACTAAGCCGTACCCTAACACGTATGCTCACCCTAAACAATTGTCGTACACTAAACTGTACCCTCAACCATCCCCGTGCCCTAACCCTAACCCTAACCCTAAACCTTACCCGAAGCCTTACACTAACCCGTCCCCTAATCCTAAACCGTACGCTGACACTAACACGTAGCCTAACACGTACGCTCACCCTAAACCATTTTCGTACACTAACCTGTACCCTAAACCGTGTCCGTCCCCTATACCTAACCCTAACCCTAACCCTAAACCTAACCCTTACCCGAAGCCTTACCCTTACCCGTCCCCTAATCCTAACCCGTACGCTAACAATAACACGTACCCTAAAACGTACGGTCACCCTGAACCATTGTCGTACCCTAAACTGTACCCTAAACCGTACCCGTCCCTTAACCCTAACCCTAACCCTAACCCTAACCCTAACCCTAATCCTTTCCTGAAGCCTTAACATAACCCGTCTCCTAAACCTAACCCGTACACTAACATTAAATTGTAACCTAACACGTACGCGCACACTAAACCGTTGTCGTACCCTAACCTGTACACTAAACCGTCCCTGTCCCCTAACCCTAACCGTAACCCTAACCCTATCACTAACCCTTACCCGAAGCCTAACACTAACCCGTCCCCTAATCCTAAGCCGTGTGCTAACAGTAACCCATACCCCAACATGTACGCTCAACCTAAACCGTTGTCGTACCCTAAACTGTCCCCATCCCCTAACCCTAACCCTAACCCTAACCCCACCCCTAACCCTTACCCGAAGCCTTACCCTAACCCGTCCCCTAATCCTAACCCGTACGCTAACACTAACCCGTACCCTAACACGTACGCTCACCCTAAAACTTTGTCGTACACTAACCTGTACCCTAAACCGTCCCCGTCCCCTAACCCTAACCCTAACCCTTACCCGAAGCCTTACCCTAACCCATCCCCTAATGCTAACCCGTACGCTAACACTAACCCGTACCCTAACACGTACGCTCACCCTAAACCGTAGTTGTACCCTTACCTGTACCCTAAACCATCCCCGTCCCCTAACCCTAACCCTAACCCTTACCCGAAGCCTTAACCTAACCCGTCCCCTAATCCTAACCCGTACGCTAACACTAAACAGTACCCTAACACGTACGCTCACCCTAAACCGTGGACGTACCCTAACCTGTACCTTAAACGGTCCCCATCCCCTAACCCTAACCCAAACCCTAACACTAACCCTTACCCGAATACTTAAACTAACCTGTCCCCTACTCCTAACCGGTACGCTAACACTAACCCGTACCCTAAGACGTACGCTCACCCTAAACCACTGTCATACCCTAACCTGTACCCTAAACAGTCCCCGTCCCCTAACCCTAACCCTAACCCTAACTCTTACCTGAAGCCTTACACTAACCCGTACCCTAATCCTAACCCGTACGCTATCACTAAACCGTACCCTGAGACGTATGCTCACCCTAAAAGGTTGTCGTACTCTAACCTGTACCCTACACCGTCCCCTAACCCTAACCCTAACCCTTACCCGAAGCCTTACCCTAACCCGTCCCCTAATCCTAAACCGTACGCTAACACTAACCCGTGCCCTAACACATACGCTCACCCTAAAGCGTTGTCGTACCCTAACCTGTACCCTAAACCGTCCCCGTCCCCGTCCCCGTCCCCTAACCCTAACCCTAACCGTAACACTTACCCGAAGCCTTACCCTAACACGTCCCCTAATCCTAACCCGTATGCTAACACTAACCCGTACCCTAACACGTACGCTCACCCTAAACCATTGTCCTACCCTAACCTGTACCCTAAACCGTCCCCGTCCCCGTCCCCTAAACCTAACCCTAACCCTAACCCTAACCATTCCCCGAAGCCTTACCCTAACCGTCCCCTAATCCTAAACCGTACGCTCACAGTAACCCGTGCCCTAACACGTACGCTCACCCTGAACTGTTGTCGTACCCTAACCTGTACCCTAAACCGTCCCCGTCCCCTAAACCTAACCCTAACCTCACCCTAATCCTATCCCTTACCCAAAGCCTTACCCTAACACGTCCCCTAATCCTAACCCGTACACTAACACTAACCCGTGCCCTAAAACATACGCTCAACCTAAACCGTTGTCGTACCCTAACCTGTACCCTAAACCGTCCCCATGCCCTAACCCTAACCCTAACCCTAACCCTAAACCTAAACCTTACCCGAAGCCTTACACTAAACCGTCCCCTAATCCTAAACCGTACGCTGACACTAACACGTAGCCTAACACGTACGCTCACCCTAAACCGTTGTCGTACTCTAACCTGTACCCTAAACGGTGTCCGTCCCCTAAACCTAACCCTAACCCTAACCCTAAATCTAAACCTTACCCGAAGCCTTACCCTAACCCGTCCCCTAATCCTAACCCGTACGCTAACAATAACACATACCCTAAAACGTACAGTCACCCTGAACCATTGTCGTACCCTAAACTGTACCTTAAACCTTCCCCGTCCCTTAACCCTAACTCTCACCCTAACCCTAACCCTAACCCTAATCCTTTCCCGAAGCCTTAACATAACCCGTCCCCTAATCCTAACTCGTACGCAAATATTAAATCGTAACCTAACACGTACGCTCACACTAAACCGTTGTCGTACCCTAACCTGTACCCTAAACCGTCCCCGTCCCCGTCCCCTAACCCTAACCCTAACCCTTACCCGAAGCCTTACACTAACCCCTCCCCTAATCCTAACCCGTAAGCTAACACTAAACCATACCCTAACACGTACACTCACCCTAAATCGTTGTTGTACCCTAACCTGAACCCTAAACCGTCCCCGTCCCCGTCCCCTAACCCTAAACCTAACCGTAAACTTAACCCTTACCCGAAGCCTTACCCTAACACGTCCCCTAATCATAACCCGTACGCTAACACTAACCCGTACCCTACCACGTACGCTCACCCGAAACTGTTGTCGTAACCTAACCTGTACCCTAAACCATCCCCGTCCCCTAACCCTAAGCCTAAACCTAACCCTAACCCTAAACCTTACCCGAAGCCTTACCCTAACCCGTCCCCTAATCCTAACCCGTATGCTAACACTAGCCCATACCCTAACACGTACGCTCACCCTAACCCGTTTTCGTACCCTAACCTGTACCCTAAACCGTCCCCGTCCCCTAACCCTAACCCTAACCCTAACCCTAAACTTAACCCTTACCCGAAGCCCTACCCTAAACCGTCCCCTAATCTTAAACTGTACGCTAACTCTAACCCGTACCCTATCACGTACGCTCACGCTAAACCGTTGTCGTACCCTAACGTGTACCCTAATCCGTCCCCGTTCCCGTCACCTAACCCTAATCCTAAACCTTACCCGTAGCCTTACCCCAACCCGTCCCCTAATCCTAACCCGTACGCTAACACTAACACGTACCCTAATATGTACGCTCACCCTAAAACTTTGCCGTACCCTAACCTGTACCCTAAACCGTCCCGGTCCCCTAACCATAACCCTAACCCTAACCCTAACCCTAAACCTTACCCAAAGCCTTACACTAACCCGTCCCCTAATCCTAACCCATACGCTAACACTAACCCGTACCCTAACACGTACGCTCACCCTAAACTGTTGTCGTAGCCTAACCTGTACCCTAAACCGTCTCCGTCACCTAACCCTAACCCTAACCCTAACACTTACCCGAAACCTTGCCCTAACTCGTCCCCTAATCCTAAGCCGTAGGCTAAAACTAACCCTTACCCTAACACGTACGCGCACACTAAACTGTGGTCGTACGCTAACCTGTACACTAAACCGTCCCCGTCCCCTAACCCTAACCCTAACCCTAACCCTAGCCCTTACCTGAAGCATTACCCTAACCCGTCCCCTAATCCGAACCCGTACGCTAACACTAACCCGTACCCTAACACGTACACTCACCTTAAACAGTTGTCGTACCCTAAACTGTACCCTAATACATCCCCGTCCCCGTCCCCTAACCCTAACCTTAACCCTAACCCTAACCCTTACCCGAAGCCTTACCCTAACCCGTCATCTAATCCTAACCCGTACGCTAACACTAACCCATACCCTAACACGTACGCTCACCCTAAACCGTTATCTTACCCTAACCTGTACCCTAAACTGTCCCCGTCCCCTAACCCTAACCCTCACCCTAACCCTTACCCAAAGCCTTACGCTAACCCGTCCCCTAATCCTAATCTGTACGCTAACACTAACCCGTACCCTAATACGTGCGCTCACCCTAAACCGTTGTCATACCCTAACCTGTACCCTAAACCGTCCCGTCCCCGTCCCCTAACCCTAGCCCTTACCCGAAACCTTACCCTAACATGTCCCCTATTCCTAAACCGTACGCTAACACTATCCCGTACCCTTACACGTACGCTCACCTTAAAACGTTGTCGTACACTAACCTGTAACATAAACCGTCTCCGTCCCCTAACCCTAACCCTAACCCTAACACTAACCCTAACCTTTACCCGGAGCCTTACCCTAACCTGTCCCCTAATCCTAACCCGTACGCTAACACTAACCCTTGCCCTAACACGTACGCTCACCCTAAACCGTTGTCGTACCCTAACCTGTACCCTAAACCGTCCCTCTACCCTAACCCTAACCCTAATCCTAACCCTAACCCTTACACCAAGCCTTACCCTAACCCATGCCCTAATCCTAACCCGTACGCAAACACTAACCCGTACCCTAACACGTATGCTCACTCTAAACCGTTGTCGTACCCTAACCTGTACCCTAAACCGTCCCAATCCCCTAAACCCAACCCTAAACCTAACCCTAACCCTTACCCAAAGCCTTACCCTAACCCGTCCCCTAATCCTAACCCGTACGCTAACACTAACCCGTACCCTAACACGTACGCTCACCCTAAAACTTTGTCGTACCCTAACCTGTACCCTAAACCGTCCCCGTCCCCTAACCCTAACCCTAACCCTTACCCGAAGCCTTACCCTAACCCGTCCCCTAATGCTAACCTGTACGCTAACACTAACCCGTACCCTAACAGGTACGCTCACCCTAAACCGTAGTTGTACCCTTACCTGTACCCTAAACCGTCCCCATCCCCGTCCCCTAACCATAAAGCTAAGCCTAACCCTACCTGTACCCTAAACCCTCCCCATCCCCTAACCCTAACCCTAAACC
Source organism: Delphinapterus leucas (assembly GCF_059928025.1). Taxonomy (NCBI): domain Eukaryota; kingdom Metazoa; phylum Chordata; class Mammalia; order Artiodactyla; family Monodontidae; genus Delphinapterus; species Delphinapterus leucas. Next base: position 6,169,871 of record NW_028322232.1, on the reverse strand, counting down.
TAACCCTAACCCTAACACTTACGCGAAGCCTTACCCTAACCCATCACATAAACCGAACCCGTACGCTAACACTAACCCATACCCTACCACGTACGCTCACCCTAAACCGTTGTCGTACCCTAACCTGTACCCTGAACCGTGTCCGTCCCCTAAACCTAACACTAAACCTAAACCTAACCCTAACCCTTACCCGAAGCCTTACCCTAACCCGTCCCTTAAACATAACCCGTACGCGAACACTAACACGTACCCTAACACGTACGGTCACCCTGAACATTTGTCATACACTAAACTGTACCCTAAACCGTCCCCGTCCCTTAACCCTAACCCTAACCCTAACCCTAACCAAAACCCTAATCCTTACCCGAAGCCTTACCATAACCCGTCCCCTAATCCTAACCCATACATTAAAACTAAACCGTAACCTAACACGTACGCTCACCCTAAACCGTTGTCGTACACTAACCTGTACCCTAAACCGTCCCTGTCCCCTACCCCTAACCATAACCCTAACCCTAACACTAACCCTTACCCGAAGCCTTACCCTAACCCGTCCCCTAATCCTAACCCGTACGCTAACACTAACCCGTACACTAACACGTACGCTCACCGTAAACCGTTGTCGTACCCTAATTTGTAACCTAAACCGTCCCAGTCCCCTAACCCTAACCCTAACCCTAACACTTACCCAAAGCCTTACCCTAACACATCAACTAAACCTAAATCGTACGCTAACACTAACCCATGCCCTAACACGTACGCTCACCCTAAACCGTTGTCGTACACTAACCTGTACACTAAACTGTCCCTGTCCCCTAACCCTAACCCTAACCCTAACCCTAACCATTACGCAAAGCCTTACCCTAACCCGTCCCCCAATCCTAACCCGTACGCTAACACTAACCCGTATACTATCATGTACGCTCACCCTAAACTGTTCTCGTACCCTAACCTGTTCCCTAAACCGTCCTCGTCCCCTAACCCTAACCCTAACCCTAACCCTAACCCTAGCTTTTACCCGAAGCCTTACACTAACCGGTCCCCTAACCCTAACCCGTACGCTAAACTAACCAGTACCCTAACATGTACTCTCACCCTTAACCATTGTCGTACCCTAAACTATACCCTAAACCGTCCCCGTCCCCTAACCTAACCCTAAACCTAACCCTTACGTGAAGCCTTACCCTAACCTGTCCCCTAATCCTAAACCGTACGCTGACACTAACACGTACCCTAACACAGACGCTCACCCTAAAACATTGTCGTACACTAAACTGTACCCTAATCCGTCCCCATCCCCGTCCCCGTCCCTTAACCCTAACCCTAACCCAAACCCTAACCCTAACCCTTACCCAAAGCCTTACCCTAATCGGTCCCCTAATCCTAACACGTATGCTTACACTAAACCGTACCCTAACACGTACTCTCACCCTAAACCATTGTCGTACCCTAACCTATACCCTAAACCGTCCCCGTCCCCGTCCCCTATCCCTAACCCTAAGCCTAACCCTGAAGCTTACCCGAAGCCTTACCCTAACCCGTCCCCTAATTCTAACCCGTATGGTAACACTAACCCATACCCTAACACGTACGCTCACCCTAAACGGTTGTCGTACCCTAACCTGTACCCTAAACCGTGTCCGTCCCCTAAACCTAACCCTAACCCTAACCCTAACCTTAACCCTTACCCGAAGCCTCACCCTAACCTGTCCCCTAATTCTAACCCGTACGCTAACACTAACACGTACCCTAACACTTACGGTCACCCTGAAGCATTGTCGTACCCTAAACTGTACCCTAAACCGTCCCCGTCCCTTAACCCTAACCCTAACCCTAACCCTAACCCTAACACTAACCCTAATTCTTACCCGAAGCCTTACCATAACCCGTCCCCTAATCCTAACCCGTACGCTAACACTAAACCGTAACCTAACACGTACGCTCACACTAAACGGTTGTCGTACCCTAACCTGTACCCTAAACCGTCCCTGGCCCCTAACCCTAACCCTAACACTAACCCGTACCCGAAGCCTAACACTAACCCGTCCCCTAATCCTAAGCCGTGCGCTAACAATAACCCATACCCCAACATGTACGCTCAACCTAAACCGTTGTCGTACCCTAAACTGTCCCCATCCCCTAACCCTAACCCTAACCCTAACCCTAACCCTAACACTTACCCGAAGCCTTACCCTAATCCTAACCCGTATGCTAACACTAACCCGTACCCTAACACGTACGCTCACCCTAAAACGTTGTTGTACCCTAACCTTTGCCCTAAACCGTCCCCGTCCCCGTCCCCTAACCCTAACGCTAACCCTTACCCAAAGCCTTGCCCTAACACGTCCCCTAATCCTAACCCGTACGCTAACACTAAACCGTACCCTAACACGTACGCTCAGTCTAAACCGTTGTCGTACCCTAACCTGTACCCTAAACCGTCCCCGTCCCCTAACACTAACCCTAACCCTAACCCTTACCCGAAGCCTTACCATAACCTGTCCCCTAATCCTAACCCATATGCTAACACTAAGCCGTACCCTAACACGTATGCTCACCCTAAACAATTGTCGTACACTAAACTGTACCCTCAACCATCCCCGTGCCCTAACCCTAACCCTAACCCTAAACCTTACCCGAAGCCTTACACTAACCCGTCCCCTAATCCTAAACCGTACGCTGACACTAACACGTAGCCTAACACGTACGCTCACCCTAAACCATTTTCGTACACTAACCTGTACCCTAAACCGTGTCCGTCCCCTATACCTAACCCTAACCCTAACCCTAAACCTAACCCTTACCCGAAGCCTTACCCTTACCCGTCCCCTAATCCTAACCCGTACGCTAACAATAACACGTACCCTAAAACGTACGGTCACCCTGAACCATTGTCGTACCCTAAACTGTACCCTAAACCGTACCCGTCCCTTAACCCTAACCCTAACCCTAACCCTAACCCTAACCCTAATCCTTTCCTGAAGCCTTAACATAACCCGTCTCCTAAACCTAACCCGTACACTAACATTAAATTGTAACCTAACACGTACGCGCACACTAAACCGTTGTCGTACCCTAACCTGTACACTAAACCGTCCCTGTCCCCTAACCCTAACCGTAACCCTAACTCTATCACTAACCCTTACCCGAAGCCTAACACTAACCCGTCCCCTAATCCTAAGCCGTGTGCTAACAGTAACCCATACCCCAACATGTACGCTCAACCTAAACCGTTGTCGTACCCTAAACTGTCCCCATCCCCTAACCCTAACCCTAACCCTAACCCCACCCCTAACCCTTACCCGAAGCCTTACCCTAACCCGTCCCCTAATCCTAACCCGTACGCTAACACTAACCCGTACCCTAACACGTACGCTCACCCTAAAACTTTGTCGTACACTAACCTGTACCCTAAACCGTCCCCGTCCCCTAACCCTAACCCTAACCCTTACCCGAAGCCTTACCCTAACCCATCCCCTAATGCTAACCCGTACGCTAACACTAACCCGTACCCTAACACGTACGCTCACCCTAAACCGTAGTTGTACCCTTACCTGTACCCTAAACCATCCCCGTCCCCTAACCCTAACCCTAACCCTTACCCGAAGCCTTAACCTAACCCGTCCCCTAATCCTAACCCGTACGCTAACACTAAACAGTACCCTAACACGTACGCTCACCCTAAACCGTGGACGTACCCTAACCTGTACCTTAAACGGTCCCCATCCCCTAACCCTAACCCAAACCCTAACACTAACCCTTACCCGAATACTTAAACTAACCTGTCCCCTACTCCTAACCGGTACGCTAACACTAACCCGTACCCTAACACGTACGCTCACCCTAAACCACTGTCATACCCTAACCTGTACCCTAAACAGTCCCCGTCCCCTAACCCTAACCCTAACCCTAACTCTTACCTGAAGCCTTACACTAACCCGTACCCTAATCCTAACCCGTACGCTATCACTAAACCGTACCCTGAGACGTATGCTCACCCTAAAAGGTTGTCGTACTCTAACCTGTACCCTACACCGTCCCCTAACCCTAACCCTAACCCTTACCCGAAGCCTTACCCTAACCCGTCCCCTAATCCTAAACCGTACGCTAACACTAACCCGTGCCCTAACACATACGCTCACCCTAAAGCGTTGTCGTACCCTAACCTGTACCCTAAACCGTCCCCGTCCCCGTCCCCGTCCCCTAACCCTAACCCTAACCGTAACACTTACCCGAAGCCTTACCCTAACACGTCCCCTAATCCTAACCCGTATGCTAACACTAACCCGTACCCTAACACGTACGCTCACCCTAAACCATTGTCCTACCCTAACCTGTACCCTAAACCGTTCCCGTCCCCGTCCCCTAAACCTAACCCTAACCCTAACCCTAACCATTCCCCGAAGCCTTACCCTAACCGTCCCCTAATCCTAAACCGTACGCTCACAGTAACCCGTGCCCTAACACGTACGCTCACCCTGAACTGTTGTCGTACCCTAACCTGTACCCTAAACCGTCCCCGTCCCCTAAACCTAACCCTAACCTCACCCTAATCCTATCCCTTACCCAAAGCCTTACCCTAACACGTCCCCTAATCCTAACCCGTACACTAACACTAACCCGTGCCCTAAAACATACGCTCAACCTAAACCGTTGTCGTACCCTAACCTGTACCCTAAACCGTCCCCATGCCCTAACCCTAACCCTAACCCTAACCCTAAACCTAAACCTTACCCGAAGCCTTACACTAAACCGTCCCCTAATCCTAAACCGTACGCTGACACTAACACGTAGCCTAACACGTACGCTCACCCTAAACCGTTGTCGTACTCTAACCTGTACCCTAAACGGTGTCCGTCCCCTAAACCTAACCCTAACCCTAACCCTAAATCTAAACCTTACCCGAAGCCTTACCCTAACCCGTCCCCTAATCCTAACCCGTACGCTAACAATAACACATACCCTAAAACGTACAGTCACCCTGAACCATTGTCGTACCCTAAACTGTACCTTAAACCTTCCCCGTCCCTTAACCCTAACTCTCACCCTAACCCTAACCCTAACCCTAATCCTTTCCCGAAGCCTTAACATAACCCGTCCCCTAATCCTAACTCGTACGCAAATATTAAATCGTAACCTAACACGTACGCTCACACTAAACCGTTGTCATACCCTAACCTGTACCCTAAACCGTCCCCGTCCCCGTCCCCTAACCCTAACCCTAACCCTTACCCGAAGCCTTACACTAACCCCTCCCCTAATCCTAACCCGTAAGCTAACACTAAACCATACCCTAACACGTACACTCACCCTAAATCGTTGTTGTACCCTAACCTGAACCCTAAACCGTCCCCGTCCCCGTCCCCTAACCCTAAACCTAACCGTAAACTTAACCCTTACCCGAAGCCTTACCCTAACACGTCCCCTAATCATAACCCGTACGCTAACACTAACCCGTACCCTACCACGTACGCTCACCCGAAACTGTTGTCGTAACCTAACCTGTACCCTAAACCATCCCCGTCCCCTAACCCTAAGCCTAAACCTAACCCTAACCCTAAACCTTACCCGAAGCCTTACCCTAACCCGTCCCCTAATCCTAACCCGTATGCTAACACTAGCCCATACCCTAACACGTACGCTCACCCTAACCCGTTTTCGTACCCTAACCTGTACCCTAAACCGTCCCCGTCCCCTAACCCTAACCCTAACCCTAACCCTAAACTTAACCCTTACCCGAAGCCCTACCCTAAACCGTCCCCTAATCTTAAACTGTACGCTAACTCTAACCCGTACCCTATCACGTACGCTCACGCTAAACCGTTGTCGTACCCTAACGTGTACCCTAATCCGTCCCCGTTCCCGTCACCTAACCCTAATCCTAAACCTTACCCGTAGCCTTACCCCAACCCGTCCCCTAATCCTAACCCGTACGCTAACACTAACACGTACCCTAATATGTACGCTCACCCTAAAACTTTGCCGTACCCTAACCTGTACCCTAAACCGTCCCGGTCCCCTAACCATAACCCTAACCCTAACCCTAACCCTAAACCTTACCCAAAGCCTTACACTAACCCGTCCCCTAATCCTAACCCATACGCTAACACTAACCCGTACCCTAACACGTACGCTCACCCTAAACTGTTGTCGTAGCCTAACCTGTACCCTAAACCGTCTCCGTCACCTAACCCTAACCCTAACCCTAACACTTACCCGAAACCTTGCCCTAACTCGTCCCCTAATCCTAAGCCGTAGGCTAAAACTAACCCTTACCCTAACACGTACGCGCACACTAAACTGTGGTCGTACGCTAACCTGTACACTAAACCGTCCCCGTCCCCTAACCCTAACCCTAACCCTAACCCTAGCCCTTACCTGAAGCATTACCCTAACCCGTCCCCTAATCCGAACCCGTACGCTAACACTAACCCGTACCCTAACACGTACACTCACCTTAAACAGTTGTCGTACCCTAAACTGTACCCTAATACATACCCGTCCCCGTCCCCTAACCCTAACCTTAACCCTAACCCTAACCCTTACCCGAAGCCTTACCCTAACCCGTCATCTAATCCTAACCCGTACGCTAACACTAACCCATACCCTAACACGTACGCTCACCCTAAACCGTTATCTTACCCTAACCTGTACCCTAAACTGTCCCCGTCCCCTAACCCTAACCCTCACCCTAACCCTTACCCAAAGCCTTACGCTAACCCGTCCCCTAATCCTAATCTGTACGCTAACACTAACCCGTACCCTAATACGTGCGCTCACCCTAAACCGTTGTCATACCCTAACCTGTACCCTAAACCGTCCCGTCCCCGTCCCCTAACCCTAGCCCTTACCCGAAACCTTACCCTAACATGTCCCCTATTCCTAAACCGTACGCTAACACTATCCCGTACCCTTACACGTACGCTCACCTTAAAACGTTGTCGTACACTAACCTGTAACATAAACCGTCTCCGTCCCCTAACCCTAACCCTAACCCTAACACTAACCCTAACCTTTACCCGGAGCCTTACCCTAACCTGTCCCCTAATCCTAACCCGTACGCTAACACTAACCCTTGCCCTAACACGTACGCTCACCCTAAACCGTTGTCGTACCCTAACCTGTACCCTAAACCGTCCCTCTACCCTAACCCTAACCCTAATCCTAACCCTAACCCTTACACCAAGCCTTACCCTAACCCATGCCCTAATCCTAACCCGTACGCAAACACTAACCCGTACCCTAACACGTATGCTCACTCTAAACCGTTGTCGTACCCTAACCTGTACCCTAAACCGTCCCAATCCCCTAAACCCAACCCTAAACCTAACCCTAACCCTTACCCAAAGCCTTACCCTAACCCGTCCCCTAATCCTAACCCGTACGCTAACACTAACCCGTACCCTAACACGTACGCTCACCCTAAAACTTTGTCGTACCCTAACCTGTACCCTAAACCGTCCCCGTCCCCTAACCCTAACCCTAACCCTTACCCGAAGCCTTACCCTAACCCGTCCCCTAATGCTAACCTGTACGCTAACACTAACCCGTACCCTAACAGGTACGCTCACCCTAAACCGTAGTTGTACCCTTACCTGTACCCTAAACCGTCCCCATCCCCGTCCCCTAACCATAAAGCTAAGCCTAACCCTACCTGTACCCTAAACCCTCCCCATCCCCTAACCCTAACCCTAAACCTAACCCTAACCCTAACACTTACGCGAAGCCTTACCCTAACCCATCACATAAACCGAACCCGTACGCTAACACTAACCCATACCCTACCACGTACGCTCACCCTAAACCGTTGTCGTACCCTAACCTGTACCCTGAACCGTGTCCGTCCCCTAAACCTAACACTAAACCTAAACCTAACCCTAACCCTTACCCGAAGCCTTACCCTAACCCGTCCCTTAAACATAACCCGTACGCGAACACTAACACGTACCCTAACACGTACGGTCACCCTGAACATTTGTCATACACTAAACTGTACCCTAAACCGTCCCCGTCCCTTAACCCTAACCCTAACCCTAACCCTAACCAAAACCCTAATCCTTACCCGAAGCCTTACCATAACCCGTCCCCTAATCCTAACCCATACATTAAAACTAAACCGTAACCTAACACGTACGCTCACCCTAAACCGTTGTCGTACACTAACCTGTACCCTAAACCGTCCCTGTCCCCTACCCCTAACCATAACCCTAACCCTAACACTAACCCTTACCCGAAGCCTTACCCTAACCCGTCCCCTAATCCTAACCCGTACGCTAACACTAACCCGTACACTAACACGTACGCTCACCGTAAACCGTTGTCGTACCCTAATTTGTAACCTAAACCGTCCCAGTCCCCTAACCCTAACCCTAACCCTAACACTTACCCAAAGCCTTACCCTAACACATCAACTAAACCTAAATCGTACGCTAACACTAACCCATGCCCTAACACGTACGCTCACCCTAAACCGTTGTCGTACACTAACCTGTACACTAAACTGTCCCTGTCCCCTAACCCTAACCCTAACCCTAACCCTAACCATTACGCAAAGCCTTACCCTAACCCGTCCCCCAATCCTAACCCGTACGCTAACACTAACCCGTATACTATCATGTACGCTCACCCTAAACTGTTCTCGTACCCTAACCTGTTCCCTAAACCGTCCTCGTCCCCTAACCCTAACCCTAACCCTAACCCTAACCCTAGCTTTTACCCGAAGCCTTACACTAACCGGTCCCCTAACCCTAACCCGTACGCTAAACTAACCAGTACCCTAACATGTACTCTCACCCTTAACCATTGTCGTACCCTAAACTATACCCTAAACCGTCCCCGTCCCCTAACCTAACCCTAAACCTAACCCTTACGTGAAGCCTTACCCTAACCTGTCCCCTAATCCTAAACCGTACGCTGACACTAACACGTACCCTAACACAGACGCTCACCCTAAAACATTGTCGTACACTAAACTGTACCCTAATCCGTCCCCATCCCCGTCCCCGTCCCTTAACCCTAACCCTAACCCAAACCCTAACCCTAACCCTTACCCAAAGCCTTACCCTAATCGGTCCCCTAATCCTAACACGTATGCTTACACTAAACCGTACCCTAACACGTACTCTCACCCTAAACCATTGTCGTACCCTAACCTATACCCTAAACCGTCCCCGTCCCCGTCCCCTATCCCTAACCCTAAGCCTAACCCTGAAGCTTACCCGAAGCCTTACCCTAACCCGTCCCCTAATTCTAACCCGTATGGTAACACTAACCCATACCCTAACACGTACGCTCACCCTAAACGGTTGTCGTACCCTAACCTGTACCCTAAACCGTGTCCGTCCCCTAAACCTAACCCTAACCCTAACCCTAACCTTAACCCTTACCCGAAGCCTCACCCTAACCTGTCCCCTAATTCTAACCCGTACGCTAACACTAACACGTACCCTAACACTTACGGTCACCCTGAACCATTGTCGTACCCTAAACTGTACCCTAAACCGTCCCCGTCCCTTAACCCTAACCCTAACCCTAACCCTAACCCTAACACTAACCCTAATCCTTACCCGAAGCCTTACCATAACCCGTCCCCTAATCCTAACCCGTACGCTAACACTAAACCGTAACCTAACACGTACGCTCACACTAAACGGTTGTCGTACCCTAACCTGTACCCTAAACCGTCCCTGGCCCCTAACCCTAACCCTAACACTAACCCGTACCCGAAGCCTAACACTAACCCGTCCCCTAATCCTAAGCCGTGCGCTAACAATAACCCATACCCCAACATGTACGCTCAACCTAAACCGTTGTCGTACCCTAAACTGTCCCCATCCCCTAACCCTAACCCTAACCCTAACCCTAACCCTAACACTTACCCGAAGCCTTACCCTAATCCTAACCCGTATGCTAACACTAACCCGTACCCTAACACGTACGCTCACCCTAAAACGTTGTTGTACCCTAACCTTTGCCCTAAACCGTCCCCGTCCCCGTCCCCTAACCCTAACGCTAACCCTTACCCAAAGCCTTGCCCTAACACGTCCCCTAATCCTAACCCGTACGCTAACACTAAACCGTACCCTAACACGTACGCTCACTCTAAACCGTTGTCGTACCCTAACCTGTAACCTAAACCGTCCCCGTCCCCTAACCCTAACCCTTACCCGAAGCCTTACCATAACCTGTCCCCTAATCCTAACCCATATGCTAACACTAAGACGTACCCTAACACGTATGCTCACCCTAAACAATTGTCGTACACTAAACTGTACCCTCAACCATCCCCGTGCCCTAACCCTAACCCTAACCCTAAACCTTACCCGAAGCCTTACACTAACCCGTCCCCTAATCCTAAACCGTACGCTGACACTAACACGTAGACTAACATGTACGCTCACCCTAAACCGTTTTCGTACACTAACCTGTACCCTAAACCGTGTCCGTCCCCTATACCAAACCCTAACCCTAACCCTAAACCTAACCCTTACCCGAAGCCTTACCCTTACCCGTCCCCTAATCCTAACCCGCACGCTAACAATAACACGTACCCTAAAACGTACGGTCACCCTGAACCATTGTCGTACCCTAAACTGTACCCTAAACCGTACCCGTCCCTTAACCCTAACCCTAACCCTAACCCTAACCCTAACCCTAATCCTTTCCTGAAGCCTTAACATAACCCGTCTCCTAAACCTAACCCGTACACTAACATTAAATTGTAACCTAACATGTAAGCTCACACTAAACCGTTGTCGTACCCTAACCTGTACACTAAACCGTCCCTGTCCCCTAACCCTAACCGTAACCCTAACCCTATCACTAACCCTTACCCGAAGCCTAACACTAACCCGTCCCCTAATCCTAAGCCGTGCGCTAACAGTAACCCATACCCCAACATGTACGCTCAACCTAAACCGTTGTCCTACTCTAAACTGTCCCCATCCCCTAACCCTAACCCTAACCCTAACCCCAACCCTAGCCCTTACCCGAAGCCTTACCCTAACCCGTCCCCTAATCCTAACCCGTACGCTAACACTAACCCATACCCTAACACGTACGCTCACCCTAAAACTTTGTCGTACCCTAAACTGTACCCTAAACCGTCCCCCTCCCCTAACCCTAACCCTAACCCTTACCCGAAGCCTTACCCTAACCCGTCCCCTAATGCTAACCCGTACGCTAACACTAACACGTACCCTAACACGTACGGTCACCCTAAACCGTAGTTGTACCCTTACCTGTACCCTAAACCATCCCCGTCCCCTAACCCTAAACCTAACCCTTACCCGAAGCCTTAACCTAACCCATCCCCTAATCCTAACCCGTACGCTAACACTAAACAGTACCCTAACACGTACGCTCACCCTAAACCGTGGACGTACCCTAACCTGTACCTTAAACCGTCCCCATCCCCTAACCCTAACCCGAACCCTAACACTAACCCTTACCCGAATACTTAACCTAACCTGTCCCCTACTCCTAACCCGTACGCTAACACTAACCCGTACCCTAACACGTACGCTCACCCTAAACCACTGTCATACCCTAACCTGTACCCTAAACAGTCCCCGTCCCCTAACCCTAACCCTAACCCTAACTCTTACCTGAAGCCTTACACTAACCCGTACCCTAATCCTAACCCGTACGCTATCACTAAACCGTACCCTGAGACGTACGCTCACCCTAAAAGGTTGTCGTACTCTAACCTGTACCCTACACCGTCCCCTAACCCTAACCCTAACCCTTACCCGAAGCCTTACCCTAACCCGTCCCCTAATCCTAAACCGTACGCTAACACTAACCCGTGCCCTAACACATACGCTCACCCTAAAGCGTTGTCGTACCCTAACCTGTACCCTAAACCGTCCCCGTCCCCGTCCCCTAACCCTAACCCTAACCCTAACCGTAACACTTACCCGAAGCCTTACCCTAACACGTCCCCTAATCCTAACCAGTATGCTAACACTAACCCGTACCCTAACACGTACGCTCACCCTAAACCATTGTCCTACCCTAACCTGTACCCTAAACCGTCCCCGTCCCCGTCCCCTAAACCTAACCCTAACCCTAACCATTCCCCGAAGCCTTACCCTAACCGTCCCCTAATCCTAAACCGTACGCTCACACTAACCCGTGCCCTAACACGTACGCTCACCCTGAACTGTTGTCGTACCCTAACCTGTACCCTAAACCGTCCCCGTCCCCTAAACCTAACCCTAACCTCACCCTAATCCTATCCCTTACCCAAAGCCTTACCCTAACACGTCCCCTAATCCTAACCCGTACACTAACACTAACCCGTGCCCTAAAACATGCGCTCAACCTAAACCGTTGTCGTACCCTAACCTGTACCCTAAACCGTCCCCGTGCCCTAACCCTAACCCTAACCCTAACCCTAACCCTAAACCTTACCCGAAGCCTTACACTAAACCGTCCCCTAATCCTAAACCGTACGCTGACACTAACACATAGCCTAACACGTACGCTCACCCTAAACCGTTGTCGTACTCTAACCTGTACCCTAAACCGTGTCCGTCCCCTAAACCTAACCCTAACCCTAACCCTAAATCTAACCCTTACCCGAAGCCTTACCCTAACCCGTCCCCTAATCCTAACCCGTACGCTAACAATAACACATACCCTAAAACGTACGGTCACCCTGAACCATTGTCGTACCCTAAACTGTACCCTAAACCTTCCCCGTCCCATAACCCTAAACCTAACCCTAACCCTAACCCTAACCCTAATCCTTTCCCGAAGCCTTAACATAACCCGTCCCCTAATCCTAACCCGTACGCAAATATTAAATCGTAACCTAACACGTACGCTCACACTAAACCGTTGTCATACCCTAACCTGTACCCTAAACCGTCCCCGTCCCCGTCCCCTAACCCTAACCCTAACCCTTACCCGAAGCCTTATCCTAACCCGTACCCTAATCATAACCTGTAGGCTAACACTAACCCGTACCCTAAAACGCACACTCACCCTAAACCGTTTTCGTACACTACCCTGTACCCTAAACCGTCCCCGTCCACTAAACCTAACCCTAACCCTAACCCTAACCCTTACCCGAAGCCTTACCCTAACACTTCCCCTAATCCTAACCCGTACGCTAACACTAACCCGTACCCTAACACGTATGCTCAACCTAAACGGTTGTTGTACCCTAACCTGTACCCTAAACCGTCCCCGTCCCCTAAACCTAACCCTAACCCTAACCCAAACCCTTACCCAAAGCCTTACCCTAAACGGTCCCCTAATCCTAACCCGTACGCTAACACTAACAAGTACCCAAACACGTACGCTCACCATAAACCGTTGTCGTACCCTAACCTGTACCCTAAACTCTCCCCGTCCCCATCCCCTAAGCTTAACCCTAACCCTAACCCTTACCCAAAGCCTTACACTAACCCCTCCCCTAATCCTAACCCGTACGCTAACACTAAACCATACCCTAACACATACACACACCCTAAATCGTTGTTGTACCCTAACCTGAACCCTAAACCGTCCCCGTCCCCGTCCCCTAACCCTAAACCTAACCGTAAACTTAACCCTTACCCGAAGACTTACCCTAACACGTCCCCTATTCATAACCCGAACGCTAACACTAACCCGTACCCTACCACGTACGCTCACCCGAAACCGTTGTCGTAACCTAACCTGTACCCTAAACCATCCCCGTCCCCTAACCCTAAGCCTAAACCTAACCCTAACCCTAAACCTTACCCGAAGCCTTACCCTAACCCGTCCCCTAATCCTAACCCGTACGCTAACACTAACCCATACCCTAACACGTACGCTCACCCTAAACCGTTTTCGTACCCTAACCTGTACCCTAAACCGTCCCCGTCCCCTAACCCTAACCCTAACCCTAACCCTAAACTTAACCCTTACCCGAAGCCCTACCCTAAACCGTCCCCTAATCTTAAACTGTACGCTAACTCTAACTCGTACCCTAACACGTACGCTCACGCTAAACCGTTGTCGTACCCTAAAGTGTACCCTAATCCGTCCCCGTTCCCGTCACCTAACCCTAATCCTAAACCTTACCCGTAGCCTTACCCCAACCCGTCCCCTAATCCTAACCCGTACGCTAACACTAACACGTACCCTAATATGTACGCTCACCCTAAAACTTTGCCGTACCCTAACCTGTACCCTAAACCGTCCCGGTCCCCTAACCATAACCCTAACCCTAACCCCAACACTAAACCTTACCCAAAACCTTACACTAACCCGTCCCCTAATCCTAACCCGTATGCTAACACTAACCCGTACCCTAACACGTACGCTCACCCTAAAACGTTGTTGTACCCTAACCTTTGCCCTAAACCGTCCCCGTCCCCGTCCCCTAACCCTAACGCTAACCCTTACCCAAAGCCTTACCCTAACACGTCCCCTAATCCTAACCTGTACGCTAACACTAAACCGTACCCTAACACGTACGCTCAGTCTAAACCGTTGTCGTACCCTAACCTGTACCCTAAACCGTCCCCGTCCCCTAACACTAACCCTAACCCTAACCCTTACCCGAAGCCTTACTATAACCTGTCCCCTAATCCTAACCCATATGCTAACACTAAGACGTACCCTAACACGTATGCTCACCCTAAACAATTGTCGTACACTAAACTGTACCCTCAACCATCCCCGTGCCCTAACCCTAACCCTAACCCTAAACCTTACCCGAAGCCTTACACTAACCCGTCCCCTAATCCTAAACCGTACGCTGACACTAACACGTAGCCTAACACGTACGCTCACCCTAAACCATTTTCGTACACTAACCTGTACCCTAAACCGTGTCCGTCCCCTATACCTAACCCTAACCCTAACCCTAAACCTAACCCTTACCCGAAGCCTTACCCTTACCCGTCCCCTAATCCTAACCCGTACGCTAACAATAACACGTACCCTAAAACGTACGGTCACCCTGAACCATTGTCGTACCCTAAACTGTACCCTAAACCGTACCCGTCCCTTAACCCTAACCCTAACCCTAACCCTAACCCTAACCCTAATCCTTTCCTGAAGCCTTAACATAACCCGTCTCCTAAACCTAACCCGTACACTAACATTAAATTGTAACCTAACACGTACGCGCACACTAAACCGTTGTCGTACCCTAACCTGTACACTAAACCGTCCCTGTCCCCTAACCCTAACCGTAACCCTAACCCTATCACTAACCCTTACCCGAAGCCTAACACTAACCCGTCCCCTAATCCTAAGCCGTGTGCTAACAGTAACCCATACCCCAACATGTACGCTCAACCTAAACCGTTGTCGTACCCTAAACTGTCCCCATCCCCTAACCCTAACCCTAACCCTAACCCCACCCCTAACCCTTACCCGAAGCCTTACCCTAACCCGTCCCCTAATCCTAACCCGTACGCTAACACTAACCCGTACCCTAACACGTACGCTCACCCTAAAACTTTGTCGTACACTAACCTGTACCCTAAACCGTCCCCGTCCCCTAACCCTAACCCTAACCCTTACCCGAAGCCTTACCCTAACCCATCCCCTAATGCTAACCCGTACGCTAACACTAACCCGTACCCTAACACGTACGCTCACCCTAAACCGTAGTTGTACCCTTACCTGTACCCTAAACCATCCCCGTCCCCTAACCCTAACCCTAACCCTTACCCGAAGCCTTAACCTAACCCGTCCCCTAATCCTAACCCGTACGCTAACACTAAACAGTACCCTAACACGTACGCTCACCCTAAACCGTGGACGTACCCTAACCTGTACCTTAAACGGTCCCCATCCCCTAACCCTAACCCAAACCCTAACACTAACCCTTACCCGAATACTTAAACTAACCTGTCCCCTACTCCTAACCGGTACGCTAACACTAACCCGTACCCTAACACGTACGCTCACCCTAAACCACTGTCATACCCTAACCTGTACCCTAAACAGTCCCCGTCCCCTAACCCTAACCCTAACCCTAACTCTTACCTGAAGCCTTACACTAACCCGTACCCTAATCCTAACCCGTACGCTATCACTAAACCGTACCCTGAGACGTATGCTCACCCTAAAAGGTTGTCGTACTCTAACCTGTACCCTACACCGTCCCCTAACCCTAACCCTAACCCTTACCCGAAGCCTTACCCTAACCCGTCCCCTAATCCTAAACCGTACGCTAACACTAACCCGTGCCCTAACACATACGCTCACCCTAAAGCGTTGTCGTACCCTAACCTGTACCCTAAACCGTCCCCGTCCCCGTCCCCTAACCCTAACCCTAACCCTAACCCTAACCATTCCCCGAAGCCTTACCCTAACCGTCCCCTAATCCTAAACCGTACGCTCACAGTAACCCGTGCCCTAACACGTACGCTCACCCTGAACTGTTGTCGTACCCTAACCTGTACCCTAAACCGTCCCCGTCCCCTAAACCTAACCCTAACCTCACCCTAATCCTATCCCTTACCCAAAGCCTTACCCTAACACGTCCCCTAATCCTAACCCGTACACTAACACTAACCCGTGCCCTAAAACATACGCTCAACCTAAACCGTTGTCGTACCCTAACCTGTACCCTAAACCGTCCCCATGCCCTAACCCTAACCCTAAACCTAACCCTAAACCTAAACCTTACCCGAAGCCTTACACTAAACCGTCCCCTAATCCTAAACCGTACGCTGACACTAACACGTAGCCTAACACGTACGCTCACCCTAAACCGTTGTCGTACTCTAACCTGTACCCTAAACGGTGTCCGTCCCCTAAACCTAACCCTAACCCTAACCCTAAATCTAAACCTTACCCGAAGCCTTACCCTAACCCGTCCCCTAATCCTAACCCGTACGCTAACAATAACACATACCCTAAAACGTACAGTCACCCTGAACCATTGTCGTACCCTAAACTGTACCTTAAACCTTCCCCGTCCCTTAACCCTAACTCTAACCCTAACCCTAACCCTAACCCTAATCCTTTCCCGAAGCCTTAACATAACCCGTCCCCTAATCCTAACTCGTACGCAAATATTAAATCGTAACCTAACACGTACGCTCACAATAAACCGTTGTCGTAACCTAACCTGTACCCTAAACCGTCCCCGTCCCCGTCCCCTAACCCTAACCCTAACCCTTACCCGAAGCCTTACACTAACCCCTCCCCTAATCCTAACCCGTAAGCTAACACTAAACCATACCCTAACACGTACACTCACCCTAAATCGTTGTTGTACCCTAACCTGAACCCTAAACCGTCCCCGTCCCCGTCCCCTAACCCTAAACCTAACCGTAAACTTAACCCTTACCCGAAGCCTTACCCTAACACGTCCCCTAATCATAACCCGTACGCTAACACTAACCCGTACCCTACCACGTACGCTCACCCGAAACTGTTGTCGTAACCTAACCTGTACCCTAAACCATCCCCGTCCCCTAACCCTAAGCCTAAACCTAACCCTAACCCTAAACCTTACCCGAAGCCTTACCCTAACCCGTCCCCTAATCCTAACCCGTATGCTAACACTAGCCCATACCCTACCACGTACGCTCACCCTAAACCGTTTTCGTACCCTAACCTGTACCCTAAACCGTCCCCGTCCCCTAACCCTAACCCTAACCCTAACCCTAAACTTAACCCTTACCCGAAGCCCTACCCTAAACCGTCCCCTAATCTTAAACTGTACGCTAACTCTAACCCGTACCCTAACACGTACGCTCACGCTAAACCGTTGTTGTACCCTAACGTGTACCCTAATCCGTCCCCGTTCCCGTCACCTAACCCTAATCCTAAACCTTACCCGTAGCCTTACCCCAACCCGTCCCCTAATCCTAACCCGTACGCTAACACTAACACGTACCCTAATATGTACGCTCACCCTAAAACTTTGCCGTACCCTAACCTGTACCCTAAACCGTCCCGGTCCCCTAACCATAACCCTAACCCTAACCCTAACCCTAAACCTTACCCAAAGCCTTACACTAACCCGTCCCCTAATCCTAACCCATACGCTAACACTAACCCGTACCCTAACACGTACGCTCACCCTAAACTGTTGTCGTAGCCTAACCTGTACCCTAAACCGTCTCCGTCACCTAACCCTAACCCTAACCCTAACACTTACCCGAAACCTTGCCCTAACTCGTCCCCTAATCCTAAGCCGTAGGCTAAAACTAACCCTTACCCTAACACGTACGCGCACACTAAACTGTGGTCGTACGCTAACCTGTACACTAAACCGTCCCCGTCCCCTAACCCTAACCCTAACCCTAACCCTAGCCCTTACCTGAAGCATTACCCTAACCCGTCCCCTAATCCGAACCCGTACGCTAACACTAACCCGTACCCTAACACGTACACTCACCTTAAACAGTTGTCGTACCCTAAACTGTACCCTAATACATCCCCGTCCCCGTCCCCTAACCCTAACCTTAACCCTAACCCTAACCCTTACCCGAAGCCTTACCCTAACCCGTCATCTAATCCTAACCCGTACGCTAACACTAACCCATACCCTAACACGTACGCTCACCCTAAACCGTTATCTTACCCTAACCTGTACCCTAAACTGTCCCCGTCCCCTAACCCTAACCCTCACCCTAACCCTTACCCAAAGCCTTACGCTAACCCGTCCCCTAATCCTAATCTGTACGCTAACACTAACCCGTACCCTAATACGTGCGCTCACCCTAAACCGTTGTCATACCCTAACCTGTACCCTAAACCGTCCCGTCCCCGTCCCCTAACCCTAGCCCTTACCCGAAACCTTACCCTAACATGTCCCCTATTCCTAAACCGTACGCTAACACTATCCCGTACCCTTACACGTACGCTCACCTTAAAACGTTGTCGTACACTAACCTGTAACATAAACCGTCTCCGTCCCCTAACCCTAACCCTAACCCTAACACTAACCCTAACCTTTACCCGGAGCCTTACCCTAACCTGTCCCCTAATCCTAACCCGTACGCTAACACTAACCCTTGCCCTAACACGTACGCTCACCCTAAACCGTTGTCGTACCCTAACCTGTACCCTAAACCGTCCCTCTACCCTAACCCTAACCCTAATCCTAACCCTAACCCTTACACCAAGCCTTACCCTAACCCATGCCCTAATCCTAACCCGTACGCAAACACTAACCCGTACCCTAACACGTATGCTCACTCTAAACCGTTGTCGTACCCTAACCTGTACCCTAAACCGTCCCAATCCCCTAAACCCAACCCTAAACCTAACCCTAACCCTTACCCGAAGCCTTCCCCTAACCCATCCCCTAATCCTAACCCGTACGCTAACACTAACTCGTACCCTAACACGTACGCTCACCCTAAACCGTTGTCGTACCCTAACCTGTACACTAAACCGTCCCCGTCCCCTAAACCTAACACTAACCCTAACCGTAACGCTTACCCGAAGCCTTACCCTAACCCGTACCCTATTCCTAACCCGTACGCTAACACTAACATGTACCCTAACATGTACGCTCACCCTAAACCGTTGTCGTACCCTAACCTTTACCATAAACCGTCCCCATCCCCTAACCCTAATCCTAAACCTAAACCTAACCCTTACCGAAGCCTTACACTAACCAGTCCACTAAACCTAACCCGTACGCTAACACTAAACCGTACCCTAACACGTACACTCACCGTAAAGCGTTGTCACACCCTAACCTGTACCCTAAACCGTCCCCGTCCCTAACCGTAACCCTAACACATACCCGAAGCCTTACCCTAACCCGTGTCCTAATCCTAACCCGTACGTTAACACTAACCCGTACCCTAACACGTACGCTCACCCTAAACCGTTGTCGTACCCCAACCTGTACCCTAAACCGTCCCCGTCCCCTAACCCTAACCCTAACCCTAAACCAAAACCTAAACTTTACCCGAAGCTTTACCCTAACCCATCCCATAATCCTATCCCGTACGCTAACCCTAACCCGTACCCTACCACGTACGCTCACCCTAAACCGTTGTCGTACCATAACCTGTACCCTAAACCGTCCCCGTCCCCTAACAGTAACCCTAAACCTAACCCTAACCCTAACCCTTAACCGAAGCCTTACCCTAACCCGTCCCTTAATCCTAACCCGTACGCTAACACTAAACCGAATCCTAACACGTACGCTCACCCTAAAACTTTGTCGTACCCTAACCTGTACCCTAAACCGTCCCCATCCCGTAACCCTTACCCTAACCCTAACAATTACCCGAAACCTTAAACTAACCCGTCCTCTAATCCTAACACGTACGCTAACAGTAAACCGTGACCTAACACATACGCTCACCCTAAACCGTTGTCGTACCCTAACCTGTACCCTAAACCGTCCCCGTTCCCTAACCCTAACCCTAACCATAACCCTTACCCGAAGCCTTACCCTAACCCGTCCCCTGATCCTATCACGTACGCTAACACTAACTGATACCCTATCAAGTACGCTCACCCTAATCATTTGTCGTACACTAACCTGTACCCTAAACGGTCCCCGTCCCTTAACCCTAACCGTAACCCTAACCCTAACCCTAACCCTAACCCTTACCCGAAGCCTTACCCTAACCCGTCCCCTAATACTAACCAGTACGCTAACACTAACCCGTACCCTAACACGTACGCTCACCCTAAACCGTTGACGTACCCTAACCTGTACCCTAAACCGTCCCCGTCCCCTAACCCTAACCCTAACCCTAACCCTTACCAGAACCCTTACCCTAACCCGTCCCATAATCCTAACCCATACGCTAACACTAACCCGTACCCTAACACGTACGCTCACCCTAAAACCTTGTCGTACCCTAACCTGTACCCTAAATCGTCCCTGTCCCCTAACCCTAACCCTAACCCTAACCTTAAACCTTACCCGAAGCCTTACCCTAACCGGTCCCCTAAACCTAACCCGCACGCTAACACTAACCCGTGCCCTAACACGTACGCTCACCCGAAACATTTGTCGTACACTAAGCTGTACCCTAAACCGTCCCCATTACCTAACACTAACCCGAACCCTAACCATAACCCTAAACCTTACCCGAAGCCTTACCCTAACCCGTCCCCTAATCCTAACCGTACGCTAACACTAATCCGTGCCCTAACACGTACGCTCACCCTAAAGCGTTGTCGTACCCTAACCTGTACCCTAAACTGCTCCTGTCCCCGTACCCTAACCCTAACCCTAACCCAATCCCTAACCCTTACCCGAAGCCTTACACTAACCCATCCCATAATCCTAAACGCTACGCTAACACTAACCCGTGCCCTAACACGTACGCTCACCCTAAACAGTTGTCGTACATTAACCTGTACCCTAAATCGTCCCTGTGCCCTAACCCTAAACCTAACCCTAATCCTTACCCGAAGCCTTACCCCAACTCGTCCCCTAATTCTAACCCCTACGCTAACACTAACCTGTATCCTAACACGTACGCTCACCCTAAAACTTTGTCGTACACTAAGCTGTACCCTAAATCGTCCCCGTCCCTTAACCCTAAACCTAACCCTTACACAAAGCCTTACCGTAACCCGTCCCCTAATCCTAAACCGTACGCTAACACTAACCCGTAACCTAACCCGTATGCTCAACCTAAACCGTTCTCGTACAGTAACCTGTACCCTAAACCGTCCCGTCCCCGTTCCCTAACCCTAGCCCTTACCCGAAACCTTACCCTAACATGTCCCCTATTCCTAACCCGTACGCTAACACTATCCCGTACCCTTACACGTACGCTCACCTTAAAACGTTGTCGTACACTAACCTGTAACCTAAACCGTCTCCGTCCCCTAACCCTAACCCTAACCCTAACACTAACCCTAACCCTTACCCGGAGACTTACCCTAACCTGTCCCCTAACCCTAACCCGTACGCTAACACTAACCCTTGCTCTAACACGTACGCTCACCCTAAACCATTGTCGTAACCTAACCTGTACCCTAAACCGTCCCTCTACCCTAAACCTAACCCTAACCCTTATCCTAAATCTAAAGCTTACCCAAAGCCTTACCCTAACCCGTCCCATAATCCTAACCCGTACGCTAACACTAACCCGTACCCTAACATGTACGCTCACCCTAAACTGTTGTCGTACCCTAACCTGTACCCTAAACCGTCCCTGTCCCCGACCCTTAACCCTATCCCTAATCCTAACACTAACCCTTACCCTACGCCTTACCCTAACCCGTCCCCAAATCCTAACCCGTACGCTAACACTAACCCGTCCCCTAACACGCACGCTCACCCTAAACCGTTGTCGTACCCTAACATGTACCCTAAACCGTCCCCGTCCCCTAACCCTAACCCTAACCCTAAACCTAAACCTAACCCTTACCCGAAGCCTTACCATAACTCGTCCTCTAATCCTAACCCGTACGCTAACAGTAAACTGTGCCCTAACATGTACGCTGAACCTAAACCATTGTCCTACCCTAACCTGTACCCTAAACCGTCCCCCTCCCCTAACCCTAACCCTAACCCTAACCCTAACCCTAACCCTTACACCAAGCCTTACCCTAACCCGTGCCCTAATCCTAACCCGTACGCTAACACTAACCCATACCCTAACACGTACGCTCACCCTAAACTGCTGTCGTACACTAACCTGTACCCTAAACCGTCCCCGTCCCCGTCCCCGTCGCCTAAATCTAACCCTTACCCGAAGCCTTACCCTAACCCATCCCCTAATCCTAAACCGTACGCTAACACTAACCCGTGCCCTAACACGTACGCTCACCCTAAAGTGTGGTCGTACCCTAACCTGTACACTAACCCGTCCCCGTCCCCGTTCCCTAACCCTAACCCTAACCCAAACCCTAAGCCTTACCCGAAGCCTTACCCTAACCCGTCTCATAATCCTAACCGATACGCTAAAACTAACCCATGCCCTAACACATACGCTCACCCTAAACCGTTGTCGTACCCTAACCTGTACCCTAAACCGTCCCCGTCCCCTAACCCTAACCCTTACCCGAAGCCTTACACTAACCCGTCCCCTAATCCTAACCCATACGCTAACTCTAACCCGTATCCTAACACGTACTCTCACCCTAAACCATTCTCATACACTAACCTGTACCCTAAACCATCCCCGTCAACTAACCTTAACCCTAACCCTTACCCGAAGCCTTACCATAACCCGTCCTCTAATCCTAACCCGTACGCTAACAGTAAACTGTGCCCTAAAATGTACGCTCAACCTAAACCATTGTCCTACCCTAACTTGTACCCTAAACCGTCCCCGTCCCCTAACCCTAACCCTAAACCTAGCCCTAAACCTAAACCTTACCCCAAGCCTTACCCTAACCCGACCCTTAATCCTAACCCACTAACACTAACCCATACCCTAACACGTACGCTCACCCTAAATCTTTGTCGTACCCTAACATGTACCCTAAACCGTCCCCGTCCCCTAACCCTAACCCTAACCCTAACCCTAACACTTACCCGAAGCATTACACTAACCCGTCCCCTAATACTAATCCGTACGCTAACACTAAAACGTGTCCTAACACGTACCCTCACCCTAAACCGTTGTCGTACCCTAACCTGTACCCTAAACCGTCACCGTCCCCTAGCCCTAACCCTAACCCTAACCCTTACTCGAAGCCTTACCCTAACCCGTCCCCAATCCTAACCCGTACGCTAACACTAACAAGTACCCTAACACATACGCTCACCCTAAACTGTTGTCGTACACTAACCTGTAACCTAAACCGTCCCCGTCCCCTAACCCTAACCCTAACCCTAACCCTAACCCTTACCCGAAGCCTTACCCTAATCTGTCCCCTAATCCTAACCCGTATGCTAACACTAACCCTTGCCCTAACACGTACACTCACCCTAAACTATTGTCGTACCCTAAACTGTACCCTGAACCGTCCCTGTACCCTAACCCTAACCCTAACTCTAACCCTAACCCTAACCCTAACACTTACCCGAAGCCTTACCCTAACCCGTCCCATAATCCTAACCCGTACACTAACACTAACCCGTACCCTAACACGTACGCTCACCCTAAATCGTTTTCCTACCCTAACCTGTACCCTAAACCATCCCCGTCCCCTAACCCTAACCCTAACACTATCCCTAACCCTTACCCGAAGCCTTACCCTAACTCGGCCCCCAATTCTAAACCATACGCTAACACTAACACGTACCCTAACACGTATGCTCACCCTAAAACTTTGTCGTACCCTAACCTGTACCCTAAGTCGTCCCCTTCCCCTAAGCCTAACCCTAACCCTAATACTTACCCGAAGCCTTACCCTAAACCGTCCCCTAATCCTAACCCATACGCTAACACTAACCTGTGCCCTAAAACGAATGCTCACCCTAAACCGCTGTCGTACACTAACCTGTACCCTAAACCGTCCCCGTCCCCGTCCCCTAACCCTAACCCTAAACCTAACCCTTACCCGAAGCCTTACCCTAACCCGTCCCCTAATCCTAACCCGTACGCTAACACTAACCCGTGCCCTAACAGGTACGCTCACCCTAAAGCGTGGTCGTACCCTAACCTGTACATTAAACAGTCCCCGTCCCCATTCCCTAACCCTAACCCTATCCCAAACCCTACCCCTTACCCGAAGCCTTACCCTAACCCGTCCCATAATCCTAAATAATATGCTAAAACTACCCCATGCCCTAACACATACGCTCACCCTAAACCGTTGTCGTACCCTAAACTGTACCCTAAACCGTCCCCGTCACTTAACCGTAACCCTAACCCTAACCCTAAACCTAACCCTAACCCCAACCCTAACCCTAACCCTAACCCTAACCCTAACACTAACACTAACCCTTACCCGAAGCCTTACCCTAACCCGTCCCCTAATCCTAACCTGTACGCTAACACTAAACCGTACCCCAAAATGTACGCTCAACCGAAACTGTTGTCGTACACTAACCTGTACCCTAAACCGTCCCTGTCCCCTAACCCTAACCCTAACCCTAAGCCTAACCCTAATACTTGCTCGAAGCCTTACCCTAACCTGTTCCCTAATCCTAACCCGTACGCTAATATTAACCCGTACCCTAACCCGTACGCTCACCCTAAACTGTTGTCATACCCTAACCTTTACCGAAAACACTCCCCGCTCACTAACCCTAACCCTAACCCTAATCCTAACCCTTACCCAAAGCCTTACACTGTCCCGTCCCCTAATCCTAACCGGTACGCAAACACTAACCCGTACCCTAACACGTACGCTCAACCTAAACCGTTCACGTACCCTAACCTGTACCCTAAACCGTCCCCGTCCCCTAAACCTAACCCTAACCCTAACACTAACCCTTACCTGAAGCCTTACCCTAACCCGTCCCCTAATCCTAACCCGTACGCTAACACTAACCCCTACCCTAACACGTACGCTCACCCTAAACCGTTGTCGTACCCTAACCTGTAACCTAAACAGTCCCCATCCCCGTCCCCTAACCCTAACCCTAACCCTAACCCTAACCCCCCTAACCCTAACCCTAACCCTAAACCTTACCCGAAGCCTTACCCTAACCCGTCCCCTAATCCTAACCCGTACGCTAACACTAACCCGTGCCCTAACACGTACGCTCACCCTAAACCATTGTCGTACCCTAACCTGTACCCTAAACCGTCCCCATCCCCTAACCCTAACCCTAAACCTAACTGTAACCCTAACACTTACCGGAAGCCTTACCCTAACCCGTGCCCAAATCCTAACCCGTACGCTAACACTAACCCGTACCGTAACACGTACGCTCACCCTAAACCGTTGTCGTACCCTAACCTGTACCCTAAACCGTCCCCATCCCCGTCCCCTAACCCTAAACCTAAGCCTTACCTTAAGCCTTACCCTAACCTGTCCCCTAATCCTAACCTGTACGCTAACACTAACCCATACCCTAACACGTACGCTCACCCTAAACCTTTGTCGTACCCTAAGCTGTACCCTAAACCGTCCCCGCCCCTAAACCTAACCCTAACCCTAACCCTAACCCTTACCCGGAGCCTTATCCTAACCTATCCCCTAATCCTAACCCGTACGCTAACACTAATCCTTGCCCTAACACGTACGCTTACCCTAAACCATTGTCATACCCTAACCTGTACCCTAAACCATCCCCGTCCCCTAACCCTAACCCTATCCCTAACCCTAAATTTAACCCTTACCCGAAGCCTTACCCTAACACGTCCCCTAATCCTAACCTGTACGCTAACACTAACCCATACCCTAACACATACGCTCACCCTAAACCGTTGTCGTACCCTAACCTGTACCCTAAACCATCCCTGTCCCCGACGCTTAACCCTAACCCTAACCCTAACGCTTACCCGACGCCTTACCCTAAACCATCCTTAAATCCTAACCCGTATGCTAACACTAACCCGTACCCTAACACGCACGCTCACCCTAAATCTTTGTCGTACCCTAACCTGTACGCTAAACCGTCCCCGTCCCCTAACCCTAACCCTAACCCTAACCCTTACCCGAACCCTTACCCTAACCCGTCCCCTAATCCTAACCCGTACGCTAACACTAACCCGTGCCCTAACACGTACGCTCACAGTAAACCGTTGTCGTACCCTAACCTGTACACTAAACCGGCCCCATCCCCTAACCCTAACACTAACCGTAAACCTAACACTTACCCGAAGACTTACCCTAACCCGTGCCCAAATCCTAACCCGTACCGTAACACGTACGCTCACCCTAAACCGTTGTCCTACACTAACCTGTACCCTAAACCGTCCCCATCCCCTAAACCTAACCCTAAACCTAACCCTAACCCTAACCCTTACCCGAAGCCTTACCCTAACCCGTCCCCTAATCCTAACCCGTACGCTTACACTAACCCGTACCCCAACATGTACGCTCATCCTAAACCGTTGTCGTACCCTAACCTGTACCCTAAACCGTCCCCGTCCCTGTCCCCTAACCCTAACCGTAACCCTAAACCTAACACTAACCCTTACCCGAAGCCTTACACTAACCGGTCCCCTAATCCTAACCCGTAGGCTAACACTAACCCGTACCCTAACATGTATGCTCACCGAAAACCGTTGTCGTACCCTAACCTGTACTCTAAACCGTCCCCTTCCCCTAACCCTAAACATAACCTTAACCCTAACCCTAAGCCTTACCCGAAGCCTTACCCTAATCCGTCCGCAAGTCCTAACCCGTACGCTAACACTAACACGTACCCTAGCACGTACGCTCACCCTGAACCGTTGTCGTACCCTAACCTGTACCCTAAACCGTCCCCGTCCCCTAACCCTAACACTATCCCTAACAATAACCCTTACCCGAAGCCTTACCCTAAACCTTCCCCTTAACCTAAACCGTACGCTAACACTAACCCGTACCCTAAGACCTACGCTCACCCTAAAAGGTTTTCGTACCCTATCCTGTACCCTAAACCGTCCCCGTCCCCTAACCCTAACCCTAAACCTATCCCTAACCCTTACCTGATGCCTTACCCTAACCCGTCCCCTAATCCTAAACCTTACGCTAATACTAACCCGTACCCTAACACGTAGGCTCACCCTAAACCGTTGTCGTAACCTAAACTGTACTCTAAACCGTCCCCGTCCCCTAACCCTAACCCTAAACCTAACCCGAAGCCTTAGCCTAACCCGTCCCCTAATCCTAACCCATACGCTAACACTAAAACGTATCCTAAGACCTACGCTCACCCTAAAAGGTTGTCGTACCCTATCCTGTACCCTAAACCGTCCCCGTCCCCTAACCCTAACCCTAAACCTATCCCTAACCCTTACCCGACGCCTTACACTAACCCGTCCCCTAATCCTAACCCGTACGCTAACACTAACCCGTATCCTAACACGTACGCTCACCCTAAACCGTTGTCGTACCCTAACCTGTACCGTATATCGTCCCAGTCCCCTAAACCTAACCCTAACCCTAAACCTAACCCTAAACCTTACCCTAATCCGTCCCCTAATCCTAACCCGTACGCTAACACTAACACGTACCCTAACACGTACGCTCACCCTAAACCGTTGTCGTACACAAACCTGTACCCTAAACCATCCCCGTCCCCTAACCATAACCCTAACCCTAAACCTAACCCTAACACTTACCCGAAGCCTTACCCTAACCCGTCCCCTAATCCTGACCATACGTTAATACTAACCCGTACCTTAACACGTACGCTAACCCTAAAACTTTGTCGTACCCTAAGCTGTACCCTAAACCGTCCCCGTCCCCTAACCCTAACCCTAACACTAACCCTTACCCGAAGCCTTACCCTAATCCGTCCCCTAATCCTAACCCGTACGCTAACACTAACCCGTACCCTAACACGTACGCTCACCCTAAACCGTTGTCGTATCCTAAACTGTACCCTAAACCTTCCCCGTCCCCTAAACCTAACCCTAACTCTAACCCTTACCCGAAGCCTTACCCTAACCTGTCCCCTAATCCTAACGTGTACGCTAACACTAACGTGTACCCTAACACGTACGCTCACCCTAAACCGTTGTCGTACCCTAACCTGTACCCTAAACCGTCCCCGTCCCCTAACCCTAACCCTAACCCTAACACTTACCTGAAGCCTTACCGTAAACTGTCCCCTAATCCTAACCCGTATGCTCACACTAACCCGTACCCTAACACGTACGCTCACCCTAAACCGTTGTCGTACACTAGCCTGTACCCTAAACGGTCCCCGTTCCCTAACCCTAACCGTAACCCTAACCCTAACCCTTACCCGAAACCTTACCCTAAACCGTCCCCTAATCCTAACACGCACGCTAACACTAAACCTTACCCTAACACGTACGCTCACCCTAAACCGTTGTCGTACCCTAACCTGTACCCTAAACTGTCCCCGTCCCCTAACCCTAAACCTAACCCTAACCCTAACCCTTACCCAAAGCCTTACCCTAACCCGTCCCCTAATCCTAACCCGTACGCTAACACTAACCCGTACCCTAACATGTACGCTCACCCTCAACCATTGTCATGCCCTAACCTGTACCCTAAACGGTCCTCGTCCCCTAACCCTATCCCTAAACCTAACCCTTACCCGAAGCCTTACCCTAACCCGTCCCCTAATCCTAACCCGTACGCTAACACTAAACCGTACCCTAACATGTACGCTCACCCTAAACCATTTTCGTACCCTAACCTGTACCCTAAACGGTCCCCGTCCCCTAACCCTAACCCTAACCCTAAACCATCCCCGTCCCCTAAACCTAACCCTAACCCTAACCGTAACCCTTACCCGAAGCCTTACCCTAACCCTTCACCTAATCCTAAACCTTATGCTAACACTAACACGTACCCTAACAGGTACGCTCACCCTGAACCGTTGTCGTACACTAAACTGTACCCTAAACGGTCCCCATCACTTAACCCTAACCCTAAACCTAACCCTAACCCTAACCCTTACCCGAAGCCTTATGCTAACCCGTCCCCTAATCCTAACCCGTTCGCTAACACTAACCCATACCATAATATGTACCCTCAACCTAAACCGTTGTCGCACCCTAACCTGTACCCTAAACCGTCCCCGTCCCCGTCCCCTAACCCTAACCCTTACCCTAATCCTAACCCTTACCCGTAGCCTTACCCTAACCCGTCCCCTAATACTAACCCGTACGCTAACACTAACCCGTACCGTAACACGTACGCTCACCCTAAACCTTTTTCGTACACTAACCTGTACCCTAAACCGTCCCCATCCCTGTCCCCTAACCTTAACGCTAACCCTAACCCTATCACTTACCAGAAGCCTTACCCTAACCCGTCCCCTAATCCTAACCCTTATCCTAACTCTAACCCGTACACTAACATGTACGCTCAACCTAAACCGTTGTCATACCCTAACCTGTAACCTAAACCGTCCCCGTCCCCTAACCCTAACCCTAACCCTAACCCTAATCCTAACCCTTACCCAAAGCCTTAGCCCAACCCGTCCCCTAATCCTAACGTGTACGCTAACACTAACGTGTACCCTAACAGGTACGCTCACCCTAAACCGTTGTCTTACCCTAACCTCTACCTTAAACCATCCCCGTCCCCTAACCCTAACCCTAACCCTTACCCAAAGCCTTACCCTAAACCGTCCCCTAATCCTAACACGCACGCTAACACTAAACCGTACCCTAACACGTACGCTCACCCTAAGCCATTGTCGTACCCTAACCTGTGCCCTAAACTGTCCCCATCCCCTAACCCTAAACCTAACCCTAACGCTAAACCTTACCCGTAGATTTACCCTAACCCGTCCCCTAATACTAACCGGTACGCTAACACTAACCCGTACCCTAACACGTATGCTCACCCTAAAATTTTTCGTACCCTAACCTGTACCCTAAACTGTCCCCATCCCTGTCCCCTAACCCTGAACCTAACCCTAACCCTATCACTTACCCGAAGCCTTACCCTAACCCGTCCCCTAATCCTAACCCGTATCCTAACTCTAACCCGTACACTAACATGTACGCTCAACCTAAACCGTTGTCATGCCCTAACCTGTACCCTAAACTATCCCCGTCCCCTAACCCTAACCCTAACCCTTACCCGAAGCCTTACCCTAACCCGTCCCCTAATCCTAAACCGTACGCAAACACTAAGCCGTACCCTAACACGTATGTTCACCCTAAACGGTTGTCGTACCCTAACCTGTACCCTAAACCATCCCCGTTCCCGTCCCCTAAACCTAACCCTAACCCTATCCCTAACCCTTATCCGAAGCCTTACCCTAACGCGTCCACTAACCCTAACCCGTACGCTAACACCAACTCGTACCCTAACATGTACGCTCACCCTAAACGGTTGTCGTACCCTAACCTGTACCCTAAACCGGCCCCGTTCCCTAACCCTAACACTAAACCTAACCCTTACCCGAAGTCTTATCCTAACCCGTCCCCTAATCCTAATCCGTACGCTAACACTAACACGTACCCTAACATGTATGCTCACCCTAAACCGTTGTCGTACACTAACCTGTACCCTAATCCGTCCCCGTTCCCGTCCCCTAACCCTAACCCTAGCCCTAACCCTAACCTTACCCGAAGCCTTACCCTAAACCGTCCCCTAATCCTAACCCGTATGCTAACACTAACCCGTATCCTAACATGTACGCTCAGCCTAAACCGTTGTCGTACACTAACCTGTACCATAAACCGTCCCCTTCCCCTAACCCTAACTCTAACCCTAACCCTAACTGTAACCCTTACCCGAAGCCTTACCCTAACCCTTCCCCTAATCCTAACCCGTATGCTAACACTAACACGTACTCTAACAGGTACGCTCAACATGAACCGTTGTCGTACACTAAACTGTACCCTAAACGAACCCCATCCCTTAACCCTAACCCTAACCCTAACCCTTACCCGAAGCCTTACCCTAACCCGTCCCCTAATCCTAAACTGTTCGCTAACACTAACCCATACCATAACATGTACGCTCAACCTAAACCGTTGTCGCACCCTAACCTGTACCCTAAACCGTCCCCGTCCCCGTCCCCTAACCCTAACCCTAGCCCTAATCCTAACCCTTACCCAAAGCCTTAGCCTAACCCGTCCCCTAATCCTAAAGTGTACGCTAACACTAACGTGTACCCTAACACGTACGCTCACCCTAAACCGTTGTCTTACCCTAACTTCTACCTTAAACCATCCCCGTCCCCTAACCCTACTGCTAACCCTAACCCTTACCGGAAGCCTTACCCTAACCCGTCCCTTAATCCTAACACGCACGCTAACACTAAACCGTACCCTAACACGTACGCTCACCCTAAACCATTGTCGTACCCTAACCTGTACCCTAAACGGTCCCCGTCCCCTAACCCTAAACCTAACCCTAACCCTAACCCTTACCCGTAGCCTTACCCTAATCCGTCCCCTAATACTAACCCGTACGCTAACACTAACCCGTACCCTAACACGTACGCTCACCCTAAACCTTTTTCGTACCCTAACCTGTACCCTAAACTGTCCCCATCCCTGTCCCCTAACCCTAAACCTAACCCTAACCCTATCACTTACCCGAAGCCTTACCCTAACCCGTCCCCTAATCCTAACCCGTATACTAACTCTAACCCGTACACTAACATGTACGCTCAATCTAAACCGTTGTCATACCCTAATCTGTACCCTAAACCATCCCCGTCCCCTAACTCTAACCCTAAACCTTACCCGAAGCCTTACCCTAACCCGTCCCCTAATCCTAATCCGTACGCTAACACTAAGCCGTACCCTAACACGTATGCTAACCCTAAACCATTGTCGTACCCTAACCTGTACCCTAAACCATCCCCGTCCCCGTTCCCTAACCCTAACCCTAACCCTAAGCTTACCCGAAGCCTTACCCTAACCCGCCCCCTAATCCTAACCCGTATGCTAACACTAACCCGTACCCTAACACGTACGCTCACCCTAAACCGTTGTCATACCCTAACCTGTACCGTAAACCGTCCCCTTCCCCTAACCCTAACCCTAACCCTTTTCCGAAGCCTTACCTTAACCCGTCCACTAATCCTAACCCGTACGCTAACACCAACTCGTACCCTAACACGTACGCTCACCCTAAACCGTTGTCGTACCCTAACCTGTACCCTAAACTGGCCCCGTCCCCTAACCCTAACCCTAAACCTAACCCTAACCCTTACCCGAAGCCTTACCCTAACCCGTCCCCTAATCCTAATCCGTACGCTAACACTATCCCATAACCTAACACGTACGCTCACCCTAAACCATTGTCCTACCCTAACCTGTACCCTAAACCATCCCCGTCCTCTAACCCTAACCCTTGCCAGAAGCCTTACCCTAACCCATCACCTAATACTAACCCGTACGCTAACACTAACTCCTACGCTAACAGTAACCCGTACCCTAACACGTACGCTCAGCCTAAACCGTTGTCGTACACAAACTTGTACCCTAAACCGTCCCCGTCCCCTAACCCTAACCCTAACACTTACCCGAAGCCTTACCCTAACCCGTCCCATAATCCTAACCCGTACGATAACACTAACCCGTACCCTAACACGTACGCTCACCCTAAACCGTTGTCGTTGCCTACCCTGTACCCTAAACCATCCCCGTCCCCTAACCCTAACACTAAACCTAACCCTAACACTTACCCGAAGCCTTACCCTAATACGTCCCTTAATCCTAAACCGTACGCTACCAATAACCAATACCCTAACACATACGCTCACCCTAAACCGTTGTCATACGCTAACCTCTACCCTAAACCGTCCCCATCACCTAACCTTAACCCATACACTAACACTTACCCGAAGCCTTACCCTAACCCGTCCACTAACCCTAACTGGTACGCTAACACTAACCCGTACCCTAACACGTACGCTCACCCTAAACCGTTGTCGTACGCTAACCTGTACCCTATACCGTCCCCTCCCCTCACCCTAACCCTAACCTTAACCATAAACCTTACCCGAAGCCTTACCCAAACACGTCCCTAATCCTAACACGTACGCTCACCCTAAACCATTGTCATGCACTAACCTGTACCCTAAACCATCCCCGTCCCCTAACCCTAAACCTAACCCTTACCAGAAGCCTTACCCTAACCCTTCCCCTAATACTAACCAGTCCGCTAACACTAACTCATACGCTAACACTAACCTGTACCCTAACACGTACGCTCACCCTAAACCTTTGTCATACACTAACCTGTAACCTAAACCGTCCCCGTCCCCTAACCCTTACCCGAAACCTTACCCTAACCCGTACCCTAATCCTAACCTGTATGCTAACACTAACCCATACCCTAACACGTACACTCACCCTAAAACTTTGTCGTAACCTAACCTGTACCCTAAACCATCCTCGTCCGCTAACCCTAACCCTAACCACAACCCTTACCCGAAGCCTTACCCTAACACATCCCCTAATCCTAACCCGTATGCTAACACTAACCTCTACCCTAACACGTACGCTCACCCTAAACCGTTGTCGTACCCTAACCTGTACCCTAAACAGTTCCCGTCCCCTAACCCTAAACCTAACCCTAACCCTTACCTGAAGCCTTACCCTAACCCGTCCCCTAATCCTAACCCATACGCTAACACTAACCAGTACCCTAACACATACACTCAAACTAAATATAATATATAATGTAAATATATATATATATATATATAATATATTGTAATATATTCAGGAAAATACGCATACGCTCTTTTTGGCCAACCAAGAAAGCGTGTAAAGGAAATCTGCACCAAAATGAAGTCTCACTGCCCCCCGGTCAAAAGGGCCATGTGAAAAAAGTGTAAAATCCAGAAAGGCAGCACAGGCCATGGAGAACAGGGAGCCTTGTTATGCTGATGGGCGGGATGTAAATTGCCAACAGCCACTCTGGAGAAGTGTATGGTGTTTCCTGGAACAGCTAAAAAACAAAGCAACGGAGCCTACAGCACTTCCACTTATGGTCCTATAGCTCAGGGAAATTAAAATCAAAAACACACAGCCACCCCACAATTTCGGACGGCTCTGTTTACAAGAACCTCGTCTACGGTACAAGTTAAATATCCCAGAACGTGAAAAATGGATAAAGAAGTTGTGGTATGTACGTACAATGGAATATCACTCAGCAATGAAATCTATGTCATCAGGCCCTCGCGGCATAATGAGTGGATTCAGGTACGATGATTCTAAGTGAAATGAGTCACACAGAAAATGAAACATCATAAGATATCACTAATACAAGGAATGTAAACTTGGCTACACATGAACTGAATTACAAAACAGAACAGCGTCTCAAATTTAGAAAACCAACTTATGCTTGCTTAAGGGGAAAGGTGAGTTGGGGTGCTGCATAAAACCAGAGATAGAAATTAGCACAGATACCTTTCCATAAGCCAAATATGTAATTGTCAAGACCTACCCCTTGCTCAACTAAATGGACTAAACACCCCATATTCAACGACTAGGAATACACCTGACTAGTAAGAATCTTCAAACCCATGGATTTATATGTCTCCGTAAGAGAATGAAGCGTGTGTACAGAGGCATGAATGCAGCAGAGAAACTCCGATAAACCCCATTATCAAAATGAATTACAAAAACAAAACACAAGGACAGTGAAATAGAGAGCAATTCTTAAATAATTCATTCAAGGGTTGTGATGCAACCTGGATTTACCACATCTACACCCAGAGCTGAGTGAGACATAAGGTTGGGCACTTTGGGCTGATAGCATTGGTGAGGTTCGATGAGCAAATGCAGACCCTTTGAAGTCATACTGCATGGTACCCATTCCATGGGTCCCATTCTCCAGGTTTAACGAATTCTTCCTTCAGCTAAAACATGCATGGGAAACCCACAGTATGGTGCACCGAGGGACCGGCAAACGTTTTCAAATGCATCTCAGTTTTCGTCCCCTTTTACTCGGGTTCACCATTCCAGACCCTTTACTAACACTCTCCCCACTTGGAGAGTCAGTGCCTTTAACCTCCTGTTTGGCACAGTTTGCAATTTCTGCGCAAGATGAACAGGAATAGGGAGAACCAATGAGAGACTAGCTTTAGGTGTCTGCACGGGCAAATGTAATGCTCATTTCCCACCAGGAAGAGGAATTAACCAAAGGCTCAGCATGCCGTGCCGGAACCAGATTAGGGCCTGAAGCAATCCTGCGGGTTTTTGGCCAGCTCACAAGATAGCGAGTTGAAGAAAGGAGCTCAGGGGCACTGTAACTCACAAACCTGCAGAGTTATAAATGACAGCTATCGTCCAAAAATATATTGAAGGAAGGCTGCGAAGAGGACTTGTAAGTGGGGCAGAATTGCAGGATAACGATTTCAGGAGGTAGACGGGAATTGCATTTAAAGCATAGGAAAAGAGGCAGAACGTCGACAATGATGCTCTTGGCCAAAAAGGGCGTATGCGTTTTTTCCTGAATATATTCAGGAAAAAACGCATACGCCCTTTTTGGCCAACCAAGCAAGCATGTTAAAGAAATCTGCACTACAATGAAGTCTCACTGCCCCCCGGTCAAAAGGGCCATGTGAAAAAAGTGTAAAATCCAGAAAGGCATCAGAGGCCATGGAGAACAGGAAGCCTTGTTATGCTGATGGGCGGGATGTAAATTGCCAACAGCCACTCTGGAGAAGTGTACGGTGTTTCCTGGAACAGCTAAAAAACAAAGCAACGGAGCCTACGGCACTTCCACTTATGGTCCTATAGCTTAGGGAAATTAAAATCAAAAACACACAGCCACCCCAAAGTTTCGGACGGCTCTGTTTACAAGAACCTCGTCTACGGTACAAGTTTAATATCCCAGAACGTGAAAAATGGATAAAGAAGTTGTGGTACGTACGTACAATGGAATATCACTCAGCAATGAAATCTATGTCATCAGGCCCGTCGCGGCATAAGGAGTGGATTCAGGTACGATGATTCTAAGTGAAATGAGTCACACAGAAAATGAAACATCATAAGATATCACTAATACAAGGAATGTAAACTTGGCTACACATGAACTGAATTACAAAACAGAACAGGGTCTCAAATTTAGAAAAGCAACTTATGCTTGCTTAAGGGGAAAGGTGAGTTGGGGTGCTGCATAAAACCAGAGATAGAAATTAGCACAGATACCTTTCCATAAGCCAAATATGTAATTGTCAAGACCTACCCCTTGCTCAACGAAATGGACTAAACACCCCATATTCAACGACTAGGAATACACCTGACTAGTAAGAATCTTCAAACCCATGCATTTATATGTCTCCGTAAGAGAATGAAGCGTGTGTACAGAGGAATGAATGCAGCAGAGAAAATCCGATAAATCCCATTATCAAAATGAATTACAAAAACAAAACACAAGGACAGTGAAATAGAGAGCAATTCTTAAATAATTCATTCAGGGCTTGTGATGCAACCTGGATTTACCACATCTACACCCAGAGCTGAGTGAGACATATGGTTGGGCACTTCGGGCTGATAGCATTGGTGAGGTTCGATGAGCAAATGCAGACCCTTTGAAGTCATACTGCATGGTACCCATTCCATGGGTCCCATCTCTCCAGGTTTA
This sequence comes from Delphinapterus leucas, assembly GCF_059928025.1. Classification (NCBI taxonomy): domain Eukaryota; kingdom Metazoa; phylum Chordata; class Mammalia; order Artiodactyla; family Monodontidae; genus Delphinapterus; species Delphinapterus leucas. The sequence goes on along the minus strand of NW_028322232.1, from coordinate 6,132,893 downwards.
AGGAATTCTTCCTTCAGCTAAAACATGCGTGGGAAACCCACAGTATGGTGCACCGAGGGACCGGCAAACGTTTTCAAATGCATCTCAGTTTTCGTCCCCTTTTACTCGGGTTCACCATTCCAGACCCTTTACTAACACTCTCCCCACTTGGAGAGTCAGTGCCTTTAACCTCCTGTTTGGCACAGTTTGCAATTTCTGCGCAAGATGAACAGGAATAGGGAGAACCAATGAGAGACTAGCTTTAGGTGTCTGCACGGGCAAATGTAACGCTCATTTCCCACCAGGAAGAGGAATTAACCACAGGCTCAGCATGCCGTGCCGGAACCAGATTAGGGCCTGAAGCAATCCTGCGGGTTTGCGGCCAGCTCACAAGATAGCGAGTTGAAGAAAGGAGCTCAGGGGCACTGTAACTCACAAACCTGCAGAGTTATAAATGACAGCTATCGTCCAAAAATATATTGAAGGAAGGCTGCGAAGAGGACTTGTAAGTGGGGCAGAATTGCAGGATAACGATTTCAGGAGGTAGACGGGAATTGCATTTAAAGCATAGGAAGAGAGGCAGAACGTCGACAATGATGCTCTTGGCCAAAAAGGGCGTATGCGTTTTTTCCTGAATATATTCAGGAAAAAACGCATACGCCCTTTTTGGCCAACCAAGCAAGCATGTTAAAGAAATCTGCACTACAATGAAGTGTCACTGCCCCCCGGTCAAAAGGGCCATGTGAAAAATGTGTAAAATCCAGAAAGGCAGCACTGGCCATGGAGAACAGAGAGCCTTGTTCTGCTGATGGGCGGGATGTAAATTGCCAACAGCCAGCCACTCTGGAGAAGTGTATGGTGTTTCCTGGAACAGCTAAAAAACAAAGCAACGGAGCCTACGGCATTTCCACTTATGGTCCTATAGCTTAGGGAAATTAAAATCAAAAACACACAGCCACCGCAAAGTTTCGGACGGCTCTGTTTACAAGAACCTCGTCTACGGTACAAGTTTAATATCCCAGAACGTGAAAAATGGATAAAGAAGTTGTGGTACGTACGTACAATGGAATATCACTCAGCAATGAAATCTATGTCATCAGGCCCGTTGCAGCATAATGAGTGGATTCAGGTACGATGATTCTAAGTGAAATAAGTCACACAGAAAATGAAACATCATAAGATATCACTAATACAAGGAATGTAAACTTGGCTACACATGAACTGAATTACAAAACAGAACAGGGTCTCAAATTTAGAAAACCAACTTATGCTTGCTTAAGGGGAAAGGTGAGTTGGGGTGCTGCATAAAACCAGAGATAGAAATTAGCACAGATAACTTTCCATAAGCCAAATATGTAATTGTCAAGACCTACCCCTTGCTCAACGAAACGGACTAAACACCCCATATTCAACGTCTAGGAATACACCTGACTAGAAAGAATCTTCAAACCCATGGATTTATATGTCTCCGTAAGAGAATGAAGCGTGTGTACAGAGGCATGAATGTAGCAGAGAAAATCCGATAAATCGCATTATCAAAATGAATTACAAAAACAAAACACAAGGACAGTGAAATAGAGAGCAATTCTTAAATAATTCATTCAGGGCCTGTGATGCAACCTGGATTTACCACATCTACACCCACAGCTGAGTGAGACATAAGGTTGGGCACTTCGGGCTGATAGCATTGGTGAGGTTCGATGAGCAAATGCAGGCCCTTTGAAGTCATACTGCATGGTACCCATTCCATGGGTCCCATCTCTCCAGGTTTAACGAATTCTTCCTTCAGCTAAAACATGCATGGGAAACCCACAGTATGGTGCACCGAGGGTCCGGCAAACGTTTTCAAATGCATCTCAGTTTTCGTCCCCTTTTACTCGGGTTCACCATTCCAGACCCTTTACTAACACTCTCCCCACTTGGAGAGTCAGTGCCTTTAACCTCCTGTTTGGCACAGTTTGCAATTTCTGCGCAAGATGAACAGGAATAGGGAGAACCAATGAGAGACTAGCTTTAGGTGTCTGCACGGGCAAATGTAACGCTCATTTCCCACCAGGAAGAGGAATTAACCAAAGGCTCAGCATGCCGTGCCGGAAACAGATTACGGCCTGAAGCAATCCTGCGGGTTTGTGGCCAGCTCACAAGATAGCGAGTTGAAGAAAGGAGCTCAGGGGCACTGTAACTCACAAACCTGCAGAGTTATAAATGACAGCTATCGTCCAAAAATATATTCAAGGAAGGCTGCGAAGAGGACTTGTAAGTGGGGCAGAATTGCAGGATAACGATTTCAGGAGGTAGACGGGAATTGCATTTAAAGCATAGGAAAAGAGGCAGAACGTCGACAATGATGCTCTTGGCCAAAAAGGGCGTATGCGTTTTTTCCTGAATATATTCAGGAAAAAACGCATACGCACTTTTTGGCCAACCAAGCAAGCATGTTAAAGAAATCTGCACTACAATGAAGTCTCACTGCCCCCCGGTCAAAAGGGCCATGTGAAAAAAGTGTAAAATCCAGAAAGGCAGCACAGGCCATGGAGAACAGGGAGCCTTGTTATGCTGATGGGCGGGATGTAAATTGCCAACAGCCACTCTGGAGAAGTGTATGGTGTTTCCTGGAACAGCTAAAAAACAAAGCAACGGAGCCTACGGCACTTCCACTTATGGTCCTATAGCTTAGGGAAATTAAAATCAAAAACACACAGCCACCCCAAAGTTTCGGACGGGTCTGTTTACTAGAACCTCGTCTACGGTACAAGTTAAATATCTCAGAACGTGAAAAATGGATAAAGAAGTTGTGGTACGTACGTACAATGGAATATCACTCAGCAATGAAATCTATGTCATCAGGCCTGTCGCGGCATAATGAGTGGATTCAGGTACGATGATTCTAAGTGAAATAAGTCACACAGAAAATGAAACATCATAAGATATCACTAATACAAGGAATGTAAACTTGGCTACACATGAACTGAATTACAAAACAGAACAGGGTCTCAAATTTAGAAAACCAACTTATGCTTGCTTAAGGGGAAAGGTGAGTTGGGGTGCTGCATAAAACCAGAGATAGAATTTAGCACAGGTACCTTTCCATAAGCCAAATATGTAATTGTCAAGACCTACCCCTTGCTCAACGAAATGGACTAAACACCCCATATTCAACGACTAGGAATACACCTGACTAGTAAGAATCTTCAAACCCATGGATTTATATGTCTCCGTAAGAGAATGAAGCGTGTGTACAGAGGCATGAATGCAGCAGAGAAAATCCGATAAATCCCATTATCAAAATGAATTACAAAAACAAAACACAAGGACAGTGAAATAGAGAGCAATTCTTAAATAATTCATTCAGGGCTTGTGATGCAACCTGGAATTACCACATCTACACCCAGAGCTGAGTGAGACATAAGGTTGGGCACTTCGGGCTGATAGCATTGGTGAGGTTCGATGAGCAAATGCAGACCCTTTGAAGTCATACTGCATGGTACCCATTCCATGGGTCCCATCTCTCCAGGTTTTACGAATTCTTCCTTCAGCTAAAACATGCATGGGAAACCCACAGTATGGTGCACCGAGGGACCGGGAAACGTTTTCAAATGCATCTCAGTTTTCGTCCCCTTTTACTCGGGTTCACCATTCCAGACCCTTTACTAATACTCTCCCCACTTAGAGAGTCAGTGCCTTTAACCTCCTGTTTGGCACAGTTTGCAATTTCTGCGCAAGATGAACAAGAATAGGGAGAACCAATGAGAGACTAGCTCTAGGTGTCTTCACGTTCAAATATAACACTCATTTCCCACCAGGAAGAGGAATTTACCAAAGGATCAGCATGCTGTGCCAGAACCAGATTAGGGCATGAAACAATCCTGCGGGTTTGCGGCCAGCTCACAAGAAAGCGAGTAGAAGAAAGGAGCTCAGGGGCACTGTAACTCACAAACCTGCAGAGTTATAAATGTCAGCTATTGTCCAAAAATGTATTGAAGTAAGGCTGCGTAGAGGACTTGAAAGCGGGGCAGAATTGCAGGAAAACGAGTTCAGGGGCAGACTGGAATTGCATTTAAAGCATAGGAAAAGAGGCAGTATGTCGACAATGATGCACTTGGCCAAAAAGGGCGTATGCGTTTTTTCCTGAATATATTCAGGAAAAAACGCATACGCCCTTTTTGGCCAACCAAGCAAGCGTGTAAAGGAAATCTGCACTACAATGAAGTCTCACTGCCCCCCGGTCAAATGGGCGATCTGAAAAAAGTGCAAAATCCAGAAAGGCAGGACAGGTCATGGAGAACACAGAGCCTTGTTATGCTGATGGGCGGGATGTAAGTTGCCAACAGCCACTCTGGAGAAGTGTATGGTGTTTCCTGAAACACTTAGGAAACAAAGCAACACAGCCTATGGCACTTCCACTTATGGTCCTATAGCTTATGGAAATTAAAATCAAAAACACACAGCCACCCCAAAGTTTGGGACGGCTCTGTTTACAAGAACCTCGTCTACGGTACAAGTTAAATATCCCAGAAAGGAAAAAAATGCATGAAGATGTTGTGGTACGCACGTACAATGGAATATCACTCAGCAATGAGATCTACGTCATCAGGCCCGTAGCGGCATAATGAGTGGATTCAGCTCCGACGATTCTACGAGAAATAAGTCACACAGAAAAAGAAACATCATAAGATATCACTACTACACGGACCCTAAACTTGGCTACACATGAACTGAATTACAAAACAGAACAGGGTCTCAAATTTAGAAAACCAACTTATGCTTGCTTATGGGGAAAGGTGAGTTGGAGTGCTGCATCAAACCAGAGATTGAAATTAGCACAGATACCGTTCCATAAGCCAAATATTTAATAGACAAGACCTACTCCTTGCTCAACGAAATGGACTCAACACCCCATATTCAACGCCTGGGAATATACCTGACAAGTAAGAATCTTAAGACCCATGGATTTATACGTCTCCATAAGGAAATCAAGCGTGTGTTCAGCGGCCTAAACGCAGCAGTGAAAATCCGATAAATCCCATTATCAAAATAAATTTCACAAACAAATCACAATGACAGTGAAATAGAGAGCAATTCTTAAATAATTCAGTCAGGGCTTGTGATGCAACCTGGATTTACCACATCTACACCCAGAGCTGGGTGAGACATAAGGCTGGACACTTCGGGCTGATAGCATAGGTGAGGTTGGGTGAGCAAACGCAGACCCTTTGAAGTCATACTGCATGGTAGCCATTCCATGGGTCCCAACTCTCCAGGTTTAAGGGATTCTTCCTTCAGCTAAAACATGCATGGGAAACCCAGAGTATGGTCCACCATGTGACTGGGAAACGTTTTCAAATGCATCTCAGGTTTCGTCCCCTGGTACTCGGGTTCACCGTTCCAGACGCTTTACTAACACTCTCCCCACTTGGAGAGTCATTGCCTTTAACCTCCTGTTTGTCACAGTTTGCAATTTCTGCGCAAGGTGAACAGGAATAGGGAGAACCAATGAGAGACTAGCTGTAGGTTTCTGCACGGGCAAATGGAACGCTCATTTCCCACCAGGAAGAGGGATTAACCAAAGTCTCAGCGTGCCCTGCGGGAACCAGATTAGGGCCTGAAGCAATCCTGCGGTTTTGCGGCCAGCTCACAAGATAGCGAGTTGAAGAAAGAAGCCCAGGGGCACTGTAATTCACAAACCTGCAGAGTTATGAATGACAGCTATCGTCCAAAAATATATTGAAGTAAGTCTTCAAAGAGGACTTGAAAGCGGGGCAGAATTTCAGGAAAACGATTTCAGGGGGAAGACTGGAATTGCACTTAAAGCATAGGAAAAGAGGCAGAATGTCGACAATGATGCACTTGGCCAAAAAAGGCGTAGCGTTTTTTCCTGAATATATTCAGGAAAAAACGCATACGCCCTTTTTGGCCAACCAAGCAAGCGTGTAAAGGAAGTCTGCACTACAATGAAGTCTCACTGCCCCCCGGTCAAAAGGGCCATCTTAAAAAAGTGTAAAATCCAGAAAGGCAGGACAGGTCATGGAGAACAGGGAGCCTTGTTATGCTGATGGGCGGGATGTACATTGCCAACAGCCACTCTGGAGAAGTGTATGGTGTTTCCTGAAACACGTAGGAAAGAAAGCAACACAGCCTATGGCACTTCCACTTAGGGTCCTATAGCTTAGGGAAATTAAAATCAAAAAAACATAGCCACCCCAATGTTATGGATGGCTCTTTTTACAGGAAGCTCGTCTACAGTACAAGTTAAATATCCCAGAAGGCGAAAAATGGATAAAGAATTTGTGGTACATACGTACAATGGAATATCACTCAGCAATGAAATCTATGTCATCAGGCCCGTCGCGGCATAATGAGTGGATTCAGATACGATGATTCTAAGAGAAATAAGTCACACAGAAAAAGAAAGATTAAGATATCACTAATACACCGAATGTGAACTTGGCTACACATGAACTGAATTACAAAACAGAACAGGGTCTCAAATTTAGAAAACCAACTTATGCTTGCTTAAGGGGAATGGTGAGTTGGGGTGCTGCATAAAACCAGAGATTGAAATTAGAACAGATACCGTTCCATAAGCCAAATATTTAATAGTCAAGACCTACTCCTTGCTCAACGAAATGGACTAAACACCCCATATTCAATGCCTAGGAATACACCTGCCAATTAAGAATCTTAACACCCATGGATTTATGTGTCTCCGTAAGAGAATCAGGCATGTGTACAGTGCCATAAATGCAGCCGTGAAAATCCGATAAATCCCATTATCAAAATAAATTACAAAAACAAAACACAATGACAGTGAAATAGAGAGCAATTCTTAAATCATTCATTCAGGGCTTGTGATGCAACCTGGAGTTACCACATCTACACCTAGAGCTGGGTGAGACATAAGGCTGGACACTTCGGGCGGATACCATTGGTGAGGTTCAGTGAGCAAATGCAGACCCTTTGAAGTCATACTGCATGGTACACATTCCATAGGTCTAAACTCTCCAGGTTTAAGGGATTCTTCCTTCAGGTAAAACATGCATGGGAATCCCAGAGTATGGTCCACCGTGTGACCGGGAAACGTTTTTAAATGCGTCTCAGTTTTCGTCCCCTGGTACTCGGGTTCACCATTCCAGACGCTTTACTTACACTGTCCCTACCTGGAGAGTCAGTGCCTTTAACCTCCTGTTTGGCACAGTTTGCAATTTCTGCGCAAGATGAACAGGAATAGGGAGAACCAATGAGAGACTAGCTGTAGGTGTCTGCACGGGCAAATTTAACGCTCATTACCAACCAGGAAGAGGAATTAGCCAAAGGCTCATCATGCCGTGCCGGAACCAGATTAGGGCCTGAAGCAATCCTGCGGTTTTGCGGCCAGCTCACAAGAAAGCGAGTTGAAGAAAGGAGCTCAGGGGCACTGTAATTCACAAACCTGCAGAGTTATAAATGACAGCTATCATCCAAAAATATATTGAAGTAAGGCTACAAAGAGGACTTGAACGTGTGGCAGAATTCCAGGACTACGATTTCAGGAGGTAGACGGGAAATCCTCTGAAAGTATAGGAAAAGAGTCAGAATGTCGACAATGATGCACTTGGTCAAAAAGGGCATATGCGTTTTTCCAGGACCCTCATTAAAGATGGTAGGAGGCTCCCAGTATGCTTCAGTGGCCAACAGAAGACCCACGTCGCCAAGGCGATGTGAGCCAGCCATGCAGGAGTGACCTCACATCAGAGGGCCCACCTCACAGAAGGGTAAGGAACCCAGGAAGGATCAGACCCTCACCAGAGTGCCCACAACAGCAAGGGGCTGGGAACAAGGCAGGAGTGTCCTCACACCCGTGGGACCACATCATCGAAAGTTGAGGTACTCAGCACATGTGGCCTCAAACCAGAGGACCCACATCACCATGGGTCTCGGAGCAAGGCAGGCAGGATTATCCTCCCAACACATGGCCCATTGTATAAAAAAGGTGAGGAATCCAGCCGTTGGAACATCCCAGCAGGCGGCCCAGATCACCGAGGCTATGGGATCCAGGCAGTGATGAACTCACAACAGAGGGCCCTCATCGTGATACTGTAAGCAACCCAGCCGTTGTGACCTCAGAGCACAAGGCCCACATCCCCATGGGGGAGGGAACCAAGCAGGAGTGTCATCGCACCGGTGGGCACACATCAGAAAATGTGGGGAGCCCAGCAGTTAGGGCCAGACGCAAGAGGGCCCTCATCACTGAGGAGAGGAGGCTCCCAGCAAGCTCCAACTGCTACCAGAGGGCTGACGTCGCCAATGCGGTGTGTGCCAGCCAGGCAGGAGTGACCTCAGAGCAGAGGGCCAACCACACAAAAGTGTGAGGAACCCAAAGAGGATCAGACTCTCACAAGAGGGCCCACATCACCAAGGGAATGGAAACCAGGCAGGAGTGTCCTCACACCAGTGGGGCCACATCACCGAAATGTGATGGACCCAGCACACGTGGCCTCAAACTAGAGGACACACATCACCAAGGGGCTGGGAGTGAGGCAGGCAGGAGGAGCCTCAAAACAGAGGGCCCATAGAATAAAAAAGGTGAGGAATCCCGCAGTTGGAACCTCCCAGCAGGCGGCCAGGAGCAGCGAGGATATGGGATCCAGGCCTGACTGAACACAAAACAGAAGGCCCTCATCATGAAACTGTGAGCAACCCAGCCGTTGGGACCTCAGAGCAGAAGGCCCACATTCCCATGTGGTTGGGAACCTGGCAGGAGTGTACTCGCACCACAGGGCGCACATTAGAGAATTTTGGGAGCCCAGAAGTTAGGGCCTGACGCCACAGGGCCCTCATCACCGAGGAGAGGAAGCTCCCAGCAGGCTCCAACTGCCACAAGAGGGCCGACGTTGCCGAGGTGGGGTGTGCCAGCCAGGCAGGAGTGATCTCACAGCAGACGGTCCACCTCACAGAAGGGTGAGGAACCCAGCAAGGATCAGACTCTCACCAGAGGGCCCACATCACCAAGGGGATAGGAACCAGGCAGGAGTGTCCTCACACCAGTGGGGCCACATAATCGAAAGGTGAGGGACCCAGCACACGTAGCCTCAAACCAGAGGACACACATCGCCAAGGGGCTGGGAGTAAGGCAGGCAGGAGAAGTCTCAAAACAGAGGGCCCATAGAAGAAAAAAGGTGAGGAATCCCGCAGTTGGAACCTCCCCGCAGGCAGCCAGGAGCAGCGAGGCTATTGGATCCAGGGCGGAGTGAACTCACACCAGAGGACCCTCATCATGAAACAGAGCAACGTACCATTGGGACCTCAGAGCTGAAGGCCCACATTCCCATGGGGTTGGGAACCTGGCAGGAGTGTAGTCGCACCACAGGGCGCACATCAGAAAATTTTGGGAGCCCAGGAGTTAGGGTCGGACGCCAGAGGGCCCTCATTACCGAGGGGTGGAGACCCCCAGCAGGCACCAACTCCCAACTGAGGGCCCACGTCGCCAAGGTGATGTGTGCCAGCCAGGCAGGAGTGACCTCACAGCAGAGGGTCTACCTCACAGAAGGGTGAGGAAACCAGCCAGGATAAGACTCTCACCAGAGAGCCCACATCACCAAGGGGATCGGAAAAAGGCAGCAGTGTCCTCACACCAGTGTGGCCACATTATAGAAAGGTGAGGAACCCAGCACATGTGGCCTAAACCAGAGGACCCACATTTCCAAGATGCTCCGAGTGAGGCAAGCAGGAGTAGCCTAACAACACAGGGCCCACAGAATAAAAAATGTGAGGAATCCAGCAGTTTGAACCTCCCAGCAGGTGGCCCAGAGCACGGAGTCTATGGGATCCAGGCCACAGTGAACTCACAGCAGAGGGCCCACATCATGAAACTGTGAGCAACCCAGCCGGTGGAACCTCAGAGCAGAAGACCCACATCCCCATGGGGATAGGAACCTCGCAGGAGTGTCCTCGCACAACTTAACACGTATCAGAAAATGTGGGAACCCAGCAGTTAGGGCCTGACGCCAGAGGGCCCTCATCACCGAGGAGAGGAGGCTACCAGCAGGCTCCAAATGCCACCAGAGGGCCGACGTCACCAAGGCAATGGGAGCAAGCCAGGCAGGAGTTACCTCACAGCAGAGGGCCCACCTCACAGAAGTGTGAGGAACCCAACCAGGATCAGACTCTAACCAGAGGGCCCACATCACCAAGGGGATGGAAACCAGGCAGGAGTGTCCTCACACCAGTGGGGCCACATCAGCCAAAGGTGAGGAACACAGCACATGTGGCCTCAAATAAGGGGACACACATCACGAAAGGGCTGGGAGTGAGGCATGCAGGAGGAGACTCACAACAGAGGGCCCATAGAATAAAAAGGTGAGGAACCCCGCCGTTGGAAGCTCCAAGCAGGTGGCCCAGAGCACCGAGGCTATGGGATCCATGCCGGAGTGAACTCACAGCAGAGGGCCCACATTCTGACACTGTGAGAAACCCAGCCGTTGGGACCTCAGAGCAGAAAGCCAACATCCCCATGGGGATGGGACCCTGGCAGGAGTGTACTCGCACGACAGGGCGCACATCAGAAAATTTTGGGAGCCCATGAGCTAGAGCCTGACGCCAGAGGGCCCTCATTACCGAGGGGAGGAGACTCCCAGCAGGCACCAACTCCCAACTGAGGGCCCACATCGCCAAGGTGACGTGTGCCAGCCAGGCAGGAGTGACCTCACAGCAGAGGGTCTACCTCACAGAAGGGTGAGGAATCCATCCAGGATCAGGCTCTCACCAGAGGGCCCCCATCACCAAGTGGATGGGAACCAGGCAGGAGTGTCCTCACACCAGTGGGGCCACATCAATAAAGGTGAGGAAACCAGCACATGTGGCCTCAAACCAGAGGACCTACATCACAAAGGGGCTGGGAGTGAGTCAGGAAGGAGGAGCATGAAAACACAGAACCCAAAGAATAGAAAAGGTAAGGAATTCAGCAGTAGGAACCTCCCAGCAGGCGGCTCAGAGCACAGAGTCTATGGGATCTAGGCCTGAGTGAACTAACACCAGAGAGCCAACATCATGAAACGGTGAACAACACAGGTGTTGGGACCTTAGAGCAGAAGGCCCACATGCCCATGGGGTTGGGAACCTGGCAGGAGTGCCCTCGCACCACTTAGGACGTATCAGAAAATGTGGGAACCCAGCAGTTAGGGCCTGATGCCAGAGGGCCTCATCACCGAGGGGAGGAGGCTCCCAGCAGGCTCCAACTGCCACCAGAGGTCTGACGTCGCCAAGGCGGGGTGTGCTAGCCAGGCAGGAGTGACCTCAGAGAAGAGGGCCCACCTCACAGAAGTGTGAGGAACCCAACCAGGATCAGACTCTCGCTGGAGGGACCACATCACCAAGGGGATGGGAAGCAGGCAGGAGTGTCCTCACACCAGTGGGGCCACATCATCAAAAGATGAGGAACCCATCACATGTGGCCTCAAACCAGAGGACACACATCACCAAGGGGCTGGGAGTGAGGCAGGTGTCTGGAGGGGCACATTTAACTCTAATTTCCCACCAGGAAGAGGAATTAACCAAAGGCTCAGAGTGCCGTGCCACACCCTGATTACGGCCTGAAGCAAACCTGCGGTTTTGTGGCCAGCTTTCAAGGAAGCGAGTTAAGAAAGGAAATCACGGGCACTGTAATTCACAAACCTGCAGAGTTATAAATGACAGCTATTGGCAAAAATATATTGAAGTAAGTCTGCAAAGAGGACTTGAAAACGAGGCAAAATTGAGGAATCATATTTCAGGAGGTAGATTGGAATTGCATTTAAAACATGTGAAAAGTGGCAGATCTTTGACAGTGATGCACTTGGACGAACAGTGCGTATACATTTTTTCCTGAATATATTCAGGAAAAAACGCATATGCCCTTTTTGGCCAACCAAGCACTCGAGCAATGGAAATCCGTACTACAATGAAGTCTCATTTCCCATTCGTCAAAAGGGCCATCTGAAAAAAGTGTAAAAACCAGAAACACAGGACAGGCCATGGAGAACAGGGAGCCTTGTTATGCTGATGGGCGGGATGTAAATTGCCAACAGACACTCTGGAGATGTTTATGGTGTATCCTGAAACATCTGAAAAACAAAGCTACAGACCCTAGGGCACTTCCACTTTTGGCCCTATAGCTTAGGAAAATTAAAATCAACAAGACACAGCCAACACAAAATTTAGGGCTGCTGTGTTTACAAGAACCTCGAGTCCAGTACAAATTAAATATCCCAGAAAGAAAAAAATGGATAAAGGAGTTGTGCTACTTACGTACAACGGAATATCACTCAGCAATGAAATCAATGTCATCAGGCCTGTAGCAGCAAATTGAGTGGATTTAAGTATGATGATTCTAAGAGAAATAGGTCACACAGAGAAAGATAATTATCATAAGATATCACTAATAGAGGGAGTGTAAACTTGGCTACACATAAACTGAATTACAAAACCGAACAGTCTCAAATTTAGATAAAAACTTATGCTTGCTTAAGGGGAAAGTTGAGTTGGGGTGCTGTATAAAACCAGAGATTGAAATTAGCACACATACCATTCCATAAGCCAAATATGTACTAGACAAGACCTACTCTTTGCTCAACGAAATAGACTCATCCATGGTGTATCACCTCACACCTGTTAGAATGGGCATCATCAGAAAATCTACAAACAACAAATGCTGGAAAGGGTGTGGAGATAAGGAACCCTCTTCCACTATTGTTGGGAATGTAAATTGATACAGTCACTGTGGAGAACATTATGGAGTTTCTTATAAAACTAAGAATAGAATTACCATATGATACAGCAATCCCACTACTGGGCATATACCCAGACAAAACCATAAATCAAAAAGAGACATTCACCTCAATGTTCATTGCATCACTATTTAAAATATCCAGGTAATGGAAGCAACCTAAATGCCCACAGACAGATGAATGCATAAAGATGTGGTACAAATATAAAATGGAATATTACTAAGCCATAAAAAGGAATGAAATTGGGTCATTTGTAGAGACGTTGATGGATCTAGAGACTGTCATACAGAGTGAAGTAAGTCAGAAATAGAAAAACAAATCTTGTATATTAATGCATATATGTGGAACATAGAAAAATTATACAGATGAACCGTTTTTTAAGGCAGAAATAGAGCAACAGATGTAGACAACAAACGTATGGACACCAAGGGGGGAAAGCTGTTGGGGGGTGGTGGTGGGAGGATTGAGAGATTGGGATTGGCATGTATACATTTATATGTATAAAATAGATAACCAAAAAGAACCTGCTGTATAAAAAAATAAAATAAAATTCAAAATTACAAAAAGTAAAACAGAAAAAGTATTCTTCCCTTCACATACATGTATTTATATGAATAAATTATTTCCATGCTTATATCTGTAAATACAAAAAAGAGGAATAAAATCTACCTTGAACCAAAAATGAAAAAAAGAAAAAAAAAACAGAACCCACCAGTTACACAGAGGAAAACCGTATCAGGGCACTTGCTCCAGTTGTAAACAATTCTGTAGTTGGCCAGTGGTGGGGAATCATCTCCCATTCAGCCAGCAGGCCCCACGCAACAAGCGTCCTCATTGCAAAGCTGGGGGACCGTGCCAAGGCATCTGTGAGTAAATGTGGGCCGAGCCCCAGGGCAGCTGCTGCTGAAATGTTCCCACCCTTCCCAGGTAAAACACCTGAATATGTACAAGGACTTGAAAGCCTAGAGGAAGGGCCATGGAGCCACATGAGCGACAGCATGCCAGCCGATTTGGTGCCTGCAGGCCAGCCAGGATGGTCCTGGCCCTGGGTACTCTTCTGGAAGCTTTCCATTTCCCTGCCTGAGATACCCCTGCTGTCCGGGCCCCCACTGCTTTCTTCCTCACTCACCTCTGCCCAGGGAGAAATTCCAGAGGCAGGTATGGGTGACACATCCTCTTCTTTAGCAGGTGGCATCTTGGTAACTGCTGCAGAAAGTCCAGCAGAGCCCCACTCACACTGGGCCACCCACAAAGCCGTGGCCTCTCACTCCCTCCCACCAGTCCAGCCCCGAGACTGCTGACAGGGCAGAGAAAATGGCGTCAGGCACAGCTGCAGGGGCTCTTGCTGCCTGGAGTGGTGTTTATATTGATCTCAAACAGGCACACCTGGGGAGGGCTGGCCGGCACGGTCAGGCTTCCCAGGCCAGCCAATAATCACCCCTCAGGCGCTCACAGTTGCAGAAGCTGGAACTTGCTGAATCGGCCAGGTCCAAGGAACAGGTGTGGGCTCCTGAGAGTCAGGATAGACAAGGGGTTGCAGCTCTGGCTTGTTTTCTAATTATATTATCTGGCCCATGAGTGGGAGACAACTTCAAGAAAACCCTCTCCTAATGAGAGGAACCCAGGAGTCAGGGAGAGGAGGGGTGGGTGGTGGGTGGAGACAGAGGCCTGGTGCCCCGGGTGCAGTGGAAGTCTCTGGAAGACCAGGTGGAGGGAGGCCACACAGAGTGATGCCCAGGGTCACAGACCTGTTGGAGCTGCTGTTTCTTAGTTCAAGTCCTGCTCTGAGGTGCTCTGTGTCAGATCTGAGTGACAGGTGAGCTGGAAGTGCTCTGCAATGAGGGCGATGTGCACGGTACCTGTGTGCCCAGCCCTGCCAGGGTAACTGCAAGGGTAGCTCTGTATCCTGGGAGGGGCCTGACCATGAGAGCCCCATGGGCTGCAGGGGAACCTGCCCAGGGAACCCCATATCCTGGGAGGGGCCTGAACAGGAGAGCACCGTGGGCTGCGGTGGGGGTGGGGTACCTGCCCAGGTGAGCTCCATATCCTGGGATTGGCCTGACCTCGAGAGCCCCATGGGCTGCTGGAGTCCTGGTAAAGGATGTCAGGACAGTCAGTGAAGCCACCGAGGATATACCTCCAGTAGTTCCTAAATCCTACACCCTGATGGTCATTCTACCAACCACCAGGACATGGTATTCTGTATTAGTCTTCAATGATGCCTTCTTTTGTATTCTATTAGTCCCAGAGTCACAAGAAATTTTGGCTTGTGAGTGGCAGGACTCAACATACAACTAAAACAATACTTCTGGGCCGTGTTGCCCCAAGGGTTCAAAAATTCCCACACCATCTTTGGGGAAAGCTCAGTTAAAGACCTAAAAGTTCTACCTCTGGAAAAGGAAACACTCCTTCAATATGCAGACGACATTCTGATCGCCAGCCCTACTAAGGAGACCTCTGAACTACCAAGCCAATAAAGGATAGAAGTTGTCCAAGAAAAAGCTCAAATATCACAGACTACGGTGACCTGCCTGGGCTTCATTCTCACAGAAGGTCGGAGAAGCCCATCTCAGGAAAGGGAAGAAACAATTTACAGCCTTACCCATTTCTAAACCTAGAAGACAGCTTAGGGGTTCCTGGGGAGGCCAGGGTTGGTGCTTCTGGATCCCTAACTACAGTCTACTAGCTGGGCCTCTATATGAAACACTGAAAGGAAAAGATGATGATCCTTTTGAATAGAATCCAGAAGTGGCCTTTCAAGAATGGAAAGAGCAGTCAATTCAGACCCTTGCCCTGGAACTCCCTAATTTAGCTAAACCCTTTGACCTTTACATTCCTGGTGAATGGTGAATCGCTATTGGAGTATTAGTGCAAAAACTGGGACCACTTGAAATGGAACAATGCAAGAATGCCATTCCGGTAGGATAAACTACGGTCACCAATGGGCTTGGCCCACCGCCACATCTGGCCAAGATACTGGCGGTATCTGAAAACCTGGAAATCAGCAGCACAAAAGGCCACCTCCCTCCTAAGGGAAAAGGACCCCACGTGGTGATCCTAAGCCCCAACCATGTCCTGAAGTTGCAGGGTTTGCTCCATGGGCACACTGACCTCGAGTGAGGAGGCCCTCCAACTCCAACCTCCAGAGAGATAACCGGGGTAAAGGGGCACCATGACGACTCATGTGACCATCACTTGACCTGGAGTTTCTCTCATAAAACAACAAGAGTGTGTCCCAAAAGAGTAGACTACTGCTTGCAGGACTTACTGCACCCAGAGCGGACCTAATAATCTTGGCGGGGGAAGCGTATATCACGCTGTCACCATAGAAGAGCCTACAGACACTGTGATGATGGTGGCCAATAAGACCGGCTGGACTCCTGTTTACTTCAAAAGGCTGTTGACTCAGTGGCCATCATGGTCCTTCATCACCACTGACCCTGGACTGTCTGGGAGTTGAGCAGGCAGGGTCCTGACACCTGGTGCTCTTTTTACGTTAATTCAGGGGCCTAATTGAAGAAAGTGCAGACTACTGGTCAGAGCATCTAGGCTGGCAGAAAGGGTCAGCCTAAGGTGGCCGAACAAATGCAGGGCGGGGTGAAACTGGACCTCACAGCGTCACTGCACATCTCCTTCCTGGACCCTTAAAGGTCATTAGAATCTATAACGCTTCCAATACTGGTGCTCAGGTGGTCGAGCGGGGAGGCAGGAGGCCTGGGGACAATCAACGTCACCTGGAGGCTGCTGGGGAGAAGTTCTGACCCTCGCCCACCGGTATGAGGGCTCCTAACTCAGCACTCAGCAGTTACAGAAGAAGGGTCTGCACCCTCAGCACTCTAAGAATGAGGAAGGGGAAAAAAGGCAGAAGAGGGCTTTTTCCCAGGCAAAGCCCCTTAAAAATCCCTGGGAGATAAAAATAGAATCTGGGCAATAAAATAAAGTCTAACCTTTTTTATCCTTTGTGCTTTGTCTAATTTCACGTGCTCCTAGGGTCCCGCATACAGAGGTTCAACAGCCGGCACTTCAGACCAGATTTCCTAGTGCGGAATGGCTGGGTCGACACCTCAGCTCCTGGGACACAGTGCACACTCCGCGATATAGAGCCTGAGCTGCAGCCAACCGGGCCCTCGAGAGCTCCGCCCCCTCCCTCCCACTGACTCTGACAGGATCTCTACACAGCAGCCCAGCCCACAGCCCACGGGGTAGCACATGCTCTCACCTCTCCATTCTCTGATCAAAATATAAAGTTTCCTTTGCTTCTGAACCAAACTCAGTCTCAATCTGTTGGCTCCAATGACACTGGGCAGGGGGACACTTGTTGGGGTCCACTCTGGAGGATCAGTAACAGAAATTGAGAACATTGTAACTTCAATGAACAGATGTTTGAGCCAAACTGTAATTAACATAGAACAGTGTATAAGGCTCGGGTAAAATAAGATGTTTCTAACACTCCCATTTGATATTTCCATCACTTTATTATAAGCAAGTTCAGTGAAAAGGTTTGTCTTATTTGTCAGGTCAATATTAGAGAAACGAAGTGATTTCTTTCCAAGGATGTACATCTAAAAATCTTGGTTAAAGCTTCAATCTTGTTTTAAATGCTTTTCCATTGAAAATGATACCTCTCTTTCAGTTCCCCCAATTCTGAGAAGTATAAAATCTTATAATTTATTATTACCAAAGGGGAAAGGTGGGAGGAGGGATAAATTAACAGTTTGGGATTAACACATACACACTGCTATGTATAAAATCGATCATCAACAAGGAACTACTGTATAGCCCCGGGAACTACACTCAATATTTTACAATAACCTATAAGGGGAAATAATCTGAAAAAGAATAGATATTTTTATTGACATCATCTATTAATGACAGTTAAAATGGAACCTAAGGGAAGCCAGTGGTGAGTGCTTCTGACCCTGAAGACTTCAATCATCTAAAGTTTGGACTCTGCCTACTTCCCAAGGCCCTTAATGAACATATGTGTAGCCGTAGCTTAAAAAATTCCCCAGTTTGGGTTGTGGAGAGACACTGATTTTGTAAAAGCCCTGGTGTTCTCCTCACATGAATGGGACACTTCCTACAGCTAAAACATGCCTGTCACACCCAGAGGATGGTATACCGTCTGATCGGGAAGAGTTTGGAAAAGGCATCTCATCTCCTCATCTCCTGGTGCTCGGGTTCACCCCTCCAGCGTCTTTACGAACAGTCTCCCCACTTGGAGATGTCAGCACTGTCAACATCCTGTTGCAGACAGTTTGGAATTTGTCCAGAGGATGAAGCAGAAGGAGGAGGAACAATGAGAGACAAGTCCTAGGTGTTCGGACAGGCACATGTCACTCTTATTTCCAATCAGGAAGACGAATTGACCAAAGGCTAGGGTTGCCCATGGAAACAGAATAGGGCTTGAGGAAATTCCGCTGCTTTGTGGCCAGTTCCCATAAACACAAGTTGAAAAATGGAACTCAGGGACACTAAAGTTCACGAAACTGCAGAGTTGAAAATATCTATCACTGAAAAATGTCTTGAGGAAAGTCAGAGGAAAGGACTTGTAAGCAACGGAGAATGGCAGGAAAGGGATTGGAAGAGGTAGAGAGGACTCGCCATTAAGCACAAGAAAAGGGGCTGAACATTGCCAACATTGCAATTGGCCAAAAAGGGTGTATGCGTCTTTTTCTGTATGTATTCAAGAAAAGGGCATACACTTTTTTAGCCAACCAAACAGGTGGGCACTGGAAATCAATACTACAAAACATATCACTTCGCATCAGTCAGAAGAGCCTTCCTCATAAAGTGTAAACACCAGAAATGCAGGACAGGGCAAGGAGAAAAGGGAGCCCTCTGAGGCTTATACTGGAAATGTATATTGCCAACGGTCACTCTGGAGAAGTGTATTGTGTTTACTAAAGCATCTAAAAAATGAGCTACAGAGCACAGGGCACTTGCACTCATGGACGTATATCTTGGGAAAAACAAAAATCGAGAGGACACAGGCACCCCAATATTTACCGCCTCTATGTTTAAAAGATCCTCGACTAGGATATAATTTATAAGTCTCTGGAGGGAAAAAATGGATAGAGATGTGGCACTTATGTAGAGTGGAATATTACTCAGCCTGGAAATCAATGAAATATGGCCAGTTGTAACAACCACAGAGGAGTTACGTATGATCATTCGAAGTCACATAATTCAAAAAGAAAAAGACACACGATATTACTAATACATGGAATGTAAACGTGGCTACAAATGAACTGAATTACAAAACAGAACGGGGTCTCAAATTTAGAAAACCAACATATGCTTGCTTAAGGATAAAGGAGAGTTGGGGTGCTGCATAAAACCAGAGATAGAAATTAGCACAGATACCTTTCCATAAGCCAAATATGTAATAGTCAAGACCTACCAGTTGCTCAACGAAATGGACTAAACACCCCATATTCAACGCCTAGGAATACACCTGACTAGTAAGAATCTTCAAACCCATGGATTTATATGTCTCTGTAAGAGAATCAAGCGTGTGTATAGATTTATGAACGCAGCAGAGAAAATCCGATAAATCCAATTATCAAAATGAATTACAAAAACAAAACACAATGACAGTGAAATAGAGAGCTATTCTTAAATAATTCATTCAGAGCTTGTGATGCAACCTGGATTAACCACATCTGCACCAAGAGCTGAGTGAGACATAAGGTTGGACACTTCGGGCGGATAGCACTGGTGAGGTACGATGAGCAAATGCAGACCCTTTGAAGTCATACTGCATGGTACCCATTCCATGGGTCCCAACTCTCCAGGTTTAAGAGATTCTTCCTTCAGCTAAAACATGCATGGGAAACACAAAGTATGGTACACCGTGTGACTGGGAAGCGTTTTCAAATGCATCTCAGTTTTCGTCCCCTTTTACACGGGTTCACCATTCCAGACCCTTTACTAACACTCTCTCCACTTGGAGAGTCAGTGCCTTTAACCTCCTGTTTGGCACAGTTTGGTAATTCTGCGGAAGGTGAACAGGAATAGGGAGAACCAATCAGAGACAAGCTGTAGGTGTCTGCACGTGCAAATTTAATGCTCATTTCCCACCAGGAAGAGGAATTAACCAAAGGCTCAGCGTGCCCTGCCAGAACCAGATTAGGGCCTGAAACAATCCTGCTGTTTTGCGGCCAGCTCACAAGAAAGCGAGTTGAAGAAAGGAGCTCAGGGGCACTGTAATTCACAAACCTGCAGAGTTATGAATGACAGCTATCGTCCAAAAATGTATTGAAGTAAGTCTTCGAAGGGGACTTGAAAGCAGGGCAGTATTTCAGGAAAACGATTTCATGGGGTAGACTGGAATTGCACTTAATGCATAGGAAAAGAGGCAGAATGTCGACAATGATGCACTTGGCCAAAAAGGGCGTACGCGTTTTTTCCTGAATATATCATGAAAAAACGCATACGCCCTTTTTGGCCTAACAAGCAAGCGTGTAAATGAAATCTGCACTACAATGAAGTCTCACTGCCCCCCGGTCAAAAGGGCCATCTGAAAAAATTGTAAAATCCAGAAAGGCAGGACAGGTCATGGAGAACAGGGAGCCTTGTTATGCTGATGGGCGGGATGTAAATTGCCAACAGCCACTCTGGAGAAGTGTATGGTGTTTCCTGAAACACGTAGGAAACAAAGCAACACAGCCTATGGCACTTCCACTTAGGGTCCTATAGCTTAGGAAAATTAAAATCAAAAACACACATCCACCCCAAAATTTGGGACGGCTCTGTTTACAAGAACCTCGTCTACGGTACAAGTTCAATATCCGAGAAAGCAAAAAATTTATAAAGAAGTTGTGGTACGTACGTACAATGGAATATCACTCAGCAATGAATTCTACGTCATCAGGACCGTAGTGGCATAATGAGTGGATTCAGGTACGACGATTCTACGAAAAATAAGTCACACAGAAAAAGAAACATCATAAGATATCACTAATACACGGAACGTAAACTTGGCTACACATGAACTGAATTAGAAAACAGAACAGGGTCTCAAATTTAGAAAACCAACTTATGCTTGCTTATGGGGAAAGGTGAGTTGGGGGGCTGCATCAAACCAGAGATTGAAATTAGCACAGATACCGTTCCATAAGCCAAATATATAATAGACAAGACCTACTCCTTGCTCAACGAAATGGACTCAACACACCATATTCAACGCCTGGGAATATACCTGACAAGTAAGAATCTTAAGACCCATGGATTTATATGTCTCCATAAGGAAATCAAGCGTGTGTACAGCGGCCTAAACGCAGCAGTGAAAATCCGATAAATCCCATTATCAAAATAAATTTCACAAACACAACACAATGACTGTGAAATAGAGAGCATTTCTTTAATAATTCATTCAGGGCTTGTGATGCAACCTGGATTTACTACATCTCCACCCAGAGCTGGGTGAGACATAAGGCTGGACACTTCGGGCTGATAGCATTGGTGAGGTTCGGTGAGCAAACGCAGACCCTTTGAAGTCATACTGCATGGGACCCATTCCAAGAATCCCAACTCTCCAGGTTTAAGGGATTCTTCCGTCAGATAAAACATGCATGGGAAACCCAGAGTATGGTCCACCGTGTGATTGGGAAACGTTTTCAAATGCATCTCAGTTTTAGTTCCCTGGTACTCGGGTTCACCGTTCCAGACGCTTTACTAACACTCTCCCCACTTGGAGAGTCAGTGCCTTTAACCTCCTGTTTAGCACAGTTTGCAATTTCTGCGCAAGATGAACAGGAATAGGGAGAACCAATGAGAGACTAGCTGTAGGTGTCTGCACGGGCAAATGGAAGGCGCATTTCCCACCAGGAAGAGGAATTAACCAAAGGCTCTGCATGCCCTGCCCGAACCAGATTAGCGCCTGAAGCAATCCTTCGGTTTTGCGGCCAGCTCACAAGAAAGCGAGTTGAAGAAAGGAGCTCAGGGGCACTGTAATTCACAAACCTGCAGAGTTATGAATGACAGCTATCGTCCAAAAATGTATTGAAATAAGTCTTCGAAGAAGACTTGAAAGTGGGGCAGAATTTCAGGAAAACGATTTCAGGGGGGAGACTGGAATTGCACTTAAAGCATAGGAAAAGAGGCAGAATGTCCACAATGATGCACTTGGCCAAAAAGGGCGTATGTGTTTTTTCCTGAATATATTCAGGAATAAACGCATACGCGCTTTTTGGCCAACCAAGCAAGCGTGTAAAGGAAATCTGCACTACAATGAAGTCTCACTGCCCCCCGATCAATAGGGTCATCTGAAACAAGTGTAAAATCCAGAAAGGCAGGACAGGTCATGGAGAACAGGGAGCCTTGTTATGCTGATGGGCGGGATGTAAATTGCCAACAGCCACTCTGGAGAAGTGTATGGTGTTTCCTGAAACACGTAGGAAAGAAAGCAACACAGCCTATGGCACTTCCACTTATGGTCCTATAACTTAGGGAAATTAAAATCAAAAACACACAGCCACCCCAAAGTTTGGGACGGCTCTCTTTACAAGAACCTCATCTACGGTACTAGTTAAATATCCGAGAAAGCAAAAAATGGATAAAGAAGCTGTGGTACGTACGTACAATGGAATATCACTCAGCAATGAGATCTACGTCTTCAAGCCCGTAGCGGCATAATGAGTGGATTCAGGTAATACGATGCTACGAGAAATAAGTCACACAGAAAAAGAAAAATCATAAGATATCTCTAATACACGGAACTTAAACTTGGCTACACATGAACTGAATTAGAAAACAGAACAGGGTCTCAAATTTAGAAAACCAACTTATGCTTGCTTATGGGGAAAGGTGAGTTGGGGTTCTGCGTAAAACCAGAGATTGAAATTAGCACAGATACAGTTCCATAAGCCAAATATATAATAGACAAGACCTACTCCTTGCTCAACGAAATGGACTCAACACCCCATATTCAACGCCTGGGAATATACCTGACAAGTAAGAATCTTAAGACCCATGGATTTATATGTCTCCATAAGGAAGTCAAGCGTGTGTACAGTGACCTAAACGCAGCAGTGAAAATCCGATAAATCCCATTAACAAAATAAATTTCAAAAACAAAACACAATGACAGTGAAATAGAGATCAATTCCTAAATAATTCATTCAGGCCTTGTGATGCAACCTGGATTTACCACATCTACACCCAGAGCTGGTTGAGACATAAGGCTGGACACTTCAGGCTGATAGCATTGGTGAGGTTCGGTGAGCAAAGGCAGACCCTTTGAAGTCATACTGCATGGTACCCATTCCATGGGTCCCAACTCTCCAGGTTTAATGGATTCTTCTTTCAGCTAAAACATGCATGGGAAACCCAGAGTATGGTCCACCGTGTGATTGGGAAACGTTTTCAAATGCATCTCAGGTTTCATCCCCTGGTACTCGGGTGCACCGTTCCAGACGCTTTACTAACACTATCCCCACTTGGAGAGTCAGTGCCTTTAACCTCCTGTGTGTCACAGTTTGCAATTTCTGCGCAAGATGAACAGGAATAGGGAGAACCAATGAGAGACTAGCTGTAGGTGTCTGCACGGGCAA
Source organism: Delphinapterus leucas (assembly GCF_059928025.1). Classification (NCBI taxonomy): domain Eukaryota; kingdom Metazoa; phylum Chordata; class Mammalia; order Artiodactyla; family Monodontidae; genus Delphinapterus; species Delphinapterus leucas. The sequence continues at coordinate 6,109,618 of NW_028322232.1, read as the reverse complement.
ATGGAACGCTCATTTCCCACCAGGAAGAGGAATTAACCAAAGGCTCAGCGTGCCCTGCCAGAACCAGATTAAGGCCTGAAGCAATCCTGCGGTTTTGCGGCCAGCTCAGAAGATAGCGAGTTGAAGAAAGGAGCCCAGGGGCACTGTAATTCACAAACCTGCAGAGTTATGAATGACAGCTATCGTCCAAAAAAGTATTGAAGTAAGTCTTCGAAGAGGACTTGAAAGCGGGGCAGAATTTCAGTAAAACGATTTCATGGGGTAGACTGGAATTGCACTTAAAGCATAGGAAAAGAGGCAGAATGTCGACAATGATGCACTTGGCCAAAAAGGGCGTATGCGTTTTTTCCTGAATATATTCAGGAAAAAACGCATACGCCCTTTTTGGCCAACCAAGCAAGCGTGTAAAGGAAATCTGCACTACAATGAAGTCTCACTGCCCCCCGGTCAAAAGGGCCATCTGAAACAAGTGTAAAATCCAGAAAGGCAGGACAGGTCATGGAGAACAGGGAGCCTTGTTATGCTGATGGGCGGTATGTAAATTGCCAACAGCCACTATGGAGAAGTGTATGGTGTTTCCTGAAACACGTAGGAAACAAAGCAACACAGCCTATGGCATTTCCACTTAGGGTCCTATAGATTAGGGAAATTAACATCAAAAACACACAGCCACCCCAAAGTTTGGGACGGCTCTGTTTACAAGAACCTCGTCTACGGTACAAGTTAAATATCCGAGAAAGCAAAAAATGGAAAAAGAAGTTGTGGTACGTACGTACAATGGAATATCACTCAGCAATGAGATCTACGTCATCAGGCCCGTAGCGGCATAATGAGTGGATGCAGGTACGACGATTTTACGAGAAATAAGTCACACAGAAAAAGAAAGATCATAAGATATCACTAATACACGGAACGTAAACTTGGCTACACATGAACTGAATTACAAAACAGAACAGGGTCTCAAATTTAGAAAACCAACTTATGCTTGCTTATGGGGAAAGGTGAGTTGGGGTGCTGCATCAAACCAGAGATTGAAATTAGCACAGATACCGTTCCATAAGCCAAATATATAATAGACAACACCTACTCCTTGCTCAACGAAATGGACTCAACACCCCATATTCAACGCCTGGGAATATACCTGACAAGTAAGAATCTTAAGACCCATGGATTTATACGTCTCCATAAGGAAATCAAGCGTGTGTACAGTGGCATAAACGCAGCAGTGAAAATCCGATAAATCCCATTAACAAAATAAATTTCAAAAACAAAACACAATGACAGTGAAATAGAGAGCAATTCTTAAATAATTCACTCAGGCCTTGTGATGCAACCTGGATTTACCACATCTACACCCAGAGCTGGTTGAGACATAAGGCTGGACACTTCGGGCTGATAGCATTGGTGAGGTTCGGTGAGCAAAGGCAGACCCTTTGAAGTCATACTGCATGGTACCCATTCCATGGGTCCCAACTCTCCAGGTTTAAGGGATTCTTCCTTCAGCTAAAACATGCATGGGAAACCCAGAGTATGGTCCACCGTGTGATTGGGAAACGTTTTCAAATGCATCTCAGGTTTCGTTCTCTGGTACTCGGGTGCACCGTTCCAGACGCTTTACTAACACTATCCCCACTTGGAGAGTCAGTGCCTTTAACCTCCTGTTTGGCACAGTTTGCAATTTCTGCGCAAGATGAACAGGAATAGGGAGAACCAATGAGAGACTAGCTGTAGGTGTCTGCACGGGCAAATGGAACGCTCATTTCCCACCAGGAAGAGGAATTAACCAAAGGCTCAGCGTGCCCTGCCGGAACCCGATTAGGGCCTGAAGCAATCCTGCAGTTTTGCGGCCAGCTCACAAGATAGCGAGTTGAAGAAAGGAGCCCAGGGGCACTGTAATTCACAAAACTGCAGAGTTATGAATGACAGCTATCATCCAAAAATGTACTGAAGTAAGTCATCGAAGAGGACTTGAAAGCGGGGCAGAATTTCAGGAAAACGATTTCATGGGGTAGACTGGAATTGCACTTAAAGCATAGGAAAAGAGGCAGATTGTCCACAATGATGCACTTGGCCAAAAAGGGCATATGCGTTTTTTCCTGAATATATTCAGGAAAAAACACATAAGCACTTTTTGGCCAACCAAGCAAGCGTGTAAAGGAAATCTGCACTACAATGAAGTCTCACTGCCCCCCGGTCAAAAGGGCCATCTGAAACAAGTGTAAAATCCAGAAAGGCAGGACAGGTCATGGAGAACAGGGAGCCTTGTTATGCTGATGGGCGGGATGTAAATTGCCAACAGCCACTCTGGAGAAGTGTATGGTGTTTCCTGAAACACGTAGGAAACAAAGCAACACAGCCTATGGCACTTCCACTTATGGTCCTATAGCTTAGGGAAATTAAAATCAAAAACACACAGCCACCCCAAAGTTTGGGACGGCTCTGTTTACAAGAACCTCGTCTACGGTACAAATTAAATATCCGAGAAAGCAAAAAATGGATAAAGAAGTTGTGGTACGTACGTACAATGGAATATCACTCAGCAATGAGATCTACGTCATCAGGCCCGTAGCGGCATAATGAGTGGATGCAGGTACGACGATTCTACGAGAAATAAGTCACACAGAAAAAGAAAGATCATAAGATATCACTAATACACGGAACGTAAACTTGGCTACACATGAACTGAATTACAAAACAGAACAGGGTCTCAAATTTAGAAAACCAACTTATGCTTGCTTATGGGGAAAGGTGAGTTGGGGTGCTGCATCAAACCAGAGATTGAAATTAGCACAGATACCGTTCCATAAGCCAAATATATAATAGATAAGACCGACTCCTTGCTCAACGAAATGGACTCAACACCCCATATCCAACGTCTGGGAATATACCTGACAAGTAAGAATCTTAAGACCCATGGATTTATATGTCTCCATAAGGAAGTCAAGCGTGTGTACAGTGACCTAAATGCAGCAGTGAAAATCCGATAAATCCCATTAACAAAATAAATTTCAAAAACAAAACACAATGACAGTGAAATAGAGATCAATTCTTAAATAATTCATTCAGGCCTTGTGATGCAACCTGGATTTACCACATCTACATTCAGAGCTGGTTGAGATATAAGGCTGGACACTTCGGGCTGATAGCATTGGTGAGGTTTGGTGAGCAAAGGCAGACCCTTTGAAGTCATACTGCATGGTACCCATTCCATGGGTCCCAACTCTCCAGGTTTAACGGATTCTTCTTTCAGCTAAAACATGCATGGAAACCCAGAGTATGGTCCACCGTGTGATTGGGAAACGTTTTCAAATGCATCTCAGGTTTCATCCCCTGGTACTCGGGTGCACCGTTCCAGACGCTTTACTAACACTATCCCCACTTGGAGAGTCAGTGCCTTTAACCTCCTGTGTGTCACAGTTTGCAATTTCTGCGCAAGATGAACAGGAATAGGGAGAACCAATGAGAGACTAGCTGTAGGTGTCTGCACGGGCAAATGGAACGCTCATTTCCCACCAGGAAGAGGAATTAACCAAAGGCTCAGCGTGCCCTGCCGGAACCAGATTAAGGCCTGAAGCAATCCTGCGGTTTTGCGGCCAGCTCAGAAGATAGCGAGTTGAAGAAAGGAGCCCAGGGGAACTGTAATTCACAAACCTGCAGAGTTATGAATGACAGCTATCGTCCAAAAAAGTATTGAAGTAAGTCTTCAAAGAGGACTTGAAAGCGGGGCAGAATTTCAGGAAAACGATTTCATGGGGTAGACTGGAATTGCACTTAAAGCATAGGAAAAGAGGCAGAATGTCAACAATGATGCACTTGGCCAAAAAGGGCGTATGCGTTTTTTCCTGAATATATTCAGGAAAAAACGCATACGCCCTTTTTGGCCAACCAAGCAAGCGTGTAAAGGAAATCTGCACTACAATGAAGTCTCACTGCCCCCCGGTCAAAAGGGCCATCTGAAACAAGTGTAAAATCCAGAAAGGCAGGACAGGTCATGGAGAACAGGGAGCCTTGTTATGCTGATGGGCGGGATGTAAATTGCCAACAGCCACTATGGAGAAGTGTATGGTGTTTCCTGGAACACGTAGGAAACAAAGAAACACAGCGTATGGCATTTCCACTTAGGGTCCTATAGATTAGGGAAATTAACATCAAAAACACACAGCCACCCCAAAGTTTGGGACGGCTCTGTTTACAAGAACCTCGTCTACGGTACAAGTTAAATATCCGAGAAAGCAAAAAATGGAAAAAGAAGTTGTGGTACGTATGTACAATGGAATATCACTCAGCAATGAGATCTACGTCATCAGGCCCGTAGCGGCATAATGAGTGGATGCAGGTACGACGATTCTACGAGAAATAAGTCACACAGAAAAAGAAAGATCATAAGATATCACTAATACACGGAACGTAAACTTGGCTACACATGAACTGAATTAGAAAACAGAACAGGGTCTCAAATTTAGAAAACCAACTTATGCTTGCTTATGGGGAAAGGTGAGTTGGGGTGCTGCAACAAACCAGAGATTGAAATTAGCACAGATACCGTTCCATAAGCCAAATATATAATAGACAAGACCTACTCCTTGCTCAACGAAATGGACTCAACACCCCATATTCAACGTCTGGGAATATACCTGACAAGTAAGAATCTTAAGACCCATGGATTTATATGTCTCCATAAGGAAGTCAAGCGTGTGTACAGTGGCCTAAACGCAGCAGTGAAAATCCGATAAATCCCATTAACAAAATAAATTTCAAAAACAAAACACAATGACAGTGAAATAGAGAGCAATTCTTAAATAATTCATTCAGGCCTTGTGATGCAACCTGGATTTACCACATCTACACCCAGAGCTGGTTGAGACATAAGGCTGGACACTTCGGGCTGATAGCATTGGTGAGGTTCGGTGAGCAAAGGCAGACCCTTTGAAGTCATACTGCATGGTACCCATTCCATGGGTCCCAACTCTCCAGGTTTAAGGGATTCTTCCTTCAGCTAAAACATGCAAGGGGAACCCAGAGTATGGTCCACCGTGTGATTGGGAAACGTTTTCAAATGCATCTCAGGTTTCGTCCCCTGGTACTCGGGTGCACCATTCCAGACGCTTTACTAACACTATCCCCACTTGGAGAGTCAGTGCCTTTAACCTCCTGTTTGTCACAGTTTGCAATTTCTGCGCAAGATGAACAGGAATAGGGAGAACCAATGAGAGACTAGCTGTAGGTGTCTGCACGGGTAAATGGAACGCTCATTTCCCACCAGGAAGAGGAATTAACCAAAGGCTCAGTGTGCCCTGCCGGAACCAGCTTAGGGCCTGAAGCAATCCTGCGGTATTGCGGCCAGCTCACAAGATAGCGAGTTGAAGAATGGAGCCCAGGGGCACTGTAATTCACAAACCTGCAGAGTTATGAATGACAGCTATCGTCCAAAAAAGTAATGAAGTAAGTCTTCGAAGAGGACTTGAAAGCGGGGCAGAATTTCAGGAAAACGATTTCATGGGGTAGACTGAAATTGCACTTAAAGCATAGGAAAAGAGGCAGAATGTCGACAATGATGCACTTGGCCAAAAAGGGCGTATGCGTTTTTTCCTGAATATATTCAGGAAAAAACGCATACGCCCTTTTTGGCCAACCAAGCAAGCGTGTAAAGGAAATCTGCACTACAATGAAGTCTCACTGCCCCCCGGTCAAAAGGGCCATCTGAAACAAGTGTAAAATCCAGAAAGGCAGGACAGGTCATGGAGAACAGGGAGCCTTGTTATGCTGATGGGCGGTATGTAAATTGCCAACAGCCACTATGGAGAAGTGTATGCTGTTTCCTGAAACACGTAGGAAACAAAGCAACACAGCCTATGGCATTTCCACTTAGGGTCCTATAGATTAGGGAAATTAACATCAAAAACACACAGCCACCCCAAAGTTTGGGACGGCTCTGTTTACAAGAACCTCGTCTACGGTACAAGTTAAATATCCGAGAAAGCAAAAAATGGATAAAGAAGTTGTGGTACGTACGTACAATGGAATATCACTCAGCAATGAGATCTACGTCATCAGGCCCTAGCGGCATAATGAGTGGATGCAGGTACGACGATTCTACGAGAAATAAGTCACACAGAAAAAGAAAGATCATAAGATATCACTAATACACGGAACGTAAACTTGGCTACACATGAACTGAATTACAAAACAGAACAGGGTCTCAAATTTAGAAAACCAACTTATGCTTGCTTATGGGGAAAGGTGAGTTGGGGTGCTGCATCAAACCAGAGATTGAAATTAGCACAGATACCGTTCCATAAGCCAAATATATAATAGACAAGACCTACTCCTTGCTCAACGAAATGGACTCAACACCCCATATTCAACGCCTGGGAATATACCTGACAAGTAAGAATCTTAAGACCTATGGATTTATACGTCTCCATAAGGAAATCAAGCGTGTGTACAGTGGCCTAAACGCAGCAGTGAAAATCCGATAAATCCCATTAACAAAATAAATTTCAAAAACAAAACACAATGACAGTGAAATAGAGAGCAATTCTTAAATAATTCACTCAGGCCTTGTGATGCAACCTGGATTTACCACATCTACACCCAGAGCTGGTTGAGACATAAGGCTGGACACTTCGGGCTGATAGCATTGGTGAGGTTCGGTGAGCAAAGGCAGACCCTTTGAAGTCATACTGCATGGTACCCATTCCATGGGTCCCAACTCTCCAGGTTTAAGGGATTCTTCCTTCAGCTAAAACATGCATGGGAAACCCAGAGTATGGTCCACCGTGTGATTGGGAAACGTTTTCAAATGCATCTCAGGTTTCGTTCTCTGGTACTCGGGTGCACCGTTCCAGACGCTTTACTAACACTATCCCCACTTGGAGAGTCAGTGCCTTTAACCTCCTGTTTGGCACAGTTTGCAATTTCTGCGCAAGATGAACAGGAATAGGGAGAACCAATGAGAGACTAGCTGTAGGTGTCTGCACGGGCAAATGGAACGCTCATTTCCCACCAGGAAGAGGAATTAACCAAAGGCTCAGCGTGCCCTGCCGGAACCCGATTAGGGCCTGAAGCAATCCTGCAGTTTTGCGGCCAGCTCACAAGATAGCGAGTTGAAGAAAGGAGCCCAGGGGCACTGTAATTCACAAAACTGCAGAGTTATGAATGACAGCTATCATCCAAAAATGTACTGAAGTAAGTCATCGAAGAGGACTTGAAAGCGGGGCAGAATTTCAGGAAAACGATTTCATGGGGTAGACTGGAATTGCACTTAAAGCATAGGAAAAGAGGCAGAATGTCCACAATGATGCACTTGGCCAAAAAGGGCATATGCGTTTTTTCCTGAATATATTCAGGAAAAAACACATAAGCACTTTTTGGCCAACCAAGCAAGCGTGTAAAGGAAATCTGCACTACAATGAAGTCTCACTGCCCCCCGGTCAAAAGGGCCATCTGAAACAAGTGTAAAATCCAGAAAGGCAGGACAGGTCATGGAGAACAGGGAGCCTTGTTATGCTGATGGGCGGTATGTAAATTGCCAACAGCCACTCTGGAGAAGTGTATGGTGTTTCCTGAAACACGTAGGAAACAAAGCAACACAGCCTATGGCACTTCCACTTATGGTCCTATAGCTTAGGGAAATTAAAATCAAAAACACACAGCCACCCCAAAGTTTGGGACGGCTCTGTTTACAAGAACCTCGTCTACGGTACAAATTAAATATCCGAGAAAGCAAAAAATGGATAAAGAAGTTGTGGTACGTACGTACAATGGAATATCACTCAGCAATGAGATCTACGTCATCAGGCCCGTAGCGGCATAATGAGTGGATTCAGGTACGACGATTCTACGAGAAATACGTCACACAAAAAAGAAAGATCATAAGATATCACTAATACACGGAACGTAAACTTGGCTACACATGAACTGAATTACAAAACAGAACAGGGTCTCAAATTTAGAAAACCAACTTATGCTTGCTTATGGGGAAAGGTGAGTTGGGGTGCTGCATCAAACCAGAGATTGAAATTAGCACAGATACCGTTCCATAAGCCAAATATATAAGAGACAAGTCCTACTCCTTGCTCAACGAAATGGACTCAACACCCCATATTCAACGTCTGGGAATATACCTGACAAGTAAGAATCTTAAGACCCATGGATTTATACGTCTCCATAAGGAAATCAAGCGTGTGTACAGTGGCCTAAACGCAGCAGTGAAAATCCGATAAATCCCATTAACAAAATAAATTTCAAAAACAAAACACAATGACAGTGAAATAGAGAGCAATTCTTACATAATTCATTCAGGCGTTGTGATGCAACCTGGATTTACCACATCTACACCCAGAGCTGGTTGAGACATAAGGCTGGACACTTCGGGCTGATAGCATTGGTGAGGTTCGGTGAGTAAAGGCAGACCCTTTGAAGTCATACTGCATGGTACCCATTCCATGTGTCCCAACTCTCCAGGTTTAAGGGATTCTTCCTTCAGCTAAAACATGCATGGGAAACCCAGAGTATGGTCCACCGTGTGATTGGGAAACGTTTTCAAATGCATCTCAGGTTTCGTTCTCTGGTACTCGGGTGCACCGTTCCAGACGCTTTACTAACACTATCCCCACTTGGAGAGTCAGTGCCTTTAACCTCCTGTTGGGCACAGTTTGCAATTTCTGCGCAAGATGAACAGGAATAGGGAGAACCAATGAGAGACTAGCTGTAGGTGTCTGCACGGGCAAATGGAACGCTCATTTCCCACCAGGAAGAGGAATTAACCAAAGGCTCAACGTGCCCTGCTGGAACCCGATTAGGGCCTGAAGCAATCCTGCAGTTTTGCGGCCAGCTCACAAGATAGCGAGTTGAAGAAAGGAGCCCAGGGGCACTGTAATTCACAAACCTGCAGAGTTATGAATGACAGCTATCATCCAAAAATGTATTGAAGTAAGTCTTCGAAGAGGACTTGAAAGCGGGGCAGAATTTCAGGAAAACGATTTCATGGGGTAGACTGGAATTGCACTTAAAGCATAGGAAAAGAGGCAGAATGTCCACAATGATGCACTTGGCCAAAAAGGGCATATGCGTTTTTTCCTGAATATATTCAGGAAAAAACACATAAGCACTTTTTGGCCAACCAAGCAAGCGTGTAAAGGAAATCTGCACTACAATGAAGTCTCACTGCCCCCCGGTCAAAAGGGCCATCTGAAACAAGTGTAAAATCCAGAAAGGCAGGACAGGTCATGGAGAACAGGGAGCCTTGTTATGCTGATGGGCGGGATGTAAATTGCCAACAGCCACTATGGAGAAGTGTATGGTGTTTCCTGAAACACGTAGGAAACAAAGCAACACAGCCTATGGCATTTCCACTTAGGGTCCTATAGATTAGGGAAATTAAAATCAAAAACACACAGCCACCCCAAAGTTTGGGACGGCTCTGTTTACAAGAACCTCGTCTACGGTACTAGTTAAATATCCGAGAAAGCAAAAAATGGATAAAGAAGTTGTGGTACGTACGTACAATGGAATATCACTCAGCAATGAGATCTACGTCATCAGGCCCGTAGCGGCATAATGAGTGGATGCAGGTACGACGATTCTACGAGAAATAAGTCACACAGAAAAAGAAAGATCATAAGATATCACTAATACACGGAACGTAAACTTGGCTACACATGAACTGAATTACAAAACAGAACAGGGTCTCAAATTTAGAAAACCAACTTATGCTTGCTTATGGGGAAAGGTGAGTTGGGGTGCTGCATCAAACCAGAGATTGAAATTAGCACAGATACCGTTCCATAAGCCAAATATATAATAGATAAGACCGACTCCTTGCTCAACGAAATGGACTCAACACCCCATATCCAACGTCTGGGAATATGCCTGACAAGTAAGAATCTTAAGACCCATGGATTTATATGTCTCCATAAGGAAGTCAAGCGTGTGTACAGTGACCTAAATGCAGCAGTGAAAATCCGATAAATCCCATTAACAAAATAAATTTCAAAAACAAAACACAATGACAGTGAAATAGAGATCAATTCTTAAATAATACATTCAGGCCTTGTGATGCAACCTGGATTTACCACATCTACATTCAGAGCTGGTTGAGACATAAGGCTGGACACTTCGGGCTGATAGCATTGGTGAGGTTTGGTGAGCAAAGGCAGACCCTTTGAAGTCATACTGCATGGTACCCATTCCATGGGTCCCAACTCTCCAGGTTTAACGGATTCTTCTTTCAGCTAAAACATGCATGGAAACCCAGAGTATGGTCCACCGTGTGATTGGGAAACGTTTTCAAATGCATCTCAGGTTTCATCCCCTGGTACTCGGGTGCACCGTTCCAGACGCTTTACTAACACTATCCCCACTTGGAGAGTCAGTGCCTTTAACCTCCTGTGTGTCACAGTTTGCAATTTCTGCGCAAGATGAACAGGAATAGGGAGAACCAATGAGAGACTAGCTGTAGGTGTCTGCACGGGCAAATGGAACGCTCATTTCCCACCAGGAAGAGGAATTAACCAAAGGCTCAGCGTGCCCTGCCGGAACCAGATTAAGGCCTGAAGCAATCCTGCGGTTTTGCGGCCAGCTCAGAAGATAGCGAGTTGAAGAAAGGAGCCCAGGGGAACTGTAATTCACAAACCTGCAGAGTTATGAATGACAGCTATCGTCCAAAAAAGTATTGAAGTAAGTCTTCGAAGAGGACTTGAAAGCGGGGCAGAATTTCAGGAAAACGATTTCATGGGGTAGACTGGAATTGCACTTAAAGCATAGGAAAAGAGGCAGAATGTCAACAATGATGCACTTGGCCAAAAAGGGCGTATGCGTTTTTTCCTGAATATATTCAGGAAAAAACGCATACGCCCTTTTTGGCCAACCAAGCAAGCGTGTAAAGGAAATCTGCACTACAATGAAGTCTCACTGCCCCCCGGTCAAAAGGGCCATCTGAAACAAGTGTAAAATCCAGAAAGGCAGGACAGGTCATGGAGAACAGGGAGCCTTGTTATGCTGATGGGCGGTATGTAAATTGCCAACAGCCACTATGGAGAAGTGTATGGTGTTTCCTGGAACACGTAGGAAACAAAGAAACACAGCGTATGGCATTTGCACTTAGGGTCCTATAGATTAGGGAAATTAACATCAAAAACACACAGCCACCCCAAAGTTTGGGACGGCTCTGTTTACAAGAACCTCGTCTACGGTACAAGTTAAATATCCGAGAAAGCAAAAAATGGAAAAAGAAGTTGTGGTACGTATGTACAATGGAATATCACTCAGCAATGAGATCTACGTCATCAGGCCCGTAGCGGCATAATGAGTGGATGCAGGTACGACGATTCTACGAGAAATAAGTCACACAGAAAAAGAAAGATCATAAGATATCACTAATACACGGAACGTAAACTTGGCTACACATGAACTGAATTAGAAAACAGAACAGGGTCTCAAATTTAGAAAACCAACTTATGCTTGCTTATGGGGAAAGGTGAGTTGGGGTGCTGCATCAAACCAGAGATTGAAATTAGCACAAATACCGTTCCATAAGCCAAATATATAATAGACAAGACCTACTCCTTGCTCAACGAAATGGACTCAACACCCCATATTCAACGTCTGGGAATATACCTGACAAGTAAGAATCTTAAGACCCATGGATTTATATGTCTCCATAAGGAAGTCAAGCGTGTGTACAGTGGCCTAAACGCAGCAGTGAAAATCCGATAAATCCCATTAACAAAATAAATTTCAAAAACAAAACACATTGACAGTGAAATAGAGAGCAATTCTTAAATAATTCATTCAGGCCTTGTGATGCAACCTGGATTTACCACATCTACATTCAGTGCTGGTTGAGACATAAGGCTGGACACTTCAGGCTGATAGCATTGGTGAGGTTCGGTGAGCAAAGTCAGACCCTTTGAAGTCATACTGCATGGTACCCATTCCATGGGTCCCAACTCTCCAGGTTTAAGGGATTCTTCTTTCAGCTAAAACATGCATGGGAAACCCAGAGTATGGTCCACCGTGTGATTGGGAAACGTTTTCAAATGCATCTCAGGTTTCGTCCCCTGGTACTCGGGTGCACCGTTCCAGACGCTTTACTAACACTATCCCCACTTGGAGAGTCAGTGCCTTTAACCTCCTGTTGGGCACAGTTTGCAATTTCTGCGCAAGATGAACAGGAATAGGGAGAACCAATGAGAGACTAGCTGTAGGTGTCTGGACGGGCAAATGGAACGCTCATTTCCCAGCAGGAAGAGGAATTAACCAAAGCTCAGTGTGCCCTGCCGGAACCAGATTAGGGCCTGAAGCAATCCTGCGGTTTTGCGGCCAGCTCACAAGATAGCGAGTTGAAGAATGGAGCCCAGGGGCACTGTAATTCACAAACCTGCAGAGTTATGAATGACAGCTATCGTCCAAAAAAGTAATGAAGTAAGTCTTCGAAGAGGACTTGAAAGCGGGGCAGAATTTCAGGAAAACGATTTCATGGGGTAGACTGAAATTGCACTTAAAGCATAGGAAAAGAGGCAGAATGTCGACAATGATGCACTTGGCCAAAAAGGGCGTATGCGTTTTTTCCTGAATATATTCAGGAAAAAACGCATACGCCCTTTTTGGCCAACCAAGCAAGCGTGTAAAGGAAATCTGCACTACAATGAAGTCTCACTGCCCCCCGGTCAAAAGGGCCATCTGAAACAAGTGTAAAATCCAGAAAGGCAGGACAGGTCATGGAGAACAGGGAGCCTTGTTATGCTGATGGGCGGTATGTAAATTGCCAACAGCCACTATGGAGAAGTGTATGGTGTTTCCTGAAACACGTAGGGAACAAAGCAACACAGCCTATGGCATTTGCACTTAGGGTCCTATAGATTAGGGAAATTAAAATCAAAAACACACAGCCACCCCAAAGTTTGGGACGGCTCTGTTTACAAGAACCTCGTCTACGGTACTAGTTAAATATCCGAGAAAGCAAAAAATGGATAAAGAAGTTGTGGTACGTACGTACAATGGAATATCACTCAGCAATGAGATCTACGTCATCAGGCCCGTAGCGGCATAATGAGTGGATGCAGGTACGACGATTCTAGGAGAAATAAGTCACACAGAAAAAGAAAGATCATAAGATATCACTAATACACGGAACGTAAACTTGGCTACACATGAACTGAATTACAAAACAGAACAGGGTCTCAAATTTAGAAAACCAACTTATGCTTGCTTATGGGGAAAGGTGAGTTGGGGTGCTGCATCAAACCAGAGATTGAAATTAGCACAGATACCGTTCCATAAGCCAAATATATAATAGATAAGACCGCCTCATTGCTCAACGAAATGGACTCAACACCCCATATTCAACGTCTGGGAATATACCTGACAAGTAAGAATCTTAAGACCCATGGATTTATATGTCTCCATAAGGAAGTCAAGCGTGTGTACAGTGACCTAAACGCAGCAGTGAAAATCCGATAAATCCCATTAACAAAATAAATTTCAAAAACAAAACACAATGACAGTGAAATAGAGATCAATTCTTAAATAATTCATTCAGTCCTTGTGATGCAACCTGGATTTACCACATCTACACCCAGAGATGGTTGAGACATAAGGCTGGACACTTCGGGCTGATAGCATTGGTGAGGTTCGGTGAGCAAAGGCAGACCCTTTGAAGTCATACTGCATGGTACCCATTCCATGGGTCCCAAATCTCCAGGTTTAATGGATTCTTCTTTCAGCTAAAACATGCATGGGAAACCCAGAGTATGGTCCACCGTGTGATTGGGAAACGTTTTCAAATGCATCTCAGGTTTCATCCCCTGGTACTCGGGTGCACCGTTCCAGACGCTTTACTAACACTATCCCCAATTGGAGAGTCAGTGCCTTTAACCTCCTGTGTGTCACAGTTTGCAATTTCTGCGCAAGATGAACAGGAATAGGGAGAACCAATGAGAGACTAGCTGTAGGTGTCTGCACGGGCAAATGGAACGCTCATTTCCCACCAGGAAGAGGAATTAACCAAAGGCTCAGCGTGCCCTGCCGGAACCAGATTAAGGCCTGAAGCAATCCTGCGGTTTTGCGGCCAGCTCAGAAGATAGCGAGTTGAAGAAAGGAGCCCAGGGGCACTGTAATTCACAAACCTGCAGAGTTATGAATGACAGCTATCGTCCAAAAAAGTATTGAAGTAAGTCTTCGAAGAGGACTTGAAAGCGGGGCAGAATTTCAGTAAAACGATTTCATGGGGTAGACTGGAATTGCACTTAAAGCATAGGAAAAGAGGCAGAATGTCGACAATGATGCACTTGGCCAAAAAGGGCGTATGCGTTTTTTCCTGAATATATTCAGGAAAAAACGCATACGCCCTTTTTGGCCAACCAAGCAAGCGTGTAAAGGAAATCTGCACTACAATGAAGTCTCACTGCCCCCCGGTCAAAAGGGCCATCTGAAACAAGTGTAAAATCCAGAAAGGCAGGACAGGTCATGGAGAACAGGGAGCCTTGTTATGCTGATGGGCGGTATGTAAATTGCCAACAGCCACTATGGAGAAGTGTATGGTGTTTCCTGAAACACGTAGGAAACAAAGCAACACAGCCTATGGCATTTCCACTTAGGGTCCTATAGATTAGGGAAATTAAAATCAAAAACACACAGCCACCCCAAAGTTTGGGACGGCTCTGTTTACAAGAACCTCGTCTACGGTACAAGTTAAATATCCGAGAAAGCAAAAAATGGAAAAAGAAGTTGTGGTACGTACGTACAATGGAATATCACTCAGCAATGAGATCTACGTCATCAGGCCCGTAGCGGCATAATGAGTGGATTCAGGTACGACGATTCTACGAGAAATACGTCACACAAAAAAGAAAGATCATAAGATATCACTAATACACGGAACGTAAACTTGGCTACACATGAACTGAATTACAAAACAGAACAGGGTCTCAAATTTAGAAAACCAACTTATGCTTGCTTATGGGGAAAGGTGAGTTGGGGTGCTGCATCAAACCAGAGATTGAAATTAGCACAGATACCGTTCCATAAGCCAAATATATAAGAGACAAGTCCTACTCCTTGCTCAACGAAATGGACTCAACACCCCATATTCAACGTCTGGGAATATACCTGACAAGTAAGAATCTTAAGACCCATGGATTTATACGTCTCCATAAGGAAATCAAGCGTGTGTACAGTGGCCTAAACGCAGCAGTGAAAATCCGATAAATCCCATTAACAAAATAAATTTCAAAAACAAAACACAATGACAGTGAAATAGAGAGCAATTCTTAAATAATTCATTCAGGCCTTGTGATGCAACCTGGATTTACCACATCTACACCCAGAGCTGGTTGAGACATAAGGCTGGACACTTCGGGCTGATAGCATTGGTGAGGTTCGGTGAGCAAAGGCAGACCCTTTGAAGTCATACTGCATGGCACCCATTCCATGTGTCCCAACTCTCCAGGTTTAAGGGATTCTTCCTTCAGCTAAAACATGCATGGGAAACCCAGAGTATGGTCCACCGTGAGATTGGGAAACGTTTTCAAATGCATCTCAGGTTTCGTTCTCTGGTACTCGGGTGCACCGTTCCAGACGCTTTACTAACACTATCCCCACTTGGAGAGTCAGTGCCTTTAACCTCCTGTTTGGCACAGTTTGCAATTTCTGCGCAAGATGAACAGGAATAGGGAGAACCAATGAGAGACTAGCTGTAGGTGTCTGCACGGGCAAATGGAACGCTCATTTCCCACCAGGAAGAGGAATTAACCAAAGGCTCAACGTGCCCTGCTGGAACCCGATTAGGGCCTGAAGCAATCCTGCAGTTTTGCGGCCAGCTCACAAGATAGCGAGTTGAAGAAAGGAGCCCAGGGGCACTGTAATTCACAAACCTGCAGAGTTATGAATGACAGCTATCATCCAAAAATGTATTGAAGTAAGTCTTCGAAGAGGACTTGAAAGCGGGGCAGAATTTCAGGAAAACGATTTCATGGGGTAGACTGGAATTGCACTTAAAGCATAGGAAAAGAGGCAGAATGTCCACAATGATGCACTTGGCCAAAAAGGGCATATGCGTTTTTTCCTGAATATATTCAGGAAAAAACACATAAGCACTTTTTGGCCAACCAAGCAAGCGTGTAAAGGAAATCTGCACTACAATGAAGTCTCACTGCCCCCCGGTCAAAAGGGCCATCTGAAACAAGTGTAAAATCCAGAAAGGCAGGACAGGTCATGGAGAACAGGGAGCCTTGTTATGCTGATGGGCGGGATGTAAATTGCCAACAGCCACTCTGGAGAAGTGTATGGTGTTTCCTGAAACACGTAGGAAACAAAGCAACACAGCCTATGGCACTTCCACTTATGGTCCTATAGCTTAGGGAAATTAAAATCAAAAACACACAGCCACCCCAAAGTTTGGGACGGCTCTGTTTACAAGAACCTCGTCTACGGTACAAATTAAATATCCGAGAAAGCAAAAAATGGATAAAGAAGTTGTGGTACGTACGTACAATGGAATATCACTCAGCAATGAGATCTACGTCATCAGGCCCGTAGCGGCATAATGAGTGGATTCAGGTACGACGATTCTACGAGAAATACGTCACACAAAAAAGAAAGATCATAAGATATCACTAATACACGGAACGTAAACTTGGCTACACATGAACTGAATTACAAAACAGAACAGGGTCTCAAATTTAGAAAACCAACTTATGCTTGCTTATGGGGAAAGGTGAGTTGGGGTGCTGCATCAAACCAGAGATTGAAATTAGCACAGATACCGTTCCATAAGCCAAATATATAAGAGACAAGTCCTACTCCTTGCTCAACGAAATGGACTCAACACCCCATATTCAACGTCTGGGAATATACCTGACAAGTAAGAATCTTAAGACCCATGGATTTATACGTCTCCATAAGGAAATCAAGCGTGTGTACAGTGGCCTAAACGCAGCAGTGAAAATCCGATAAATCCCATTAACAAAATAAATTTCAAAAACAAAACACAATGACAGTGAAATAGAGAGCAATTCTTACATAATTCATTCAGGCGTTGTGATGCAACCTGGATTTACCACATCTACACCCAGAGCTGGTTGAGACATAAGGCTGGACACTTCGGGCTGATAGCATTGGTGAGGTTCGGTGAGTAAAGGCAGACCCTTTGAAGTCATACTGCATGGTACCCATTCCATGTGTCCCAACTCTCCAGGTTTAAGGGATTCTTCCTTCAGCTAAAACATGCATGGGAAACCCAGAGTATGGTCCACCGTGTGATTGGGAAACGTTTTCAAATGCATCTCAGGTTTCGTTCTCTGGTACTCGGGTGCACCGTTCCAGACGCTTTACTAACACTATCCCCACTTGGAGAGTCAGTGCCTTTAACCTCCTGTTGGGCACAGTTTGCAATTTCTGCGCAAGATGAACAGGAATAGGGAGAACCAATGAGAGACTAGCTGTAGGTGTCTGCACGGGCAAATGGAACGCTCATTTCCCACCAGGAAGAGGAATTAACCAAAGGCTCAACGTGCCCTGCTGGAACCCGATTAGGGCCTGAAGCAATCCTGCAGTTTTGCGGCCAGCTCACAAGATAGCGAGTTGAAGAAAGGAGCCCAGGGGCACTGTAATTCACAAACCTGCAGAGTTATGAATGACAGCTATCATCCAAAAATGTATTGAAGTAAGTCTTCGAAGAGGACTTGAAAGCGGGGCAGAATTTCAGGAAAACGATTTCATGGGGTAGACTGGAATTGCACTTAAAGCATAGGAAAAGAGGCAGAATGTCCACAATGATGCACTTGGCCAAAAAGGGCATATGCGTTTTTTCCTGAATATATTCAGGAAAAAACACATAAGCACTTTTTGGCCAACCAAGCAAGCGTGTAAAGGAAATCTGCACTACAATGAAGTCTCACTGCCCCCCGGTCAAAAGGGCCATCTGAAACAAGTGTAAAATCCAGAAAGGCAGGACAGGTCATGGAGAACAGGGAGCCTTGTTATGCTGATGGGCGGGATGTAAATTGCCAACAGCCACTATGGAGAAGTGTATGGTGTTTCCTGAAACACGTAGGAAACAAAGCAACACAGCCTATGGCATTTCCACTTAGGGTCCTATAGATTAGGGAAATTAAAATCAAAAACACACAGCCACCCCAAAGTTTGGGACGGCTCTGTTTACAAGAACCTCGTCTACGGTACTAGTTAAATATCCGAGAAAGCAAAAAATGGATAAAGAAGTTGTGGTACGTACGTACAATGGAATATCACTCAGCAATGAGATCTACGTCATCAGGCCCGTAGCGGCATAATGAGTGGATGCAGGTACGACGATTCTAGGAGAAATAAGTCACACAGAAAAAGAAAGATCATAAGATATCACTAATACACGGAACGTAAACTTGGCTACACATGAACTGAATTACAAAACAGAACAGGGTCTCAAATTTAGAAAACCAACTTATGCTTGCTTATGGGGAAAGGTGAGTTGGGGTGCTGCATCAAACCAGAGATTGAAATTAGCACAGATACCGTTCCATAAGCCAAATATATAATAGATAAGACCGACTCCTTGCTCAACGAAATGGACTCAACACCCCATATCCAACGTCTGGGAATATGCCTGACAAGTAAGAATCTTAAGACCCATGGATTTATATGTCTCCATAAGGAAGTCAAGCGTGTGTACAGTGACCTAAATGCAGCAGTGAAAATCCGATAAATCCCATTAACAAAATAAATTTCAAAAACAAAACACAATGACAGTGAAATAGAGATCAATTCTTAAATAATACATTCAGGCCTTGTGATGCAACCTGGATTTACCACATCTACATTCAGAGCTGGTTGAGACATAAGGCTGGACACTTCGGGCTGATAGCATTGGTGAGGTTTGGTGAGCAAAGGCAGACCCTTTGAAGTCATACTGCATGGTACCCATTCCATGGGTCCCAACTCTCCAGGTTTAACGGATTCTTCTTTCAGCTAAAACATGCATGGAAACCCAGAGTATGGTCCACCGTGTGATTGGGAAACGTTTTCAAATGCATCTCAGGTTTCATCCCCTGGTACTCGGGTGCACCGTTCCAGACGCTTTACTAACACTATCCCCACTTGGAGAGTCAGTGCCTTTAACCTCCTGTGTGTCACAGTTTGCAATTTCTGCGCAAGATGAACAGGAATAGGGAGAACCAATGAGAGACTAGCTGTAGGTGTCTGCACGGGCAAATGGAACGCTCATTTCCCACCAGGAAGAGGAATTAACCAAAGGCTCAGCGTGCCCTGCCGGAACCAGATTAAGGCCTGAAGCAATCCTGCGGTTTTGCGGCCAGCTCAGAAGATAGCGAGTTGAAGAAAGGAGCCCAGGGGAACTGTAATTCACAAACCTGCAGAGTTATGAATGACAGCTATCGTCCAAAAAAGTATTGAAGTAAGTCTTCGAAGAGGACTTGAAAGCGGGGCAGAATTTCAGGAAAACGATTTCATGGGGTAGACTGGAATTGCACTTAAAGCATAGGAAAAGAGGCAGAATGTCAACAATGATGCACTTGGCCAAAAAGGGCGTATGCGTTTTTTCCTGAATATATTCAGGAAAAAACGCATACGCCCTTTTTGGCCAACCAAGCAAGCGTGTAAAGGAAATCTGCACTACAATGAAGTCTCACTGCCCCCCGGTCAAAAGGGCCATCTGAAACAAGTGTAAAATCCAGAAAGGCAGGACAGGTCATGGAGAACAGGGAGCCTTGTTATGCTGATGGGCGGTATGTAAATTGCCAACAGCCACTATGGAGAAGTGTATGGTGTTTCCTGGAACACGTAGGAAACAAAGAAACACAGCGTATGGCATTTCCACTTAGGGTCCTATAGATTAGGGAAATTAACATCAAAAACACACAGCCACCCCAAAGTTTGGGACGGCTCTGTTTACAAGAACCTCGTCTACGGTACAAGTTAAATATCCGAGAAAGCAAAAAATGGAAAAAGAAGTTGTGGTACGTATGTACAATGGAATATCACTCAGCAATGAGATCTACGTCATCAGGCCCGTAGCGGCATAATGAGTGGATGCAGGTACGACGATTCTACGAGAAATAAGTCACACAGAAAAAGAAAGATCATAAGATATCACTAATACACGGAACGTAAACTTGGCTACACATGAACTGAATTAGAAAACAGAACAGGGTCTCAAATTTAGAAAACCAACTTATGCTTGCTTATGGGGAAAGGTGAGTTGGGGTGCTGCATCAAACCAGAGATTGAAATTAGCACAAATACCGTTCCATAAGCCAAATATATAATAGACAAGACCTACTCCTTGCTCAACGAAATGGACTCAACACCCCATATTCAACGTCTGGGAATATACCTGACAAGTAAGAATCTTAAGACCCATGGATTTATATGTCTCCATAAGGAAGTCAAGCGTGTGTACAGTGGCCTAAACGCAGCAGTGAAAATCCGATAAATCCCATTAACAAAATAAATTTCAAAAACAAAACACATTGACAGTGAAATAGAGAGCAATTCTTAAATAATTCATTCAGGCCTTGTGATGCAACCTGGATTTACCACATCTACATTCAGTGCTGGTTGAGACATAAGGCTGGACACTTCAGGCTGATAGCATTGGTGAGGTTCGGTGAGCAAAGTCAGACCCTTTGAAGTCATACTGCATGGTACCCATTCCATGGGTCCCAACTCTCCAGGTTTAAGGGATTCTTCTTTCAGCTAAAACATGCATGGGAAACCCAGAGTATGGTCCACCGTGTGATTGGGAAACGTTTTCAAATGCATCTCAGGTTTCGTCCCCTGGTACTCGGGTGCACCGTTCCAGACGCTTTACTAACACTATCCCCACTTGGAGAGTCAGTGCCTTTAACCTCCTGTTGGGCACAGTTTGCAATTTCTGCGCAAGATGAACAGGAATAGGGAGAACCAATGAGAGACTAGCTGTAGGTGTCTGGACGGGCAAATGGAACGCTCATTTCCCAGCAGGAAGAGGAATTAACCAAAGCTCAGTGTGCCCTGCCGGAACCAGATTAGGGCCTGAAGCAATCCTGCGGTTTTGCGGCCAGCTCACAAGATAGCGAGTTGAAGAATGGAGCCCAGGGGCACTGTAATTCACAAACCTGCAGAGTTATGAATGACAGCTATCGTCCAAAAAAGTAATGAAGTAAGTCTTCGAAGAGGACTTGAAAGCGGGGCAGAATTTCAGGAAAACGATTTCATGGGGTAGACTGAAATTGCACTTAAAGCATAGGAAAAGAGGCAGAATGTCGACAATGATGCACTTGGCCAAAAAGGGCGTATGCGTTTTTTCCTGAATATATTCAGGAAAAAACGCATACGCCCTTTTTGGCCAACCAAGCAAGCGTGTAAAGGAAATCTGCACTACAATGAAGTCTCACTGCCCCCCGGTCAAAAGGGCCATCTGAAACAAGTGTAAAATCCAGAAAGGCAGGACAGGTCATGGAGAACAGGGAGCCTTGTTATGCTGATGGGCGGTATGTAAATTGCCAACAGCCACTATGGAGAAGTGTATGGTGTTTCCTGAAACACGTAGGGAACAAAGCAACACAGCCTATGGCATTTGCACTTAGGGTCCTATAGATTAGGGAAATTAAAATCAAAAACACACAGCCACCCCAAAGTTTGGGACGGCTCTGTTTACAAGAACCTCGTCTACGGTACTAGTTAAATATCCGAGAAAGCAAAAAATGGATAAAGAAGTTGTGGTACGTACGTACAATGGAATATCACTCAGCAATGAGATCTACGTCATCAGGCCCGTAGCGGCATAATGAGTGGATGCAGGTACGACGATTCTAGGAGAAATAAGTCACACAGAAAAAGAAAGATCATAAGATATCACTAATACACGGAACGTAAACTTGGCTACACATGAACTGAATTACAAAACAGAACAGGGTCTCAAATTTAGAAAACCAACTTATGCTTGCTTATGGGGAAAGGTGAGTTGGGGTGCTGCATCAAACCAGAGATTGAAATTAGCACAGATACCGTTCCATAAGCCAAATATATAATAGATAAGACCGCCTCATTGCTCAACGAAATGGACTCAACACCCCATATTCAACGTCTGGGAATATACCTGACAAGTAAGAATCTTAAGACCCATGGATTTATATGTCTCCATAAGGAAGTCAAGCGTGTGTACAGTGACCTAAACGCAGCAGTGAAAATCCGATAAATCCCATTAACAAAATAAATTTCAAAAACAAAACACAATGACAGTGAAATAGAGATCAATTCTTAAATAATTCATTCAGTCCTTGTGATGCAACCTGGATTTACCACATCTACACCCAGAGATGGTTGAGACATAAGGCTGGACACTTCGGGCTGATAGCATTGGTGAGGTTCGGTGAGCAAAGGCAGACCCTTTGAAGTCATACTGCATGGTACCCATTCCATGGGTCCCAAATCTCCAGGTTTAATGGATTCTTCTTTCAGCTAAAACATGCATGGGAAACCCAGAGTATGGTCCACCGTGTGATTGGGAAACGTTTTCAAATGCATCTCAGGTTTCATCCCCTGGTACTCGGGTGCACCGTTCCAGACGCTTTACTAACACTATCCCCAATTGGAGAGTCAGTGCCTTTAACCTCCTGTGTGTCACAGTTTGCAATTTCTGCGCAAGATGAACAGGAATAGGGAGAACCAATGAGAGACTAGCTGTAGGTGTCTGCACGGGCAAATGGAACGCTCATTTCCCACCAGGAAGAGGAATTAACCAAAGGCTCAGCGTGCCCTGCCGGAACCAGATTAAGGCCTGAAGCAATCCTGCGGTTTTGCGGCCAGCTCAGAAGATAGCGAGTTGAAGAAAGGAGCCCAGGGGCACTGTAATTCACAAACCTGCAGAGTTATGAATGACAGCTATCGTCCAAAAAAGTATTGAAGTAAGTCTTCGAAGAGGACTTGAAAGCGGGGCAGAATTTCAGTAAAACGATTTCATGGGGTAGACTGGAATTGCACTTAAAGCATAGGAAAAGAGGCAGAATGTCGACAATGATGCACTTGGCCAAAAAGGGCGTATGCGTTTTTTCCTGAATATATTCAGGAAAAAACGCATACGCCCTTTTTGGCCAACCAAGCAAGCGTGTAAAGGAAATCTGCACTACAATGAAGTCTCACTGCCCCCCGGTCAAAAGGGCCATCTGAAACAAGTGTAAAATCCAGAAAGGCAGGACAGGTCATGGAGAACAGGGAGCCTTGTTATGCTGATGGGCGGTATGTAAATTGCCAACAGCCACTATGGAGAAGTGTATGGTGTTTCCTGAAACACGTAGGAAACAAAGCAACACAGCCTATGGCATTTCCACTTAGGGTCCTATAGATTAGGGAAATTAACATCAAAAACACACAGCCACCCCAAAGTTTGGGACGGCTCTGTTTACAAGAACCTCGTCTACGGTACAAGTTAAATATCCGAGAAAGCAAAAAATGGAAAAAGAAGTTGTGGTACGTACGTACAATGGAATATCACTCAGCAATGAGATCTACGTCATCAGGCCCGTAGCGGCATAATGAGTGGATTCAGGTACGACGATTGTACGAGAAATACGTCACACAAAAAAGAAAGATCATAAGATATCACTAATACACGGAACGTAAACTTGGCTACACATGAACTGAATTACAAAACAGAACAGGGTCTCAAATTTAGAAAACCAACTTATGCTTGCTTATGGGGAAAGGTGAGTTGGGGTGCTGCATCAAACCAGAGATTGAAATTAGCACAGATACCGTTCCATAAGCCAAATATATAAGAGACAAGTCCTACTCCTTGCTCAACGAAATGGACTCAACACCCCATATTCAACGTCTGGGAATATACCTGACAAGTAAGAATCTTAAGACCCATGGATTTATACGTCTCCATAAGGAAATCAAGCGTGTGTACAGTGGCCTAAACGCAGCAGTGAAAATCCGATAAATCCCATTAACAAAATAAATTTCAAAAACAAA
The DNA here is from genome assembly GCF_059928025.1 of Delphinapterus leucas. Lineage (NCBI taxonomy): Eukaryota > Metazoa > Chordata > Mammalia > Artiodactyla > Monodontidae > Delphinapterus > Delphinapterus leucas. The sequence goes on along the minus strand of NW_028322232.1, from coordinate 6,085,645 downwards.
ACACAATGACAGTGAAATAGAGAGCAATTCTTAAATAATTCATTCAGGCCTTGTGATGCAACCTGGATTTACCACATCTACACCCAGAGCTGGTTGAGACATAAGGCTGGACACTTCGGGCTGATAGCATTGGTGAGGTTCGGTGAGCAAAGGCAGACCCTTTGAAGTCATACTGCATGGCACCCATTCCATGTGTCCCAACTCTCCAGGTTTAAGGGATTCTTCCTTCAGCTAAAACATGCATGGGAAACCCAGAGTATGGTCCACCGTGAGATTGGGAAACGTTTTCAAATGCATCTCAGGTTTCGTTCTCTGGTACTCGGGTGCACCGTTCCAGACGCTTTACTAACACTATCCCCACTTGGAGAGTCAGTGCCTTTAACCTCCTGTTTGGCACAGTTTGCAATTTCTGCGCAAGATGAACAGGAATAGGGAGAACCAATGAGAGACTAGCTGTAGGTGTCTGCACGGGCAAATGGAACGCTCATTTCCCACCAGGAAGAGGAATTAACCAAAGGCTCAACGTGCCCTGCTGGAACCCGATTAGGGCCTGAAGCAATCCTGCAGTTTTGCGGCCAGCTCACAAGATAGCGAGTTGAAGAAAGGAGCCCAGGGGCACTGTAATTCACAAACCTGCAGAGTTATGAATGACAGCTATCATCCAAAAATGTATTGAAGTAAGTCTTCGAAGAGGACTTGAAAGCGGGGCAGAATTTCAGGAAAACGATTTCATGGGGTAGACTGGAATTGCACTTAAAGCATAGGAAAAGAGGCAGAATGTCCACAATGATGCACTTGGCCAAAAAGGGCATATGCGTTTTTTCCTGAATATATTCAGGAAAAAACACATAAGCACTTTTTGGCCAACCAAGCAAGCGTGTAAAGGAAATCTGCACTACAATGAAGTCTCACTGCCCCCCGGTCAAAAGGGCCATCTGAAACAAGTGTAAAATCCAGAAAGGCAGGACAGGTCATGGAGAACAGGGAGCCTTGTTATGCTGATGGGCGGGATGTAAATTGCCAACAGCCACTATGGAGAAGTGTATGGTGTTTCCTGAAACACGTAGGAAACAAAGCAACACAGCCTATGGCATTTCCACTTAGGGTCCTATAGATTAGGGAAATTAAAATCAAAAACACACAGCCACCCCAAAGTTTGGGACGGCTCTGTTTACAAGAACCTCGTCTACGGTACTAGTTAAATATCCGAGAAAGCAAAAAATGGATAAAGAAGTTGTGGTACGTACGTACAATGGAATATCACTCAGCAATGAGATCTACGTCATCAGGCCCGTAGCGGCATAATGAGTGGATGCAGGTACGACGATTCTACGAGAAATAAGTCACACAGAAAAAGAAAGATCATAAGATATCACTAATACACGGAACGTAAACTTGGCTACACATGAACTGAATTACAAAACAGAACAGGGTCTCAAATTTAGAAAACCAACTTATGCTTGCTTATGGGGAAAGGTGAGTTGGGGTGCTGCAACAAACCAGAGATTGAAATTAGCACAGATACCGTTCCATAAGCCAAATATATAATAGACAAGACCTACTCCTTGCTCAACGAAATGGACTCAACACCCCATATTCAACGTCTGTGAATATACCTGACAAGTAAGAATCTTAAGACCCATGGATTTATATGTCTCCATAAGGAAGTCAAGCGTGTGTACAGTGGCCTAAACGCAGCAGTGAAAATCCGATAAATCCCATTAACAAAATAAATTTCAAAAACAAAACACAATGACAGTGAAATAGAGAGCAATTCTTAAATAATTCATTCAGGCCTTGTGATGCAACCTGGATTTACCACATCTGCACCCAGAGCTGGTTGAGACATAAGGCTGGACACTTCGGGCTGATAGCATTGGTGAGGTTCGGTGAGCAAAGGCAGACCCTTTGAAGTCATACTGCATGTTACCCATTCCATGGGTCCCAACTCTCCAGGTTTAAGGGATTCTTCCTTCAGCTAAAACATGCAAGGGGAACCCAGAGTATGGTCCACCGTGTGATTGGGAAACGTTTTCAAATGCATCTCAGGTTTCGTCCCCTGGTACTCGGGTGCACCGTTCCAGACGCTTTACTAACACTATCCCCACTTGGAGAGTCAGTGCCTTTAACCTCCTGTTTGTCACAGTTTGCAATTTCTGCGCAAGATGAACAGGAATAGGGAGAACCAATGAGAGACTAGCTGTAGGTGTCTGCACGGGCAAATGGAACGCTCATTTCCCACCAGGAAGAGGAATTAACCAAAGGCACAGCGTGCCCTGCCGGAACCAGATTAGGGCCTGAAGCAATCCTGCGGTATTGCGGCCAGCTCACAAGATAGCGAGTTGAAGAATGGAGCCCAGGGGCACTGTAATTCACAAACCTGCAGAGTTATGAATGACAGCTATCGTCCAAAAAAGTAATGAAGTAAGTCTTCGAAGAGGACTTGAAAGCGGGGCAGAATTTCAGGAAAACGATTTCATGGGGTAGACTGAAATTGCACTTAAAGCATAGGAAAAGAGGCAGAATGTCGACAATGATGCACTTGGCCAAAAAGGGCGTATGCGTTTTTTCCTGAATATATTCAGGAAAAACCGCATACGCCCTTTTTGGGCAACCAAGCAAGCGTGTGAAGGAAATCTGCACTACAATGAAGTCTCACTGCCCCCCGGTCAAAAGGGCCATCTGAAACAAGTGTAAAATCCAGAAAGGCAGGACAGGTCATGGAGAACAGGGAGCCTTGTTATGCTGATGGGCGGTATGTAAATTGCCAACAGCCACTATGGAGAAGTGTATGCTGTTTCCTGAAACACGTAGGAAACAAAGCAACACAGCCTATGGCATTTCCACTTAGGGTCCTATAGATTAGGGAAATTAACATCAAAAACACACAGCCACCCCAAAGTTTGGGACGGCTCTGTTTACAAGAACCTCGTCTACGGTACAAGTTAAATATCCGAGAAAGCAAAAAATGGAAAAAGAAGTTGTGGTACGTACGTACAATGGAATATCACTCAGCAATGAGATCTACGTCATCAGGCCCGTAGCGGCATAATGAGTGGATGCAGGTACGACGATTCTACGAGAAATAAGTCACACAGAAAAAGAAAGATCATAAGATATCACTAATATACGAAACGTAAACTTCTCTACACATGAACTGAATTACAAAACAGAACAGGGTCTCAAATTTAGAAAACCAACTTATGCTTGCTTATGGGGAAAGGTGAGTTGGGGTGCTGCAACAAACCAGAGATTGAAATTAGCACAGATACCGTTCCATAAGCCAAATATATAATAGACAAGACCTACTCCTTGCTCAACGAAATGGACTCAACACCCCATATTCAACGTCTGGGAATATACCTGACAAGTAAGAATCTTAAGACCCATGGATTTATATGTCTCCATAAGGAAGTCAAGCGTGTGTACAGTGGCCTAAACGAAGCAGTGAAAATCCGATAAATCCCATTAACAAAATAAATTTCAAAAACAAAACACAATGACAGTGAAATAGAGAGCAATTCTTAAATAATTCATTCAGGCCTTGTGATGCAACCTGGATTTACCACATCTACACCCAGAGCTGGTTGAGACATAAGGCTGGACACTTCGGGCTGATAGCATTGGTGAGGTTCGGTGAGCAAAGGCAGACCCTTTGAAGTCATACTGCATGGTACCCATTCCATGGGTCCCAACTCTCCAGGTTTAAGGGATTCTTCCTTCAGCTAAAACATGCATGGGAAACCCAGAGTATGGTCCACCGTGTGATTGGGAAACGTTTTCAAATGCATCTCAGGTTTCGTCCCCTGGTACTCGGGTGCACCGTTCCAGACGCTTTACTAACACTATCCCCACTTGGAGAGTCAGTGCCTTTAACCTCCTGTTTGTCACAGTTTGCAATTTCTGCGCAAGATGAACAGGAATAGGGAGAACCAATGAGAGACTAGCTGTAGGTGTCTGCACGGGCAAATGGAACGCTCATTTCCCACCAGGAAGAGGAATTAACCAAAGGCTCAGTGTGCCCTGCCGGAACCAGATTAGGGACTGAAGCAATCCTGCGGTTTTGCGGCCAGCTCACAAGATAGCGAGTTGAAGAATGGAGCCCAGGGGCACTGTAATTCACAAACCTGCAGAGTTATGAATGACAGCTATCGTCCAAAAAAGTAATGAAGTAAGTCTTCGAAGAGGACTTGAAAGCGGGGCAGAATTTCAGGAAAACGATTTCATGGGGTAGACTGGAATTGCACTTAAAGCATAGGAAAAGAGGCAGAATGTCGACAATGATGCACTTGGCCAAAAAGGGCGTATGCTTTTTTTCCTGAATATATTCAGGAAAAAACGCATACGCCCTTGTTGGCCAACCAAGCAAGCGTGTATAGGAAATCTGCACTACAATGAAGTCTCACTGCCCCCCGGTCAAAAGGGCCATCTGAAACAAGTGTAAAATCCAGAAAGGCAGGACAGGTCATGGAGAACAGGGAGCCTTGTTATGCTGATGGGCGGGATGTAAATTGCCAACAGCCACTCTGGAGAAGTGTATGGTGTTTCCTGAAACACGTAGGAAACAAAGCAACACAGCCTATGGCCCTTCCACATAGGGTCCTCTAGCTTAGGGAAATTAAAATCAAAAACACACAGCCACCCCAAAGTTTGGGACGGCTCTGTTTACAAGAACCTCGTCTACGGTACAAGTTAAATATCCGAGAAAGCAAAAAATGGAAAAAGAAGTTGTGGTACGTACGTACAATGGAATATCACACAGCAATGAGATCTACGTCATCAGGCCCATAGCGGCATAATGAGTGGATGCAGGTACGACGATTCTACGAGAAATAAGTCACACAGAAAAAGAAAGATCATAAGATATCACTAATACACGGAACGTAAACTTGGCTACACATGAACTGAATTACAAAACAGAACAGGGTCTCAAATTTAGAAAACCAACTTATGCTTGCTTATGGGGAAAGGTGAGTTGGGGTGCTGCATCAAACCAGAGATTGAAATTAGCACAGATACCGTTCCATAAGCCAAATATATAATAGATAAGACCGACTACTTGCTCAACGAAATGGACTCAACACCCCATATTCAACGTCTGGGAATATACCTGACAAGTAAGTATCTTAAGACCCATGGATTTATATGTCTCCATAAGGAAGTCAAGCGTGTGTACAGTGACCTAAACGCAGCAGTGAAAATCCGATAAATCCCATTAACAAAATAAATTTCAAAAACAAAACACAATGACAGTGAAATAGAGATCAATTCTTAAATAATTCATTCAGGCCTTGTGATGCAACCTGGATTTACCACATCTACACCCAGAGCTGGTTGAGACATAAGGCTGGACACTTCGGGCTGATAGCATTGGTGAGGTTCGGTGAGCAAAGGCAGACCCTTTGAAGTCATACTGCATGGTACCCATTCCATGGGTCCCAACTATCCAGGTTTAACGGATTCTTCTTTCAGCTAAAACATGCATGGGAAACCCAGAGTATGGTCCACCGTGTGATTGGGAAACGTTTTCAAATGCATCTCAGGTTTCATCCCCTGGTACTCGGGTGCACCGTTCCAGACGCTTTACTAAAACTATCCCCACTTGGAGAGTCAGTGCCTTTAACCTCCTGTGTGTCACAGCTTGCAATTTCTGCGCAAGATGAACAGGAATAGGGAGAACCAATGAGAGACTAGCTGTAGGTGTCTGCACGGGCAAATGGAACGCTCATTTCCCACCAGGAAGAGGAATTAACCAAAGGCTCAGCGTGCCCTGCCAGAACCAGATTAAGGCCTGAAGCAAACCTGCGGTTTTGCGGCCAGCTCACATGATAGCGAGTTGAAGAAAGGAGCCCAGGGGCACAGTAATTCACAAACCTGCAGAGTTATGAATGACAGCTATCATCCAAAAATGTATTGAAGTAAGTCTTCGAAGAGGACTTGAAAGCGGGGCAGAATTTCAGGAAAACGATTTCATGGGGTAGACTGGAATTGCACTTAAAGCATAGGAAAAGAGGCAGAATGTCCACAATGATGCACTTGGCCAAATAGGGCGTATGCGTTTTTTCCTGAATATATTCAGGAAAAAACGCATACGCACTTTTTGGCCAACCAAGCAAGCGTGTAAAGGAAATCTGCACTACAATGAAGTCTCACTGCCCCCCGGTCAAAAGGGCCATCTGAAACAAGTGTAAAATCCAGAAAGGCAGGACAGGTCATGGAGAACAGGGAGCCTTGTTATGCTGATGGGCGGGATGTAAATTGCCAACAGCCACTGTGGAGAAGTGTATGGTGTTTCCTGAAACACGTAGGAAACAAAGCAACACAGCCTATGGCATTTCCACTTAGGGTCCTATAGATTAGGGAAATTAACATCAAAAACACACAGCCACCCCAAAGTTTGGGACGGCTCTGTTTACAAGAACCTCGTCTACGGTACAAGTTAAATATCCGAGAAAGCAAAAAATGGAAAAAGAAGTTGTGGTACGTACCTACAATGGAATATCACTCAGCAATGAGATCTACGTCATCAGGCCCGTAGCGGCATAATGAGTGGATGCAGGTACGACGATTCTACGAGAAATAAGTCACACAGAAAAAGAAAGATCATAAGATATCACTAATACACGGAACGTAAACTTGGCTACACATGTACTGAATTAAAAAACAGAACAGGGTCTCAAATTTAGAAAACCAACTTATGCTTGCTTATGGGGAAAGGTGAGTTGGGGTGCTGCAACAAACCAGAGATTGAAATTAGCACAGATACCGTTCCATAAGCCAAATATATAATAGACAAGACCTACTCCTTGCTCAACGAAATGGACTCAACACCCCATATTCAACGTCTGGGAATATACCTGACAAGTAAGAATCTTAAGACCCATGGATTTATATGTCTCCATAAGGAAGTCAAGCGTGTGTACAGTGGCCTAAACGCAGCAGTGAAAATCCGATAAATCCCATTAACAAAATAAATTTCAAAAACAAAACACAATGACAGTGAAATAGAGAGCAATTCTTAAATAATTCATTCAGGCCTTGTGATGCAACCTGGATTTACCACATCTACACCCAGAGCTGGTTGAGACATAAGGCTGGACACTTCGGGCTGATAGCATTGGTGAGGTTCGGTGAGCAAAGGCAGACCCTTTGAAGTCATACTGCATGGTACCCATTCCATGGGTCCCAACTCTCCAGGTTTAAGGGATTCTTCCTTCAGCTAAATCATGCATGGGAAACCCAGAGTATGGTCCACCGTGTGATTGGGAAACGTTTTCAAATGCATCTCAGGTTTCGTCCCCTGGTACTCGGGTGCACCGTTCCAGACGCTTTACTAACACTATCCCCACTTGGAGAGTCAGTGCCTTTAACCTCCTGTTTGTCACAGTTTGCAATTTCTGCGCAAGATGAACAGGAATAGGGAGAACCAATGAGAGACTAGCTGTAGGTGTCTGCACGGGCAAATGGAACGCTCATTTCCCACCAGGAAGAGGAATTAACCAAAGGCTCAGCGTGCCCTGCCGGAACCAGATTAGGGCCTGAAGCAATCCTGCGGATTTGCGGCCAGCTCACAAGATAGCGAGTTGAAGAATGGAGCCCAGGCGCACTTTAATTCACAAACCTGCAGAGTTATGAATGACAGCTATCGTCCAAAAAAGTATTGAAGTAAGTCTTCGAAGAGGACTTGAAAGCGGGGCAGAATTTCAGGAAAACGATTTCATGGGGTAGACTGGAATTGCACTTAAAGCATAGGAAAAGAGGCAGAATGTCGACAATAATGCACTTGGCCAAAAAGGGCGTATGCTTTTTTTCCTGAATATATTCAGGAAAAACCGCATACGCCCTTGTTGGCCAACCAAGCAAGCGTGTATAGGAAATCTGCACTACAATGAAGTCTCACTGCCCCCCGGTCAAAAGGGCCATCTGAAACAAGTGTAAAATCCAGAAAGGCAGGACAGGTCATGGAGAACAGGGAGCCTTGTTATGCTGATGGGCGGGATGTAAATTGCCAACAGCCACTCTGGAGAAGTGTATGGTGTTTCCTGAAACACGTAGGAAACAAAGCAACACAGCCTATGGCACTTCCACTTAGGGTCCTATAGCTTAGGGAAATTGAAATCAAAAACACACAGCCACCCCAAAGTTTGGGACGGCTCTGTTTACAAGAACCTCGTCTACGGTACAAGTTAAATATCCGAGAAAGCAAAAAATGGAAAAAGAAGTTGTGGTACGTACGTACAATGGAATATCACTCAGCAATGAGATCTACGTCATCAGGCCCGTAGCGGCATAATGAGTGGATGCAGGTACGACGATTCTACGAGAAATAAGTCACACAGAAAAAGAAAGATCATAAGATATCACTAATACACTGAACGTAAACTTCTCTACACATGAACTGAATTACAAAACAGAACAGGGTCTCAAATTTAGAAAACCAACTTATGCTTGCTTATGGGGAAAGGTGAGTTGGGGTGCTGCATCAAACCAGAGATTGAAATTAGCACAGATACCGTTCCATAAGCCAAATATATAATAGAGAAGACCTACTCCTTGCTCAACGAAATGGACTCAACACCCCATATTCAACGTCTGGGAATATACCTGACAAGTAAGAATCTTAAGACCCATGGATTTATATGTCTCCATAAGGAAGTCAAGCGTGTGTACAATGGCCTAAACGCAGCAGTGAAAATCCGATAAATCCCATTAACAAAATAAATTTCAAAAACAAAACACAATGACAGTGAAATAGAGAGCAATTCTTAAATAATTCATTCAGGCCTTGTGATGCAACCTGGATTTACCACATCTACACCCAGAGCTGGTTGAGACATAAGGCTGGACACTTCGGGCTGATAGCATTGGTGAGGTTCGGTGAGCAAAGCAGACCCTTTGAAGTCATACTTCATGGTACCCATTCCATGGTTCCCAACTCTCCAGGTTTAAGGGATTCTTCTTTCAGCTAAAACATGCATGGGAAACCCAGAGTATGGTCCACCGTGTGATTGGGAAACGTTTTCAAATGCATCACAGGTTTCGTCCCCTGGTACTCGGGTGCACCGTTCCAGACGCTTTACTAACACTATCCCCACTTGGAGAGTCAGTGCCTTTAACCTCCTGTTTGTCACAGTTTGCAATTTCTGCGCAAGATGAACAGGAATAGGGAGAACCAATGAGAGACTAGCTGTAGGTGTCTGCACGGGCAAATGGAACGCTCATTTCCCACCAGGAAGAGGAATTAACCAAAGGCTCAGCGTGCCCTGCCGGAACCAGATTAGGGCCTGAAGCAATCCTGCGGTTTTGCGGCCAGCTCACAAGATAGCGAGTTGAAGAAAGGAGCTCAGGCGCACTGTCATTCACAAACCTGCAGAGTTATGAATGACAGCTATCATCCAAAAATGTATTGAAGTAAGTCTTCGAAGAGGATTTGAACGCGGGGCAGGATTTCAGGAAAACGATTTCATGGGGTAGACTGCAATTGCACTTAAAGCATAGGAAAAGAGGCAGAATGTCCACAATGATGCACTTGGCCAAAAAGGGCGTATGCGTTTTTTCGTGAATATATTCAGGAAAAATCGCATACGCCCTTTTTGGCCAACCAAGCAAGTGTGTAAAGGAAATCTGCACTACAATGAAGTCTCACTGCCCCCCGGTCAAAAGGGCCATTTGAAACAAGTGTAAAATCCAGAAAGGCAGGACAGGTCATGAAGAACAGGGAGCCTTGTTTTGCTGATGGGCGGGATGTAAATTGCCAACAGCCACTGTGGAGAAGTGTATGGTGTTACCTGAAACACGTAGGAAACAAAGCAACACAGCCTATGGCACTTCCACTTAGGGTTCTATAGCTTAAGGAAATTAAAATCAAAAACACACAGCCACCCCAAAGTTTGGGACGGCTCTGTTTACAAGAACCTCGTCTACAGTACAAGTTAAATTACCGAGAAAGCAAAAAATGGATAAAGAAGTTGTGGTACGTACGTACAATGGAATATCACTCAGCAATGAGATCTACGTCATCAGGCCCGTAGCGGCATAATGAGTGGATGCAGGTACGACGATTCTACGAGAAATAAGTCACACAGAAATAGAAAGATCATAAGATATCACTAATACACGGAACGTAAACTTGGCTACACATGAACTGAATTACAAAACAGAACAGGGTCTCAAATTTAGAAAACCAACTTATGCTTGCTTATGGGGAAAGGTGAGTTGGGGTGCTGCATCAAACCAGAGATTGAAATTAGTACAGATACCGTTCAATAAGCCAAATATATAATAGACCAGACCTACTCCTTGCTCAACAAAATAGACTCAACACCCCATATTCAACGTCTGGGAATATACCTGACAAGAAAGAATCTTAAGACCCATGGATTTATATGTCTCCATAAGGAAGTCAAGCGTGTGTACAGTGGCCTAAACGCAGCAGTGAAAATCCGATAAATCTCATTAAAAAAATAAATTTCAAAAACAAAACACAATGACAGTGAAATAGAGAGCAATTCTTAAATAATTCATTCAGGCCTTGTGATGCAACATGGATTTACCACATGTACACCCAGAGCTGGTTGAGACATAAGGTGGACACTTCGGGCTGATAGCATTGGTGAGGTTTGGTGAGCAAACGCAGACCCTTTGAAGTCACACTGCATGGTAGCCATTCCATGTATCCCAACTCTCCAGGTTTAAGGGATTCTTCCTTCAGCTAAAACATGCATGGGAAACCCAGAGTATGGTCCACCGTGTGATTGGGAAACGTTTTCAAATGCATCTCAGGTTTCGTCCCCTGGTACTCGAGTGCACCGTTCCATACGCTTTACTAACACTATCCCCACTTGGAGAGTCAGGGCCTTTAACCTCCTGTTTGGCACAGTTTGCAATTTCTGCGCAAGATGAACAGGAATAGGGAAAACCAATGAGAGAGTAGCTGTAGGTTTCTGCACGGGCAAATGGAAGGCTCATTTCCCACCAGGAAGAGGAATTAACCAAAGGCTCAGCGTGCCCTGCCGGAACCAGATTAGGGCCTGAAGAAATCCTGCGGTTTTGCGGCCAGCTCACAAGATAACGAGTTGAAGAAAGGAGCCCAGGGGCACTGTAATTCACAAACCTGCAGAGTTATGAATGACAACTATCATCCAAAAATGTATTGAAGTAAGTCTTCGAAGAGGACTTGAAAGCTGGGCAGAATTTCAGGAAAACGATTTCATGGGGTAGACTGGAATTGCACTTAAAGCATAGGAAAAGAGGCAGAATGTCGACAATTATGCACTTGGCCAAAAAGGGCGTATGCGTTTTTTCCTGAATATATTCAGGAAAAGACGCATACACACTTTTTGGCCAACCAAGCAAGCGTGTAAAGAAATCTGCACTACAATGAAGTCTCACTGCCCCCCGGTCAAAAGGGCCATCTGGAACAAGTGTAAAATCCAGAAAGGCAAGACAGGTCATGGAGAACAGGGAGCCTGGTTATGCTGATGGGCGGGATGGAAATTGCCAACAGCCACTCTGGAGAAATGTATGGTGTTTCCTGAAACACGTAGGAAACAAAGCAACACAGACTATGGCACTTCCACTTAGGGTCCTATAGCTTAGGGAAATTAAATTCAAAAACACACAGCCACCCCAAAATTTGGGACGGCTCTGTTTACAAGAACCTCGTCTACGGTACAAGTTAAATATCCGAGAAAGCAAAACATGGATAAAGTAGTTGTGGTACGTACGTACAATGGAATATCACTCAGCAATGAGATCTACGTCATCAGGCCTGTAGTGGGATAATGAGTGGATTCAGGTACGACGATTCTACGAGAAATAAGTCACACAGGAAAAGAAACATCATAAGATATCACTAATACATGGAACGTAAACTTGGCTACACATGAACTGAATTACAAAACAGAACAGTGTCTCAAATTTAGAAAACCAACTTATGCTTGCTTATTGGGAAAGGTGAGTTGGGGTGCTGCATAAAACCAGAGATTGAAATTAGCACAGATACCATTCCATAAGCCAAATATATAATAGAAAAGACCTACTCCTTGCTCAACGAAATGGACTCAACACCCCATATTCAATGCCTGGTAAGATAGCTGACAATTAAGAATCTTAAAACCCATGGATTTATATGTCGCCATAAGGAAATCAAGCGTGTGTACAGCGGCCTAAACACAGCAGTGAAAATCCGATAAATCCCATTATCAAAATAAATTTCAAAAACAAAACACAATGACAGTGAAATAGAGAGCAATTCTTAAATAATTCATTCAGGGCTTGTGATGAAACCTGGATTAACCACATCTACACCCAGAACTGGGTGAGACATAAGGCTGACACTTCGGGCTGATAGAATTGGTGAGGTTCGGTGAGCAAAATCAGACCCTTTGAAATCATACTGCATGGTACCCATTCCATGGGTCCCAACTCTCCAGGTTTAAGGGATTCTTCCTTCAGCTAAAACATGCATGGGAAACCCACAGTACAGTGCACTGTGTGACCGGGAAACGTTTTCAAATGCATCTCAGTTTTCGTCCCCTGGTACGCGGGTTCACCATTCCAGACGCTTTACTAACACTCTCCCCACTTGGAGAGTCAGTGCCTTTAACCTCCTGTTTGGCACAGTTTGCAATTTCTGCGCAAGATGAACAGGAATAGGGAGAACCAATGAGAGACTAGCTGTAGGTGTCTGCACGGGCAAATGGAACGCTCATTTCCCACCAGGAAGAGGAATTAACCAAAGGCTCAGCGTGCCCTGCTGGAAAGAGATTATGTCCTGAAGCAATAGTGCGGTTTTGCGGACAGCTCACAATAAAACGAGTTGAAGAAAGGCCCTCAGGGGCACTGTAATTCACAAACCTGCAGAGTTATGAATGACTGCTATCGTCCAAAAATGTATTGAAGTAAGTCTTCGAAGAGGACTTGAAAGCGGGGCAGAATTTCAGGAAAACGATTTCAGGAGGTAGACTGGAATTGCACTTAAAGCATAGGAAAACAGGCAGAATGTCGACAATGATGCACTTGGCCAAAAAGGGCGTATGCGTTTTTTCCTGAATATATTCAGGAAAAAACGCATACGCCCTTTTTGGCCAACCAAGCAAGCGTGTAAAGGAAATCTGCACTACAATGAAGTCTCACTGCCCCCCGGTCCAATGGGCCATCTGAAACAAGTGTAAAATCCAGAAAGGCAGGACAGGTCATGGAGAAAAGAGAGCCTTGTTATGCTGATGGGCGGATGTATATTGCCAACAGCCCCTCTGGAGAAGTGTATGGTGTTTCCTGAAACACGTAGGATACAAAGCAACACAGCCTATGGCACTTCCACTTATGGTCCTATAGCTTAGGGAAATTAAAATCAAAAACCCCCAGCCACCCCAAAGTTTGGGATGGCTCTGTTTACAAGAACCTCATCTACGGTTGAAGTTAAATATCCGAGAAAGCAAAAAATGGATAAAGAAGTTGTGGTACGCACGTACAATGCAATATCACTCAGCAATGAAATCTACGTCATCAGGCCTGTAGCGGCATAATGAGTGGATTCAGGTACGATGATTCTATGAGAAATAAGTCACACAGAAAAAGAAACATCATAAGATATCAGTAATACACGGAATGTAAACTTGGATACACATAAACTGAAATACAAAACAGAACAGGGTCTCAAATTTAGCAAACCAACTTATGCTTGCTTACGGGGAAAGGTGAGTTGGGATGCTGCATAAAACCAGAGATTGAAATTAGCACAGATACCGTTCCATAAGCCAAATATATAATAGACAACACCTATTCCTTGCTCAACGAAATAGACTCAACACCCTATATTCAATGCCTGGGAAGATTCCTGACAAGGAAGAATCTTAAAACCCATGGATTTATATGTCTCCATAAGGAAATCAAGCGTGTGTACAGCGGCATAAAAGCAGCAGTGAAAATCCGATAAATCCCATTATCAAAATGAATTTCAAAAACAAAACACAATGACAGTGAAATACAGAGCAATTCTTAAATCATTCATTCAGGGCTTGTGATGCAACCTGTATTTGCCACATTTACACCCAGGGCTGGATGAGACCTAAGGCTGGACACTTCGGTCTGATAGCCTTGGTGAGGTTCGGTGAGCAAATGCAGACCCTTTGAAGTCATACTGCATGGTACCCATTCCATGGGTCCCAACTCTCCAGGTTTAAGGGATTCTTCCTTCAGCTAAAACATGCATGGGAAACCCAGAGTATGGTCTACCATGTGATTGGGAAACGTTTTCAAATGCATCTCAGTTTTCGTCCCCTGCTACTCGGGTTCACCATTCCAACGCTTTACTAACACTCTCCCACTTGGAGAGTCAGTGCCATTAACCTCCTGTTTGGCACAGTTTGGAATTTCTGCGCAAGATGAACAGGAATAGGGAGAACCAATGAGAGACTAGCTGTAGGTGTCTGCACGGGCAAATGGAACGCTCATTTCCCACCAGGAAGAGGAATTAACCAAAGGCTCAGCGTGCCCTGCCAGAAACAGATTAGGACCTGAAGCAATCCTGTGGTTTTGCGGCCAGCTCACAAGAAATCGAGTTGAAGAAAGGAGCTCAGGGACACTGTAATTCACAAACCTGCAGAGTTATAATTGACAGCTATCGTCCAAAAATATATTGAAGTAAGGCTGCAAAGAGGACTTGAAAGCGGGACAGAATTCCAGGAATACGATTTCAGGAGGTAGACGGGAAGACCTGTGAAAGTATAGGAGAAGAGTCAGAACCTCGACAGTGATGCACTTGGTCAAAAAGGGCATATGCGTTTCTTCCAGGGCCGTTATTAAAGAGCGTAGGAGGCTCCCAGCATGCTTCAGTGGCCAACAGAGGGCCTACGTCGCCAAGGCGACGTGAGCCATCCAGGCAGGAGTGACCTCACATCAGAGGGCCCACCTCACAGAAGGGTAAGGAACCCAGTCAGGATCAGACTCTCACCAGAGTGCCCACATAAGCAAGGGGCTGGGAACCAGGCAGGAGTGTCCTCACACCCGTGGGGCCACATCATCGAAAGTTGACGTACCCAGCACATGTGGCCTCAAACCAGAGGACCCACATCACCATGGGTCTCGGAGCGAGGCAGGCAGGATTAACCTCAAAACACATGGCCCATTGTATAAAAAAGGTGAGGAATCCAGCAGTTGGAATATCCCAGCAGGCGGCCCAGAGCACTGAGGCTATGGGATCCAGGCAGTGATGAACTCACAACAGAGGGCTCTCATCGTGATACTGTAAGCAACCCAGCCGTTGTAACCTCAGAGCACAAGGCCCACATCCCCATGGGGAAGGGAACCAAGCAGGAGTGTCATCGCACCGGTGGGCACACATCAGAAAATGTGGGGAGCCCAGCAGTTAGGGCCGGACGCCAGAGGGCCCTCATCACTGAGGAGAGGACGCTCCCAGCAAGCTCCAACTGCTACCAGATGGCCGACGTCGCCAATGCGGGGTGTGCCAGCCAGGCAGGAGTGACCTCAGAGCAGAGGGCCAACCACACAAAAGTGTGAGGAACCCAAAGAGGATCAGACTCTCACCGGAGGGCCCACATCACCAAGGGAATGGAAACCAGGCAGGAGTGTCCTCACACCAGTGGGGCCACATCACCGAAATGTGACGGACCCAGCACACGTGGCCTCAACCTACAGGACACACATCACCAAGGGGCTGGGAGTGAGGCAGGCAGGAGGAGCCTCCAAACAGAGGGCCCATAGCGTAAAAAAGGTGAGGAATCCCGCAGTTGGAACCTCCCAGCAGGTGGCCAGGAGCAGCGAGGCTATGGGATCCAGGCCTGACTGAACTCAAAACAGAGGGCCCTCATCATGAGACTGTGAGCAACCCAGCCGTTGGGATCTTAGAGCAGAAGGCCCACATTCCCATGTGGTTGGGAACCTGGCAGAAGTGTACTCGCACCACAGGGCGCACATCAGAGAATTTTGGGAGTCCAGAAGTTAGGGCCTGATGCCAGAGGGCCCTCATTACCAAGGGGAGGAGACCCCAAGCAGGCACCAACTCCCAACTGAGGGCCCATGTCGCCAAGGTGACGTGCAACAGCCAGGCAGGAGTGACCTCACAGCTGAGGGCCCACCTCACAGAATAGTGAGGAACCCAGCCAGGGTAAGACTCTCACCAGAGGGCCCACATCACCAAGGGCATCAGAACCAGGCAGGATTGTCTTCACACCAGGGTGGTCACATCATAGAAAGGTGAGGAACCCAGCACATGTGGCCTAAACAAGAGGATCCAGATCTCCAAGGGGCTCAGAGTGAGCCAGGCAGGAGTAGCCTCACAACACAGGGCCAATAGAATAAAAAAGCTGAGGAATCCTGCAGTGGGAACCTCCCAGCAGGCGGCCCAGAGCACCGAGTCTATGCGATCCAGGCCGCAGTGAACTCACAGCAGAGGGCCCACATCATGAAACTGTGAGCAACCCAGCCGTTGGGACCTCAGAGCAGAAGGCCCACATCCCCATGGGGTTGGGAACATGGCACGAGTGTCCTTGCACCACTTAGCACGTATCAGAAAATGTGGGTACCCAGCAGTTAGGGCCTGACGCCAGAGGGCCCTCATCACCGAGGGGAGGAGGCTCCCAGCAGGCTCCAACTGCCACAAGAGGGCCGACATTGCCAAGGCGGGGTGTGCCAGCCAGGCAGGAGTGACCTCACAGCAGAGGGCCCACCTCACAGAAGTGGGAGGAACCCAGCCAGGATCAGACTCTCACCAGAGGGCCCACATCACCAAGGGGATAGGAACCAGGCAGGAGTGTCCTCACACCAGTGGGGCCACATCATCGAAAGGTGAGGGACCCAGCACACGTGGCCTCAAACCAGAGGACACACATCACCAAGGGGCTGGGAGTGAGGCAGGCAGGAGGAGTCTCAAAACAGAGGGCCCATAGAAGGAAAAAGGTGAGGAATCCCGCAGTTGGAACCTCCCCGCAGGTGGCCAGGAGCAGCGAGGCTATGGGGTCCATGCCGGAGTGAACTCACACCAGAGGGCCCTCATCATGAAACTGAGCAACGTACCATTGGGACCTCAGAGCAGAAGGCCCACATTCCCATGGGGTTGGGAACCTGGCAGGAGTGTACTCGCACCACAGGGCGCACATCAGAAAATTTTGGGAGCCCAGGAGTTAGGGTCTGACGCCAGAGGGCCCTCATTACCGAGGGGAGGAGACTCCCAGCAGGCACCAACTCCCAGTTGAGGGCCCACGTCGCCAAGTTGACGTGTGCCAGCCAGGCAGGAGTGACCTCACAGCAGAGGGCCTACCTCACAGAAGGGTGAGGAACCCAGCCAGGATAAGACTCTCACCAGAGGGACCACATCACCAAGGGGATCGGAACAAGGCAGGAGTGTCCTCACACCAGTGTGGCCACATTATAGAAAGGTGAGGAACCCAGCACATGTGGCCTAAACCAGAGGACCCACATTTCCAAGGTGCTCCGAGTGAGGCAGGCAGGAGTAGCCTAACAACACAGGGCCCACAGAATAAAAAATGTGAGGAATCCAGCAGTTTGAACCTCCCAGCAGGTGGCCCAGAGCATGGAGTCTACGGGATCCAGGCCACAGTGAACTCACAGCAGAGGGCCCACATCATGAAACTGTGAGCAACCCAGCCAGTGGGACCTCAGAGCAGAAGGCCCACATCCCCATGGGGATGGGAACTCCGCAGGAGTGTCCTCGCACAACTTAGCACGTATCAGAAAATGTGGGAACCCAGCAGTTATGGCCTGACGCCAGAGGGCCCTCATCACGGAGGAGAGGAGGCTACCAGCAGGCTCCAAATGCCACCAGAGGGCCGACGTCACCAATGGAACGGGAGCAAGCCAGGCAGGAGTTACCTCACAGCAGAGGGCCCACCTCACAGAAGTGTGAGGAGCCCAAACAGGATCAGACTCTAACCAGAGCGCCCACATCACCAAGGGGATGGAAACCAGGCAGGAGTGTCCTCACACCAGTGGGGCCACATCAGCGAAAGGTGAGGAACACAGCACATGTGGCCTCAAACAAGGGGACACACATCACGAAAGGGCTGGGAGTGAGGCATGCAGGAGGAGACTCACAACAGAGCGCCCATAGAATAAAAAAGGTGAGGAACCCCGCAGTTGGAAGCTCCAAGCAGGTGGCCCAGAGCACCGAGGCTATGGGATGCATGCCGGAGTGAACTCACAGCAGAGGGCCCACATTCTGACACTGTGAGCAACCCAGCCGTTGGGACCTCAGAGCAGAAAGCCCACATCCACATGGGGATGGGACCCTGGCTGGAGTGTACTCGCACGACAGGGCGCACATCAGAAAATGTTGGGAGCCCTTGAGTTAGGGCCTGACGCAAGAGGGCCCTCATTACCGAGGGGAGGAGACTCCCAGCAGGCACCAACTCCCAACTGAGGGCCCACATCGCCAAGGTGACGTGTGCCAGCCAGGCAGGAGTGACCTCACAGCAGAGGGCCCACCTCCCAGAAGTGTGAGGAATCCAGACAGGATCAGACTCTCACCAGAGGGCCCCCATCACCAAGGGGATGGGAACCAGCCAGGAGTGTCCTCACACCAGTGGGGCCACATCATCAAAAGATGAGGAACCCATCACATGTGGCCTCAAACCAGAGGACACACATCACCAAGGGGCTAGGAGTGAGGCAGGTGTCTGGAGGGGCACATTTAACTCTAATTTCCCACCAGGAAGTGGAATGAACCAAAGTCTCAGAGTGCCGTGCCGGACACTGATTACGGCCTGAAGCAAACCTGCGGTTCTGTGGCCAGTTTTCAAGGAAACGAGTTAAGAAAGGAAATCACGGGCACTGTAATTCACAAACCTGCAGAGTTATAAATGACAGCTATTGGCAAAAATATATGGAAATAAGTCTGCAAAGAGGACTTGAAAACGTGGCAGAATTGCAGGAATCATATTTCAGGAGGTAGATTGGAATTGCATTTAAAGCATGTGAAAAGCGGCAGATCTTTGACAGTGATGCACTTGGACAAAAGTGCGTAAACATTTTTTCCTGAATATATTCAGGAAAAAACACATATGCCCTTTTTGGCCAACCAAGCACTCGAGAAATGGAAATCCGCACTACAATGAAGTCTCATTTCCCATTCGTCAAAAGGGCCATCTGAAAAAAGTGTAAAAACCAAAGAAACACAGGACAGGCCATGGAGAACAGGGAGCCTTGTTATGCTGATGGGCGGGATGTAAATTGCCAACAGACACTCTGGAGATGTTTATGGTGTATCCTGAAACATCTGAAAAACAAAGCTACAGACTCTAGGGCACTTCCACTTTTGGCCCTATAGCTTAGGAAAATTAAAATCAACAAGACACAGCCAACACAAAATTTAGGGCTGCTGGGTTTACAAGAACCTTGAGTCCAGTACAAATTAAATATCCCAGAAAGAAAAAAGTGGATAAAGGAGTTGTGCTACTTACGTACAACGGAATATCACTCAGCAATGAAATCAATGTCATCAGGCCTGTAGCAGCAAATTGAGTGGATTTAAGTATGATGATTCTAAGAGAAATAGGTCACACAGAGAAAGATAATTATCATAAGATATCACTAATAGAGAGAGTGTAAACTTGGCTACACATAAACTGAATTCCAAAACCGAACAGAGTCTCACGTTTAGATAAAAACTTATGCTTGCTTAAGGAGAAAGTTGAGTTGGGGTGCTGTATAAAACCAGAGATTGAAATTAGCACACATACCGTTCCATAAGCCAAATATATAATAGACAAGACCTACTCTTTGCTCAACGAAATAGACTCATCCATGGTGTATCACCTCACACCTGTTAGAATGGGCATCATCAGAAAATCTACAAACAACAAATGCTGGAAAGGGTGTGGAGATAAGGAACCCTCTTCCACTATTGTTGGGAATGTAAATTGATACAGTCACTGTGGAGAACATTATGGAGTTTCTTATAAAACTAAGAATAGAATTACCATATGATACAGCAACCCCACTACTGGGCATATACCCAGACAAAACCATAAATCAAAAAGAGACATTCACCGCAATGTTCATTGCATCACTATTTACAATATCCAGGTAATGGAAGCAACCTAAATGCCCACAGACAGACGAATGCATAAAGATGTGGTACATATATAAAATGGAATATTACTAAGCCATAAAAAGGAATGAAATTGGGTCATTTGTAGAGACGTTGATGGATCTAGAGACTGTCATACAGAGTGAAGTAAGTCAGAAGGAGAAAAACAAATCTTGTCTATTAATGCATATATGTGGAACCTAGAAAAATTGTACAGATGAACCGTTTTGCAAGGCAGAAATAGAGCAACAGATGTAGACAACAAACGTATGGACACCAAGGGGGGAAAGCTGTTGGGGCTGGTGGTGGGAGGAGTTGAGAGATTGGGATTGGCATGTATACATTTATATGTATAAAATAGATAACCAAAAAGAACCTGCTGTATAAAAAAATAAAATAAAATTCAAATTACAAAAAGTAAAACAGAAAAAATATTCTTCCCTTCACATACATGTATTTATATGAATAAATTATTTCCATGCTTATATCTGTAAATACAAAAAAGAGGAATAAAATCTACCTTGAAATAAAAACGAAAAAAAGAAAAAAACACAGAACCCACCAGTTACACAGAGGAAAACCGTATCAGGGCACTTGCTCCAGTTGTAAACAATTCTGAAGTTGGTCAGTGGTGGGGAATCATCTCCCATTCAGCCAGCAGGCCCCACGCAACAAGCGTCCTCATTGCAAAGCTGGGGGACGGTGCCGAGCCATCTGTGAGTAAACGTGGGCTGAGCCCCAGGCCAGCTGCTGCTGAAATGTTCCCACCCTTCCCAGGTAAAACACCTGAATATGTACAAGGACTTGAAAGCCTAGAGGAAGGGCCATGGAGCCACATGAGTGACAGCATGCCAGCCGACTTGGTCCCTGCAGGCCAGCCAGGATGGTCCTAGCCCTGGGTGCTCTTCTGGAAGATTTCCATTTCCCTGCCTGAGATACCCCTGCTGTCCCGGCCCCCACTGCTTTCTTCCTCACTCACCTCTGCCCAGGGAGAAATTCCAGCGGCAGGTATGGGTGACACATCCTCTTCTTTAGCAGGTGGCATCTTGGCAACTGCTGCAGAAAGTCCAGCAGAGCCCCACTCACACTGGGCCACCCACAAAGCCGTGGCCTCTCACTCCCTCCCACCAGTCCAGCCCCAAGACTGCTGACAGGGCAGAGAAAATGGCGTCAGGCACAGCTGCAGGGGCTCTTGCTGCCTGGAGCGGTGTTTATATTGATCTGAACCCAGGCACACCTGGGGAGGGCTGGCCGGCACGGTCGGGCTTCCCAGGCCAGCCAATAATCACCCCTCAGGGGCTCACAGTTGCAGCAACTGGAACTTGCTGAATCGGCCAGGTCCAAGGAACTGGTGTGGGCTCCTGAGAGTCAGGATAGACAAGGGGCTGCAGCTCTGGCTTGTTTTCTAATTATATTATCTGGCCCATGAGTGGGAGACAACTTCAGGAAAACCCTCTCCTAATGAGAGGAAACCAGGAGTCAGGGAGCGGAGGGGTGGGTGGTGGGTGGAGACAGAGGCCTGGTGTCCCGGGTGCAGTGGAAGTCTCTGGAAGACCAGGTGGAGGGAGGCCACACAGAGAGATGCCCAGGGTCACAGACCTGTCGGAGCTGCTGTTTGTTAGTTCAAGTCCTGCTCTGAGGTGCTCTGTGTCAGATCTGAGTGACAGGTGAGCTGGGAGTGCTCTGCAATGAGGGCGATATGCACGGTTCCTGTTTTCCCAGCCCTGCCATGATACCTGCAAGGGTAGCTCTGTATCCTGGGAGGGGCCTGACCACGAGAGCCCCATGGGCTGCAGGGGAAACTGCCCAGGGAACCCCATATCCTGGGAGGGGCCTGAACACGAGAGCCCCGTGGGCTGGGGTGGGGGTGGGTTACCTGCCCAGGTGAGCTCCATATCCTGGGATTCGCCTGACCTCGAGAGCCCCATGGGCTGCTGGAGTCCTGGTAAAGGGTGTCAGGACTGTCAGTGAAGCCACCGAGGATATACCTCCAGTAGTTCCTAAATCCAACACCGTGCTGGTCATTCTACCAACCACCAGGACATGGTATTCTGTATTAGTCTTCAATGATGCCTTCTTTTGTATTCTATTAGTCCCAGAGTCACAAGAAATTTTGGCTTGTGAGTGGCAGGACTCAACATACAACTAAAACAATACTTCCGGGCCGTGTTGCCCCAAGGGTTCAAAAATTCCCACACCATCTTTGGGGAAAGCTCAGCTAAAGAACTAAAAGTTCTACCTCTGGAAAAGGAAACACTCCTTCAATATGCAGACGACATTCTGATCGCCAGCCCTACTAAGGAGACCTCTGAACTACCAAGCCAATAAAGGATACAAGTTGTCCAAGAAAAAGCTCAAATATCACAGACTACGGTGACCTGCCTGGGCTTCATTCTCACAGAAGGTCGGAGAAGCCCATCTCAGGAAAGGGAAGAAACAGTTTACAGCCTTACCCATTTCTAAACCTAGAAGACAGCTTAGGGGTTCCTGGGGAGGCCAGGGTTGGTGCTTCTGGATCCCTAACTACAGTCTACTAGCTGGGCCTCTATATGAAACACTGAAAGGAAAAGATGATGATCCTTTTGAATAGAATCCAGAAGTGGCCTTTCAAGAATGGAAAGAGCAGTCAATTCAGACCCTTGCCCTGGAACTCCCTAATTGAGCTAAACCCTTTGACCTTTACATTCCTGGTGAATGGTGAATCGCTATTGGAGTATTAGTGCAAAAACTGGGACCACTTGAAATGGAACAATGCAAGAATGCCATCCCGGTAGGATAAACTACGGTCACCAATGGGCTTGGCCCACCGCCACATCTGGCCAAGATACTGGCGGTATCTGAAAACCTGGAAATCAGCAGCCCAAAAGGCCACCTCCCTCCTAAGGGAAAAGGACCCCACGTGGTGATCCTAAGCCCCAACCATGCCCTGAAGTTGCAGGGTTTGCTCCGTGGGCACACTGACCTCGAGTGAGGAGGCCCTCCAACTCCAACCTCCAGAGAGATAACCGGGGTAAAGGGGCACCATGACGACTCATGTGACCATCACTTGACCTGGAGTTTCTCTCATAAAACAACAAGAGTGTGTCCCAAAAGAGTAGACTACTGCTTGCAGGACTTACCGCACCCAGAGCGGACCTAATAATCTTGGCGGGGGAAGTGTATATCACGCTGTCACCATAGAAGAGCCTACAGACACTGTGATGATGGTGGCCAATAAGACCGGCTGGACTCCTGTTTACTTCAAAAGGCTGTTGACTCAGTGGCCATCATGGTCCTTCATCACCACTGACCCTGGACTGTCTGGGAGTTGAGCAGGCAGGGTCCTGACACCTGGTGCTCTTTTTACGTTAATTCAGGGGCCTAATTGAAGAAAGTGCAGACTACTGGTCAGAGCATCTAGGCTGGCAGAAACGGTCAGCCTAAGGTGGCCGAACAAATGCAGGGCGGGGTGAAACTGGACCTCACAGCGTCACTGCACATCTCCTTCCTGGACCCTTAAAGGTCATTAGAATCTATAACGCTTCCAATACTGGTGCTCAGGTGGACGAGCGGGGAGGCAGGAGGCCTGGGGACAATCAACGTCACCTGGAGGCTGCTGGGGAGAAGTTCTGACCCTCGCCCACGGGTATGAGGGCTCCTAACTCAGCACTCAGTAGTTACAGAAGAAGGGTCTGCACCCTCAGCACTCTAAGAATGAGGAAGGGGAAAAAAGGCAGAAGAGGGCTTTTTCCCAGGCAAAGCCCCTTAAAAATCCCTGGGAGATAAAAATAGAATCTGGGCAATAAAATAAAGTCTAACCTTTTTTATCCTTTGTGCTTTGTCTAATTTCACGTGCTCCTAGGGTCCCGCATACAGAGGTTCAACAGCCGGCACTTCAGACCAGATTTCCTAGTGCGGAATGGCTGGGTCGACACCTCAGCTCCTGGGACACAGTGCACACTCCGCGATATAGAGCCTGAGCTGCAGCCAACCGGACCATCTAGAGCTCCGCCCCCTCCCTCTCACTGACTCTGACAGGATCTCTACACAGCAGCCCAGCCCACAGCCCACGGGGTAGCACATGCTCTCACCTCTCCATTCTCTGATCAAAATATAAAGTTTCCTTTGCTTCTGAACCAAACTCAGTCTCAATCTGTTGGCTCCAATGACACTGGGCAGGGGGACACTTGTTGGGGTCCACTCTGGAGGATCAGTAACAGAAATTGAGAACATTGTAACTTCAATGAACAGATGTTTGAGCCAAACTGTAATTAACATAGAACAGTGTATAAGGCTCGGGTAAAATAAGATGTTTCTAACACTCCCATTTGATATTTCCATCACTTTATTATAAGCAAGTTCAGTGAAAAGGTTTGTCTTATTTGTCAGGTCAATATTAGAGAAACGAAGTGATTTCTTTCCAAGGATGTACATCTAAAAATCTTGGTTAAAGCTTCAATCTTGTTTTAAATGCTTTTCCATTGAAAATGATACCTCTCTTTCAGTTCCCCCAATTCTGAGAAGTATAAAATCTTATAATTTATTATTACCAAAGGGGAAAGGTGGGAGGAGGGATAAATTAACAGTTTGGGATTAACACATACACACTGCTATGTATAAAATCGATCATCAACAAGGAACTACTGTATAGCCCCGGGAACTACACTCAATATTTTACAATAACCTATAAGGGGAAATAATCTGAAAAAGAATAGATATTTTTATTGACATCATCTATTAATGACAGTTAAAATGGAACCTAAGGGAAGCCGGTGGTGAGTGCTTCTGACCCTGAAGACTTCAATCATCTAAAGTTTGGACTCTGCCTACTTCCCAAGGCCCTTAATGAACATATGTGTAGCCGTAGCTTAAAAAATTCCCCAGTTTGGGTTGTGGAGAGACACTGATTTTGTAAAAGCCCTGGTGTTCTCCTCACATGAATGGGACCCTTCCTACAGCTAAAACATGCCTGTCACACCCAGAGGATGGTATACCGTCTGATCGGGAAGAGTTTGGAAAAGGCATCTCATCTCCTCATCTCCTGGTGCTCGGGTTCACCCCTCCAGCGTCTTTACGAACAGTCTCCCCACTTGGAGATATCAGCACTGTCAACATCCTGTTGCAGACAGTTTGGAATTTGTCCAGAGGATGAAGCAGAAGGAGGAGGAACAATGAGAGACAAGTCCTAGGTGTTCAGACAGGCACATGTCACTCTTATTTCCAATCAGGAAGACGAATTGACCAAAGGCTAGGGTTGCCCATGGAAACAGAATAGGGCTTGAGGAAATTCCGCTGCTTTGTGGCCAGTTCCCATAAACACAAGTTGAAAAATGGAACTCAAGGACACTAAAGTTCACGAAACTGCAGAGTTGAAAATATCTATCACTGAAAAATGTCTTGAGGAAAGTCAGAGGAAAGGACTTGTAAGCAACGGAGAATGGCAGGAAAGGGATTGGAAGAGGTAGAAAGGACTCGCCATTAAGCACAAGAAAAGGGGCTGAACATTGCCAACATTGCAATTGGCCAAAAAGGGTGTATGCGTCTTTTTCTGTATGTATTCAAGAAAAGGGCATACACTTTTTTAGCCAACCAAACAGGTGGGCACTGGAAATCAATACTACAAAACATATCACTTCGCATCAGTCAGAAGAGCCTTCCTCATAAAGTGTAAACACCAGAAATGCAGGACAGGGCAAGGAGAAAAGGGAGCCCTCTGAGGCTTATACTGGAAATGTATATTGCCAACGGTCACTCTGGAGAAGTGTATTGTGTTTACTAAAGCATCTAAAAAATGAGCTACAGAGCACAGGGCACTTGCACTCATGGACGTATATCTTGGGAAAAACAAAAATCGAGAGGACACAGGCACCCCAATATTTACCGCCTCTATGTTTAAAAGATCCTCGACTAGGATATAATTTATAAGTCTCTGGAGGGAAAAAATGGATAGAGATGTGGCACTTATGTAGAGTGGAATATTACTCAGCCTGGAAATCAATGAAATATGGCCAGTTGTAACAACCACAGAGGAGTTACGTATGATCATTCGAAGTCACATAATTCAAAAAGAAAAAGACACACGATATTACTAATACATGGAATGTAAACGTGGCTACAAATGAACTGAATTACAAAACAGAACGGGGTCTCAAATTTAGAAAACCAACATATGCTTGCTTAAGGATAAAGGAGAGTTGGGGTGCTGCATAAAACCAGAGATAGAAATTAGCACAGATACCTTTCCATAAGCCAAATATGTAATAGTCAAGACCTACCAGTTGCTCAACGAAATGGACTAAACACCCCATATTCAACGCCTAGGAATACACCTGACTAGTAAGAATCTTCAAACCCATGGATTTATATGTCTCTGTAAGAGAATCAAGCGTGTGTATAGATTTATGAACGCAGCAGAGAAAATCCGATAAATCCAATTATCAAAATGAATTACAAAAACAAAACACAATGACAGTGAAATAGAGAGCTATTCTTAAACAATTCATTCAGAGCTTGTGATGCAACCTGGATTAACCACATCTGCACCAAGAGCTGAGTGAGACATAAGGTTGGACACTTCGGGCGGATAGCACTGGTGAGGTACGATGAGCAAATGCAGACCCTTTGAAGTCATACTGCATGGTACCCATTCCATGGGTCCCAACTCTCCAGGTTTAAGAGATTCTTCCTTCAGCTAAAACATGCATGGGAAACACAAAGTATGGTACACCATGTGGCTGGGAAGCGTTTTCAAATGCATCTCAGTTTTCGTCCCCTTTTACACGGGTTCACCATTCCAGACCCTTTACTAACACTCTCTCCACTTGGAGAGTCAGTGCATTTAACCTCCTGTTTGGCACAGTTTGCAATTTCTGCGCAAGATGAACAGGAATAGGGAGAACCAATGAGAGACTAGCTGTAGGTGTCTGCACGTGAAAATGGAACGCTCATTTCCCACCAGGAAGAGGGATTAACCAAAGGCTCAGCGTGCCGAGCAGGAAACAGATTAGGGCCTGAAGCAATCCTGCGGTTTTGCGGCCAGCTCACAAGAAAGCCAGTTGAAGAAAAGAGCTCAGGGGCACTGTAATTCACAAACCTGCAGAGTTATGAATGACAGCTATCGTCCAAAAATGTATTGAAGTAAGTCTTCGAAGAGGACTTGAAAGCGGGGCAGAATTTCAGGGAAACGATTTCAGGGGGTAGACTGGAATTGCACTTAAAGCATAGGAAAAGAGGCAGAATGTCGACAATGGTGCACTTGGCCAAAAAGTGCGTATGCGTTTTTTCCTGAATATATTCAGGAAGAAACGCATACGCCCTTTTTGGCCAACCAAGCAAGCGTGTAAAGGAAATCTGCACTACAATGATGTCTCACTACCCCCGGTCATAACGGTCATCTGAAACATGTGTAAAATCCAGAAAGGCAGGACAGGTCGTGGAGAACAGGGAGCCTTGTTATGCTGATGGGCGGGATGAAAATTGCCAACAGCCACTCTGGAAAAGTGTATGGTGTTTCCTGAAACACGTAGGAAACAAAGCAACACAGCCTATGGCACTTAAACTTATGGTCCTATAGCTTAGGGAAATTAAAATCAAAAACACACAGCCACCTCAAAGTTTGGGACGGCTCTGTTTACAAGAACCTCGTCTACGGTACAAGTTAAATATCCGAGAAAGCAAAAAATGGATAAAGAAGTTGTGGTACATACGTACAATGGAATATCTCTCAGCAATGAAATCTATGTCATCAGGCCCGTAGCGGCATAATGAGTGGATTCAGGTACGACGATTCTACGAGAAATAAGTCACACAGAAAAAGAAATATCATAAGATATCACTAATACATGGAACGTAAACTTGTCTACACATGAACTGAATTACAAAACAGAACAGGGTCTCAAATTTAGAAAACAAACTTATGCTTGCTTATGGGGAAAGGTGAGTTGGGGTGCTGCATCAAACCAGAGATTGAAATTAGCACAGATACCGTTCCATAAGCCAAATATATAATAGACAAGACCTACTCCTTGCTCAACGAAATGGACTCACACCCCATATTCAACGCCTGGGAATATACCTGACAAGTAAGAATCTTAAGACCCATGGATTTATATGTCTCCATAAGGAAATCAAGCGTGTGTACAGTGGCCTAAACGCAGCAGTGAAAATACGATAAATCCCATTATCAAAATATATTTCAAAAACAAAACACAATGACAGTGAAATAGAGAGCAATTCTTAAATAATTCATTCAGGGCTTGTGAATCAACCTGGATTTACCACATCTACACCCACAGCTCGGTGAGACATAAGGCTGGACACTTCGGGCTGATAGCATTGGTGAGGTTCGGTGAGCAAACGCAGACCCTTTGAAGTCATACTGCATGGTACCCATTCCATGGGTCCCAACACTCCAGGTTTAAGGGATTCTTCCTTCAGCTAAAACAAGCATGGGAAACCCAGAGTAATGTCCACCGTGTGATTGGGAAACGTTTTCAAATGCATCTCAGGTTTCGTCCCCTGGTACTCGGGTTCACCGTTCCAGACGCTTTACTAACACTCTACCCACTGGGAGACTCAGTGCCTTTAACCTCCTGTTTGGCACAGTTTGCAATTTCTGCGCAAGATGAACAGGAATAGGGAGAACAAATGAGAGACTAGCTGTAAGTGTCTGCAAGAGCAAATGGAACGCTCACTTCCCACCAGGAAGAGGGATTAACCAAAGGCTCAGCGAGCCCTGCCGGAACCAGATTAGGGCCTGAAGCAATCCTGCGGTTTTGCGGCCAGCTCACAAGAAAGCGAGTTGAAGAAAGGAGCTCAGGGGCACTGTAATTCACAAACCTGCAGAGTTATGAATGACAGCTATCGTCCAAAAATGTATTGAAGTAAGTCTTCGAAGAGGACTAGAAAGCGGGGCAGAATTTCAGGAAAACGATTTCAGGGCGTAGACTGGAATTGCACTTAAAGCATAGGAAAAGAGGCAGAATGTCGACAATGATGCACTTGGCCAAAAAGAGCGTATGCGTTTTTTCCTGAATATATTCAGGAAGAAACGCATACGCCCTTGTTGGCCAAACAAGCAAGCGTGTAAAGGAAATCTGCACTACAATGAAGTCTCACTGCCCCCCGGTCAAAAGGGCCATCTGAAAAAAGTGTAAAATCCAGAAAGGCAGGACAGGTCATGGAGAACAGGGAGCCTTGTTATGCTGATGCGCGGGATGAAAATTGCCAACAGCCACTCTGGAAAAGTGTATGGTGTTTCCTGAAACACGTAGGAAACAAAGCAACACAGCCTATGGCACTTCCACATATGGTCCTATAGCTTAGGGAAATTAAAATCAAAAACTCACAGCCACCCCAAAGTTTGGGACGGCTCTGTTTACAACAACCTCGTCTACGGTACAAGTTAAATATCTGAGAAAGCAAAAAATGGATAAAGAAGTTGTGGTACGTACGTACAATGGAATATTACTCAGCAATGAGATCTACGTCATCAGGCCCGTAGCGGCATAATGAGTGGATTCAGGTATGATGATTCTACGAGAAATAAGTCACACAGAAAAAGAAACATCATAAGATATCACTAATACACAGAACGTAAACTTGTCTACACATGAACTGAATTACAAAACAGAACAGGGTCTCAAATTTAGAAAACCAACTTATGCTTGCTTATGGGGAAAGGTGAGTTGGGGTGCTGCATCAAACCAGAGATTGAAATTAGCACAGATACCGTTCCATAAGCCAAATATATAATAGACAAGACCTACTCCTTGCTCAACGAAATGGACTCAACACCCCATATTCAACTCCTGGGAATATACCTGACAAGTAAGAATCTTAAGACCCATGGATTTATATGTCTCCATAAGGAAATCAAGCGTGTGTACAGCGGCCTAAACGCAGCAGTGAAAATCCGATAAATCCCATTATCAAAATAAATTTCACAAACAAAACACAATGACAGTGAAATAGAGAGCAATTCTTAAATAATTCATTCAGGGCTTGTGATGCAACCTGGATTTACCACATCTACACCCAGAGCTGGGTGAGACATAAGGCTGGACACATCGGGCTGATAGCATTGGTGAGGTTCGGTGAGCAAACGCAGACCCTTTGAAGTCATACTGCATGGTAGCCATTCCATGGGTCCCAACTCTCCAGGATTAAGGGATTCTTCCTTCAGCTAAAACATGCATGGGAAACCCAGAGTATGGTCCACCGTGTGATTGGGAAACGTTTTCAAATGCATCTCAGGTTTCGTCCCCTGGTACTCGGGTTCACCGTTCCAGACGCTTTACTAACATTCTCCCCACTTGGAGAGTAATTGCCTTTAACCTCCTGTTTGGCACAGTTTGCAATTTCTGCGCAAGATGAACAGGAATAGGGAGAACCAATGAGAGACTAGCTGTAGGTGTCTGCACGGGCAAATGGAACGCTCATTTCCCACCAGGAAGAGGGATTAACCAAAGGCTCAGCGTGCCCTGCCGGAACCAGATTAGGGCCTGAAGCAATCCTGCGGTTTTGCGGCCAGCTCACAAGAAAACGAGTTGAAGAAAGGAGCTCAGGGGCACTGTAATTCACAAACCTGCAGAGTTATGAATGACAGCTATCGTCCAAAAATGTATTGAAGTAAGTCTTCGAAGAGGACTTGAAAGCGGGGCAGAATTTCAGGAAAACGATTTCAGGGGGTAGACTGGAATTGCACTTAAAGCATAGGAAAAGAGGCAGAATGTCGACAATGGTGCACTTGGCCAAAAAGGGCGTATGCGTTTTTTCCTGAATATATTCAGGAAAAAACGCATACGCCCTTTTTGGCCAACCAAGCAAGCGTGTAAAGGAAATCTGCACTACAATGAAGTCTCACTACCCCCGGTCCAAACGGCCATCTGAAACAAGTGTAAAATCCAGAAAGGCAGGACAGGTCATGGAGAACAGGGAGCCTTGTTATGCTGATGGGCGGGATTTAAATTGCCAACATCCACTCTGGAGAACTGTATGGTGTTTCCTGAAACACGTAGGAAACAAAGCAACACAGCCTATGGCACTTCCACTTATGGTACTATAGCTTAGGGAAATTAAAATCAAAAACACACAGCCACCCCAAAGTTTGGGACGGCTCTGTTTACAAGAACCTCGTCTACGGTACAAGTTAAATATCCGAGAAAGCAGAAAATGGATAAAGAAGTTGTGGTACGTACGTACAATGGAATATCACTCAGCAATGAGATCTACGTCATCAGGCCCGTAGCGGCATAATGAGTGGATTCAGGTACGACGATTCTACGAGAAATAAGTCACACAGGAAAAGAAATATCATAAGATATCACTAATACACGGAACGTAAACTTGGCTACACATGAACTGAATTACGAAACAGAACAGGGTCTCAAATTTAGAAAACCAACTTCTGCTTGCTTATGGGGAAATGTGAGTTGGGGTGCTGCATCAAACCAGAGATTGAAATTAGCACAGATACCGTTCCATAAGCCAAATATATAATAGACAACACTTACTCCTTGCTCAACGAAATGGACTCAACACCCCATATTCAACACCTGGGAATATACCTGACAAGTAAGAAACTTAAGACCCATGGATTTATATGTCTCCATAAGGAAATCAAGCGTGTGTACAGCGGCCTAAACGCAGCAGTGAAAATCCGATAAATCCCATTATCAAAATAAATTTCACAAACAAAACACAATGACAGTGAAATAGAGAGCAATTCTTAAATAATTCATTCAGGGCTTGTGATGCAACCTGGATTTACCACATCTACACCCAGAGCTGGGTGAGACATAAGGCTGGACACATCGGGCTGATAGCATTGGTGAGGTTTGTTGAACAAACGCAGACCCTTTGAAGTCATACTGCATGGTACCCATTCCATGGGTCCCAACTCTCCAGGTTTAAGGGATTCTTCCTTCAGCTAAAACATGCATGGGAGACCCAGAGTAATGTCCACCATGTGATTGGGAAACGTTTTCAAATGCGTCTCAGGTTTCGATTCCTGGTACTCGGGTTCACCATTCCAGACGCTTTACTAACACTCTCCCCACTTGGAGAGTCAGTGCCTGTAACCTCCTGTTTGGCACAGTTTGCAATTTCAGCGCAATATTAACAGGAATAGGGACAACGAATGAGAGACTAGCTGTAGGTGTCTGCACGGGCAAATGGAACGCTCATTTCCCACCAGGAAGAGGGACTAACCAAAGGCTCAGCGTGCCCTGCCGGAACCAGATTAGGGCCTGATGCAATCTTGCGGTTTTGCGGCCAGCTCACAAGAAAGCGAGTTGAAGAAAGGAGCTCAGGGGCACTGTAATTCACAAACCTGCAGAGTTATGAATGACAGCTATCGTCCAAAATTATATTGAAGTAAGTCTTTGAAGAGGACTTGAAAGCGGGGCAGAATTTCAGGAAAACGATTTCAGGGGGTAGACTGGAATTGCACTTAAAGCATAGGAAAAGAGGCAGAATGTCCACAATGATGCACTTGGCCAAAAAGGGCGTATGCGTTTTTTCCTGAATATATTCAGTAAAAAAGGCATACGCACTTTTTGGCCAACCAAGCAAGCGTGTAAAGGAAATCTGCACTACAATGAAGTCTCACTGCCCCCCGGTCAAAAGGGCCATCTGAAAAAAGTGTAAAATCCAGAAAGGCAGGACAGGTCATGGAGAACAGGGAGCCTTGTTATGCTGATGCGCGGGATGAAAATTGCCAACAGCCACTCTGGAAAAGTGTATGGTGTTTCCTGAAACACGTAGGAAACAAAGCAACACAGCATATGGCACTTCCACATATGGTCCTATAGCTTAGGTAAATTAAAATCAAAAACTCACAGCCACCCCAAAGTTTGGGACGGCTCTGTTTACAACAACCTCGTCTACGGTACAAGTTAAATATCTGAGAAAGCAAAAAATGGATAAAGAAGTTGTGGTACGTACGTACAATGGAATATTACTCAGCAATGAGATCTACGTCATCAGGCCCGTAGCGGCATAATGAGTGGATTCAGTTATGATGATTCTACGAGAAATAAGTCACACAGAAAAAGAAACATCATAAGATATCACTAATACACAGAACGTAAACTTGTCTACACATGAACTGAATTACAAAACAGAACAGGGTCTCAAATTTAGAAAACCAACTTATGCTTGCTTATGGGGAAAGGTGAGTTGGGGTGCTGCATCAAACCAGAGATTGAAATTAGCACAGATACCGTTCCATAAGCCAAATATATAATAGACAAGACCTACTCCTTGCTCAATGAAATGGACTCAACACCCCATATTCAACTCCTGGGAATATACCTGACAAGTAAGAATCTTAAGACCCATGGATTTATATGTCTCCATAAGGAAATCAAGCGTGTGTACAGGGGCCTAAACGCAGCAGTGAAAATCCGATAAATCCCATTATCAAAATAAATTTCACAAACAAAACACAATGACAGTGAAATAGAGAGCAATTCTTAAATAATTCATTCTGGGCTTGTGATGCAACCTGGATTTACCACATCTACACCCAGACCTGGGTGAGACATAAGGCTGGACACATCGGGCTGATAGCATTGGTGAGGTTCGGTGAGCAAACGCAGACCCTTTGAAGTCATACTTCATGGTAGCCATTCCATGGGTCCCAACTCTCCAGGATTAAGGGATTCTTCCTTCAGCTAAAACATGCATGGGAAACCCAGAGTATGGTCCACCGTGTGATTGGGAAACGTTTTCAAATGCATCTCAGGTTTCGTCCCCTGGTACTCGGGTTCACCGTTCCAGACGCTTTACTAACATTCTCCCCACTTGGAGAGTAATTGCCTTTAACTTCCTGTTTGGCACAGTTTGCAATTTCTGCGCAAGATGAACAGGAATAGGGAGAACCAATGAGAGACTAGCTGTAGGTGTCTGCACGGGCAAATGGAACGCTCATTTCCCACCAGGAAGAGGGATTAACCAAAGGCTCAGCGTGCCCTGCCGGAACCAGATTAGGGCCTGAAGCAATCCTGCGGTTTTGCGGCCAGCTCACAAGAAAACGAGTTGAAGAAAGGAGCTCAGGGGCACTGTAATTCACAAACCTGCAGAGTTATGAATGACAGCTATCGTCCAAAAATGTATTGAAGTAAGTCTTCGAAGAGGACTTGAAAGCGGGGCAGAATTTCAGGAAAACGATTTCATGGGGTAGACTGGAATTGCACCTAAAGCATAGGAAAAGAGGCAGAATGTCGACAATGGTGCACTTGGCCAAAAAGGGCGTATGCGTTTTTTCCTGAATATATTCAGGTAAAAACGCATACGCACTTTTTGGCCAACCAAGCAGGCGTGTAAAGGAAATCTGCACTACAATGAAGTCTCACTACCCCCGGTCCAAACGGCCATCTGAAACAAGTGTAAAATCCAGAAAGGCAGGACAGGTCATGGAGAACAGGGAGCCTTGTTATGCTGATGGGCGGGATGGAAATTGCCAACAGCCACTCTGGAGAAGTGTATGGTGTTTCCTGAAACACGCAGGAAACAAAGCAACACAGCCTATGGCAATTCCACTTATGGTACTATAGCTTAGGGAAATTAAAATCAAAAACACACAGCCAACCCAAAGTTTGGGACGGCTCTGTTTACAAGAACCTCATCTACGGTACAAGTTAAATATCCGAGAAAGCAAAAAATGGATAAAGAAGTTGTGGTACGTACGTACAATGGAATATCACTCAGCAATGAGATCTACGTCATCAGGCCCATAGCGGCATAATGAGTGGATTCAGGTACGACGATTCTATGAGAAATAAGTCACACAGGAAAAGAAATATCATAAGATATCACTAATACACGGAACGTAAACTTGGCTACACATGAACTGAATTACAAAACAGAACAGGGTCTCAAATTTAGAAAACCAACTTATGCTTGCTTATGGGGAAAGGTGAGTTGGGGTGCTGCATAAAACCAGAGATTAAAATTAGCACAGATTCCGTTCCATAAGGCAAATATATAATAGAGAAGACCTACTCCTTGCTCAACGAAATGAACTCAACACCCCATATTCAACGCCTGGGAATATACCTGACAAGAAAGAAACTTAAGACCCATGGATTTATATGTCTCCATAAGGATATCAAGCGTGTGTACAGCGGCCTCAACGCAGCAGTGAAAATCCGATAAATCCCATTATCAAAATATATTTCAAAAACAAAACACAATGACAGTGAAATAGAGAACAATTCTTAAATAATTCATTCAGGGCTTGTGATGCAACCTGGATTTACCACATCTACACCCAGAGCTGGGTGAGACATAAGGCTGGACACTTCGGGCTGATAGCATTGGTGAGGTTCGGTGAGCAAACGCAGACCCTTTGAAGTCATACTGCATGGTACCCATTCCATGGGTCCCAACTCTCCAGGTTTAAGGGATTCTTCCTTCAGCTAAAACATGCATGGGAAACCCAGAGTAATGTCCACCATGTGATTGGGAAACGTTTTCAAATGCGTCTCAGTTTTCGACCCCTGGTACTCGGGTTCACCGTTCCAGACGTTTTACTAACATTCTCCCCACTTGGAGAGTAATTGCCTTTAACCTCCTGTTTGGCACAGTTTGCAATTTCTGCGCAAGATGAACAGGAATAGGGAGAACCAATGAGAGACTAGCTGTAGGTGTCTGCACGGGCAAATGGAACGCTCATTTCCCACCAGGAAGAGGGATTAACCAAAGGCTCAGCGTGCCCTGCCGGAACCAGATTAGGGCCTGAAGCAATCCTGCGGTTTTACGGCCAGCTCACAAGAAAATGAGTTGAAGAAAGGAGCTCAGGGGCACTGTAATTCACAAACCTGCAGAGTTATGAATGACAGCTATCGTCCAAAAATGTATTGAAGTAAGTCTTCGAAGAGGACTTGAAAGCGGGGCAGAATTTCAGGAAAACGATTTCAGGGGGTAGACTGGAATTGCACTTAAAGCATAGGAAAAGAGGCAGAATGTCCACAATGGTGCACTTGGCCAAAAAGGGCGTATGCGTTTTTTCCTGAATATATTCAGGTAAAAACGCATACGCACTTTTTGGCCAACCAAGCAAGCGTGTAAAGGAAATCTGCACTACAATGAAGTCTCACTACCCCCGGTCGAAACGGCCATCTGAAACAAGTGTAAAATCCAGAAAGGCAGGACAGGTCATGGAGAACAGGGAGCCTTGTTATGCTGATGGGCGGGATGTAAATTGCCAACAGCCACTCTGGAGAACTGTATGGTGTTTCCTGAAACACGTAGGAAACAAAGCAACACAGCCTATGGCACTTCCACTTATGGTCCTATAGCTTAGGGAAATTAAAATCAAAAACAAACAGCCACCCCAAAGTTTGGGACGGCTCTGTTTACAAGAACTTCGTCTACGGTACAAGTTAAATATCCGAGAAAGCAAAAAAAGGATAAAGAAGTTGTGGTACGCACGTACAATGGAATATCACTCAGCAATGAGATCTACGTCATCAGGCCCGTAGCGGCATAATGAGTGGATTCAGGTACGACGATTCTACGAGAAATAAGTCACACAGGAAAAGAAATATCATAAGATATCACTAATACACGGAACGTAAACTTGGCTACACATGAACTGAATTACAAAACAGAACAGGGTCTCAAATTTAGAAAACCAACTTATGCTTGCTTAAGGGGAAAGGTGAGTTGGGGTGCTGCATCAAACCAGAGATTGAAATTAGCACAGATACCGTTCCATAAGCCAAATATATAATAGACAAGACCTACACCTTGCTCAACGAAATGGACTCAACACCCCATATTCAACACCTGGGAATATACCTGACAAGTAAGAAACTTAAGACCCATGGATTTATATGTCTCCATAAGGAAGTCAAGCGTGTGTACAGTGGCCTAAACGCAGCAGTGAAAATCCAATAAATCCCATTAACAAAATAAATTTCAAAAACAAAACACAATGACAGTGAAATAGAGAGCAATTCTTAAATAATTCATTCAGGGCTTGTGATGCAACCTGGATTTACCACATCTACACCCAGAGCTAGTTGAGACATAAGGCTGGACACATCGGGCTGATAGCATTGGTGAGGTTTGTTGAACAAACGCAGACCCTTTGAAGTCATACTGCATGGTAGTCATTCCATGGGTCCCAACTCTCCAGGTTTAAGGGATTCTTCCTTCAGCTAAAACATGCATGGGAGACCCAGAGTAATGTCCACCATGTGATTGGGAAACGTTTTCAAATGCGTCTCAGGTTTCGACACCTGGTACTCGGGTTCACCGTTCCAGACGCTTTACTAACACTCTCCCCACTTGGAGAGTCAGTGCCTTTAACTTCCTGTTTGGCACAGTTTGCAATTTCTGCGCAAGATGAACAGGAATAGGGAGAACCAATGAGAGACTAGCTGTAGGTGTCTGCACGGGCAAACGGAACGCTCATTTCCCACCAGGAAGATGAATTAACCAAAGTCTCAGCGTGCCCTGCGGGAACCAGATTAGGGCCTGAAGCAATCCTGCGGTTTTGCGGCCAGCTCACAAGAAAGCGAGTTGAAGAAAGGAGCTCAGGGGCACTGTAATTCACAAACCTGCAGAGTTATGAATGACAGCTATCATCCAAAAATGTATTGAATTAAGTCTTCGAAGAGGACATGAATGCGGGGCAGAATTTCAGGAAAACGATTTCAGGGGGTAGACTGGAATTGCACTTAAAGCATAGGAAAAGAGGCAGAATGTCGACAATGATGCACTTGGCCAAAAAGGGCGTATGCGTTTTTTCCTGAATATATTCAGGAAAAAACGCATACGCCCTTTTTGGCCAACCAAGCAAGCGTGTAAAGGAAATCTGCACTACAATGAAGTCTCACTGCCCCCGGTCAAAATGGCCATCTGAAAAAAGTGTAAAATCCAGAAAGGCAGGACAGGTCATGGAGAACAGGGAGCCTTGTTATGCTGATGGGCGGGATGTAAATTGCCAACAGTCAATCTGGAGAAGTGTATGGTGTTTCCTGAAACACGTAGGAAACAAAGCAACACAGCCTATGGCACTTCCACTTATGGTCCTATAGCTTAGGGAAATTAAAATAAAAAACACACAGCCACCCCAATGTTTGGGACGGCTCTATTTAAAAGAACCTCGTCTACGGCACGAGTTCAATATCCGAGAAAGCAAAAAATGAATAAAGAATTTGTGATACGTACGTACAATGGAATATCACTCAGCAATGAGATCTACGTCATCAGCCCCGTAGCGGCATAATGAGTGGATTCAGGTACGACGATTGTACGAGAAATAAGTCACACAGAAAAAGAAACATCATAAGATATCACTAATACACGGAACGTAAACTTGGCTACACATGAACTGAATTACAAAACAGAACAGGGTCTCAAATTCAGAAAACCAACTTATGCTTGCTTACGGGGAAAGGTGAGTTGGGGTGCTGCATCAAACCAGAGATTGAAATTAGCACAGATACCGTTCCATAAGCCAAATATATAATAGACAAGACCTACTCCTTGCTCAACGAAATGGACTCAACACCCCATATTCAACGCCTGGGAATATACCTGACAAGTAAGAATCTTAAGACCCATGGATTTATATGTCTCCATAAGGAAGTCAAGCGTGTGTACAGTGGCCTAAACGCAGCAGTGAAAATCCGATAAATCCCATTATCAAAATAAATTTCAAAAACACAACACAATGACAGTGAAATAGAGAGCAATTCTTAAATAATTCAATAAGGGCTTTTGATGCAACCTGGATTTACAACATCTACACCCAGAGCTGGGTGAGACATAAGGCTGGACACTTCGGGCTGATAGCATTGGTGAGGTTCGGTGAGCAAACGCAGACCCTTTGAAGTCATACTGCATGGTAGCCATTCCATGGATTCCAACTCTCCAGGTTGAAGGGATTCTTCCTTCAGCTAAAACATGCATGGGAAACCCAGAGTATGGTCTACCGTGTGATTGGGAAACGTTTACAAATG
The DNA here is from genome assembly GCF_059928025.1 of Delphinapterus leucas. Lineage (NCBI taxonomy): Eukaryota > Metazoa > Chordata > Mammalia > Artiodactyla > Monodontidae > Delphinapterus > Delphinapterus leucas. The sequence goes on along the minus strand of NW_028322232.1, from coordinate 6,046,621 downwards.
CATCTCAGGTTTCGTCCCCTGGTACTCGGGTTCACCGTTCCAGACGCTTTACTAACACTCTCCCCACTTGGAGAGTCAGTGCCTTTAACCTCCTGTTTGTCACAGTTTGCAATTTCTGCGCAAGATGAACAGGAATAGGGAGAACCAATGAGAGACTAGCTGTAGGTGTCTGCACGGGCAAAAGGAACGCTCATTTCCCACCAGGAAGAGGAATTAACCAAAGGCTCAGCGTGCGCTGCCGGAACCACATGGGGGCCTGAGGCAATCCTGCGGTTTTGCGGCCAGCTCACAAGAAAGCGAGTTGAAGAAAGGAACTCAGGGGCACTGTAATTCACAAACCTGCAGAGTTATGAATGACAGCTATCATCCAAAAATGTATTGAAGTAAGTCTTCGAAGAGGTCTTGAAAGCGGGGCAGACTTTCAGGAAAATGATTTCAGGGGGTAGACTGGAATTGCACTTAAAGCATAGGAAAAGAGGCAGAATGTCGACAATGATGCACTTGGCCAAAAAGGGCGTATGTGTTTTTCCTCAATATATTCAGGAAAAAACGCATACGCCCTTTTTGGCCAACCAAGCAAGCGTGTAAAGGAAATCTGCACTACAATGAAGTCTCACTGCCCCCGGTCAAAATGGCCATCTGAAAAAAGTGTAAAATCCAGAAAGGCAGGACAGGTCTTGGAGAACAGGGAGCTTTGTTATGCTGATGGGCGGGATGTAAATTGCCAACGGCCACTCTGGAGAAGTGTATGGTGTTTGCTGAAACACGTAGGAAACAAAGCAACACAACCTATGGCACTTCCACTTACGGTCCTATAGCTTAGGGAAATTAAAATCAAAAACACACAGCCATCCCAAAGTTTGGGACGGCTCTGTTTACAAGAACCTTGTCTACGGTACAAGTTAAATATCCGAGAAAGCAAAAAATGAATAAATAATTTGTGATACGTACATACAATGGAATATCACTCAGCAATGAGATCTACGTCATCAGCCCCGTAGCGGCATCATGAGTGGATACAGGTACGACGATTCTACGAGAAATAAGTCACACAGAAAAAGAAACATCATAAGATATCACTAATACACGGAACGTAAACTTGTCTACACATGAACTGAATTACAAACAGAAAAGGGCCTCAAATTTAGAAAACCAACTTATGCTTGCTTATGGGGAAAGGTGAGTTGAGGTGCTGCATAAAACCAGAGATTGAAATTAGCACAGATACCGTTCCATAAGCCAAATATATAATAGACAAGATCTACTCCTTGCTCAACGAAATGGACTCAACACCTCATATTCAACGCCTGGGAATATACCTGACAAGTAAGAATCTTAAGACCCATGGATTTATATGTCTCCATAAGGAAGTCAAGCGTGTGTACAGGGGCCGAAACGCAGCAGTGAAAATCCGATAAATCCCATTATCAAAATAAATTTCACAAACAAAACAAAATGACAGTGAAATAGAGAGCAATTCTTAAATAATTCATTCAGGGCTTGTGATGCAACCTGGATTTACCACATCTACACCCAGAGCTGGGTGAGATATAAGGCTGGACACTTCGGGCTGATAGCATTGGTGAGGTTCGGTGAGCAAACGCAGACCCTTTGAAGTCATACTGCATGGTACCCATTCCATGGGTCCCAACTCTCCAGGTTTAAGGGATTCTTCCTTCAGCTAAAACATGCATGGGAACCCGAGAGTATGGTCCACCGTGTGATTGGGAAACGTTTTCAAATTCATCTCAGGTTTCGTCCCCTGGTGCTCGAGTTCAATGTTCCAGACGCTTTACAAACACTCTCCCCACTTGGAGACTCAGTGCCTTTAACGTCCTGTTTGGCACAGTTTGCAATTTCTGTGCAAGATGAACAGGAATGAGGAGAACCAATGAGAGACCAACTGTAGGTGTCTGCACGTGAAAATGGAACGCTCATTTCCTACCAGGAAGAGGAATTAACCAAATGCTCAGCATGCCCTGCCGGAACCAGATGGGGGACTGAGGCAATCCTGCGGTTTTGCGGCCAGCTCACAAGAAAGCGAGTTGAAGAAAGGAGCTCAGGGGCACTGTAATTCACAAACCTGCAGAGTTATGAATGACAGCTATCGTCCAAAAATGTATTGAAGTAAGTCTTCAAAGAGGTCTTGAAAGCGGGGCAGACTTTCAGAAAAATGATTTCAGGGGGTAGACTGGAATTGCACTTAAAGCATAGGAAAAGAGGCAGAATGTCGACAATGATGCACTTGGCCAAAATGGGCGTATGTGTTTTTCCTCAATATATTCAGGAAAAAACGCATACGCCCTTTTTGGCCAACCAAGCAAGCGTGTAAAGGAAATCTGCACTACAATGAAGTCTCACTGCCCCCGGTCAAAATGGCCATCTGAAAAAAGTGTAAAATCCAGAAAGGCAGGACAGGTCTTGTGGAACAGGGAGCCTTGTTATGCTGATGGGCGGGATGTAAATTTCCAACGGCCACTCTGGAGAAGTGTATGGTGTTTGCTGAAACACGTAGGAAACAAAGCAACACAGCCTATGGCACTTCCACTTATGGTCCTATAGCTTAGGGAAATTAAAATAAAAAACACACAGCCATCCCAAAGTTTGGGACGGCTCTGTTTACAAGAACCTTGTCTACGGTACAAGTTAAATATCCGAGAAAGCAAAAAATGAATAAATAATTTGTGATACGTACATACAATGGAATATCACTCAGCAATGAGATCTACGTCATCAGCCCCGTAGCGGCATCATGAGTGGATTCAGGTACGACGATTCTACGAGAAATAAGTCACACAGAAAAAGAAACATCATAAGATATCACTAATACACGGAACGTAAACTTGTGTACACATGAACTGAATTACAAAACAGAACAGGGCCTCAAATTTAGAAAACCAACTTATGCTTGCTTATGGGGAAAGGTGAGTTGAGGTGCTGCATAAAACAAGAGATTGAAATTAGCACAGATACCGTTCCATAAGCCAAATATATAATAGACAAGATCTACTCCTTGCTCAACGAAATGGACTCAACACCTCATATTCAACGCCTGGGAATATACCTGACAAGTAAGAATCTTAAGAACCATGGATTTATATGTCTCCATAAGGAAATCAAGCGTGTGTACAGGGGCCTAAACGCAGCAGTGAAAATCCGATAAATCCCATTATCAAAATAAATTTCACAAACAAAACACAATGACAGTGAAATAGAGAGCAATTCTTAAATAATTCATTCAGGGCTTGTGATGCAACCTGGATTTACCACATCTACACCCAGAGCTGGGTGAGACATAAGGCTGGACACTTCGGGCTGATAGCATTGGTGAGGTTCGGTGAACAAAGGCAGACCCTTTGAAGTCATACTGCATGGTACCCATTCCATGGGTCCCAACTCTCCAGGTTTAAGGGATTCTTCCTTCAGCTAAAACATGCATGGGAAACCCAGAGTATGGTCCACCGTGTGATTGGGAAACGTTTTCAAATGCATCTCAGGTTTCGTCCCCTGGTACTCGGGTTCACCGTTCCAGACGTTTTACTAACATTCTCCCCACTTGGAGAGTAATTGCCTTTAACCTCCTGTTTGGCACAGTTTGCAATTTCTGCGCAAGATGAACAGGAATAGGGAGAAACAATGAGAGACTAGCTGTAGGTGTCTGCACGGGCAAATGGAACGCTCATTTCCCACCAGGAAGAGGGATTAACCAAAGGCTCAGCGTGCCCTGCCGGAACCAGATTAGGGCCTGAAGCAATCCTGCGGTTTTACGGCCAGCTCACAAGAAAACGAGTTGAAGAAAGGAACTCAGGGGCACTGTAATTCAAAAACCTGCAGAGTTATGAATGACAGCTATCGTCCAAAAATGTATTGAAGTAAGTCTTCGAAGAGGACTTGAAAGCGGGTCAGAATTTCAGGAAAACGATTTCAGGGGGTAGACTGGAATTGCACTTAAAGCATAGGAAAAGAGGCAGAATGTCCACAATGGTGCACTTGGCCAAAAAGGGCGTATGCGTTTTTTCCTGAATATATTCAGGTAAAAACGCATACGCACTTTTTGGCCAACCAAGCAAGCGTGTAAAGGAAATCTGCACTACAATGAAGTCTCACTACCCCTGGTCCAAACGGCCATCTGAAACAAGTGTAAAATCCAGAAAGGCAGGACAGGTCATGGAGAACAGGGAGCCTTGTTATGCTGATGGGCGGGATGTAAATTGCCAACAGCCACTCTGGAGAACTGTATGGTGTTTCCTGAAACACGTAGGAGACAAAGCAACACAGCCTATGGCACTTCCACTTATGGTCCTATAGCTTAGGGAAATTAAAATCAAAAACAAACAGCCACCCCAAAGTTTGGGACGGCTCTGTTTACAAGAACCTCGTCTACGGTACAAGTTAAATATCCGAGAAAGCAAAAAAAGGATAAAGAAGTTGTGGTACCCACGTACAATGGAATATCACTCAGCAATGAGATCTACGTCATCAGGCCCGTAGCGGCATAATGAGTGGATTCAGGTACGACGATTCTACGAGAAATAAGTCACACAGGAAAAGAAATATCATAAGATATCACTAATACACGGAACGTAAACTTGGCTACACATGAACTGAATTACAAAACAGAACAGGGTCTCAAATTTAGAACACCAACTTATGCTTGCTTATGGGGAAAGGAGAGTTGGGGTGCTGCATCAAACCAGAGATTGAAATTAGCACAGATACCGTTCCATAAGCCAAATATATAATAGACAAGACCTACACCTTGCTCAACGAAATGGACTCAACACCCCATATTCAACACCTGGGAATATACCTGACAAGTAAGAAACTTAAGACCCATGGATTTATATGTCTCCATAAGGAAGTCAAGCGTGTGTACAGTGGCCTAAACGCAGCAGTGAAAATACGATAAATCCCATTAACAAAATAAATTTCAAAAACAAAACACAATGACAGTGAAATAGAGAGCAATTCTTAAATAATTCATTCAGGGCTTGTGATGCAACCTGGATTTACCACATCTACACCCAGAGCTAGTTGAGACATAAGGCTGGACACATCGGCCTGATAGCATTGGTGAGGTTTGTTGAACAAACGCAGACCCTTTGAAGTCATACTGCATGGTAGTCATTCCATGGGTCCCAACTCTCCAGGTTTAAGGGATTCTTCCTTCAGCTAAAACATGCATGGGAGACCCAGAGAAATGTCCACCATGTGATTGGGAAACGTTTTCAAATGCGTCTCAGGTTTCGACAACTGGTACTCGGGTTCACCGTTCCAGACGCTTTACTAACACTCTCCCCACTTGGAGAGTCAGTGCCTTTAACTTCCTGTTTGGCACAGTTTGCAATTTCTGCGCAAGATGAACAGGAATAGGGAGAACCAATGAGAGACTAGCTGTAGGTGTCTGCACGGGCAAACGGAACGCTCATTTCCCACCAGGAAGATGAATTAACCAAAGTCTCAGCGTGCCCTGCGGGAACCAGATTAGGGCCTGAAGCAATCCTGCGGTTTTGCGGCCAGCTCACAAGAAAGCGAGTTGAAGAAAGGAGCTCAGGGGCACTGTAATTCACAAACCTGCAGAGTTATGAATGACAGCTATCATCCAAAAATGTATTGAATTAAGTCTTCGAAGAGGACATGAATGCGGGGCAGAATTTCAGGAAAACGATTTCAGGGGGTAGACTGGAATTGCACTTAAAGCATAGGAAAAGAGGCAGAATGTCGACAATGATGCACTTGGCCAAAAAGGGCGTATGCGTTTTTTCCTGAATATATTCAGGAAAAAACGCATACGCCCTTTTTGGCCAACCAAGCAAGCGTGTAAAGGAAATCTGCACTACAATGAAGTCTCACTGCCCCCGGTCAAAATGGCCATCTGAAAAAAGTGTAAAATCCAGAAAGGCAGGACAGGTCATGGAGAACAGGGAGCCTTGTTATGCTGATGGGCGGGATGTAAATTGCCAACAGTCAATCTGGAGAAGTGTATGGTGTTTCCTGAAACACGTAGGAAACAAAGCAACACAGCCTATGGCACTTCCACTTAGGGTCCTATAGCTTAGGGAAATTAAAATAAAAAACACACAGGCACCCCAATGTTTGGGACGGCTCTATTTAAAAGAACCTCGTCTACGGCACGAGTTCAATATCCGAGAAAGCAAAAAATGAATAAAGAATTTGTGATACGTACGTACAATGGAATATCACTCAGCAATGAGATCTACGTCATCAGCCCCGTAGCGGCATAATGAGTGGATTCAGGTACGACGATTGTACGAGAAATAAGTCACACAGAAAAAGAAACATCATAAGATATCACTAATACACGGAACGTATACATGGCTACACATGAACTGAATTACAAAACAGAACAGGGTCTCAAATTTAGAAAACCAACTTATGCTTGCTCATGGGGAAACGTGAGTTGGGGTGCTGCATCAAACCAGAGATTGAAATTAGCACAGATACCGTTCCATAAGCCAAATATATAATAGACAAGACCTACACCTTGCTCAACGAAATGGACTCAACACCCCATATTCAACGCCTGGGAATATACCTGACAAGTAAGAATCTTAAGACCCATGGATTTATATGTCTCCATAAGGAAGTCAAGCGTGTGTACAGTGGCCTAAACGCAGCAGTGAAAATCCGATAAATCCCATTATCAAAATAAATTTCAAAAACACAACACAATGACAGTGAAATAGAGAGCAATTCTTAAATAATTCAATAAGGGCTTTTGATGCAACGTGGATTTACAACATCTACACCCAGAGCTGGGTGAGACATAAGGCTGGACACTTCGGGCTGATAGCATTGGTGAGGTTCGGTGAGCAAACGCAGACCCTTTGAAGTCATACTGCATGGTAGCCATTCCATGGATTCCAACTCTCCAGGTTTAAGGGATTCTTCCTTCAGCTAAAACATGCATGGGAAACCCAGAGTATGGTCTACCGTGTGATTGGGAAACGTTTACAAATGCATCTCAGGTTTCGTCCCCTGGTACTCGGGTTCACCGTTCCAGACGCTTTACTAACACTCTCCCCACTTGGAGAGTCAGTGCCTTTAACCTCCTGTTTGTCACAGTTTGCAATTTCTGCGCAAGATGAACAGGAATAGGGAGAACCAATGAGAGACTAGCTGTAGGTGTCTGCACGGGCAAAAGGAACGCTCATTTCCCACCAGGAAGAGGAATTAACCAAAGGCTCAGCGTGCGCTGCCGGAACCACATGGGGGCCTGAGGCAATCCTGCGGTTTTGCGGCCAGCTCACAAGAAAGCGAGTTGAAGAAAGGAACTCAGGGTCACTGTAATTCACAAACCTGCAGAGTTATGAATGACAGCTATCATCCAAAAATGTATTGAAGTAAGTCTTCGAAGAGGTCTTGAAAGCGGGGCAGACTTTCAGGAAAATGATTTCAGGGGGTAGACTGGAATTGCACTTAAAGCATAGGAAAAGAGGCAGAATGTCGACAATGATGCACTTGGCCAAAAAGGGCGTAGGTGTTTTTCCTCAATATATTCAGGAAAAAACGCATACGCCCTTTTTGGCCAACCAAGCAAGCGTGTAAAGGAAATCTGCACTACAATGAAGTCTCACTGCCCCCGGTCAAAATCGCCATCTGAAAAAAGTGTAAAATCCAGAAAGGCAGGACAGGTCTTGGAGAACAGGGATCCTTGTTATGCTGATGGGCGGGATGTAAATTGCCAACGGCCACTCTGGAGAAGTGTATGGTGTTTGCTGAAACACGTAGGAAACAAAGCAACACAACCTATGGCACTTCCACTTACGGTCCTATAGCTTAGGGAAATTAAAATCAAAAACACACAGCCATCCCAAAGTTTGGGACGGCTCTGTTTACAAGAACCTCGTCTACAGTACAAGTTAAATATCCGAGAAAGCAAAAAATGGATAAAGAAGTTGTGGTACGTACGTACAATGGAATATCACTCAGCAATGAAATCTACGTCATCAGGCCCGTAGCGGCATAATAAGTGGATTCAGGTACGAAGATTCTACGAGAAATAAGTCACACAGAAAAAGAAACATCATAAGATATCACTAATACACGGAATGTAAAATTGTCTACACATGAACTGAATTACAAAAGAGAACAGGGTCTCAAATTTAGAAAACCAACTTATGCTTGCTTATGGGGAAAGGTGAGTTGGGGTGCTGCATAAAACCAGAGATTGAAATTAGCACAGATACCGTTCCATAAGCCAAATATATAATAGACAACACCTACTCCTTGCTCAACGAAATGGACTCAACACCCCATATTCAACGCCTGGAATATACCTGAGAAGTAAGAATCTTAAGACCCATGGATTTATATGTCTCCATAAGGAAATCAAGCGTGTGTACAGTGGCCTAAACGCAGCAGTTAAAACCCGATAAATCCCATTATCAAAATAAATTTCACAAACACAACACAATGACAGTGAAATAGAGAGCAATTCTTAAATAATTCATTCAGGGCTTGTGATGCAACCTGGATTTACCACATCTACACGTAAAGCTGGTTGAGACATAAGGCTGGACACTTCGGGCTGATAGCATTGGTGAGGTTCGTTGAGCAAAGGCAGACCCTTTGAAACCATACTGCATGGTAGCCATTCCTTGGGTCCCAATTATCCAGGTTAAGGGATTCTTCCTTCAGCTAAAACATGCATGGGAAACCCAGAGTATGGTCCACCGTGTGATTGGGAAACGTTTTCAAATGCATCTCAGGTTTCGTCCCCTGGTACTCGGGTTCACCGTTCCAGACGCTTTACTAACACTCTCCCCACTTGGAGAGTCAGTGTCTTTAACCTCCTGTTTGGCACTGTTTGCAATTTCTGCAAAACATGAACAGGAATAGGGAGAACCAATGAGAGACTAGCTGTAGGTGTCTGCACGGGCAAATGGAACGCTCATTTCCCACCAGGAAGAGGAATTAACCAAAGGCTCAGCATGCCCTGCCGGAACCAGATTAGTTCCTGAAGCAATCCTGCAGTTTTGCGGCCAGCTCACAAGATAGCGAGTTGAAGAATGGAGCCCAGGGGCACTGTAATTCACAAACCTGCAGAGTTATGAATGACAGCTATCGTCCAAAGATTTATTGAAGTAAGTCTTCGAACAGGACTTGAAAGTGGGGCAGAATTTCAGGAAAACGATTTCATTGGGTAGACTGGAATTGCACTTAAAGCATAGGAAAAGAGGCATAATGTCCACAATGATGCACTTGGCCAAAAAGGGCGTATGCGTTTTTTCCTGAATATATTCAGGAAAAAATGCATACGCCCTTTTTGGCCAACCAAGCAAGCATGTAAAGGAAATCTGCACTACAATGAAGTCTCACTGCCCCCTTTCAAAAGGGCCATCTGAAACAAGTGTAAAATCCAGAAAGGCAGGACAGGTCATGGAGAAAACGGAGCCTTGTTATGCTGATGGGCGGGATGTAAATTGCCAACAGCCACTCTGGAGAAGTGTATGGTGTTTCCTGAAACACGTAGGAAACAAAGCAACACAGCCTATTGCACTTCCACCTACGGCCCTATAGCTTAAGGAAATTAAAATCAAAAACACACAGCCACCCCAAAGTTTGGGACGGCTCTGTTTACAAGAACCTCGTACGGTACAAGTTAAATATCCGAGAAAGCAAAAAATAGATAAAGAAGTTGTGGTACGTATGTACAATGGAATATCACTCAGCAATGAGGTCTACGTCATCAGGCCCGTAGCAGCATAATGAGTGGATTCAGGTACGACGATTCTACGAGAAATAAGTCACACAGAAAAAGAAACATCATAAGATATCACTAATACACGGAACATTAACTTGGGTACACATGAACTGAATTACAAAACAGAACAAGGTCTGAAATTTAGAAAACCAACTTACTCTTGCTTATAGGGAAAGGTGAGTTGGGGTGCTGCATAAAACCAGAGATTGAAATTAGCACAGATACCGTTCCTTAAGCCAAATATATAATAGACAAGACCTACTCCTTGCTCAACGAAATGGACTCAACACCCCATATTCAACTCCTGGGAATATACCTGACAAGTAAGAATCTTAAGACCCATGGATTTATATGCCTCCATAAGGAAGTAAAGCATGTGTACAGTGGCCTAAACGCAGCAGTGAAAATCCGATAAATCCCATTATCAAAATAAATTTCAAAAACAGAACACAATGACAGTGAAATAGAGAGCAATTCTTAGATAATTTATTCAGGGCTTGTGATGCCACCTGGATTTACCACATTTACACCCGGAGCTGGGTGAGACATAAGGCTGGACACTTCGGGCTGATAACATTGGTGAGGTTCGGTGAGCAAAGGCAGACCCTTTGAAGTCATACTGCATGGAACCCATTCCATGGGTCCCAACTCTCCAGGTTTTAGGGATTCTACCTTCAACTAAAACATGCATGGGAAACCCAGAGCATGGTCCACTGTGTGATTGGGAATCGTTTTCAAATGCATCTCTGGTTTCGACCCCTGGTACTCGGGTGCACCATTCCAGACGCTTTACTAACACTCTCCCCACTTGGAGAGTCAGTGCCTTTAACCTCCTGTTTGGCACAGTTTGCAATTTCTGCGCAAGATGAACAGGAATAGGGAGAACCAATGAGAGACTAGCTGTAGGTGTCTGCACGGGCAAATGGAACCCTCATTTCCCACCAGGAAGAGGAATTAACCAAAGGCTCAGCGTGCCCTGCCGGAACCAGATTAGGGCCTGAAGCAATCCTGCGGTTTTGCGGCCAGCTCAAAAGAAAGCGAGTTGAAGAAAGGAGTTCAGGGGCACTGTAATTCACAAACCTGCAGAGTTATGAATGACAGCTATCGTCCAAAAATGTATTGAAGTAAGTCTTCGAAGAGGACTTGAAAGCGGGGCAGAATTTCAGGAAAACGATTTCATGGGGTAGACTTGAATTGCACTCAAAGCATAGGAAAAGAGGCAGAATGTCGACAATGATGCACTTGGCCAAAAAGGGCGTATGCTTTTTTCCCTGAATATATTCAGGAAAAAACGCATACGCCCTTTTTGGCCAACCAAGCAAGCGTGTAAAGGAAATCTGCACTACATTGAAGTCTCACTGCCCCCCGGTCAAAAGGGCCATCTGAAAAAAGTGTAAAATCCAGAAAGGCAGGACAGGTCATGGAGAACAGGGAGCTTTGTTATGCTGATGGGCGGGATGTAAATTGCCAACAGCCACTCTGGAAAAGTGTATGGTGTTTCCTGAAAAACGTAGGAAACAAAGCAACACAGCCTATGGCACTTCCACTTATGGTCCTATAGCTTAGGGAAATTAAAATCAAAAACTCACAGCCACCCCGAGTTTGGGACGGCTCTATTTACAAGAACCTCGTCTACGGTACAAGTTAAATATCCGAGAAAGCAAAAAATGGATAAAGAGGTTGTGGTACGTACGTACAATGGAATATTACTCAGCAATGAGATCTACGTCATCAGGCCCGTAGCGGCATAATGAGTGGATTCAGGTACGACGATTCTATGAGAAATAAGTCACACAGAAAAAGAAACATCATAAGTTATCACTAATACACGCAACGTAACCTTGTCTACACATGAACTGAATTACAAAACAGAACAGGGTCTCAAATTTAGAAAACCAACTTATGCTTGCTTATGGGGAAAGGTGAGTTGGGGTGCTGCATCAAACCAGAGATTGAAATTAACACAAAGACCGTTCCATAAGCCAAATATATAATAGACAAGACCTACTCCTTGCTCAACGAAATGGACTCAACACCCCATATTCAACTCCTGGGAATATACCTGACAAGAAAGAATCTTAAGACCCATGGATTTATATGTCTCCATAAGGAAATCAAGCGTGTGTACAGCGGCCTAAACGCAGCAGTGAAAATCCGATAAATCCCATTATCAAAATAAATTTCACAAACAAAACACAATGACAGTGAAATAGAGAGCAATTCTTAAATAATTCATTCAGGGCTTGTGATGCAACCTGGATTTACCACATCTACACCCAGAGCTAGTTGAGACATAAGGCTGGACACATCGGGCTGATAGCATTGGTGAGGTTTGGTGAACAAACGCAGACCCTTTGAAGTCATACTGCATGGTACCCATTCCATGGGTCCCAACTCTCCAGGTTTAAGGGATTCTTCCTTCAGCTAAAACATGCATGGGAAACCCAGAGTATGGTCCACCGTGTGATTGGGAAACGTTTTCAAATGCATCTCAGGTTTCGTGCCCTGGTACTTGGTTTCACCATTCCAGACGCTTTACTAACACTCTCCCCACTTGGAGAGTCAGTGCCTTTAACCTCCTGTTTGGCACAGTTTGCAATTTCTGCGCAAGATGAACAGGAATAGGGAGAACCAATGAGAGACTAGCTGTAGGTGTCTGCACGGGCAAATGGAACGCTCTTTTCCCACCAGGAAGAGGGATTAACCAAAGGCTCAGCGTGCCCTGCCGGAACCAGATTAGGGCCTGAAGCAACCCTGCGGTTTTGCGGCCAGCTCACAAGAAAGCGAGTTGAAGAAAGGAGCTCAGGGGCACTGTAATTCACAAACCTGCAGAGTTATGAATGACAGCTATCGTCCAAAAATGTATTGAAGTAAGTCTTCGAAGAGGACTTGAAAGCGTGGCAGAATTTCAGGAAAACGATTTCAGGGGGTAGACTGGAATTGCACTTAAAGCATAGGAAAGAGGCAGAATGTCCACAATGATGCCCTTGGCCAAAAAGGGCGTATGCGTTTTTTCCTGAATATATTCAGGAAAAAACGCATACGCCCTTTTTGGTCAAACAAGCAAGCGTGTAAAGGAAATCTGCACTACAATGAAGTCTCACTGTCCCCCGGTCAAAAGGGCCATCTGAAAAAAGTGTAAACTCCAGAAAGGCAGGACAGGTCATGGAGAACAGGGAGCCTTGTTATGCTGATGTGCGGAATGTAAATTGCCAACAGCCACCCTGGAGAAGTGTATGGTGTTTCGTGAAACACGTACGAAACAAAGCAACACAGCCTATGGCACTTCCACTTATGGTCCTATAGCTTAGGGAAATTAAAACAAAAACACACAGCCACCCCAATGTTTGGGACGGCTCTGTTTACAAGAACCTCGTCTATGGTACACGTTAAATATCCGAGAAAGCAAAAAATGGATAAAGAAGTTGTGGTACGCACGTACAATGGAATATAACTCAGCAATGAAATCTACGTCATCAGGCCCATAGCGACATAATGAGTGGATTCAGGTACGACGATTCTACGAGAAATAAGTCACACAGAAAAAGAAACAACATAAGATATCAATAATACACGGAATGTAAACTTGGCTACACATGAACTGAATTACAAAACAGAACAGGGTCTCAAATTTAGAAAACCAACTTATGCTTGCTTATGGGAAATGTTGAGTTGGGGTGCTGCATAAACCAGAGATTAAAATTAGCACAGATACCGTTCCATAAGCCAAATATATAATAGACAAGACCTACTCCTTGCTCAACGAAATGGACTCAACACCCCATATTCAACGCCTCGGTAGATACCTGACAAGAAAGAATCTTAAAACCCATGGATTTATATGTCTCCATAAGGAAATCAAGCGTGTGTACAGCGGCCTCAACGCAGCAGTGAAAATCCGATAAATCCCATTATCAAAATAAATTTCAAAAACAAAACACAATGACAGTGAAATAGAGAGCAATTCTTAAATAATTCATTCAGGGCTTGTGATGCAACCTGGATTTACCACATCTACACCCAGAGCTGGGTGAGACATAAGGCTGGACACTTTGGCTGATAGCATTGGTGAGGTTCGGTGAGCAAACGCAGACCCTTTGAAGTCATACTTCATGTTACCCATTCCATGGGTCCCAACTCTCCAGGTTTACGGGATTCTTCCTTCAGCTAAAACATGCATGGGAAACCCAGAGTATGGTCCACCGTGTGATTGGGAAACGTTTTTAAATGCATCTCAGTTTTCGAACCCTGGTACTCGGTTGCAACATTCCACACGCTTTACTAACACTCTCCCCACTTGGAGAGTCAGTGCCTTTAACCTCCTGTTTGGCACAGTTTGCAATTTCTGCGCAAGATGAACAGGAATAGGGAGAACCAATGAGAGACTAGCTGTAGGTGTCTGCACGGGCAAATGGAACGCTCATTTCCCAACAGGAAGAGGAATTAACCAAAGGCTCAGTGTGCCCTGCCGGAACCAGATTAGGGCCTGAAGCAATCCTGCGGTTTTGTGGCCAGCTCACGAGAAAGCGAGTTGAAGAAAGGAGGTCAGGGGCACTGTAATTCACAAACCTACAGAGTTATGAATAACACCTATCGTCCAAAAATGTACTGAAGTAAGTCTTCGAAGAGGACTTGAAAGCGTGGCAGAATTTCAGGAAAACGATTTCAGGGGGTAGACTGGAATTGCACTTAAAGCATAGGAAAAGAGGCAGAATGTCCACAATGATGCACTTGGCCAAAAAGGGCGTATGCGTTTTCTCCTGAATATATTCAGGAAAAAATGCATACGCCCTTTTTGGCCAACCAAGCAAGCGTGTAAAGGAAATCTGCACTACAATGAAGTCTCACTGCCCCCCGGTCAAAAGGGCCATCTGAAAAAAGTGTAAAATCCAGAAAGACAGGACAGGTCATGGAGAACAGGGAGGCTTGTTATGCTGATGGGTGGGATGTAAATTGCCAACAGCCAATCTGGAGAAGTGTATGGTGTTTCCTGAAACACGTAGGAAACAAAGCAACACAGCCTATGGCACTTCCCCTTATGGTCCTATAGCTTAGGGAAATTAAAATCAAAATCACACAGCCACCGCAATGTTTGGGATGGCTCTGTTTACAAGAACCTCGTCTACGGTACAAGTTAAATATCCGAGAAAGCAAAAAATGGATAAAGAAGTTGTGGTACGCACGTACAATGGAATATCACTCAGCAATGAAATCTACGTCATCAGGCCCATAGCGGCATAATGAGTGGATTGAGGTACGATGGTTCTACGAGAAATAAGTCACACAGAAAAAGAAACATCATAAGATATCACTAACACACGGAATGTAAACTTGGCTACACATGAACTGAGTTACAAAACAGAACAGGGTCTCAAATTTAGAAAACCAACTTATGCTTGCTTATGGGGAAAGGTGAGTTGGGGTGCTGCATAAAAGCAGAGATTGAAATTAGCACAGATACCTTTCCATAAGCCAAATATATAATAGACAAGACTTACTCCTTGCTCAACGAAATGGACTCAACACCACATATTCAACGCCTGGGAATATACCTGACAAGTAAGAATCTTAAAACCCATGGATTTATATGTCTCCATAAGGAAATCAAGTGTGTGTACAGCGGCCTAAACGCAGCAGTGAAAATCCGATAAATCCCATTATCAAAACAAATTTCAAAAACAAAACTCAATGACAGTGAAATAGAGAGCAATTCTTAAATAATTCATTCAGGGCTTGTGATGCAACCTGGATTTACCACATCTACACCCAGAGCTGGGTGAGACATAAGGCTGGACACTTCATGCTGATAGCATTGGTGAGGTTCGGTGAGCAAACGCAGACCCTTTGAAGTCATACTGCATGGTAGCCATTCCATGGGTCCCAACTCTCCAGGTTTAAGGGATTCTTCCCTGAGCTAAAACATGCATGGGAAACCCAGAGTATGGTCCACCTTGTGATTGGGAAACGTTTTCAAATGAATCTCAGTTTTCGAACCCTGGTACTCGGGATAACCATTCCAGACACTTAACTAACATTCTCCCCACTTGGAGAGTCAGTGTCTTTTACCTCCTGTTTGGCACAGTTTGGAATTTCTGCGCAAGATGAACAGGAATAGGGAGAACAAATGAGAGACTAGCTGTAGGTGTCTGCACTGGCAAATGGAACGCTCATTTCCCACCAGGAGGAGGAATTAACCAAAGGCTCAGCGTGCCCTGCCAGAAACAGATTAGGGCCTGAAGCAATCCTGTGGTTTTGCGGCCAGCTCACAAAAAAGCGAGTTGAAGAAAGGAGCTCAGGGGCACTGTAATTCACAAACCTGCAGAGTTATGAATGACAGCTATCGTCCAAAAATGAATTGAAGTAAGTTTTCGAAGAGGACTTGAAAGCGGGGCAGAATTTCAGGAAAACGATTTCAGGGGGTAGACTGGAATTGCACTTAAGGTATAGGAAAAGAGGCAGAATGTCGAAAATGATGCCCTTGGCAAAAAAGGGAGTATGCGATGTTTCCTGAATATATTCAAGAAAAAGCGCATACGCCCTTTAGGCCAACCAAGCAAGCGTGTAAAGGAAATGTGCACTACAATGAAGTCTCACTGCCCCCCGGTCAAAAGGGCCATCTGAAAAAAGTGTAAAATACAGAAAGGCAGGACAGGTCATGGAGAACAGGGAGCCTTGTTATGCTGATGTGCGGGATGTAAATTGCCAACAGCCACCCTGGAGAAGTGTATGGTGTTTCCTGAAACACGTAGGAAACAAAGCAACACAGCCTATGGCACTTCCACTTATGGTCCTATAGCTTAGGGAAATTAAAACAAAAACACACAGCCACCCCAATGTTTGGGACGGCTCTGTTGACAAGAACCTCGTCTATGGTACAAGTTAAATATCCGAGAAAGCAAAAAATGGATAAAGAAGTTGTGGTACGCACGTACAATGGAATATCACTCAGCAATGAGATCTACGTCCTCAGGCCCGTAGCGGCATAATGAGTGGATTCAGGTACGATGATTCTACGAGAAATAAGTCACACAGAAAAAGAAACATCATAAGATATCACTAATACACGGAATGTAAACTTGGCTACACATGAACTGAATTACAAAACAGAACAGGGTCTCAAATTTAGAAAACCAACTTATGCTTGCTTACGGGGAAAGGTGAGTTGGGGTACTGTATAAAACCAGAGATTGAAATTAGCACAGATACCGTTCCATAAGCCAAATATATAATAGACAAGACCTACTCCTTGCTCAACGAAACGGACTCAACACCCCATATTCAACGCCTGGGAAGATACCTGACAAGTAAGAATCTTAAAACCCACGGATTTATATGTCTCCGTAAGGAAATCAAGAGTGTGTACAGCGGCCTAAATGCAGCAGTGAAAATCCGATAAATCCCATTATCAAAATAAATTTCAAAAACAAAACCCAATGACAGAGAAATAGAGAGCAATGCTTAAATAATTCATTCAGGGCTTGTGATGCAACCTGGATTTACCACATCTACACCCAGAGCTGGGTGAGACATAAGGCTGAACACTTCGGGCTGATAGCATTGGTGAGGTTCGGTGAGCAAACGCAGACCCTTTGAAGTCATACTGCATGGTACCCATTCCATGGGTCCCAACTCTCCAGTTTTAAGGGATTCTTCCTTCAGCTAAAACGTGCATGGGAAACCCACAGTATGGTGCACCGTGTGACCAGGAAACGTTTTCAAATGCATCTCAGTTTTCATCCCCTGGTACTCGTGTTCACCATTCCAGACGCTTTACTAACACCCTCCCCAGTTGGAGAGTCAGTGCCTTTAACCTCCTGTTTGGCACAGTTTGCAATTTCTGCGCAAGATGAACAGGAATAGGGAGAACCAATGAGAGACTAGCTGTAGGTGTCTGCACGGGCAAATGGAACGCTCATTTCCGACCAGGCAGAGGAATTAACCAAAGGCTCAGCGTGCCCTGCCTGAAAGAGATTAAGGCGTGAAGCAATCCTGCGGTTTTGCGGCCAGCTCACAAGAAAGCGAGTTGAAGAAAGGAGCTCAGGGGCACTGCAATTCACAAACCTGCAGAGTTATGAATGACAGCTATCGTCCAAAAATGTATTGAAGTAAGTCTTCGAAGAGGACTTGAAAGCGGGGCAGAATTTCAGGAAAACGATTTCAGGGGGTGGACTGGAATTGCACTTAAAGCATAGGAAAAGAGGCAGAATGTCGACAATGATGCGCTTGGCCAAAAAGTGCGTATGCGTTTTTTCCTGAATATATTCAGGAAGAAACGCATACGCCCTTTTTGGCCAACCAAGCAAGCGTGTAAAGGAAATCTGCACTACAATGAAGTCTCACTGCCCCCGGTCAAAAGGGCCATCTGAAAAAAGTGTAAAATCCAGAAAGGCAGGACAGGTCATGGAGAACAGGGTGCCTTGTTATGCTGATGGGCGGGATGTAAATTGCCAACAGCCACTCTGGAGAAGTGTATGGTGATTCCTGAAACACGTAGGATACAAAGCAACACAGCCTATGGCACTTCCACTTATGGTCCTATAGCTTAGGGAAATTAAAATCAAAAACACACTGCCACCCCAAAGTTTGGGACGGCTCTGTTTACAAGAACCTCGTCTACGGTACAAGTGAAATATCCGAGAAAGCAAAAAATGGATAAAGAAGTTGTGGTACGCACGTACAATGGAATATCACTCAGCAATGAAATCTACGTCTTCAGGTCCCTAGCGGCATAATGAGTGGATTCAGGTACGATGATTCTACGAGAAATAAGTCACACAGAAATAGAAACATCATAAGATATCACTAATACACGGAATGTAAACTTGGCTACACATGAACTGAATAACAAAACAGAACAGGGTCTCAAATTTAGAAAACCAACTTATGCTTGCTTACGGGGAAATGTGAGTTGGGGTGCTGCATAAAACCAGAGATTGAAATTAGCACACATAGCGTTCCATAAGCCAAATATATAATAGACAAGATTTACTCCTTGCTCAACGAAATGGACTCAACACCCCATATTCAACGCCTGGGAAGATACCTGACAAGTAAGAATCTTAAAACCCATGGATTTATATGTTTCCATAAGGAAATCAAGAGTGTGTACAGCGGCCTAAATGCAGCAGTGAAAATCCGATAAATCCCATTATCAAAATAAATTTCAAAACAAAACACAATGACAGTGAAATAGAGAGCAATGCTTAAATAATTCATTCGGGTTGTGATGCAACCGGGATTTGCCACATCTACAACCAGAGCTGGGTGAGACATAAGGCTGGACACTTCGAGCTGATAGAATTGGTGAGTTTCGGTGAGCAAACGCAGACCCTGTGAAGTCATACTGCATGGTTAACATTCCATGGGTCCCAACTCTCCAGGTTTAAGGGATTCTTCCTTCAGCTAAAACATGCATGGGCAACCCAGAATATGGTCCACCGTGTGACCAGGAAACCTTTTTAAATGCATCTCAGTTTTCGTCCCCTCGTACTCGGTTTGACCATTCCAGACGCTTTACTAACACTCTCCCCACTTGGAGAGTCAGTGCCTTTAACCTCCTCTTTGGCACAGTTTGGAATTTCTGTGCAAGATGAACAGGAATAGGGAGAACCAATGACAGATTAGCTGTAGGTGTCTGCACGAACAAATTTAACGCTCATTTCCCACCAGAAAGAGGAATTAGCCAAAGGCTCAGCATGCCGTGCCGGAACCAGATTAGGGCCTGAAACAATCCTGCGGTTTTCTGGCCAGCTCACAAGAAAGCGAGTTGAAGAAAGGAGCTCAGGGACACTGTAATTCACAAACCTGCAGAGTTATAAATGACAGCTATCGTCCAAAAATATATTGAAGTAAGGCTGCAAAGAGGACTTGAACGCGGGGCAGAATTCCAGGAATACGATTTCAGGAGGTAGACGGGAAGACCTGTGAAAGTATAGGAGAAGAGTCAGAACCTCGACAATGATGCACTTGGTCAAAAAGGGCATATGCGTTTCTTCCAGGGCCCTTATTAAAGAGGGTAGGAGGCTCCCAGCATGCTTCAGTGGCCAACAGAGGGCCTACGTCGCCAAAGCGACATGAGCCATCCAGGCAGGAGTGACCTCACATCAGAGGGCCCACCTCACAGAAGGGTAAGAAACCCAGTCAGGATTAGACTCTCACCAGAGTGCCCACATAAGCAAGGGGCTGGGAACCAGGCAGGAGTGTCCTCACACACGTGGGGCCACATCATCAAAAGTTGAGGTGCCCAGCACATGTGGCCTAAACCAGAGGATCCAGATCTCCAAGGGGCTCGGAGTGAGGCAGGCAGGAGTAGTCTCACAACACAGGGCCAATAGAATAAAAAAGCTGAGGAATCCTGCAGTGGGAACCTCCCAGCAGGCAGCCCAGAGCACCGAGTCTATGCGATCCAGGCCGCAGTGAACTCACAGCAGAGGGCCCACATCATGAAACTGTGAGCAACCCAGCCGTTGGGACCTCAGAGCAGAAGGCCCACATCCCCATGGGGTTGGGAACATGGCACGAGTGTCCTCGCACCACTTAGCACGTATCAGAAAATGTGGGTACCCAGCAGTTAGGGCCTGACGCCAGAGGGCCCTCATCACCGAGGGGAGGAGGCTCCCAGCAAGCTCCAACTGCCACAAGAGGGCCGACATGGCCAAGGCGGGTTGTGCCAGCCAGGCAGGAGTGACCTCACAGCAGAGGGCCCACCTCCCAGAAGTGGGAGGAATCCAGACAGGATCAGACTCTCACCAGAGGGCCCCCATCACCAAGGGGATGGGAACCAGGCAGGAGTGTCCTCACACCAGTGGGGCCACATCAATAAAGGTGAGGAAACCAGTACATGTGGCCTTAAACCAGAGAACCTACATCACAAATGGGCTGGGAGTGAGTCAGGAAGTAGGAGCATGAAAACACAGGACCCAAAGAATAAAAAAGGTAAGGAATCCAGCAGTAGGAACCTCCCAGCAGGCCGCTCAGAGCACAGAGTCTATGGGATCTAGGCCTGAGTGAACTAACACCAGAGAGCCAACATCATGAAACTGTGAACAACACAGGTGTTGGGACCTTAGAGCAGAAGGCCCAAATGCCCATGGGGATGGGAACCTCGCAGAAGTGTCCTCCCACCACTTAGCACGTATCAGAAAATGTGAGTACCCAGCAGTTAGGGCCTGACGCAAGAGGGCACCCATCACCGTGGGAAGGTTCCCAGCAGGCTCCAACTGCCACAAGAGGGCCGATGTTGCCCAGGTGGGGTGTGCCAGCCAGGCAGGAGTGACCTCACAGCAGAGGGCCCACCTCACAGAAGGGTGAGGAACCCATCAAGGATCAGACTCTCACCAGAGGGCCCACATCATCAAGGGCATAGGAACCAGGCAGGAGTGTCCTCACACCAGTGGGGCCACATCATCGAAAGGCGAGGGACCCAGCATACGTGGCCTCAAACCAGAGGACACACATCACCAAGGGGCTGGGAGTGAGGCAGGCAGGAGGAGTCTCAAAACAGAGGGCCCATAGAAGAAAAAAGGTGAGGAATCCCGCAGTTGTAACCTCCCAGCAGGTGGCCAAGAGCAGCTAGGCTATGGGATCCAGGCCGGAGAGAACTCACAGCAGAGGGCCCTCATCATGAAACTGAGCAGCCCACGGTTGGGACCTCAGAGCAGAAGGCCCACATTCCCATGGGGTTGGGAACCTGGCAGGAGTGTACTCGATCCACAGGGCGCATATCAGAAAATATTGGGAGCCCAGGAGTTAGGGCCTGGCGTTAGAGGGCCCTCATTACCGAGGGGAGGAGACACCCAGCAGGCACCAAATCCCACCAGAGGGCCGACGTCGCCAAGGCGGGGTGGGCCAGCCAGGCAGGAGTGACCTCAGAGAAGAGGGCCCACCTCACAGAAGTGTGAGGAACCCAACCAGTATCAGACTCTCACCGGAGGGCCCACATCACCAAGGGGATGGGAACCAGGCAGGAGTGTCCTCACACCAGTGGGGCCACATCAGCCAAAGGTGAGGAACCCAGCACATGTGGCCTCAAACCAGAGGACACACATCACCAAGGGGCTAGGAGTGAGGCAGGTGTCTGGAGGGGCACATTTAACTCTAATTTCCCACCAGGAAGTGGAATGAACCAAAGTCTCAGAGTGCCGTGCCGGACACTGATTACGGCCTGAAGCAAACCTGCGGTTCTGTGGCCAGTTTTCAAGGAAACGAGTTAAGAAAGGAAATCACGGGCACTGTAATTCACAAACCTGCAGAGTTATAAATGACAGCTATTGGCAAAAATATATGGAAATAAGTCTGCAAAGAGGACTTGAAAACGTGGCAGAATTGCAGGAATCATATTTCAGGAGGTAGATTGGAATTGCATTTAAAGCATGTGAAAAGCGGCAGATCTTTGACAGTGATGCACTTGGACAAAAGTGCGTAAACATTTTTTCCTGAATATATTCAGGAAAAAACACATATGCCCTTTTTGGCCAACCAAGCACTCGAGAAATGGAAATCTGCACTACAATGAAGTCTCATTTCCCATTCGTCAAAAGGGCCATCTGAAAAAAGTGTAAAAACCAGAAACACAGGACAGGCCATGGAGAACAGGGAGCCTTGTTATGCTGATGGGCGGGATGTAAATTGCCAACAGACACTCTGGAGATGTTTATGGTGTATCCTGAAACATCTGAAAAACAAAGCTACAGACTCTAGGGCACTTCCACTTTTGGCCCTATAGCTTAGGAGAATTAAAATCAACAAGACACAGCCAACACCAAATTTAGGGCTGCTGTGTTTACAAGAACCTTGAGTCCAGTACAAATTAAATATCCCAGAAAGAAAAAAATGGATAAAGGAGTTGTGCTACTTACGTACAACGGAATATCACTCAGCAATGAAATCAATGTCATCAGGCCTGTAGCAGCAAATTGAGTGGATTTAAGTATGATGATTCTAAGAGAAATAGGTCACACAGAGAAAGATAATTATCATAAGATATCACTAATAGAGAGAGTGTAAACTTGGCTACACATAAACTGAATTCCAAAACCGAACAGAGTCTCACATTTAGATAAAAACTTATGCTTGCTTAAGGGGAAAGTTGAGTTGGGGTGCTGTATAAAACCAGAGATTGAAATTAGCACACATACCGTTCCATAAGCCAAATATGTAATAGACAAGACCTACTCTTTGCTCAACGAAATAGACTCATCCATGGTGTATCACCTCACACCTGTTAGAATGGGCATCATCAGAAAATCTACAAACAACAAATGCTGGAAAGGGTGTGGAGATAAGGAACCCTCTTCCACTATTGTTGGGAATGTAAATTGATACAGTCACTGTGGAGAACATTATGGAGTTTCTTATAAAACTAAGAATAGAATTACCATATGATACAGCAATCCCACTACTGGGCATATACCCAGACAAAACCATAAATCAAAAAGAGACATTCACCGCAATGTTCATTGCATCACTATTTACAATATCCAGGTAATGGAAGCAACCTAAATGCCCACAGACAGACGAATGCATAAAGATGTGGTACATATATAAAATGGAATATTACTAAGCCATAAAAAGGAATGAAATTGGGTCATTTGTAGAGACGTTGATGGATCTAGAGACTGTCATACAGAGTGAAGTAAGTCAGAAAGAGAAAAACAAATCTTGTCTATTAATGCATATATGTGGAACCTAGAAAAATTGTACAGATGAACCGTTTTGCAAGGCAGAAATAGAGCAACAGATGTAGACAACAAACGTATGGACACCAAGGGGGGAAAGCTGTTGGGGGGTGGTGGTGGGAGGAGTTGAGAGATTGGGATTGGCATGTATACATTTATATGTATAAAATAGATAACCAAAAAGAACCTGCTGTATAAAAAAATAAAATAAAATTCAAATTCAAAAAGTAAAACAGAAAAAATATTCTTCCCTTCACATACATGTATTTATATGAATAAATTATTTCCATGCTTATATCTGTAAATACAAAAAAGAGGAATAAAATCTACCTTGAACCAAAAACGAAAAAAAGAAAAAAACACAGAACCCACCAGTTACACAGAGGAAAACCGTATCAGGGCACTTGCTCCAGTTGTAAACAATTCTGAAGTTGGTCAGTGGTGGGGAATCATCTCCCATTCAGCCAGCAGGCCCCACGCAACAAGCGTCCTCATTGCAAAGCGGGGGGACCGTGCCGAGGCATCTGTGAGTAAACGTGGGCCGAGCCCCAGGCCAGCTGCTGCTGAAATGTTCCCACCCTTCCCAGGTAAAACACCTGAATATGTACAAGGACTTGAAAGCCTAGAGGAAGGGCCATGGAGCCACATGAGTGACAGCATGCCAGCCGACTTGGTGCCTGCAGGCCAGCCAGGATGGTCCTAGCCCTGGGTGCTCTTCTGGAAGCTTTCCATTTCCCTGCCTGAGATACCCCTGCTGTCCGGGCCCCCACTGCTTTCTTCCTCACTCACCTCTGCCCAGGGAGAAATTCCAGCGGCAGGTATGGGTGACACATCCTCTTCTTTAGCAGGTGGCATCTTGGCAACTGCTGCAGAAAGTCCAGCAGAGCCCCACTCACACTGGGCCACCCACAAAGCCGTGGCCTCTCACTCCCTCCCACCAGTCCAGCCCCAAGACTGCTGACAGGGCAGAGAAAATGGCGTCAGGCACAGCTGCACGGGCTCTTGCTGCCTGGAGCAGTGTTTATATTGATCTGAACCCAGGCACACCTGGGGACGGCTGGCCGGCACGGTCGGGCTGCCCAGGCCAGGCAATAATCACCCCTCAGGGGCTCACAGTTGCAGAAACTGGAACTTGCTGAATCGGCCAGGTCCAAGGAACAGGTGTGGGCTCCTGAGAGTCAGGATAGACAAGGGGCTGCAGCTCTGGCTTGTTTTCTAATTATATTATCTGGCCCATGAGTGGGAGACAACTTCAAGAAAACCCTCTCCTAATGAGAGGAACCCAGGAGTCAGGGAGAGGAAGGGTGGGTGGTGGGTGGAGACAGAGGCCTGGTGCCCCGGGTGCAGTGGAAGTCTCTGGAAGACCAGGTGGAGGGAGGCCACACAGAGTGATGCCCAGGGTCACAGACCTGTCGGAGCTGCTGTTTGTTAGTTCAAGTCCTGCTCTGAGGTGCTCTGTGTCAGATCTGAGTGACAGGTGAGCTGGGAGTGCTCTGCAATGAGGGCGTTATGCACGGTTCCTGTGTTCCCAGCCCTGCCATGGTACCTGCAAGGGTAGCTCTGTATCCTGGGAGGGGCCTGAACACGAGAGCCCCGTGGGCTGGGGTGGGGGTGGGGTACCTGCCCAGGTGAGCTCCATATCCTGGGATTGGCCTGACCTCGAGAGCCCCATGGGCTGCTGGAGTCCTGGTAAAGGATGTCAGGACTGTCAGTGAAGCCACCGAGGATATACCTCCAGTAGTTCCTAAATCCTACACCCTGCTGGTCATTCTACCAACCACCAGGACATGGTATTCTGTATTAGTCTTCAATGATGCCTTCTTTTGTATTCTATTAGTCCCAGAGTCACAAGAAATTTTGGCTTGTGAGTGGCAGGACTCAACATACAACTAAAACAATACTTCCGGGCCGTGTTGCCCCAAGGGTTCAAAAATTCCCACACCATCTTTGGGGAAAGCTCAGCTAAAGAACTAAAAGTTCTACCTCTGGAAAAGGAAACACTCCTTCAATATGCAGACGACATTCTGATCGCCAGCCCTACTAAGGAGACCTCTGAACTACCAAGCCAATAAAGGATACAAGTTGTCCAAGAAAAAGCTCAAATATCACAGACTACGGTGACCTGCCTGGGCTTCATTCTCACAGAAGGTCGGAGAAGCCCATCCCAGGAAAGGGAAGAAACAATTTACAGCCTTACCCATTTCTGAAACTAGAAGACAGCTTAGGGGTTCCTGGGGAGGCCAGGGTTTGCTGCTTCTGGATCCCTAACTACAGTCTACTAGCTGGGCCTCTATATGAAACACTGAAAGGAAAAGATGATGATCCTTTTGAATAGAATGCAGAAGTGGCCTTTCAAGAATGGAAAGAGCAGTCAATTCAGACCCTTGCCCTGGAACTCCCTAATTTAGCTAAACCCTTTGACCTTTACATTCCTGGTGAACGGTGAATCGCCATTGGAGTATTAGTGCAAAACCTGGGACCACTTGAAATGGAACAATGCAAGAATGCGATCCAGGTAGGATAAACTACGGTCACCAAGGGGCTTGGCCCACCGCCACATCTGGCCAAGATACTGGCAGTATCTGAAAACCTGGAAATCAGCAGCCCAAAAGGCCACCTCCCTCCTCAGGGAAAAGGACCCCACGTGGTGATCCTAACACCCAGCCATGCCCTGAAGTTGCAGGGTTGGCTCCGTGGGCACACTGACCTTGAGTGGGGAGGCCCTCCAACTCCAACCTCCATAGAGATAACTGGGGCAAAGAGGTACCATGACGACTCGTGTGAAGGTGTCTGCACGGGCAAATTTAACGCTCATTTCCCACCAGGAAGAGGAATTAACCAAAGGCTCAGCATGCCGTGCCTAAACCAGATTAGGGCCTGAAGCAATCCTGCGGGTTTGCGGCCAGCTCACAAGAAAGCGAGTTGAAGAAAGGAGCTCAGGGACACTGTAATTCACAAACCTGAAGAGTTATAAATGACAGCTATCACCCAAAACTATATTGAAGGAAGGCTGCGAAGAGGACTTGAAAGCGGGGCAGAATTGCAAGAAAACGATTTCAGGGGGTAGACTGGAATTGCATTTAAAGCATAGGAAAAGAGGCAGAACGTCGACAATGATGCACTTGGCCAAAAACGGTGTATGCGTTTTTTCCTGAATATATTCAGGAAAAAACGCATACGCCCTTTTTGGCCAACCAAGCAAGCATGTTAAAGAAATCTGCACTACAATGAAGTCTCACTGCCCCCCGGTCAAAAGGGCCATCTGAAAAAAGTGTAAAATCCAGAAAGGCAGCACAGGCCATGGAGAACAGGGAGCCTTGTTATGCTGATGGGCGGGATGTAAATTGCCAACAGCCACTCTGGAGAATTGTATGGTGTTTCCTCAAAAACCTAAAAAAAAAATCAACGGAGCCTACGGCATTACCACTTATGGTCCTATAGCTTAGGGAAATTAAAATCAAAAACACACAGCCACCCCAAAGATTCGGACGGCTCTGTTTACAAGAACTTCGTCTACGGTACAAGTTAAATATCCCAGAAAGCGAAAAATGGATAAAGAAGTGTGGTACATACGTACAAAGGAATATCAATCACCAATGAAACCTATTTCATCAGGTCCGTCGCGGCATAATGAGTGGATTCAGGTACGATGATTCTAAGTGAAATAAGTCACACAGAAAATGAAACATCATAAGTTATCACTAATACACGGAATGTAAACTTGGCTACACATGAACTGAATTACAAAACAGAACAGGGTCTCAAATTTAGAAAAGCAACTTATGCTTGCTTAAGGGGAAAAGTGAGTTGGGGTGCTGCATAAAAGCAGAGATAGAAATTAGCACAGATACCTTTCCATAAGCCAAATATGTAATAGTCAAGACCTACCCCTTGCTCAACGAAATGGACTAAACACCTCATATTCAACGCCTAGGAATACACCTGACTAGTAAGAATCTTCAAACCCATGGATTTATATGTCTCCGTAAGACAATCAAGCGTGTGTACAGCTGCATGAATGCAGCAGAGAAAATCCAATAAATCCCATTATCAAAATGAATTACAAAAACAAAACACAATGACAGTGAAATAGAGAGCAATTCTTAAATAATTCATTCAGGGCATGTGATGCAACCTGGATTTACCACATCTACACCCAGAGCTGAGTGAGACATAAGGTTGGACACTTCGGGCTGATAGCATTGGTGAGGTTCGATGAGCAAATGAAAACCCTTTCAAGTCATACTGCATGGTACCCATTCGATGGGTCCCAACTCTCCAGTTTTAAGGGATTCTTCCTTCAGCTAAAACGTGCATGGGAAACCCACAGTATGGTGCACCGTGTGACCAGGAAACGTTTTCAAATGCATCTCAGTTTTCATCCCCTGGTACTCGTGTTCACCATTCCAGACTCTTTACTAACACCCTCCCCAGTTGGAGAGTCAGTGCCTTTAACCTCCTGTTTGGCACAGTTTGCAAATTCTGCGCAAGATGAACAGGAATAGGGAGAACCAATGAGAGACTAGCTGTAGGTGTCTGCACGGGCAAATGGAACGCTCATTTCCGACCAGGCAGAGGAATTAACCAAAGGCTCAGCGTGCCCTGCCTGAAAGAGATTAGGGCGTGAAGCAATCCTGCGCTTTTGCGGCCAGCTCACAAGAAAGCGAGTTGAAGAAAGGAGCTCAGGGGCACTGCAATTCACAAACCTGCAGAGTTATGAATGACAGCTATCGTCCAAAAATGTATTGAAGTAAGTCTTCGAAGAGGACTTGAAAGCGGGGCAGAATTTCAGGAAAACGATTTCAGGGGGTGGACTGGAATTGCACTTAAAGCATAGGAAAAGAGGCAGAATGTCGACAATGATGCGCTTGGCCAAAAAGGGCGTATGCGTTTTTTCCTGAATATATTCAGGAAAAAACGCATACGCCCTTTTTGGCCAACCAAGCAAGCGTGTCAAGGAAGTCTGCACTACAATGAAGTCTCACTTCCCTCCGGTCAAAAGGGCCATCTGAAACAAGTGTAAAATCCAGAAAGGCAGGACAGGTCATGGAGAACAGGGAGCCTTGTTATGCTGATGGGCGGGATGTAAATTGCCAACAGCCACTCTGGAGAAATGTATGGTGTTTCCTGAAACACGTAGGAAACAAAGCAACACAGCCTATGGCACTTCCACTTAGGGTCCTATAGCTTAGGGAAATTAAAATCAAAAACACACAGCCAACCCAAAATTTGGGACGGTTCTGTTTACAAGAACCTCGTCTACGGTACAAGTTAAATATCCGAGAAAGCAAAAAATGGATAAAGAAGTTGTGGTACGTACGTACAATGGAATATCACTCAGCAATTAGATCTACGTCATCAGGCCCATAGCGGCATAATGAGTGGATTCAGGTAGAACGATTCTACGAGAAATAAGTCACACAGAAAAAGAAACATCATAAGATATCTCTAATACACGGAACGTAAACTTGTCTACACATGAACTGAATTACAAAACAGAACAGGGTCTCAAATTTAGAAAACCAACTTATGCTTGCTTATGGGGAAAGGTGAGTTGGGGTGCTGCATCAAACCAGAGATTGAAATTAGCACAGATACCGTTCCATAAGCCAAATATATAATAGACAAGACCTACTCCTTGTTCAACGAAATGGACTCAACACTCCATATTCAACGCCTGGGAATATACCTGACAAGTAAGAATCTTAAGACCCATGGATTTATATGTCTCCATAAGGAAATCAAGCGTGTGTACAGCGGCCTAAACGCAGCAGTGAAAATCCGATAAATCCCATTATCAAAATAAATTTCACAAACAAATCACAATGACAGTGAAATAGAGAGCAATTCTTAAATAATTCATTCAGGGCTTGTGATGCAACCTGGATTTACCACATCTACACCCAGAGCTGGGTGAGACATAAGGCTGGACCCTTCGGGCTGATAGCATAGGTGAGGTTGGGTGAGCAAACGCAGACCCTTTGAAGTCATACTGCATGGTACCCATTCCATGGGTCGCAACTCTCCAGGTTTAAGGGATTCTTCCTTCAGCTAAAACATGCATGGGAATCCCAGAGTATGGTCCACCGTGTGACTGGGAAACGTTTTCAAATGCATCTCAGGTTTCGTCCCCTGGTACTCGGGTTCACCGTTCCAGACGCTTTACTTACACTGTCCCTACCTGGAGAGTCAGTGCCTTTAACCTCCTGTTTGGCACAGTTTGCAATTACTGCGCAAGATGAACAGGAATAGGGAGAACCAATGAGAGACTAGCTGTAGGTGTCTGCACGGGCAAATTTAACGCTTATTACCAACCAGGAAGAGGAATTAGCCAAAGGCTCATCATGCCGTGCCGGAACCAGATTAGGGCCTGAAGCAATCCTGCGGTTTTGCGGCCAGCTCACAAGAAAGCGAGTTGAAGAAAGGAGCTCAGGGGCACTGTAATTCACAAACCTGCAGAGTTATAAATGACAGCTATCATCCAAAAATATATTGAAGTAAGGCTACAAAGAGGACTTGAACATGGGGCAGAATTCCAGGACTACGATTTCAGGAGGTAGACGGGAAATCCTCTGAAAGTATAGGAAAAGAGTCAGAATGTCGACAATGATGCACTTGGTCAAAAAGGGCATATGCGTTTTTCCAGGGCCCTCATTAAAGAGGGTAGGAGGCTCCCAGTATGCTTCAGTGGCCAACAGAAGACCCACGTCGCCAAGGCGACGTGAGCCAGCCATGCAGGAGTGACCTCACATCAGAGGGCCCACCTCACAGAAGGGTAAGGAACCCAGGAAGGATCAGACCCTCACCAGAGTGCCCACAACAGCAAGGGGCTGGGAACCAGGCAGGAGTGTCCTCACACCCGTGGGACCACATCATCGAAAGTTGAGGTACTCAGCACATGTGGCCTCAAACCAGAGGACCCACATCACCATGGGTCTCGGAGCAAGGCAGGCAGGATTATCCTCCCAACACATGGCCCATTGTATAAAAAAGGTGAGGAATCCAGCCGTTGGAACATCCCAGCAGGTGGCCCAGATCACCGAGTCTATGGGATCCAGGCAGTGAGGAACTCACAACAGAGGGCCCTCATCGTGTTACTGTAAGCAACCCAGCCGTTGTGACCTCAGAGCACAAGGCCCACATCCCCATGGGGGAGGGAACCAAGCAGGAGTGTCATCGCACCAGTGGGCACACATCAGAAAATGTGGGGAGCCCAGCAGTTAGGGCCGGACGCCAGAGGGCCCTCATCACTGAGGAGAGGAGGCTCCCAGCAAGCTCCAACTGCTACCAGAGGGCTGACGTCGCCAATGCGGTGTGTGCCAGCCAGGCAGGAGTGACCTCAGAGCAGAGGGCCAACCACACAAAAGTGTGAGGGACCCAAAGAGGATCAGACTCTCACCAGAGGGCCCACATCACCAAGGGAATGGAAACCAGGCAGGAGTGTCCTCACACCAGTGGGGCCACATCACCGAAATGTGATGGACCCAGCACACGTGGCCTCAAACTAGAGGACACACATCACCAAGGGGCTGGGAGTGAGGCAGGCAGGAGGAGCCTCAAAACAGAGGGCCCATAGAATAAAAAAGGTGAGGAATCCCGCAGTTGGAACCTCCCAGCAGGCGGCCAGGAGCAGCGAGGATATGGGAACCAGGCCTGACTGAACACAAAACAGAGGGCCCTCATCATGAAACTGTGAGCAACCTAGCCGTTGGGACCTCAGGGCAGAAGGCCCACATTCCCATGTGCTTGGGAACCTGGCAGGAGTGTACTCGCACCACAGGGCGCACATTAGAGAATTTTGGGAACCCAGAAGTTAGGGCCTGACGCCAGAGGGCCCTCATCACCGAGGAGAGGAAGCTCCCAGCAGGCTCCAACTGCCACAAGAGGGCCGACGTTGCCAAGGTGGGGTGTGCCAGCCAGGCAGGAGTGATCTCACAGCAGAGGGTCCACCTCACAGAAGGGTGAGGAACCCAGCCAGGATCAGACTCTCACCAGAGGGCCCACATCACCAAGGGGATAGGAACCAGGCAGGAGTGTCCTCACACCAGTGGGGCCACATAATCGAAAGGTGAGGGACCCAGCACACGTAGCCTCAAACCAGAGGACACACATCACCAAGGGGCTGGGAGTCAGGCAGGCAGGAGGAGTCTCAAAACAGAGGGCCCATAGAAGAAAAAAGGTGAGGAATCCCGCAGTTGGAACCTCCCCGCAGGCAGCCAGGAGCAGCGAGGCTATTGGATCCAGGGCGGAGTGAACTCACACCAGAGGACCCTCATCATGAAACTGAGCAACCCACAGTTGGGACCTCAGAGCAGAAGGCCAACATTCCCATGGGGTTAGGAACCTGGCAGGAGTGTACTCGCACCACAGGGCGCACATCAGAAAATTTTGGGAGCCCAGGAGTTAGGGTCTGACGCCAGAGGGCCCTCATTACCGAGGGGTGGAGACCCCCAGCAGGCACCAACTCCCAACTGAGGGCCCACGTCGCCAAGGTGATGTGTGCCAGCCAGGCAGGAGTGACCTCACAGCAGAGGGTCTACCTCACAGAAGGGTGAGGAAACCAGCCAGGATAAGACTCTCACCAGAGAGCCCACATCACCAAGGGGATCGGAAAAAGGCAGCAGTGCCCTCACACCAGTGTGGCCACATTATAGAAAGGTGAGGAACCCAGCACATGTGGCCTAAACCAGAGGACCCACATTTCCAAGATGCTCCGAGTGAGGCAAGCAGGAGTAGCCTAACAACACAGGGCCCACAGAATAAGAAATGTGAGGAATCCAGCAGTTGGAACCTCCCAGCAGGTGGCCCAGAGCACGGAGTCTATGGGATCCAGGCCACAGTGAACTCACAGCAGAGGGCCCACATCATGAAACTGTGAGCAACCCAGACGGTGGAACCTCAGAGCAGAAGACCCACATCCCCATGGGGATAGGAACCTCGCAGGAGTGTCCTCGCACAACTTAACACGTATCAGAAAATGTGGGAACCCAGCAGTTAGGGCCTGACGCCAGAGGGCCCTCATCACCGAGGAGAGGAGGCTACCAGCAGGCTCCAAATGCCACCAGAGGGCCGACGTCACCAAGGCAATGGGAGCAAGCCAGGCAGGAGTTACCTCACAGCAGAGGGCCCACCTCACAGAAGTGTGAGGAACCCAACCAGGATCAGACTCTAACCAGAGCGCCCACATCACCAAGGGGATGGAAACCAGGCAGGAGTGTCCTCACACCAGTGGGGCCACATCAGCCAAAGGTGAGGAACACAGCACATGTGGCCTCAAATAAGGGGACACACATCACGAAAGGGCTGGGAGTGAGGCATGCAGGAGGAGACTCACAACAGAGGGCCCATAGAATAAAAAGGTGAGGAACCCCGCCGTTGGAAGCTCCAAGCAGGTGGCCCAGAGCACCGAGGCTATGGGATCCATGCCGGAGTGAACTCACAGCAGAGGGCCCACATTCTGACACTGTGAGCAACCCAGCCGTTGGGACCTCAGAGCAGAAAGCCAACATCCCCAAGGGGATGGGACCCTGGCAGGAGTGTGCTCGCACGACAGGGCGCACATCAGAAAATTTTGGGAGCCCATGAGTTAGGGCCGGACGCCAGAGGGCCCTCATTACCGAGGGGAGGAGACTCCCAGCAGGCACCAACTCCCAACTGAGGGCCCACATCGCCAAGGTGACGTGTGCCAGCCAGGCAGGAGTGACCTCACAGCAGAGGGTCTACCTCACAGAAGGGTGAGGAATCCAGCCAGGATCAGGCTCTCACCAGAGGGCCCCCATCACCAAGTGGATGGGAACCAGGCAGGAGTGTCCTCACACCAGTGGGGCCACATCAATAAAGGTGAGGAAACCGGCACATGTGGCCTCAAACCAGAGGACCTACATCACAAAGGGGCTGGGAGTGAGTCAGGAAGGAGGAGCATGAAAACACAGAACCCAAAGAATAGAAAAGGTAAGGAATTCAGCAGTAGGAACCTCCCAGCAGGCGGCTCAGAGCACAGAGTCTATGGGATCTAGGCCTGAGTGAACTAACACCAGAGAGCCAACATCATGAAACGGTGAACTACACAGGTGTTGGGACCTTAGAGCAGAAGGCCCACATGCCCATGGGGATGGGAACCTGGCAGGAGTGCCCTCGCACCACTTAGGACGTATCAGAAAATGTGGGAACCCAGCAGTTAGGGCCTGATGCCAGAGGGCCTCATCACCGAGGGGAGGAGGCTCCCAGCAGGCTCCAACTGCCACCAGAGGTCTGACGTCGCCAAGGCGGGGTGTGCTAGCCAGGCAGGAGTGACCTCAGAGAAGAGGGCCCACCTCACAGAAGTGTGAGGAACCCAACCAGGATCAGACTCTCGCTGGAGGGACCACATCACCAAGGGGATGGGAAGCAGGCAGGAGTGTCCTCACACCAGTGGGGCCACATCATCAAAAGATGAGGAACCCATCACATGTGGCCTCAAACCAGAGGACACACATCACCAAGGGGCTGGGAGTGAGGCAGGTGTCTGGAGGGGCACATTTAACTCTAATTTCCCACCAGGAAGAGGAATTAACCAAAGGCTCAGAGTGCCGTGCCACACCCTGATTACGGCCTGAAGCAAACCTGCGGTTTTGTGGCCAGCTTTCAAGGAAGCGAGTTAAGAAAGGAAATCACGGGCACTGTAATTCACAAACCTGCAGAATTATAAATGACAGCTATTGGCAAAAATATATTGAAGTAAGTCTGCAAAGAGGACTTGAAAACGAGGCAAAATTGAGGAATCATATTTCAGGAGGAAGATTGGAATTGCATTTAAAACATGTGAAAAGTGGCAGATCTTTGACAGTGATGCACTTGGACGCACAGTGCGTATACATTTTTTCCTGAATATATTCAGGAAAAAACGCATATGCCCTTTTTGGCCAACCAAGCACTCGAGAAATGGAAATCCGTACTACAATGAAGTCTCATTTCCCATTCGTCAAAAGGGCCATCTGAAAAAAGTGTAAAAACCAGAAACACAGGACAGGCCATGGAGAACAGGGAGCCTTGTTATGCTGATGGGTGGGATGTAAATTGCCAACAGACACTCTGGAGATGTTTATGGTGTATCCTGAAACATCTGAAAACCAAAGCTACAGAGACTAGGGCACTTCCACTTTTGGCCCTATAGCTTAGGAAAATTAAAATCAACAAGACACAGCCAACACAAAATTTAGGGCTGCTGTGTTTACAAGAACCTTGAGTCCAGTACAAATTAAATATCCCAGAAAGAAAAAAATGGATAAAGGAGTTGTGCTACTTACGTACAACAGAATATCACTCAGCAATGAAATCAATGTCATCAGGCCTGTAGCAGCAAATTGAGTGGATTTAAGTATGATGATTCTAAGAGAAATAGGTCACACAGAGAAAGATAATTATCATAAGATATCACTAATAGAGGGAGTGTAAACTTGGCTACACATAAACTGAATTACAAAACCGAACAGTCTCACATTTAGAT
The DNA here is from genome assembly GCF_059928025.1 of Delphinapterus leucas. Classification (NCBI taxonomy): domain Eukaryota; kingdom Metazoa; phylum Chordata; class Mammalia; order Artiodactyla; family Monodontidae; genus Delphinapterus; species Delphinapterus leucas. The sequence continues at coordinate 6,011,733 of NW_028322232.1, read as the reverse complement.
AAAAACTTATGCTTGCTTAAGGGGAAAGTTGAGTTGGGGTGCTGTATAAAACCAGAGATTGAAATTAGCACACATACCGTTCCATAAGCCAAATATGTAATAGACAAGACCTACTCTTTGCTCAACGAAATAGACTCATCCATGGTGTATCACCTCACACCTGTTAGAATGGGCATCATCAGAAAATCTACAAACAACAAATGCTGGAAAGGGTGTGGACATAAGGAACCCTCTTCCACTATTGTTGGGAATGTAAATTGATACAGTCACTGTGGAGAACATTATGGAGTTTCTTATAAAACTAAGAATAGAATTACCATATGATACAGCAATCCCACTACTGGGCATATACCCAGACAAAACCATAAATCAAAAAGAGACATTCACCGCAATGTTCATTGCATCACTATTTACAATATCCAGGTAATGGAAGCAACCTAAATGCCCACAGACAGACGAATGCATAAAGATGTGGTACAAATATAAAATGGAATATTACTAAGCCATAAAAAGGAATGAAATTGGGTCATTTGTAGAGACGTTGATGGATCTAGAGACTGTCATACAGAGTGAAGTAAGTCGAAAATAGAAAAACAAATCTTGTCTATTAATGCATATATGTGTAACATAGAAAAATTATACAGATGAACCGTTTTTTAAGGCAGAAATAGAGCAACAGATGTAGACAACAAACGTATGGACACCAAGGGGGGAAAGCTGTTGGGGGGTGGTGGTGGGAGGATTGAGAGATTGGGATTGGCATGTATACATTTATATGTATAAAATAGATAACCAAAAAGAACCTGCTGTATAAAAAAATAAAATAAAATTCAAAATTACAAAAAGTAAAACAGAAAAAATATTCTTCCCTTCACATACATGTATTTATATGAATAAATTATTTCCATGCTTATATCTGTAAATACAAAAAAGAGGAATAAAATCTACCTTGAACCAAAAATGAAAAAAAGAAAAAAAAAACAGAACCCACCAGTTACACAGAGGAAAACCGTATCAGGGCACTTGCTCCAGTTGTAAACAATTCTGTAGTTGGCCAGTGGTGGGGAATCATCTCCCATTCAGCCAGCAGGCCCCACGCAACAAGCGTCCTCATTGCAAAGCTGGGGGACCGTGCCAAGGCATCTGTGAGTAAACGTGGGCCGAGCCCCAGGCCAGCTGCTGCTGAAATGTTCCCACCCTTCCCAGGTAAAACACCTGAATATGTACAAGGACTTGAAAGCCTAGAGGAAGGGCCATGGAGCCACATGAGCGACAGCATGCCAGCCGATTTGGTGCCTGCAGGCCAGCCAGGATGGTCCTGGCCCTGGGTACTCTTCTGGAAGCTTTCCATTTCCCTGCCTGAGATACCCCTGCTGTCCGGGCCCCCACTGCTTTCTTCCTCACTCACCTCTGCCCAGGGAGAAATTCCAGAGGCAGGTATGGGTGACACATCCTCTTCTTTAGCAGGTGGCATCTTGGTAACTGCTGCAGAAAGTCCAGCAGAGCCCCACTCACACTGGGCCACCCACAAAGCCGTGGCCTCTCACTCCCTCCCACCAGTCCAGCCCCGAGACTGCTGACAGGGCAGAGAAAATGGCGTCAGGCACAGCTGCAGGGGCTCTTGCTGCCTGGAGTGGTGTTTATATTGATCTCAAACAGGCACACCTGGGGAGGGCTGGCCGGCACGGTCAGGCTTCCCAGGCCAGCCAATAATCACCCCTCAGGCGCTCACAGTTGCAGAAACTGGAACTTGCTGAATCGGCCAGGTCCAAGGAACAGGTGTGGGCTCCTGAGAGTCAGGATAGACAAGGGGTTGCAGCTCTGGCTTGTTTTCTAATTATATTATCTGGCCCATGAGTGGGAGAGAACTTCAAGAAAACCCTCTCCTAATGAGAGGAACCCAGGAGTCAGGGAGAGGAGGGGTGGGTGGTGGGTGGAGACAGAGGCCTGGTGCCCCGGGTGCAGTGGAAGTCTCTGGAAGACCAGGTGGAGGGAGGCCACACAGAGTGATGCCCAGGGTCACAGACCTGTTGGAGCTGCTGTTTCTTAGTTCAAGTCCTGCTCTGAGGTGCTCTGTGTCAGATCTGAGTGACAGGTGAGCTGGAAGTGCTCTGCAATGAGGGCGATGTGCACGGTACCTGTGTGCCCAGCCCTGCCAGGGTAACTGCAAGGGTAGCTCTGTATCCTGGGAGGGGCCTGACCATGAGAGCCCCATGGGCTGCAGGGGAACCTGCCCAGGGAACCCCATATCCTGGGAGGGGCCTGAACAGGAGAGCACCGTGGGCTGCGGTGGGGGTGGGGTACCTGCCCAGGTGAGCTCCATATCCTGGGATTGGCCTGACCTCGAGAGCCCCATGGGCTGCTGGAGTCCTGGTAAAGGATGTCAGGACAGTCAGTGAAGCCACCGAGGATATACCTCCAGTAGTTCCTAAATCCTACACCCTGCTGGTCATTCTACCAACCACCGGGACATGGTATTCTGTATTAGTCTTCAATGATGCCTTCTTTTGTATTCTATTAGTCCCAGAGTCACAAGAAATTTTGGCTTGTGAGTGGCAGGACTCAACATACAACTAAAACAATACTTCTGGGCCGTGTTGCCCCAAGGGTTCAAAAATTCCCACACCATCTTTGGGGAAAGCTCAGTTAAAGACCTAAAAGTTCTACCTCTGGAAAAGGAAACACTCCTTCAATATGCAGACGACATTCTGATCGCCAGCCCTACTAAGGAGACCTCTGAACTACCAAGCCAATAAAGGATAGAAGTTGTCCAAGAAAAAGCTCAAATATCACAGACTACGGTGACCTGCCTGGGCTTCATTCTCACAGAAGGTCGGAGAAGCCCATCTCAGGAAAGGGAAGAAACAATTTACAGCCTTACCCATTTCTAAACCTAGAAGACAGCTTAGGGGTTCCTGGGGAGGCCAGGGTTGGTGCTTCTGGATCCCTAACTACAGTCTACTAGCTGGGCCTCTATATGAAACACTGAAAGGAAAAGATGATGATCCTTTTGAATAGAATCCAGAAGTGGCCTTTCAAGAATGGAAAGAGCAGTCAATTCAGACCCTTGCCCTGGAACTCCCTAATTGAGCTAAACCCTTTGACCTTTACATTCCTGGTGAATGGTGAATCGCTATTGGAGTATTAGTGCAAAAACTGGGACCACTTGAAATGGAACAATGCAAGAATGCCATCCCGGTAGGATAAACTACGGTCACCAATGGGCTTGGCCCACCGCCACATCTGGCCAAGATACTGGCGGTATCTGAAAACCTGGAAATCAGCAGCACAAAAGGCCACCTCCCTCCTAAGGGAAAAGGACCCCACGTGGTGATCCTAAGCCCCAACCATGCCCTGAAGTTGCAGGGTTTGCTCCGTGGGCACACTGACCTCGAGTGAGGAGGCCCTCCAACTCCAACCTCCAGAGAGATAACCGGGGTAAAGGGGCACCATGACGACTCATGTGACCATCACTTGACCTGGAGTTTCTCTCATAAAACAACAAGAGTGTGTCCCAAAAGAGTAGACTACTGCTTGCAGGACTTACTGCACCCAGAGCGGACCTAATAATCTTGGCGGGGGAAGCGTATATCACGCTGTCACCATAGAAGAGCCTACAGACACTGTGATGATGGTGGCCAATAAGACCGGCTGGACTCCTGTTTACTTCAAAAGGCTGTTGACTCAGTGGCCATCATGGTCCTTCATCACCACTGACCCTGGACTGTCTGGGAGTTGAGCAGGCAGGGCCCTGACACCTGGTGCTCTTTTTACGTTAATTCAGGGGCCTAATTGAAGAAAGTGCAGACTACTGGTCAGAGCATCTAGTCTGGCAGAAACGGTCAGCCTAAGGTGGCCGAACAAATGCAGGGCGGGGTGAAACTGGACCTCACAGCGTCACTGCACATCTCCTTCCTGGACACTTAAAGGTCATTAGAATCTATAACGCTTCCAATACTGGTGCTCAGGTGGACGAGCGGGGAGGCAGGAGGCCTGGGGACAATCAACGTCACCTGGAGGCTGCTGGGGAGAAGTTCTGACCCTCGCCCACGGGTATGAGGGCTCCTAACTCAGCACTCAGCAATAACAGAAGAAGGGTCTGCACCCTCAGCACTCTAAGAATGAGGAAGGGGAAAAAAGGCAGAAGAGGGCTTTTTCCCAGGCAAAGCCCCTTAAAAATCCCTGGGAGATAAAAATAGAATCTGGGCAATAAAATAAAGTCTAACCTTTTTTATCCTTTGTGCTTTGTCTAATTTCACGTGCTCCTAGGGTCCCGCATACAGAGGTTCAACAGCCGGCACTTCAGACCAGATTTCCTAGTGCGGAATGGCTGGGTCGACACCTCAGCTCCTGGGACACAGTGCACACTCCGTGATATAGAGCCTGAGCTGCAGCCAACCGGGCCCTCGAGAGCTCCGACCCCTCCCTCCCACTGACTCTGACAGGATCTCTAAACAGCAGCCCAGCCCACAGCCCACGGGGTAGCACATGCTCTCACCTCTCCATTCTCTGATCAAAATATAAAGTTTCCTTTGCTTCTGAACCAAACTCAGTCTCAATCTGTTGGCTCCAATGACACTGGGCAGGGGGACACTTGTTGGGGTCCAATCTGGAGGATCAGTAACAGAAATTGAGAACATTGTAACTTCAATGAACAGATGATTGAGCCAAACTGTAATTAACATAGAACAGTGTATAAGGCTCGGGTAAAATAAGATGTTTCTAACACTCCCATTTGATATTTCCATCACTTTATTATAAGCAAGTTCAGTGAAAAGGTTTGTCTTATTTGTCAGGTCAATATTAGAGAAACGAAGTGATTTCTTTCCAAGGATGTACATCTAAAAATCTTGGTTAAAGCTTCAATCTTGTTTTAAATGCTTTTCCATTGAAAATGATACCTCTCTTTCAGTTCCCCCAATTCTGAGAAGTATAAAATCTTATAATTTATTATTACCAAAGGGGAAAGGTGGGAGGAGGGATAAATTAACAGTTTGGGATTAACACATACACACTGCTATGTATAAAATCGATCATCAACAAGGAACTACTGTATAGCCCCGGGAACTACACTCAATATTTTACAATAACCTATAAGGGGAAATAATCTGAAAAAGAATAGATATTTTTATTGACATCATCTATTAATGACAGTTAAAATGGAGCCTAAGAGAAGCCAGTGGTGAGTGCTTCTGACCCTGAAGACTTCAATCATCTAAAGTTTGGACTCTGCCTACTTCCCAAGGCCCTTAATGAACATATGTGTAGCCGTAGCTTAAAAAATTCCCCAGTTTGGGTTGTGGAGAGACACTGATTTTGTAAAAGCCCTGGTGTTCTCCTCACATGAATGGGACACTTCCTACAGCTAAAACATGCCTGTCACACCCAGAGGATTGTATACCGTCTGATCGGGAAGAGTTTGGAAAAGGCATCTCATCTCCTCATCTCCTGGTGCTCGGGTTCACCCCTCCAGCGTCTTTACGAACAGTCTCCCCACTTGGAGATATCAGCACTGTCAACATCCTGTTGCAGACAGTTTGGAATTTGTCCAGAGGATGAAGCAGAAGGAGGAGGAACAATGAGAGACAAGTCCTAGGTGTTCAGACAGGCACATGTCACTCTTATTTCCAATCAGGAAGACGAATTGACCAAAGGCTAGGGTTGCCCATGGAAACAGAATAGGGCTTGAGGAAATTCCGCTGCTTTGTGGCCAGTTCCCATAAACACAAGTTGAAAAATGGAACTCAAGGACACTAAAGTTCACGAAACTGCAGAGTTGAAAATATCTATCACTGAAAAATGTCTTGAGGAAAGTCAGAGGAAAGGACTTGTAAGCAACGGAGAATGGCAGGAAAGGGATTGGAAGAGGTAGAAAGGACTCGCCATTAAGCACAAGAAAAGGGGCTGAACATTGCCAACATTGCAATTGGCCAAAAAGGGTGTATGCGTCTTTTTCTGTATGTATTCAAGAAAAGGGCATACACTTTTTTAGCCAACCAAACAGGTGGGCACTGGAAATCAATACTACAAAACATATCACTTCGCATCAGTCAGAAGAGCCTTCCTCATAAAGTGTAAACACCAGAAATGCAGGACAGGGCAAGGAGAAAAGGGAGCCCTCTGAGGCTTATACTGGAAATGTATATTGCCAACGGTCACTCTGGAGAAGTGTATTGTGTTTACTAAAGCATCTAAAAAATGAGCTACAGAGCACAGGGCACTTGCACTCATGGACGTATATCTTGGGAAAAACAAAAATCGAGAGGACACAGGCACCCCAATATTTACCGCCTCTATGTTTAAAAGATCCTTGACTAGGATATAATTTATAAGTCTCTGGAGGGAAAAAATGGATAGAGATGTGGCACTTATGTAGAGTGGAATATTACTCAGCCTGGAAATCAATGAAATATGGCCAGTTGTAACAACCACAGAGGAGTTACGTATGATCATTCGAAGTCACATAATTCAAAAAGAAAAAGACACACGATATTACTAATACATGGAATGTAAACGTGGCTACAAATGAACTGAATTACAAAACAGAATGGGGTCTCAAATTTAGAAAACCAACTTATGCTTGCTTAAGGATAAAGGAGAGTTGAGGAGCTGCATAAAACCAGAGATTGAAATTAGCACAGATACCATTCCATAAGCCAAATATGTAATAGAAAAAACCTACTCCCTGGTGAACGAAATGGACTCAACACCCCATATTCAGCGCCTAGGAATATACGGGACGAGTAAGAGTCTTAATACCTATGGATTTATATGTCTCCGTAAGAGAATCAAGCATGTGTACAGTGACATAAACGCAGCAGTGAAAATCAGCTAAATCCCATTATCAAAATAAATTCCAAAAACAAAACACAATGACAGTGAAATAGAGAGCAATTCTTAAATAATTCATTCAGGGCTTGTGATGCAACCTGGATTTACCACATCTACACCCAGAGCTGAGTGAGACATAAGGTTGGACACTTCGGGCTGATAGCATTGGTGAGGTTCGATGAGCAAATGCAGACCCTTTGAAGTCATACTGCATGGTACTTATTCCATGGGTCCCAACTCTCCAGGTTTAAGGGATGCTTCCTTCAGGTAAATCATGCATGGAAATCCCACAGTATGGTCCACCGTGTGACCGGGAAACGTTTCTAAATGCATCTCAGTTTTTGTCACCTGGTACTTGGGATCACCATTCCAGACGCTTTACTAACACTCTCCCCACTTGGAGAGTCAGTGCCTTTAAACTCCTGTTTAGCTCATTTTGCAAATTCTACGCAAGATGAACAGGAATAGGGAGAACCAATGAGAGACTAGCTGTAGGTGTCTGCATGGGCAAATTTAACACTTATTTCCCACCAGGAAGAGGAATTAACCAAAGACTCAGTGTGCCATGCCGGAACCAGATTAGGGCCTGAAGCAATCCTGCGGTTTTTCGGCCCGCACACAAGAAAGCGAGTTGAAGAAAGGGGCTCAGGGGCACTGTAATTCACAAACCTGCAGAGTTATAAATGACAGCTATCGTCCAAAAATATATTGAACTAAGGCTGCGAAGAGGACTTGAAAGCGGGGCAGAATTGCAGGAAAACGATTTCAGGGGGTAGACTGGAATTGCATTTAAAGCATAGGAAAAGAGGCAGAACGTCGACAATGATGCACTTGGCTAAATAGGGCGTATGTGTTTTTTCCTGAATATATTCAAGAAAAAATGCATACGCCCTTTTTGGCCAACCAAGCAAGCATGTTATAGTAACCTGCACTACAATGAAGTCTCACTGTCCCCTGGTCAAAAGGGCCATCTGAAAAAAGTGTAAAATACAGAAAGGCAGGACAGGCCATGGAGAACAGGGAGCCTTGTTATGCTGATGGGCGGGATGTAAATTGCCAACAGCCACTCTGGAGAAGTGTATGGTGTTTCCTGAAACACCTAAAAAACAAAGAAACGGAGCTTACGGCACTTCCACTTATGGTCCTACAGTTTAGGGAAATTAAAATCAAAACCACACAGCCACCCCAATGTTTCGGACGGCTCTGTTTACAAGAACCTTGTCTACGGTACAAGTTAAATATCCCAGAATGCCAGAATTGGATAAAGACGTTATGGTGCGTACGTACAATGGAATATCACTCAGCAATGAAATCAATGTCATCAGGCCCGTCGCGGCATAATGAGTGGATTCAGGTATAATGATTCTAAGTGAAATAAGTCACACAGAAAAAGAAACATCATAAGTTATCACTAATACACGGAATGTAAACTTGGCTACACATGAACTGAATTACAAGACAGAACAGGGTCTCAAATTTAGAAAACCAACTTATGCTTGCTTAAGGGGAAAGGTGAGTTGGGGTGCTGCATAAAACCAGAGATAGCAATTAGCACAGATACCGTTCCATAAGCCAAATATGTAATAATCAAGACCTACTCCTTGCTCAACGAAATGGACTAAACACCACATATTCAACGCCTAGGAATACACCTGACTAATAAGAATCTTCAAACCCATGGATTTATATGTCTGCGTAACAAAATCAAGTGTGTGTACAGCGGCATGAATGCAGCAGAGAAAATCCTATAAATCCAATTATCAAAATGAATTACAAAAACAAAGCACAATGACAGTGAAATAGAGAGCAATTCTTAAATAATTCATTCAGGGCTTGTGATGCAACCTGGATTTACCACATCTACACCCAGAGCTGAGTGAGACATAAGGTTGGACACTTCGGGCTGATAGCATTGATGAGGTTCAGCGAGCAAATGCAGACCCTTTGAAGTCATGCTGCATGGTACCCATTCCATGGGTCCCAACTCTCCAGGTTTAAGGGATTCTTCCTTCAGCTAAAACATGCATGGGAAACCCACAGTATGGTGCAATGTGTTACTGGGAAAAGGTTTCCAGTGCATCTCAGGTTTCATCCCCTCTTACTCGGGTTCAACATTCCAGAACGTTTACTAACACTCTCCCCACATAGAGAGTCAGTGCCTTTAACCTCCTGTTTGGCACAGTTTGCAATTTCTGCGCAAGATGAACAGGAATAGGGAGAACCAATGAGAGACTAGCTGTAGATGTCTGCACGGGCAAATGGAACGCTCATTTCCCGCCAGGAAGAGGAATTAACCAAAGGCTCAGTGTGCCTTGCTGGAAACAGATTAAGTCCTGAAGCAATCCTGCGGTTTTGCGGCCAGCTCACAAGAAAGCGAGTTGAAGAAAGGGGCTCAGGGGCACTCTAATTCACAAAACTGCAAAGTTATAAATGACAGCTATCGTCCAAAAATATATTGAAAGAAGGCTGTGAAGAGGACTTGAAAGTGGGGCAGAATTGCAGGAAAACGATTTCAGGTTGTAGACAGGAATTGCATTTAAAGCATTGGAAAAGAGGCAGAACGTCGACCATGATGCACTTGGCCCAAAAGGGCCTATGCGTTTTTTCCTGAATATATTCAGGAAAAAACGCATACGCCCTTTTTGGCCAACCAAGCAAGCATGTTAAAGAAATCTGCACTAAAATGAAGTCTCACTGCCCCCCGGTCAAAATGGCCATCTGAAATAGGTGTAAAATCCAGAAAGGCAGCACAGCCCATGGAGAACAGGGAGCCTTGTTATGCTGATGGGCGGGATGTCAATTGCCAACAGCCACTCTGGAGAAGTGTATGGTGTTTTCTGAAACACGTAGAAAACAAATCAACACAGCCCATGGCACTTTCACTTATGGTCCTATAGCTTAGGGAAATTAAAATCAAAAACACACAGCCACTCCAAATTTCGGACAGCTCTGTTTACAAGAACCTCGTCTATGGTACAAGCTAAATATCTCAGAAAGCAAAAAATGGATAAAGAAGTTGTGGTACGTACGTAGAATGGTATATCACTCAGCAATGATATCTATGTCATCAGGCCCGTAGCGGCATAATGAGTGGATTCAGGTAGGATGATTCTACGTGAAATAAGTCACACAGAAAAAGAAACATCATAAGATATCACTAATACACAGAATGTAAACTTGGCTACACATGAAGTGAATTACAAAACACAATAGGGTCTCACATTTAGAAAACCAACTTATGTTTGCTTATGGGGAAAGGTGAGTTGAGGTGCCGCATAAAACCAGAGAATGAAATTAGCACAGATACCGTTCCATAAGCCATATATGTAATATACATGATCTACTCCTTGCTCAACGAAATGGACTCAACATCACATATTCAACCCCAAGAATATACCTGACTAGAACGAGTCTTAAAACCTATGTATTTATATGTCTCCATAAGGGAATCCAGTGTGTTTACAGCGGCATAAACGCAGCATTGAAAATCAGCTAAATCCCATTATACAAATAAATTTTAAAAACTATCACAAAGACTGTGAAATAGAGAGCAATTCTTAAATAATTCATTCATGGTTTGTGATGAAACCTTGGTTTACCACATGCACACCCACAGCTGGGTTAGACATAAGGCTGGACCCTTGGGGCTGATAGGATTGGTGAGGTTCAGTGAGCAAATGCAGACCGTTAGAAGTAATACTGCATGGTACCTATTCCAAGGGTCCCAGCTCTCCAGGTTTAAGGGATTCGTCCTTCAGCTCAAACATGCATGGGGAACGCAGAGTGTGGTCCACCGTGTGATCAGAAAACGTTTTTAAATGCATCTCAGTTTTCGTCCCCTAGTCCTCGGGTTCACCATTCAAGACACTTTACTAACACTCTCCCCACTTGGAGAGTCAGTTCCTTTAACCTCCTGTTTGGTACATTTTGCAATTTCTGCCGAAGTTGAACAGGAATAGGGAGAACCAATGAGAGACTTGCTGTAGGTTTGTGGACAGGCACATTTAACTCTCATTTCCCTCCAGGAAGAGGAACTAACCACAGGCTCAGCGTGCCATGCTGGAAACAGATTAAGGCCTGAAGCAATCCTGCGGTTTTGCGGCCAATTCACCAGAAAGCGAGTTGAAGAAAGAGGCTCAGGGGCACTGTAATTCACAAACCTGCAGAGTTATAAATGACAGCTATCGTCCAAAAACGTATTCAAGTAAGGCTGCAAAGAGGACTTGAAAGTGGGGCAGAATTGCCGGAATGCGATTTCAGGAGGTAGACGGGAATTGCTCTGAAAGCATAGGAAAAGAGGCAAAACCTCGACAATGATGCACTTGACCAAAAAGGGCATATTCGTTTTTTCCAGGGCCCTCATTTACAAGGGTAGGAGGCTCCCAGCATGCTCCAGGGGCCAACAGAGGCCCCACATTGCCAAGGTGACGTGAGCCAGCCAGCCAGCCACGTGTGACCTCATATCAGAGGGCCCACCTCACATAAGGGTATGGAACCCAGCCAGGATCAGACTCTCACCAGAGAGCCCACATCACCAAGGGGATGGGAACCAGGCAGGAGTGTCCTCACACCCGTGGGGCCACATCATCGAAAGTTGAGGTACCCAGCACATGTAGCCTCAAACCAGAGGACCCACATCACCATGGGTCTCGGAGTGAGGCAGGAAGGGTTAACCTCACAACACATGGCCCACTGTATAAAAAAGGTGAGGAATCCAGCAGTTGGAACTTCCCAGCAGGCGGCCCAGAGCACCGAGGCTATGAGATCCAGGCCACAGTGAACTCACAGCAGAGGGCCCTCATCGTGATACTGTAAGCAACCCAGCCGTTGTGACCTCAGAGCACAAGGTCCACATCCCCATGGGGAAGGGAACCAAGCAGGAGTGTCATCGCACCAGTGGGCACACATCAGAAAAGGTTGGGAGCACAGCAGTTAGGGCCTGATGCCAGAGGGCCCTCATCACTGAGGGGACGTGGCTCCCAGAAGGCTCCAACTGCTACCAGAGGGCCGACGTAACCAATGCGGGGTGTGCCAGCCAGGCAGGAGTGACCTCAGAGCAGAGGGCCAACCTCACAGAAGTGTGAGGAAACCAAAGATGATCAGACTCTCACCAGAGGGCCCACATCACCAAGGGAATGGGAACAGGGCAGGAGTGTCCTCACACCAGTGGGGCCACATCACCGAAATGTGAGGGACCCAGCACACGTGGCCTCAAACTAGAGGACACACATCACCAAGGGACTGGGAGTGAGGCAGGCAGGAGGAGCCTCAAAACAGAGGGCCCATAGAATAAAAAAGGTGAGGAATCGTGCAGTTGGATCCTCCCAGCAGCCAGCCAGGAGCAGCGAGGCTATGGGATCCAGGCCGGAATGAACTCACACCAGAGGACCCTCATCATTAAACTGTGAGCAACCCAGCCGTTGGGACCTCAGAGCAGAAGGCCCACATCCACATGGGTATGGGAAACTGGCAGGAGTGCCATCGCACCAGTGGGCACACATCAGAAAATATGGGTACACAGCAGTTAGTGACTGACGCCACAGGGCCCTCATCCCCGAGGGGAGGAGGCTCCCAGCAAGCTCCAACTGCCACCAGAGGGCCGACGTCACCAAGGCAACGGGAGCAAGCCAGGCAGGAGTGACCTCACAGCAGAGGGCCCACCTCCCAGAAGTGTGACGAAACCAGTCAGGATCAGACTCTCACCAGACGGCCCACATCACCAAGGGGATGGGAACCAGGCAGGAGTGTCCTAACACCAGTGGGTCCACATCACTAAAAGGTGAGTAAACCGGCACATGTGGCCTGAAACCACAGGACCCACATCACGAAGGGGCTGGGAGTGAGGCAGGCAGGAGGAGCCTCACAACACAGGGCCCAAAGAATAAAAAAGGTGAGGTATCCAGCAGTTGGAACCTCGCAGCAGGCGGCCCAGAGCACAGAGACTATGGGATCCCAGCCTGAGTGAACTAACACCAGAGAGCCTATATCATGGAACTGTGAGCAACCCAGACGTTGGAACCACAGAGCAGAAGGCCCACATCCCCATGGGGATGGGAACCTTACAGGAGTGTCCTGTTATCACTGGGCTCACATCAGATAACGTGGGGAGCCCAGCAGTTATGGCCTGACGCCAGAGGGCCCTCATCACCGAGGGGAGGAGGCTCCCAGTAGGTTCCAACTGCCACCAGAGGGCCGATGTCACCAAGGCAATGGGAAGCCAGGAAGGAGTTACCTCACAGCAAAGGGCCCACCTCACAGAAGTGTGAGGAACCCAGCCAGGATCAGACTCTCACCAGAGGGCTCATATCGCCAAGGGGATGGGAACCAGGCAGAAGTATCCTCAAACCAGTGGGGCCACATCATCGAAAGGTGAGGGACCCAGCACACGTGGCCTCTAATCAGAGGACACACATAAACAAGGGGCTGGGAATGAGGCAGGCAGGAGTAGCCTCAAAACAGATGGCCCATAGAATAAAAAAGGTGAGGAATCCCGCAGTTGGAACCTCCCAGCAGGCGGCCTGGAGTAGCGAGGCTATGGGATCCAGGCTGAGTGAACTCACACCAGAGGGCCCTCATCATGAAACTGTGAGAAACCCAGACGTTGGGACCTCAGAGCAGAAGACCCACATTCCCATGGGTTTGGGAACCTGACAGGCGTGTACTCGCACCACAGGGTGCACATCAGAAAATTTTGAGAGCCCAGGAGTTAGGGCCTGACACCAGAGAGCCCTCATTACCGAGGGAAGGAGGCTCCCAGCAGGCACCAACACACAATTGAGGGCCCACATCGCCAAGATGACGTGTGCCAGTCAGGTAGGAGTGACCTCACAGCACAGTGCCTACCTAACAGAAGGGTGAGGAAACCAACCAGGATAAGACTCTCGCCAGAGGGCCCACATCACCGAGGGGATCGGAACCACGCAGGAGTGTCCTAACACCAATGTGGCCACATCATAGAAAGGTGAGGAACCCAGCACATGTGGCCTCAAAGCAGAGGACCCACATCTCCAAGGGGCTCAGAGTGAGGCAGGCAGGAGTAGCCTTACAACACAGGGCCCATAGAATAAAAAGATGAGGAATCCAGTAATTGGAAGCTCCCAGCAGGCGGCCCAGGGCACCCAGTCTATGAGACCTAGGCCGCAGTGAACTCACAGCAGAGGGCCCACATCATGATACTGTGAGCAACCCAGCAATTGGGACCACAGAGCAGAAAGCCCACATCCCCATGGGGATGGGAAACTGGCAGGAGTGTCATCGCACCAGTGGGCGCACATCAGAAAATGTGGAGAGCCCAGCAGTTAGGGCCTGATGCCAGCGGGCCCTCATCACCGAGGGGAGGAGGCTCCCATCCCACTCCAACTGCAACCAGAGGGCTCACTTGGCCAAGGCGATGTGTGCCAGCCAGGCAGGAGTGACCTCACAGCAGAGAGCCCACCTCCCAGAAGTGTGAGGTATCCAGCCAGGATCAGACTCTCACCAGAGGGCCCACATCACCAAGGGGATGGGATCCAGGCAGGAGTGTCCTCACACCAGTGGGGCCACATCACTAAAAGGTGAGGAAACCGGCACATGTAGCCTCAAACCACAGGACCTACATCACCAACGGGGGAAGTGAGGAAGGCAGGAGGAGCCTCACAACACAGGGCACAAAGAATAAAAAAGGTGAGGAATCCAGCAGTTGGAACCTCGCAGCAGGCGGCCCAGAGCACAGGGGCTATGGGATCTAGGCCTGAGTGAACTAACATCAGAGAGCCAACACCATGAAACTGTAAGGAACCCAGGCGTTGGGACCTCAGAGCAGAAGGCCCACATCCCAATGGGGATGGGAACCTGGCAGGAGTGTCCTGGCATCACTGGGCTCACATCAGAAAACGTGGGGAGCACAGCAGTTAGAACCTGACGTCAGAGGGCACTCATCACTGAGGAGAGGAGGCTCCCAGCAGGCTCCAACTGCCACCAGAGGGCCTACGTCTCCAAGGCAATGGGAGCAAGCCAGGCAGGATTTACCTAAGAGCCGAGGGCCCACCTCACAGAAGGGTGAGGAACCCAGCCAGGATCAGACTCTCACCAGAGGGCCCACATCACCAAGGGGATGGGAACAAGGTAGGAGTTTCCTCACACCATTGGGGCCACATCATTGAAAGGAGAGGAACCCAGCACATGTGGTCTCGAACCAGAGGACACACATCACCAAGGGGCTGGGAATGAGGCAGGTGTCTGGACGGGCACATTTAACTCTCATTTCCCACCAGGAAGAGGAATTAACCAAACGCTGAGCATGCCATGCCGGAACCAGATTACAGCCTGAAGCAAACCTGCGGTTTTGTGGCCAGCTCACAAGGAAGCAAGTTAAGAAAGGAAATCAGGGGCACTGTAATTCACAAACCTGCAGAGTTATAAATGACAGCTATTGTCAAAAATATATTGAAGTAAGGCTGCAAAGAGGACTTGAAAACGAGGCAGAATTGCAGGAATCAGATTTCAGGAGGTAGATTTGAATTGCATTTAAAGCATATGAAAAGCAGCAGATCTTTGACAGTGATGCACTTGGACAAAAAGAGCGTATGCATTTTTTCCTGAATACATTCATGAAAAAACGCATACGCCCTTTTTTGTCAACCAAGCACTCCAGCAATGGAAATCCGCACTACAATGAAGTCTCTTTTCCCATTCGTCAAAAGGGCCATCTGAAAAAAGTGTAAAAACAAGAAACACAGGACAGGCCATGGAGAACAGGGAGCCTTGTTATGCTGATGGGTGGGATGTCAATTGCCAACAGACACTCTGGAGATGTTTATGATGTATCCTGAAACATCTAAAAAACAAAGCTACAGAGCCTAGGTCACTTCCACTTATGGCTCTATAGCTTAGGAATATTAAAATCAACAAGACACAGCCAACACAAAATTTAGGGCTGCTGTGTTTACAAGAAACTTGAGTCCAGTGCACATTAAATATCCCAGAAAGAAAAAAATGGATAAAGAAGTTGTGCTACTTACGTACAATGGAATATCACTCAGCAATGAAATCAATGTCATCAGGCCTGTAGCAGCAAATTGAGTGAATTTAAGCACGATGATTCTAAGAGAAATATGTCACACAGAGAAAGATAGTTATCATAAGATATCACTAATAGAGGGAGTGTAAACTTGGCTCCACATGAACTGGATTACAAAACCGAACAGAGTCTCACATTTAGATAAAAAACTTATGCTTGCTTAAGGGGAAAGTTGAGTTGGGGTGCTGTATAAAACCAGAGATTGAAATTAGCACAGATACCTTTCCATAAGCCAAATATGTATTAGACAAGACCTACTCCTTGCTCAACGAAATAGACTCATCCATGGTGTATCACCTCACACTGGTTAGAATGGGCATCATCAGAAAAATCTACAAACAACAAATGCTGGAAAGGGTGTGGAGATATGGAACCCTCTTCTACTATTGTTGGGAATGTAAATTGATACAGTCACTGTGGAGAACATTACAGAGTTTCTTATAAAACTAACAATAGAATTACCATCTGATACAGCAATCCCACTACTGGTCATATACCCAGACAAAACCAAAAATTAAAAAACGACATTCAACGCAATGTTCATTGCATCACTATTTACAATATCCAGGTAATGGAAGCAACCTAAATGCCCACAGACAGACGAATGCATAAAGATGTGGTACATATATAAAATGGAATATTACTGAGCCATAAAAAGGAACGAAATTGGGTCACCGGTAGAGATGTTGATGGATCTAGAGACTGTCATACACAGTGAAGTAAGTCAGAAAGAGAAAAACAAAACAAATCTTGTATATTAATGCATATATGTGGAACCTAGAAAAATTGTACAGATGAACCGTTTTGCAAGGCAGAAATAGAGCAACAGACGTAGACAACGAACTTATGGACACCAAGGGGGGAAAGCTGTTGGGGGGATGGTGGTGGGAGGAGTTGAGATATTGGGATTGGCATGTATACATTTATATGTATAAAACAGATAACCAAAAAAAAACCTGCTGTATAAAAAATAAAATAAAATTCAAAATTAAAAAAAATAAAATTAAAAAAAGTAAAACAGAAAAAATATTCTGCCCTTCACATACATGTATTTATATGAATAAATTATTTCCATGCATATATCTGTAAATACAGAAAAGAGGAATAAAATCTACCTTGAACCAAAAACGAAAAAAAGAAAAAGAAAAACAGAACCCACCAGTTACACAGAGGAAATCCCTATCAGGGCAATTGCTCCAGTTGTAAACAATTCTGAAGTTGGTCAGTGGTGGGGAATCATCTCCCATTCAGCCAGCAGGCCCCACGCAACAAGCGTCCTCATTGCAAAGCTGGGGGACCGTGCCGAGGCATCTGTGAGTAAACGTGGGCCGAGCCCCAGGCCAGCTGCTGCTGAAATGTTCCCACCCTTCCCAGGTAAAACACCTGAATATGTACAAGGACTTGAAAGCCTAGAGGAAGGGCCATGGAGCCACACGAGCGACAGCATGCCGGCCGACTTGATGCCTGTAGGCCAGCCAGGATGGCCCTGGCCCTGGGTGCTCTTCTGGAAGCTTTCCATTTCCCTGCCTGAGATACCCCTCCTGTCCCGGCCCCCACTGCTTTCTTCCTTCCTCACCTCTGCCCAGGGAGGAATTCCAGCGGCAGGTATGGGTGACACATCCTCTTCTTTAGCAGGTGGCATCTTGGCAACTGCTGCAGAAAGTCCAGCAGAGCCCCACTCACACTGAGCCACCCACAAAGCCGTGGCCTCTCACTCCCTCCCACCAACCCAGCCCCGAGACTGTTGACAGGGCAGAGAAAATGGCGTCAGGCACAGCTGCAGGGGCTCTTGCTGCCTGGAGTGGTGTTTATATCGATCTCAACCCAGGCACACCTGGGGAGATCTGGCCGGCACGGTCAGGCTGCCCAGGTCAGCCTATCATCACCCCTCAGGGTCTCACAGTTGCAGAAAATGGAACTTGCTGAATCGGCCAGGTCCAAGGAACAGGTGTGGGCTCTTGAGAGTCAGGATAGACAAGGGGCTGTAGCTCTGGCTTGTTTTCTAATCATTTTATCTGGCCCATGAGTGGGAGACAACTTCAAGAAAACCCTCTCCTAATGAGAGGAACCCAGGAGTCAGGGAGAGGAGGGGTGGGTGGTGGGTTTAGACAGAGGCCTGGTGCCCCGGGTGCAGTGGAAGCCTCTGGAAGACCAGGTGGAGGGAGGCCGCACAGAGTGATCCCCAAGGTCACAGACCTTTTGGAGCTGCTGTTTGTTAGTTCAAGTACTGCTCTGAGGTGCTCTGTGTCAGATCTGAGCGACAGGTGAGCTGGGAGTGCTTTGCAATGTGCACTATGTGCACGGTTCCTGTTTGCCCAGACTTGCCATTGTACCTGCAAGGGTAGCTCTATATCCTGGGAGGGACCTGACCACGAGAACCCCATGGGCTGCAGGGTACCTGCCCAGGGAACACCATATCCTGGGAGGGGCCTGACCACGAGGGCCCTGTGTCCTGGGGTGGGGGTGGGGTACCTGCCTGGGTAAGCTCCATATCCTGGGATTGGCCTGACCTTGAGAGCCCCATGGGCTGCAGCAGTCAAGGTAACGGATGTCAGGAGAGTCAGTGAAGCCACCGAGGATATACCTCCAGTAGTTCCTAAATCCTATACCCTGCTGGTCATTCTACCAACAACCAGGACTTGGTATTCTGTATTAGTCTTCAATGATGCCTTCTTTTACACTTTTTTCACATGGCCCGTTTGACCGGGGGGCAGTGAGGCTTCATTGTAGTGCAGATTTCCTTTACACGCTTGCTTGGTTGGCCAAAAAGTGCATATGTGTTTTTTCCTGAATATAGTCAGGAAAAAACCCATATGCACTTTTTGGCCAAGTGCATCATTGTCGACATTCTGCCTCTTTTCCTATGCTTTAAGTGCAATTCCAGTCTACCCGCTGAAATCGTTTTCCTGAAATTCTGCACCGCTTTAAAGCCCTCTTCACAGACTTACTTGAATATATTTTTGGACGATAGCTATCATTCATAACTCTGCAGGTTTGTGGACTACAGTCCACTTGAGCTCTTTTCTTCAACACGCTTTCTTGTGAGCTGACCGCAAAACCGCAGGATTGCTTCAGGCCCTAATCTGTTTCTGGCAGGGCATGCTGAGCCTTTGGTTAATTCCTCTTCCTGGTGGGAAATGAGCGTTCCATTTGCCCGTTCAGACACCTACAGCTAGTCTCTCATTGGTTCTCCCTATTCCTATTCATCTTGCGCAGAAATTGCAAACTGTGCCAAACAGGAGGTTAAAGGCACAGACTCTCCAAGAGGGGAGAGTGTTGGTAAACCGTCTGGAATGGCGAACCCGAGTACCAGGGGACGAAAACTGCGATGCATTTGAAAACGTTTCCCAATGACATGGTGGACCGTACTCTGCGTTTCCCATGCATGTTTTAGCTGAAGGAAGACTCCCTTAAACCTGGAGAGTTGAGACCCATGGAATGGGTACCATGCAGTATGACTTCAAAGGGTCTGCATTTGCTCACCGAACCTCACCAATGCCATCAGCCCGAAGTGTCCAGCCTTATGTCTCACCCTAACCCTTACTCGAAGCCTTGCCCTAATCCGTCCCGTAATCCTAACCCATACGCAAACACTAACCCGTATCCTAACACGTACGCTCATCCTAAACAGTTGTCGTACCCTAACCTGTACCCTAAACCGTCCCCATCCCCTAACCCTAACAAACCATAACCCTAACACTTACCCAAAGCCTTACCCTAAACCGTTCCCTAATCCTAACCCGTACGTTAACACTAACTCATACCCTAACATGTACGCTCACCCTAAACCATTGTCGTACCCTAACCTGTACCCTAAACTGTCCCCGTCCCCTAAACATAACACTAACCCTAACCCTAAACCTAACCCTTACCCGAAGCCTTACCGTAACCCGTCCCCTAAAACTAACCTGGGCCCTAACACTAACCCATACCCTAACACGTACACTCACCCTAAACCGTTGGCGAACCCTAACCTGTACCCTAAACTGTCCCCATCCCTGTCCTCTAACACTAACCCTAACCCTTACCCGAAGCGTCACCCTAATCCGTCCCATAATCCTAAACCGTACGCTAAAACTAACCCGTGCCCTACCACATACGCTCACCTGAAAACGTTGTCGTACCCTAACCTGTACCCTAAACCGTCACCGTCCCCTAATCCTAACCCTAACCCTTACCCAAAGCCTTACCCTAACCGTCGCATAATCCTAACCCGTACGCTAACACTAACTGTACCCTAACACGTATGCTGACCCTAAACCGTTGTCGTACCCTAACCTGTACCCTAAACAATCCCCGTCCCCTAACCCTAACCCTAACCCTAACCCTAACCATTAAGCGAAGCCTTACCCTAACCCGTCCCTAATCCTAACCCGTACGCTAACACTAACACGTACCCTAACACATACGCTCACACTAAACCCTTGTTGTACCCTAACCTGTACCCTAAACCGTCCCCGTACCTTACCCTAACCCTAACCCTAACCCTAACCCTAAACCTTACCTGAAGCCTTGCCCTAACCCGTCCCCTAATCCTAACATGGACGCTAACACTAACCCGTACCCTAACATGTACGCTCACCCTAAACCGTTGTCGTACCCTAACCTGTACCCTAAACCGTCACCGTCCCCTAACCCTAACCCTAACCCTAACACTTACACGAAGCCTTACACTAACCCGTCCCCTAATCCTAACCCGTACGCTAACAATAACCCGTACTCTAACACGTACACTCACGCTAAACCGTTGTCTTACCCTAACCTCTACCCTAAACCGTCACTGTCCCCTAACACTAACCCTAATCCTAACCCTTAACCGAAGCCTTACCCTAACCCGTCCCCTTATCCTAACCAGTACACTAACACTAACCCGTAACCTAACACGTACGCTCACCCTAAACCGTTGTCGTACCCTAACCTGTACCCTAAACCGTCCCCGTCCCCTAACCCTAAACCTAACCTTAACGCTAATCCTAAACCTTACCCGAAGCCTTACCCTAAACCGTTCCCTAATCCTAACCCGTATGCTAAAACTAACCCGTACCCCAACACGTACGCTCACACTAAACCGTTGTTGTACCCTAACCTGTGTCCTAAACCGTCCCTGTCACCGTCCCCTAACACTAACCCTAACCCTAACCCTAACCCTTAGCCGAAGCCTTACCCTAAACCGTCCCCTAATCCTAACCCGTAGGCTAACACTAACCCGTACCCTAACACGTACGCTCACCCTAAACCGTTGTCGTACACTAACCTGTACCCTAAACCGTCCCCGTCACCTAACACTAACCCTAACCCTAACCCTAACGCTAACCCTTACCCGAAGCCTTACCCTAAACCGTTCCCTAATCCTAACCCGTACGCTAACACTAACCCGTGCCCTAACATATACAGTCATCCTAAACCGTTGTCGTACGCTAACCTGTATCCTTAACCGTCCCCGTCCCCGTCCCCTAACCCTAAACCTAACCCTAACCCTTACCCGAAACCTTACTCTAACCTGTCCCATAATCCTAACCCGTACGCTAACACTAATCCATACCGTAACACGTATGCTCACCCTAAACCGTTGTCGTACCCTAACCTGTACCCTAAACCGTTCCCATCCCCAAACCCTAACCCTAAACCTAACCCTAACCCTAAACCTTACCTTAAGCCTTACGCTAACCCGTCCCCTAATCCGAACACGTACGCTAACCATAACCCGTACCCTAACACGTACGCTCACCCTAAACCGTTGTCGTACCCTAACCTGTACCCTAAACCGTCCCCGTCCCCTAACCCTAACCCTAAACCTAAGCCTAACCCTTAACCGAAGCCTTACCCTAACCCGTCCCCTAATCCGAACCCGTATGCTAACACTAACCCGTACTCTAACACGTACACTCACCCTAAACCGTTATCGTATGCTAACCTGTACCCTAAACCGTCCCCGTCCCCGTCCCCTAACCCTAACGCTAACCCTAACACTAACCCTTACCCGAAGCCTTACACTAACCCGTCCCCTAATCCTAACCCGTACGCTAACACTAAAACGTGCGCTACCACGTACGCTCACCATAACCTGTTGTCGTACACTAAAGTGTACCCTAAACCGTCCTCTTCCCCGTTCCCTAAACCTAAACCTAACCCTAACAATGACCCTTACCAGAAGCCTTACCCTAACCCATCCCATAATCCTAACCCGTACGCTAACACTAACCCGTACCCAAACACGTACGCTCACCCTAAACCGTTGTCGTACCCTAACCTGTACCCTAAACCGTCCCCGTCCCCTAACCCTAACACTAACCCTAACCCCAACCCTAACCCTAACCCCAACCCGAAAACTTATCCGAAGCCTTACCCTAACCCATCCCTTATTCCTAACCCGTACGCTAACACTAACCCGTACCCTAACACTAACCCGTACCCTAACACGTACGCTCAACCTAAACCGTTGTGTACCATAACCTGTACCCTAAACCATCCCCGTACACTACCCCTAACCCTAACCTAAACCTAGCCCTTACTCGAAGCCTTACCCTAATCCGTCCCCTAATCCTAACCCATAAGCTAACACTAAATGATACCCTAACACGTACGCTCACCCTAAACCGTTGTTGTACCCTAAACTGTACCCTAAACCGTTCCCGTCCCCGTCCCCCAACCGTAAACCTAACCCTAAACCTAATCCTTACCCGAAGCCTTACCCTAACCCGTCCCATAATCCTAACCGTATGCTAACACTAACCCGTACCCTAACACGTACGCTCACCCTAAACAGTTGTCGTACCCTAACCTGTACCCTAAACCGTCCCCGTCACCTAACCCGAACCCTAACCCTAGCACTAACTCTAACCCTTACCCGAAGCCTTACACTAACCCGTCCCCTAATCCTAACCCGTACGCTAACACTAAACCGTACCCAAACACGTACGCTCACCCGAAACATTTGTCGTACACTAACCTGTACCCTAAACCGTCTGCGTCCCCCTCACCCTAACCCTAACCCTAACCCTAACCCTTACACGAAGCCTTACCCTAAACCGTCCCCTAATCCGAACCCGTATGCTAACACTAACCCGTGCCCTAACACGTACACTCAACCTGAACAGTTGTCGTACCCTAAACTGTACCCTAAACCGTCCCCATTCCGTAACCCTAACCCTAACCCTAAACCTAACCATAAAACTTACCCAAAGCCTTACACTAACCCTTTCCCTAATCCAAATCCATACGCTAACACTAACCCGTACCCTAATACATGCGCTCACCCTAAACCGTTGTCGTACCCTAAACTGTACCCTAAACAGTCACTGTCCCCTAATTCTAACCCTAACGCTAATCCTAACACTTACCCGAAGCCTTACACTAACCCGTCCCCTAATCCTAACCCATACGCTAACACTAACCCATACCCTAACATGTACGCTCACCCTAATCCATTGTCGTACCCTAACCTGTACCCTAAACAGTCCCCGTCCCCTAACCCTAACACTAAACCTAATCATTACCCGAAGCCTTACCCTAACCTGTCCCCTAATCCTAACCCGTACGCTAACGCTAACCAGTACCCTAACACGTACCCTCACTCTAAACCGTTGTCGTACCCTAACCTGTACCCTAAAACGTCCCCATCCCCTAACCCTAACCCAAACCCTAACCCTTACCCGAAGCCTTCCCCTAACCCGTCCACTAATCCTAACCCGTACGCTAACACTAACCCATACCCTAACACGTATGCTCACCCTAAACCGTTGTCGTACCATAACCTGTACCCTAAACCGTCCCCGTCCCCTAACCCTAACCCTAAACCTAACCCTAAACCTAAGCCTTACCCGAAGCCTTACCCTAACCCGTCCCCTAATCCTAACCTGTACGCTAACACTAACCCGTACCCTAACAAGTACACTCACCCTAAAACGTTGTCATACCCTAATCTGTACCCTAAACCGTCCCCTAACCCTAACCCTAAACCTAACCCTTACCCGAAGCCTTACCCTAACCCGTCCTCTAATCCTAAACCGTACACTAACAGTAAACCGTGCCCTAACACCTACGCTCACCCTAAACCGTTGTCGTACCCTAACCTCTACCCTAAACCGTCCCCGTCCCCTAAACCTAATCCTAACCCTAACCCTAACCCTTAACCGGAGCCTTACACTAACCCGTCCCGTAATACTAACCCGTACGCTAACTCTAACCCATACCCTAACACGTACGCTCACCCTAAACCGTTGTCGTACCCTAACCTGTATCCTAAACCATCCCCGTCTCCTAACCCTATCCCTAACCCTAACCCTAACCCTTACCCGAATCCTTACCCTAACACGTCCCCTAATCTAAACTGTACGCTAACACTAACCCGTACCCTAACACGTACGCTCACCCTAACCATTGTCGTACCCTAACCTGTACCCTAAATCGTGCCCATCCCCTAACCCTTACCCGAAGCCTAACCCTAACTGTAAACCTTACCCGAAGCCTTACACTAACTCGTCACCTAAAACTAACCGTATGCTAACACTAATCCGTGCCCTAACACGTACGCTCACCCTAAAGCGTTGTCGTGCACTAACCTGTACCCTAAACCGTCCCCGTCCCCTAACACTAGCCCTAAACCTAACCCTAACACTAACCCTAACCCTTACCCGAAGCCTTACCCTAACCCGTCCCCTAATCCTGACCCGTACCCTAACACTAACCCGTACCCTAACACGTACGCTCACCCAAAACCGTTGTCGTACCCTAACCTGTACCCTAAACCGTCCCTGTCCCCTAACCCTAACCCTAACCCTAACCCTTACCTGAAGCCTTACACTAACCCGTCCCCTGAACGTAACCTGTACGCTAACACTAACCAGTACCCTAACACGTATGCTCACCCTAAACATTTGTCGTACATTAACCTGTACCCTAAATCGTCCTAGTCCCCTAACCCTAACCCTAACCCTAACCCTAACCCTTACCCTAAGCCTTACCCTAACTCGTCCCCTAACCCTAACCCGTACGCTAAGACTAACCCCTATCCTAACACGTACGCTCACCCTAAACCGGTTTCGACACTAACCTGTACCCCAAACCGTCCCTGTCCCCTAAACCTAACCCTAACCCTAACCCTAATCCTAACCCTTACCGGAAGCCTTACCCTAAACCGTTCCCTAATACTAACCCGTATGCTAACACTAACCCGTACCATAACACCTACGCTCACCCTAAACCGTTGTCGTACCCTAACCTGTACCCTAAACCGTCCCTGTCCCCGTCCCCTAACACTAACCCTAACCTTAACCCTAACACTTACCCGAAGCCTTACCCTAACCCGTCACCTAATCCTAACCCGTACGCTAACACTAAACTGTACCCTAACCCGTACGCTCACCCTAAAACGTTGTTGTACCCTAACCTGTACCCTAAACCATCCCCATCACCTAAGCCTAACCCTAATCCTAACCCTAACCCTAACCCTTACCCAAAGCCGTACCCTAACCCGTCCCCTAATCCTAACGTGTACGCTAACACTAACCCGTACCCTAACACGTACGCTCACCCTAAACCGTTGTCATACGCTAACCTGTACCCTAAAACTTCCCCGTCCCCTAACCCTAACCTTAACCATAACCCGAACCCTAACGCTTACCAGAAGCCTTACCCTAACCCGTCCCCTAATCCTAACCCGTACGCTAACACTAACCCGTACCCTAACACATACGCTCAACCTAAACCTTTGTCGTACCCTAACCTGTACCCTAAACAATCCCTGTCCCCTAACCATAACCCTAACCCTACCTCTAAACCTAAACCTTACCCGAAGCCTTACCCTAACCCGTCCCCTAATCCTAACCCGTTAGCTAACACTAACTTGTACACTGACATGTACGCTCACCCTAAACCGCTGTCGTACCCTAACCTGTACCCTAAACCATCCCGGTCGCCTAACCCTAAACCTAACCCTAACCCTAACCCTAACCCTTACCCGAAGCCTTACCCTAACACGTCCCATAATCGTATCCCGTACGCTAACACTAACCCGTGCCCTAACACATACTCTCACACTAAACCGTTGTTGTAACCTAACCTGTACCCTAAAATGTCCCCTTCCCCTAATCCCTAACCCTAACCCTAATCCTAACCCTTACCCGAAGCCTTACCCTAACCTGCCCCCTAATCCTAACCCGTACGCTAACTCTAACCCGTACCGTAACACGTACGCTCACGCTAAATCGTTGTCATACACTAACCTGTACCCTAAACCGTCCGCGTCCCTGTCCTCTAAACCTAACCCTAACCCTAACCCTAACCCTTACCCGAAGCCTTACCCTAACCCGTCCCCTAATCCTAACCCATACGCTAACACTAACCCGTACCCTAACACTTACGCTCACCCTAAACCGTTGTTGTGCACTAACCTGTACCGTACACCGTCCTTTTCCCCGAACCCTAACCCTAACCCTAACCCTAACACTAACGCTTACCCGAAGCCTTACCCTAACCCGTCCCCTAATCCGAACCCGTACGCTAACAATAACCCGTACACTAACACGTACGCTCACCCTAAATTTTTGTCGTACCCTAATCTGTACCCTAAACCGTCCACATCCCCTAACCCTAACCCTAAACCTAACCCTAACTCTAAACCTTACCTGAAGCCTTACCCTAAACCGTCCCCTAAACCGAACCCGTACGCTAACAATAACCCGTACACTAACACGTACGCTCACCCTAAACGGTTGTCGTACCCTAACCTGTACCCTAAACCGTCCCTGTCCCCATCCCCTAACCCTAACCATAAGCCTAACCCTTACCCGAAGCCTTACCCTAACCCATCCCCTAATCCGAACCGTACGCTAACACTAACCCGTACCCTAACCGTACACTCACCCTAAACAGTTGTCGTACGCTAACCTGTATTCTAAACTGTCCCCGTCCCCGTCCCCTTACCCTAAACCTAACCCTAACACTAACCCTTACCCGAAGCCTTACCCTAAACCGTTCCATAATCCTAACCCGTACGCTAACACTAAACCGTGCGCTACCACGTAGGCTCAGCATAAACTGTTGTCATACACTAACCTGTACCCTAAACCGTCCCTGTCCCCGTCCCCTTCCCCTAACCCTAACCCTAACCCTTACCCAAAGCCTTACCCTAACCCGTCCCCTAATCATAAACCGTAGGCTAACACTAACCCGTACCCTAACACGCACACTCACCCTAAACCGTTTGCGTACACTAACCTGTACCCTAAACCGTCCCCGTCCCCTAAACCTAACCCTAACCCTAACCCAAACCCTTACCCAATGCCTTACCCTAAACGGTCCCCTAATCCTAACCCGTACGCTAACACTAACAAGTACTCAAACACGTACGCTCACCATAAACCGTTGTCGTACCCTAACCTGTACCCTAAACTCTCCCCGTCCCCGTCCCCTAAACTTAACCCTAACCCTAACCCTTACCCGAAGCCTAACCCTAACTGTAAACCTTACCCGAAGCCTTACACTAACTCGTCACCTAAAACTAACCGTATGCTAACACTAATCCGTGCCCTAACACGTACGCTCACCCTAAAGCGTTGTCGTGCACTAACCTGTACCCTAAACCGTCCCCGTCCCCTAACACTAGCCCTAAACCTAACCCTAACACTAACCCTAACCCTTACCCGAAGCCTTACCCTAACCCGTCCCCTAATCCTGACCCGTACCCTAACACTAACCCGTACCCTAACACGTACGCTCACCCAAAACCGTTGTCGTACCCTAACCTGTACCCTAAACCGTCCCTGTCCCCTAACCCTAACCCTAACCCTAACCCTTACCTGAAGCCTTACACTAACCCGTCCCCTGAACGTAACCTGTACGCTAACACTAACCAGTACCCTAACACGTATGCTCACCCTAAACATTTGTCGTACATTAACCTGTACCCTAAATCGTCCTAGTCCCCTAACCCTAACCCTAACCCTAACCCTAACCCTTACCCTAAGCCTTACCCTAACTCGTCCCCTAACCCTAACCCGTACGCTAAGACTAACCCCTATCCTAACACGTACGCTCACCCTAAACCGGTTTCGACACTAACCTGTACCCCAAACCGTCCCTGTCCCCTAAACCTAACCCTAACCCTAACCCTAATCCTAACCCTTACCGGAAGCCTTACCCTAAACCGTTCCCTAATACTAACCCGTATGCTAACACTAACCCGTACCATAACACCTACGCTCACCCTAAACCGTTGTCGTACCCTAACCTGTACCCTAAACCGTCCCTGTCCCCGTCCCCTAACACTAACCCTAACCTTAACCCTAACACTTACCCGAAGCCTTACCCTAACCCGTCACCTAATCCTAACCCGTACGCTAACACTAAACTGTACCCTAACCCGTACGCTCACCCTAAAACGTTGTTGTACCCTAACCTGTACCCTAAACCATCCCCATCACCTAAGCCTAACCCTAATCCTAACCCTAACCCTAACCCTTACCCAAAGCCGTACCCTAACCCGTCCCCTAATCCTAACGTGTACGCTAACACTAACCCGTACCCTAACACGTACGCTCACCCTAAACCGTTGTCATACGCTAACCTGTACCCTAAAACTTCCCCGTCCCCTAACCCTAACCTTAACCATAACCCGAACCCTAACGCTTACCAGAAGCCTTACCCTAACCCGTCCCCTAATCCTAACCCGTACGCTAACACTAACCCGTACCCTAACACATACGCTCAACCTAAACCTTTGTCGTACCCTAACCTGTACCCTAAACAATCCCTGTCCCCTAACCATAACCCTAACCCTACCTCTAAACCTAAACCTTACCCGAAGCCTTACCCTAACCCGTCCCCTAATCCTAACCCGTTAGCTAACACTAACTTGTACACTGACATGTACGCTCACCCTAAACCGCTGTCGTACCCTAACCTGTACCCTAAACCATCCCGGTCGCCTAACCCTAAACCTAACCCTAACCCTAACCCTAACCCTTACCCGAAGCCTTACCCTAACACGTCCCATAATCGTATCCCGTACGCTAACACTAACCCGTGCCCTAACACATACTCTCACACTAAACCGTTGTTGTAACCTAACCTGTACCCTAAAATGTCCCCTTCCCCTAATCCCTAACCCTAACCCTAATCCTAACCCTTACCCGAAGCCTTACCCTAACCTGCCCCCTAATCCTAACCCGTACGCTAACTCTAACCCGTACCGTAACACGTACGCTCACGCTAAATCGTTGTCATACACTAACCTGTACCCTAAACCGTCCGCGTCCCTGTCCTCTAAACCTAACCCTAACCCTAACCCTAACCCTTACCCGAAGCCTTACCCTAACCCGTCCCCTAATCCTAACCCATACGCTAACACTAACCCGTACCCTAACACTTACGCTCACCCTAAACCTTTGTTGTGCACTAACCTGTACCGTACACCGTCCTTTTCCCCGAACCCTAACCCTAACCCTAACCCTAACACTAACGCTTACCCGAAGCCTTACCCTAACCCGTCCCCTAATCCGAACCCGTACGCTAACAATAACCCGTACACTAACACGTACGCTCACCCTAAATTTTTGTCGTACCCTAATCTGTACCCTAAACCGTCCACATCCCCTAACCCTAACCCTAAACCTAACCCTAACTCTAAACCTTACCTGAAGCCTTACCCTAAACCGTCCCCTAAACCGAACCCGTACGCTAACAATAACCCGTACACTAACACGTACGCTCACCCTAAACGGTTGTCGTACCCTAACCTGTACCCTAAACCGTCCCTGTCCCCGTCCCCTAACCCTAACCATAAGCCTAACCCTTACCCGAAGCCTTACCCTAACCCATCCCCTAATCCGAACCGTACGCTAACACTAACCCGTACCCTAACCGTACACTCACCCTAAACAGTTGTCGTACGCTAACCTGTATTCTAAACTGTCCCCGTCCCCGTCCCCTTACCCTAAACCTAACCCTAACACTAACCCTTACCCGAAGCCTTACCCTAAACCGTTCCATAATCCTAACCCGTACGCTAACACTAAACCGTGCGCTACCACGTAGGCTCAGCATAAACTGTTGTCATACACTAACCTGTACCCTAAACCGTCCCTGTCCCCGTCCCCTTCCCCTAACCCTAACCCTAACCCTTACCCAAAGCCTTACCCTAACCCGTCCCCTAATCATAAACCGTAGGCTAACACTAACCCGTACCCTAACACGCACACTCACCCTAAACCGTTTGCGTACACTAACCTGTACCCTAAACCGTCCCCGTCCCCTAAACCTAACCCTAACCCTAACCCAAACCCTTACCCAAAGCCTTACCCTAAACGGTCCCATAATCCTAACCCGTACGCTAACACTAACAAGTACCCAAACACGTACGCTCACCATAAACCGTTGTCGTACCCTAACCTGTACCCTAAACTCTCCCCGTCCCCGTCCCCTAAACTTAACCCTAACCCTAACCCTTACCCAAAGCCTTACACTAACCCCTCCCCTAATCCTAACCCGTACGCTAACACTAAACCATACCCTAACACGTACACTCACCCTAAATCTTTGTTGTACCCTAACCTGTACCCTAAACCGTCCCCGTCCCCGTCCCCTAACCTTAAACCTAACCGTAAACTTAACCCTTACCCGAAGCCTTACCCTAACACGTCCCCTAATCATAACCCGTACGCTAACACTAACCCGTACCCTAACACGTATGCAACCCGAAACCGTTGTCGTAACCTAACCTGTACCCTAAACCATCCCCGCCCCTAACCCTAAGCCTAAACCTAACCCTAACCCTAACCCTTACCCGAAGCATTACCCTAACCCGTCATCTAATCCTAACCCGTACGCTAACACTAACCCGTACCCTAACATGTACGCTCACCCTAAACCGTTATCTTACCCTATCCTGTACCCTAAAGTGTCCCCGTCCCCTAACCCTAACCCTCACCCTAACCTTTACCCAAAGCCTTACGCTAACCCGTCCCCTAATCCTAACCTGTACGCTAACACTAACCCGTACCCTAATACGTGCGCTCACCCTAAACCGTTGTCATACCCTAAACTGTACCCTAAACAGTCCCCGTCCCCTAACCCTAACCCTAACCCTAACCCAAACACTTACCCGAAGCCTTACCCTAACCCGTCCCCTAATGCTAACCCGTACGCTAACACTAACCCGTACCCTAACACATATGCTCACCCTAAACCGTTGTCGTACGCTTACATGTACACTAAACCGTCCCCGTCCCCTAACCCTAACCCTAACCATGACCCTAACCATTACCCGAAGCCTTACGCTAAACCGTCCCCTAATCCTAACCCGTATGCTAACACTAACCCATACCCTAACACGTACGATCACCATAATCCATTGTCGTACCATAACCTGTACCCTAAACTGTCCCCGTCCCCTAACCCTATCACTAACCCTAATCCTAACCCTTACCCGAAGCCTTAACCAAACCCCTCTCCTACTCTAACATGTACGCTAACACTAACCCGTACCCTAACACGTACGCTCACCCTGAACCGTTGTCGTACCCTAACCTGTATCCTAAACCGTCCCCGTGCCCTAACCCTAACCCTAACGCTAACCCTAACTCTAACACTTACCCGAAGCCTTACCCTAACCCGTCCCGTAATCCTAACCCGTACGCTAACACTAACCCGTACCCTAACACGTACGCTCACCCTAAAACCTTGTCGTACCCTAACCTGTACCCTAAATCGTCCCTGTCCCCTAACCCTAACCCTAACCCTAACCTTAAACCTTACCCGAAGCCTTACCCAAACCGGTCCCCTAAACCTAACCCGCACGCTAACACTAACCCGTGCCCTAACACGTACGCTCACCCGAAACATTTGTCGTACACTAAGCTGTACCCTAAACCGTCCCCATTACCTAACACTAACCCGAACCCTAACCATAACCCTAAACCTTACCCGAAGCCTTACCCTAACCCGTCCCCTAATCCTAACCGTACGCTAACACTAATCCATGCCCTAACACGTATGCTCACCCTAAAGCGTTGTCGTACCCTAACCTGTACCCTAAACCGTTCCTGTCCCCGTACCCTAACCCTAACCCTAACCCAAACCCTAACCCTTACCCGAAGCCTTACACTAACCCATCCCATAATCCTAAACGCTACGCTAACACTAACCCGTGCCCTAACACGTACGCTCACCCTAAACCGTTGTCGTACATTAACCTGTACCCTAAATCGTCCCTGTCCCCTAACCCTAACCCTAACCCTAATCCTTACCCGAAGCCTTACCCTAACTCGTCCCCTAATTCTAACCCGTATGCTAACACTAACCTGTATCCTAACACATACGCTCACCCTAAAACTTTGTCGTACACTAAGCTGTACCCTAAATCGTCCCCATCCCCTAACCCTAAACCTAACCCTTACACAAAGCCTTACCCTAACCCGTCCCCTAATCCTAACCCGTACGCTAACACTAACCCGTAACCTAACCCGTATGCTCAACCTAAACCGTTCTCGTACACTAACCTGTACCCTAAACCGTCCCGTCCCTGTCCCCTAACCCTAGCCCTTACCCGAAACCTTACCCTAACATGTCCCCTATTCCTAACCCGTACGCTAACACTATCCCGTACCCTTACACGTACGCTCACCTTAAAACGTTGTCGTACACTAACCTGTAACCTAAACCATCTCCGTCCCCTAACCCTAACGCTAACCCTAACCCTAACCCATACCCGGAGCCTTACCCTAACCTGTCCCCTAATCCTAACCCGTACGCTAAGACTAACCCTTGCCCTAACACGTACGCTCACCCTAACCCGTTGTCGTACCATAACCTGTACCCTAAACCGTCCCTCTACCCTAACCCTAACCCTAACCCTTATCCTAACCCTAAAGCTTACCCGAAGCCTTACCCTAACCCGTCCCATAATCCTAACCCGTACGCTAACACTAACCCGTACCCTAACATGTACGCTCACCCTAAACTGTTGTCGTACACTAAACTGTACCCTAAACCGTCCCTGTCCCTGACCATTAACACTAACCCTAACCCTAACCCTAACCCTTACCCGACGCCTTACCCTAACCCGTCCCATAATCCTAACCCGTACGCTAACACTAACCCGTACCCTAACATGTACGCTCACCCTAAACTGTTCTCGTACCCTAACCTGTACCCTAAACCGTCCCTGTCCCCGACCCTTAACCCTAACCCTAACCCTAACCCTAACCCGTACCTGACGCCTTACCCTAACCCGTCCCCAAATCCTAACCCGTACGCTAACACTAACCCGTACCCTAACACGCACGCTCACCCTAAACCGTTGTCGTACCCTAACATGTACCCTAAACCGTCCCCGTCCCCTAACCCTAACCTTAACCCTAAACCTAAACCTAACCCTTACCCGAAGCCTTACCATAACCCGTCTTCTAATCCTAACCCGTACGCTAACAGTAAACTGTGCCCTAACATGTACGCTGAACCTAAACCATTGTCCTACCCTAACCTGTACCCTAAACCATCCCCCTCCCCTAACCCTAACCCTAACCCTAACCCTAACCCTTACACCAAGCCTTACCCTAACCCGTGCCCTAATCCTAACCCGTACGCTAACACTAACCCATACCCTAACACGTACGCTCACCCTAAACCGCTGTCGTACACTAACCTGTACCCTAAACCGTCCCCGTCCCCTAACCCTAACCCTAAACCTAACCCTTACCCGAAGCCTTACCCTAACCCGTCCCCTAATCCTAACCCGTAAGCTAACACTAACCCGTGCCCTAACACGTACGCTCACCCTAAAGTGTGGTTGTACCCTAACCAGTACACTAAACCGTCCCCGTCCCCGTTCCCTAACCCTAACCCTAACCCAAACCCTAAGCCTTACCCGAAGCCTTACCCTAACCCGTCTCATAATCCTAAACGATACGCTAAAACTAACCCATGCCCTAACACATACGCTCACCCTAAACCGTTGTCGTACCCTAACCTGTACCCTAAACCGTCCCCGTCCCCTAACCCTAACCCTAATCCTTACCCGAAGCCTTACACTAACCCGTCCCCTAATCCTAACCCATACGCTAACTCTAACCCGTATCCTAACACGTACGCTCACCCTAAACCATTCTCATACACTAACCTGTACCCTAAACCATCCCCGTCAACTAACCTTAACCCTAACCCTTACCCGAAGCCTTACCATAACCCGTCCTCTAATCCTAACCCGTACGCTAACAGTAAACTGTGCCCTAAAATGTACGCTCAACCTAAACCATTGTCCTACCCTAACTTGTACCCTAAACCGTCCCCGTCCCCTAACCCTAACCCTAAACCTAGCCCTAAACCTAAACCTTACCCCAAGCCTTACCCTAACCCGACACTTAATCCTAACCCGTACGCTAACACTAACCCATACCCTAACACGCACGCTCACCCTAAATCTTTGTCGTACCCTAACATGTACCCTAAACCGTCCCCGTCCCCTAACCCTAACCCTAACCCTAACCCTAACACTTACCTGAAGCATTACACTAACCCGTCCCCTAATCCTAATCCGTACGCTAACACTAACCCGTGTCCTAACACGTACCCTCACCCTAAAACGTTGTCGTACCCTAACCTGTACCCTAAACCGTCACCGTCCCCTAGCCCTAACCCTAACCCTAACCCTTACGCGAAGCCTTACCCTAACCCGTCCCCAATCCTAACCCGTACGCTAACACTAACAAGTACCATAACACATACGCTCACCCTAAACTGTTGTCGTACACTAACCTGAAACCTGACCCGTCCCCGTCCCCTAACCCTAACCCTAACCCTAACCCTAACCCTAACCCTTACCCGAAGCCTTACCCTAATCTGTCCCCTAATCCTAACCCATATGCTAACACTAACCCTTGCCCTAACACGTACACTCACCCTAAACCATTGTCGTACCCTAACCTGTACCCTGAACCGTCCCTGTACCCTAACCCTAACCCTAACTCTAACCCTAACCCTAACCCTAACACTTACCTGAAGCCTTACCCTAACCCGTCCCATAATCCTAACCCGTACGCTAACACTAACCCATACCCTAACACGTACGCTCACCCTAAACCGTTGACGTACCCTAACCTGTACCCTAAACCGTCCCTGTCCCCTAACCCTAACCCTAACCCTAACCCTTACCAGAAGCCTTACCCTAACCCGTCCCGTAATCCTAACCCGTACGCTAACACTAACCCGTACCCTAACACGTACGCTCACCCTAAAACCTTGTCGTACCCTAACCTGTACCCTAAATCGTCCCGGTCCCCTAACCCTAACCCTAACCCTAACCTTAAACCTTACCCGAAGCCTTACCCTAACCGGTCCCCTAAACCTAACCCGCACGCTAACACTAACCCGTGCCCTAACACGTACGCTCACCCGAAACATTTGTCGTACACTAAGCTGTACCCTAAACCGTCCCCATTACCTAACACTAACCCGAACCATAACCATAGCCCTAAACCTTACCCGAAGCCTTACCCTAACCCGTCCCCTAATCCTAACCGTACGCTAACACTTATCCGTGCCCTAACACGTACGCTCACCCTAAAGCGTTGTCGTACCCTAACCTGTACCCTAAACCGTTCCTGTCCCCGTACCCTAACCCTAACCCTAACCCAAACCCTAACCCTTACCCGAAGCCTTACACTAACCCATCCCATAATCCTAAACGCTACGCTAACACTAACCCGTGCCCTAACATGTACGCTCACCCTAAACCGTTGTCGTACATTAACCTGTACCCTAAATCGTCCCTGTCCCCTAACCCTAACCCTAACCCTAATCCTTACCCGAAGCCTTACCCTAACTCGTCCCCTAATTCTAACCCGTATGCTAACACTAACCTGTATCCTAACACATACGCTCACCCTAAAACTTTGTCGTACACTAAGCTGTACCCTAAATCGTCCCCGTCCCCTAACCCTAAACCTAACCCTTACACAAAGCCTTACCCTAACCCGTCCCCTAATCCTAACCCGTACGCTAACACTAACCCGTAACCTAACCCGTATGCTCAACCTAAACCGTACTCGTACACTAACCTGTACCCTAAACCATCCCGTCCCGGTCCCCTAACCCTAGCCCTTACCCGAAACCTTACCCTAACATGTCCCCTATACCTAACCCGTACGCTAACACTATCCCGTACCCTTACACGTACGCTCAACTTAAAACGTTGTCGTACACTAACCTGTAACCTAAACCGTCTCCGTCCCCTAACCCTAACCCTAAACCTAGCCCTAAACCTAAACCTTACCCCAAGCCTTACCCTAACCCGACCCTTAATCCTAACCCGTACGCTAACACTAACCCATACCCTAACACGCACACTCACCCTAAATCTTTGTCGTACCCTAACATGTACCCTAAACCGTCCCCGTCCCCTAACCCTAACCCTAACCCTAACCCTAACACTTACCCGAAGCATTACACTAAACCGTCCCCTAATCCTAATCCGTACGCTAACACTAACCCGTGTCCTAACACGTACCCTCACCCTAAACCGTTGTCGTACCCTAACCTGTACCCTAAACCGTCACCGTCCCCTAGCCCTAACCCTAACCCTAACCCTTACGCGAAGCCTTACCCTAACCCGTCCCCAATCCTAACCCGTACGCTAACACTAACAAGTACCCTAACACATACGCTCACCCTAAACTGTTGTCGTACACTAACCTGTAACCTAAACCGTCCCCGTCCCCTAACCCTAACCCTAACCCTAACCCTAACCCTAACCCTTACCCGAAGCCTTACCCTAATCTGTCCCCTAATCCTAACCCGTATGCTAACACTAACCCTTGCCCTAACACGTACACTCACCCTAAACCATTGTCGTACCCTAACCTGTACCCTGAACCGTCCCTGTACCCTAACCCTAACCCTAACTCTAACCCTAACCCTAACCCTAACACTTACCCGAAGCCTTACCCTAACCCGTCCCATAATCCTAACCCGTACGCTAACACTAACCCGTACCCTAACACGTACGCTCACCCTAAATCGTTTTCGTACCCTAACCTGTACCCTAAACCATCCCTGTCCCCTAACCCTAACCCTAACACTATCCCTAACCCTTACCCGAAGCCTTACCCTAACTCGGCCCCCAATTCTAAACCATACGCTAACACTAACCCGTACCCTAACAAGTACGATCACCCTAAAACTTTGTCGTACCCTAACCTGTACCCTAAGTCGTCCCCTTCCCCTAAGTCTAACCCTAACCCTAATACTTACCCGAAGCCTTACCCTAAACCGTCCCCTAACCCTAACCCTTACGCTAACACTAACCCGTGCCCTAAAACGAATGCTCACCCTAAACCTCTGTCGTACACTAACCTGTACCCTAAACCGTCCCCGTCCCCGTCCCCTAACCCTAACCCTAAACCTAACCCTTACCCGAAGCCTTACCCTAACACGTCCCCTAATCCTAACCCGTACGCTAACACTAACCCGTGCCCTAACAGGTACGCTCACCCTAAAGCGTGGTCGTACCCTAACCTGTACACTAAACCGTCCCCGTACCCGTTCCCTAACCCTAACCCTATCCCAAACCCTACCCCTTACCCGAAGCCTTACCCTAACCCGTCCCATAATCCTAAATAATACGCTAAAACTACCCCATGCCCTAACACATACGCTCACCCTAAACCGTTGTCGTACCCTAACCTGTACCCTAAACCGTCCCCTAACCCTAACCCTAACCCTAACACTTACCCGAATCCTTACCCTAACCCATCCTCTAATCCTAACATGTACGCTAACAGTAAACTGTGCCCTAACATGTACCCTCACCCTAAACCGTTGTCCTACCCTAACCTGTACCCTAAACCGTCCCCGTCCCTAACCGTAACCCTAACACATACCCGAAGCCTTACCCTAACCCGTGTCCTAATCCTAACCCGTACGTTAACACTAACCCGTACCCTAACACGTACGCTCACCCTAAACCGTTGCCGTACCCCAACCTGTACCCTAAACCGTCCTCGTCCCCTAACCCTAACCCTAACCCTAAAGCAAAACCTAACCTTTACCCAAAGCTTTACCCTAACCCAACCCATAATCCTATCCCGTACGCTAACCCTAACCCGTACCCTACCACGTACGCTCACTTTAAACCGTTGTCGTACCCTAACCTGTACCCTAAACCGTCCCCGTCACCTAACAGTAACCCTAAACGTAACCCTAACCCTAACCCTTAACCGAAGCCTTACCCTAACCCGTCCCTTAATCCTAACCCGTACGCTAACACTAAACCGAGTCCTAACACGTACGCTCACCCTAAAACTTTGTCGTACCCTAACCTGTACCCTAAACCGTCCCCATCCCGTAACCCTTACCCTAACCCTAACAATTACCCGAATCCTTAACCTAACCCGTCCTCTAATCCTAACATGTACGCTAACAGTAAACCGTGCCCTAACACATACGCTCAACCTAAACCGTTGTCGCACCCTAACCTGTACCCTAAACCGTCCCCGTTCCCTAACCCTAACCCTAACCATAACCCTTACCCGAAGCCTTACCCTAACCCGTCCCCTGATCCTATCACGTACGCGAATACTAACCCATACCCTATCACGTACTCTCACCCTAAACATTTGTCGTACACTAAACTGTACCCAAAACAGTCCCTGTCCCTTAACCCTAACCGTAACCCTAACCCTAACCCTAACCCTAACGCTTACCCGAAGCCTTACCCTAACCCGTCCCATAATCCTAACCCTTACGCTAACACTAACCCGTACCCTAACACGTACGCTCACCCTAAACCGTTGACGTACCCAAACCTGTACCCTAAACGGTCCCCGTCCCCTAACCCTAACCCTAACCCTTACCAGAAGCCTTACCCTAACCCGTCCCGTAATCCTAACCCGTACGCTAACACTAACCCGTACCCTAACACGTACGCTCACCCTAAAACGTTGTCGTACCCTAACCTGTACCCTAAATCGTCCTTGTCCCCTAACCCTAACCATAACCCTAACCCTAACACTTACCCGAAGCCTTACCCTAACCCTTCCCCTAATACTAACCCGTACGCTAACACTAACCCGTACTCTAACACGTACGCTCACCCTAAACGGTTGTCGTACCCTAACCTGTACCCTAAACCCTCCCCATCCCCTAAGCCTAACCCTAAACCTAACCCTAACCCTAACCCTTACCCGAAGCCTTACCCTAACCCATCACCTAATCGGAACCCGTATGCTAACACTAACCCATACCCTATCACGTACGCTCACCCTAAACCGTTGTTGTACCCTAACCTGTACCCTAAACCCTCCGCATCCCCTAACCCTAACCCTAAACCTAACCCTAACCCTAACCCTTACCCGAAGCTTATCCTAACCCGTCCCCTAATCCTAATCCATTCGCTAACACTAACACATACCCTACCACGTACGCTCACCCTAAAGCATTGTTGTACCCTAACGTGTACCCTAAACCGTTCCCGTGCCCTAACCCTAACCCTAACCCTAACCCAAACCCTAACCCTTACCCGGAGCCTTACCCTAACCCGTCCCCTAATCCTAACCCGTACGCTAACACTAACCTGTGCCCTAACACGTACGCTCAAACTAAACCATTGTCGTACCCTAACCTGTATCCTAAACCGTCCCCTAACCCTAACCCTAACCCTAACCCTTACCCGAAGCCTTAACCTAACCCGTCCTCTAATCCTAAACTGTACGCTAACAGTAAACTGTGACCTAACATGTACCCTCACCCTAAACCGTTGTCCTACCCTAACCTGTACTCTAAACCGTCCCCGTCCCCTAACCCTAACCCAAATCCTAACCCTAGACTTAACCCTTACTCGAAGCCTTACCCTAACCCGTCCACTAATCCTAACCCGTATGCTTACACTAACAATTATCCTAACACGTACGCTCATCCTAAACCTTTGTCGTACCCTAAACTGTACCCTAAACCGTCCCGTCCCCGTCCCCGTCCCCTAACCCTAACCCTAACCCTAACCCTAACCCTTACCCGAAGCCTTACCTTAACCCGTCCCCTAATCCTAATCCGTACGCTAACACTAACACGTAACCTAAAACGTACGCTCACCCTAAAACGTTGTCATACCCTAACATGTACCCTAAACCGACCCCGTCCCCTAGCCCTAACCCTAACCCTAACCTTTACCCGAAGCCTTACCCTAACCCGTCCCCTAATCCTAACCGCTACGCTAACACTAACACGTATTCTAACACGTACGCTCATCGTAAACCATTGTCGTACCCTAACCTGTAACCTAAACCGTCCCCGTCCCCTAAGCCTAACTAACCCTAACCGTAACCTTTACCCGAAGCCTTACCCTTTCCTGTCCCCTAATCCTAACCCGTACGCTAACACTCACCCTTGCCCTAACACGTACACTCACCCTAAACCGTTGTCGTACCCTAACCTGTACCCTAAACCGTCCCTGTACCCTAACCCTAACCATAACCCTAACCCTAACACTTACCCGAAGCCTTACCCTAACCCGTCCCATAATCCTAACCCGTACGCTAACACTAATCCGTACCGTAACACGTACACTCACCGTAAACCATTGTCATACCCTAACCTGTACCCTAAACCATACCCGTCCCCTAACCCTAACCCTAACCCTAACCCTAACCCTATCCATTACCCGAAGCCTTACCCTAACCAGTCCCCTAAGTCTAACCCGTACGCTAACACTAACAACTGCCCTAACATGTACGCTCACCCTAAAGCGTGGTCGTACCCTAACCTGTACCCTAAACCGTCCCCGTCCCCGTCCCCTAACCCTAACCCAAACCCTAACTCTTACCCGAAGCCTTACCGTAAACCATCCCATAATCCTAACCGATACGCTAAAACTAACCCATGCCCTAACACGTACGCTCACCCTAAACCATTGTCGTACCCTAACCTGTACGCTAAACCGTCCCCGTCCCGTAGCCCTAACCCTAACCCTTACCCGAAGCCTTACCCTAACCCATCCCCTAATCCTAACGCGTACGCTAACTCTAACCTGTACCCTAACACGTACGCTCACCCTAAACCGTTGTCATACACTATCCTGTACCCTAAACTCTCCCCGTCCCCTAACCCTAACCCTAACCCTAAGCCTAACACTTGCCCGAAGCCTTACCCTAACCACTTCCCTAATCCTAACCCGTACGCTAACACTAAATCGTACCCTAACACGTACGCTCACCCTAAATCTTTTTCGTACCCTAACCTGTACCCTAAACCGTCCCCGTAACCTAACCCTAACTCTAACCCTAACCCTTACCCAAAGCCTTACCCTAACCCGTCCCCTAATCCTAACCCCTTACCCTAACCCGTCCCCTAATCCTAACCCATACGCTAAAACTAACCCTTACCCTAACCCGTACGCGCACCCTAAACTGTTCTCATATCCTAACCTATACCCTAAACCTTCCCCGTCCCCGTCCACGTCCCCTAAACCTATCCCTAAGCCTAACCCTAACCCTTGCCCGAAGCCTTACACTAACCCGTCCCCTAATCCTAACTCGTACGCTAACACTAGTCCATACCCTAACACGTACGCTCACCCTAAACCGTTGTCGTACCCTAACCTGTACCCTAAACCGTCCCCGTCCCCTAACCCTAAATCTAACTCTAACCCTAACACTTACCCGAAGCCTTACCCTAACCCGTCCCCTAATCCTAACTCGTACACTAACACTAACACGTGCCCTAACACGTACGCTCAACCTAAAGCGTTGTCGTACCCTAACCTGTACACTAAACCGTCCCCGTCCCCTAACCCTAACCCTAACCCTAACCCTAAGACTTACCCGAAGCCTTACCCTAACCTGTCCCCAAATCCTAACCCGTACGCTAACACTAACCCATACCCTAACACGTATGCTCACCCAAAAACGTTGTCGTACACTAACCTGTACCCTAAACAGTCCCCTAACCCTAACCCTAGCCCTAACCCTAACCCTTACCCGAAGCCTTACCCTAACCCGTCCCCTATTCCTAACCCGTACGCGAACACTAACACGTACCCTAACACGTACGCTCACTCTGAACCGTTGTTTTACACTAAACTGGACCCTAAGCCGTCCCCGTCCCTTAACCCGAACCCTAACCCTAACCCTAACCCTAACCCTAACCCTTACTCGAAGCCTTCCCATAACCCGTAACCTAATGCTAACCCGTACGTTAACACTAACCCGTAACCTAACACGTACGCTCAGCCTAAACCGTTGTCATATCCTAACCTGTACCCTAAACCGTCCCTGTCACCTAACCCTAACTGTAAACCTAACCCTAACACTAACCCTTACCCGAAGCCTTTCCCTAACCCGTCCCCTAATCCTAACCCGTACGCTAACACTAACTTGTACCCTAAAACGTATGCTTACCCTAAACAGTTGTTGTACCCTAACCTGTACCCTAAACCGTCCCCGTCCCCTAACCATAACCCTAACCCTAAACTTATCCCTAACCCTTACCCGACGCCTTACCCTAATCCTAACCTGTACGCTAACATTAACCCGTACCCTAACACTAACCCGTACCCTAACATGTACACTCACCCTAAACAGTTGTCGTACACTAAACTGTAACCTAAACCATCCCCGTCCCCTAAACCTAACCCTAACCATAACCCCAACCCTAAACCTTACCCGAAGCCTTACCCTAACGCATCCCCTACTCCTAACCCATACGCTAACACTAACCCATACACTAACACATACGCTCACCCTAAACCCTTGTTGTACCCTAACCTGTACCCTAAACTGTCCCCGTCCCCGTCCCCTAACCCTAACCCTAGCCCTAACCGTAACCCTTACCCGAAGCCTTACACTAACCCGTCCCCTAATCCTAAATCGTACGCTAACACTAACCCGTACCCTAACATGTACGCTCACCCTAAAGCATTGTCGTACCCTAACCTGTACCCTGAACCGTCCCTGTCCCCTAACCCTAACCCTAACTCTAACCCTAACCCTAACCCTAACACTTACCCGAAGCCTTACCCTAACCCGTCCCATAATCCTAACCCGTACGCTAACACTAACCCGTACCCTAACACGTACGCTCACCCTAAATCGTTTTCGTACCCTAACCTGTACCCTAAACCATCCCTGTCCCCTAACCCTAACCCTAACACTATCCCTAACCCTTACCCGAAGCCTTACCCTAACTCGGCCCCCAATTCTAAACCATACGCTAACACTAACCCGTACCCTAACAAGTACGATCACCCTAAAACTTTGTCGTACCCTAACCTGTACCCTAAGCCGTCCCCTTCCCCTAAGCCTAACCCTAACCCTAATACTTACCCGAAGCCTTACCCTAAACCGTCCCCTAACCCTAACCCTTACGCTAACACTAACCCGTGCCCTAAAACGAATGCTCACCCTAAACCTCTGTCGTACACTAACCTGTACCCTAAACCGTCCCCGTCCCCGTCCCCTAACCCTAACCCTAACCCTAACCCTTACCCGAAGCCTTACCCTAACACGTCCCCTAATCCTAACCCGTACGCTAACACTAACCCGTGCCCTAACACGTACGCTCACCCTAAAGCGTTGTCGTACCCTAACCTGTACCCTAAACCGTCCCCGTACCCTTTCCCTAACCCTAACCCTAACCCAAACCCTACCCCTTACCCGAAGCCTTACCCTAACCCGTCCCATAATCCTAACCAATACGCTAACACTACCCCATGCCCTAACACATACGCTCACCCTAAACCGTTGTCGTACCCTAACCTGTACCCTAAACCGTCCCCTAACCCTAACCCTAACCCTAACACTTACCCGAATCCTTACCCTAACCCATCCTCTAATCCTAACATGTACGCTAACAGTAAACTGTGCCCTAACATGTACCCTCACCCTAAACCGTTGTCCTACCCTAACCTGTACCCTAAACCGTCCCCGTCCCTAACCGTAACCCTAACACATACCCGAAGCCTTACCCTAACCCGTGTCCTAATCCTAACCCGTACGTTAACACTAACCCGTACCCTAACACGTACGCTCACCCTAAACCGTTGCCGTACCCCAACCTGTACCCTAAACCGTCCTCGTCCCCTAACCCTAACCCTAACCCTAAAGCAAAACCTAACCTTTACCCAAAGCTTTACCCTAACCCAACCCATAATCCTATCCCGTACGCTAACCCTAACCCGTACCCTACCACGTACGCTCACTTTAAACCGTTGTCGTACCCTAACCTGTACCCTAAACCGTCCCCGTCACCTAACAGTAACCCTAAACGTAACCCTAACCCTAACCCTTAACCGAAGCCTTACCCTAACCCGTCCCTTAATCCTAACCCGTACGCTAACACTAAACCGAGTCCTAACACGTACGCTCACCCTAAAACTTTGTCGTACCCTAACCTGTACCCTAAACCGTCCCCATCCCGTAACCCTTACCCTAACCCTAACAATTACCCGAATCCTTAACCTAACCCGTCCTCTAATCCTAACATGTACGCTAACAGTAAACCGTGCCCTAACACATACGCTCAACCTAAACCGTTGTCGTACCCTAACCTGTACCCTAAACCGTCCCCGTTCCCTAACCCTAACCCTAACCATAACCCTTACCCGAAGCCTTACCCTAACCCGTCCCCTGATCCTATCACGTACGCGAATACTAACCCATACCCTATCACGTACTCTCACCCTAAACATTTGTCGTACACTAAACTGTACCCAAAACCGTCCCTGTCCCTTAACCCTAACAGTAACCCTAACCCTAACCCTAACCCTAACGCTTACCCGAAGCCTTACCCTAACCCGTCCCATAATCCTAACCCTTACGCTAACACT
Source organism: Delphinapterus leucas (assembly GCF_059928025.1). Lineage (NCBI taxonomy): Eukaryota > Metazoa > Chordata > Mammalia > Artiodactyla > Monodontidae > Delphinapterus > Delphinapterus leucas. The sequence continues at coordinate 5,967,037 of NW_028322232.1, read as the reverse complement.
AACCCGTACCCTAACACGTACGCTCACCCTAAACCGTTGACGTACCCTAACCTGTACCCTAAACGGTCCCCGTCCCCTAACCCTAACCCTAACCCTATACCAGAAGCCTTACCCTAACCCGTCCCGTAATCCTAACCCGTACGCTAACACTAACCCGTACCCTAACACGTACGCTCACCCTAAAACGTTGTCGTACCCTAACCTGTACCCTAAATCGTCCTTGTCCCCTAACCCTAACCATAACCCTAACCCTAACACTTACCCGAAGCCTTACCCTAACCCTTCCCCTAATACTAACCCGTACGCTAACACTAACCCGTACTCTAACACGTACGCTCACCCTAAACGGTTGTCGTACCCTAACCTGTACCCTAAACCCTCCCCATCCCCTAAGCCTAACCCTAAACCTAACCCTAACCCTAACCCTTACCCGAAGCCTTACCCTAACCCATCACCTAATCGGAACCCGTACGCTAACACTAAACCCTACCCTATCACGTACGCTCACCCTAAACCGTTGTTGTACCCTAACCTGTACCCTAAACCCTCCGCATCCCCTAACCCTAACCCTAAACCTAACCCTAACCCTAACCCTTACCCGAAGCTTATCCTAACCCGTCCCCTAATCCTAATCCATTCGCTAACACTAACACATACCCTACCACGTACGCTCACCCTAAAGCATTGTTGTACCCTAACGTGTACCCTAAACCGTTCCCGTGCCCTAACCCTAACCCTAACCCTAACCCAAACCCTAACCCTTACCCGGAGCCTTACCCTAACCCGTCCCCTAATCCTAACCCGTACGCTAACACTAACCTGTGCCCTAACACGTACGCTCAAACTAAACCATTGTCGTACCCTAACCTGTATCCTAAACCGTCCCCTAACCCTAACCCTAACCCTAACCCTTACCCGAAGCCTTAACCTAACCCGTCCTCTAATCCTAAACTGTACGCTAACAGTAAACTGTGACCTAACATGTACCCTCACCCTAAACCGTTGTCCTACCCTAACCTGTACTCTAAACCGTCCCCGTCCCCTAACCCTAACCCAAATCCTAACCCTAAACTTAACCCTTACTCGAAGCCTTACCCTAACCCGTCCACTAATCCTAACCCGTATGCTTACACTAACAATTATCCTAACACGTACGCTCATCCTAAACCTTTGTCGTACCCTAAACTGTACCCTAAACCGTCCCGTCCCCGTCCCCGTCCCCTAACCCTAACCCTAACCCTAACCCTAACCCTTACCCGAAGCCTTACCTTAACCCGTCCCCTAATCCTAATCCGTACGCTAACACTAACACGTAACCTAAAACGTACGCTCACCCTAAAACGTTGTCATACCCTAACATGTACCCTAAACCGACCCCGTCCCCTAGCCCTAACCCTAACCCTAACCTTTACCCGAAGCCTTACCCTAACCCGTCCCCTAATCCTAACCGCTACGCTAACACTAACACGTATTCTAACACGTACGCTCATCGTAAACCATTGTCGTACCCTAACCTGTAACCTAAACCGTCCCCGTCCCCTAAGCCTAACTAACCCTAACCGTAACCTTTACCCGAAGCCTTACCCTTTCCTGTCCCCTAATCCTAACCCGTACGCTAACACTCACCCTTGCCCTAACACGTACACTCACCCTAAACCGTTGTCGTACCCTAACCTGTACCCTAAACCGTCCCTGTACCCTAACCCTAACCATAACCCTAACCCTAACACTTACCCGAAGCCTTACCCTAACCCGTCCCATAATCCTAACCCGTACGCTAACACTAATCCGTACCGTAACACGTACACTCACCGTAAACCATTGTCATACCCTAACCTGTACCCTAAACCATACCCGTCCCCTAACCCTAACCCTAACCCTAACCCTAACCCTATCCATTACCCGAAGCCTTACCCTAACCAGTCCCCTAAGTCTAACCCGTACGCTAACACTAACAACTGCCCTAACATGTACGCTCACCCTAAAGCGTGGTCGTACCCTAACCTGTACCCTAAACCGTCCCCGTCCCCGTCCCCTAACCCTAACCCAAACCCTAACTCTTACCCGAAGCCTTACCGTAAACCATCCCATAATCCTAACCGATACGCTAAAACTAACCCATGCCCTAACACGTACGCTCACCCTAAACCATTGTCGTACCCTAACCTGTACGCTAAACCGTCCCCGTCCCGTAGCCCTAACCCTAACCCTTACCCGAAGCCTTACCCTAACCCATCCCCTAATCCTAACGCGTACGCTAACTCTAACCTGTACCCTAACACGTACGCTCACCCTAAACCGTTGTCATACACTATCCTGTACCCTAAACTCTCCCCGTCCCCTAACCCTAACCCTAACCCTAAGCCTAACACTTGCCCGAAGCCTTACCCTAACCACTTCCCTAATCCTAACCCGTACGCTAACACTAAATCGTACCCTAACACGTACGCTCACCCTAAATCTTTTTCGTACCCTAACCTGTACCCTAAACCGTCCCCGTAACCTAACCCTAACTCTAACCCTAACCCTTACCCGAAGCCTTACCCTAACCCGTCCCCTAATCCTAACCCCTTACCCTAACCCGTCCCCTAATCCTAACCCATACGCTAAAACTAACCCTTACCCTAACCCGTACGCGCACCCTAAACTGTTCTCATATCCTAACCTATACCCTAAACCTTCCCCGTCCCCGTCCACGTCCCCTAAACCTATCCCTAAGCCTAACCCTAACCCTTGCCCGAAGCCTTACACTAACCCGTCCCCTAATCCTAACTCGTACGCTAACACTAGTCCATACCCTAACACGTACGCTCACCCTAAACCGTTGTCGTACCCTAACCTGTACCCTAAACCGTCCCCGTCCCCTAACCCTAAATCTAACTCTAACCCTAACACTTACCCGAAGCCTTACCCTAACCCGTCCCCTAATCCTAACTCGTACACTAACACTAACACGTGCCCTAACACGTACGCTCAACCTAAAGCGTTGTCGTACCCTAACCTGTACACTAAACCGTCCCCGTCCCCTAACCCTAACCCTAACCCTAACCCTAAGACTTACCCGAAGCCTTACCCTAACCTGTCCCCAAATCCTAACCCGTACGCTAACACTAACCCATACCCTAACACGTATGCTCACCCAAAAACGTTGTCGTACACTAACCTGTACCCTAAACAGTCCCCTAACCCTAACCCTAGCCCTAACCCTAACCCTTACCCGAAGCCTTACCCTAACCCGTCCCCTATTCCTAACCCGTACGCGAACACTAACACGTACCCTAACACGTACGCTCACTCTGAACCGTTGTTTTACACTAAACTGGACCCTAAGCCGTCCCCGTCCCTTAACCCGAACCCTAACCCTAACCCTAACCCTAACCCTAACCCTTACTCGAAGCCTTCCCATAACCCGTAACCTAATGCTAACCCGTACGTTAACACTAACCCGTAACCTAACACGTACGCTCAGCCTAAACCGTTGTCATATCCTAACCTGTACCCTAAACCGTCCCTGTCACCTAACCCTAACTGTAAACCTAACCCTAACACTAACCCTTACCCGAAGCCTTTCCCTAACCCGTCCCCTAATCCTAACCCGTACGCTAACACTAACTTGTACCCTAAAACGTATGCTTACCCTAAACAGTTGTTGTACCCTAACCTGTACCCTAAACCGTCCCCGTCCCCTAACCATAACCCTAACCCTAAACTTATCCCTAACCCTTACCCGACGCCTTACCCTAATCCTAACCTGTACGCTAACATTAACCCGTACCCTAACACTAACCCGTACCCTAACATGTACACTCACCCTAAACAGTTGTCGTACACTAAACTGTAACCTAAACCATCCCCGTCCCCTAAACCTAACCCTAACCATAACCCCAACCCTAAACCTTACCCGAAGCCTTACCCTAACGCATCCCCTACTCCTAACCCATACGCTAACACTAACCCATACACTAACACATACGCTCACCCTAAACCCTTGTTGTACCCTAACCTGTACCCTAAACTGTCCCCGTCCCCGTCCCCTAACCCTAACCCTAGCCCTAACCGTAACCCTTACCCGAAGCCTTACACTAACCCGTCCCCTAATCCTAAATCGTACGCTAACACTAACCCGTACCCTAACATGTACGCTCACCCTAAAGCATTGTCGTACCCTAACCTGTACCCTAAACCGTGTCCGTCCCCTAACCCTAACCCTAACGCTAACCCTTACCCGAAGCCTTAGCCTATCCCGTCCCGTAATCCTAACCCGTACGCTAACACAAACCCGTACCCTAACACGTACGCTCACCCTAAACGGTTGTCGTACACTAACCTGTACCCTAAACCCTCCCCATCCCCTAACCCTAACCCTAAACCTAACCCTAACCCTAACCCTTACGCGAAGCCTTACCGTAACCCATCACATAAACCGAACCTGTACGCTAACACTAACCCATACCCTACCACGTACGCTCACCCTAAACCGTTGTTGTACCCTAACCTGTACCCTAAACCCTCCACATCCCCTAACCCTAACCCTAAACCTAACCCTAACCCTAACCCTTACCCGAAGCTTACCCTAACCCGTACCCTAATCCTAACCCGTTCGCTAACACTAACCCATACCCTACCACGTACGCTCACCCTAAACCGTTTTTGTACCCTAACCTGTACCCTAAACTGTTCCCGTGCCCTAACCCTAACCCTAACCCTAACCCTTACCCGAAGCTTACCCTAACCTGTACCCTAATCCTAACCCGTTCGCTAACACTAACCCGTACCCTAACACGTATGCTCTCCCTAAACCGCTGTCGTACCCTAAACTGCACCCTCAACCGTGCCCGTCCCCTAACCCTAACCCTAAACCTAACCCGTCCCCTAATCCTAACCCGTACGCTAACTCTAAGCCATGCCCTAACACGTACGCTCACCCTAAACCGTTGTCGTACCCTAACCTGTACCATGAACCGTGTCCGTCCCCTAAACCTAACACTAAACCTAAACCTAACCCTAACCCTTACCCGAAGCCTTACCCTAACCCATCCCCTAAACATAACCCGTACACGAACACTAACACGTACCCTAACACGTACGGTCACCCTGAACCTTTGTCGTACACTAAACTGTACCCTAAACCGTCCCCGTCCCTTAACCCTAACCCTAACCCTAACCCTAACCAAAACCCTAATCCTTACCCGAAGCCTTACCATAACCCGTCCCCTAATCCTAACCCATACATTAACACTAAACCGTAACCTAACACGTACGCTCACCCTAAACCGTTGTCGTACACTAACCTGTACCCTAAACCGTCCCTGTCCCCTACCCCTAACCATAACCCTAAACCTAACACTAACCCTTACCCGAAGCCTTACCCTAACCCGTGCCCTAATCCTAACCCGTACGCTAACACTAACCCGTACACTAACACGTACGCTCACCCTAAACCGTTGTCGTACCCTTACTTGTAACCTAAACCGTCCCCGTCCCCTAACCCTAACCCTAACCCTAACACTAACACTTACCCAAAGCCTTACCCTAACACATCAACTAAACCTAAATCGTACGCTAACACTAACCCATGCCCTAACACGTACGCTCACCCTAAACCGTTGTCGTACACTAACCTGTACCCTAAACTGTCCCTGTCCCCTAACCCTAACCCTAACCATTACGCAAAGCCTTACCCTAACCCGTCCCCCAATCCTAACCCGTACGCTAACACTAACCCGTACCCTAACATGTACGCTCACCCTAAACCGTTCATGTACCCTAACCTGTTCCCTAAACCGTCCTCGTCCCCTAACCCTAACCCTAACCCTAACCCTAGCTTTTACCCGAAGCCTTACACTAACCGGTCCCCTAACCCTAACCCGTACGCTAACACTAACGAGTACCCTAACATGTACGCTCACCCTTAACCATTGTCGTACCCTAACCTGTACCCTAAACCGTCCCCGTCCCCTAACCTAACCCTACCCCTAACCCTTACGCGAAGCCTTACCCTAACCTGTCCCCTAATCCTAAACCGTACGCTGACACTAACACGTACCCTAACACGGACGCTCACCCTAAAACATTGTCGTACACTAAACTGTACCCTAATCCGTCCCCGTCCCTCTCCCCTAACCCTAACCCTAACCCTAACCCAAACCCTAACCCTAACCCTTACCCAAAGCCTTACCCTAATCGGTCCCCTAATCCTAACCCGTATGCTAACACTAACCCGTCCCTTAACACGTAATCTCACCCTAAACCGTTGTCGTACCCTAACCTATACCCTAAACCGTCCCCGTACCCGTCCCCTATCCCTAACCCTAAGCCTAACCCTGAAGCTTACCCGAAGCCTTACCCTAACCCGTCCCCTAATTCTAACCCGTACGGTAACACTAACCCGTACCCTAACACGTACGCTCACCCTAAACGGTTGTCGTACCCTAACCTGTACCCTAAACCGTGTCCGTCCCCTAAACCTAACCCTAAACCTAACCCTAACCTTAACCCTTACCCGAAGCCTCACCCTAACCCGTCCCCTAATTCTAACCCGTACGCTAACACTAACACGTACCCTAACACTTACGGTCACCCTGAACCATTGTCGTACCCTAAACTGTACCCTAAACCGTCCCCGTCCCTTAACCCTAACCCTAACCCTAACCCTAACCCTAACACTAACCCTAATCCTTACCCGAAGCCTTACCATAACCCGTCCCCTAATCCTAACCCGTACGCTAACACTAAACCGTAACCTAACACGTACGCTCACACTAAACCGTTGTCGTACCCTAACCTGTACCCTAAACCGTCCCTGTAGCCTAACCCTAACCCTAACCCTAACCCTAACCCTTACCCGAAGCCTTACCCTAACCCGTCCCATAATCCTACCCCGTACGCTAACACTAACCCGTACCCTAACACGTACGCTCACCCTAAACCGTTGTCGTACCCTAACCTGTACCCTAAACCGTCCCCATCCCCTAACCCTAAATCTAACTCTAACCCTAACACTTACCCGAAGCCTTACCCTAACCCGTCCCCTAATCCTAACTCGTACACTAACACTAACACGTGCCCTAACACGTACGCTCAACCTAAAGCGTTGTCGTACCCTAACCTGTACACTAAACCGTCCCCGTCCCCTAACCCTAACCCTAACCCTAACCCTAAGACTTACCCGAAGCCTTACCCTAACCTGTCCCCAAATCCTAACCCGTACGCTAACACTAACCCATACCCTAACACGTATGCTCACCCAAAAACGTTGTCGTACACTAACCTGTACCCTAAACAGTCCCCTAACCCTAACCCTAGCCCTAACCCTAACCCTTACCCGAAGCCTTACCCTAACCCGTCCCCTATTCCTAACCCGTACGCGAACACTAACACGTACCCTAACACGTACGCTCACTCTGAACCGTTGTTTTACACTAAACTGGACCCTAAGCCGTCCCCGTCCCTTAACCCGAACCCTAACCCTAACCCTAACCCTAACCCTAACCCTTACTCGAAGCCTTCCCATAACCCGTAACCTAATGCTAACCCGTACGTTAACACTAACCCGTAACCTAACACGTACGCTCAGCCTAAACCGTTGTCATATCCTAACCTGTACCCTAAACCGTCCCTGTCACCTAACCCTAACTGTAAACCTAACCCTAACACTAACCCTTACCCGAAGCCTTTCCCTAACCCGTCCCCTAATCCTAACCCGTACGCTAACACTAACTTGTACCCTAAAACGTATGCTTACCCTAAACAGTTGTTGTACCCTAACCTGTACCCTAAACCGTCCCCGTCCCCTAACCATAACCCTAACCCTAAACTTATCCCTAACCCTTACCCGACGCCTTACCCTAATCCTAACCTGTACGCTAACATTAACCCGTACCCTAACACTAACCCGTACCCTAACATGTACACTCACCCTAAACAGTTGTCGTACACTAAACTGTACCCTAAACCATCCCCGTCCCCTAACCCTAACCCTAACCATAACCCCAACCCTAAACCTTACCCGAAGCCTTACCCTAACGCATCCCCTACTCCTAACCCATACGCTAACACTAACCCATACACTAACACATACGCTCACCCTAAACCCTTGTTGTACCCTAACCTGTACCCTAAACTGTCCCCGTCCCCGTCCCCTAACCCTAACCCTAGCCCTAACCGTAACCCTTACCCGAAGCCTTACACTAACCCGTCCCCTAATCCTAAATCGTACGCTAACACTAACCCGTACCCTAACATGTACGCTCACCCTAAAGCATTGTCGTACCCTAACCTGTACCCTAAACCGTGTCCGTCCCCTAACCCTAACCCTAACGCTAACCCTTACCCGAAGCCTTAGCCTATCCCGTCCCGTAATCCTAACCCGTACGCTAACACAAACCCGTACCCTAACACGTACGCTCACCCTAAACGGTTGTCGTACACTAACCTGTACCCTAAACCCTCCCCATCCCCTAACCCTAACCCTAAACCTAACCCTAACCCTAACCCTTACGCGAAGCCTTACCGTAACCCATCACATAAACCGAACCTGTACGCTAACACTAACCCATACCCTACCACGTACGCTCACCCTAAACCGTTGTTGTACCCTAACCTGTACCCTAAACCCTCCACATCCCCTAACCCTAACCCTAAACCTAACCCTAACCCTAACCCTTACCCGAAGCTTACCCTAACCCGTACCCTAATCCTAACCCGTTCGCTAACACTAACCCATACCCTACCACGTACGCTCACCCTAAACCGTTTTTGTACCCTAACCTGTACCCTAAACTGTTCCCGTGCCCTAACCCTAACCCTAACCCTAACCCTTACCCGAAGCTTACCCTAACCTGTACCCTAATCCTAACCCGTTCGCTAACACTAACCCGTACCCTAACACGTATGCTCTCCCTAAACCGCTGTCGTACCCTAAACTGCACCCTCAACCGTGCCCGTCCCCTAACCCTAACCCTAAACCTAACCCGTCCCCTAATCCTAACCCGTACGCTAACTCTAAGCCATGCCCTAACACGTACGCTCACCCTAAACCGTTGTCGTACCCTAACCTGTACCATGAACCGTGTCCGTCCCCTAAACCTAACACTAAACCTAAACCTAACCCTAACCCTTACCCGAAGCCTTACCCTAACCCATCCCCTAAACATAACCCGTACACGAACACTAACACGTACCCTAACACGTACGGTCACCCTGAACCTTTGTCGTACACTAAACTGTACCCTAAACCGTCCCCGTCCCTTAACCCTAACCCTAACCCTAACCCTAACCAAAACCCTAATCCTTACCCGAAGCCTTACCATAACCCGTCCCCTAATCCTAACCCATACATTAACACTAAACCGTAACCTAACACGTACGCTCACCCTAAACCGTTGTCGTACACTAACCTGTACCCTAAACCGTCCCTGTCCCCTACCCCTAACCATAACCCTAAACCTAACACTAACCCTTACCCGAAGCCTTACCCTAACCCGTGCCCTAATCCTAACCCGTACGCTAACACTAACCCGTACACTAACACGTACGCTCACCCTAAACCGTTGTCGTACCCTTACTTGTAACCTAAACCGTCCCCGTCCCCTAACCCTAACCCTAACCCTAACCCTAACACTTACCCAAAGCCTTACCCTAACACATCAACTAAACCTAAATCGTACGCTAACACTAACCCATGCCCTAACACGTACGCTCACCCTAAACCGTTGTCGTACACTAACCTGTACCCTAAACTGTCCCTGTCCCCTAACCCTAACCCTAACCATTACGCAAAGCCTTACCCTAACCCGTCCCCCAATCCTAACCCGTACGCTAACACTAACCCGTACCCTAACATGTACGCTCACCCTAAACCGTTCATGTACCCTAACCTGTTCCCTAAACCGTCCTCGTCCCCTAACCCTAACCCTAACCCTAACCCTAGCTTTTACCCGAAGCCTTACACTAACCGGTCCCCTAACCCTAACCCGTACGCTAACACTAACCAGTACCCTAACATGTACGCTCACCCTTAACCATTGTCGTACCCTAACCTGTACCCTAAACCGTCCCCGTCCCCTAACCTAACCCTACCCCTAACCCTTACGCGAAGCCTTACCCTAACCCGTCCCCTAATCCTAAACCGTACGCTAACACTAACACGTACCCTAACACGTACGCTCACCCTAAAACATTGTCGTACCCTAAACTGTACCCTAATCCGTCCCCGTCCCTCTCCCCTAACCCTAACCCTAACCCTAACCCAAACCCTAACCCTAACCCTTACCCAAAGCCTTACCCTAACCGGTCCCCTAATCCTAACCCGTACGCTAACACTAACCCGTCCCTTAACACGTAATCTCACCCTAAACCGTTGTCGTACCCTAACCTATACCCTAAACCGTCCCCGTACCCGTCCCCTATCCCTAACCCTAAGCCTAACCCTGAAGCTTACCCGAAGCCTTACCCTAACCCGTCCCCTAATTCTAACCCGTACGGTAACACTAACCCGTACCCTAACACGTACGCTCACCCTAAACGGTTGTCGTACCCTAACCTGTACCCTAAACCGTGTCCGTCCCCTAACCCTAACCCTAAACCTAACCCTAACCTTAACCCTTACCCGAAGCCTTACCCTAACCCGTCCCCTAATCCTAACCCGTACGCTAACACTAACACGTACCCTAACACTTACGGTCACCCTAAACCATTGTCGTACCCTAACCTGTACCCTAAACCGTCCCCGTCCCTTAACCCTAACCCTAACCCTAACCCTAACCCTAACACTAACCCTAATCCTTACCCGAAGCCTTACCCTAACCCGTCCCCTAATCCTAACCCGTACGCTAACACTAACCCGTACCCTAACACGTACGCTCACCCTAAACCGTTGTCGTACCCTAACCTGTACCCTAAACCGTCCCTGTAGCCTAACCCTAACCCTAACCCTAACCCTAACCCTTACCCCAAGCCTTACCCCAACCCGACCCTTAATCCTAACCCGTACGCTAACACTAACCCATACCCTAACACGCACGCTCACCCTAAACCGTTGTGGTACCCTAACCTGTACCCTAAACCGTCCCCGTCCCCTAACCCTAAATCTAACTCTAACCCTAACACTTACCCGAAGCCTTACCCTAACCCGTCCCCTAATCCTAACTCGTACACTAACACTAACACGTGCCCTAACACGTACGCTCAACCTAAAGCGTTGTCGTACCCTAACCTGTACACTAAACCGTCCCCGTCCCCTAACCCTAACCCTAACCCTAACCCTAAGACTTACCCGAAGCCTTACCCTAACCTGTCCCCAAATCCTAACCCGTACGCTAACACTAACCCATACCCTAACACGTATGCTCACCCAAAAACGTTGTCGTACACTAACCTGTACCCTAAACAGTCCCCTAACCCTAACCCTAGCCCTAACCCTAACCCTTACCCGAAGCCTTACCCTAACCCGTCCCCTATTCCTAACCCGTACGCGAACACTAACACGTACCCTAACACGTACGCTCACTCTGAACCGTTGTTTTACACTAAACTGGACCCTAAGCCGTCCCCGTCCCTTAACCCGAACCCTAACCCTAACCCTAACCCTAACCCTAACCCTTACTCGAAGCCTTCCCATAACCCGTAACCTAATGCTAACCCGTACGTTAACACTAACCCGTAACCTAACACGTACGCTCAGCCTAAACCGTTGTCATATCCTAACCTGTACCCTAAACCGTCCCTGTCACCTAACCCTAACTGTAAACCTAACCCTAACACTAACCCTTACCCGAAGCCTTTCCCTAACCCGTCCCCTAATCCTAACCCGTACGCTAACACTAACTTGTACCCTAAAACGTATGCTTACCCTAAACAGTTGTTGTACCCTAACCTGTACCCTAAACCGTCCCCGTCCCCTAACCATAACCCTAACCCTAAACTTATCCCTAACCCTTACCCGACGCCTTACCCTAATCCTAACCTGTACGCTAACATTAACCCGTACCCTAACACTAACCCGTACCCTAACATGTACACTCACCCTAAACAGTTGTCGTACACTAAACTGTAACCTAAACCATCCCCGTCCCCTAAACCTAACCCTAACCATAACCCCAACCCTAAACCTTACCCGAAGCCTTACCCTAACGCATCCCCTACTCCTAACCCATACGCTAACACTAACCCATACACTAACACATACGCTCACCCTAAACCCTTGTTGTACCCTAACCTGTACCCTAAACTGTCCCCGTCCCCGTCCCCTAACCCTAACCCTAGCCCTAACCGTAACCCTTACCCGAAGCCTTACACTAACCCGTCCCCTAATCCTAAATCGTACGCTAACACTAACCCGTACCCTAACATGTACGCTCACCCTAAAGCATTGTCGTACCCTAACCTGTACCCTAAACCGTGTCCGTCCCCTAACCCTAACCCTAACGCTAACCCTTACCCGAAGCCTTAGCCTATCCCGTCCCGTAATCCTAACCCGTACGCTAACACAAACCCGTACCCTAACACGTACGCTCACCCTAAACGGTTGTCGTACACTAACCTGTACCCTAAACCCTCCCCATCCCCTAACCCTAACCCTAAACCTAACCCTAACCCTAACCCTTACGCGAAGCCTTACCGTAACCCATCACATAAACCGAACCTGTACGCTAACACTAACCCATACCCTACCACGTACGCTCACCCTAAACCGTTGTTGTACCCTAACCTGTACCCTAAACCCTCCACATCCCCTAACCCTAACCCTAAACCTAACCCTAACCCTAACCCTTACCCGAAGCTTACCCTAACCCGTACCCTAATCCTAACCCGTTCGCTAACACTAACCCATACCCTACCACGTACGCTCACCCTAAACCGTTTTTGTACCCTAACCTGTACCCTAAACTGTTCCCGTGCCCTAACCCTAACCCTAACCCTAACCCTTACCCGAAGCTTACCCTAACCCGTACCCTAATCCTAACCCGTTCGCTAACACTAACCCGTACCCTAACACGTATGCTCTCCCTAAACCGCTGTCGTACCCTAAACTGCACCCTCAACCGTGCCCGTCCCCTAACCCTAACCCTAAACCTAACCCGTCCCCTAATCCTAACCCGTACGCTAACTCTAAGCCATGCCCTAACACGTACGCTCACCCTAAACCGTTGTCGTACCCTAACCTGTACCATGAACCGTGTCCGTCCCCTAAACCTAACACTAAACCTAAACCTAACCCTAACCCTTACCCGAAGCCTTACCCTAACCCATCCCCTAAACATAACCCGTACACGAACACTAACACGTACCCTAACACGTACGGTCACCCTGAACCTTTGTCGTACACTAAACTGTACCCTAAACCGTCCCCGTCCCTTAACCCTAACCCTAACCCTAACCCTAACCAAAACCCTAATCCTTACCCGAAGCCTTACCATAACCCGTCCCCTAATCCTAACCCATACATTAACACTAAACCGTAACCTAACACGTACGCTCACCCTAAACCGTTGTCGTACACTAACCTGTACCCTAAACCGTCCCTGTCCCCTACCCCTAACCATAACCCTAAACCTAACACTAACCCTTACCCGAAGCCTTACCCTAACCCGTGCCCTAATCCTAACCCGTAGGCTAACACTAACCAGTACACTAACACGTACGCTCACCCTAAACCGTTGTCGTACCCTTACTTGTAACCTAAACCGTCCCCGTCCCCTAACCCTAACCCTAACCCTAACACTAACACTTACCCAAAGCCTTACCCTAACACATCAACTAAACCTAAATCGTACGCTAACACTAACCCATGCCCTAACACGTACGCTCACCCTAAACCGTTGTCGTACACTAACCTGTACCCTAAACTGTCCCTGTCCCCTAACCCTAACCCTAACCATTACGCAAAGCCTTACCCTAACCCGTCCCCCAATCCTAACCCGTACGCTAACACTAACCCGTACCCTAACATGTACGCTCACCCTAAACCGTTCATGTACCCTAACCTGTTCCCTAAACCGTCCTCGTCCCCTAACCCTAACCCTAACCCTAACCCTAGCTTTTACCCGAAGCCTTACACTAACCGGTCCCCTAACCCTAACCCGTACGCTAACACTAACGAGTACCCTAACATGTACGCTCACCCTTAACCATTGTCGTACCCTAACCTGTACCCTAAACCGTCCCCGTCCCCTAACCTAACCCTACCCCTAACCCTTACGCGAAGCCTTACCCTAACCTGTCCCCTAATCCTAAACCGTACGCTGACACTAACACGTACCCTAACACGGACGCTCACCCTAAAACATTGTCGTACACTAAACTGTACCCTAATCCGTCCCCGTCCCTCTCCCCTAACCCTAACCCTAACCCTAACCCAAACCCTAACCCTAACCCTTACCCAAAGCCTTACCCTAATCGGTCCCCTAATCCTAACCCGTATGCTAACACTAACCCGTCCCTTAACACGTAATCTCACCCTAAACCGTTGTCGTACCCTAACCTATACCCTAAACCGTCCCCGTACCCGTCCCCTATCCCTAACCCTAAGCCTAACCCTGAAGCTTACCCGAAGCCTTACCCTAACCCGTCCCCTAATTCTAACCCGTACGGTAACACTAACCCGTACCCTAACACGTACGCTCACCCTAAACGGTTGTCGTACCCTAACCTGTACCCTAAACCGTGTCCGTCCCCTAAACCTAACCCTAAACCTAACCCTAACCTTAACCCTTACCCGAAGCCTCACCCTAACCCGTCCCCTAATTCTAACCCGTACGCTAACACTAACACGTACCCTAACACTTACGGTCACCCTGAACCATTGTCGTACCCTAAACTGTACCCTAAACCGTCCCCGTCCCTTAACCCTAACCCTAACCCTAACCCTAACCCTAACACTAACCCTAATCCTTACCCGAAGCCTTACCATAACCCGTCCCCTAATCCTAACCCGTACGCTAACACTAAACCGTAACCTAACACGTACGCTCACACTAAACCGTTGTTGTACCCTAACCTGTACCCTAAACCGTCCCTGGCCCCTAACCCTAACCGTAACACTAACCCGTACCCGAAGCCTAACACTAACCCGTCCCCTAATCCTAAGCCGTGCGCTAACAATAACCCATACCCCAACATGTACGCTCAACCTAAACCGTTGTCGTACCCTAAACTGTCCCCATCCCCTAACCCTAACCCTAACCCTAACCCTAACCCTAACACTTACCCGAAGCCTTACCCTAACCCGTCCCCTAATCCTAACCCGTACCCTAACACGTACGCTCACCCTAAAACGTTGTTGTACCCTAACCTTTGCCCTAAACCGTCCCCGTCCCCGTCCTCTAACCCTAACGCTAACCCTTACCCAAAGCCTTACCCTAACACGTCCCCTAATCCTAACCCGTACGCTAACACTAAACCGTACCCTAACACTTACGCTCACTCTAAACCGCTGTCGTACCCTAACCTGTACCCTAAACCGTCCCCTAACCCTAACCCTAACCCTAACCCTAACCCTTACCCGAAGCCTTACCATAACCTGTCCCCTAATCCTAACCCATATGCTAACACTAAGTCGTACCCTAACACGTATGCTCACCCTAAACAATTGTCGTACACTAAACTGTACCCTCAACCATCCCCGTGCCCTAACCCTAACCCTAACCCTAAACCTTACCCGAAGCCTTACACTAACCCGTCCCCTAATCCTAAACCGTACGCTGACACTAACACGTAGCCTAACACGTACGCTCACCCTAAACCGTTTTCGTACACTAACCTGTACCCTAAACCTTGTCCGTCCCCTATACCAAACCCTAACCCCTACCCTAAACCTAACCCTTACCCGAAGCCTTACCCTTACCCGTCCCCTAATCCTAACCCGTACGCTAACAATAACACGTACCCTAAAACGTACGGTCACCCTGAACCATTGTCGTACCCTAAACTGTACCCTAAACCGTACCCGTCCCTTAACCCTAACCCTAACCCTAACCCTAACCCTAATCCTTTCCTGAAGCCTTAACATAACCCGTCTCCTAAACCTAACCCGTACACTAACATTAAATTGTAACCTAACACGTACGCTCACACTAAACCGTTGTCGTACCCTAACCTGTACACTAAACCGTCCCTGTCCCCTAACCCTAACCGTAACCCTAACCCTATCACTAACCCTTACCCGAAGCCTAACACTAACCCGTCCCCTAATCCTAAGCCGTGCGCTAACAGTAACCCATACCCCAACATGTACGCTCAACCTAAACCGTTGTCCTACTCTAAACTGTCCCCATCCCCTAACACTAACCCTAACCCTAACCCCAACCCTAACCCTTACCCGAAGCCTTACCCTAACCCGTCCCCTAATCCTAACCCGTACGCTAACACTAACCCGTACCCTAAAACGTACGCTCACCCTAAAACTTTGACGTACCCTAACCTGTACCCTAAACCGTCCCCGTCCCCTAACCCTAACCCTAACCCTTACCCGAAGCCTTACCCTAACCCGTCCCCAAATGCTAACCCGTACGCTAACACTAAACAGTACCCTAACACGTACGCTCACCCTAAACCGTGGACGTACCCTAACCTGTACCTTAAACCGTCCCCATTACCCTAACCCTAACCCGAACCCTAACACTAACCCTTACCCGAATACTTAACCTAACCTGTCCCCTACTCCTAACCCGTACGCTAACACTAACCCGTACCCTAACACATACGCTCACCCTAAACCACTGTCATACCCTAACCTGTACCCTAAACAGTCCCCGTCCCCTAACCCTAACCCTAACCCTAACTCTTACCTGAAGCCTTACACTAACCCGTACCCTAATCCTAACCCGTACGCTATCACTAAACCGTACCCTGAGACGTACGCTCACCCTAAAAGGTTGTCGTACTCTAACCTGTACCCTACACCGTCCCCTAACCCTAACCCTAACCCTTACCCGAAGCCTTACACTAACCCGTCCCCTAATCCTAAACCGTACGCTAACACTAACCCGTGCCCTAACACATACGCTCACCCTAAAGCGTTGTCGTACTCTAACCTGTACCCTAAACCGTCCCCATCCCCGTCCCCTAACCCTAACCCTAACCCTAACCGTAACACTTACCCGAAGCCTTACCCTAACACGTCCCCTAATCCTAACCCGTATGGTAACACTAACCCGTACCCTAACACGTACGCTCACCCTAAACCATTGTCCTACCCTAACCTGTACCCTAAACCGTCCCCGTCCCCGTCCCCTAAACCTAACCCTAACCCTAACCATTCCCCGAAGCCTTACCCTAACCGTCCCCTAATCCTAAACCGTACGCTCACACTAACCCGTGCCCTAACACGTACGCTCACCCTGAACTGTTGTCGTACCCTAACCTGTACCATAAACCGTCCCCATCCCCTAAACCTAACCCTAACCTCACCCTAATCCTATCCCTTACCCAAAGCCTTACCCTAACACGTCCCCTAATCCTAACCCGTACATTAACACTAACCCGTGCCCTAAAACATACGCTCAACCTAAACCGTTGTCGTACCCTAACCTGTACCCTAAACCGTCCCCGTGCCCTAACCCTAACCCTAACCCTAACCCTAACCCTAAACCTTACCCGAAGCCTTACACTAACCCGTCCCCTAATCCTAAACCGTACGCTGACACTAACACGTAGCCTAACACGTAGGCTCACCCTAAACCGTTGTCGTACTCTAACCTGTACCCTAAACCGTGTCCGTCCCCTAACCCTAACCCTAACCCTAACCCTAAACCTTACCCGAAGCCTTACACTAAACCGTCCCCTAATCCTAAACCGTACGCTGACACTAACACGTAGCCTAACACGTACGCTCACCCTAAACCGTTGTCGTACTCTAACCTGTACCCTAAACCGTGTCCGTCCCCTAAACCTAACCCTAACCCTAACCCTAACCCTAATCCTTGCCCGAAGCCTTAACATAACACGTCCCCTAATCATAACCCGTACGCAAATATTAAATCATAACCTAACACGTACGCTCACACTAAACCGTTGTCGTACCCTAACCTGTACCCTAAACCGTCCCCGTCCCCGTCCCCTAACCCTAACCCTAACCCTTACCCGAAGCCTTATCCTAACCCGTACCCTAATCATAACCTGTAGGCTAACACTAACCCGTACCCTAAAACGCACACTCACCCTAAACCGTTTTCGTACACTAACCTGTACCCTAAACCGTCCCCGTCCACTAAACCTAACCCTAACCCTAACCCTAACCCTTACCCGAAGCCTTACCCTAACACTTCCCCTAATCCTAACCCGTACGCTAACACTAACCCGTACCCTAACACGTATGCTCAACCTAAACGGTTGTTGTACCCTAACCTGTACCCTAAACCGTCCCCGTCCCCTAAACCTAACCCTAACCCTAACCCAAACCCTTACCCAAAGCCTTACCCTAAACGGTCCCCTAATCCTAACACGTACGCTAACACTAACAAGTACCCAAACACGTACGCTCACCATAAACCGTTGTCGTACCCTAACCTGTACCCTAAACTCTCCCCGTCCCCATCCCCTAAGCTTAACCCTAACCCTAAACCTTACCCAAAGCCTTACACTAACCCCTCCCCTAATCCTAACCCGTACGCTAACACTAAACCATACCCTAACACGTACACTCACCCTAAATCGTTGTTGTACCCTAACCTGAACCCTAAACCGTCCCCGTCCCCGTCCCCTAACCCTAAACCTAACCGTAAACTTAACCCTTACCCGAAGCCTTACCCTAACACGTCCCCTAATCATAACCCGTACGCTAACACTAACCCGTACCCTACCACGTACGCTCACCCAAAACCGTTGTCGTAACCTAACCTGTACCCTAAACCATCCCCGTCCCCTAACCCTAAGCCTAAACCTAACCCTAACCCTAAACCTTACCCGAAGCCTTACCCTAACCCGTCCCCTAATCCTAACCCGTACGCTAACACTAACCCATACCCTAACACGTACGCTCACCCTAAACCGTTTTCGTACCCTAACCTGTACCCTAAACCGTCCCCGTCCCCTAACCCTAACCCTAACCCTAACCCTAAACTTAACCCTTACCCGAAGCCCTACCCTAAACCGTCCCCTAATCTTAAACTGTACGCTAACTCTAACCCGTACCCTAACACGTACGCTCACGCTAAACCGTTGTCGTACTCTAACCTGTACCCTAAACCGTGTCCGTCCCCTAAACCTAACCCTAACCCTAACCCTAAATCTAACCCTTACCCGAAGCCTTACCCTAACCCGTCCCCTAATCCTAACCCGTACGCTAACAATAACACATACCCTAAAACATACGGTCACCCTGAACCATTGTCGTACCCTAAACTGTACCCTAAACCTTCCCCGTCCCTTAACCCTAACCCTAACCCTAACCCTAACCCTAACCCTAATCCTTTCCCGAAGCCTTAACAAAACCCGTCCCCTAATCCTAACCCATACGCTAACACTAACCCATACACTAACACATACGCTCACCCTAAACCCTTGTTGTACCCTAACCTGTACCCTAAACTGTCCCCGTCCCGCTCCCCTAACCCTAAACCTAGCCCTAACCGTAACCCTTACCCGAAGCCTTACCCTAACCCGTCCCCTAATCCTAAATCGTACACTAACCCTAACCCGTACTCTAACATGTACGCTCACCCTAAAGCGTTGTCGTACCCTAACCTGTACCCTAAACCGTATCCGTCCCCTAACCCTAACCCTAACCCTAACCCTTACCCGAAGCCTTACCCTATCCCGTCCCCTAATACTAACCCGTACGCTAACACTAACCCGTACTCTAACACGTACGCTCACCCTAAACTGTTGTCGTACCCTAAACTGTACCCTAAACCGTCCCTGTCCCTGACCATTAACCCTAACCCTAACCCTAACCCTAACCCTTACCCGACGCCTTACCCTAACCCGTCCCATAATCCTAACCCGTACGCTAACAGTAACCCGTACCCTAACATGTACGCTCACCCTAAACTGTTGTCGTACCCTAACCTGTACCCTAAACCGTCCCTGTCCCCGACCCTTAACCCTATCCCTAATCCTAACCCTAACCCTTACCCGACGCCTTACCCTAACCCGTCCCCTAATCCTAACCCGTACGCTAACACTAACCCGTACCTTAACACGTACGCTCACCCTAAACCGTTGTCGTACCCTAACATGTACCCTAAACCGTCCCCGTCCCCTAACCCTAACCCTAACCCTAAACCTAAACCTAACCCTTACCCGAAGCCTTACCATAACCCGTCCTCTAATCCTAACCCGTACGCTAACAGTAAACTGTGCCCTAACATGTACGCTGAACCTAAACCATTGTCCTACCCTAACCTGTACCCTAAACCGTCCCCCTCCCCTAACCCTAACCCTAACCCTAACCCTAACCCTTACCCGAAGCCTTACCCTAACCCGTCCCCTAATGCTAACCTGTACGCTAACACTAACCCGTACCCTAACACGTACGCTCACCCTAAACCGTAGTTGTACCCTTACCTGTACCCTAAACCATCCCCGTCCCCTAACACTAAACCTGACCCTTACCCGAAGCCTTAACCTAACCCGTCCCCTAATCCTAACCCGTACGCTAACACTAAACAGTACCCTAACACGTACGCTCACCCTAAACCGTGGACGTACCCTAACCTGTACCTTAAACCGTCCCCATCCCCTAACCCTAACCCGAACCCTAACACTAACCCTTACCTGAATACTTAACCTAACCTGTCCCCTACTCCTAACCCGTACGCTAACACTAACCCGTACCCTAACACGTACGCTCACCCAAAACCACTGTCATACCCTAACCTGTACCCTAAACAGTCCCCGTCCCCTAACCCTAACCCTAACCCTAACTCTTACCTGAAGCCTTACACTAACCCGTACCCTAATCCTAACCCGTACGCTATCACTAAACCGTACCCTGAGACGTACGCTCACCCTAAAAGGTTGTCGTACTCTAACCTGTACCCTACACCGTCCCCTAACCCTAACCCTAACCCTTACCCGAAGCCTTACCCTAACCCGTCCCCTAATCCTAAACCGTACGCTAACACTAACCCGTGCCCTAACACATACGCTCACCCTAAAGCGTTGTCGTACCCTAACCTGTACCCTAAACCGTCCCTGTCCCCGTCCCCTAACCCTAACCCTAACCCTAACCGTAACACTTACCCGAAGCCTTACCCTAACACGTCCCCTAATCCTAACCCGTATGCTAACACTAACCCGTACCCTAACACGTACGCTCACCCTAAAACATTGACGTACCCTAACCTGTACCCTAAACCGTCCCCGTCCCCTAACCCTAACCCTAACCCTTACCCCGAAGCCTTACCCTAACCCGTCCCCTAATCCTAACCCGTACGCTAACACTAACCCGTACCCTAACACGTACGCTCACCCTAAACCGTTGTCGTACCCTAACCTGTACCCTAAACCGTCCCCATCCCCTAACCCTAACCCTAACCCTAACCCTAACCCTTACCCAAAGCCTTACCCTAACCCGTCCCATAATCCTAACCCGTACGCTAACACTAACCCGTACCCTAACACATACGCTCACCCTAAACCATTGTCGTACCCTAACCTGTACCCTAAACCGTCCCCGTCCCCTAACCCTAACCCTAACCCTAACTCCTTACCCGAAGCCTTACACTAACCCGTCCCCTAATCCTAACCCGTACGCTAACACTAACCCGTACCCTAACACGTACGCTCACCCTAAACCGTTGTCGTACTCTAACCTGTACCCTAAACCGTCCCCTAACCCTAACCCTAACCCTTACCCGAAGCCTTACCCTAACCCGTCCCCTAATCCTAACCCGTACGCTAACACTAACCCGTGCCCTAACACATACGCTCACCCTAAACCATTGTCGTACCCTAACCTGTACCCTAAACCGTCCCCGTCCCCGTCCCCTAACCCTAACCCTAACCCTAACCCTAACACTTACCCGAAGCCTTACCCTAACCCGTCCCCTAATCCTAACCCGTACGCTAACACTAACCCGTACCCTAACACGTACGCTCACCCTAAACCGTTGTCGTACCCTAACCTGTACCCTAAACCGTCCCCGTCCCCGTCCCCTAAACCTAACCCTAACCCTAACCCTTACCCGAAGCCTTACCCTAACCGTCCCCTAATCCTAACCCGTACGCTAACACTAACCCGTACCCTAACACGTACGCTCACCCTAAACTGTTGTCGTACCCTAACCTGTACCCTAAACCGTCCCCGTCCCCTAAACCTAACCCTAACCTCACCCTAACCCTAACCCTTACCCAAAGCCTTACCCTAACACGTCCCCTAATCCTAACCCGTACGCTAACACTAACCCGTACCCTAACACGTACGCTCAACCTAAACCGTTGTCGTACCCTAACCTGTACCCTAAACCGTCCCCGTCCCCTAACCCTAACCCTAACCCTAACCCTAACCCTAAACCTTACCCAAAGCCTTACACTAACCCGTCCCCTAATCCTAACCCGTACGCTAACACTAACACGTACCCTAACACGTACGCTCACCCTAAACCGTTGTCGTACCCTAACCTGTACCCTAAACCGTGTCCGTCCCCTAACCCTAACCCTAACCCTAACCCTAACCCTTACCCGAAGCCTTACCCTAACCCGTCCCCTAATCCTAACCCGTACGCTAACACTAACCCGTACCCTAACACGTACGCTCACCCTAAACCGTTGTCGTACCCTAACCTGTACCCTAAACCGTCCCCGTCCCCTAACCCTAACCCTAACCCTAACCCTAACCCTAACCCTTACCCGAAGCCTTACCCTAACACGTCCCCTAATCATAACCCGTACGCTAACACTAACCCATACCCTAACACGTACGCTCACCCTAAACCGTTGTCGTACCCTAACCTGTACCCTAAACCGTCCCCGTCCCCTCTCCCCTAACCCTAACCCTAACCCTTACCCGAAGCCTTACCCTAACCCGTCCCCTAATCATAACCTGTACGCTAACACTAACCCGTACCCTAACACGTACGCTCACCCTAAACCGTTTTCGTACCCTAACCTGTACCCTAAACCGTCCCCGTCCCCTAACCCTAACCCTAACCCTAACCCTAACCCTTACCCGAAGCCTTACCCTAACCCTTCCCCTAATCCTAACCCGTACGCTAACACTAACCCGTACCCTAACACGTACGCTCACCCTAAACCGTTGTCGTACCCTAACCTGTACCCTAAACCGTCCCCGTCCCCTAAACCTAACCCTAACCCTAACCCAAACCCTTACCCAAAGCCTTACCCTAACCCGTCCCCTAATCCTAACCCGTACGCTAACACTAACACGTACCCTAACACGTACGCTCACCCTAAACCGTTGTCGTACCCTAACCTGTACCCTAAACTCTCCCCGTCCCCATCCCCCTAACCCTAACCCTAACCCTAACCCTTACCCAAAGCCTTACACTAACCCGTCCCCTAATCCTAACCCGTACGCTAACACTAACCCGTACCCTAACACGTACGCTCACCCTAAACCGTTGTCGTACCCTAACCTGTACCCTAAACCGTCCCCGTCCCCGTCCCCTAACCCTAACCCTAACCCTAACCCTAACCCTTACCCGAAGCATTACCCTAACCCGTCCCCTAATCCTAACCCGTACGCTAACACTAACCCGTACCCTAACACGTACACTCACCCTAAACCGTTGTCGTACCCTAACCTGTACCCTAAACCATCCCCGTCCCCTACCCCTAAGCCTAACCCTAACCCTAACCCTAACCCTTACCCGAAGCCTTACCCTAACCCGTCCCCTAATCCTAACCCGTACGCTAACACTAACCCGTACCCTAACACGTACGCTCACCCTAAACCGTTATCGTACCCTAACCTGTACCCTAAACCGTCCCCGTCCCCTAACCCTAACCCTAACCCTCACCATAACCCTTACCCGAAGCCTTACCCTAACCCGTCCCCTAATCCTAACCCGTACGCTAACTCTAAGCCGTACCCTAACACGTACGCTCACCCTAAACCGTTGTCGTACACTAACCTGTACCCTAAACCGTCCCCGTCCCCTAACCCTAACCCTAACCCTAACCCTAAACCTAACCCTTACCCGAAGCCTTACCCTAACCCGTCCCCTAATCCTAACCCGTACGCTAACACTAACCCGTACCCTAACACATACGCTCACCCTAAACCGTTGTCGTACACTAACCTGTACCCTAAACCGTCCCCGTCCCTAACCCTAACCCTAACCCTAACCCTAACCCTAACCCTAACCATTACCCAAAGCCTTACCCTAACCCGTCCCTTAATCCTAACCCATACGCTAACACTAACCCGTACCCTAACACGTACGCTCACCCTAAACCGTTGTCGTACCCTAACCTGTACCCTAAACCGTCCCCGTCTCATAAGCCTAACCCTAACCCTAACCCTAACCCTAACCCTAGCTTTTACCCGAAGCCTTACCCTAACCGGTCCCCTAATCCGAACCCGTACGCTAACACTATCCCGTACCCTTACACGTATGCTCACCTTAAAACGTTGTCGTACACTAACCTGTACCCTAAACCGTCTCCGTCCCCTAACCCTAACCCTAACCCTAACCCTTACCCGAAGCCTTACCCTAACCCGTCCCCTAATCCTAACCCGTACGCTAACACTAAACCGTACCCTAACATGTACGCTCACCCTAAACTGTTGTCGTACCCTAAACTGTACCCTAAACCGTCCCTGTCCCTGACCATTAACCCTAACCCTAACCCTAACCCTAACCCTTACCCGACGCCTTACCCTAACCCGTCCCATAATCCTAACCCGTACGCTAACACTAACCCGTACCCTAACATGTACGCTCACCCTAAACTGTTGTCGTACCCTAACCTGTACCCTAAACCGTCCCTGTCCCCGACCCTTAACCCTATCCCTAATCCTAACCCTAACCCTTACCCGACGCCTTACCCTAACCCGTCCCCAAATCCTAACCCGTACGCTAACACTAACCCGTACCTTAACACGCACGCTCACCCTAAACCGTTGTCGTACCCTAACATGTACCCTAAACCGTCCCCGTCCCCTAACCCTAACCCTAACCCTAAACCTAAACCTAACCCTTACCCGAAGCCTTACCATAACCCGTCCTCTAATCCTAACCCGTACGCTAACAGTAAACTGTGCCCTAACATGTACGCTGAACCTAAACCATTGTCCTACCCTAACCTGTACCCTAAACCGTCCCCCTCCCCTAACCCTAACCCTAACCCTAACCCTAACCCTTACCCGAAGCCTTACCCTAACCCGTCCCCTAATGCTAACCTGTACGCTAACACTAACCCGTACCCTAACACGTACGCTCACCCTAAACCGTAGTTGTACCCTTACCTGTACCCTAAACCATCCCCGTCCCCTAACACTAAACCTGACCCTTACCCGAAGCCTTAACCTAACCCGTCCCCTAATCCTAACCCGTACGCTAACACTAAACAGTACCCTAACACGTACGCTCACCCTAAACCGTGGACGTACCCTAACCTGTACCTTAAACCGTCCCCATCCCCTAACCCTAACCCGAACCCTAACACTAACCCTTACCTGAATACTTAACCTAACCTGTCCCCTACTCCTAACCCGTACGCTAACACTAACCCGTACCCTAACACGTACGCTCACCCAAAACCACTGTCATACCCTAACCTGTACCCTAAACAGTCCCCGTCCCCTAACCCTAACCCTAACCCTAACTCTTACCTGAAGCCTTACACTAACCCGTACCCTAATCCTAACCCGTACGCTATCACTAAACCGTACCCTGAGACGTACGCTCACCCTAAAAGGTTGTCGTACTCTAACCTGTACCCTACACCGTCCCCTAACCCTAACCCTAACCCTTACCCGAAGCCTTACCCTAACCCGTCCCCTAATCCTAAACCGTACGCTAACACTAACCCGTGCCCTAACACATACGCTCACCCTAAAGCGTTGTCGTACCCTAACCTGTACCCTAAACCGTCCCTGTCCCCGTCCCCTAACCCTAACCCTAACCCTAACCGTAACACTTACCCGAAGCCTTACCCTAACACGTCCCCTAATCCTAACCCGTATGCTAACACTAACCCGTACCCTAACACGTACGCTCACCCTAAACCATTGTCCTACCCTAACCTGTACCCTAAACCGTCCCCGTCCCCGTCCCCTAAACCTAACCCTAACCCTAACCCTAACCATTCCCCGAAGCCTTACCCTAACCGTCCCCTAATCCTAAACCGTACGCTCACACTAACCCGTGCCCTAACACGTACGCTCACCCTGAACTGTTGTCGTACCCTAACATGTACCCTAAACCGTCCCCGTCCCCTAAACCTAACCCTAACCTCACCCTAATCCTATCCCTTACCCAAAGCCTTACCCTAACACGTCCCATAATCCTAACCCGTACACTAACACTAACCCGTGCCCTAAAACATACGCTCAACCTAAACCGTTGTCGTACCCTAACCTGTACCCTAAACCGTCCCCGTGCCCTAACCCTAACCCTAACCCTAACCCTAACCCTAAACCTTACCCGAAGCCTTACACTAACCCGTCCCCTAATCCTAAACCGTACGCTGACACTAACACGTAGCCTAACACGTACGCTCACCCTAAACCGTTGTCGTACTCTAACCTGTACCCTAAACCGTGTCCGTCCCCTAAACCTAACCCTAACCCTAACCCTAAATCTAACCCTTACCCGAAGCCTTACCCTAACCCGTCCCCTAATCCTAACCCGTACGCTAACAATAACACATACCCTAAAACATACGGTCACCCTGAACCATTGTCGTACCCTAAACTGTACCCTAAACCTTCCCCGTCCCTTAACCCTAACCCTAACCCTAACCCTAACCCTAATCCTTTCCCGAAGCCTTAACAAAACCCGTCCCCTAATCCTAACCCGTACGCAAATATTAAATCGTAACCTAACACGTACGCTCACACTAAACCGTTGTCGTACCCTAACCTGTACCCTAAACCGTCCCCGTCCCCGTCCCCTAACCCTAACCCTAACCCTTACCCGCAGCCTTATCCTAACCCGTACCCTAATCATAACCTGTAGGCTAACACTAACCCGTACCCTAAAACGCACACTCACCCTAAACCGTTTTCGTACACTAACCTGTACCCTAAACCGTCCCCGTCCACTAAACCTAACCCTAACCCTAACCCTAACCCTTACCCGAAGCCTTACCCTAACACTTCCCCTAATCCTAACCCGTACGCTAACACTAACCCGTACCCTAACACGTATGCTCAACCTAAACGGTTGTTGTACCCTAACCTGTACCCTAAACCGTCCCCGTCCCCTAAACCTAACCCTAACCCTAACCCAAACCCTTACCCAAAGCCTTACACTAAACGGTCCCCTAATCCTAACCCGTACGCTAACACTAACAAGTACCCAAACACGTACGCTCACCATAAACCGTTGTCGTACCATAACCTGTACCCTAAACTCTCCCCGTACCCATCCCCTAAGCTTAACCCTAACCCTAACCCTTACCCAAAGCCTTACACTAACCCCTCCCCTAATCCTAACCCGTACGCTAACACTAAACCATACCCTAACACGTACACTCACCCTAAATCGTTGTTGTACCCTAACTTGAACCCTAAACCGTCCCCGTCCCCGTCCCCTAACCCTAAACCTAACCATAAACTTAACCCTTACCCGAAGCCTTACCCTAACACGTCCCCTAATCATAACCCGTACGCTAACACTAACCCGTACCCTACCACGTACGCTCACCCGAAACCGTTGTCGTAACCTAACCTGTACCCTAAACCATCCCCGTCCCCTAACCCTAAGCCTAAACCTAACCCTAACCCTAAACCTTACCCGAAGCCTTACCCTAACCCGTCCCCTAATCCTAACCCGTACGCTAACACTAACCCATACCCTAACACGTACGCTCACCCTAAACCGTTTTCGTACCCTAACCTGTACCCTAAACCGTCCCCGTCCCCTAACCCTAACCCTACCCCTAACCCTAAACTTAACCCTTACCCGAAGCCCTACCCTAAACCGTCCCCTAATCTTAAACTGTACGCTAACTCTAACCCGTACCCTAACACGTACGCTCACGCTAAACCGTTGTCGTACCCTAACGTGTACCCAAATCCGTCCCCGTTCCCGTCACCTAACCCTAATCCTAAACCTTACCTGTAGCCTTACCCCAACCCGTCCCCTAATCCTAACCCGTACGCTAACACTAACACGTACCCTAATATGTACGCTCACCCTAAAACTTTGCCGTACCCTAACCTGTACCCTAAACCGTCCCGGTCCCCTAACCATAACCCTAACCCTAACCCTAACCCTAAACCTTACCCAAAGCCTTACACTAACCCGTCCCCTAATCCTAACCCATACGCTAACACTAACCCGTACCCTAACACGTACGCTCACCCTAAACCGTTGTCGTAGCCTAACCTGTACCCTAAACCGTCTACGTCACCTAAC
This sequence comes from Delphinapterus leucas, assembly GCF_059928025.1. NCBI lineage: Eukaryota > Metazoa > Chordata > Mammalia > Artiodactyla > Monodontidae > Delphinapterus > Delphinapterus leucas. Next base: position 5,938,547 of record NW_028322232.1, on the reverse strand, counting down.
CCTAACCCTAACCCTAACACTTACCCGAAACCTTGCCCTAACTCGTCCCCTAATCCTAAGCCGTAGGCTAAAACTAAGCCTTACCCTAACACGTACGCGCACACTAAACTGTGGTCGTACGCTAACCTGTACACTAAACCGTCCCCGTCCTCTAACCCTAACCCTAACCCTAACCCTAGCCCTTACCTGAAGCATTACCCTAACCCGTCCCCAAATCCGAACCCGTACGCTAACACTAACCCGTACCCTAACACGTACACTCACCTTAAACAGTTGTCGTACCCTAAACTGTACCCTAATACATCCCCGTCCCCGTCCCCGAAGCCTAACCTTAACCCTAACCCTGACCCTTACCCGAAGCCTTACCCTAACCCGTCATCTAATCCTAACCCGTACGCTAAAACTAACCCGTACCCTAACACGTACGCTCACCCTAAACCGTTATCTTACCCTAACCTGTACCTTAAACTGTCCCCGTCCCCTAACCCTAACCCTAACCCTCACCATAACCCTTACCCAAAGCCTTACGCTAACCCGTCCCCTAATCCTAATCTGTACGCTAACACTAACCCGTACCCTAATACGTGCGCTCACCCTAAACCGTTGTCATACCCTAACCTGTACCCTAAACCGTCCCGTCCCCGTCCCCTAACCCTAGCCCTTACCCGAAACCTTACCCTAACATGTCCCCTATTCCTAACCCGTACGCTAACACTATCCCGTACCCTTACACGTACGCTCACCTTAAAACGTTGTCGTACACTAACCTGTAACCTAAACCGTCTCCGTCCCCTAACCCTAACCCTAACCCTAACACTAACCCTAACCTTTAACCGGAGCCTTACCCTAACCCGTCCCCTAATCCTAACCCGTACGCTAACACTAACCCTTACCCTAACACGTACGCTCACCCTAAACCGTTGTCGTACCCTAACCTGTACCCTAAACCGTCCCTCTACCCTAACCCTAACCCTAACCCTAACCCTAACCCTAAAGCTTACCCGAAGCCTTACCCTAACCCGTCCCCTAATCCTAACCCGTACGCTAACACTAAACCGTACCCTAACACGTACACTCACCTTAAACAGTTGTCGTACCCTAAACTGTACCCTAATACATCCCCGTCCCCGTCCCCGAAGCCTAACCTTAACCCTAACCCTGACCCTTACCCGAAGCCTTACCCTAACCCGTCATCTAATCCTAACCCGTACGCTAAAACTAACCCGTACCCTAACACGTACGCTCACCCTAAACCGTTATCTTACCCTAACCTGTACCTTAAACTGTCCCCGTCCCCTAACCCTAACCCTAACCCTCACCATAACCCTTACCCAAAGCCTTACGCTAACCCGTCCCCTAATCCTAATCTGTACGCTAACACTAACCCGTACCCTAATACGTGCGCTCACCCTAAACCGTTGTCATACCCTAACCTGTACCCTAAACCGTCCCGTCCCCGTCCCCTAACCCTAGCCCTTACCCGAAACCTTACCCTAACATGTCCCCTATTCCTAACCCGTACGCTAACACTATCCCGTACCCTTACACGTACGCTCACCTTAAAACTTTGTCGTACACTAACCTGTAACCTAAACCGTCTCCGTCCCCTAACCCTAACCCTAACCCTAACACTAACCCTAACCTTTAACCGGAGCCTTACCCTAACCTGTCCCCTAATCCTAACCCGTACGCTAACACTAACCCTTGCCCTAACACGTACGCTCACCCTAAACCGTTGTCGTACCCTAACCTGTACCCTAAACCGTCCCTCTACCCTAACCCTAACCCTAACCCTTATCCTAACACTAAAGCTTACCCGAAGCCTTACCCTAACCCGTCCCATAATCCTAACCCGTACGCTAACACTAACCCGTACCCTAACATGTACGCTCACCCTAAACGGTTGTCGTACCCTAAACTGTACCCTAAACCATCCCCGTCCCCTAACCCTAACCCTAACCCTTACCCGAAGCCTTAACCTAACCCGTCCCCTAATCCTAACCCGTACGCTAACACTAAACAGTACCCTAACACGTACGCTCACCCTAAACCGTGGACGTACCCTAACCTGTACCTTAAACCGTCCCCATCCCCTAACCCTAACCCGAACCCTAACACTAACCCTTACCCGAATACTTAACCTAACCTGTCCCCTACTCCTAACCCGTACGCTAACACTAACCCGTACCCTAACACGTACGCTCACCCTAAACCACTGTCATACCCTAAACTGTACCCTAAACAGTCCCCGTCCCCTAACCCTAACCCTAACCCTAACTCTTACCTGAAGCCTTACACTAACCCGTACCCTAATCCTAACCCGTACGCTATCACTAAACCGTACCCTGAGACGTACGCTCACCCTAAAAGGTTGTCGTACTCTAACCTGTACCCTACACCGTCCCCTAACCCTAACCCTAACCCTTACCCGAAGCCTTACCCTAACCCGTCCCCTAATCCTAACCCGTACGCTAAAACTAACCCGTACCCTAACACGTACGCTCACCCTAAACCGTTATCTTACCCTAACCTGTACCTTAAACTGTCCCCGTCCCCTAACCCTAACCCTAACCCTCACCATAACCCTTACCCAAAGCCTTACGCTAACCCGTCCCCTAATCCTAATCTGTACGCTAACACTAACCCGTACCCTAATACGTGCGCTCACCCTAAACCGTTGTCATACCCTAACCTGTACCCTAAACCGTCCCGTCCCCGTCCCCTAACCCTAGCCCTTACCCGAAACCTTACCCTAACATGTCCCCTATTCCTAACCCGTACGCTAACACTATCCCGTACCCTTACACGTACGCTCACCTTAAAACTTTGTCGTACACTAACCTGTAACCTAAACCGTCTCCGTCCCCTAACCCTAACCCTAACCCTAACACTAACCCTAACCTTTAACCGGAGCCTTACCCTAACCTGTCCCCTAATCCTAACCCGTACGCTAACACTAACCCTTGCCCTAACACGTACGCTCACCCTAAACCGTTGTCGTACCCTAACCTGTACCCTAAACCGTCCCTCTACCCTAACCCTAACCCTAACCCTTATCCTAACACTAAAGCTTACCCGAAGCCTTACCCTAACCCGTCCCATAATCCTAACCCGTACGCTAACACTAACCCGTACCCTAACATGTACGCTCACCCTAAACGGTTGTCGCACCCTAAACTGTACCCTAAACTATCCCCGTCCCCTAACCCTAACCCTAACCCTTACCCGAAGCCTTAACCTAACCCGTCCCCTAATCCTAACCCGTACGCTAACACTAAACAGTACCCTAACACGTACGCTCACCCTAAACCGTGGACGTACCCTAACCTGTACCTTAAACCGTCCCCATCCCCTAACCCTAACCCGAACCCTAACACTAACCCTTACCCGAATACTTAACCTAACCTGTCCCCTACTCCTAACCCGTACGCTAACACTAACCCGTACCCTAACACGTACGCTCACCCTAAACCACTGTCATACCCTAACCTGTACCCTAAACAGTCCCCGTCCCCTAACCCTAACCCTAACCCTAACTCTTACCTGAAGCCTTACACTAACCCGTACCCTAATCCTAACCCGTACGCTATCACTAAACCGTACCCTGAGACGTACGCTCACCCTAAAAGGTTGTCGTACTCTAACCTGTACCCTACACCGTCCCCTAACCCTAACCCTAACCCTTACCCGAAGCCTTACCCTAACCCGTCCCCTAATCCTAAACCGTACGCTAACACTAACCCGTGCCCTAACACATACGCTCACCCTAAAGCGTTGTCGTACCCTAACCTGTACCCTAAACCGTCCCTGTCCCCGTCCCCTAACCCTAACCCTAACCCTAACCGTAACACTTACCCGAAGCCTTACCCTAACACGTCCCCTAATCCTAACCCGTATGCTAACACTAACCCGTACCCTAACACGTACGCTCACCCTAAACCATTGTCCTACCCTAACCTGTACCCTAAACCGTCCCCGTCCCCGTCCCCTAAACCTAACCCTAACCCTAACCCTAACCATTCCCCGAAGCCTTACCCTAACCGTCCCATAATCCTAAACCGTACGCTCACACTAACCCGTGCCCTAACACGTACGCTCACACTAAACCGTTGTCGTACCCTAACCTGTACCCTAAACCGTCCCCGTCCCCGTCCCCTAACCCTAACCCTAACCCTTACCCGCAGCCTTATCCTAACCCGTACCCTAATCATAACCTGTAGGCTAACACTAACCCGTACCCTAAAACGCACACTCACCCTAAACCGTTTTCGTACACTAACCTGTACCCTAAACCGTCCCCGTCCACTAAACCTAACCCTAACCCTAACCCTAACCCTTACCCGAAGCCTTACCCTAACACTTCCCCTAATCCTAACCCGTACGCTAACACTAACCCGTACCCTAACACGTATGCTCAACCTAAACGGTTGTTGTACCCTAACCTGTACCCTAAACCGTCCCCGTCCCCTAAACCTAACCCTAACCCTAACCCAAACCCTTACCCAAAGCCTTACCCTAAACGGTCCCCTAATCCTAACCCGTACGCTAACACTAACAAGTACCCAAACACGTACGCTCACCATAAACCGTTGTCGTACCCTAACCTGTACCCTAAACTCTCCCCGTCCCCATCCCCTAAGCTTAACCCTAACCCTAACCCTTACCCAAAGCCTTACACTAACCCCTCCCCTAATCCTAACCCGTACGCTAACACTAAACCATACCCTAACACGTACACTCACCCTAAATCGTTGTTGTACCCTAACCTGAACCCTAAACCGTCCCCGTCCCCGTCCCCTAACCCTAAACCTAACCGTAAACTTAACCCTTACCCGAAGCCTTACCCTAACACGTCCCCTAATCATAACCCGTACGCTAACACTAACCCGTACCCTACCACGTACGCTCACCCGAAACCGTTGTCGTAACCTAACCTGTACCCTAAACCGTCCCTGTCCCCTAACCCTAACAGTAAACCTAACCCTAACACTAACCCTTACCCGAAGCCTTTCCCTAACCCGTCCCCTAATCCTAACCCGTACGCTAACACTAACTTGTACCCTAAAACGTACGCTCACCCTAAACAGTTGTCGTACACTAAACTGTACCCTAAACCGTCCCCGTCCCCTAACCCTAACCCTAACCCTAACCCTAAACCTTACCCGAAGCCTTACCCTAACGCATCCCCTACTCCTAACCCATACGCTAACACTAACCCATACACTAACACATACGCTCACCCTAAACCCTTGTTGTACCCTAACCTGTACCCTAAACTGTCCCCGTCCCGCTCCCCTAACCCTAACCCTAGCCCTAACCGTAACCCTTACCCGAAGCCTTACCCTAACCCGTCCCCTAATCCTAAATCGTACACTAACCCTAACCCGTACTCTAACATGTACGCTCACCCTAAAGCGTTGTCGTACCCTAACCTGTACCCTAAACCGTATCCATCCCCTAACCCTAACCCTAACCCTAACCCTTACCCGAAGCCTTACCCTATCCCGTCCCCTAATACTAACCCGTACGCTAACACTAAGCCGTACTCTAACACGTACGCTCACCCTAAACGGTTGTCGTACCCTAACCTGTACCCTAAACCCTCCCCATCCCCTAACCCTAACCCTAAACCTAACCCTAACCCTTACGCGAAGCCTTACCCTAACCCATCACATAAACCGAACCCGTACGCTAACACTAAACCATACCCTACCACGTACGCTCACCCTAAACCCTTGTTGTACCCAAACCTGTACCCTAAACCCTCCACATCCCCTAACCCTAACCCTAAACCTAACCCTAACCCTAACCCTTACCCGAAGCTTACCCTAACCCGTACCCTAATCCTAACCCGTTCGCTAACACTAACCCATACCCTACCACGTACGCTCACCCTAAACCGTTTTTGTACCCTAACCTGTACCCTAAACTGTTCCCGTGCCCTAACTCTAACCCTAACCCTAACCCAAACCCTAACCCTTACCCGAAGCCTTACCCTAACCCGTCCCCGAATCCTAACCCGTACGCTAACACTAACCTCTGCCCTAACTCGTACGCTCAACCTAAACCATTGTTGTACCCTAACCTGTACCCTAAACCGTCCCCTAACCCTAACCCTAACACTAAACCTTACCCGAAGCCTTACCCTAACCCGTCCTCTAATCCTAACATGTACGCTAACAGTAAACTGTGCCCTAACATGTACGCTCACCCTAAACCGTTGTCCTACCCTAACCTGTACCCTAAACCATCCCCATCCCCGTCCCCGTCCCCTAACCTTAACCCTAACACTTACCCGAAGCCTTACCTTAACCTGTCCCCTAATCCTAACCCTTACGCTAACACTAACCCTTGTCCTAACATGTATACTCACCCTAAACCGTTGTCTTACTCTAACCTGTACCCTAAACCGTCCCTGTAACCTAACCCTAACACTAACACTAACCCTAAACCGAACCCTTACCCGAAGCCTTCCCCTAACCCGTCCCCTAATCCTAAACCGTACGCTAACCCTAACCCGTACCCTAACACGTACGCTCACCCTAAACCGCTGTCGTACCCTAAACTGCACCCTAAACCGTCCCCGTCCACATCCCCTAACCCTAACCCTAACCCGTCCCCTAATCCTAACCCGTACGCTAACTCTAAGCCATACTCTAACATGTACGCTCACCCTAAACCGTTCTCGTACACTAACCTGTAACCTAAACCGTCCCCGTCCCCTAACCCTAAACCTAACCCTTACCTGAAGCCTTACCTTAACCCGTCCTCTAATCCTAACCCGTACGCTAACTCTAAGCCGTACCTTAACACGTACGCTCACCCTAAACCGTTGACATATACTAACCTGTACACTAAACCGTCCCTGTCCCCTAACCCTAAACCTAACCCTAACCCTAACCATTACCCAAAGCCTTACCCTAACCCGTCCCTTAATCCTAACTCATACGCTAACACTAACCCGTACCCTAACACGTACGCTCACCCTAAACCGTTGTCGTACCCTAACCTGTACCCTAAACCGTCCCCGTCTAATAAGCCTAACCCTAACCCTAACCCTAACCCTAACCCTAGCTTTTACCCGAAGCCTTACCCTAACTGGTCCCCTAATCCGAACCCGTACGCTAACACTATCCCGTATCCTTACACGTATGCTCACCTTAAAACGTTGTCGTACACTAACCTGTAACCTAAACCGTCTCCGTCCCCTAACCCTAACCCTAACCCTAACACTAACCCTAACCCTTACCCGGAGCCTTACCCTAACCTGTCCCCTAATCCTAACCCGTACGCTAACACTAACCCCTGCCCTAACACGTACGCTCACCCTAAACCGTTGTCGTACCCTAACCTGTACCCTAAACCGTCCCTCTACCCTAACCCTAACCCTAACCCTTATCCTAAACCTAAAGCTTACCCAAAGCCTTACCCTAACCCGTCCCATAATCCTAACCCGTACGCCTACACTAACCCGTACCCTAACATGTACGCTCACCCTAAACTGTTGTCGTACCCTAAACTGTACCCTAAACCGTCCCTGTCCCTGACAATTAACCCTAACCCTAACCCTAACCCTAACCCTTACCCGACGCCTTACCCTAACCCGTCCCATAATCCTAACCCGTACGCTAACACTAACACGTACCCTAACATGTACGCTCACCCTAAACTGTTGTCGTACCCTAACCTGTACCCTAAACCGTCCCTGTCCCCGACCCTTAACCCTATCCCTAATCCTAACCCTAACCCTTACCCGACGCCTTACCCTAACCCGTCCCCAAATCCTAACCCGTACGCTAACACTAACCCGTACCTTAACACGCACGCTCACCCTAAACCGTTGTCGTACCCTAACATGTACCCTAAACCGTCCCCGTCCCCTAACCCTAACCCTAACCCTAAACCTAAACCTAACCCTTACCCGAAGCCTTACCATAACCCGTCCTCTAATCCTAACCCGTACGCTAACAGTAAACTGTGCCCTAACATGTACGCTGAACCTAAACCATTGTCCTACCCTAACCTATACCCTAAACCGTCCCCCTCCCCTAACCCTAACCCTAACCCTAACCCTAACCCTTACCCGAAGCCTTACCCTAACCCGTCCCCTAATGCTAACCCGTACGCTAACACTAACCCGTACCCTAACACGTACGCTCACCCTAAACCGTAGTTGTACCCTTACCTGTACCCTAAACCATCCCCGTCCCCTAACCCTAAACCTAACCCTTACCCGAAGCCTTAACCTAACCCGTCCCCTAATCCTAACCCGTACGCTAACACTAAACAGTACCCTAACACGTACGCTCACCCTAAACCGTGGACGTACCCTAACCTGTACCTTAAACCGTCCCCATCCCCTAACCCTAACCCGAACCCTAACACTAACCCTTACCCGAATACTTAACCTAACCTGTCCCCTACTCCTAACCCGTACGCTAACACTAACCCGTACCCTAACACGTACGCTCACCCTAAACCACTGTCATACCCTAACCTGTACCCTAAACAGTCCCCGTCCCCTAACCCTAACCCTAACCCTAACTCTTACCTGAAGCCTTACACTAACCCGTACCCTAATCCTAACCCGTACGCTATCACTAAACCGTACCCTGAGACGTACGCTCACCCTAAAAGGTTGTCGTACTCTAACCTGTACCCTACACCGTCCCCTAACACTAACCCTCACCCTAACCCTAACCCTAACCCTAACCCTAATCCTTTCCCGAAGCCTTAACAAAACCCGTCCCCTAATCCTAACCCGTACGCAAATATTAAATCGTAACCTAACACGTACGCTCACACTAAACCGTTGTCGTACCCTAACCTGTACCCTAAACCGTCCCCGTCCCCGTCCCCTAACCCTAACCCTAACCTTTACCCGAAGCCTTATCCTAACCCGTACCCTAATCATAACCTGTAGGCTAACACTAACCCGTACCCTAAAACGCACACTCACCCTAAACCGTTTTCGTACACTACCCTGTACCCTAAACCGTCCCCGTCCACTAAACCTAACCCTAACCCTAACCCTAACCCTTACCCGAAGCCTTACCCTAACACTTCCCCTAATCCTAACCCGTACGCTAACACTAACCCGTACCCTAACACGTATGCTCAACCTAAACGGTTGTTGTACCCTAACCTGTACCCTAAACCGTCCCCGTCCCCTAAACCTAACCCTAACCCTAACCCAAACCCTTACCCAAAGCCTTACCCTAAACGGTCCCCTAATCCTAACCCGTACGCTAACACTAACAAGTACCCAAACACGTACGCTCACCATAAACCGTTGTCGTACCCTAACCTGTACCCTAAACTCTCCCCGTCCCCATCCCCTAAGCTTAACCCTAACCCTAACCCTTACCCAAAGCCTTACACTAACCCCTCCCCTAATCCTAACCCGTACGCTAACACTAAACCATACCCTAACACGTACACTCACCCTAAATCGTTGTTGTACCCTAACCTGAAGCCTAAACCGTCCCCGTCCCCGTCCCCTAACCCTAAACCTAACCGTAAACTTAACCCTTACCCGAAGCCTTACCCTAACACGTCCCCTAATCATTACCCGTACGCTAACACTAACCCGTACCCTACCACGTACGCTCACCCGAAACCGTTGTCGTAACCTAACCTGTACCCTAAACCATCCCCGTCCCCTAACCCTAAGCCTAAACCTAACCCTAACCCTAAACCTTACCCGAAGCCTTACCCTAACCCGTCCCCTAATCCTAACCCGTACGCTAACACTAACCCATACCCTAACACGTACGCTCACCCTAAACCGTTTTCGTACCCTAACCTGTACCCTAAACCGTCCCCGTCCCCTAACCCTAACCCTAACCCTAACCCTAAACTTAACCCTTACCCGAAGCCCTACCCTAAACCGTCCCCTAATCTTAAACTGTACGCTAACTCTAACCCGTACCCTAACACGTACGCTCACGCTAAACCGTTGTCGTACCCTAACGTGTACCCAAATCCGTCCCCGTTCCCGTCACCTAACCCTAATCCTAAACCTTACCCGTAGCCTTACCCCAACCCGTCCCCTAATCCTAACCCGTACGCTAACACTAACCCGTACCCTAATATGTACGCTCACCCTAAAACTTTGCCGTACCCTAACCTGTACCCTAAACCGTCCCGGTCCCCTAACCATAACCCTAACCCTAACCCTAACCCTAAACCTTACCCAAAGCCTTACACTAACCCGTCCCCTAATCCTAACCCATACGCTAACACTAACCCGTACCCTAACACGTACGCTCACCCTAAACCGTTGTCGTAGCCTAACCTGTACCCTAAACCGTCTCCGTCACCTAACCCTAACCCTAACCCTAACACTTACCCGAAACCTTGCCCTAACTCGTCCCCTAATCCTAAGCCGTAGGCTAAAACTAACCCTTACCCTAACACGTACGCGCACACTAAACTGTGGTCGTACGCTAACCTGTACACTAAACCGTCCCCGTCCTCTAACCCTAACCCTAACCCTAACCCTAGCCCTTACCTGAAGCATTACCCTAACCCGTCCCCTAATCCGAACCCGTACGCTAACACTAACCCGTACCCTAACACGTACACTCACCTTAAACAGTTGTCGTACCCTAAACTGTACCCTAATACATCCCCGTCCCCGTCCCCTAACCCTAACCTTAACCCTAACCCTAACCCTTACCCGAAGCCTTACCCTAACCCGTCATCTAATCCTAACCCGTACGCTAAAACTAACCCGTACCCTAACACGTACGCTCACCCTAAACCGTTATCTTACCCTAACCTGTACCCTAAACTGTCCCCGTCCCCTAACCCTAACCCTAACCCTCACCCTAACCCTTACCCAAAGCCTTACGCTAACCCGTCCCCTAATCCTAATCTGTACGCTAACACTAACCTGTACCCTAATACGTGCGCTCACCCTAAACCGTTGTCATACCCTAACCTGTACCCTAAACCGTCCCGTCCCCGTCCCCTAACCCTAACCCTTACCCGAAACCTTACCCTAACATGTCCCCTATTCCTAACCCGTACGCTAACACTATCCCGTACCCTTACACGTACGCTCACCTTAAAACGTTGTCGTACACTAACCTGTAACCTAAACCGTCTCCGTCCCCTAACCCTAACCCTAATCCTAACACTAACCCTAACCTTTAACCGGAGCCTTACACTAACCTGTCCCCTAATCCTAACCCGTACGCTAACACTAACCGTTGCCCTAACACGTACGCTCACCCTAAACCGTTGTCGTACCCTAACCTGTACCCTAAACCGTCCCTCTACCCTAACCCTAACCCTAACCCTTATCCTAACCCTAAAGCTTACCCGAAGCCTTACCCTAACCCGTCCCATAATCCTAACCCGTACGCTAACACTAACCCGTACCCTAACATGTACGCTCACCCTAAACGGTTGTCGTACCCTAAACTGTACCCTAAACCATCCCCGTCCCCTAACCCTAACCCTAACCCTTACCCGAAGCCTTAACCTAACCCGTCCCCTAATCCTAACCCGTACGCTAACACTAAACAGTACCCTAACACGTACGCTCACCCTAAACCGTGGACGTACCCTAACCTGTACCTTAAACCGTCCCCATCCCCTAACCCTAACCCGAACCCTAACACTAACCCTTACCCGAATACTTAACCTAACCTGTCCCCTACTCCTAACCCGTACGCTAACACTAACCCGTACCCTAACACGTACGCTCACCCTAAACCACTGTCATACCCTAACCTGTACCCTAAACAGTCCCTGTCCCCTAACCCTAACCCTAACCCTAACTCTTACCTGAAGCCTTACACTAACCCGTACCCTAATCCTAACCCGTACGCTATCACTAAACCGTACCCTGAGACGTACGCTCACCCTAAAAGGTTGTCGTACTCTAACCTGTACCCTACACCGTCCCCTAACCCTAACCCTAACCCTTACCCGAAGCCTTACCCTAACCCGTCCCCTAATCCTAAACCGTACGCTAACACTAACCCGTGCCCTAACACATACGCTCACCCTAAAGCGTTGTCTTACCCTAACCTGTACCCTAAACCGTCCCTGTCCCCGTCCCCTAACCCTAACCCTAACCCTAACCGTAACACTTACCCGAAGCCTTACCCTAACACGTCCCCTAATCCTAACCCGTATGCTAACACTAACCCGTACCCTAACACGTACGCTCACCCTAAACCATTGTCCTACCCTAACCTGTACCCTAAACCGTGCCCGTCCCCGTCCCCTAAACCTAACCCTAACCCTAACCCTAACCATTCCCCGAAGCCTTACCCTAACCGTCCCCTAATCCTAAACCGTACGCTCACACTAACCCGTGCCCTAACACGTACGCTCACCCTGAACTGTTGTCGTACCCTAACCTGTACCCTAAACCGTCCCCGTCCCCTAAACCTTACCCTAACCTCACCCTAATCCTATCCCTTACCCAAAGCCTTACCCTAACACGTCCCCTAATCCTAACCCGTACACTAACACTAACCCGTGCCCTAAAACATACGCTCAACCTAAACAGTTGTCATACCCTAAACTGTACCCTAAACCGTCCCCGTTCCCTAACCCTAACCCTAACCCTAACCCTAACCCTAAACCTTACCCGAAGCCTTACACTAAACCGTCCCCTAATCCTAAACCGTACGCTGACACTAACACGTAGCCTAACACGTACGCTCACCCTAAACCGTTGTCGTACACTAACCTGTACCCTAAACCGTGTCCGTCCCCTAAACCTAACCCTAACCCTAACCCTAAATCTAACCCTTACCCGAAGCCTTACCCTAACCCGTCCCCTAATCCTAACCCGTACGCTAACAATAACACATACCCTAAAACGTACGGTCACCCTGAAGCATTGTCGTACCCTAAACTGTACCCTAAACCTTCCCCGTCCCTTAACCCTAACCCTAACCCTAACCCTAACCCTAACCCTAATCCTTTCCCGAAGCCTTAACATAACCCGTCCCCTAATCCTAACCCGTACGCAAATATTAAATCGTAACCTAACACGTACGCTCACACTAAACCGTTGTCGTACCCTAACCTGTACCCTAAACCGTCCCCGTCCCCGTCCCCTAACCCTAACCCTAACCCTTACCCGAAGCCTTATCCTAACCCGTACCCTAATCATAACCTGTAGGCTAACACTAACCCGTACCCTAAAACGCACACTCACCCTAAACCGTTTTCGTACACTACCCTGTACCCTAAACCGTCCCCGTCCACTAAACCTAACCCTAACCCTAACCCTAACCCTTACCCGAAGCCTTACCCTAACACTTCCCCTAATCCTAACCCGTACGCTAACACTAACCCGTACCCTAACACGTATGCTCAACCTAAACGGTTGTTGTACCCTAACCTGTACCCTAAACCGTCCCCGTCCCCTAAACCTAACCCTAACCCTAACCCAAACCCTTACCCAAAGCCTTACCCTAAACGGTCCCCTAATCCTAACCCGTACGCTAAAACTAACAAGTACCCAAACACGTACGCTCACCATAAACCGTTGTCGTACCCTAACCTGTACCCTAAACTCTCCCCGTCCCCATCCCCTAAGCTTAACCCTAACCCTAACACTTACCCAAAGCCTTACACTAACCCCTCCCCTAATCCTAACCCGTACGCTAACACTAAACCATACCCTAACACGTACACTCACCCTAAATCGTTGTTGTACCCTAACCTGAAACCTAAACCGTCCCCGTCCCCGTCCCCTAACCCTAAACCTAACCGTAAACTTAACCCTTACCCGAAGCCTTACCCTAACACGTCCCCTAATCATAACCCGTACGCTAACACTAACCCGTACCCTACCACGTACGCTCACCCGAAACCGTTGTCGTAACCTAACCTGTACCCTAAACCGTCCCTGTCCCCTAACCCTAACAGTAAACCTAACCCTAACACTAACCCTTACCCGAAGCCTTTCCCTAACCCGTCCCCTAATCCTAACCCGTACGCTAACGCTAATTTGTACCCTAAAACGTACGCTCACCCTAAACAGTTGTCGTACACTAAACTGTACCCTAAACCGTCCCCGTCCCCTAACCCTAACCCTAACCCTAACCCTAACCCTAAACCTTACCCGAAGCCTTACCCTAACGCATCCCCTACTCCTAAACCATACGCTAACACTAACCCATACACTAACACATACGCTCACCCTAAACCCTTGTTGTACCCTAACCTGTACCCTAAACTGTCCCCGTCCCGCTCCCCTAACCCTAACCCTAGCCCTAACCGTAACCCTTACCTGAAGCCTTACCCTAACCCGTCCCCTAATCCTAAATCGTACACTAACCCTAACCCGTACTCTAACATGTACGCTCACCCTAAAGCGTTGTCGTACCCTAACCTGTACCCTAAACCGTATCCGTCCCCTAACCCTAACCCTAACCCTAACCCTTACCCGAAGCCTTACCCTATCCCGTCCCCTAATACTAACCCGTACGCTAACACTAACCCTTACGCGAAGCCTTACCCTAACCCATCACATAAACCGAACCCGTACGCTAACACTAAACCATACCCTACCACGTACGCTCACCCTAAACCCTTGTTGTACCCTAACCTGTACCCTAAACCCTCCCCATCCCCTAACCCTAACCCTAAACCTAACCCTAACCCTAACCCTTACCCGAAGCTTACCCTAACCCGTACCTTAATCCTAACCCGTTCGCTAACACTAACCCATACCCTACCACGTACGCTCACCCTAAACCGTTTTTGTACCCTAACCTGTACCCTAAACTGTTCCCGTGCCCTAACCCTAACCCTAACCCTAACCCAAACCCTAACCCTTACCCGAAGCCTTACCCTAACCCGTCCCAGAATCCTAACCCGTACGCTAACACTAACCTCTGCCCTAACTCGTACGCTCAACCTAAACCATTGTCGTACCCTAACCTGTACCCTAAACCGTCCCCTAACCCTAACCCTAACACTAAACCTTACCCGAAGCCTTACCCTAACCCGTCCTCTAATCCTAACATGTACGCTAACAGTAAACTGTGCCCTAACATGTACGCTCACCCTAAACCGTTGTCCTACCCTAACCTGTACCCTAAACCATCCCAATCCCCGTCCCCTAACCCTAACCCTAACCCTAACCCTTACCCTTACCCGAAGCCTTACCTTAACCCATCCCCTAATCCTAATCCGTACACTAACACTAACCCGAAACCTAACACGTACGCTCACCCTAAACCGTTGTCGTACCCTAACATGTACCCTAAACTGTCCCCATCCACTAGCCCTAACCCTAACCCTAACCCTTACACTTACCCGAAACCTTACCCTAACTCGTCCCCTAATCCTAAGCCGTAGGCTAAAACTAACCCTTACCCTAACACGTACGCTCACACTAAACTGTGGTCGTACCCTAACCTGTACCGTAAACCGCCCCATCCCCTAACCCTAACCCTAAACCTAACCCTAATCCTAACCCTAACCCGAAGCCTTACCCTAACCCGTCCCATAATCATAACCCGTACGCTAACACTAACCCGTGCCCTAACACGTAGGCTCACCATAAATCATTGTCGTACCCTATCCTGTACCCTAAACCATCCCCATCCCCGTCCCCGTCCCCTAACCTTAACCCTAACACTTACCCGAAGCCTTACCTTAACCTGTCCCCTAATCCTAACCCTTGTCCTAACATGTACACTCACCCTAAACCGTTGTCTTACCCTAACCTGTACCCTAAACCGTCCCTGTAACCTAACCCTAACACTAACACTAACCCTAAACCGAACCCTTACCCGAAGCCTTCCCCTAACCCGTCCCCTAATCCTAAACCGTACGCTAACCCTAACCCGTACCCTAACACGTACGCTCACCCTAAACCGCTGTCGTACCCTAAACTGCACCCTAAACCGTCCCCGTCCACGTCCCCTAACCCTAACCCTAACCCGTCCCCTAATCCTAACCCGTACGCTAACTCTAAGCCATACCCTAACATGTACGCTCACCCTAAACCGTTCTCGTACACTAACCTGTAACCTAAACCGTCCCCGTCCCCTAACCCTAAACCTAACCCTTACCTGAAGCCTTACCTTAACCCGTCCTCTAATCCTAACCCGTACGCTAACTCTAAGCCGTACCCTAACACGTACGCTCACCCTAAACCGTTGACATATACTAACCTGTACACTAAACCGTCCCTGTCCCCTAACCCTAAACCTAACCCTAACCCTAACCATTACCCAAAGCCTTACCCTAACCCGTCCCTTAATCCTAACTCATACGCTAACACTAACCCGTACCCTAACACGTACGCTCACCCTAAACCGTTGTCGTACCCTAACCTGTACCCTAAACCGTCCCCGTCTAATAAGCCTAACCCTAACCCTAACCCTAACCCTAACCCTAGCTTTTACCCGAAGCCTTACCCTAACCGGTCCCCTAATCCGAACCCGTATGCTAACACTAACCCGTACCCTAACACGTACGCTCAACCTAAACTTTTGTCGTGCCCTAACCTGTACCCTAAACCGTCCCCATCCCCTAACCCTAACCCTAACCCTAACCCTAAACCTAACCCTTACCCGAAGCCTTACCCTAACCCGTCCCCTAATCCTAAACTGTACGCTGACACTAACACGTACCCTAACACGTACGATCACCCTAAGTCGTTGTCGTAACCTAACCTGTACCCTAAACCGTCCCCGTCCCCGTCCCCTAACCATAACGCTAAGCCTAACCCTACCTGTACCCTAAACCCTCCCCAACCCCTAAGCCTAACCCTAAACCAAACCCTAACCATAACACTTACGCGAAGCCTTACACTAACCCATCACATAAACCGAACACGTACGCTAACACTAACCCATACCCTACCACGTACGCTCACCCTAAACCGTTTTCGTACCCTAACCTGTACCCTGAACCGTGTCCGTCCCCTAAACCTAACACTAAACCTAAACCTAACCCTAACCCTTACCCGAAGCCTTACCCTAACCCGTCCCCTAAACATAACCCGTACGCGAACACTAACACGTACTCTAACACGTACGGTCACCCTGAACCGTTGTCATACACTAAACTGTACCCTAAACCGTCCCCGTCCCTTAACCCTAACCCTAACCCTAACCCTAACCAAAACCCTAATCCTTACCCGAAGCCTTACCATAACCCGTCCCCTAATCCTAACCCATACATTAAAACTAAACCGTAACCTAACACGTACGCTCACCCTAAACCGTTGTCGTACACTAACCTGTACCCTAAACCGTCCCTGTCCCCTACCCCTAACCATAACCCTAACCCTAACACTAACACTTACCCGAAGCCTTACCCTAACCCGTCCCCTAATCCTAACCCGTACGCTAACACTAACCCGTACACTAACACGTACGCTCACCGTAAACCGTTGTCGTACCCTAACTTGTAACCTAAACCGTCCCAGTCCCCTAACCCTAACCCTAACACTTACCCAAAGCCTTACCCTAACACGTCAACTAAACCTAAATCGTACGCTAACACTAAACCATGCCCTAACACGTACGCTCACCCTAAACCATTGTCGTACACTAACCTGTACACTAAACTGTCCCTGTCCCCTAACCCTAACCCTAACCCTAACCCTAACCATTACGCAAAGCCTTACCCTAACCCGTCCCCCAATCCTAACCCGTACGCTAACACTAACCCGTACCCTAACATGTACGCTCACCCTAAACCGTTCTCGTACCCTAACCTGTTCCCTAAACCGTCCTCGTCCCCTAACCCTAACCCTAACCCTAACCCTAACCCTAGCTTTTACCCGAAGCCTTACACTAACCGGTCCCCTAACCCTAACCCGTACGCTAACACTAACCAGTACCCTAACATGTACGCTCACCCTTAACCATTGTCGAACCCTAACCTATACCCTAAACCGTCCCCGTCCCCTAACCTAACCCTAAACCTAACCCTTACGTGAAGCCTTACCCTAACCTGTCCCCTAATCCTAAACCGTACGCTGACACTAACACGTACCCTAACACAGACGCTCACCCTAAAACATTGTCGTACACTAAACTGTACCCTAATCCGTCCCCATCCCCGTCCCCGTCCCTTAACCCTAACCCTAACCCAAACCCTAACCCTAACCCTTACCCAAAGCCTTATCCTAATCGGTCCCATAATCCTAACCCGTATGCTAACACTAAACCGTACCCTAACACGTACTCTCACCCTAAACCATTGTCGTACCCTAACCTATACCCTAAACCGTCCCCGTCCCCGTCCCCTATCCCTAACCCTAACCCTAACCCTGAAGCTTACCCGAAGCCTTACCCTAACCCGTCCCCTAATTCTAACCCGTATGGTAACACTAACCCATACCCTAACACGTACGCTCACCCTAAACGGTTGTCGTACCCTAACCTGTACCCTAAACCGTGTCCGTCCCCTAAACCTAACCCTAACCCTAACCCTAACCTTAACCCTTACCCGAAGCCTTACCCTAACCCGTCCCCTAATCCTAACCCGTACGCTAACACTAACACGTACCCTAACACTTACGGTCACCCTGAACCATTGTCGTACCCTAAACTGTACCCTAAACCGTCCCCGTCCCTTAACCCTAACCCTAACCCTAACCCTAACACTAACCCTAATCCTTACCCGAAGCCTTACCATAACCCGTCCCCTAATCCTAACCCGTACGCTAACACTAAACCGTAACCTAACACGTACGCTCACACTAAACCGTTGTCGTACCCTAACCTGTACCCTAAACCGTCCCTGGCCCCTAACCCTAACCCTAACACTAACCCGTACCCGAAGCCTAACACTAACCCGTCCCCTAATCCTAAGCCGTGCGCTAACAATAACCCATACCCCAACATGTACGCTCAACCTAAACCGTTGTCGTACCCTAAACTGTCCCCATCCCCTAACCCTAACCCTAACCCTAACCCTAACACTTACCCGAAGCCTTACCCTAACCCGTCCCCTAATCCTAACCCGTATGCTAACACTAACCCGTACCCTAACACGTACGCTCACCCTAAAACGTTGTTGTACCCTAACCTTTGCCCTAAACCGTCCCCGTCCCCGTCCCCTAACCCTAACGCTAACCCTTACCCAAAGCCTTACCCTAACACGTCCCCTAATCCTAACCTGTACGCTAACACTAAACCGTACCCTAACACGTACGCTCACTCTAAACCGTTGTCGTACACTAAACTGTACCCTCAACCATCCCCGTGCCCTAACCCTAACCCTAACCCTAAACCTTACCCGAAGCCTTACACTAACCCGTCCCCTAATCCTAAACCGTACGCTGACACTAACACGTAGCCTAACACGTACGCTCACCCTAAACCGTTTTCGTACACTAACCTGTACCCTAAACCGTGTCCGTCTCCTATACCTAACCCTAACCTTAACCCTAAACCTAACCCTTACCCGAAGCCTTACCCTTACCCGTCCCCTAATCCTAACCCGTACGCTAACAATAACACGTACCCTAAAACATACGGTAACCCTGAACCATTGTCGTACCCTAAACTGTACCCTAAACCGTACCCGTCCCTTAACCCTAACCCTAACCCTAACCCTAACCCTAACCCTAATCCTTTCCTGAAGCCTTAACATAACCCGTCTCCTAAACCTAACCCGTACACTAACATTAAATTTTAACCTAACACGTACGCGCACACTAAACCGTTGTCGTACCCTAACCTGTACACTAAACCCTCCCTGTCCCCTAACCCTAACCGTAAACCTAACCCTATCACTAACCCTTACCCGAAGCCTAACACTAACCCGTCCCCTAATCCTAAGCCGTGCGCTAACAGTAACACATACCCCAACATGTACGCTCAACCTAAACCGTTGTCGTACCCTAAACTGTCCCCATCCCCTAACCCTAACCCTAACCCTAACCCCAACCCTAACCCTTACCCGAAGCCTTACCCTAACCCGTCCCCTAATCCTAACCCGTACGCTAACACTAAACCGTACCCTAACACGTACGCTCACCCTAAAACTTTGTCGTACCCTAACCTGTACCCTAAACCGTCCCCGTACCCTAACCCTAACCCTAACCCTTACCCGAAGCCTTACCCTAACCCGTCCCTTAATGCTAACCCGTATGCTAACACTAACCCATACCCTAACACGTACGCTCACCCTAAACCGTAGTTGTACCCTTACCTGTATCCTAAACCATCCCCGTCCCCTAACCCTAACCCTAACCCTTACCCGAAGCCTTAACCTAACCCGTCCCCTAATCCTAACCCGTACGCTAACACTAAACAGTACCCTAACACGTACGCTCACCCTAAACCGTGGACGTACCCTAACCTGTACCTTAAACCGTCCCCATCCCCTAACCCTAACCCGAACCCTAACACTAACCCTTACCCGAATACTTAACCTAACCTGTCCCCTACTCCTAACCCGTACGCTAACACTAACCCGTACCCTAACACGTACGCTCACCCTAAACCACTGTCATACCCTAACCTGTACCCTAAACAGTCCCCGTCCCCTAACCCTAACCCTAACCCTAACTCTTACCTGAAGCCTTACACTAACCCGTACCCTAATCCTAACCCGTACGCTATCACTAAACCGTACCCTGAGACGTACGCTCACCCTAAAAGGTTGTCGTACTCTAACCTGTACCCTACACCGTCCCCTAACCCTAACCCTAACCCTTACCCGAAGCCTTACCCTAACCCGTCCCCTAATCCTAAACCGTACGCTAACACTAACCCGTGCCCTAACACATACGCTCACCCTAAAGCGTTGTCGTACCCTAACCTGTACCCTAAACCGTCCCCGTCCCCGTCCCCTAACCCTAACCCTAACCCTAACCGTAACACTTACCCGAAGCCTTACCCTAACACGTCCCCTAATCCTAACCCGTATGCTAACACTAACCCGTACCCTAACACGTACGCTCACCCTAAACCATTGTCCTACCCTAACCTGTACCCTAAACCGTCCCCGTCCCCGTCCCCTAAACCTAACCCTAACCCTAACCCTAACCATTCCCCGAAGCCTTACCCTAACCGTCCCCTAATCCTAAACCGTACGCTCACACTAACCCGTGCCCTAACACGTACACTCACCCTGAACTGTTGTCGTACCCTAACCTGTACCCTAAACCGTCCCCGTCCCCTAAACCTAACCCTAACCTCACCCTAATCCTATCCCTTACCCAAAGCCTTACCCTAACACGTCCCCTAATCCTAACCCGTACACTAACACTAACCCGTGCCCTAAAACATACGCTCAACCTAAACCGTTGTCGTACCCTAACCTGTACCCTAAACCGTCCCCATGCCCTAACCCTAACCCTAACCCTAACTCTAAACCTTACCCGAAGCCTTACACTAAACCGTCCCCTAATCCTAAACCGTACGCTGACACTAACACGTAGCCTAACACGTACGCTCACCCTAAACCGTTGTCGTACTCTAAACTGTACCCTAAACCGTGTCCGTCCCCTAAACCTAACCCTAACCCTAACCCTAAATCTAACCCTTACCCGAAGCCTTACCCTAACCCGTCCCCTAATCCTAACCCGTACGCTAACAATAACACATACCCTAAAACGTACGGTCACCCTGAAGCATTGTCGTACCCTAAACTGTACCCTAAACCTTCCCCGTCCCTTAACCCTAACCCTAACCCTAACCCTAACCCTAACCCTAATCCTTTCCCGAAGCCTTAACATAACCCGTCCCCTAATCCTAACCCGTACGCAAATATTAAATCGTAACCTAACACGTACGCTCACACTAAACCGTTGTCGTACCCTAACCTGTACCCTAAACCGTCCCCGTCCCCGTCCCCTAACCCTAACCCTAACCCTTACCCGAAGCCTTACGCTAACCCGTCCCCTAATCCTAATCTGTACGCTAACACTAACCCGTACCCTAATATGTGCGCTCACCCTAAACCGTTGTCATACCCTAACCTGTACCCTAAACCGTCCCGTCCCCGTCCCCTAACCCTAACCCTAACCCTAACCTTTACCCGGAGCCTTACCCTAACCTGTCCCCTAATCCTAACCCGTACGCTAACACTAATCCTTGCCCTAACACGTACGCTCACCCTAAACCGTTGTCGTACCCTAACCTGTACCCTAAACCGTCCCTCTACCCTAACCCTAACTCTAACCCTTATCCTAACCCTAAAGCTTACCCGAAGCCTTACCCTAACCCGTCCCATAATCCTAACCCGTACGCTAACACTAACCCGTACCCTAACATGTACGCTCACCCTAAACGGTTGTCGTACCCTAAACTGTACCCTAAACCGTCCCTGTCCCTGACCATTAACCCTAACCCTAACCCTAACCCTAACCCTTACCCGACGCCTTACCCTAACCCGTCCCATAATCCTAACCCGTACGCTAACACTAACACGTACCCTAACATGTACGCTCACCCTAAACTGTTGTCGTACCCTAAGCTGTAGCCTAAACCGTCCCTGTCCCCGACCCTTAACCCTAACCCTAACCCTAACCCTAACCCTTACCCGACGCCTTACACTAACCCGTCTCCAAATCCTAAACCGTACGCTAACACTAACCCGTACCCTAACACGCACGCACACCCTAAACCGTTGTCGTACCCTAACATGTACCCTAAACCGTCCCCGTCCCCTAACCCTAACCCTAACCCTAAACCTAAACCTAACCCTTATCCGAAGCCTTACCATAACCCGTCCTCTAATCCTAACCCGTACGCTAACAGTAAACTGTGCCCTAACGTGTACGCTGAACCTAAACCATTGTCCTACCCTAACCTGTACCCTAAACCGTCCCCCTCCCCTAACCCTAGCCCTAACCCTAACCCTAACCCTTACACCAAGCCTTACCCTAACCCGTGCCCTAATCCTAACCCGTACGCAAACACTAACCCGTACCCTAACACGTATGCTCACTCTAAACCGTTGTCGTACCCTAACCTGTACCCTAAACCGTCCCCGTCCCCTAAACCTAACCCTAACCCTAACCGTAACGCTTACCCAAAGCCTTACCCTAACCCGTACCCTATTCCTAACCCGTACGCTAACACTAACATGTACCCTAACATGTACGCTCACCCTAAACCGTTGTCGTACCCTAACCTTTACCATAAACCGTCCCCGTCCCCTAACCCTAATCCTAAACCTAAACCTAACCCTTACCGAAGCCTTACACTAACCAGTCCACTAAACCTAACCCGTACGCTAACACTAAACCGTACCCTAACACGTACACTCACCGTAAAACGTTGTCACACCCTAACCTGTACCCTAAACCGTCCCCGTCCCTAACCGTAACCCTAACACATACCCGAAGCCTTACCCTAAGCCGTGTCCTAATCCTAACCCGTACGTTAACACTAACCCGTACCCTAACACGTACGCTCACCCTAAACCGTTGTCGTACCCCAACCTGTACCCTAAACCGTCCCTGTCCCCTAACCCTAACCCTAACCCTAAACCAAAACCTAAACTTTACCCGAAGCTTTAACCTAACCCATCCCATAATCCTATCCCGTACGCTAACACTAACCCGTACCCTACCACGTACGCTCACCCTAAACCGTTGTCGTACCCTAACCTGTACCCTAAACCGTCCCCGTCCCCTAACAGTAACCCTAAACCTAACCCTAACCCTAACCCTTAACCGAAGCCTTACCCTAACCCGTCCCTTAATCCTAACCCGTACGCTAACACTAAACCGAGTCCTAACACGTACGCTCACCCTAAAACTTTGTCGTACCCTAACCTGTACCCTAAACCGTCCCCATCCCATAACCCTTACCCTAACCCTAACAATTACCCGAATCCTTAACCTAACCCGTCCTCTAATCCTAACACGTACGCTAACAGTAAACCGAACCTAACACATACGCTCACCCTAAACCGTTGTCGTACCCTAACCTGTACCCTAAACCGTCCCCGTTCCCTAACCCTAACCCTAACCATAACCCTTACCCGAAGCCTTACCCTAACCCGTCCCCTGATCCTATCACGTACGCTAACACTAACCCATACCCTATCACGTACACTCACCCTAAACATTTGTCGTACACTAACCTGTACCCTAAACCGTCCCCGTCACTTAACCCTAACCGTAACCGTAACCCTAACCCTAACCCTAACCCTTACCCGAAGCCTTACCCTAACCCGTCCCCTAATACTAACCAGTACGCTAACACTAACCCGTACCCTAACACGTACGCTCACCCTAAAACGTTGACGTACCCTAACCTGTACCCTAAACCGTCCCCGTCCCCTAACCCTAACCCTAACCCTAACCCTTACCAGAAGCCTTACCCTAACCCGTCCCATAATCCTAACCCGTACGCTAACACTAAACCGTACCCTAACACTTATGCTCACCCTAAAACCTTGTCGTACCCTAACCTGTACCCTAAACCGTCCCTGTCCCCTAACCCTAACCCTAACCTCCTTAAACCTTACCCGAAGCCTTACCCTAACCGGTCCCCTAAACCTAACCCGCACGCTAACACTAACCCGTGCCCTAACACGTACGCTCACCCGAAACATTTGTCGTACACTAAGCTGTACCCTAAACCGTCCCCATTACCTAACACTAACCCAAACCCTAACCATAACCCTAAACCTTACCCGAAGCCTTACCCTAACCCGTCCCCTAATCCTAACCGTACGCTAACACTAATCCGTGCCCTAACACGTACGCTCACCCTAAAGCATTGTCGTACCCTAACCTGTACCCTAAACTGCTCCTGTCCCCGTACCCTAACCCTAACCCTAACCCAAACCCTAACCCTTACCCGAAGCCTTACACTAACCCATCCCATAATCCTAAACGCTACGCTAACACTAACCCGTGCCCTAACACGTACGCTCACCCTAAACCGTTGTCGTACATTAACCTGTACCCTAAATCGTCCCTGTGCCCTAACCCTAAACCTAACCCAAATCCTTACCCGAAGCCTTACCCTAACTTGTCCCCTAATTCTAACCCCTACGCTAACACTAACCTGTATCCTAACACGTACGCTCACCCTAAAACTTTGTCGTACACTAAGCTGTACCTTAAATCGTCCCCGTCCCCTAACCCTAAACCTAACCCTTACACAAAGCCTTACCCTAACCCGTCCCCTAATCCTAAACCGTACGCTAACACTAACCCGTAACCTAACCCGTATGCTCAACCTAAACCGTTCTCGTACAGTAACCTGTACCCTAAACCGTCCCGTCCCCGTTCCCTAACCCTACCCCTTACCCGAAACCTTACCCTAACATGTCCCCTATTCCTAACCCGTACGCTAACACTATCCCGTACCCTTACACGTACGCTCACCTTAAAACGTTGTCGTACACTAACCTGTAACCTAAACCGTCTCCTTCCCCTAACCCTAACCCTAACCCTAACACTAACCCTAACCCTTACCCGGAGCCTTACCCTAACCTGTCCCCTAATCCTAACCCGTACGCTAACACTAACCCTTGCCCTAACACGTACGCTCACCCTGAACCGTTGTCGTACCCTAACCTGTACCCTAAACCGTCCCTCTACCCTAACCATAACCCTTATCCTAAATCTAAAGCTTACCCAAAGCCTTACCCTAACCCGTCCCATAATCCTAACCCGTACGCTAACACTAACCCGTACCCTAACACGCACGCTCACCCTAAACCGTTGTCGTACCCTAACATGTACCCTAAACCGTCCCCGTCCCCTAACCCTAACCCTAACCATAAACCTAAACCTAACCCTTACCCGAAGCCTTACCATAACCCGTCCTCTAATCCTAACCCGTATGCTAACAGTAAACTGTGCCCTAACATGTACGCTGAACCTAAACCATTGTCCTACCCTAACCTGTACCCTAAACCGTCCCCCTCCCCTAACCCTAACCCTAACCCTAACCCTAACCCTTACACCAAGCCTTACCCTAACCCGTGACCTAATCCTAACCCGTACGCTAACACTAACCCCTACCCTAACACGTACGCTCACCCTAAACCGCTGTCGTACACTAACCTGTACCCTAAACCGTCCCCGTCCCCGTCCCCGTCCCCTAACCCTAACCCTAAATCTAACCCTTACCCGAAGCCTTACCCTAACCCGTCCCCTAATCCTAACCCGTACGCTAACACTAACCCGTGCCCTAACACGTACGCTCACCCTAAAGTGTGGTCGTACCCTAACCTGTACACTAACCCGTCCCCGTCCCCGTTCCCTAACCCTAACCCTAACCCAAACCCTAAGCCTTACCCGAAGCCTTACCCTAACCCGTCTCATAATCCTAACCGATACGCTAAAACTAACCCATGCCCTAACACATACGCTCACCCTAAACCGTTGTCGTACCCTAACCTGTAACCTAAACCGTCCCCGTCCCCTAACCCTAACCCTAATCCTTACCCGAAGCCTTACACTAACCCGTCCCCTAATCCTAACCCATACGCTAACTCTAACCCGTATCCTAACACGTACGCTCACCCTAAACCATTCTCATACACTAACCTGTACCCTAAACCATCCCCGTCAACTAACCTTAACCCTAACCCTTACCCGAAGCCTTACCATAACCCGTCCTCTAATCCTAACCCGTATTCTAACAGTAAACTGTGCCCTAAAATGTACGCTCAACCTAAACCATTGTCCTACCCTAACTTGTAACCTAAACCGTCCCCGTCCCCTAACCCTAACCCTAAACCTAGCCCTAAACCTAAACCTTACCCCAAGCCTTACCCTAACCCGACCCTTAATCCTAACCCGTTAACACTAACCCATACCCTAACACGTACGCTCACCCTAAATCTTTGTCGTACCCTAACATGTACCCTAAACCGTCCCCGTCCCCTAACCCTAACCCTAACCCTAACCCTAACACTTACCCGAAGCATTACACTAACCCGTCCCCTAATAATAATCCGTACGCTAACACTAACCCGTGTCCTAACACGTACCCTCACCCTAAACCGTTGTCGTACCCTAACCTGTACCCTAAACCGTCACCGTCCCCTAGCCCTAACCCTAACCCTAACCCTTACGCGAAGCCTTACCCTAACCCGTCCCCAATCCTAACCCGTACGCTAACACTAACAAGTACCCTAACACATACGCTCACCCTAAACTGTTGTCGTACACTAACCTGTAACCTAAACCGTCCCCGTCCCCTAAACCTAACCCTAACCCTAACCCTAACCCTTACCCGAAGCCTTACCCTAATCTGTCCCCTAATCATAACCCGTATGCTAACACTAACCCTTGCCCTAACACGTACACTCACCCTAAACTATTGTCGTACCCTAACCTGTACCCTGAACCGTCCCTGTACCCTAACCCTAACCCTAACTCTAACCCTAACCCTAACCCTAACCCTTACCCGAAGCCTTACCCTAACCCGTCCCATAATCCTAACCCGTACGCTAACACTAACCCGTACCCTAACACGTACGCTCACCCTAAATCGTTTTCCTACCCTAACCTGTACCCTAAACCATCCCCGTCCCCTAACCCTAACCCTAACACTATCCCTAACCCTTACCCGAAGCCTTACCCTAACTCGGTCCCCAATTCTAAACCATACGCTAACACTAACCCGTACCCTAACACGTAAGCTCACCCTAAAACTTTGTCGTACCCTAACCTGTACCCTAAGTCGTCCCCTTCCCCTAAGCCTAACCCTAACCCTAATACTTACCCGAAGCCTTACCCTAAACCGTCCCCTAATCCTAACCCATACGCTAACACTAACCTGTGCCCTAAAACGAATGCTCACCCTAAACCGCTGTCGTACACTAACCTGTACCCTAAACCGTCCCCGTCCCCGTCCCCTAACCCTAACCCTAAACCTAACCCTTACCCGAAGCCTTACCCTAACCCGTCCCCTAATCCTAACCCGTACGCTAACACTAACCCGTGCCCTAAAATGTGTGCTCACCCTAAAGCGTGGTCGTACCCTAACCTGTACATTAAACCGTCCCCGTCCCCGTTCCCTAACCCTAACCCTATCCCAAACCCTACCCCTTACCCGAAGCCTTACCCTAACCCATCCCATAATCCTAAATAATACGCTAAAACTACCCCATGCCCTAACACATACGCTCACCCTAAACCGTTGTCGTACCCTAACCTGTACCCTAAACCGTCCCCGTCCCCTAACCCTAACCCTAATCCTTACCCGAAGCCTTACCCTAACCCGTCCCCTAATCCTAACACATACGCTAACTCTAACCCGTACCCTAACACGTACGCTCACCCTAAACCATTCTCATACACTAACCTGTACCCTAAAACGTCCCCATCACCTAACCCTAACCCTAACACTTACCTGACGCCTTACCCTAAACCATCCCCTAATCCTAACCCGTACGCTAACAGTAACCCGTACCCTAACACGTACACTCACCCTAAAACTTAGTCGTACCCTAAACAGTACCATAAACCGTCCCCGTCCCCGTCCCCTAACCCTAACTCTAACCCTAACCCTAACCCTAACCCTTACCCAACGCCTTACCCTAAGCCGTCACCTAATCCTAACCCGTACGCTAACACGAACCCATGTCCTAACACGTACGCTCACCCTAAACCGTTATCTTACCCTAACCTGTACCCTAAACTGTCCCCGTCCCCTAACCCTAACCCTAACCCTCACCCTAACCCTTACCCAAAGCCTTACGCTAACCCGTCCCCTAATCCTAATCTGTACGCTAACACTAAACCGTACCCTAATACGTGCGCTCACCCTAAACCGTTGTCATACCCTAACCTGTACCCTAAACCGTCCCGTCCCCGTCCCCTAACCCTAGCCCTTACCCGAAACCTTACCCTAACATGTCCCCTATTCCTAACCCGTACGCTAACACTATCCCGTACCCTTACACATACGCTCACCTTAAAACGTTGTCATACACTAACCTGTAACATAAACCGTCTCCGTCCCCTAACCCTAACCCTAACCCTAACACTAACCCTAACCTTTACCCGGAGCCTTACCCTAACCTGTCCCCTAATCCTAACCCGTACGCTAACACTAACCCTTGCCCTAACACGTACGCTCACCCTAAACCGTTGTCGTACCCTAACCTGTACCCTAAACCGTCCCTCTACCCTAACCCTAACCCTAACCCTTATCCTAACACTAAAGCTTACCCGAAGCCTTACCCTAACCCGTCCCATAATCCTAACCCGTACGCTAACACTAACCCGTACCCTAACATGTACGCTCACCCTAAACGGTTGTCGTACCCTAAACTGTACCCTAAACCGTCCCTGTCCCTGACCATTAACCCTAACCCTAACCCTAACCCTAACCCTAACCCTTACCCGACGCCTTACCCTAACCCGTCCCATAATCCTACCCCGTACGCTAACACTAACGCGTACCCTAACACGTATGCTCACCCTAAACCGTTGTCGTACCATAACCTGTACCCTAAACCGTCCCCATCCCCTAAACTTAACCCTAAACCTCACCCTTACCCGTAGCCTTACCCTAACCCGTCCCCTATTCCTAACCTATACGCTAACTCTAACCCGTACCCTAACATGTACGCTCACCGTAAAGAGTTGTCGTACACTAACCTCTACCCTAAACCGTCCCCGTCCCCGTCCCCTAACCCTAACCCTAACCCTAACCCTTACCCGAAGCCTTACCCTAACAAGTCCCCAATCCTAACCCGTACGCTAACACTAACACATACCCTAACACGTATGCTCACCCTAAACCGTTGTCGTACCCTAACCTATACCCTAAACAGTCCCCGTACCCTAACCCTAACCCTAACCCTAACCCTTACCCGAAGCCTTACCCTAACCCGTCCCCTAATCCTAACCCGTACCTAACACTAAACCTTACCCTAACACGTACGCACACTCTAAACTCTTGTCATATCCTATCCTGTACCCTAAACCTTCCCCGTGCCCGTCCCCTAACCCTAACCCTAACCCTTACCCGAAGCCTTACCCTAACCTGTCCCCTAATCCTAACCCGTACGCTAACACTAACCCTTACCCTAACACGTACGCACACCCTAAACTGTTGTCAAATCCTATCCTGTACCCTAAACCTTCCCCGTTCCTGTCCCCTAACCCTAACCCTAACCCTTACCCGAAGCCTTACACTAACCTGTCCCCTAATCCTAACCCGTACGCTAACACTAACCCGTACCCTAACACATAGGCTCATTCTAAACCGTTCTGGTACACTAACCTGTACCCTAAACCGTCCCCATCCCCTAACCCTAACCCTAACCCTTACCCGGAGCCTTACCCTAACCCTTCCTCTAATCCTAAACCGTACGCTAACACTAACCCGTACCCTAACATGTTCGCTCACCCTAAACCATTATCTTAAACTAAGCTGTACCCTAAACAGTCCCCGTCTTCTAAACATAACCGTAACCCTAACCCTAACACTAACACTTACCCGAAGGCTTACCCTAACCCGTCCCCTAATCCTAAACCGTACGCTAACACTAACCCGTACCCTAACACGTACGCTCACCCTAAACCGTTGTCGTAGCCTAACCTGTACCCTAAACCCTCCCCATGCCCTAACACTTACCCTAACCCTAACCCTAACCTTAACCCTTACCCGAAGCTTAACCTAACCCGTCCCCTAATCCTAACCCGTTCGCTAACACTAACACATACCCTACCACGTACGCTCACCCTAAAGCAGTGTTGTACCCTAACGTGTACCCTAAACCGTTCCCGTGCCCTAACCCTAACCCTAACCATAACCAAAACCCTAACCCTTACCCGGAGCCTTACCCTAACCCGTCCCCTAATCCTAACCCGTACGCTAACACTAACCTGTGCCTTAACACGTACGCTCAACCTAAACCATTGTCGTACACTAACCTGTACCCTAAACCGTCCCCTAACCCTAACCCTAACCCTAACCCTTACCCGAAGCCTTACCCTAACCCGTCCTCTAATCCTAACCTGTACGCTAAGGGTAAACTGTGCCCTAACATGTACCCTCACCCTAAACCGTTGTCCTACCCTAACCTGTACTCTAAACCGTCCCCGTCCCCTAACCCTAACCAAAACCCTAACCCTAAACTTAACCCTTACTCGAAGCCTTACCCTAACCCGTCCACTAATCCTAACCCGTACGCTTACACTAACAATTATCCTAACACGTAAGCTCACCCTAAACCTTTGTCGTACCCTAACCTGTACCCTAAACCGTCCCCGTCCCCGTCCCCTAACCCTAACCCAAACCCTAACTCTTACCCGAAGCCTTACCGTAACCCATCCCATAATCCTAACCGATACGCTAAAACTAACCCATGCCCTAACACGTACGCTCACACTAAACCGTTGTCGTACCCTAACCTGTACGCTAAACCGTCCCCGTCCCGTAACCTTAACCCTAACCCTTACCCGAAGCCTTACCCTAACCCGTCCCTTAATCCTAACTCGTACACTAACACTAACACGTGCCCTAACACGTACGCTCAACCTAAAGCGTTGTCATACCCTAACCTGTACACTAAAGCGTCCCCGTCCCCTAACCCTAACCCTAACCCTAAGACTTACCCGAAGCCTTACCCTAACCTGTCCCCAAATCCTAACCCATACGCTAACACTAACCCATACACTAACACATACGCTCACCCTAAACCCTTGTTTTACCCTAACCTGTACCCTAAACTGTTCCCGTCCCCGTCCCCTAACCCTAACCCTAGCCCTAACCGTAACCCTTACCCGAAGCCTTACCCTATCCTGTCCCCTAATCCTAACCCGTACGCTAACACAAACCCGTACCCTAACACGTACGCTCAACCTAAACCATTGTCGTACCCTAACCTGTACCCTAAACCGTCCCCTAACCCTAACCCTTACCCGAAGCCTTACCCTAACCCGTCCTCTAATCCTAACCTGTACGCTAACAGTAAACTGTGCCCTAACATGTACGCTCACCCTAAACCGTTGTCCTACCCTAACCTGTACCCTAAACCATCCCAATCCCCGTCCACTAACCCTAACCCTAACCCTAACCCTTACCCTTATCCGAAGCCTTACCTTAACCCATCCCCTAATCCTAATCCGTACACTAACACTAACCCGTAAACTTACACGTACGCTCACCCTAAACCGTTGTCGTACACTAACATGTACCCTAAACCGTCCCCATACCCTAGCCCTAACCCTAACCCTAACCCTAACACTTACCCGAAACCTTACCCTAACTCGTCCCCTAATCCTAAGCCGTAGGCTAAAACTAACCCTTACCCTAACACGTACGCTCACACTAAACTGTGGTCGTACCCTAACCTGTACCCTAAACCGCCCCATCCCCTAACACTAACCCTAAACCTAACCCTAATCCTAACCCTTACCCGAAGCCTTACCCTAACCCGTCCCATAATCATAACCCGTACGCTAACACTAACCCGTGCCCTAACACGTAGGCTCACCATAAATCATTGTCGTACCCTAACCTGTACCCTAAACCATCCCCATCCCCGTCCCCGTCCCCTAAACCTAACCCTAACACTTACCCGAAGCCTTACCCTAACCTGTCCCCTAATCCTAACCCTTACGCTAACACTAACCTTGCCCTAACATGTACACTCACCCTAAACCGTTGTCTTACCCTAACCTGTACCCTAAACCGTCCCTGTAACCTAACCCTAACACTAACACTAACCCTAAACCGAACCCTTACACGAAGCCTTCCCCTAACCCGTCCCCTAACCCTAAACCGTACGCTAACCCTAACCCGTACCCTAACACGTACGCTCACCCTAAACCGCTGTCGTACCCTAAACTGCACCCTCAACCGTCCCCGTCCCCTAACCCTAACCCTAACCCTAACCCATCCCCTAATCCTAACCCGTACGCTAACTCTAAGCCATACCCTAACACGTACGCTCACCCTAAACCGTTCTCGTACACTAACCTGTAACCTAAACCGTCCCCGTCCCCTAACCCTAAACCTAACCCTTACCCGAAGCCTTACCTTAACCCGTCCTCTAATCCTAACCCGTACGCTAACTCTAAGCCGTACCCTAACACGTACGCTCACCTTAAACTGTTGTCATATACTAACATGTACCCTAAACCGTCCCCGTCTAATAACCCTAACCCTAACCCTAACCCTAACCCTAACCCTAGCTTTTACCCGAAGCCTTACCCTAACCGGTCCCCTAATCCGAACCCGTATGCTAACACTAACCCGTACCCTAACACGTACGCTCAACCTAAACTTTTGTCGTGCCCTAACCTGTACCCTAAACCGTCCCCATCCCCTAACCCTAACCCTAACCCTAACCCTAACCCTAACCCTTACCCGAAGCCTTACCCTAACCCGTCCCCTAATCCTAAACTGTACGCTGACACTAACACATACCCTAACACGTACGATCACCCTAAACCGTTGTCGTAACCTAACATGTACCCTAAACCGTCCCCGTCCCCGTCCCGTAACCATAACGCTAAGCCTAACCCTGAAGCTTACCCGAAGCCTTACCCTAACCCGTCCCCAATCCTAACCCGTACTGTAACACTAACCCGTACCCTAACACGTACACTCACCCTAAACCGTTGTCGTACCCTAACCTGTACCCTGAACCGTGTCCGTCCCCTAAACCTAACACTAAACCTAAACCTAACCCTAACCCTTACCCGAAGCCTTACCCTAACCCGTCCCCTAAACATAACCCGTACGAAAACACTAACACGTACCCTAACACGTACGGTCACCCTGAACCGTTGTCGTACACTAAACTGTACCCTAAACCGTCCCCGTCCCTTAACCCTAACCCTAACCCTAACCAAAACCCTAATCCTTACCCGAAGCCTTACCATAACCCGTCCCCTAATCCTAACCCATACATTAACACTAAACCGTAACCTAACACGTACGCTCAACCTAAACCGTTGTCGTACACTAACCTGTACCCTAAACCGTCCCTGTCCCCTACCCCTAACCATAACCCTAACCCTAACACTAACCCTTACCCGAAGCCTTACCCTAACCCGTACCCTAATCCTAACCCGTACGCTAACACTAACCCGTACACTAACACGTACGCTCACCGTAAACCGTTGTCGTACCCTAACTTGTAACCTAAACCGTCCCCGTCCCCTAACCCTAACCCTAACCCTAACCCTAACACTTACCCAAAGCCTTACCCTAACACGTCAACTAAACCTAAATCGTACGCTAACACTAACCCATGCCCTAACACGTACGCTCACCCTAAACCGTTGTCGTACACTAACCTGTACACTAAACTGTCCCTGTCCCCTAACCCTAACCCTAACCCTAACCCTAACCATTATGCAAAGCTTTACCCTAACCCGTCCCCCAATCCTAAACCATACGCTAACACTAACCCGTACCCTAACATGTACGCTCACCCTAAAGCATTCTCGTACCCTAAACTGTTCCCTAAACCATCCTCGTCCCCTAACCCTAACCCTAACCCTAACCCTAACCCTAGCTTTTACCCGAAGCCTTACACTAACCGGTCCACTAACCCTAACCCGTACGCTAACACTAACCAGTACCCTAACATGTACGCTCACCCTTAACCATTGTCGTACCCTAACCTATACCCTAAACCGTCCCCGTCCCCTAACCTAACCCTAACCCTAACCCTTACGTGAAGCCTTACCCTAACCTGTCCCCTAATCCTAAACCGTACGCTGACACTAACGCGTACCCTAACACGGACGCTCACCCTAAAATATTGTCGTACACTAAACTGTACCCTAATCCATCCCCGTCCCCGTCCCCGTCCCATAACCCTAACCCTAACCCAAACCCTAACCCTAACCCTTACCCAAAGCCTTACCCTAATCGGTCCCCTAATTCTAACCCGTATGATAACACTAACCCGTACCCTAACACGTACTCTCACCCTAAACCGTTGTCGTACCCTAACCTATACCCTAAACCGTCCTCGTCCCCGTCCCCTATCCCTAACCCTAACCCTAACCCTGAAGCTTACCCGAAGCCTTACCCTAACCCGTCCCCTAATTCTAACCCGTACGGTAACACTAACCCATACCCTAACACGTACGCTCACCCTAAACGGTTGTCGTACCCTAACCTGTACCCTAAACCGTGTCCGTCCCCTAAACCTAACCCTAACCCTAACCCTAACCTTAACCCTTACCCGAAGCCTTACCCTAAC
The DNA here is from genome assembly GCF_059928025.1 of Delphinapterus leucas. Lineage (NCBI taxonomy): Eukaryota > Metazoa > Chordata > Mammalia > Artiodactyla > Monodontidae > Delphinapterus > Delphinapterus leucas. The sequence goes on along the minus strand of NW_028322232.1, from coordinate 5,903,435 downwards.
CCGTCCCCTAATCCTAACCCGTACGCTAACACTAACACGTACCCTAACACTTACGGTCACCCTGAACCATTGTCGTACCCTAAACTGTACCCTAAACCGTCCCCGTCCCTTAACCCTAACACTAACCCTAAACCTAACCCTAACCCTAATCCTTACCCGAAGCCTTACCATAACCCGTCCCCTAATCCTAACCCGTACGCTAACACTAAACCGTAACCTAACACGTACGCTCACACTAAACCGTTGTCGTACCCTAACCTGTACCCTAAACCGTCCCTGGCCCCTAACCCTAACCCTAACACTAACCCTTACCCGAAGCCTAACACTAACCCGTCCCCTAATCCTAAGCCGTGCGCTAACAATTACCCATACCCCAACATGTACGCTCAACCTAAACCGTTGTCGTACCCTGAACTGTCCCCATCCCCTAACCCTAACCCTAACCCTAACCCTAACACTTACCCGAAGCCTTACCCTAACCCGTCCCCTAATCCTAACCCGTATGCTAACACTAACCCGTACCCTAACACGTACGCTCACCCTAAAACGTTGTTGTACCCTAACCTTTGCCCTAAACCATCCCCGTCCCCGTCCCCTAACCCTAGCGCTAACCCTTACCCAAAGCCTTACCCTAACACGTCCCCTAATCCTAACCCGTACGCTAACACTAAACCGTACCCTAACACGTACGCTCACTCTAAACCGTTGTCGTACCCTAAAATGTACCCTAAACCGTCCCCGTCCCCTAACCCTAACCCTAACCCTAACCCTTATCCGAAGCCTTACCATAAACTGTCCCCTAATCCTAAACCATATGCTAACACTAAGCCGTACCCTAACACGTATGCTCACCCTAAACAATTATCGTACCCTAAACTGTACCCTCAACCATCCCCGTGCCCTAACCCTAACCCTAACCCTAACACTAACCCTAAACCTTACCCGAAGCCTTACACTAACCCGTACCCTAATCCTAAACCGTACGCTGACACTAACACATAGCCTAACACGTACGCTCAACCTAAACCGTTTTCGTACACTAACCTGTACCCTAAACCGTGTCCGTCCCCTATACCTAACCCTAACCCTAACCCTAAACCTAACCCTTACCCGAAGCCTTACCCTTACCCGTCCCCTAATCCTAACCCGTACGCTAACCATAACACGTACCCTAAAACGTACGGTCACCCTGAAACATTGTCGTACCCTAAACTGTACCCTAAACCGTCCCCGTCCCTTAACCCTAACCCTAACCCTAACCCTAACCCTAATCCTTACCCGAAGCCTTAACATAACCCGTCCCCTAATCCTAACCCGTACACTAACATTAAATTGTAACCTAACACGTACGCTCACACTAAACCGTTGTCGTACCCTAACCTGTACCCTAAACCGTCCCCGTCCCCTAACCCTAACCGTAACCCTAACCCTATCACTAACGCTTACCCGAAGCCTAACACTAACCCGTCCCCTAATCCTAAGCCGTGCACTAACAGTAACACATACCCCAACATGTACGCTCACACTAAACCGTTGTCGTACCCTAACCTGTACCCTAAACCGTCCCCGTCCCCGTCCCCTAACCCTAAACCTAACCCTAACCGTAACACTTACCCGAAGCCTTACCTTAACACGTCCCCTAATCCTAACCCGTATGCTAACACTAACCCGTACCCTAACACGTACGCTCACCCTAAACCATTGTCCTAACCTAACCTGTACCCTAAACCGTCCCCGTCCCCGTCCCCTAAACCTAACCCTAACCCTAACCCTAACCATTCCCCGAAGCCTTACCCTAACCGTCCCCTAATCCTAACCCGTACGCTCACACTAACCCGTGCCCTAACAGGTACGCTCACCCTGAACAGTTGTCGTACCCTAACCTGTACCCTAAACCGTCCCCGTCCCCTAAACCTAACCCTAACCTCACCCTAATCCTAACCCTTACCCAAAGCCTTACCCTAACCCGTCCCCAAATCCTAACCCGTACACTAACACTAACCCGTGCCCTAAAACATACGCTCAACCTAAACCGTTGTCGTACCCTAACCTGTACCCTAAACCGTCCCCGTGCCCTAACCCTAACCCTAACCCTAACCCTAACCCTAAATCTAACCCTTACCCGAAGCCTTACCCTAACCCGTCCCCTAATCCTAACCCGTACGCTAACAATAACACATACCCTAAAACGTACGGTCACCCTGAACCATTGTCGTACCCTAAACTCTACCCTAAACCTTCCCCGTCCCTTAACCCTAACCCTAACCCTAACCCTAACCCTAACCCTAATCCTTTCCCGAAGCCTTAACATAACCCGTCTCCTAATCCTAACCCGTACGCTAATATTAAATCATAACCTAACACGTACGCTCACACTAAACCGTTGTCGTACCCTAACCTGTACCCTAAACCGTCCCTGTCCCCTAACCCTAACCGTAACCCTAACCCTAACACTAACCCTTACCCGGAGCCTAACACTAAACCGTCCCCTAATCCTAACCCGTACACTAACACTAAACCGTGCCCTAAAACATACGCTCAACCTAAACCGTTGTCGTACCCTAACCTGTACCCTATACCGTCCCCGTGCCCTAACCCTAACCCTAAGCCTAACCCTACCACTAAACCTTACCCGAAGCCTTACACTAAACCGTCCCCTAATCCTAAACCATACGCTGACACTAACACATAGCCTAACACGTACGCTCACCCTAAACCGTTGTCGTACCCTAAACTGTACTGTAAACCGTTTCCATCCCCTAACCCTAACCCTAACCCTAACCCTACCCCTACCCGAAGCCTTACCCTAACCCGTCCCCTAATCCTAACCCGTACGCTAACACTAACCCGTACCCTAACACGTACGCTCACCCTAAACTGTTGTCGTACCCTAACCTGTTCTCTAAAGCTTCCCCATCCCCTAACCCTAAACCTAACCCTAACACTTACCCTTACCCTAACCTTTACCCGAAGCCTTACATTATCCCGTCCCCAATCCGAACCCGTAGGCTAACACTAACCCGTGCCCTAAAACGTACGCTCACCTAAACCGTTGTCGTACCCTAACCTGTACCCTAAAACGTCCCCTAACTGTAACCCTAACCCTAACCCTAACCCTTACCCGAAACATTACCCTAACCCGTCCCCTAATCCGATTCCGTACGCTAACACTAACCCGTACCCTAACACGTACACCCACCCTAAAACGTTGTCGTCCCCTAACCTGTACCCTAAACCGTCCCCGTCCCCTACCCTAACCCTAACACTAACCCTAACCCTAACCCTTACCCAAAGCCTTACCCTAACATGTCACTTAATCCTAACCCGTACGCTAACACTAACCCGTGCCATAACACCTACGGTCACCCTAAACCTATGTCGTACCCTAACCTATACCCTAAACCGTCCCTGTCCCCATCCCCTAACCCTAAACCTAAACCTAACACTAACCCTTACCCAAGGCCTTACCCTAACCCATCCCCTAAACCTAACCCGTATGCTAACACTAACCCGTACCCTAACACGTACACTCACCCTAAACCGTTGTCCTACCCTAACCTGTACCGTAAACCGTCCCCGTCCCCTAACCGTAACACTAACCCTAAACCTTACCCTTACCCAAAGCCTTACCCTAACCCATCACCTAATCCTAACCCGTACGCTAACACTAACCCGTGCCCTAACACGTACGCTCACCCTAAACCGTTGTTGTACCCTAACCTGTACCCTAAACCGCCCCATCCCCTAACCCTAACCCTAAACCTAACCCTAATCCTAACCCTTACCCGAAGCCTTACCCTAACCCGTCCCATAATCATAACCCGTACGCTGACACTAACCCGTGCCCTAACACGTAGGCTCACCATAAATCATTGTCGTACCCTAACCTGTACCCTAAACCATCCCCATCCCCGTCCCCGTCTCCTAACCCTAACCCGAACCCTAAACCTAACCCTTACCCGAAGACTTACCCTAACCTGTCCCCTAATCCTAACACTTACGCTAACACTAACCCTTGCCCTAACAGGTACACTCACCCTAAACCGTTGTCTTACCCTAACCTGTACCCTAAACCATCCCTGTACCCTAACCCTAACCCTAACACTAACCCTAAACCGAAACCTTACCCGAAGCCTTCCCCTAACCCGTCCCCTAATCCTAAACCGTACGCTAACCCTAACCCGTGCCCTAGCACGTACGCTCACCCTAAACCGCTGTCGTACCCTAACCCTAACCCTAACCCTAAACCTTACCCGAAGCCTTCCCCTAACCCGTCCCCTAATCCTAACACATACGCTAACACTAACCCATGCCCTAAAACGAATGCTCACCCTAAACCGCTGTCGTACATTAACCTGTACCCTAAACCGTCCCCGTCCCCGTCCCCTAACCCTAACACTAAACCTAAACCTTACCCGAAGCCTTACTCAAACCCGTCCCCTAATCCTAACCCGTACGCTAACACTAACCCGTACCCTAACAGGTACGCTCACCCTAAAGCGTGGTCGTACCCTAACCTGTACACTAAACCGTCCCCGTCCCCGTTCCCTAACCCTAACCCTATCCCAAACCCTACCCCTTACCCGAAGCCTTACCCTAACCCGTCCCATAATCCTAAATAATACGCTAAAACTACCCCATGCCCTAACACATACGCTCACCCTAAACCGTTGTCGTACCCTAACCTGTACCCTAAACCGTCCCTGTAGCCTAACCCTAACCCTAACCCTAACCCTAACCCTTACCCGAAGCCTTACCCTAACCCGTCCCATAATCCTACCCCGTATGCTAACACTAACCCGTACCCTAACATGTACGCTCACCCTAAACCGTTGTCGTACCATAACCTGTACCCTAAACCGTCCCCGTCACCGTCCCCTAAACTTAACCCTAAACCTCACCCTTACCCGTAGCCTTACCCTAACCCGTCCCCTATTCCTAACCTATACGCTAACTCTAACCCGTACCCTAACATGTACGCTCACCCTAAAGAGTTGTCGTACACTAACCTCTACCCTAAACCGTCCCCGTCCCCGTCCCCTAACCCTAACCCTAACCCTAACCCTTACCCGAAGCCTTACCCTAACAAGTCCCCAATCCTAACCCGTACGCTAACACTAACACATACCCTAACACGTACGCTCACCCTAAACCGTTGTCGTACCCTACCCTATACCCTAAACAGTCCCCGTACCCTAACCCTAACCCTAACCCTAACCCTTACCCGAAGCCTTACCCTAACCCGTCCCCTAATCCTAACCCGTACGCTAACACTAAACCTTACCCTAACACGTACGCACACTCTAAACTGTTGTCATATCCTATCCTGTACCCTAAACCTTCCCCGTGCCCGTCCCCTAACCCTAACCCTAACCCTTACCCGAAGCCTTACCCTAACCTGTCCCCTAATCCTAACCCGTACGCTAACACTAACCCTTACCCTAACACCTACGTACACCCTAAACTGTTGTCAAATCCTATCCTGTACCCTAAACCTTCCCCGTTCCTGTCCCCTAACCCTAACCCTAACCCTTACCCGAAGGCTTACCCTAAACTGTCCCCTAATCCTAACCCGTACGCTAACACTAACCCGTGCCCTAACACATACGCTCACCCTAAAGCGTTGTTGTACCCTAACCTGTACCCTAAACCGTCCCCGTCCTCTAACCCTAACACTAACCCTAATACTAACCCTTACCCGAAGCCTTCCGTTAACCCGCCCCCTAATCCTAACCCGTACGCTAACGCTAACCCATACCCTAACACGTACGCTCACCCTAAACAGTTGTCGTACCCTAAACTGTACCCTAAACCGTCCCCATCCCCAAACCCTAACCCTAACCCTTACCCGAAGCCTTACACTAACCTGTCCCCTAATCCTAACCCGTACGCTAACACTAAGCCGTACCCTAACACATAGGCTCACTCTAAACCGTTCTCGTACACTAACCTGTACCCTAAACCGTCCCCATCCCCTAACCCTAACCCTAACCCTTACCCGGAGCCTTACCCTAACCCGTCCTCTAATCCTAAACCGTACGCTAACACTAACCCGTACCCTAACATGTTCGCTCACCCTAAACCGTTATCTTAACCTAAGCTGTACCCTAAACAGTCCCCGTCGCCTAAACATAACCGTAACCCTAACCCTAACACTAACACTTACCCGAAGGCTTACCCTAACCCGTCCCCTAATCCTAAACCGTACGCTAACACTAACCCGTACCCTAACACGTACGCTCAGCCTAAACCGTTGTCGTAGCCTAACCTGTACCCTAAACCCTCCCCATGCCCTAACACTTACCCTAAACCTAACCCTAACCCTAACCCTTACCCGAAGCCTTACCCTAACCCATCACCTAATCGGAACCCGTACGCTAACACTAACCCATACCCTATCACGTACGCTCACCCTAAACCGTTGTTGTACCCTAACCTGTACCCTAAACCCTCCCCATCCCCTAACCCTAACCCTAAACCTAACCCTAACCCTAACCCTTACCCGAAGCTTATCCTAACCCGTCCCCTAATCCTAATCCATTCGCTAACCCTAACACATACCCTACCACGTACGCTCACCCTAAAGCATTGTTGTACCCTAACGTGTACCCTAAACCGTTCCTGTGCCCTAACCCTAACCCTAAACCTAACCCAAACCCTAACCCTTACCCGGAGCCTTACCCTAACCCGTCCCCTAATCCTAACCCGTACGCTAACACTAACCTGTGCCCTAACACGTACGCTCAACCTAAACCATTGTCGTACCCTAACCTGTACCCTAAACCGTCCCCTAACCCTAACCCTAACCCTAAACCTTACCCGAAGCCTTACTCTAACCTGTCCTCTAATCCTAACCTGTACGCTAACAGTAAACTGTGACCTAACATGTACCCTCACCCTAAACCGTTGTCCTACCCTAACCTGTACTCTAAACCGTCCCCATCCCCTAACCCTAACCCAAACCCTAACCCTAAACTTAACCCTTACTCGAAGCCTTACCCTAACCCGTCCACTAATCCTAACCCGTACGCTTACACTAACAATTATCCTAACACGTACGCTCATCCTAAACCTTTGTCGTACCCTAAACTGTACCCTAAACCGTCCCGTCCCCGTCCCCGTCCGCTAACCCTAACCCTAACCCTAACCCTTACCCGAAGCCTTACCCTAACCCGTCCCCTAATCCTAACCCGTACGCTAACACTAACACTTATTCTAACACGTACGCTCATCGTAAACCGTTGTCGTACCCTAACCTGTAACCTAAACCGTCCCCGTCCCCTAAGCCTAACTCTAACCCTAACCGTAACCTTTACCCGAAGCCTTACCCTTTCCTGTCCACTAATCCTAACCCGTACGCTAACACTCACCCTTGCCCTAACACGTACACTCACCCTAAACCGTTGTCGTACCCTAACCTGTACCCTAAACCATCCCTGTACCCTAACCCTAACCATAACCCTAACCCTAACACTTACCCGAAGCCTTACCCTAACCCGTCCCATAATCCTAACCCGTACGCTAACACTAACCCGTACCCTAACTCGTACACTCACCGTAAACCATTGTCATACCCTAACCTGTACCCTAAACCATACCCGTCCCCTAACCCTAACCCTAACCCTAACCCTATCCATTACCCGAAGCCTTACCCTAACCAGTCCCCTAAGTCTAACCCGTACGCTAACACTAACAAGTGCCCTAACATGTACGCTCACCCTAAAGCGTGGTCGTACCCTAACCTGTACCCTAAACCGTCCCCGTCCCCGTGCCCTAACCCTAACCCAAACCCTAACTCTTACCCGAAGCCTTACCGTAAACCATCCCATAATCCTAACCGATACGCTAAAACTAACCCATGCCCTAACACGTACGCTCAGCCTAAACCGTTGTCGTACCCTAACCTGTATGCTAAACCGTCCCCGTCCCGTAGCCCTAACCCTAACCCTAACCCGAAGCCTTACCCTAACTCATCCCCTAATCCTAACGCGTACGCTAACTCTAACCTGTACCCTAACACGTACGCTCACCCTAAACCGTTGTCATACACTATCCTGTACCCTAAACTGTCCCCTTCCCCTAACCCTAACCCTAACCCTAAGCCTAACACTTGCCCGAAGCCTTACCCTAACCACTTCCCTAATCCTAACCCGTACGCTAACACTAAATCGTACCCTAACACGTACGCTCACACTAAACCTTTTGCGTACCCTAACCTATACCCTAAACCGTCCCCGTAACCTAACCCTAACTCTAACCCTAACCCTTACCCGAAGCCTTACCCTAACCCGTCCCCTAATCCTAACCCATACGCTAAAACTAACCCTTACCCTAACCCGTACGCGCACCCTAAACTGTTCTCATATCCTAACCTATACCCTAAACCTTCCCCGTCCCCGTCCACGTCCCCTAAACCTATCCCTAAGCCTAACCCTAACCCTTACCCGAAGCCTTACACTAACCCGTCCCCTAATCCTAACTCGTACGCTAACACTAACCCGTACCCTAACCCGTACGCTCACCCTAAACCGTTGTCGTACCCTAACCTGTACCCTAAACCGTCCCCATCCCCTAACCCTAAATCTAACTCTAACCCTAACACTTACCCGAAGCCTTACCCTAACCCGTCCCCTAATCCTAACTCGTACACTAACACTAACATGTGCCCTAACACGTACGCTCAACCTAAAGAGTTGTCGTACCCTAACCTGTACACTAAACCGTCCCCGTCCCCTAACCCTAACCCTAACCCTAACCCTAAGACTTACCCGAAGCCTTACCCTAACCTGTCCCCAAATCCTAACCCGTACGCTAACACTAACCCATACCCTAACACGTATGCTCACCCAAAAACGTTGTCGTACACTAACCTGTACCCTAAACAGTCCCCTAACCCTAACCCTAGCCCTAACCCTAACCCTTACCCGAAGCCTTACCCTAACCCGTCCCCTATTCCTAACCCGTACGCGAACACTAACACGTACCCTAACACGTACGCTCACTCTGAACCGTTGTTGTACACTAAACTGGACCCTAAGCCGTCCCCGTACCTTAACCCGAACCCTAACCCTAACCCTAACCCTAACCCTAACCCTAACCCTAACCCTTACTCGAAGCCTTCCCATAACCCGTAACCTAATGCTAACCCGTACGTTAACACTAACCCGTAACCTAACACGTACGCTCAGCCTAAACCGTTGTCGTATCCTAACCTGTACCCTAAACCGTCCCTGTCACCTAACCCTAACTGTAAACCTAACCCTAACACTAACCCTTACCCGAAGCCTTTCCCTAACCCGTCCCCTAATCCTAACCCGTACGCTAACACTAACTTGTACCCTAAAACGTATGCTCACACTAAACAGTTGTTGTACCCTAACCTGTACCCTAAACCGTCCCCGTCCCCTAACCATAACCCTAACCCTTACCCGACGCCTTACCCTAATCCTAACCTGTACGCTAACATTAACCCGTACCCTAACACTAACCCGTACCCTAACATGTACACTCACCCTAAACAGTTGTCGTACACTAAACTGTACCCTAAACCGTCCCCGTCCCCTAACCCTAACCCTAACCATAACCCTAACCCTAAACCTTACCCGAAGCCTTACCCTAACGCATCCCCTACTCCTAACCCATACGCTAACACTAACCCATACACTAACACATACGCTCACCCTAAACCCTTGTTGTACCCTAACCTGTACCCTAAACTGTCCCCGTCCCCGTCCCCTAACCCTAACCCTAGCCCTAACCGTAACCCTTACCCGAAGCCTTACACTAACCCGGCCCCTAATCCTAAATCGTACGCTAACACTAACCCGTACCCTAACATGTACGCTCACCCTAAAGCGTTGTCGTACCCTAACCTGTACCCTAAACCGTGTCCGTCCCCTAACCCTAACCCTAACGCTAACCCTTACCCGAAGCCTTAGCCTATCCCGTCCCGTAATCCTCACCCGTACGCTAACACAAACCCGTACCCTAACACGTACGCTCACCCTAAACGGTTGTCGTACACTAACCTGTACCCTAAACCCTCCCCATCCCCTAACCCTAACCCTAAACCTAACCCTAACCCTAACCCTTACGCGAAGCCTTACCGTAACCCATCACATAAACCGAACCCGTACGCTAACACTAACCCATACCCTACCACGTACGCTCACCCTAAACCGTTGTTGTACCCTAACCTGTACCCTAAACCCTCCACATCCCCTAACCCTAACCCTAAACCTAACCCTAACCCTAACACTTACCCGAAGCTTACCCTAACCCGTACCCTAATCCTAACCCGTTCGCTAACACTAACCCATACCCTACCACGTATGCTCACCTTAAACCGTTTTTGTACCCTAACCTGTACCCAAAACTGTTCCCGTGCCCTAACCCTAACCCTAACCCTAACCCTTACCCGAAGCTTACCCAAACCCGTACCCTAATCCTAACCCGTTCGCTAACACTAACCCGTACCCTAACACGTACGCTCACCCTAAACCGCTGTCGTACCCTAAACTGCACCCTCAACCGTGCCCGTCCCCTAACCCTAACCCTAAACCTAACCCGTCCCCTAATCCTAACCCGTACGCTAACTCTAAGCCATGCCCTAACACGTACGCTCACCCTAAACCGTTGTCGTACCCTAACCTGTACCCTGAACCGTGTCCGTCCCCTAAACCTAACACTAAACCTAAACCTAACCCTAACCCTTACCCGAAGCCTTACCCTAACCCGTCCCCTAAACATAACCCGTACGCGAACACTAACACGTACCCTAACACGTACGGTCACCCTGAACCGTTGTCGTACACTAAACTGTACCCTAAACCGTCCCCGTCCCTTAACCCTAACCCTAACCCTAACCCTAACCAAAACCCTAATCCTTACCCGAAGCCTTACCATAACCCGTCCCCTAATCCTAACCCATACATTAACACTAAACCGTAACCTAACACGTACGCTCACCCTAAACCGTTGTCGTACACTAACCTGTACCCTAAACCGTCCCTGTCCCCTACCCCTAACCATAACCCTAACCCTAACACTAACCCTTACCTGAAGCCTTACCCTAACCCGTGCCCTAATCCTAACCCGTACGCTAACACTAACCCGTACACTAACACGTACGCTCACCCTAAACCGTTGTCGTACCCTTACTTGTAACCTAAACCGTCCCCGTCCCCTAACCCTAACCCTAACCCTAACCTTAACACTTACCCAAAGCCTTACCCTAACACGTCAACTAAACCTAAATCGTACGCTAACACTAACCCATGCCCTAACACGTACGCTCACCCTAAACCGTTGTCGTACACTAACCTGTACCCTAAACTGTCCCTGTCCCCTAACCCTAACCCTAACCATTACGCAAAGCCTTACCCTAACCCGTCCCCCAATCCTAACCCGTACGCTAACACTAAACCGTACCCTAACATGTACGCTCACCCTAAACCGTTCTCGTACCCTAACCTGTTCCCTAAACCGTCCTCGTCCCCTAACCCTAACCCTAACCCTAACCCTAACCCTAACCCTAGCTTTTACCCGAAGCCTTACACTAACCGGTCCCCTAACCCTAACCCGTACGCTAACACTAACCAGTACCCTAACATGTACGCTCACCCTTAACCATTGTCGTACCCTAACCTGTACCCTAAACCGTCCCCGTCCCCTAACCTAACCCTAACCGTAACCCTTACGCGAAGCCTTACCCTAACCTGTCCCCTAATCCTAAACCGTACGCTGACACTAACACGTACCCTAACACGGACGCTCACCCTAAAACATTGTCGTACACTAAACTGTACCCTAATCCGTCCCCGTCCCTGTCCCCTAACCCTAACCCTAACCCTAACCCAAACCCTAACCCTAACCCTTACCCAAAGCCTTACCCTAATCGGTCCCCTAATCCTAACCCGTATGCTAACACTAACCCGTCCCCTAACACGTAATCTCACCCTAAACCGTTGTCGTACCCTAACCTATACCCTAAACCGTCCCCGTACCCGTCCCCTATCCCTAACCCTAAGCCTAACCCTGAAGCTTACCCGAAGCCTTACCCTAACCCGTCCCCTAATTCTAACCCGTACGGTAACACTAACCCGTACCCTAACACGTACGCTCACCCTAAACGGTTGTCGTACCCTAACCTGTACCCTAAACCGTGTCCATCCCCTAAACCTAACCCTAACCCTAACCCTAACCTTAACCCTTACCCGAAACCTTACCCTAACCCGTCCCCTAATCCTAACCCGTACACTAACACTAACACGTACCCTAACACTTACGGTCACCCTGAACCATTGTCGTACCCTAAACTGTACCCTAAACCGTCCCCGTCCCCTAACCCTAACCCTAACCCTAACCCTAACCCTAACACTTACCCGAAGCCTTACCCTAACCCGTCCCCTAATCCTAAACTGTACGCTGACACTAACACGTACCCTAACACGTACGATCACCCTAAACCGTTGTCGTAACCTAACCTGTACCCTAAACCGTCCCCGTCCCTGTCCCCTAACCATAACGCTAAGCCTAACCCTGAAGCTTACCCGAAGCCTTACCCTAACCCGTCCCCAATCCTAACCCGTACTGTAACACTAACCCGTACCCTAACACGTACACTCACCCTAAACCGTTGTCGTACACTAACCTGTACCCTAAACCGTGCCCATCCCCTAAACCTAACACTAAACCTAAACCTAACCCTAACCCTTACCCGAAGCCTTACCCTAACCCGTCCCCTAAACATAACCCGTACGCGAATACTAACACGTACCCTAACACGTACGGTCACCCTGAACTGTTGTCGTACACTAAACTGTACCCTAAACCGTCCCCGTCCCTTAACCCTAACACCTAGCCCTAACCCTAACCAAAACCCTAATCCTTACCCGAAGCCTTCCCATAACCCGTCCCCTAATCCTAACCCATACATTAACACTAAACCGTAACCTAACACGTACGCTCACCCTAAACCGTTGTCATACACTAACCTGTGCCCTAAACCGTCCCTGTCCCCTACCCCTAACCATAACCCTAACCCTAACACTAACCCTTACCCGAAGCCTTACCCTAACCCGCCCCCTAATCCTAACCCGTACGCTAACACTAACACGTACACTAACACGTACGCTCACCCTAAACCGTTTTCGTACCCTTACTTGTAACCTAAACCGTCCCCGTCCCCTAACACTAACCCTAACCCTAACCCTAACGCTTACCCAAAGCCTTACCCTAACACATCAACTAAACCTAAATCGTACGCTAACACTAACCCATGCCCTAACACATACGCTCACCCTAAACCGTTGTCGTACACTAACCTGTACCCTAAACTGTCCCTGTCCCCTAACCCTAACCCTAAGCCTAACCCTAACCATTACGCAAAGCCTTACCCTAACCCGTCCCCCAATCCTAACCCGTACGCTAACACTAACCCGTACCCTAACATGTACACTCACCCTAAACCTTTCTCATACCCTAACCTGTTCCCTAAACCGTCCTCGTCCCCTAACCCTAAGCCTAACCCTAACCCTAAACCTAACCCTAGATTTTACCCGAAGCCTTACACTAACCGGTCCCGTAACCCTAACCCGTACGCTAACACTAACCAGTACCCTAACATGTACGCTCACCATTAACAATTGTCGTACCCTAACCTGTACCCTAAACCGTCCCCGTCCCCTAACCTAACCCTAACCCTAACCCTTACACGAAGCCTTACCCTAACCTGTCCCCTAATCCTAAACCATACGCTGACACTAACACGTACCCTAACACGGACGCTCACCCTAAAACATTGTCATACACTAAACTGAACCCTAATCCGTCCCCGTCCCCGTCCCCGTCCCCTAACCCTAACCCTAACCCAAACCCTAACCCTAACCCGTACCCAAAGCGTTACCTTAATCGGTCCCCTAATCCTAACCCGTATGCTAACACTAACCCGTCCCCTAACACGTACTCTCACCCTAAACGGTTGTCGTACCCTAACCTATACCCTAAACCGTCCCCGTCCCCGTCCCCTCTCCCTAACCCTAACCCTAACCCTGAAGCTTACCCGAAGCCTTACCCTAACCCGTCCCCTAATCCTAACCTGTACGCTAACACTAAACCGTAACCTATCACGTACGCTCACACTAAACCGTTGTCGTACCCTTACCTGTACCCTAAACCGTCCCTGGCCCCTAACCCTAAATCTAACACTAACCCTTACCCGAAGCCTAACACTAACCCGTCCCCTAATCCTAAGCCGTGCGCTAACAATAACCCATAACCCAACATGTACACTCAACCTAAACGGTTGTCGTACCCTAAACTGTCCCCATCCCCTAACCCTAACCCTAACCCTAACCCTAACCCTTACCCGAAGCCTTACCCTAACCCGTCCCCTAATCCTAACCCGTATGCTAACACTAACCCGTACCCTAACACGTACGCTCACCCTAAAACGTTGTTGTACCCAAACTTTTGCCCTAAACCGTCCCCGTCCCCGTCCCCTAACCCTAACGCTAACCCTTACCCAAAGCCTTACCCTAACCCGTCCCCTAATCCTAACCCGTACGCTAACACTAAACCGTACCTTAACACGTACGCTCACTCTAAACCGTTGTCGTACCCTAAACTGTACCCTAAACCGTCCCCGTCCCCTAACCCTAACCCTAACCCTAACCCTTACCCGAAGCCTTACCGTAACCTGTCCCCTAATCCTAACCCATTGCTAACACTAAGCCGTACCCTAACACGTATGCTCGCCCTAAACCATTGTCGTACCCTAACCTGTACCCTAAACCATCCCCGTGCCCTAACCCTAACCCTATCCCTAACCCGAACCCTAACCCTAACCCTTACTCGAAGCCTTCCCATAACCCGTCCCCTAATGCTAACCCGTACGTTAACACTAACCCGTAACCTAACACGTACGCTCACCCTAAACCGTTGTCGTACCCTAACCTGTGCCCTAAACCGTCCCTGTCCCCTAACCCTAACAGTAAACCTAACCCTAACACTAACCCTTACCCGAAGCCTTTCCCTAACCCGTCCCCTAATCCTAACCCGTATGCTAACACTAACTTGTACCCTAAAACGTACGCTCACCCTAAACCGTTGTTGTACCCTAACCTGTACCCTAAACCGTCCCCGTCCCCTAACCATAACCCTAACCCTAAACTTATCCCTAACCCTTACCCGACGCCTTACCCTAATCCTAACCTGTACGCTAACACTAACCCGTACCCTAATATGTACGCTCACCCTAAACAGTTGTCGTACACTAAACTGTACCCTAAACCGTCCCCGTCCCCTAACCCTAACCCTAAACCTAACCCTAACCCTAAACCTTACCCGAAGCCTTACCCTAACGCATCCCCTACTCCTAACCCATACGCTAACACTAACCCATACACTAACACATACGCTCACCCTAAACCCTTGTTGTACCCTAACCTGTACCCTAAACTGTCCCCGTCCCGCTCCCCTAACCCTAACCCTAGCCCTAACCGTAACCCTTACCCGAAGCCTTACCCTAACCCGTCCCCTAATCCTAAATCGTACACTAACCCTAACCCGTACTCTAACATGTACGCTCACCCTAAAGTGTTGTCGTACCCTAACCTGTACCCTAAACCGTATCCGTCCCCTAACCCTAACCCTAACCCTAACCCTTACCCGAAGCCTTACCCTATCCCGTCCCCTAATACTAACCCGTACGCTAACACAAACCCGTACCCTAACACGTACGCTCACCCTAAAAGGTTGTCGTACCCTAACCTGTACCCTAAACCCTCCCCATCCCCTAACCCTAACCCTAAACGTAACCCTAACCCTAACCCTTACGCGAAGCCTTACCCTAGCCCATCAGATAAACCGAACCCGTACGCTAACCCTAAACCATACCCTACCACGTACGCTCACCCTAAACCCTTGTTGTACCCTAACCTGTACCCTAAACCCTCCACATCCCCTAACCCTAACCCTAAACCTAACCCTAACCCTAACCCTTACCCGAAGCTTACCCTAACCCGTACCCTAATCCTAACCCGTTCGCTAACACTAACCCATACCCTACCACGTACGCTCACCCTAAACCGTTTTTGTACCCTAACCTGTACCCTAAACTGTTCCCGTGCCCTAACCCTAACCCTAACCCTAACCCAAACCCTAACCCTTACCCAAAGCCTTACCCTAACCCATCCCCGAATCCTAACCCGTACGCTAACACTAACCTCTGCCCTAACTCGTACGCTCAACCTAAACCATTGTCGTACCCTAACCTGTACCCTAAACCGTCCCCTAACCCTAACCCTAACACTAAACCTTACCCGAAGCCTTACCCTAACACGTCCTCTAATCCTAACATGTACGCTAACAGTAAACTGTGCCCTAACATGTACGCTCACCCTAAACCGTTGTCCTACCCTAACCTGTACCCTAAACCGTCCCCGTCCCCGTCCCCTAACCCTAACCCTAACCCTTACCCGCAGCCTTATCCTAACCCGTACCCTAATCATAACCTGTAGGCTAACACTAACCCGTACCCTAAAACGCACACTCACCCTAAACCGTTTTCGTACACTAACCTGTACCCTAAACCGTCCCCGTCCACTAAACCTAACCCTAACCCTAACCCTAACCCTTACCCGAAGCCTTACCCTAACACTTCCCCTAATCCTAACCCGTACGCTAACACTAACCCGTACCCTAACACGTATGCTCAACCTAAACGGTTGTTGTACCCTAACCTGTACCCTAAACCGTCCCCGTCCCCTAAACCTAACCCTAACCCTAACCCAAACCCTTACCCAAAGCCTTACCCTAAACGGTCCCCTAATCCTAACCCGTACGCTAACACTAACAAGTACCCAAACACGTACGCTCACCATAAACCGTTGTCGTACCCTAACCTGTACCCTAAACTCTCCCCGTCCCCATCCCCTAAGCTTAACCCTAACCCTAACCCTTACCCAAAGCCTTACACTAACCCCTCCCCTAATCCTAACCCGTACGCTAACACTAAACCATACCCTAACACGTACACTCACCCTAAATCGTTGTTGTATCCTAACCTGAACCCTAAACCGTCCCCGTCCCCGTCCCCTAACCCTAAACCTAACCGTAAACTTAACCCTTACCCGAAGCCTTACCCTAACACGTCCCCTAATCATAACCCGTACGCTAACACTAACCCGTACCCTACCACGTACGCTCACCCGAAACCGTTGTCGTAACCTAACCTGTACCCTAAACCCTCCCCATCCCCTAACCCTAACCCTAAACCTAACCCTAACCCTAGCCCTTACGCGAAGCCTTACCCTAACCCATCACATAAACCGAACCCGCACGCTAACACTAAACCATACCCTACCACGTACGCTCACCCTAAACCCTTGTTGTACCCTAACCTGTACCCTAAACCCTCCACATCCCCTAACCCTAACCCTAAACCTAACCCTAACCCTAACCCTTACCCGAAGCTTACCCTAACCCGTACCCTAATCCTAACCTGTTCGCTAACACTAACCCATACCCTACCACGTACGCTCACCCTAAACCGTTTTTGTACCCTAACCTGTACCCTAAACTGTTCCCGTGCCCTAACCCTAACCCTAACCCTAACCCAAACCCTAACCCTTACCCGAAGCCTTACCCTAACCCGTCCCTGAATCCTAACCCGTACGCTAACACTAACCTCTGCCCTAACTCGTACGCTCAACCTAAACCATTGTCGTACCCTAACATGTACCCTAAACCGTCCCCTAACCCTAACCCTAACACTAAACCTTACCCGAAGCCTTACCCTAACCCGTCCTCTAATCCTAACATGTACGCTAACAGTAAACTGTGCCCTAACATGTACGCTCATCCTAAACCGTTGTCCTACCCTAACCTGTACCCTAAACCATCCCAATCCCCTTCCCCTAACCCTAACCCTAACCCTAACCCTTACCCTTACCCGAAGCCTTACCTTAACCCATCCCCTAATCCTAATCCGTACACTAACACTAACCCGAAACCTAACACGTACGCTCACCCTAAATCGTTGTCGTACCCTAACATGTACCCTAAACTGTCCCCATCCCCTAGCCCTAACCCTAACCCTAACACTTACACTTACCCGAAACCTTACCCTAACTCGTCCCCTAATCCTAAGCCGTAGGCTAAAACTAACACTTACCCTAACACGTACGCTCACACTAAACTGTGGTCGTACCCTAACCTGTACCGTAAACCGCCCCATCCCCTAACCCTAACCCGAACCCTAACCCTAACCCTTACCCGAAGACTTAACCTAACCTGTCCCCTAATCCTAACACTTACGCTAACACTAACCCTTGCCCTAACATGTACACTCACCCTAAACCGTTGTCTTACCCTAACCTGTACCCTAAACCGTCCCTGTACCCTAACCCTAACCCTAACACTAATCCTAAACCGAACCCTTACCCGAAGCCTTCCCCTAACCCGTCCCCTAATCCTAAACCGTACGCTAACCCTAACCCGTGCCCTAGCACGTACGCTCACCCTAAACCGCTGTCGTACCCTAAACTGTACCCTAAACCGTCCCCGTCCCCTAACCCTAACCCTAACCCTAAACCTTACCCGAAGCCTTCCCTTAACCCGTCCCCTAATCCTAACCCGTACGCTAACTCTAAGCCATACCCTAACACGTACGCTCACCCTAAACCGTTCTCGTACACTAACCTGTAACCTAAACCGTCCCCGTCCCCTAACCCTAACCCTTACCCGAAGCCTTACCTTAACCCGTCCTCTAATCCTAACCCGTACGCTAACAGTAAACTGTGCCCTAACATGTACGCTGAACCTAAACCATTGTCCTACCCTAACCTGTACCCTAAACCGTCCCCCTCCCCTAACCCTAACCCTAACCCTAACCCTAAACCTAACCCTTACCCGAAGCCTTACCATAAACCGTCCTCTAATCCTAACCCGTACGCTAACAGTAAACTGTGCCCTAACATGTACGCTGAACCTAAAACATTGTCCTAACCTAACCTGTACCCTAAACCGTCCCCCTCCCCTAACCCTAACCCTAACCCTAACCCTAACCCTTACACCAAGCCTTACCCTAAACCGTGCCCTAATCCTAACCCGTACGCTAACACTAACCCATACCCTAACACGTACGCTCACCCTAAACCACTGTCATACACTAACCTGTACCCTAAACCGTCCCCGTCCCCGTCCCCTAACCCTAACCCTAACCCTAAACCTAACCCTTACCCGAAGCCTTACCCTAACCCGTCCCCTAATCCTAACCCGTACGCTAACACTAACCCGTGCCCTAACACGTACGCTCACCCTAAAGTGTGGTTGTACCCTAACCAGTACACTAAACCGTCCCCGTCCCCGTTCCCTAACCCTAACCCTAACCCAAACCCTAAGCCTTACCCGAAGCCTTACCCTAACCCGTCTCATAATCCTAACCGATACGCTAAAACTAACCCATGCCCTAACACATACGCTCACCCTAAACCGTTGTTGTACCCTAACCTGTACCCTAAACCGTCCCCGTCCCCTAACCCTAACCCTAATCCTTACCCGAAGCCTTACACTAACCCGTCCCCTAATCCTAACCCATACGCTAACTCTAACCCGTATCCTAACACGTACGCTCACCCTACACCATTCTCATACACTAACCTGTACCCTAAACCATCCCCGTCAACTAACCTTAACCCTAACCCTTACCCGAAGCCTTACCATAACCCGTCCTCTAATCCTAACCCGTACGCTAACAGTAAACTGTGCCCTAAAATGTACGCTCAACCTAAACCATTGTCCTACCCTAACTTGTACCCTAAACCGTCCCCGTCCCCTAAGCCTAACCCTAAACCTAGCCCTAAACCTAAACCTTACCCCAAGCCTTACCCTAACCCGACCCTTAATCCTAACCCGTACGCTAACACTAACCCATACCCTAACACGCACGCTCACCCTAAATCTTTGTCGTACCCTAACATGTACCCTAAACCGTCCCCGTCCCCTAACCCTAACCCTAACCCTAACCCTAACACTTACCCGAAGCATTACACTAACCCGTCCCCTAATCCTAATCCGTACGCTAACACTAACCCGTGTCCTAACACGTACCCTCACCCTAAACCGTTGTCGTACCCTAACCTGTACCCTAAACCGTCACCGTCCCCTAGCCCTAACCCTAACCCTAACCCTTACGCGAAGCCTTACCCTAACCCGTCCCCAATCCTAACCCGTACGCTAACACTAACAAGTACCCTAACACATACGCTCACCCTAAACTGTTGTCGTACACTAACCTGTAACCTAAACCGTCCCCGTCCCCTAACCCTAACCCTAACCCTAACCCTAACCCTAACCCTTACCCGAAGCCTTACCCTAATCTGTCCCCTAATCATAACCCATATGCTAACACTAACCCTTGCCCTAACACGTACACTCACCCTAAACCATTGTCGTACCCTAACCTGTACCCTGAACCGTCCCTGTACCCTAACCCTAACCCTAACTCTAACCCTAACCCTAACCCTAACCTTACCCGAAGCCTTACCCTAACCCGTCCCATAATCCTAACCCGTACGCTAACACTAACCCGTACCCTAACACGTACGCTCACCCTAAACCGTTGACGTACCCTAACCTGTACCCTAAACCGTCCCTGTCCCCTAACCCTAACCCTAACCCTTACCAGAAGCCTTACCCTAACCCGTCCCGTAATCCTAACCCGTACACTAACACTAACCCGTACCCTAACACGTACGCTCACCCTAAAACCTTGTCGTACCCTAACCTGTACCCTAAATCGTCCCTGTCCCCTAACCCTAACCCTAACCCTAAACTTAAACCTTACCCGAAGCCTTACCCTAACCGGTCCCCTAAACCTAACCCGCACGCTAACACTAACCCGTGCCCTAACACGTACGCTCACCCGAAACATTTGTCGTACACTAAGCTGTACCCTAAACCGTCCCCATTACCTAACACTAACCCGAACCCTCACCATAACCCTAAACCTTACCCGAAGCCTTACCCTAACCCGTCCCCTAATCCTAACCGTACGCTAACACTAATCCGTGCCCTAACACGTACGCTCACCCTAAAGCGTTGTCGTACCCTAACCTGTACCCTAAACCGTTCCTGTCCCCGTACCCTAACCCTAACCCTAACCCAAACCCTAACCGTTACCCGAAGCCTTACACTAACCCATCCCATAATCCTAAACGCTACGCTAACACTAACCTGTGCCCTAACACGTACGCTCACCCTAAACCGTTGTCGTACATTAACCTGTACCCTAAATCGTCCCTGTCCCCTAACCCTAACCCTAACCCTAATCCTTACCCGAAGCCTTACCCTAACTCGTCCCCTAATTCTAACCCGTATGCTAACACTAACCTGTATCCTAACACATACGCTCACCCTAAAACTTTGTCGTACACTAAGCTGTACCCAAAATCGTCCCCGTCCCCTAACCCTAAACCTAACCCTTACACAAAGCCTTACCCTAACCCGTCCCCTAATCCTAACCCGTACGCTAACACTAACCCGTAACCTAACCCGTATGCTCAACCTAAACCGTTCTCATACACTAACCTGTACCCTAAACCGTCCCGTCCCGGTCCCCTAAACCTAGCCCTTACCCGAAACCTTACCCTAACATGTCCCCTATTCCTAACCCGTACGCTAACACTATCCCGTACCCTTACACGTACGCTCACCTTAAAACGTTGTCGTACACTAACCTGTAACCTAAACCGTCTCCGTCCCCTAACCCTAACCCTAAACCTAGCCCTAAATCTAAACCTTACCCCAAGCCTTACCCTAACCCGACCCTTAATCCTAACCCATACGCTAACACTAACCCATACCCTAACACGCACGCTCACCCTAAAACTTTGTCGTACCCTAACATGTACCCTAAACCGTCCCCGTCCCCTAACCCTAACCCTAACCCTAACCCTAACACTTACCCGAAGCATTACACTAACCCGTCCCCTAATCCTAATCCGTACGCTAACACTAACCCGTGTCCTAACACGTACCCTCACCCTAAACCGCTGTCGTACCCTAACCTGTACCCTAAACCGTCACCGTCACCTAGCCCTAACCCTAACCCTAACCCTTACGCGAAGCCTTACCCTAACCCGTCCCCAATCCTAACCCGTACGCTAACACTAACAAGTACCCTAACACATACGCTCACCCTAAACTGTTGTCGTACACTAACCTGTAACCTAAACCGTCCCCGTCCCCTAACCCTAAACCTAACCCTAACCCTAACCCTAACCCTTACCCGAAGCTTTACCCTAATCTGTCCCCTAATCCTAACCCGTATGCTAACACTAACCCTTGCCCTAACACGTACACTCACCCTAAACCATTGTCGTACCCTAACCTGTACCCTGAACCGTCCCTGTACCCTAACCCTAACCCTAACTCTAACCCTAACCCTAACCCTAACACTTACCCGAAGCCTTACCCTAACCCGTCCCATAATCCTAACCCGTACGCTAACACTAACCCGTACCCTAACACGTACGCTCACCCTAAATCGTTTTCGTACCCTAACCTGTACCCTAAACCATCCCCGTCCCCTAACCCTAACCCTAACACTATCCCTAACCCTTACCCGAAGCCTTACCCTAACTCGGTCCCCAATTCTAAACCATACGCTAACACTAACCCGTACCCTAACACGTACGCTCACCCTAAAACTTTGTCGTACCCTAACCTGTACCCTAAGTCGTCCCCTTCCCCTAAGCCTAACCCTAACCCTACTACTTACCCGAAGCCTTACCCTAAACCGTCCCCTAATCCTAACCCTTACGCTAACACTAACCCGTGCCCTAAAACAAATGCTCACCCTAAACTGCTGTCGTACACTAACCTGTACCCTAAACCGTCCCCGTCCCCTAACCCTAACCCTAAACCTAACCCTTACCCGAAGCCTTACCCTAACCCGTCCCCTAATCCTAACCCGTACGCTAACACTAACACGTGCCCTAACATGTACGCTCACCCTAAAGCGTGGTCGTACCCTAACCTGTACACTAAACCGTCCCCGTCCCCGTTCCCTAACCCTAACCCTATCCCAAACCCTACCCCTTACCCGAAGCCTTACCCTAACCCGTCCCATAATCCTAAATAATACGCTAAAACTACCCCATGCCCTAACACATACGCTCACCCTAAACCGTTGTCGTACCCTAACCTGTACCCTAAACCGTCCCTGTAGCCTAACCCTAACCCTAACCCTAACCCTAACCCTTACCCGAAGCCTTACCCTAACCCGTCCCATAATCCTACCCCGTACGCTAACACTAACCCGTACCCTAACACGTACGCTCACCCTAAACCGTTGTCGTACCCTAACCTGTACCCTAACCGTCCCCGTCCCCGTCCCCTAACCCTAACCCTAACCCTCACCCTTACCCGTAGCCTTACCCTAACCCGTCCCCTAATCCTAACCCGTACGCTAACACTAACCCTTACCCTAACACGTACGCTCACCCTAAACTGTTGTCGTACCCTAACCTGTACCCTAAACCTTCCCTGTGCCTGTCCCCTAACCCTAACCCTAACCCTTACCCGAAGCCTTACCCTAACCTGTCCCCTAATCCTAACCCGTACACTAACACTAACCCTTACCCTAACACGTACGCACACCCTAAACTGTTGTCATACCCTATCCTGTACCCTAAACCGTCCCCGTCCCCGTCCCCTAACCCTAACCCTAACCCTTACCCGAAGCCTTACCCTAACCCGTCCCCTAATCCTAACCCGTACGCTAACCCTAACCCGTACCCTAACACGTACGCTCACCCTAAACCGTTGTCGTACCCTAAACTGTACCCTAAACCGTCCCCATCCCCAAACCCTAACCCTAACCCTTACCCGAAGCCTTACACTAACCTGTCCCCTAATCCTAACCCGTACGCTAACACTAACCCGTACCCTAACACATAGGCTCACTCTAAACCGTTCTCGTACACTAACCTGTACCCTAAACCGTCCCCATCCCCTAACCCTAACCCTAACCCTTACCCGGAGCCTTACCCTAACCCGTCCTCTAATCCTAAACCGTACGCTAACACTAACCCGTACCCTAACATGTTCGCTCACCCTAAAACGTTATCTTAAATTAAGCTGTACCCTAAACAGTCCCCGTCGCCTAAACATAACTGTAACCCTAACCCTAACACTAACACTTACCCGAAGGCTTACCCTAACCCGTCCCCTAATCCTAAACAGTACGCTAACACTAACCCGTACCCTAACACGTACGCTCACCCTAAACCGTTGCCGTACCCTAACCTGTACCCTAAACCCTCCCCATGCCCTAACACTTACCCTAAACCTAACCCTAACCCTAACCCTTACCCGAAGCCTTACCCTAACCCATCACCTAATCGTAACCCGTACGCTAACACTAACCCATACCCTATCACGTACGCTCACCGTAAACCGTTATTGTACCCTAACCTGTACCCTAAACCCTCCCCATCCCCTAACCCTAACCCTAAACCTAACCCTAACCCTAACCC
The DNA here is from genome assembly GCF_059928025.1 of Delphinapterus leucas. Taxonomy (NCBI): domain Eukaryota; kingdom Metazoa; phylum Chordata; class Mammalia; order Artiodactyla; family Monodontidae; genus Delphinapterus; species Delphinapterus leucas. The sequence goes on along the minus strand of NW_028322232.1, from coordinate 5,878,893 downwards.
TTACCCGAAGCTTACCCTAACCCGTCCCCTAATCCTAACCCGTTCGCTAACACTAACACATACCCTACCACGTACGCTCACCCTAAAGCATTGTTGTACCCTAACGTGTACCCTAAACCGTCCCCGTGCCCTAACCCTAACCCTAACCCTAACCCAAACCCTAACCCTTACCCGGAGCCTTACCCTAACCCGTCCCCTAATCCTAACCCGTACGCTAACACTAACCCATACCCTAACACGCACGCTCACCCTAAATCTTTGTCGTACCCTAACATGTACCCTAAACCGTCCCCATCCCCTAACCCTAACCCTAACCCTAACCCTAACACTTACCCGAAGCATTACACTAACCCGTCCCCTAATCCTAACCCGTACGCTAAAACTAACCCGTGCCCTAACACGTACGCTCACCCTAAAGTGTGGTCGTACCCTAACCAGTACACTAAACCGTCCCCATCCCCGTTCCCTAACCCTAACCCTAACCCAAACCCTAAGCCTTACCCGAAGCCTTACCCTAACCCGTCCCATAATCCTAACCGATACGCTAAAACTAACCCATGCCCTAACACATACGCTCACCCTAAACTGTTGTCATACCCTAACCTGTACCCTAAACCTTCCCCGTTCCTGTCCCCTAACCCTAACCCTAACCCTTACCCGAAGCCTTACCCTAACCTGTCCCCTAATCCTAACCCGTACGCTAACACTAACCCGTACCCTAACACGTACGCTCACCCTAAAGAGTTGTCGTACCCTAACCTGTACCCTAAACCGTCCCCGTCCCCTAACCCTAACACTAACCCTAATACTAACCCTTACCCGAAGCCTTCCGTTAACCCGCCCCCTAATCCTAACCCGTACGCTAACCCTAACCCGTACCCTAACACGTACGCTCACCCTAAACCGTTGTCGTACCCTAAACTGTACCCTGAACCGTCCCCATCCCCAAACCCTAACCCTAACCCTTACCCGAAGCCTTACACTAACCTGTCCCCTAATCCTAACCCGTACGCTAACACTAACCCGTACCCTAACACATAGGCTCACTCTAAACCGTTCTCGTACACTAACCTGTACCCTAAACCGTCCCCATCCCCTAACCCTAACCCTAACCCTTACCCGGAGCCTTACCCTAACCCGTCCTCTAATCCTAAACCGTACGCTAACACTAACCCGTACCCTAACATGTTCACTCACCCTAAACCGTTATCTTAACCTAAGCTGTACCCTAAACAGTCCCCGTCGCCTAAACATAACCGTAACCCTAACCCTAACACTAACACTTACCCGAAGGCTTACCCTAACCCGTCCCCTAATCCTAAACCGTACGCTAACACTAACCCGTACCCTAACACGTACGCTCACCCTAAACCGTTGTCGTAGCCTAACCTGTACCCTAAACCCTCCCCATGCCCTAACACTTACCCTAAACCTAACCCTAACCCTAACCCTAACCCTTACCCGAAGCCTTACCCTAACCCATCACCTAATCGTAACCCGTACGCTAACACTAACCCGTACCCTATCACGTACGCTCACCCTAAACCGTTGTTGTACCCTAACCTGTACCCTAAACCCTCCCCATCCCCTAACCCTAACCCTAAACCTAACCCTAACCCTAACCCTTACCCGAAGCTTATCCTAACCCGTCCCCTAATCCTAACCCGTTCGCTAACACTAACACATACCCTACCACGTACGCTCACCCTAAAGCATTGTTGTACCCTAACGTGTACCCTAAACCGTTCCCGTGCCCTAACCCTAACCCTAACCCTAACCCAAACCCTAACCCTTACCCGGAGCCTTACCCTAACCCGTCCCCTAATCCTAACCCGTACGCTAACACTAACCTGTACCCTAACACGTACGCTCACCCTAAACCATTGTCGTACCCTAACCTGTACCCTAAACCGTCCCCTAACCCTAACCCTAACCCTAACACTTACCCGAATCCTTACCCTAACCCGTCCTTCTAATCCTAACCCGTACGCTAACACTAAACCGTACCCTAACATGTACCCTCACCCTAAACCGTTGTCCTACCCTAACCTGTACCCTAAACCGTCCCCGTCCCCTAACCATAACCCTAACACATACCCGAAGCCTTACCCTAACCCGTCCCCTAATCCTAACCCGTACGTTAACACTAACCCATACCCTAACACGTACGCTCACCCTAAACCGTTGCCGTACCCCAACCTGTACCCTAAACCGTCCCCGTCCCCTAACCCTAACCCTAACCCTAAACCAAAACCTAACCCTTACCCGAAGCTTTACCCTAACCCATCCCATAATCCTATCCCGTACGCTAACCCTAACCCGTACCCTACCACGTACCCTCACCCTAAACCGTTGTCGTACCCTAACCTGTACCCTAAACCGTCCCCGTCCCCTAACAGTAACCCTAAACCTAACCCTAACCCTAACCCTTAACCGAAGCCTTACCCTAACCCGTCCCTTAATCCTAACCCGTACGCTAACACTAAACCGTGCCCTAAAATGTACGCTCACCCTAAAACTTTGTCGTACCCTAACCTGTACCCTAAACCGTCCCCGTCCCCTAACCCTAAACCTAACCCTTACACAAAGCCTTACCCTAACCCGTCCCCTAATCCTAACCCGTACGCTAACACTAACCCGTAACCTAACCCGTATGCTCAACCTAAACCATTCTCGTACACTAACCTGTACCCTAAACCGTCCCGTCCCGGTCCCCTAAACCTAGCCCTTACCCGAAACCTTACCCTAACACGTCCCCTAATCCTAACCCGTACGCTAACACTAACCCGTACCCTAACACGTACGCTCACCTTAAAACATTGTCGTACACTAACCTGTACCCTAAACCGTCCCCGTCCCCTAACCCTAACCCTAACCCTAACCCTAAACCTAACCCTTACCCGGAGCCTTACCCTAACCCGTCCCCTAATCCTAACCCGTACGCTAACACTAACCCATACCCTAACACGCACGCTCACCCTAAATCTTTGTCGTACCCTAACATGTACCCTAAACCGTCCCCATCCCCTAACCCTAACCCTAACCTTAACCCTAACACTTACCCAAAGCATTATACTAACCCGTCCCCTAATCCTAATCCGTACGCTAACACTAACCCGTGTCCTAACACGTACCCTCACCCTAAACCGTTGTCGTACCCTAACCTGTACCCTAAACCGTCAACGTCCCCTAGCCCTAACCCTAACCCTAACCCTTACGCGAAGCCTTACCCTAACCCGTTCCCAATCCTAACCCGTACGCTAACACTAACAAGTACCCTAACACATACGCTCACCCTAAACTGTTGTCGTACACTAACCTGTAACCTAAACCGTCCCCGTCCCCTAACCCTAAACCTAACCCTAACCCTAACCCTAAACCTTACCCGAAGCCTTACCCTAATCTGTCCCCTAATCCTAACCCGTATGCTAACACTAACCCTTGCCCTAACACGTACACTCACCCTAAACCATTGTCGTACCCGAACCTGTACCCTGAACCGTCCCTGTACCCTAACCCTAACCCTAACTCTAACCCTAACCCTAACCCTAACACTTACCCGAAGCCTTACCCTAACCCGTCCCATAATCCTAACCCGTACGCTAACACTAACCCGTACCCTAACACGTACGCTCACCCTAAACCGTTGACGTACCCTAACCTGTACCTTAAACCGTCCCCGTCCCCTAACACTAACCCTAACCCTAACCCTTACCAGAAGCCTTACCCTAACCCGTCCCGTAATCCTAAACCGTACGCTAACACTAACCCGTACCGTAACACGTACGCTCACCCTAAAACCTTGTCGTACCCTAACCTGTACCCTAAATCGTCCCTGTTCCCTAACCCTAACCCTAACCCTTACCTTAAACCTTACCTGAAGCCTTACCCTAACCGGTGCCCTAAACCTAACCCGCACGCTAACACTAACCCGTGCCCTAACACGTACGCTCACCCGAAACATTTGTCGTACACTAAGCTGTACCCTAAACCGTCCCCATTACCTAACACTAACCCGAACCCTACCATAACCCTAAACCTTACCCGAAGCCTTACCCTAAACCGTCCCCTAATCCTAACCGTACGCTAACACTAATCCGTGCCCTAACACGTACGCTCACCCTAAAGCGTTGTCGTACCCTAACCTATACCCTAAACCGTTCCTGTCCCTGTACCCTATCCCTAACCCTAACCCAAACCCTAACCCTTACCCGAAGCCTTACCCTAACCCGTCCCATAATCCTAACCCGTACGCTAACACTAACCCGTACCCTAACATGTACGCTCACCCTAAACGGTTGTCGTACCCTAAACTGTACCCTAAACCGTCCCTGTCCCTGACCATTAACCCTAACCCTAACCCTAACCCTAACCCTTACCCGACGCCTTACCCTAACCCGTCCCATAATCCTAACCCGTACGCTAACACTAACCATACCCTAACATGTACGCTCACCCTAAACTGTTGTCGTACCCTAACCTGTACCCTAAACCGTCCCTGTCCCCGACCCTTAACCCTAAGCCTAACCCTAACCCTAACCCTTACCTGACGCCTTACCCTAACCCGTCCCCAAATCCTAACCCGTACGCTAACACTAACCCGTACCCTAACATGCATGCTCACCCTAAACCGTTGTCGTACCCTAACATGTACCCTAAACCGACCCCATCCCCTAACCCTAACGCTAACCCTAAACCTAAACCTAACCCTTACCCGAAGCCTTACCATAACCCGTCCTCTAGTCCTAACCCGTACGCTAACAGTAAACTGTGCCCTAACATGTACGCTGAACCTAAACCATTGTCCTACCCTAACCTGTACCCTAAACCGTCCCACTCCCCTAACCCTAACCCTAACCCTAACCCTAACCCTTACACCAAGCCTTACCCTAACCCGTGCCCTAATCCTAACCCGTACGCTAACACTAACCCATACCCTAACACGTACGCTCACCCTAAACCGCTGTCGTACACTAACCTGTACCCTAAACCATCCCCGTCCCCGTCCCCGTCCCCTAACCCTAACCCTAAACCTAACACTTACCCGAAGGCTTACCCTAACCCGTCCCCTAATCCTAACCCGTACGCTAAAACTAACCCGTGCCCTAACACGTACGCTCACCCTAAAGTGTGGTTGTACCCTAACCAGTACACTAAACCGTCCCCATCCCCGTTCCCTAACCCTAACCCTAACCCAAACCCTAAGCCTTACCCGAAGCCTTACCCTAACCCGTCTCATAATCCTAACTGATACGCTAAAACTAACCCATGCCCTAACACATACGCTCACCCTAAACCGTTGTCATACCCTAACCTGTACCCTAAACCTTCCCCGTCCCCTAACCCTAACCCTAATCCTTACGCGAAGCCTTACACTAACCCGTCCCCTAATCCTAAACCATACGGTAACTCTAACCCGTATCCTAACACGTACGCTCACCCTAAACCATTCTCATACACTAACCTGTACCCTAAACCATCCCCGTCAACTAACCTTAACCCTAAACCTTACCCGAAGCCTTACCATAACCCGTCCTCTAATCCTAACCCGTACGCTAACAGTAAACTGTGCCCTAAAATATACACTCAACCTAAACCATTGTCCTACCCTAACTTGTACCCTAAACCGTCCCCGTCCCCTAACCCTAACCCTAAACCTAGCCCTAAACCTAAACCTTACCCCAAGCCTTACCCCAACCCGACCCTTAATCCTAACCCGTACGCTAACACTAACCCATACCCTAACACGCACACTCACCCTAAATCTTTGTCGTACCCTAACATGTACCCTAAACCGTCCCCGTCCCGTAACCCTAACCCTAACCCTAACCCTAACACTTACCCGAAGCATTACACTAACCCGTCCCCTAATCCTAATCCGTACGCTAACACTAACCCGTGTCCTAACACGTACCCTCACCCTAAACCGTTGTCGTACCCTAACCTGTACCCTAAACCGTCACCGTCCCCTAGCCCTAACCCTAACCCTAACCCTTACGCGAAGCCTTACCCTAACCCGTCCCCAAACCTAACCCGTACGCTAACACTAACAAGTACCCTAACACATACGCTCACCCTAAACTGTTGTCGTACACTAACCTGTAACCTAAACCGTCCCCGTCCCCTAACCCTAACCCTAACCCTAACCCTAACCCTAACCCTTACCCGAAGCCTTACCCTAATCTGTCCCCTAATCCTAACCCGTATGCTAACACTAACCCTTGCCCTAACACGTACACTCATCCTAAACCATTGTCGTACCCTAACCTGTACCCTGAACCGTCCCTGTACCCTAACCCTAACCCTAACTCTAACCCTAACCCTAACCCTAACACTTACCCGAAGCCTTACCCTAACGCGTCCCATAATCCTAACCCGTACGCTAACACTAACCCGTACCCTAACACGTACGCTCACCCTAAATCGTTTTCGTACCCTAACCTGTACCCTAAACCATCCCCGTCCCCTAACCCTAACCCTAACACTATCCCTAACCCTTACCCGAAGCCTTACCCTAACTCGGCCCCCAATTCTAAACCATACGCTAACACTAACCCGTACCCTAACACGTACGCTCACCCTAAAACTTTGTCGTACCCTAACCTGTACCCTAAGTCGTCCCCTTCCCCTAAGCCTAACCCTAACCCTAATACTTACCCGAAGCCTTACCCTAACCCGTCCCCTAATCCTAACCCGTACGCTAACACTAAACCTTACCCTAACACGTACGCACACTCTAAACTGTTGTCATATCCTATCCTGTACCCTAAACCTTCCCCGTGCCTGTTCCCTAACCCTAACCCTAACCCTTACCCGAAGCCTTACCCTAACCTGTCCCCTAATCCTAACCCGTACGCTAACACTAACCCGTGCCCTAACACATAGGCTCACCCTAAAGCGTTGTCGTACCCTAACCTGTACCCTAAACCGTCCCCGTCCTCTAACCCTAACACTAACCCTAATACTAACCCTTACCCGAAGCCTTCCGTTAACCTGCCCCCTAATCCTAACCCGTATGCTAACGCTAACCCATACCCTAACACGTACGCTCACCCTAAACAGTTGTCGTACCCTAAACTGTACCCTAAACCGTCCCCATCCCCAAACCCTAACCCTAACCCTTACCCGAAGCCTTACACTAACCTGTCCCCTAATCCTAACCCGTACGCTAACAGTAACCCGTACCCTAACACATAGGCTCACTCTAAACCGTTCTCGTACACTAACCTGTACCCTAAACCGTCCCCATCCCCTAACCCTAACCCTAACCCTTACCCGGAGCCTTACCCTAACCCGTCCTCTAATCCTAAACCGTACGCTAACACTAACCCGTACCCTAACATGTTCGCTCACCCTAAACCGTTATCTTAACCTAAGCTGTACCCTAAACAGTCCCCGTCGCCTAAACATAACCGTAACCCTAACCCTAACACTAACACTTACCCGAAGGCTTACCCTCACCCGTCCCCTAATCCTAAACCGTACGCTAACACTAACCCGTACCCTAACACGTACGCTCACCCTAAACCGTTGTTGTACCCTAACCTGTACCCTAAATCCTCCCCATCCCCTAACCCTAACCCTAAACCTAACCCTAACCCTAACCCTTACCCGAAGCTTATCCTAACCCGTCCCCTAATCGTAATCCATTCGCTAACACTAACACATACCCTACCACGTACGCTCACCCTAAAGCATTGTTGTACCCTAACGTGTACCCTAAACCGTCCCTGTGCCCTAACCCTAACCCTAAACCTAACCCAAACCCTAACCCTTACCCGGAGCCTTACCCTAACCCGTCCCCTAATCCTAACCCGTTCGCTAACACTAACCTGTGCCCTAACACGTACGCTCAACCTAAACCATTGTCGTACCCTTACCTGTACCCTAAACCGTCCCCTAACCCTGACCCTAACCCTAAACCTTACCCGAAGCCTTACCCTAACCTGTCTTCTAAACCTAACCTGTACGCTAACAGTAAACTGTGACCTAACATGTACCCTCACCCTAAACCGTTGTCCTACACTAACCTGTACTCTAAACCGTCCCCGTCCCCTAACCCAAACCCAAACCCTAACACTAAACTTAACCCTTACTCGAAGCCTTACCCTAACCCGTCCACTAATCCTAACCCGTACGCTTACACTAACAATTATCCTAACACGTACGCTCATCCTATACCTTTGTCGTACCCTAAACTGTACCCTAAACCGTCCCGTCCCCGTCCCCGTCCGCTAACCCTAACCCTAACCCTAACCCTTACCTGAAGCCTTACCCTAACCCGTCCCCTAATCCTAACCGGTACGCTAACACTAACACGTATTCTAACACGTACGCTCATCGTAAACCGTTGTCGTACCCTAACCTGTAACCTAAACCGTCCCCGTCCCCTAAGCCTAACTCTAACCCTAACCGTAACCTTTACCCGAAGCCTTACCCTTTCTTGTCCACTAATCCTAACCCTTACGCTAACACTCACCCTTGCCCTAACACGTACACTCACCCTAAACCGTTGTCGTAGCCTAACCTGTACCCTAAACCGTCCCTGTACCCTAACCCTAACCATAACCCTAACCCTAACACTTACCCGAAGCCTTACCCTAACCCGTCCCATAATCCTAACCCGTACGCTAACACTAACCCGTACCCTAACACGTACACTCACCGTAAACCATTGTCATACCCTAACCTGTACCCTAAACCATACCCGTCCCCTAACCCTAACCCTAACCCTAACCCTAACCCTATCCATTACCCGAAGCCTTACCCTAACCAGTCCCCTAAGTCTAACCCGTACGCTAACACTAACAAGTGCCCTAACATGTACGCTCACCCTAAAGCGTGGTCGTACCCTAACCTGTACCCTAAACCGTCCCCGTCCCCGTCCCCTAACCCTAACCCAAACCCTAACACTTACCCGAAGCCTTACCGTAAACCATCCCATAATCCTAACCGATACGCTAAAACTAACCCATGCCCTAACACGTACGCTCACCCTAAACCGTTGTCGTACCCTAACCTGTACGCTAAACCGTCCCCGTCCCGTAGCCCTAACCCTAACCCTTACCCGAAGCCTTACCCTAACCCATCCCCTAATCCTAACGCGTACGCTAACTCTAACCTGTACCCTAACACGTACGCTCACCCTAAACCGTTGTCATACACTATCCTGTACCCTAAACTGTCCCCGTCCCCTAACCCTAACCCTAACCCTAAGCCTAACACTTGCCCGAAGCCTTACCCTAACCACTTCCCTAATCCTAACCCGTACGCTAACACTAAATCGTACCCTAACACGTACGCTCACCCTAAACCTTTTGCGTACCCTAACCTATACCCTAAACCGTCCCCGTAACCTAACCCTAACTCTAACCCTAACCCTTACCCGAAGCCTTACCCTAACCCGTCCCCTAATCCTAACCCATACGCTAAAACTAACCCTTACCCTAACCCGTACGCGCACCCTAAACTGTTCTCATATCCTAACCTATACCCTAAACCTTCCCCGTCCCCGTCCACGTCCCCTAAACCTATCCCTAAGCCTAACCCAAACCCTTACCCGAAGCCTTACACTAACCCGTCCCCTAATCCTAACTCGTACGCTAAAACTAACCCGTACCCTAACACGTACGCTCACCCTAAACCGTTGTCGTACCCTAACCTGTACCCTAAACCGTCCCCGTCCCCTAACCCTAAATCTAACTCTAACCCTAACACTTACCCGAAGCCTTACCCTAACCCGTCCCCTAATCCTAACTCGTACACTAACACTAACATGTGCCCTAACACGTACGCTCAACCTAAAGAGTTGTCGTACCCTAACCTGTACACTAAACCGTCCCCGTCCCCTAACCCTAACCCTAACCCTAACCCTAAGACTTACCCGAAGCCTTACCCTAACCTGTCCCCAAATCCTAACCCGTACGCTAACACTAACCCATACCCTAACACGTATGCTCACCCAAAAACGATGTCGTACACTAACCTGTACCCTAAACAGTCCCCTAACCCTAACCCTAGCCCTAACCCTAACCCTTACCCGAAGCCTTACCCTAACCCGTCCCCTATTTCTAACCCGTACGCGAACACTAACACGTACCCTAACACGTACGCTCACTCTGAACCGTTGTTGTACACTAAACTGGACCCTAAGCCGTCCCCGTCCCTTAACCCGAACCCTAACCCTAACCCTAACCCTAACCCTAACCCCAACCCTTACTCGAAGCCTTCCCATAACCCGTAACCTAATGCTAACCCGTAGGTTAACACTAACCCGTAACCTAACACGTACGCTCAGCCTAAACCGTTGTCGTATCCTAACCTGTACCCTAAACCGTCCCTGTCACCTAACCCTAACTGTAAACCTAACCCTAACACTAACCCTTACCCGAAGCCTTTCCCTAACCCGTCCCCTAATCCTAACCCGTACGCTATCACTAACTTGTACCCTAAAATGTATGCTCACCCTAAACAGTTGTTGTACCCTAACCTGTACCCTAAACCGTCCCCGTCCCCTAACCATAACCCTAAACCTTACCCGACGCCTTACCCTAATCCTAACCTGTACGCTAACATTAACCCGTACCCTAACACTAACCCGTACCCTAACATGTACACTCACCCTAAACAGTTGTCGTACACTAAACTGTACCCTAAACCGTCCCCGTCCCCTAACCCTAACCACAACCCTAACCCTAACCCTTACCCGAAGCCTCACCCTAACACGTCCCATAATCCTAACCCGTACGTTAACACTAACCTGTACCCTAACACGTACGCTCCCACTAAACCGTTGTTGTACCCTAACCTGTACGCTAGACCGTCCCCGTCCCATAACCCTAACCCTAACCGTTACCTTAAGCCTTACACTAACCCGTCCCCTAATCCTAACCCGTACGCTAACACTAATCCGTACCCTAACACGTTTGCTCACCCTCAACCGATGTACCCTAACCTGTACCCTAAACCGTCCTCATCCCCTAACCCTAACCCTAACTGTAACCCTAACATTAACCATTACCCAAAGCCTTACCCTAACCCGTCACCTAATCCTAAACCGTACGCTAAAACTAACAGGTACCCTAACACGTATGCTCACCCTAAACCATTGACGTACCCTAACCTGTACCCTAAACCGTCCCCATCCCCTAACCCTAACCCTAACCCTAACCCAGCCCTTACCTGAAGCCTTACACTCACCCGTCCCCTAATCCTAACCCGTACGCTAACACTAACACGTACGCTCACCCTAAACCGTTGCCGTACCATAACCTGTACCCTAAACCCTCCCCGTCCCCGTCCCCGTCCAAAATCCTAAACCTAACCCTAACCCTTACCCGAAGCCTTACCCTCACCCGTACCCTAATCCTAACCCGTATGCTAACACTAACCCGTACCCTAACACGTACGCTCAACCTAAACTGTTGTCGTACACTAACCTGTACCCTAAAACGTCCCCGTCCCCGTCCCCGTCCCCTAACGCTAACCCTAACCCTTACCCGAAGCCTTACCCTCACCCGTCCCCTAATCCTAACCCGTACGCTAACACTAAACCGTACCCTAACACGTACGCTCACCCTAAACCGCTGTCGTACCCTAACCTGTACCCTAAACCGTCCCCATCCCATAACTCTAACCCTAACCCTAACCCTATCCCTAAACCTTACCCAAAGCCTTACCGTCACCCGTCCACTAATCCTAACCCGTACGCTGACACTAACCCGTACCCTAACACATACGCTCACTCTAAACCGTTGTCGTACCCTAAACTGTACCCTAAACCGTCCCCATCCCCTTCCCCTAACCGTAACCCTAAACCTAACCCTAAACCTTACCCGAAGCCTTACCCTCACCCATCCCCTAATCCTAACCCGTACGCTAACACTAACCCGTACCCTAACACGTACGCTCACCCTAAACCGTTGTCGTAGCCTAACCTGTACCGTAAACCGTCTCCGTCCCCTAACCCTAACCCTAACCCTAACCCTAATCCTTACCCGAAGCCTTACACTCACCCGTCCCCTAATCTTAACCCGTAAGCTAACACTAACCCGTACCCTAACACGTACACTCAACCTAAACCGTTGTCGTACCCCAACCTGTACCCTAAACCGTCCCCGTCCCCTAACCCTAATGCTAACCCTAACCCTAACGCTAACCCTAACCCTTACCTGAAGCCTTACACTCACCCGTCCCCTAATCCTAACCTGTACGCTAACACTAACCCGTACCATAACACGTACGCTCACCCTAAACTGTTGTCGTATCATAACCTGTACCCTAAACCATCCCCGTCCCCGTACCCGTCCCCTAACCCTAAACCTAACCCTAACCCTTACCCGAAGCCTTACTCTCACCGGTCCCCTAAAGCTTACCCGTATGCTAACACTAACCCGTTCCCTAACACGTACGCTCACCCTAAACCGTTGTCGTACCCTAACCTGTAGCATAAACCATCCCCGTCCCCTAACACTGACCCTAACTCTAACCCTAACCCTAACCCTAACCCTAACCCTAACCCTTACGCGAAGCCTTACACTCACCCGTCCCCTAATCCTAACCCGTACGCTAACACTAACCCGTACCCTAAGACGTACGCTCACCCTAAACAGTTGTCGTACCATAACCTGTACCCTAAACCGTCCCCATCCCCGTCCCCGTCCCCTAACCCTAAACCTAACCCTAACCCTTACCCGAAGCCTTACCCTCACCCGTCCCCTAATCCTAACCCGTATGCTAACACTAACCCGTACCCTAACACGTACGCTCACCCTAAACTGTTGTCGTACACTAACCTGTACCCAAAAACGTCCCCGTCCCCGTCCCCTAACCCTAACCCTAACCCTTACCCGAAGCCTTACCCTCACCCGTCCCCTAATCCTAACCCGTACGCTAACACTAAAACGTACCCTAACACGTACGCTCACCCTAAACCGCTGTCGTACCCTAACCTGTACCCTAAACCGTCCCCGTCCCATAACTCTAACCCTAAACCTAACCCTAACCATAAACCTTACCCAAAGCCTTACCGTCACCCGTCCACTAACCTAACCCGTACGCTGACAATAACCCGTACCCGAACACATACGCTCACCCTAAACCATTGTCGTACCCAAATCTGTACCCTAAACCGTCCCCGTCCCCGTCCCCTAACCCTAACCCTAAACCTAACTCTAACCCTTACCCGAAGCCTTACTCTCACCCATCCCCTAATCCTAACCCGTACGCTAACACTAACCCGTACCCTAACACGTACGCTCACCCTAAACCGTTGTCGTACCCTAACCTGTACCCTAAACCGTCCCCGTCCCCTAACCCTAACCCTAACCCTAACCCTAATGCTTACCCGAAGCCTTACCCGCACCCGTCCCCTAATCCTAACCCGTATGGTAACACTAACCCGTACCCTAAAACGTACGCTCACACTAAACCGTTGTCGTACACTAACCTGTACCCTAAAACGTCTCCGTCCCCTAACCCTAACCCTAACCCTAACCCTTACCCGAAGCCTTTCCCTCACCCGTACCCTAATCCTAACCCGTACGCTAACACTAAACCATACCCTAACACGTACGCTCACCCTAAACCGTTGTCGTACCCTAACCTGTACCATAAACCGTCCCCGTCCCCATCCCCGTCCCCTAACCCTAACCCTAACCCTTACCCGAAGCCTTACCCTCACCCGTACCCTAATCGTAACCCGTACGCTAACACTAACCCGTACCCTAACACATATGCTCACCCTAAACCGTTGTCGTACCCTAAACTGTACCCTAAACCGTCCTCGTCCCCTAACCCTAACACTAACCCTAACCCTAACCCTAACCCTTTCCCGAAGCCTTACCCTCCCCCGTCCCCTAATCCTAACCCGTACGCTAACACTAACCCGTACCCTAACACGTACGCTCACCCTAAACCGTTGTCGTACCATAACCTGTACCCTAAACCGTCCCCATCCCCATCCCCTAACCCTAAACCTAACCCTAACCCTTACCCGAAGCCTTACCCTCACCCGTCCCCTAATCCTAAACCGTATGCTAACACTAACCCGTACCCTAACACGTACGCTCACCCTAAACCGTTGTCGTACACTAACCTGTACCCTAAAAGGTCCCCATCCCCTAATCATAACCCTAACCCTAACCCTAACCCTTACCCGAAGCCTTACCCTCACCCGTCCCTTAATCCTAACCCGTATGCCAACACTAAACCGTACCCTAACACATACGCTCACCCTAAACCGTTGTCGTACCCTATCCTATACCCTAAACCGTCCCCGTCCCCGTTCCCTAACCCTAACGCTAACCCTAAACCTTACCCAAAGCCTTACCCTCACCCGTTCCCTAATCCTAACTCGTACGCTAACCCTAACCCATACCCTAACACGTACGCCCACCCTAAACCGTTGTCGTACCCTAACCTGTACCCTAAACCGTCCCCGTCCCCTAACCCTAACCCTAACCCAACCCTTACCCGAAGCCTTACCCTCAACCGTCCCCTAATCCTAACCCGTACGCTAACACTATACCTTACCCTAACACGTACGCTCACCCTAAACCTTTGTCGTACCCTAAACTGTACCCTAAACCGTCCCCGTCTCCGTCCCCTAAACCTAACACTAACCCTAACCCTGACCCTTACCCGAAGCACTACCCTCACCCGTCCCCTAATCCTAACCCTTATGCTAACACTAACCCATACCCTAACACGTACGCTCACCCTAAACTGTTGTCGTACCCTAACCTATACCCTAAAACGTCCCCGTCCCCTAACCCTAACCCTAACCCTAACCCTTACCCGAAGCCTTACCCTCACCCGTCCCATAATCCTAACCCGTACGCTAACACTAACCCGTACCCTAACACGTACGCTCACCCTAAACCGCTGTCGTACCCTAACCTGTACCCTAAACCATCCCCATCCCCTAACTCTAACCCTAACCCTAACCCTAACCCTTACCCGAAGGCTTACCCTCACCCGTCCCCTAATCCTAACCCGTACGCTAACACTAACCCGTACCCTAACACGTACGCTCACCCTAAACCGTTGTCGTACCCTAACCTGTACCCTAAACAGTCCCTGTCCCCTAACCCTAACCCTAACCCTAACCATAACCCTAAATCTTACCCAAAGCCTTACCCTCACCCGTCCCCTAATCCTAACCCGTACGCTAACACTAACCCGTACCCTAACACATACAATCACCCTAAACCGCTGTCGTACCCTAACCTGTACCCTAAACCGTCCCCGTCACCTAACTCTAACCGTAATCCTAACCCTAACCCTAAACCTTACCCAAAGCCTTACCCACACCCGTCCCCTAATCGTAACCCGTACGCTAACACTAACCCGTACCCTAACACCTACTCTCACCCTAAACCGTTGTCGTACCCTAACCTGTACCCTAAACCGTCCCTGTCCCCGTCCCCGTCCCCTAACCCTAACCTTAACCCTAACCCTTACCCAAAGCCTTACCCTTACCCGTCCCCTAATCCTAACCCGTACGCTAACACTAACCCGTGCCCTAACACGTACGCTCACCCTAAACCGTTGTCGTACACTAACCTGTACCCTATACCGTCCCCGTCCCCGTCCCCTAACCCTAACCCTAACCCTAACCCTTACCCGAAGCCTTACCCTCACCCGTCCCCTAATCCTAACCCGTACGCAAACACTAACCCGTACCCTATCACGTAGGCTCAAACTAAACCGTTGTCGTACCCTAACCTGTACCCTAAACCATCCCCGTCCCCTAACACTAACCGTAACCTTAACCCTATCCCTAACCCTTACCCGAAGCCTTACCCTCACCCTTCCCCTAATCCTAACACGTACGCTAACACTAAACCGTACCCTATCATGTACGCTCACTCTAAACCATTGTCGTACACTAACCTGTACCCTAAACCGTCCCCGTCCCCTAACCCTAACCCTAACCCTAACCCTAACCCTTACCCGAAGCCTTACCCTCACCCGTCCCCTAATCCTAACCCGTACGTTAAGACTAAACTGTACCCTAACACGTACGCTCACCCTAAACCGTTGTCGTACACTAACCTGTACCCTAAGCCGTCCCCGTCCCCTAACCCTAACCCTAACCCTAACCCTTACCCGAAGCCTTACCCTCACCCGTCCCCTAATCGTAACCCGTACGCTAACACTAACCCGTACCCTAACACGTACGCTCACCCTAAACCGTTGTCGTACACTAAACTGTACCCTAAACCGTCCCCGTTCCCTAACCCTAACCCTAACCCTAACCCTAAACCTAACCATTACCCGAAGCCTTACCCTCACCCGTCCCCTAATCCTAACCCGTACGCTAACACTAACCCGTACCCTAACACGTACGCTCACCCTAAACCGTTGTCGTACCATAACCTGTACCCTAAACCGTCCCCATCCCCTAACCCTAACCCTAACCCTAACCCTAACGCTTACCCGAAGCCTTAGCCTCACCCGTCCCCTAATCCTAACCCGTACGCTAACACTAACCCGTACCCTAACACGTACGCTCACCCTAAACCGTTGTCGTACGCTAACCTCTACCCTAAACCGTCCCCGTCCCCTAACCCTAACCCTAACACTAACCCTAACCCTAAACCTTACCCAAAGCCTTACCCTCACCCGTCCCCTAATCCTAACCCGTACGCTAACCCTAACCCATACCCTAACACGTACGCCCACCCTAAACCGTTGTCGTACCCTAACCTGTACCCTAAACCGTCCCCGTCCGCTAACCCTAACCCTAACCCTAACCCAACCCTTACCCGAAGCCTTACCCTCACCCGTCCCCTAATCCTAACCCGTACGCTAACACTAACCCATACCCTAACACATACGCTCACCCTAAACCGTTTTCGTACCCTAACCTGTACCCTAAACAGTCCCCGTCCCCTAACCCTAAACCTAACCCTAACCCTAACCCTAACCCTTACCCGAAGCCTTACCCTCACCCGTCCCCTAACCCTAACCCTAACACTAACCCTTACCCGAAGCCTTACCCTCACCCATCCCCTAATCCTAACCCGTACGTTAACACTAACCCATACCCTAACATGTACCCTAACATCAAACCGTTGTCGTACACTAACCTGTACCCTAAACCGTCCCCGTCCCCGTCCCGTAACCCTAACCCTAACCCTAATCCTAACCCTTACCCGAAGCCTTACCCTCACCCGTCCCCTAATACTAACCCGTACGCTAACACTAACCATTACCCTAACACCTACGCTCACCCTGAACCGTTGTCGTACACTAACCTGAACCCTAAACCTTCCCCGTCCCCATCCCCTAACCCTAACACTAACCCTAACCCTGACCCTTACCCGAAGCCTTACCCTCACCCGTCCCCTAATCCTAACCCGTACGCTAACACTAACCCGTACCCCAACACGTACGCTCACCCTAAACCGTTGTCGTACCCTAACCTGTACCCTAAACCGTCCCCGTCCCCTAATCCTAACCCTAACCCTAACCATAACACTAACCGTAACCCTAACCCTTACCCGAAGGCTTACCCTCACCCGTCCCCTAATCCTAACCGGTACGCTAACACTAAACCGTACCCTAACACGTACGCTCACACTAAACCGTTGTCGTACCCTAACCTGTACCCTAAACTGTCCCCGTCCCCGTCCCCGTCCCCTAACCCTAACCCTAACCCTAAACCTAACCCTAACCCTAATCCTTACCCGAAGCCTTACACTCACCCGTCCCCTAATCCTAAACCGTACGCTAACACTAACCTGTACCCCAACACGTACGCTCACCCTAAACCGTTGTCGTACCCTAACCTGTACCCTAAACCGTGCCCGTCCCCGTCCCTTAACCCTAACACTAAGCCTAACCCTTACTCGAAGCCTTACCCTCACCCGTACCCTAATCCTAATCCGTACGCAAACACTAACCCGTACCCTAACACGTACGCTCACCCTAAACCGATGTCGTACCCTAACCTGTACCCTAAACCGTCCCAGTCCCCTAACCCTAACCCTAACCCTAACCCTAATCCTTACCCGAAGCCTTACCCTCACCTGTCCCCTAATCCTAACCCGTATGCTAACACTAACCCGTACCCTAACACGTACGCTCACCCTAAACCGCTGTCGTACCCTAACCTGTACCGTAAACCGTCCCCGTCCCCTAACCTTACCCTAACACTAACCCTAATCCTTACCCGAAGCCTTACACTCAACCGTCCCCTAATCCTAACCCGTACGCTAACACTAACCCGTACCCTAACACATAGGCTCACCCTAAACCGTTGTCGCACCCTAACCTGTACCCTAAACCGTCCCCGTCCCCTAACCCTAAACCTAACCCTAACACTTAACCGAAGCCTTGCCCTCACCCGTCCCCTAATCCTAAACCGTATGCTAACACTAAAACGTACCCTAACACGTACGCTCACCCTAAACCGTTGTCGTACCCTAACCTTTACCTAAACCGTCCCCGTCCCCTAACCCTAACCCTAACCCTTATCCGAAGCCTTACCCTTAACCGTCCCCTATTCGTAACCCGTACGCTAACACTAACCCGTACCCTAACATGTACGCTCACACTAAACTGTTGTCATACACTAACCTGTACCCTAAACCGTCCCCGTCCCCGTCCCCGTCCCCTAACCCTAACCCTAACCCTAACCCTAACCCTCACCCATCCCCTAATCCTAACCCGTACTTTAACACTAAAACATACCCTAACATGTACGCTCACCCCAAACCGTTGTCGTACACTAACCTGTACCCTAAACCGTACCCGTCCCCGTCCCCTAACCCTAACCCTAACCCAAACCCTAACCCTTACCCGAAGCCTTACCCTCACCCGTCCCCTAATCCTAACCCGTACGCTAACACTAACCCGTACCCTAACACGTACGCTCACCCTAAACCGCTGTCGTACCCTAACCTGTACCCTAAACCGTCCCCATCCCCTAACTCTAACCCTAACCCTAACCCTAAACCTTACCCAAAGCCTTACCCTCACCCGTCCCCTAATCCTAACCCGTACGCTAACACTAACACGTACCCTGACACGTACACTCACCCGAAACCGTTGTCGTACCCTAACCTGTACCCTAAACCGTCCCCGTCCCCGTCCCCTAAACCTAACCCTAACCCTAACCCTAACCCTTACCCAAAGCCTTACCCTCACCCATCCCCTAATGCTAACCCGTACGCTAACACTAACCCGTACGCTAACACGTACGCTCACCCTAAACCGTTGTCGTACCCTAAACTGTACCCTAAACCGTCCCCGTCCCCTAACTCTAACCCTAAACCATCCCCGTCCCCGTCCCCTAACCCTAACCCTAACCCTAACCCTTACCCGAAGCCTTACCCTCACCCGTACCCTAATCCTAACCCGTACGCTAACACTAACCCATACCCAAACACGTACGCTCACCCTAAACAGTTGTCGTACCCTAACCTGTACCCTATACCGTCCCCGTCCCCTAACCCTAACCCTAATCCTAACCCTAGCCCTAACACTAACCCTTACCCGAAGCCTTACCCTCACCCGTCACCTAATCCTAACCCGTACGCTAACACTAACCCGTATCCTAACACGTACGCTCACCCTAATCCGTTGTCGTACCATAACCTGTACCCTAAACCGTCTCCGTCCCCTAACCCTAAACCTAACCCTAACCCTAACACTTACCCGAAGCCTTACCTTCACCCGTCCCCTAATTCTAACCCGTATATTAACACTAACCCATACCCTAACATGTACGCTCACCCTAAACCGTTGTCGTACCCTAACCTGTACCCTAAACCGTCCCTGTCCCCGTCCCCTGACCCTAACCATAACCCTAACCCTAACCCTTACCCGAAGCCTTACACTCACCCATCCCCTAATCCTAACCCGTACGCTAACACTAACCCGTACCCTAACACGTACGCTCACCCTAAACCGATGTCGTACCCTAACCTATACCCTAAACCGTCCCAGTCCCCTAACCCTAACCCTAACCCTAACCCTAAACCTTACCCGAAGCCTTACACTCACCCGTCCCCTATTCCTAACCCGTACGCTAACACTAACCCGTACCCTAACACGTACGCTCACCCTAAACCGCTGTCGTACCCTAACCTGTACCCTAAACCTTCCCCGTCACCTAACTCTAACCCTAACCCTAACCCTAACCCTAAACCTTACCCAAAGCCTTACACTCACCCGTCCCCTAATCCTAACCCGTACGCTAACACTAACCCGTACCCTAACACATACGCTCACCCTAAACCGTTGTCGTAACCTAACCTGTACCCTAAACCGTCCCCGTCCCCGTCCCCGTCCCCCAACCCAAACCCTAACCCTAACCCTTACCCAAAACCTTACCCTCACCCATCCCCTAATCCTAACCTGTACGCTAACAAAAACCCGTACCCTAACACGTACGCTCACCATAAACCGTTGTCGTACCCTAACCTGTACCCTAAACCGTCCCCGTCCCCTAACCCTAACCCTAACCCTAACCCTAACCCTTACCCGAAGCCTTACCCTCACCCGTCCCCTAATCCTAACCCGTACGCTAACACTAACCCGTACCCTAACACATACGCTCACCCTAAACCGTTGTCGTAACCTAACCTGTACCCTAAACCGTCCCCGTCCCCGTCCCCGTCCCCCAACCCAAACCCTAACCCTAACCCTTACCCAAAACCTTACCCTCACCCATCCCTTAATCCTAACCTGTACGCTAACAAAAACCCGTACCCTAACACGTACGCTCACCATAAACCGTTGTCGTACCCTAACCTGTACCCTAAACCGTCCCCGTCCCCTAACCGTAACCCTAACCCTAACCCTAACCCTAACCCTAACCCTAACCCTAACCCTAACACTTACCCGAAGCCTTACACTCACCCGTCACCTAATCCTAACCCGTATGCTAACACTAACCCGTACCCTAACACTTACGCTCACCCTAAACTGTTGTCGTACCTTAACCTGTAACCTAAAACGTACCCGTCCCCTAACCCTAACCCTAACCCTAATCCTTACCCGAAGCCTTACCCTCACCTGTCCCCTAATCCTAACCCGTATGCTAACACTAACCCGTACCATAACACGTACGCTCACCCTAAACCGCTGTCGTACCCTAACCTGTACCGTAAACCGTCCCCGTCCCCTAACCTTACCCTAACACTAAACCTAATCCTTACCCGAAGCCTTACCCTCAACCGTCCCCTAATCCTATCCCGTACGCTAACACTAACCCGTACCCTAACACATAGGCTCACCCTAAACCGTTGTCGTACCCTAACCTGTACCCTAAACCGTCCCCGTCCACTATCCCTAAACCTAACCCTAACCCTTACCCGAAGCCTTACCCTCACCCGTCCCCTAATCCTAACCCGTATGCTAACACTAAAACGTACGCTAACACGTACGCTCACCCTAAACCGTTGTCGTACCCTAACATTTACCTAAACCGTCCGCGTCCCCTAACCCTAACCCTAACCCTTATCCGAAGCCTTACCCTTAACCGTCCCCTATTCGTAACCCGTACGCTAACACTAACCCGTACCCTAACATGTACGCTCACACTAAACTGTTGTCGTACACTAACCTGTACCCTAAACCGTCCCCGTCCCCGTCCCCTAACCCTAACCCTAACCCTAACCCTTACCCGAAGCTTTACCCTCACCCTTCCCCTAATCCTAACCCGTACGCTAACACTAACCCGTACCCTAACATGTACGCTCACCCTAAACCGTTTTCGTACACTAACCTGTACCCTAAACCGTCCCCGTCCCCTATCTCTAACCCTAACCCTAACCCTAATCCTAAACCTTACCCGAAGCCTTACCCTCACCCGTCCCCTAATCCTAACCCGAACGCTAACACTAACCCGTACTCTAACACATACGCTCACCCTAAACCGTTGTCGTACCCTAACCTGTACCCTAAACCGTCCCCTTTCCCTATCCCTAACCCTAACCCTAACCCTAACCCTAACCCTAACCCTTACCCGAAGCCTTACCCTCACCCGTCCCTTAATCCTAACCCGTACGCTAGCACTAACCCATACCCTAACACGTACGCTAACCCTAAACCGTTGTCGTACCTTAACCTGTACCCTAAACCGTCCCCGTCCCCTAACCCTAACCCTAACCCTAACCCTAACCCTTACCCGAAGCCTTACCCTCACCCATCCCCTAATCCTAACCCGTACGCTAACACTAACCCATACCCTAACATGTACGCTCACCCCAAACCGTTGTCGTACACTAACCTGTACCCTAAACCGTACCAGTCCCCGTCCCCTAACCCTAACCCTAACCCAAACCCTAACCCTTACCCGAAGCCTTACCCTGACGCGTCCCCTAATACTAACCCGTACGCTAACACTAACCCTTACCCTACAACGTACGCTCACCCTAAACCGTTGTCGTACCCTAACCTGTACCCTAAACCTTCCCCGTCCCCGTCCCCGTCCCCTAACCCTAACCCTAACCCTGACCCTTACCCGAAGCCTTACCCAAACCCGTCCCCTAATCCTAACCCGTACACTAACACTAACACGTACGCTCACCCTAAACCATTGTCGTACCCTAACCTGTACCCTAAACTGTCCCCGTCCCCTAACCCTAACCCTAACCCTAAACCTAACCCTAACCCTAATCCTTACCCGAAGCCTTACACTCACCCGTCCCCTATTCCTAAACCGTACGCTAACACTAACCCGTACCCCAACACGTACGCTCACCCTAAACCGTTGTCGTACCCTAACCTGTACCCTAAACCGTCCCCGTCCCCTAACCCTAACCCAACCTTAACCCTTACCCGAAGTCTAACCCTCACCCATACCCTAATCGTAACCCGTATGCTAACAATAACCCTTACCCTAACACGTACGCTCACCCTAAAACTTTGTCGGACCCTAACCTGTACCCTAAACCGTCCCCGTCCCCTAACCCTAACCCTAACCCTAACCCTAACCCTTACCCGAAGCCTTACACTCACCCGTCCCCTAATCCTTAACCGTACGCTAACACTAACCCGTACCCTAACACGTACGCTCACCCTAAACCATTGTCGTAACATAACCTGTACCCTAAACCGTCCCCGTCCCCGTCCCCGTCCCCTAACCCTAAACCTAAACCTAACCCTTACCCGAAGCCTTACCCTCACCCGTCCCCTAATCCTAACCCGTATGCTAACACTAACCCTTACCCTAACACGTATGCCCAACCTAAACTGTTGTCGTACCCTAACCTGTACCCTAAAACGTCCCCGTCCCCTAACCCTAACCCTAACCCTAACCCTAACCCTTACCCAAAGCCTTACTCTCACCCATCCCCTAATGCTAACCCGTACGCTAACACTAACCCGTACCCTAACACGTACGCTCACCCTAAACCGTTGTCGTACCCTAAACTGTACCCTAAACCGTCCCCGTCCCCTAACTCTAACCCTAAACCGTCCCCGTCCCCGTCCCCTAACCCTAACCCTAACCCTAACCCTTACCCGAAGCGTTACCCTCACCCGTACCCTAATCCTAACCCGTACACTAACACTAACCCATACCCTAACACGTACGCTCACCCTAAACAGTTGTCGTACCCTAAACTGTACCCTATACCGTCCCCGTCCACTAACCCTAACCCTAATCCTAACCCTAGCCCTAACACTAACCCTTACCCGAAGCCTTACCCTCACCCGTCCCCTAATTCTAACCCGTATATTAACACTAACCAGTACCCTAACATGTACGCTCACCCTAAACCATTGTCGTATCCTAACCTGTACCCTAAACCGTCCCTGTCCCCGTCCCCTGACCCTAACCATAACCCTAACCCTAACCCTTACCCGAAGCCTTACCCTCACCCGTCCCCTAATCCTAACCCGTATGCTAACACTAACCCGTACCCTAACACGTACGCTCACCCTAAACGGTTGTCCTACCCTAACCTGTACCCTAAACCGTCCCCGTCCCCTAACCCTATCCCTAACCCTAACCCTAACCCTTACCCGAAGCCTTACCCTCACCCATCCTCTAGTCCTAACCCGCACGCTAACACTAACGGGTACCCTAACACGTACGCTCACCCTAAACCGTTGTCGTACCCTAACCTGTACACTAAACCGTCCCCGTCCCCTAACCCTAACCCTAACCCTAACACTTACCCGAAGCCTTACCCTCACCCGTCCCCTAATCCTAACCCGTCCGCTAACACTAAACCATACCCTAACACGTACGCTCACCCTATACCGTTGTCGTACACTAACCTGTACCCTAAACCGTCCCCATCCCCATCCCCTAACCCTAACCCTAACCATAACACTAACCCTTACCCGAAGCCTTACCCTCACCCGTCCCATAATCCTAACCCGTACGCTAACACTAACCCGTACCCTAACACGTACGTTCACCCTAAACCGTTGCCGTACCCTAACCTGTACCCTAAACCGTCCCCGTCCCCGTCCCTTCACCCTAACACTAACCATTACCCTAAGACTTACCCTCACCCGTCCCTTAATCCTAACCCGTACGCTAACACTAACCCGTACCGTAACACGTACGCTCACCCTAAACCATTGTCGTACCCTAACCTGTACCCTAAACCGTCCCCGTCCCCGTCCCCTAACCCTAACCCTAACCCTAACCCTAATCCTAACCCTTACCCGAAGACTTACACTCACCCGTCACCTAATCCTAACCCGTACGCTAACACTAAGCCGTACCCTAACACGTACGCTCACCCTAAACCGTTGTCGTACCCTAGACTGTACCCTAAACGATCCCGGTCCCCTAACCCTAACCCTAACCCTAATCCTAACCCTAACCCTTACCCGAAGCCTTACCCTCACCCATCCCCTATTCCTAACACGTACGCTAACACTAACACATACCCTAACACGTACGCTAACCCTAAACCGTTGTCGTACCCTTACCTGTACCCTAAACCATCCCCGTCCCCGTCCCCAAACCCTAACCCTAACCCTAAACCTTACCCAAAGCCTTACTCTCACCCGTCCCCGAATCCTAACCCGTACGCTAACACTTACCCGTACCCTAACACGTACGCTCAACCTAAACCATTGTCGTACCCTAACCTGTATCCTAAACCGTCCCCGTCCCCGTCCCCGTCCCCTAACCCTAACCCTAACCCTAACCCTTACCCGAAGCCTTACCCTCACCCGTCCCGTAATCCTAACCCGTACGCTAACACTAAACCATACCCTAACACGTACGCTCACCCTAAACCGTTGTCATACCCTAACCTGTACCCTAAACCGTCCCTGTCCCCTAACCCTAACCCTAAACCTAACCCTTACCCGAAGCCTTACCCTCACCCGTCCCCTAATCCTAACCCGTACGCTAACACTAACCCGTACCCTAACACGTACGCTCCCCCTAAACCGTTGTCGTACCCTATCCTGTACCCTAAACCGTCCCCGTCCCCGTCCCCTAACCCTAACCCTAACCCTAACCCTAAGCCTTACCCGAAGCCTTACCCTCACCCGTCCCCTAATCCTAACCCATAAACTAACACTAACACGTACCCTAACATGTACGCTCACCCTAAACCGTTGTCGTACCCTAACCTATACCCAAAACCGTCCCCGTCCCCGTCCCCTATCCCAAACCCTAACCGTAACCCTAAACCTTACCCGAAGCCTTACCCTCACCCGTCCCCTAATCCTAACCCGTACGCTAACAGTAACCCGTACCCTAACACCTACGCTCACCCTAAACCTTTGTCGTACCCTAAACTGTACCCTAAGGCATCCTCGTCCCCTAACCCTAACCCTAACGCTAACCCTAAGCCTTACCCGAAGCCTTACCCTCACCCGTCCCCTAATCCTAACCCGTACGCTAACACTAACCCGTACCCTAACACGTACGCTCACCCTAAACCGTTGTCGTACCCTAAACTGTACCCTAAACCGTCCCCGTCACCGTCCCCTAACCCTAACCCTAACCCTAATCCTAACCCTTACCCGAAGCCTTACCCTCACCCGTCCCCTAATCCTAACCCGTACGCTAACACTAACCCGTACCCTAACACGTACGCTCACCCTAAACCGTTGTCATACGCTAACCTGTACTTTAAACTGTCCCCGTCCCCTAACCCTAACCCTAAACCTAACCCTAACCCTAACCCTTACCCGAAGACTTACCCACACCCGTCCCCTAATCCTAACCCGTACGCTAACACTAACCCGTACCCTAACACGTACGATCACCCTAAACCGTTATCGTACACTAACCTGTACCTTAAACCGTCCCCGTCCCCGTCCCCTAACCCTAACCCTAACCCTAACCCTTATTCTAAGCCTTACCATCACCCGTCCCCTAAACCTAACACATTCGCTAACACTAACACGTACCCTAACACGTACGCTCACCCTAAACCGTTGTCGTACCCTATCCTGTACCCTAAACCGTCCCCGCCCCCATCCCCTAACCCTAACCCTAACCATAACCCTAACCCATACCCGAAGCCTTACCCTCACGCGTCCCCTAATCCTAACCCGTACGCTAACACTAACCCGTACACTAACACGTATGTTCACCCTAAACCGGTGCCGTACCCTAACCTGTACCCTAAACCGTCCCCGTCCCCGTCCTTTCACCCTAACCTTAACCCTAACCTTAACCCTTACCCGAAGGCTTACCCTCACCCGTCCCCTAATCCTAACCCGTACGCTAACACTAACCCGTACCCTAACACGTACGCTCACCCTAAACCGTTGTCGTACCCTAGACTGTACCCTAAACCATCCCGGTCCCCTAACCCTAACCCTAACCCTAATCCTAACCCTAACACTTACCCGAAGCCTTACCCTCACCCATCCCCTATTCCTAACACGTACGCTAACACTAACACATACCCTAACACGTACGCTCACCCTAAACCGTTGTCGTACCCTAACCTGTACCCTAAACCGTCCCCGTCCCCGTCCCCTAACCCTAACCCTAACCCTAAATCTTACCCAAAGCCTTACCCTCACCCGTCCCCGAATACTAACCCGTACGCTAACACTTACCCGTACCCTAACACGTACCCTCAACCTAAACCATTGTCGTACCCTAACCTGTATCCTAAAGCGTCCCCGTCCCCGTCCCCGTCCCCTAACACTAACCCTAACCCTAACCCTTACCCGAAGCCTTACCCTCACCCGTCCCGTAATCCTAACCCGTACGCTAACACTAACCCATACCCTAACCCGTACGCTCACCCTAAACCGTTGTCGTACCCTAACCTGTACCCTAAACCGTCCCCATACCTAACCCTAACCCTAACCCTAACCCTAATCCTAACCCTTACCCAAAGAATTATACTCACCGGTCTCCTAATCCTAACCCGTACGCTAACATAAACCGTACCCTAAGACGTACGCTCACCCTAAACCGTTGTCGTACCCTAACCTCTACCCTAAACCCTCCCCGTCCCCGCCCCCTAACCCTAACCCTAACCCTAACCCTAACCCTTACCCGAAGCCTTACCCTCACCCGTCCCCTAATCCTAACCCGTACGCTAACAGTAACCCATACCCTAACATGTACGCTCAACCTAAACCGTTGTCGTACACTAACCTGTACCCTAAACCGTCCCCGTCCCCGTCCCCGTCCCCTAACCCTAACCCTAACCCTTACCCAAAACCTTACACTCACCCGTCCCCTAATCCTAACCCGTACACTAACACTAACCCGTACCCTAACACGTACGCTCACACTAAACCGTTGTCGTACACTAACCTGTACCCTAAACCGTCCCCGTCCCCGTCCCCGTCCCCTAACCCTAACCCTAACCCTTACCCAAAACCTTACACTCACCCGTCCCCTAATCCTAACCCGTACGCTAACACTAAACCATACCCTAACACGTACGCTACCCCTAAACAGTTGTCGTACACTATCCTGTACCCTAGACCGTCCCCGTCCCCGTCCCCGTCCCCTAACCCTAACCCTAACCCTAAGCCTTATCCGAAGCCTTACCCTCACCCGTCCCCTAATCCTAACCCGTAAACTAACACTAGCACGTACCCTAACATGTACGCTCACCCTAAACCGTTGTCGTACCCTATCCTGTACCCTAAACTGTCCCCGTCCCCTAACCCTAACCCTAACCCTAACCCTAACCCTAACCCTTACCCGAAGCCTTACCCTCACCCGTCCCCTAATCCTAACCGTACGCTAACACTAACCCATACCCTAACACGTACGCTCACCCTAAACCGTTGTCGTACCATAACCTGTACCCTAAACCGTCCCCGTCCCCGTCCCCGTCCCCTAACCCATCCCTAACCCTAACCCTTACACGAAGCCTTACCCTCACCCGTCCCCTAATTCTAAACCGTATGCTAACACTAACCCATACCCTAACACGTACGCTCACCCTAAACAGTTGTCGTACCGTAACCTGTACCCTAAAACGTCCCCGTCCCCTAACCCTAACCCTAACCCTAACCCTAACCCTTACCCGACGCCTTACCCTCACCCGTCCCCTAATCCTAAACCGTACGGTAACACTAGCCCGTACCCTAACACGTACGCTCACCGTAAACCGTTGTAGTACCCTAACCTGTACCCTAAACCGTCCCCGTCCCCGTCCCCTAACCCTAACCCTAACCCTAACCCTAACCCTTACCCAAAGCTTTACCCTCACCCGTCCCCTAATCCTACCCCGTACGCTAACAGTAATCAGTACCCTAACACGTATGCTCACCCTAAACCGTTGTTGTACTCTAAACTGTACCCTAAACTGTCCCCGTCCCCTAACCCTAACCCTAACACTAAACCTAACCCTTATCCGAAGCCGTACCCTAACCCGTCCCATTATCCTAACCCGTACGCTAACACTAACCCGTACCCTAACATGTACGCTCACCCTAAACCATTGTCGTACCCTAACCTATACCCAAAATCGTCCCCGTTCCCTTCCCCTAACCCTAACCCTAACCCTAACCCTAACACTTACCCGAAGCCTTACCCTCACCCGTCCCCTAATCCTAACCCGTACGCTAACATTAACCCATACCCTAACACGTATGCTCACCCTAAACAGTTGTCGTACATTAAACTGTACCCTAAACCGTCCCCGTCCCCGTCCCCTAACCCTAACCCTAACCGTAACCCTAAACCTTACCCGAAGCCTTACCCTCACCCGTCCCCTAATCCTAACCTGTACGCTAACACTAACCCGTACCCTAACACCTACGCTCACCCTAAACCTTTGTCGTACCATAACCTGTACCCTAAACCGTCCCCGTCCCCGTCCCCGTCCCCTAACCCATCCCTAACCCTAACCCTTACACGAAGCCTTACCCTCACCCGTCCCCTAATTCTAAACCGTATGCTAACACTAACCCATACCCTAACACGTACGCTCACCCTAAACAGTTGTCGTACCGTAACCTGTACCCTAAAACGTCCCCGTCCCCTAACCCTAACCCTAACCCTAACCCTAACCCTTACCCGACGCCTTACCCTCACCCGTCCCCTAATCCTAAACCGTACGGTAACACTAGCCCGTACCCTAACACGTACGCTCACCGTAAACCGTTGTCGTACCCTAACCTGTACCCTAAACCGTCCCCGTCCCCGTCCCCTAACCCTAACCCTAACCCTAACCCTAACCCTTACCCAAAGCTTTACCCTCACCCGTCCCCTAATCCTACCCCGTACGCTAACAGTAATCAGTACCCTAACACGTATGCTCACCCTAAACCGTTGTTGTACTCTAAACTGTACCCTAAACCGTCCCCGTCCCCGTCCCCTAACCCTAAACCTAACCCTAATCCTAACCCTTACCCGAAGACTTACCCACACCCGTCCCCTAATCCTAACCCGTACGCTAACACTAACCCGTACCCTAACACGTACGATCAACCTAAACCGTTATCGTACACTAACCTGTACCCTAAACCATCCCCGTCCCCGTCCCCTAACCCTAACCCTAACCCTAACCCTTATTCTAAGCCTTACCATCTCCCGTCCCCTAAACCTAACCCGTACGCTAACACTAACCCGTACCCTAACACGTACGCTCACCCTAAACCATTGTCGTACACTACCCTGTACCCTAAACCGTCCCCGCCCCCATCCCCTAACCCTAACCCTAACCATAACCCTAACCCATACCCGAAGCCTTACCCTCACGCGTCCCCTAATCCTAACCCGTACGCTAACACTAACCCGTACACTAACACGTATGTTCACCCTAAATCGGTGCCGTACCCTAACCTGTACCCTAAACCGTCCCCGTCCCCGTCCCTTCACCCTAAACCTAACCCTAACCCTAACCCTTACCCGAAGGCTTACCCTCACCCGTCCCCTAATCCTAACCCGTACGCTAACACTAACCCGTGCACTAACACGTATGCTCACCCTAAACCGTTGTCGTACCCTACACTGTACCCTAAACCATCCCAGTCCCCTAACCCTAACCCTAACCCTAATCCTAACCCTAACACTTACCCGAAGCCTTACCCTCACCCATCCCCTATTCCTAACACGTACGCTAACACTAACACATACCCTAACACGTAAGATCACCCTAAACCGTTGTCGTACCCTAACCTGTACCCTAAACCGTCCCCGTCCCCGTCCCCTAACCCTAACCCTAACCCTAACACTTACCCGAAGCCTTACCCTCACCCGTCCCGTAATCCTAACCCGTACCCTAACACTAACCCATACCCTAACACGTACGCTCACCCTAAACCGTTGTCGTACCCTAACCTGTACCCTAAACCGTCCCTGTCCCCTAACCCTAACCCTAACCCTTACCCGAAGCCTTACCCTCACCCGTCCCCTAATCCTAACCCGTACGCTAACACTAACCCGTACCCTAACACGTACGCTCACCCTAAACGGTTGTCGTACCCTGACCTGTACCCTAAACCGTCCCCGTCCCCTAACCCTAACCCTAACCCGAACCCTAACCCTAAACCTTACCCGAAGCCTTACCCTCACCCGTCCCCTAATCGTAACCCGTACGCTAACACTAACCCGTACCCTAACACGTACGCTCACCCTAAACCGTTGTCGTACCCTAAACTGTACCCTAAACCGTCCCCGTCTCCGTCCCCTAACCCTAAACCTAACCCTAATCCTAACCCTTACCCGAAGACTTACCCACACCCGTCCCCTAATCCTAACACTTACGCTAACACTAAACCGTACCCTAACACGTACGATCACCCTAAACCGTTATCGTACACTAACCTGTACCCCAAACCGTCCCCGTCCCCGTCCCCGTCCCCTAACCCTAACCCTAACCCTTATTCTAAGCCTTACCATCACCCGTCCCCTAAACCTAACCCGTACGCTAACACTAATCCGTACCCTAACACGTACGCTCACCGTAAACCATTGTCGTACACTACCCTGTACCCTAAACCGTCCCCGCCCCCATCCCCTAACCCTAACCCTAACCATAACCCTAACCCATACCCGAAGCCTTACCCTCACGCGTCCCCTAATCCTAACCCGTACGCTAACACTAACCCGTACACTAACACGTATGTTCACCCTAAACCGGTGCCGTACCCTAACCTGTACCCTAAACCGTCCCCGTCCCCGTCCCTTCACCCTAACCCTAACCCTAACCCTAACCCTTACCCGAAGGCTTACCCTCACCCGTCCCCTAATCCTAACCCGTACGCTAACACTAACCCGTACACTAACACGTACATTCACCCTAAACCGTTGTCGTACCCTACACTGTACCCTAAACCATCCCGGTCCCCTAACCCTAACCCTAACCCTAATCCTAACCCTAACCCTTACCCGAAGCCTTACCCTCACACATCCCCTATTCCTAACACGTACGCTAACACTAACACATACCCTAACACGTACGCTCACCCTAAACCGTTGTCGTACCCTAACCTGTACCCTAAACCGTCCCGGTCCCCGTCCCCTAACCCTAACCCTAACCCTAAACCTAACCCTTACCCGAAGCCTTACCCTAACCCATCCCCTAATTCTAACCCGTACGCTAACACTAACCCGTACCCTAACACGTACGCTCACCCTAAATCGTTGTTGTACACTAAACAGTACCCTAAACCGTCCCCGTCCCCGTCCCCGTCCCCTAACCCTAACCCTAACCCTAAACCTTACCCAAAGCCTTACCCTCACCCGTCCCCGAATCCTAAACCGTACGCTAACACTAACCCGTATCCTAACACGTACGCTCACCCTAAACCGTTGTCATACACTAACCTGTACCCTAAACCGTCCCTGTCCCCTAACCCTAACCCTAACCCTTACCCGAAGCCTTACCCTCACCCGTCCCCTAATCCTAAACCGTACGCCTAAACTAACCCATACCCTAACACGTACGCTCACCCTAAACGGTTGTCGTACCCTGACCTGTACCCTAAACCGTCCCCGTCCCCTAACCCTAACCCTAACCCGAACCCTAACCCTAAACCTTACCCGAAACCTTACCCTCACCCGTCCCCTAATCCTAACCCGTACGCTAACACTAACCCGTACCCTAACACGTACGCTCACCCTAAACCGTTGTCATACCCTAACCTGTGCCCTAAACCATCCCCGTCCCCTAACCCTAACCCTAACCCTAACCCTTACCCGAAGCCATACCCTCACCCGTACCCTAATCCTAACCCGTACACTAACACTAACCCGTGCCCTAACACGTACGCTCACCATAAACCGTTGTCGTACACTAACCTGTACCCTAAACCGTCCCCGTCCCCTAACCCTAACCCTAACCCTAACCCTAACCCTAACACATACCCGAAGCCTTACCCTCACCCGTCCCCTAATCCTAACCCGTACGCTAACACTAACCAATACCCTAACACGTACGCTAACCCAGAACCGTTGTCGTATCATAACCTTTACCCTAAACCGTCCCCGTCCCCGTCCCCTAACCCTAACCCTAAACCTAACCCTTACCCGAAGCCTTACCCTCACCCGTCCCCTAATCCTAACCCGTACGCAAACACTAACCCGTACCCTAACACGTAGGCTCAAACTAAACCGTTGTTGTACCCTAACCTGTACCCTAAACCATCCCCGTCCCCTAACACTAACCCTAACCCTAAACCTAACCCTAACTCTTACCCGAAGCCTTACCCTCACCCGTCCCCTAATCCTAACCCGTATGCTAACACTAACCCGTACCCTAACATGTACGCTCACTCTAAACCGTTGTCGTACACTAACCTGTACCCTAAACCGTTCCCGTCACCTAACCCTAACCCTAACACTAACCCTAACCCTAACCCTTACCCGAAGCCTTACCCTCACCCGTCCCCTAATCCTAACCCGTACGTTAACACTAACCCGTACCCTAACACGTACGCTCACCCTAAACCGTTGTCGTACCCTAACCTATACCCTAAACCGTCCCGTCCCCGTCCCCTAACCCTAACCCTAACCCTAACCCTAACCCTTACCCGAAGACTTACCCTCACCCGTCCCTTAATCCTAACCCGTACGCTAACACTAACCCGTACCCTAACATGTACGCTCACCCTAAACCGTTGTCGTACACTAACCTGTACCCTAAACCGTCCCCGTCCCCTTCCCCGTCCCCTAACCCTAACCCTAACCCTAACCCTTACCTGAAGCCTTACCCTCACCCGTCCCCTAATCCTAACCCGTACGCTAACACTAACCCATACCATAACACGTACGCTCACCCTAAACCGTTGTCGTACCCTAACCTGTACCCTAAACCGTCCCCGTCCCCATCCCCTAAACCTAACCCTAACCCTAAACCTAATCATTACCCGAAGCCTCACCCACACCCGTCCCCTAATCCTAACCCGTACGCTAACACCAACCCGTACCCTAACACGTACGCTCAACCTAAACCGTTGTCGTACCATAACCTGTACCCTAAACCGGCCCTTCCCCTAACTCTAACACTAACCCCTACCCTAACCCTTACCTGAAGCCTTTCCCTCACCCGTCCCCTAATCCTAACCCGTACGCTAACACTAACACCTACCCTAACACGTACGCTCACCCTAAACCGTTGTCGTACACTAACCTGTACCCTAAACCGTCCCCGTCCCCGTTCCCTAACCCTAACCCTAACACTAAACCTTACCCGAAGCCTTACCCTCACCCGTCCCCTAATCCTAACCCGTACGCTAACCCTAACCCATACCCTAACACGTACGCCCACCCTAAACCGTTGTCGTACCCTAACCTGTACCCTAAAACGTCCCCTAAACCTAACCCTAACCGTAACCCTAACCCAACCCTTACCCGAAGCCTTACCCTCACCCGTCCCCTAATCCTAACACGTACGCTAACACTAACCCGTACCCTAACATGTACGCTCACCCTAAACCGTTGGCGTACACTAACCTGTACCCAAAACTGTCCCTATCCCCGTCCCCTAACCCTAACCCTAACCCTAACCCTAACACTTACCCGAAGCCTTGCCCTCACACATTCCCTAATCCTAACCCGTATGTTAACACTAACGCATACCCTAACATGTACGCTAAACCCAAACCGTTGTGGTACCCTAACCTGTACCCTAAACCGTCCCCGTCCCCAAACACTAACCCTATCACTAACCCTAACCCTGACCCTTACCCGAAGCCTTACCCTCACCCGTCCCCTAATCCTAACCCGTACGCTAACACTAACCCGTACCCTAACACGTACGCTCACCCTAAAGCATTGTCGTACCCTAACCTGTACCCTAAACTGCTCCTGTCCCCGTACCCTAACCCTAACCCTAACCCAAACCCTAACCCTTACCCGAAGCCTTACACTAACCCATCCCATAATCCTAAACGCTACGCTAACACTAACCCGTGCCCTAACACGTACGCTCACCCTAAACCGTTGTCGTACATTAACCTGTACCCTAAATCGTCCCTGTGCCCTAACCCTAAACCTAACCCTAATCCTTACCCGAAGCCTTACCCGAACTTGTCCCCTAATTCTAACCCCTACGCTAACACTAACCTGTATCCTAACACGTACGCTCACCCTAAAACTTTGTCGTACACTAAGCTGTACCTTAAATCGTCCCCGTCCCCTAACCCTAAACCTAACCCTTACACAAAGCCTTACCCTAACCCGTCCCCTAATCCTAAACCGTACGCTAACACTAACCCGTAACCTAACCCGTATGCTCAACCTAAACCGTTCTCGTACAGTAACCTGTACCCTAAACCGTCCCGTCCCCGTTCCCTAACCCTACCCCTTACCCGAAACCTTACCCTAACATGTCCCCTATTCCTAACCCGTACGCTAACACTATCCCGTACCCTTACACGTACGCTCACCTTAAAACGTTGTCGTACACTAACCTGTAACCTAAACCGTCTCCTTCCCCTAACCCTAACCCTAACCCTAACACTAACCCTAACCCTTACCCGGAGCCTTACCCTAACCTGTCCCCTAATCCTAACCCGTACGCTAACACTAACCCTTGCCCTAACACGTACGCTCACCCTGAACCGTTGTCGTACCCTAACCTGTACCCTAAACCGTCCCTCTACCCTAACCATAACCCTTATCCTAAATCTAAAGCTTACCCAAAGCCTTACCCTAACCCGTCCCATAATCCTAACCCGTACGCTAACACTAACCCGTACCCTAACACGCACGCTCACCCTAAACCGTTGTCGTACCCTAACATGTACCCTAAACCGTCCCCGTCCCCTAACCCTAACCCTAACCATAAACCTAAACCTAACCCTTACCCGAAGCCTTACCATAACCCGTCCTCTAATCCTAACCCGTATGCTAACAGTAAACTGTGCCCTAACATGTACGCTGAACCTAAACCATTGTCCTACCCTAACCTGTACCCTAAACCGTCCCCCTCCCCTAACCCTAACCCTAACCCTAACCCTAACCCTTACACCAAGCCTTACCCTAACCCGTGACCTAATCCTAACCCGTACGCTAACACTAACCCCTACCCTAACACGTACGCTCACCCTAAACCGCTGTCGTACACTAACCTGTACCCTAAACCGTCCCCGTCCCCGTCCCCGTTCCCTAACCCTAACCCTAAATCTAACCCTTACCCGAAGCCTTACCCTAACCCGTCCCCTAATCCTAACCCGTACGCTAACACTAACCCGTGCCCTAACACGTACGCTCACCCTAAAGTGTGGTCGTACCCTAACCTGTACACTAACCCGTCCCCGTCCCCGTTCCCTAACCCTAACCCTAACCCAAACCCTAAGCCTTACCCGAAGCCTTACCCTAACCCGTCTCATAATCCTAACCGATACGCTAAAACTAACCCATGCCCTAACACATACGCTCACCCTAAACCGTTGTCGTACCCTAACCTGTAACCTAAACCGTCCCCGTCCCCTAACCCTAACCCTAATCCTTACCCGAAGCCTTACACTAACCCGTCCCCTAATCCTAACCCATACGCTAACTCTAACCCGTATCCTAACACGTA
Source organism: Delphinapterus leucas (assembly GCF_059928025.1). NCBI lineage: Eukaryota > Metazoa > Chordata > Mammalia > Artiodactyla > Monodontidae > Delphinapterus > Delphinapterus leucas. The sequence continues at coordinate 5,842,501 of NW_028322232.1, read as the reverse complement.
CGCTCACCCTAAACCATTCTCATACACTAACCTGTACCCTAAACCATCCCCGTCAACTAACCTTAACCCTAACCCTTACCCGAAGCCTTACCATAACCCGTCCTCTAATCCTAACCCGTATTCTAACAGTAAACTGTGCCCTAAAATGTACGCTCAACCTAAACCATTGTCCTACCCTAACTTGTAACCTAAACCGTCCCCGTCCCCTAACCCTAACCCTAAACCTAGCCCTAAACCTAAACCTTACCCCAAGCCTTACCCTAACCCGACCCTTAATCCTAACCCGTTAACACTAACCCATACCCTAACACGTACGCTCACCCTAAATCTTTGTCGTACCCTAACATGTACCCTAAACCGTCCCCGTCCCCTAACCCTAACCCTAACCCTAACCCTAACACTTACCCGAAGCATTACACTAACCCGTCCCCTAATAATAATCCGTACGCTAACACTAACCCGTGTCCTAACACGTACCCTCACCCTAAACCGTTGTCGTACCCTAACCTGTACCCTAAACCGTCACCGTCCCCTAGCCCTAACCCTAACCCTAACCCTTACGCGAAGCCTTACCCTAAACCGTCCCCAATCCTAACCCGTACGCTAACACTAACAAGTACCCTAACACATACGCTCACCCTAAACTGTTGTCGTACACTAACCTGTAACCTAAACCGTCCCCGTCCCCTAAACCTAACCCTAACCCTAACCCTAACCCTTACCCGAAGCCTTACCCTAATCTGTCCCCTAATCATAACCCGTATGCTAACACTAACCCTTGCCCTAACACGTACACTCACCCTAAACTATTGTCGTACCCTAACCTGTACCCTGAACCGTCCCTGTACCCTAACCCTAACCCTAACTCTAACCCTAACCCTAACCCTAACCCTTACCCGAAGCCTTACCCTAACCCGTCCCATAATCCTAACCCGTACGCTAACACTAACCCGTACCCTAACACGTACGCTCACCCTAAATCGTTTTCCTGCCCTAACCTGTACCCTAAACCATCCCCGTCCCCTAACCCTAACCCTAACACTATCCCTAACCCTTACCCGAAGCCTTACCCTAACTCGGTCCCCAATTCTAAACCATACGCTAACACTAACCCGTACCCTAACACGTAAGCTCACCCTAAAACTTTGTCGTACCCTAACCTGTACCCTAAGTCGTCCCCTTCCCCTAAGCCTAACCCTAACCCTAATACTTACCCGAAGCCTTACCCTAAACCGTCCCCTAATCCTAACCCATACGCTAACACTAACCTGTGCCCTAAAACGAATGCTCACCCTAAACCGCTGTCGTACACTAACCTGTACCCTAAACCGTCCCCGTCCCCGTCCCCTAACCCTAACCCTAAACCTAACCCTTACCCGAAGCCTTACCCTAACCCGTCCCCTAATCCTAACCCGTACGCTAACACTAACCCGTGCCCTAAAATGTGTGCTCACCCTAAAGCGTGGTCGTACCCTAACCTGTACATTAAACCGTCCCCGTCCCCGTTCCCTAACCCTAACCCTATCCCAAACCCTACCCCTTACCCGAAGCCTTACCCTAACCCATCCCATAATCCTAAATAATACGCTAAAACTACCCCATGCCCTAACACATACGCTCACCCTAAACCGTTGTCGTACCCTAACCTGTACCCTAAACCGTCCCCGTCCCCTAACCCTAACCCTAATCCTTACCCGAAGCCTTACCCTAACCCGTCCCCTAATCCTAACACATACGCTAACTCTAACCCGTACCCTAACACGTACGCTCACCCTAAACCATTCTCATACACTAACCTGTACCCTAAAACGTCCCCATCACCTAACCCTAACCCTAACACTTACCTGACGCCTTACCCTAAACCATCCCCTAATCCTAACCCGTACGCTAACAGTAACCCGTACCCTAACACTTACACTCACCCTAAAACTTAGTCGTACCCTAAACAGTACCATAAACCGTCCCCGTCCCCGTCCCCTAACCCTAACTCTAACCCTAACCCTAACCCTAACCCTTACCCAACGCCTTACCCTAAGCCGTCACCTAATCCTAACCCGTACGCTAACACGAACCCATGTCCTAACACGTACGCTCACCCTAAACCGTTATCTTACCCTAACCTGTACCCTAAACTGTCCCCGTCCCCTAACCCTAACCCTAACCCTCACCCTAACCCTTACCCAAAGCCTTACGCTAACCCGTCCCCTAATCCTAATCTATACGCTAACACTAAACCGTACCCTAATACGTGCGCTCACCCTAAACCGTTGTCATACCCTAACCTGTACCCTAAACCGTCCCGTCCCCGTCCCCTAACCCTAGCCCTTACCCGAAACCTTACCCTAACATGTCCCCTATTCCTAACCCGTACGCTAACACTATCCCGTACCCTTACACATACGCTCACCTTAAAACGTTGTCATACACTAACCTGTAACATAAACCGTCTCCGTCCCCTAACCCTAACCCTAACCCTAACACTAACCCTAACCTTTACCCGGAGCCTTACCCTAACCTGTCCCCTAATCCTAACCCGTACGCTAACACTAACCCTTGCCCTAACACGTACGCTCACCCTAAACCGTTGTCGTACCCTAACCTGTACCCTAAACCGTCCCTCTACCCTAACCCTAACCCTAACCCTTATCCTAACACTAAAGCTTACCCGAAGCCTTACCCTAACCCGTCCCATAATCCTAACCCGTACGCTAACACTAACCCGTACCCTAACATGTACGCTCACCCTAAACGGTTGTCGTACCCTAAACTGTACCCTAAACCGTCCCTGTCCCTGACCATTAACCCTAACCCTAACCCTAACCCTAACCCTAACCCTTACCCGACCCCTTACCCTAACCCGTCCCATAATCCTACCCCGTACGCTAACACTAACGCGTACCCTAACACGTATGCTCACCCTAAACCGTTGTCGTACCATAACCTGTACCCTAAACCGTCCCCATCCCCTAAACTTAACCCTAAACCTCACCCTTACCCGTAGCCTTACCCTAACCCGTCCCCTATTCCTAACCTATACGCTAACTCTAACCCGTACCCTAACATGTACGCTCACCGTAAAGAGTTGTCGTACACTAACCTCTACCCTAAACCGTCCCCGTCCCCGTCCCCTAACCCTAACCCTAACCCTAACCCTTACCCGAAGCCTTACCCTAACAAGTCCCCAATCCTAACCCGTACGCTAACACTAACACATACCCTAACACGTATGCTCACCCTAAACCGTTGTCGTACCCTAACCTATACCCTAAACAGTCCCCGTACCCTAACCCTAACCCTAACCCTAACCCTTACCCGAAGCCTTACCCTAACCCGTCCCCTAATCCTAACCCGTACCTAACACTAAACCTTACCCTAACACGTACGCACACTCTAAACTCTTGTCATATCCTATCCTGTACCCTAAACCTTCCCCGTGCCCGTCCCCTAACCCTAACCCTAACCCTTACCCGAAGCCTTACCCTAACCTGTCCCCTAATCCTAACCCGTACGCTAACACTAACCCTTACCCTAACACGTACGCACACCCTAAACTGTTGTCAAATCCTATCCTGTACCCTAAACCTTCCCCGTTCCTGTCCCCTAACCCTAACCCTAACCCTTACCCGAAGCCTTACACTAACCTGTCCCCTAATCCTAACCCGTACGCTAACACTAACCCGTACCCTAACACATAGGCTCATTCTAAACCGTTCTGGTACACTAACCTGTACCCTAAACCGTCCCCATCCCCTAACCCTAACCCTAACCCTTACCCGGAGCCTTACCCTAACCCTTCCTCTAATCCTAAACCGTACGCTAACACTAACCCGTACCCTAACATGTTCGCTCACCCTAAACCGTTATCTTAAACTAAGCTGTACCCTAAACAGTCCCCGTCTTCTAAACATAACCGTAACCCTAACCCTAACACTAACACTTACCCGAAGGCTTACCCTAACCCGTCCCCTAATCCTAAACCGTACGCTAACACTAACCCGTACCCTAACACGTACGCTCACCCTAAACCGTTGTCGTAGCCTACCTGTACCCTAAACCCTCCCCATGCCCTAACACTTACCCTAACCCTAACCCTAACCTTAACCCTTACCCGAAGCTTAACCTAACCCGTCCCCTAATCCTAACCCGTTCGCTAACACTAACACATACCCTACCACGTACGCTCACCCTAAAGCAGTGTTGTACCCTAACGTGTACCCTAAACCGTTCCCGTGCCCTAACCCTAACCCTAACCCTAACCAAAACCCTAACCCTTACCCGGAGCCTTACCCTAACCCGTCCCCTAATCCTAACCCGTACGCTAACACTAACCTGTGCCTTAACACGTACGCTCAACCTAAACCATTGTCGTACACTAACCTGTACCCTAAACCGTCCCCTAACCCTAACCCTAACCCTAACCCTTACCCGAAGCCTTACCCTAACCCGTCCTCTAATCCTAACCTGTACGCTAAGGGTAAACTGTGCCCTAACATGTACCCTCACCCTAAACCGTTGTCCTACCCTAACCTGTACTCTAAACCGTCCCCGTCCCCTAACCCTAACCAAAACCCTAACCCTAAACTTAACCCTTACTCGAAGCCTTACCCTAACCCGTCCACTAATCCTAACCCGTACGCTTACACTAACAATTATCCTAACACGTAAGCTCACCCTAAACCTTTGTCGTACCCTAACCTGTACCCTAAACCGTCCCCGTCCCCGTCCCCTAACCCTAACCCAAACCCTAACTCTTACCCGAAGCCTTACCGTAACCCATCCCATAATCCTAACCGATACGCTAAAACTAACCCATGCCCTAACACGTACGCTCACACTAAACCGTTGTCGTACCCTAACCTGTACGCTAAACCGTCCCCGTCCCGTAACCTTAACCCTAACCCTTACCCGAAGCCTTACCCTAACCCGTCCCTTAATCCTAACTCGTACACTAACACTAACACGTGCCCTAACACGTACGCTCAACCTAAAGCGTTGTCATACCCTAACCTGTACACTAAAGCGTCCCCGTCCCCTAACCCTAACCCTAACCCTAAGACTTACCCGAAGCCTTACCCTAACCTGTCCCCAAATCCTAACCCATACGCTAACACTAACCCATACACTAACACATACGCTCACCCTAAACCCTTGTTTTACCCTAACCTGTACCCTAAACTGTCCCCGTCCCCGTCCCCTAACCCTAACCCTAGCCCTAACCGTAACCCTTACCCGAAGCCTTACCCTATCCTGTCCCCTAATCCTAACCCGTACGCTAACACAAACCCGTACCCTAACACGTACGCTCAACCTAAACCATTGTCGTACCCTAACCTGTACCCTAAACCGTCCCCTAACCCTAACCCTTACCCGAAGCCTTACCCTAACCCGTCCTCTAATCCTAACCTGTACGCTAACAGTAAACTGTGCCCTAACATGTACGCTCACCCTAAACCGTTGTCCTACCCTAACCTGTACCCTAAACCATCCCAATCCCCGTCCACTAACCCTAACCCTAACCCTAACCCTTACCCTTATCCGAAGCCTTACCTTAACCCATCCCCTAATCCTAATCCGTACACTAACACTAACCCGTAAACTTACACGTACGCTCACCCTAAACCGTTGTCGTACACTAACATGTACCCTAAACCGTCCCCATACCCTAGCCCTAACCCTAACCCTAACCCTAACACTTACCCGAAACCTTACCCTAACTCGTCCCCTAATCCTAAGCCGTAGGCTAAAACTAACCCTTACCCTAACACGTACGCTCACACTAAACTGTGGTCGTACCCTAACCTGTACCGTAAACCGCCCCATCCCCTAACACTAACCCTAAACCTAACCCTAATCCTAACCCTTACCCGAAGCCTTACCCTAACCCGTCCCATAATCATAACCCGTACGCTAACACTAACCCGTGCCCTAACACGTAGGCTCACCATAAATCATTGTCGTACCCTAACCTGTACCCTAAACCATCCCCATCCCCGTCCCCGTCCCCTAAACCTAACCCTAACACTTACCCGAAGCCTTACCCTAACCTGTCCCCTAATCCTAACCCTTACGCTAACACTAACCTTGCCCTAACATGTACACTCACCCTAAACCGTTGTCTTACCCTAACCTGTACCCTAAACCGTCCCTGTAACCTAACCCTAACACTAACACTAACCCTAAACCGAACCCTTACACGAAGCCTTCCCCTAACCCGTCCCCTAACCCTAAACCGTACGCTAACCCTAACCCGTACCCTAACACGTACGCTCACCCTAAACCGCTGTCGTACCCTAAACTGCACCCTCAACCGTCCCCGTCCCCTAACCCTAACCCTAACCCTAACCCATCCCCTAATCCTAACCCGTACGCTAACTCTAAGCCATACCCTAACACGTACGCTCACCCTAAACCGTTCTCGTACACTAACCTGTAACCTAAACCGTCCCCGTCCCCTAACCCTAAACCTAACCCTTACCCGAAGCCTTACCTTAACCCGTCCTCTAATCCTAACCCGTACGCTAACTCTAAGCCGTACCCTAACACGTACGCTCACCTTAAACTGTTGTCATATACTAACATGTACCCTAAACCGTCCCCGTCTAATAACCCTAACCCTAACCCTAACCCTAACCCTAACCCTAGCTTTTACCCGAAGCCTTACCCTAACCGGTCCCCTAATCCGAACCCGTATGCTAACACTAACCCGTACCGTAACACGTACGCTCAACCTAAACTTTTGTCGTGCCCTAACCTGTACCCTAAACCGTCCCCATCCCCTAACCCTAACCCTAACCCTAACCCTAACCCTAACCCTTACCCGAAGCCTTACCCTAACCCGTCCCCTAATCCTAAACTGTACGCTGACACTAACACATACCCTAACACGTACGATCACCCTAAACCGTTGTCGTAACCTAACATGTACCCTAAACCGTCCCCGTCCCCGTCCCGTAACCATAACGCTAAGCCTAACCCTGAAGCTTACCCGAAGCCTTACCCTAACCCGTCCCCAATCCTAACCCGTACTGTAACACTAACCCGTACCCTAACACGTACACTCACCCTAAACCGTTGTCGTACCCTAACCTGTACCCTGAACCGTGTCCGTCCCCTAAACCTAACACTAAACCTAAACCTAACCCTAACCCTTACCCGAAGCCTTACCCTAACCCGTCCCCTAAACATAACCCGTACGAAAACAGTAACACGTACCCTAACACGTACGGTCACCCTGAACCGTTGTCGTACACTAAACTGTACCCTAAACCGTCCCCGTCCCTTAACCCTAACCCTAACCCTAACCAAAACCCTAATCCTTACCCGAAGCCTTACCATAACCCGTCCCCTAATCCTAACCCATACATTAACACTAAACCGTAACCTAACACGTACGCTCAACCTAAACCGTTGTCGTACACTAACCTGTACCCTAAACCGTCCCTGTCCCCTACCCCTAACCATAACCCTAACCCTAACACTAACCCTTACCCGAAGCCTTACCCTAACCCGTACCCTAATCCTAACCCGTACGCTAACACTAACCCGTACACTAACACGTACGCTCACCGTAAACCGTTGTCGTACCCTAACTTGTAACCTAAACCGTCCCCGTCCCCTAACCCTAACCCTAACCCTAACCCTAACACTTACCCAAAGCCTTACCCTAACACGTCAACTAAACCTAAATCGTACGCTAACACTAACCCATGCCCTAACACGTACGCTCACCCTAAACCGTTGTCATACACTAACCTGTACACTAAACTGTCCCTGTCCCCTAACCCTAACCCTAACCCTAACCCTAACCATTATGCAAAGCTTTACCCTAACCCGTCCCCCAATCCTAAACCATACGCTAACACTAACCCGTACCCTAACATGTACGCTCACCCTAAAGCATTCTCGTACCCTAAACTGTTCCCTAAACCATCCTCGTCCCCTAACCCTAACCCTAACCCTAACCCTAACCCTAGCTTTTACCCGAAGTCTTACACTAACCGGTCCACTAACCCTAACCCGTACGCTAACACTAACCAGTACCCTAACATGTACGCTCACCCTTAACCATTGTCGTACCCTAACCTATACCCTAAACCGTCCCCGTCCCCTAACCTAACCCTAACCCTAACCCTTACGTGAAGCCTTACCCTAACCTGTCCCCTAATCCTAAACCGTACGCTGACACTAACGCGTACCCTAACACGGACGCTCACCCTAAAATATTGTCGTACACTAAACTGTACCCTAATCCATCCCCGTCCCCGTCCCCGTCCCATAACCCTAACCCTAACCCAAACCCTAACCCTAACCCTTACCCAAAGCCTTACCCTAATCGGTCCCCTAATTCTAACCCGTATGATAACACTAACCCGTACCCTAACACGTACTCTCACCCTAAACCGTTGTCGTACCCTAACCTATACCCTAAACCGTCCTCGTCCCCGTCCCCTATCCCTAACCCTAACCCTAACCCTGAAGCTTACCCGAAGCCTTACCCTAACCCGTCCCCTAATTCTAACCCGTACGGTAACACTAACCCATACCCTAACACGTACGCTCACCCTAAACGGTTGTCGTACCCTAACCTGTACCCTAAACCGTGTCCGTCCCCTAAACCTAACCCTAACCCTAACCCTAACCTTAACCCTTACCCGAAGCCTTACCCTAACCCGTCCCCTAATCCTAACCCGTACGCTAACACTAACACGTACCCTAACACTTACGGTCACCCTGAACCATTGTCGTACCCTAAACTGTACCCTAAACCGTCCCCGTCCCTTAACCCTAACACTAACCCTAAACCTAACCCTAACCCTAATCCTTACCCGAAGCCTTACCATAACCCGTCCCCTAATCCTAACCCGTACGCTAACACTAAACCGTAACCTAACACGTACGCTCACACTAAACCGTTGTCGTACCCTAACCTGTACCCTAAACCGTCCCTGGCCCCTAACCCTAACCCTAACACTAACCCTTACCCGAAGCCTAACACTAACCCGTCCCCTAATCCTAAGCCGTGCGCTAACAATTACCCATACCCCAACATGTACGCTCAACCTAAACCGTTGTCGTACCCTGAACTGTCCCCATCCCCTAACCCTAACCCTAACCCTAACCCTAACACTTACCCGAAGCCTTACCCTAACCCGTCCCCTAATCCTAACCCGTATGCTAACACTAACCCGTACCCTAACACGTACGCTCACCCTAAAACGTTGTTGTACCCTAACCTTTGCCCTAAACCATCCCCGTCCCCGTCCCCTAACCCTAGCGCTAACCCTTACCCAAAGCCTTACCCTAACACGTCCCCTAATCCTAACCCGTACGCTAACACTAAACCGTACCCTAACACGTACGCTCACTCTAAACCGTTGTCGTACCCTAAAATGTACCCTAAACCGTCCCCGTCCCCTAACCCTAACCCTAACCCTAACCCTTATCCGAAGCCTTACCATAAACTGTCCCCTAATCCTAAACCATATGCTAACACTAAGCCGTACCCTAACACGTATGCTCACCCTAAACAATTATCGTACCCTAAACTGTACCCTCAACCATCCCCGTGCCCTAACCCTAACCCTAACCCTAACACTAACCCTAAACCTTACCCGAAGCCTTACACTAACCCGTACCCTAATCCTAAACCGTACGCTGACACTAACACATAGCCTAACACGTACGCTCAACCTAAACCGTTTTCGTACACTAACCTGTACCCTAAACCGTGTCCGTCCCCTATACCTAACCCTAACCCTAACCCTAAACCTAACCCTTACCCGAAGCCTTACCCTTACCCGTCCCCTAATCCTAACCCGTACACTAACAATAACACGTACCCTAAAACGTACGGTCACCCTGAAACATTGTCGTACCCTAAACTGTACCCTAAACCGTCCCCGTCCCTTAACCCTAACCCTAACCCTAACCCTAACCCTAATCCTTACCCGAAGCCTTAACATAACCCGTCCCCTAATCCTAACCCGTACACTAACATTAAATTGTAACCTAACACGTACGCTCACACTAAACCGTTGTCGTACCCTAACCTGTACCCTAAACCGTCCCCGTCCCCTAACCCTAACCGTAACCCTAACCCTATCACTAACGCTTACCCGAAGCCTAACACTAACCCGTCCCCTAATCCTAAGCCGTGCACTAACAGTAACACATACCCCAATATGTACGCTCACACTAAACCGTTGTCGTACCCTAACCTGTACCCTAAACCGTCCCCGTCCCCGTCCCCTAACCCTAAACCTAACCCTAACCGTAACACTTACCCGAAGCCTTACCTTAACACGTCCCCTAATCCTAACCCGTATGCTAACACTAACCCGTACCCTAACACGTACGCTCACCCTAAACCATTGTCCTAACCTAACCTGTACCCTAAACCGTCCCCGTCCCCGTCCCCTAAACCTAACCCTAACCCTAACCCTAACCATTCCCCGAAGCCTTACCCTAACCGTCCCCTAATCCTAACCCGTACGCTCACACTAACCCGTGCCCTAACAGGTACGCTCACCCTGAACAGTTGTCGTACCCTAACCTGTACCCTAAACCGTCCCCGTCCCCTAAACCTAACCCTAACCTCACCCTAATCCTAACCCTTACCCAAAGCCTTACCCTAACCCGTCCCCAAATCCTAACCCGTACACTAACACTAACCCGTGCCCTAAAACATACGCTCAACCTAAACCGTTGTCGTACCCTAACCTGTACCCTAAACCGTCCCCGTGCCCTAACCCTAACCCTAACCCTAACCCTAACCCTAAATCTAACCCTTACCCGAAGCCTTACCCTAACCCGTCCCCTAATCCTAACCCGTACGCTAACAATAACACATACCCTAAAACGTACGGTCACCCTGAACCATTGTCGTACCCTAAACTCTACCCTAAACCTTCCCCGTCCCTTAACCCTAACCCTAACCCTAACCCTAACCCTAACCCTAATCCTTTCCCGAAGCCTTAACATAACCCGTCTCCTAATCCTAACCCGTACGCTAATATTAAATCATAACCTAACACGTACGCTCACACTAAACCGTTGTCGTACCCTAACCTGTACCCTAAACCGTCCCTGTCCCCTAACCCTAACCGTAACCCTAACCCTAACACTAACCCTTACCCGGAGCCTAACACTAAACCGTCCCCTAATCCTAACCCGTACACTAACACTAAACCGTGCCCTAAAACATACGCTCAACCTAAACCGTTGTCGTACCCTAACCTGTACCCTATACCGTCCCCGTGCCCTAACCCTAACCCTAAGCCTAACCCTACCACTAAACCTTACCCGAAGCCTTACACTAAACCGTCCCCTAATCCTAAACCATACGCTGACACTAACACATAGCCTAACACGTACGCTCACCCTAAACCGTTGTCGTACCCTAAACTGTACTGTAAACCGTTTCCATCCCCTAACCCTAACCCTAACCCTAACCCTAACCCTAACCCTTACCCGAAGCCTTACCCTAACCCGTCCCCTAATCCTAACCCGTACGCTAACACTAACCCGTACCCTAACACGTACGCTCACCCTAAACTGTTGTCGTACCCTAACCTGTTCTCTAAAGCTTCCCCATCCCCTAACCCTAAACCTAACCCTAACACTTACCCTTACCCTAACCTTTACCCGAAGCCTTACATTATCCCGTCCCCAATCCGAACCCGTAGGCTAACACTAACCCGTGCCCTAAAACGTACGCTCACCTAAACCGTTGTCGTACCCTAACCTGTACCCTAAAACGTCCCCTAACTGTAACCCTAACCCTAACCCTAACCCTTACCCGAAACATTACCCTAACCCGTCCCCTAATCCGATTCCGTACGCTAACACTAACCCGTACCCTAACACGTACACCCACCCTAAAACGTTGTCGTCCCCTAACCTGTACCCTAAACCGTCCCCGTCCCCTACCCTAACCCTAACACTAACCCTAACCCTAACCCTTACCCAAAGCCTTACCCTAACATGTCACTTAATCCTAACCCGTACGCTAACACTAACCCGTGCCCTAACACCTACGGTCACCCTAAACCTATGTCGTACCCTAACCTATACCCTAAACCGTCCCTGTCCCCATCCCCTAACCCTAAACCTAAACCTAACACTAACCCTTACCCAAGGCCTTACCCTAACCCATCCCCTAAACCTAACCCGTATGCTAACACTAACCCGTACCCTAACACGTACACTCACCCTAAACCGTTGTCCTACCCTAACCTGTACCGTAAACCGTCCCCGTCCCCTAACCGTAACACTAACCCTAAACCTTACCCTTACCCAAAGCCTTACCCTAACCCATCACCTAATCCTAACCCGTACGCTAACACTAACCCGTGCCCTAACACGTACGCTCACCCTAAACCGTTGTTGTACCCTAACCTGTACCCTAAACCGCCCCATCCCCTAACCCTAACCCTAACCCTAACCCTAATCCTAACCCTTACCCGAAGCCTTACCCTAACCCGTCCCATAATCATAACCCGTACGCTAACACTAACCCGTGCCCTAACACGTAGGCTCACCATAAATCATTGTCGTACCCTAACCTGTACCCTAAACCATCCCCATCCCCGTCCCCGTCTCCTAACCCTAACCCGAACCCTAACCCTAACCCTTACCCGAAGACTTACCCTAACCTGTCCCCTAATCCTAACACTTACGCTAACACTAACCCTTGCCCTAACAGGTACACTCACCCTAAACCGTTGTCTTACCCTAACCTGTACCCTAAACCGTCCCTGTACCCTAACCCTAACCCTAACACTAACCCTAAACCGAAACCTTACCCGAAGCCTTCCCCTAACCCGTCCCCTAATCCTAAACCGTACGCTAACCCTAACCCGTGCCCTAGCACGTACGCTCACCCTAAACCGCTGTCGTACCCTAACCCTAACCCTAACCCTAAACCTTACCCGAAGCCTTCCCCTAACCCGTCCCCTAATCCTAACACATACGCTAACACTAACCCATGCCCTAAAACGAATGCTCACCCTAAACCGCTGTCGTACATTAACCTGTACCCTAAACCGTCCCCGTCCCCGTCCCCTAACCCTAACACTAAACCTAAACCTTACCCGAAGCCTTACTCAAACCCGTCCCCTAATCCTAACCCGTACGCTAACACTAACCCGTACCCTAACAGGTACGCTCACCCTAAAGCGTGGTCGTACCCTAACCTGTACACTAAACCGTCCCCGTCCCCGTTCCCTAACCCTAACCCTATCCCAAACCCTACCCCTTACCCGAAGCCTTACCCTAACCCGTCCCATAATCCTAAATAATACGCTAAAACTACCCCATGCCCTAACACATACGCTCACCCTAAACCGTTGTCGTACCCTAACCTGTACCCTAAACCGTCCCTGTAGCCTAACCCTAACCCTAACCCTAACCCTAACCCTTACCCGAAGCCTTACCCTAACCCGTCCCATAATCCTACCCCGTATGCTAACACTAACCCGTACCCTAACATGTACGCTCACCCTAAACCGTTGTCGTACCATAACCTGTACCCTAAACCGTCCCCGTCACCGTCCCCTAAACTTAACCCTAAACCTCACCCTTACCCGTAGCCTTACCCTAACCCGTCCCCTATTCCTAACCTATACGCTAACTCTAACCCGTACCCTAACATGTACGCTCACCCTAAAGAGTTGTCGTACACTAACCTCTACCCTAAACCGTCCCCGTCCCCGTCCCCTAACCCTAACCCTAACCCTAACCCTTACCCGAAGCCTTACCCTAACAAGTCCCCAATCCTAACCCGTACGCTAACACTAACACATACCCTAACACGTACGCTCACCCTAAACCGTTGTCGTACCCTACCCTATACCCTAAACAGTCCCCGTACCCTAACCCTAACCCTAACCCTAACCCTTACCCGAAGCCTTACCCTAACCCGTCCCCTAATCCTAACCCGTACGCTAACACTAAACCTTACCCTAACACGTACGCACACTCTAAACTGTTGTCATATCCTATCCTGTACCCTAAACCTTCCCCGTGCCCGTCCCCTAACCCTAACCCTAACCCTTACCCGAAGCCTTACCCTAACCTGTCCCCTAATCCTAACCCATACGCTAACACTAACCCTTACCCTAACACCTACGTACACCCTAAACTGTTGTCAAATCCTATCCTGTACCCTAAACCTTCCCCGTTCCTGTCCCCTAACCCTAACCCTAACCCTTACCCGAAGCCTTACCCTAAACTGTCCCCTAATCCTAACCCGTACGCTAACACTAACCCGTGCCCTAACACATACGCTCACCCTAAAGCGTTGTTGTACCCTAACCTGTACCCTAAACCGTCCCCGTCCTCTAACCCTAACACTAACCCTAATACTAACCCTTACCCGAAGCCTTCCGTTAACCCGCCCCCTAATCCTAACCCGTACGCTAACGCTAACCCATACCCTAACACGTAGGCTCACCCTAAACAGTTGTCGTACCCTAAACTGTACCCTAAACCGTCCCCATCCCCAAACCCTAACCCTAACCCTTACCCGAAGCCTTACACTAACCTGTCCCCTAATCCTAACCCGTACGCTAACACTAAGCCGTACCCTAACACATAGGCTCACTCTAAACCGTTCTCGTACACTAACCTGTACCCTAAACCATCCCCATCCCCTAACCCTAACCCTAACCCTTACCCGGAGCCTTACCCTAACCCGTCCTCTAATCCTAAACCGTACGCTAACACTAACCCGTACCCTAACATGTTCGCTCACCCTAAACCGTTATCTTAACCTAAGCTGTACCCTAAACAGTCCCCGTCGCCTAAACATAACCGTAACCCTAACCCTAACACTAACACTTACCCGAAGGCTTACCCTAACCCGTCCCCTAATCCTAAACCGTACGCTAACACTAACCCGTACCCTAACACGTACGCTCAGCCTAAACCGTTGTCGTAGACTAACCTGTACCCTAAACCCTCCCCATGCCCTAACACTTACCCTAAACCTAACCCTAACCCTAACCCTTACCCGAAGCCTTACCCTAACCCATCACCTAATCGGAACCCGTACGCTAACACTAACCCATACCCTATCACGTACGCTCACCCTAAACCGTTGTTGTACCCTAACCTGTACCCTAAACCCTCCCCATCCCCTAACCCTAACCGTAAACCTAACCCTAACCCTAACCCTTACCCGAAGCTTATCCTAACCCGTCCCCTAATCCTAATCCATTCGCTAACCCTAACACATACCCTACCACGTACGCTCACCCTAAAGCATTGTTGTACCCTAACGTGTACCCTAAACCGTTCCTGTGCCCTAACCCTAACCCTAAACCTAACCCAAACCCTAACCCTTACCCGGAGCCTTACCCTAACCCGTCCCCTAATCCTAACCCGTACGCTAACACTAACCTGTGCCCTAACACGTACGCTCAACCTAAACCATTGTCGTACCCTAACCTGTACCCTAAACCGTCCCCTAACCCTAACCCTAACCCTAAACCTTACCCGAAGCCTTACTCTAACCTGTCCTCTAATCCTAACCTGTACGCTAACAGTAAACTGTGACCTAACATGTACCCTCACCCTAAACCGTTGTCCTACCCTAACCTGTACTCTAAACCGTCCCCATCCCCTAACCCTAACCCAAACCCTAACCCTAAACTTAACCCTTACTCGAAGCCTTACCCTAACCCGTCCACTAATCCTAACCCGTACGCTTACACTAACAATTATCCTAACACGTACGCTCATCCTAAACCTTTGTCGTACCCTAAACTGTACCCTAAACCGTCCCGTCCCCGTCCCCGTCCGCTAACCCTAACCCTAACCCTAACCCTTACCCGAAGCCTTACCCTAACCCGTCCCCTAATCCTAACCCGTACGCTAACACTAACACTTATTCTAACACGTACGCTCATCGTAAACCGTTGTCGTACCCTAACCTGTAACCTAAACCGTCCCCGTCCCCTAAGCCTAACTCTAACCCTAACCGTAACCTTTACCCGAAGCCTTACCCTTTCCTGTCCACTAATCCTAACCCGTACGCTAACACTCACCCTTGCCCTAACACGTACACTCACCCTAAACCGTTGTCGTACCCTAACCTGTACCCTAAACCATCCCTGTACCCTAACCCTAACCATAACCCTAACCCTAACACTTACCCGAAGCCTTACCCTAACCCGTCCCATAATCCTAACCCGTACGCTAACACTAACCCGTACCCTAACTCGTACACTCACCGTAAACCATTGTCATACCCTAACCTGTACCCTAAACCATACCCGTCCCCTAACCCTAACCCTAACCCTAACCCTATCCATTACCCGAAGCCTTACCCTAACCAGTCCCCTAAGTCTAACCCGTACGCTAACACTAACAAGTGCCCTAACATGTACGCTCACCCTAAAGCGTGGTCGTACCCTAACCTGTACCCTAAACCGTCCCCGTCCCCGTGCCCTAACCCTAACCCAAACCCTAACTCTTACCCGAAGCCTTACCGTAAACCATCCCATAATCCTAACCGATACACTAAAACTAACCCATGCCCAAACACGTACGCTCAGCCTAAACCGTTGTCGTACCCTAACCTGTATGCTAAACCGTCCCCGTCCCGTAGCCCTAACCCTAACCCTAACCCGAAGCCTTACCCTAACTCATCCCCTAATCCTAACGCGTACGCTAACTCTAACCTGTACCCTAACACGTACGCTCACCCTAAACCGTTGTCATACACTATCCTGTACCCTAAACTGTCCCCTTCCCCTAACCCTAACCCTAACCCTAAGCCTAACACTTGCCCGAAGCCTTACCCTAACCACTTCCCTAATCCTAACCCGTACGCTAACACTAAATCGTACCCTAACACGTACGCTCACCCTAAACCTTTTGCGTACCCTAACCTATACCCTAAACCGTCCCCGTAACCTAACCCTAACTCTAACCCTAACCCTTACCCGAAGCCTTACCCTAACCCGTCCCCTAATCCTAACCCATACGCTAAAACTAACCCTTACTCTAACACGTACGCGCACCCTAAACTGTTCTCATATCCTAACCTATACCCTAAACCTTCCCCGTCCCCGTCCACGTCCCCTAAACCTATCCCTAAGCCTAACCCTAACCCTTACCCGAAGCCTTACACTAACCCGTCCCCTAATCCTAACTCGTACGCTAACACTAACCCGTACCCTAACACGTACGCTCACCCTAAACCGTTGTCGTACCCTAACCTGTACCCTAAACCGTCCCCATCCCCTAACCCTAAATCTAACTCTAACCCTAACACTTACCCGAAGCCTTACCCTAACCCGTCCCCTAATCCTAACTCGTACACTAACACTAACATGTGCCCTAACACGTACGCTCAACCTAAAGAGTTGTCGTACCCTAACCTGTACACTAAACCGTCCCCGTCCCCTAACCCTAACCCTAACCCTAACCCTAAGACTTACCCGAAGCCTTACCCTAACCTGTCCCCAAATCCTAACCCGTACGCTAACACTAACCCATACCCTAACACGTATGCTCACCCAAAAACGTTGTCGTACACTAACCTGTACCCTAAACAGTCCCCTAACCCTAACCCTAGCCCTAACCCTAACCCTTACCCGAAGCCTTACCCTAACCCGTCCCCTATTCCTAACCCGTACGCGAACACTAACACGTACCCTAACACGTACGCTCACTCTGAACCGTTGTTGTACACTAAACTGGATCCTAAGCCGTCCCCGTACCTTAACCCGAACCCTAACCCTAACCCTAACCCTAACCCTAACCCTAACCCTTACTCGAAGCCTTCCCATAACCCGTAACCTAATGCTAACCCGTACGTTAACACTAACCCGTAACCTAACACGTACGCTCAGCCTAAACCATTGTCGTACCCTAACCTGTACCCTAAACCGTCCCTGTCACCTAACCCTAACTGTAAACCTAACCCTAACACTAACCCTTACCCGAAGCCTTTCCCTAACCCGTCCCCTAATCCTAACCCGTACGCTAACACTAACTTGTACCCTAAAACGTATGCTCACACTAAACAGTTGTTGTACCCTAAACTGTACCCTAAACCGTCCCCATCCCCAAACCCTAACCCTAACCCTTACCCGAAGCCTTACACTAACCTGTCCCCTAATCCTAACCCGTACGCTAACACTAACCCGTACCCTAACACATAGGCTCACTCTAAACCGTTCTCGTACACTAACCTGTACCCTAAACCGTCCCCATCCCCTAACCATAACCCTAACCCTTACCCGACGCCTTACCCTAATCCTAACCTGTACGCTAACATTAACCCGTACCCTAACACTAACCCGTACCCTAACATGTACACTCACCCTAAACAGTTGTCGTACACTAAACTGTACCCTAAACCGTCCCCGTCCCCTAACCCTAACCCTAACCATAACCCTAACCCTAAACCTTACCCGAAGCCTTACCCTAACGCATCCCCTACTCCTAACCCATACGCTAACACTAACCCATACACTAACACATACGCTCACCCTAAACCCTTGTTGTACCCTAACCTGTACCCTAAACTGTCCCCGTCCCCGTCCCCTAACCCTAACCCTAGCCCTAACCGTAACCCTTACCCGAAGACTTACACTAACCCGGCCCCTAATCCTAAATCGTACGCTAACACTAACCCGTACCCTAACATGTACGCTCACCCTAAAGCGTTGTCGTACCCTAACCTGTACCCTAAACCGTGTCCGTCCCCTAACCCTAACCCTAACGCTAACCCTTACCCGAAGCCTTAGCCTATCCCGTCCCGTAATCCTCACCCGTACGCTAACACAAACCCGTACCCTAACACGTACGCTCACCCTAAACGGTTGTCGTACACTAACCTGTACCCTAAACCCTCCCCATCCCCTAACCCTAACCCTAAACCTAACCCTAACCCTAACCCTTACGCGAAGCCTTACCGTAACCCATCACATAAACCGAACCCGTACGCTAACACTAACCCATACCCTACCACGTACGCTCACCCTAAACCGTTGTTGTACCCTAACCTGTACCCTAAACCCTCCACATCCCCTAACCCTAACCCTAAACCTAACCCTAACCCTAACACTTACCCGAAGCTTACCCTAACCCGTACCCTAATCCTAACCCGTTCGCTAACACTAACCCATACCCTACCACGTATGCTCACCTTAAACCGTTTTTGTACCCTAACCTGTACCCAAAACTGTTCCCGTGCCCTAACCCTAACCCTAACCCTAACCCTTACCCGAAGCTTACCCAAACCCGTACCCTAATCCTAACCCGTTCGCTAACACTAACCCGTACCCTAACACGTACGCTCACCCTAAACCGCTGTCGTACCCTAAACTGCACCCTCAACCGTGCCCGTCCCCTAACCCTAACCCTAAACCTAACCCGTCCCCTAATCCTAACCCGTACGCTAACTCTAAGCCATGCCCTAACACGTACGCTCACCCTAAACCGTTGTCGTACCCTAACCTGTACCCTGAACCGTGTCCGTCCCCTAAACCTAACACTAAACCTAAACCTAACCCTAACCCTTACCCGAAGCCTTACCCTAACCCGTCCCCTAAACATAACCCGTACGCGAACACTAACACGTACCCTAACACGTACGGTCACCCTGAACCGTTGTCGTACACTAAACTGTACCCTAAACCGTCCCCGTCCCTTAACCCTAACCCTAACCCTAACCCTAACCAAAACCCTAATCCTTACCCGAAGCCTTACCATAACCCGTCCCCTAATCCTAACCCATACATTAACACTAAACCGTAACCTAACACGTACGCTCACCCTAAACCGTTGTCGTACACTAACCTGTACCCTAAACCGTCCCTGTCCCCTACCCCTAACCATAACCCTAACCCTAACACTAACACTTACCTGAAGCCTTACCCTAACCCGTGCCCTAATCCTAACCCGTACGCTAACACTAACCCGTACACTAACACGTACGCTCACCCTAAACCGTTGTCGTACCCTTACTTGTAACCTAAACCGTCCCCGTCCCCTAACCCTAACCCTAACCCTAACCTTAACACTTACCCAAAGCCTTACCCTAACACGTCAACTAAACCTAAATCGTACGCTAACACTAACCCATGCCCTAACACGTACGCTCACCCTAAACCGTTGTCGTACACTAACCTGTACCCTAAACTGTCCCTGTCCCCTAACCCTAACCCTAACCATTACGCAAAGCCTTACCCTAACCCGTCCCCCAATCCTAACCCGTACGCTAACACTAAACCGTACCCTAACATGTACGCTCACCCTAAACCGTTCTCGTACCCTAACCTGTTCCCTAAACCGTCCTCGTCCCCTAACCCTAACCCTAACCCTAACCCTAACCCTAACCCTAGCTTTTACCCGAAGCCTTACACTAACCGGTCCCCTAACCCTAACCCGTACGCTAACACTAACCAGTACCCTAACATGTACGCTCACCCTTAACCATTGTCGTACCCTAACCTGTACCCTAAACCGTCCCCGTCCCCTAACCTAACCCTAACCGTAACCCTTACGCGAAGCCTTACCCTAACCTGTCCCCTAATCCTAAACCGTACGCTGACACTAACACGTACCCTAACACGGACGCTCACCCTAAAACATTGTCGTACACTAAACTGTACCCTAATCCGTCCCCGTCCCTGTCCCATAACCCTAACCCTAACCCTAACCCAAACCCTAACCCTAACCCTTACCCAAAGCCTTACCCTAATCGGTCCCCTAATCCTAACCCGTATGCTAACACTAACCCGTCCCCTAACACGTAATCTCACCCTAAACCGTTGTCGTACCCTAACCTATACCCTAAACCGTCCCCGTACCCGTCCCCTATCCCTAACCCTAAGCCTAACCCTGAAGCTTACCCGAAGCCTTACCCTAACCCGTCCCCTAATTCTAACCCGTACGGTAACACTAACCCGTACCCTAACACGTACGCTCACCCTAAACGGTTGTCGTACCCTAACCTGTACCCTAAACCGTGTCCATCCCCTAAACCTAACCCTAACCCTAACCCTAACCTTAACCCTTACCCGAAACCTTACTCTAACCCGTCCCCTAATCCTAACCCGTACACTAACACTAACACGTACCCTAACACTTACGGTCACCCTGAACCATTGTCGTACCCTAAACTGTACCCTAAACCGTCCCCGTCCCCTAACCCTAACCCTAACCCTAACCCTAACCCTAACACTTACCCGAAGCCTTACCCTAACCTGTCCCCTAATCCTAAACTGTACGCTGACACTAACACGTACCCTAACACGTACGATCACCCTAAACCGTTGTCGTAACCTAACCTGTACCCTAAACCGTCCCCGTCCCTGTCCCCTAACCATAACGCTAAGCCTAACCCTGAAGCTTACCCGAAGCCTTACCCTAACCCGTCCCCAATCCTTACCCGTACTGTAACACTAACCCGTACCCTAACACGTACACTCACCCTAAACCGTTGTCGTACACTAACCTGTACCCTAAACCGTGCCCATCCCCTAAACCTAACACTAAACCTAAACCTAACCCTAACCCTTACCCGAAGCCTTACCCTAACCCGTCCCCTAAACATAACCCGTACGCTGACACTAACACGTACCCTAACACGGACGCTCACCCTAAAACATTGTCATACACTAAACTGAACCCTAATCCGTCCCCGTCCCCGTCCCCGTCCCCTAACCCTAACCCTAACCCAAACCCTAACCCTAACCCGTACCCAAAGCGTTACCTTTATCGGTCCCCTAATCCTAACCCGTATGCTAACACTAACCCGTCCCCTAACACGTACTCTCACCCTAAACGGTTGTCGTACCCTAACCTATACCCTAAACCGTCCCCGTCCCCGTCCCCTCTCCCTAACCCTAACCCTAACCCTGAAGCTTACCCGAAGCCTTACCCTAACCCGTCCCCTAATCCTAACCTGTACGCTAACACTAAACCGTAACCTATCACGTACGCTCACACTAAACCGTTGTCGTACCCTTACCTGTACCCTAAACCGTCCCTGGCCCCTAACCCTAAATCTAACACTAACCCTTACCCGAAGCCTAACACTAACCCGTCCCCTAATCCTAAGCCGTGCGCTAACAATAACCCATAACCCAACATGTACACTCAACCTAAACGGTTGTCGTACCCTAAACTGTCCCCATCCCCTAACCCTAACCCTAACCCTAACCCTAACCCTTACCCGAAGCCTTACCCTAACCCGTCCCCTAATCCTAACCCGTATGCTAACACTAACCCGTACCCTAACACGTACGCTCACCCTAAAACGTTGTTGTACCCAAACTTTTGCCCTAAACCGTCCCCGTCCCCTAACCCTAACGCTAACCCTTACCCAAAGCCTTACCCTAACCCGTCCCCTAATCCTAACCCGTACGCTAACACTAAACCGTACCTTAACACGTACGCTCACTCTAAACCGTTGTCGTACCCTAAACTGTACCCTAAACCGTCCCCGTCCCCTAACCCTAACCCTAACCCTAACCCTTACCCGAAGCCTTACCGTAACCTGTCCCCTAATCCTAACCCATTGCTAACACTAAGCCGTACCCTAACACGTATGCTCGCCCTAAACCATTGTCGTACCCTAACCTGTACCCTAAACCATCCCCGTGCCCTAACCCTAACCCTATCCCTAACCCGAACCCTAACCCTAACCCTTACTCGAAGCCTTCCCATAACCCGTCCCCTAATGCTAACCCGTACGTTAACACTAACCCGTAACCTAACACGTACGCTCACCCTAAACCGTTGTCGTACCCTAACCTGTGCCCTAAACCGTCCCTGTCCCCTAACCCTAACAGTAAACCTAACCCTAACACTAACCCTTACCCGAAGCCTTTCCCTAACCCGTCCCCTAATCCTAACCCGTATGCTAACACTAACTTGTACCCTAAAACGTACGCTCACCCTAAACCGTTGTTGTACCCTAACCTGTACCCTAAACCGTCCCCGTCCCCTAACCATAACCCTAACCCTAAACTTATCCCTAACCCTTACCCGACGCCTTACCCTAATCCTAACCTGTACGCTAACACTAACCCGTACCCTAATATGTACGCTCACCCTAAACAGTTGTCGTACACTAAACTGTACCCTAAACCGTCCCCGTCCCCTAACCCTAACCCTAAACCTAACCCTAACCCTAAACCTTACCCGAAGCCTTACCCTAACGCATCCCCTACTCCTAACCCATACGCTAACACTAACCCATACACTAACACATACGCTCACCCTAAACCCTTGTTGTACCCTAACCTGTACCCTAAACTGTCCCCGTCCCGCTCCCCTAACCCTAACCCTAGCCCTAACCGTAACCCTTACCCGAAGCCTTACCCTAACCCGTCCCCTAATCCTAAATCGTACACTAACCCTAACCCGTACTCTAACATGTACGCTCACCCTAAAGTGTTGTCGTACCCTAACCTGTACCCTAAACCGTATCCGTCCCCTAACCCTAACCCTAACCCTAACCCTTACCCGAAGCCTTACCCTATCCCGTCCCCTAATACTAACCCGTACGCTAACACAAACCCGTACCCTAACACGTACGCTCACCCTAAAAGGTTGTCGTACCCTAACCTGTACCCTAAACCCTCCCCATCCCCTAACCCTAACCCTAAACCTAACCCTAACCCTAACCCTTACGCGAAGCCTTACCCTAGCCCATCAGATAAACCGAACCCGTACGCTAACCCTAAACCATACCCTACCACGTACGCTCACCCTAAACCCTTGTTGTACCCTAACCTGTACCCTAAACCCTCCACATCCCCTAACCCTAACCCTAAACCTAACCCTAACCCTAACCCTTACCCGAAGCTTACCCTAACCCGTACCCTAATCCTAACCCGTTCGCTAACACTAACCCATACCCTACCACGTACGCTCACCCTAAACCGTTTTTGTACCCTAACCTGTACCCTAAACTGTTCCCGTGCCCTAACCCTAACCCTAACCCTAACCCAAACCCTAACCCTTACCCAAAGCCTTACCCTAACCCATCCCCGAATCCTAACCCGTACGCTAACACTAACCTCTGCCCTAACTCGTACGCTCAACCTAAACCATTGTCGTACCCTAACCTGTACCCTAAACCGTCCCCTAACCCTAACCCTAACACTAAACCTTACCCGAAGCCTTACCCTAACACGTCCTCTAATCCTAACATGTACGCTAACAGTAAACTGTGCCCTAACATGTACGCTCACCCTAAACCGTTGTCCTACCCTAACCTGTACCCTAAACCGTCCCCGTCCCCGTCCCCTAACCCTAACCCTAACCCTTACCCGCAGCCTTATCCTAACCCGTACCCTAATCATAACCTGTAGGCTAACACTAACCCGTACCCTAAAACGCACACTCACCCTAAACTGTTTTCGTACACTAACCTGTACCCTAAACCGTCCCCGTCCACTAAACCTAACCCTAACCCTAACCCTAACCCTTACCCGAAGCCTTACCCTAACACTTCCCCTAATCCTAACCCGTACGCTAACACTAACCCGTACCCTAACACGTATGCTCAACCTAAACGGTTGTTGTACCCTAACCTGTACCCTAAACCGTCCCCGTCCCCTAAACCTAACCCTAACCCTAACCCAAACCCTTACCCAAAGCCTTACCCTAAACGGTCCCCTAATCCTAACCCGTACGCTAACACTAACAAGTACCCAAACACGTACGCTCACCATAAACCGTTGTCGTACCCTAACCTGTACCCTAAACTCTCCCCGTCCCCATCCCCTAAGCTTAACCCTAACCCTAACCCTTACCCAAAGCCTTACACTAACCCCTCCCCTAATCCTAACCCGTACGCTAACACTAAACCATACCCTAACACGTACACTCACCCTAAATCGTTGTTGTATCCTAACCTGAACCCTAAACCGTCCCCGTCCCCGTCCCCTAACCCTAAACCTAACCGTAAACTTAACCCTTACCCGAAGCCTTACCCTAACACGTCCCCTAATCATAACCCGTACGCTAACACTAACCCGTACCCTACCACGTACGCTCACCCGAAACCGTTGTCGTAACCTAACCTGTACCCTAAACCCTCCCCATCCCCTAACCCTAACCCTAAACCTAACCCTAACCCTAGCCCTTACGCGAAGCCTTACCCTAACCCATCACATAAACCGAACCCGCACGCTAACACTAAACCATACCCTACCACGTACGCTCACCCTAAACCCTTGTTGTACCCTAACCTGTACCCTAAACCCTCCACATCCCCTAACCCTAACCCTAAACCTAACCCTAACCCTAACCCTTACCCGAAGCTTACCCTAACCCGTACCCTAATCCTAACCTGTTCGCTAACACTAACCCATACCCTACCACGTACGCTCACCCTAAACCGTTTTTGTACCCTAACCTGTACCCTAAACTGTTCCCGTGCCCTAACCCTAACCCTAACCCTAACCCAAACCCTAACCCTTACCCGAAGCCTTACCCTAACCCGTCCCTGAATCCTAACCCGTACGCTAACACTAACCTCTGCCCTAACTCGTACGCTCAACCTAAACCATTGTCGTACCCTAACATGTACCCTAAACCGTCCCCTAACCCTAACCCTAACACTAAACCTTACCCGAAGCCTTACCCTAACCCGTCCTCTAATCCTAACATGTACGCTAACAGTAAACTGTGCCCTAACATGTACGCTCATCCTAAACCGTTGTCCTACCCTAACCTGTACCCTAAACCATCCCAATCCCCTTCCCCTAACCCTAACCCTAACCCTAACCCTTACCCTTACCCGAAGCCTTACCTTAACCCATCCCCTAATCCTAATCCGTACACTAACACTAACCCGAAACCTAACACGTACGCTCACCCTAAATCGTTGTCGTACCCTAACATGTACCCTAAACTGTCCCCATCCCCTAGCCCTAACCCTAACCCTAACACTTACACTTACCCGAAACCTTACCCTAACTCGTCCCCTAATCCTAAGCCGTAGGCTAAAACTAACACTTACCCTAACACGTACGCTCACACTAAACTGTGGTCGTACCCTAACCTGTACCGTAAACCGCCCCATCCCCTAACCCTAACCCGAACCCTAACCCTAACCCTTACCCGAAGACTTAACCTAACCTGTCCCCTAATCCTAACACTTACGTTAACACTAACCCTTGCCCTAACATGTACACTCACCCTAAACCGTTGTCTTACCCTAACCTGTACCCTAAACCGTCCCTGTACCCTAACCCTAACCCTAACACTAATCCTAAACCGAACCCTTACCCGAAGCCTTCCCCTAACCCGTCCCCTAATCCTAAACCGTACGCTAACCCTAACCCGTGCCCTAGCACGTACGCTCACCCTAAACCGCTGTCGTACCCTAAACTGTACCCTAAACCGTCCCCGTCCCCTAACCCTAACCCTAACCCTAAACCTTACCCGAAGCCTTCCCTTAACCCGTCCCCTAATCCTAACCCGTATGCTAACTCTAAGCCATACCCTAACACGTACGCTCACCCTAAACCGTTCTCGTACACTAACCTGTAACCTAAACCGTCCCCGTCCCCTAACCCTAACCCTTACCCGAAGCCTTACCTTAACCCGTCCTCTAATCCTAACCCGTACGCTAACAGTAAACTGTGCCCTAACATGTACGCTGAACCTAAACCATTGTCCTACCCTAACCTGTACCCTAAACCGTCCCCCTCCCCTAACCCTAACCCTAACCCTAACCCTAAACCTAACCCTTACCCGAAGCCTTACCATAACCCGTCCTCTAATCCTAACCCGTACGCTAACAGTAAACTGTGCCCTAACATGTACGCTGAACCTAAAACATTGTCCTAACCTAACCTGTACCCTAAACCGTCCCCCTCCCCTAACCCTAACCCTAACCCTAACCCTAACCCTTACACCAAGCCTTACCCTAAACCGTGCCCTAATCCTAACCCGTACGCTAACACTAACCCATACCCTAACACGTACGCTCACCCTAAACCACTGTCATACACTAACCTGTACCCTAAACCGTCCCCGTCCCCGTCCCCTAACCCTAACCCTAACCCTTACGCGAAGCCTTACCCTAACCTATCCCCTAATCCTAAACCATACGCTGACACTAACACGTACCCTAACACGGACGCTCACCCTAAAACATTGTCATACACTAAACTGAACCCTAATCCGTCCCCGTCCCCGTCCCCGTCCCCGTCCCCTAACCCTAACCCAAACCCTAACCCGTACCCAAAGCGTTACCTTAATCGGTCCCCTAATCCTAACCCGTATGCTAACACTAACCCGTCCCCTAACACGTACTCTCACCCTAAACGGTTGTCGTACCCTAACCTATACCCTAAACCGTCCCCGTCCCCGTCCCCTCTCCCTAACCCTAACCCTAACCCTGAAGCTTACCCGAAGCCTTACCCTAACCCGTCCCCTAATCCTAACCTGTACGCTAACACTAAACCGTAACCTATCACGTACGCTCACACTAAACCGTTGTCGTACCCTTACCTGTACCCTAAACCGTCCCTGGCCCCTAACCCTAAATCTAACACTAACCCTTACCCGAAGCCTAACACTAACCCGTCCCCTAATCCTAAGCCGTGCGCTAACAATAACCCATAACCCAACATGTACACTCAACCTAAACGGTTGTCGTACCCTAAACTGTCCCCATCCCCTAACCCTAACCCTAACCCTAACCCTAACCCTTACCCGAAGCCTTACCCTAACCCGTCCCCTAATCCTAACCCGTATGCTAACACTAACCCGTACCCTAACACGTACGCTCACCCTAAAACGTTGTTGTACCCAAACTTTTGCCCTAAACCGTCCCCGTCCCCTAACCCTAACGCTAACCCTTACCCAAAGCCTTACCCTAACCCGTCCCCTAATCCTAACCCGTACGCTAACACTAAACCGTACCTTAACACGTACGCTCACTCTAAACCGTTGTCGTACCCTAAACTGTACCCTAAACCGTCCCCGTCCCCTAACCCTAACCCTAACCCTAACCCTTACCCGAAGCCTTACCGTAACCTGTCCCCTAATCCTAACCCATTGCTAACACTAAGCCGTACCCTAACACGTATGCTCGCCCTAAACCATTGTCGTACCCTAACCTGTACCCTAAACCATCCCCGTGCCCTAACCCTAACCCTATCCCTAACCCGAACCCTAACCCTAACCCTTACTCGAAGCCTTCCCATAACCCGTCCCCTAATGCTAACCCGTACGTTAACACTAACCCGTAACCTAACACGTACGCTCACCCTAAACCGTTGTCGTACCCTAACCTGTGCCCTAAACCGTCCCTGTCCCCTAACCCTAACAGTAAACCTAACCCTAACACTAACCCTTACCCGAAGCCTTTCCCTAACCCGTCCCCTAATCCTAACCCGTATGCTAACACTAACTTGTACCCTAAAACGTACGCTCACCCTAAACCGTTGTTGTACCCTAACCTGTACCCTAAACCGTCCCCGTCCCCTAACCATAACCCTAACCCTAAACTTATCCCTAACCCTTACCCGACGCCTTACCCTAATCCTAACCTGTACGCTAACACTAACCCGTACCCTAATATGTACGCTCACCCTAAACAGTTGTCGTACACTAAACTGTACCCTAAACCGTCCCCGTCCCCTAACCCTAACCCTAAACCTAACCCTAACCCTAAACCTTACCCGAAGCCTTACCCTAACGCATCCCCTACTCCTAACCCATACGCTAACACTAACCCATACACTAACACATACGCTCACCCTAAACCCTTGTTGTACCCTAACCTGTACCCTAAACTGTCCCCGTCCCGCTCCCCTAACCCTAACCCTAGCCCTAACCGTAACCCTTACCCGAAGCCTTACCCTAACCCGTCCCCTAATCCTAAATCGTACACTAACCCTAACCCGTACTCTAACATGTACGCTCACCCTAAAGTGTTGTCGTACCCTAACCTGTACCCTAAACCGTATCCGTCCCCTAACCCTAACCCTAACCCTAACCCTTACCCGAAGCCTTACCCTATCCCGTCCCCTAATACTAACCCGTACGCTAACACAAACCCGTACCCTAACACGTACGCTCACCCTAAAAGGTTGTCGTACCCTAACCTGTACCCTAAACCCTCCCCATCCCCTAACCCTAACCCTAAACCTAACCCTAACCCTAACCCTTACGCGAAGCCTTACCCTAGCCCATCAGATAAACCGAACCCGTACGCTAACCCTAAACCATACCCTACCACGTACGCTCACCCTAAACCCTTGTTGTACCCTAACCTGTACCCTAAACCCTCCACATCCCCTAACCCTAACCCTAAACCTAACCCTAACCCTAACCCTTACCCGAAGCTTACCCTAACCCGTACCCTAATCCTAACCCGTTCGCTAAAACTAACCCGTACCCTAACACGCACGCTCACCCTAAATCTTTGTCGTACCCTAACATGTACCCTAAACCGTCCCCGTCCCCTAACCCTAACCCTAACCCTAACCCTAACACTTACCCGAAGCATTACACTAACCCGTCCCCTAATCCTAATCCATACGCTAACACTAACCCGTGTCCTAACACGTACCCTCACCCTAAACCGTTGTCGTACCCTAATCTGTACCCTAAACCGTCACCGTCCCCTAGCCCTAACCCTAACCCTAACCCTTACGCGAAGCCTTACCCTAACCCGTCCCCAATCCTAACCCGTACGCTAACACTAACAAGTACCCTAACACATACGCTCACCGTAAACTGTTGTCGTACACTAACCTGTAACCTAAACCGTCCCCGTCCCCTAACCCTAACCCTAACCCTAACCCTAACCCTAACCCTAACCCTTACCCGAAGCCTTACCCTAATCTGTCCCCTAATCCTAACCCGTATGCTAACACTAACCCTTGCCCTAACACGTACACTCACCCTAAACCATTGTCGTACCCTAACCTGTACCCTGAACCGTCCCTGTACCCTAACCCTAACCCTAACTCTAACCCTAACACTAACCCTAACACTTACCCGAAGCCTTACCCTAACCCGTCCCATAATCCTAACCCGTACGCTAACACTAACCCGTACCCTAACACGTACGCTCACCCTAAATCGTTTTCGTACCCTAACCTGTACCCTAAACCATCCCCGTCCCCTAAACCTAACCCTAACACTATCCCTAACCCTTACCCGAAGCCTTACCCTAACTCGGCCCCCAATTCTAAACCATACGCTAACACTAACCCGTACCCTAACACGTACGCTCACCCTAAAACTTTGTCGTACCCTAACCTGTACCCTAAGTCGTCCCCTTCCCCTAAGCCTAACCCTAACCCTAATACTTACCCGAAGCCTTACCCTAAACCGTCCCCTAATCCTAACCCTTACGCTAACACTAACCCGTGCCCTAAAACGAATGCTCACCCTAAACTGCTGTCGTACACTAACCTGTACCCTAAACCGTCCCAGTGCCCGTCGCCTAACCCTAACCCTAAACCTAACCCTTACCCGAAGCCTTACCCTAACCCGTCCCCTAATCCTAACCCGTACGCTAACACTAACCCGTGCCCTAAAAGGTACGCTCACCCTAAAGCGTGGTCGTACCCTAACCTGTACACTAAACCGTCCCCGTCCCCGTTCCCTAACCCTAACCCTATCCCAAACCCTACCCCTTACCCGAAGCCTTACCCTAACCCGTCCCATAATCCTAAATAATACGCTAAAACTACCCCATGCCCTAACACATACGCTCACCCTAAACCGTTGTCGTACCCTAACCTGTACCCTAAACCGTCCCTGTAGCCTAACCCTAACCCTAACCCTAACCCTAACCCTTACCCGAAGCCTTACCCTAACCCGTCCCATAATCCTACCCCGTACGCTAACACTAACCCGTACCCTAACACGTACGCTCACCCTAAACCGCTGTCGTGCCATAACCTGTACCTAAACCGTCCCCGTCCCCGTCCCCTAAACTTAACCCTAAACCTCACCCTTACCCGTAGCCTTACCCTAACCCGTCCCCTATTCCTAACCTATACGCTAACTCTAACCCGTACCCTAACATATATGCTCACCCTAAAGAGTTGTCATACACTAACCTCTACCCTAAACCGTCCCCGTCCCCGTCCCCTAACCCTAACCCTAAACCTAACCCTTACCCGAAGCCTTACCCTAACAAGTCCCCAATCCTAACCCATACGCTAACACTAACACATACCCTAACACGTACGCTCACCCTAAACCGTTGTCGTACCCTAGCCTATACCCTAAACAGTCCCCATACCCTAACCCTAACCCTAACCCTAACTCTTACCCGAAGCCTTACCCTAACCCGTCCCCTAATCCTAACCCGTACGCTAACACTAAACCTTACCCTAACACGCACGCACACTCTAAACTGTTGTCATATCCTATCCTGTACCCTAAACCTTCCCCGTGCCCGTCCCCTAACCCTAACCCTAACACTTACCCGAAGCGTTACCCTAACCTGTCCCCTAATCCTAACCCTTACGCTAACACTAACCCATGCCCTAACACATACGCTCACCCTAAAGCGTTGTCGTACCCTAACCTGTACCCTAAACCGGCCCCGTCCCCTAAACCTAACACTAACCCTAATACTAACCCTTACCCGAAGCCTTCCGTTAACCCGCCCCCTAATCCTAACCCGTACGCTAACCCTAACCCGTACCCTAACACGTACGCTCACCCTAAACCGTTGTCGTACCCTAAACTGTACCCTGAACCGTCCCCATCCCCAAACCCTAACCCTAACCCTTACCCGAAGCCTTACACTAACCTGTCCCCTAATCCTAACCCGTACGCTAACACTAACCCGTACCCTAACACATAGGCTCACTCTAAACCGTTCTCGTACACTAACCTGTACCCTAAACCGTCCCCATCCCCTAACCCTAACCCTAACCCTTACCCGGAGCCTTACCCTAACCCGTCCTCTAATCCTAAATCGTACGCTAACACTAACCCGTACCCTAACATGTTCGCTCACCCTAAACCGTTATCTTAACCTAAGCTGTACCCTAAACAGTCCCCGTCGCCTAAACATAACCGTAACCCTAACCCTAACACTAACACTTACCCGAAGGCTTACCCTAACCCGTCCCTTAATCCTAAACCGTACGCTAACACTAACCCGTACCCTAACACGTACGCTCACCCTAAACCGTTGTCGTAGCCTAACCTGTACCCTAAACCCTCCCCATGCCCTAACACTTACCCTAAACCTAACCCTAACCCTAACCCTTACCCGAAGCCTTACCCTAACCCATCACCTAATCGGAAACCGTACGCTAACACTAACCCATACCCTATCACGTACGCTCACCCTAAACCATTGTTGTACCCTAACCTGTACCCTAAACCCTCCCCATCCCCTAACCCTAACCCTAAACCTAACCCTAAACCTAACCCTTACCGGAAGCTTATCCTAACCCGTCCCCTAATCCTAACCCGTTCGCTAACACTAACACATACCCTACCACGTACGCTCACCCTAAAGCATTGTTGTACCCTAACGTGTACCCTAAACCGTTCCCGTGCCCTAACCCTAACCCTAACCCTAACCCAAACCCTAACCCTTACCCGGAGCCTTACCCTAACCCGTCCCCTAATCCTAACCCGTACGCTAACACTAACCTTTGCCCTAACACGTACGCTCAACCTAAACCATTGTCGTACCCTAACCTGTACCCTAAACCGTCCCCTAACCCTAACCCTAACTCTAACACTTACCGGAATCCTTACCCTAACCCGTCCTCTAATCCTAACCTGTACGCTAACAGTAAACTGTGCCCTAACATGTACCCTCATCCTAAACCGTTGTCCTACCCTAACCTGTACCCTAAACCGTCCCCGTCCCTAACCGTAACCCTAACACATACCCGAAGCCTTACCCTAACCCGTGTCCTAATCCTAATCCGTACGTTAACACTAACCCGTAATCTAACACGTACGCTCACCCTAAACCGTTGTCGTACCCCAACCTGTACCCTAAACCGTCCCCGTCCCCTAACCCTAACCCTAACCCTAAACCAAAACCTAAACTTTACCCGAAGCTTTACCCTAACCAATCCCATAATCCTATCCCGTACGCTAACCCTAACCCGTACCCTACCACGTACGCTCGCCCTAAACCGTTGTCGTACCCTAACCTGTACCCTAAACCGTCCCCGTCCCCTAACAGTAACCCTAAACCTAACCCTAACCCTAACCCTTAACCGAAGCCTTACCCTAACCCGTCCCTTAATCCTAACCCGTACGCTAACACTAAACCGAGTCCTAACACGTACGCTCACCCTAAAACTTTGTCGTACCCTAACCTGTACCCTAAACTGTCCCCATCCCGTAACCCTTACCCTAACCCTAACAATTACCCGAATCCTTAACCTAACCCGTCCTCTAATCCTAACACGTACGCTAACAGTAAACCGTGCCCTAACACATACGCTCACCCTAAACCGTTGTCGTACCCTAACCTGTACCCTAAACCGTCCCCGTTCCCTAACCCTAACCCTAACCATAACCCTTACCCGAAGCCTTACCCTAACCCGTCCCCTGATCCTCTCACGTACGCTAACACTAACCCATACCCTATCACGTACGCTCACCCTAAACATTTGTCGTACACTAACCTGTACCCTAAACCGTCACCATCCCATAACCCTAACCGTAACCCTAACCCTAACCCTAACCTTAACGCTTACCCGAAGCCTTACCCTAACCCGTCCCCTAATACTAACCAGTACGCTAACACTAACCCGTACCCTAACACGTACGCTCACCCTAAACCGTTGACGTACCCTAACCTGTACCCTAAACCTTCCCCGTCCCCTAACCCTAACCCTAACCCTAACCCTTACCAGAAGCCTTACCCTAACCCGTCCCCAATCCTAACCCGTACGCTAACACTAACAAGTACCCTAACACATACGCTCACCCTAAACTGTTGTCGTACACTAACCTGTAACCTAAACCGTCCCCGTCCCCTAATCCTAACTCTAAGCCTAACCCTAAACCTAACCCTTACCCGAAGCCTTACCCTAATCTGTCCCCTAATCCTAACCCGTATGCTAACACTAACCCTTGCCCTAATACGTACACTCACCCTAAACCATTGCCGTACCCTAACCTGTACCCTGAACCGTCCCTGTACCCTAACCCTAACCCTAACTCTAACCCTAACCCTAACCCTAACACTTACCCGAAGCCTTACTCTAACCCGTCCCATAATCCTAACCCGTACGCTAACACTAACCCGTACCCTAACACGTACGCTCACCCTAAACCGTTGACGTACCCTAACCTGTACCCTAAACCGTCCCCGTCCCCTAACCCTAACCCTAAACCTAACCCTTACCAGAAGCCTTACCCTAACCCGTCCCATAATCCTAAACCGTACGCTAACAGTAACCCGTACCCTAACACGTACGCTCACCCTAAAACCTTGTCGTACCCTAACCTGTACCCTAAATCGTCCCTGTCCCCTAACCCTAACCCTAACCCTAACCTTAAACCTTACCCGACGCCTTACCCTAACCCGTCCCATAATCCTAACCCGTACGCTAACACTAACCCGTACCCTAACATGTACGCTCACCCTAAACTGTTATCGTACCCTAACCTGTACCCTAAACCGTCTTCGTCCCCTAACCCTAACCCTAAACCTAGCCCTAAACCTAAACCTTACCCCAAGCCTTACCCTAACCCGACCCTTAATCCTAACCGTAAGCTAACACTAACCCATACCCTAACACGCACGCTCACCCTAAATCTTTGTCGTACCCTAACATGTACCCTAAACCGTCCCCGTCCCCTAACCCTAACCCTAACCCTAACCCTAACACTTACCCGAAGCATTACACTAACCCGTCCCCTAATCCTAATCCGTACGCTAACACTAACCCGTGTCCTAACACGTACCCTCACCCTAAACCGTTGTCGTACCCTAACCTGTACCCTAAACCGTCACCGTCCCCTAGCCCTAACCCTAACCCTAACCCTTACGCGAAGCCTTACCCTAACCCGTCCCCAATCCTAACCCGTACGCTAACACTAACAAGTACCCTAACACATACGCTCACCCTAAACTGTTGTCGTACACTAACCTGTAACCTAAGCCGTCCCCGTCCCCTAACCCTAACCCTAACCCTAACCCTAACCGTAACCCTTACCCGAAGCCTTACCCTAATCTGTCCCCTAATCCTAACCCGTATGCTAACACTAACCCTTGCCCTAACACGTACACTCACCCTAAACCATTGTCGTACCCTAACCTGTACCCTGAACCGTCCCTGTACCCTAACCCTAACCCTAACTCTAACCCTAACCCTAACCCTAACACTTACCCGAAGCCTTACCCTAACCCGTCCCATAATCCTAACCCGTACGCTAACACTAACCCGTACCCTAACACGTACGCTCACCCTAAACCGTTGACGTACCCTAACCTGTACCTTAAACCGTCACCGTCCCCTAACCCTAACCCTAACCCTAACCCTTACCAGAAGCCTTACCCTAACCCGTCCCATAATCCTAACCCGTACGCTAACACTAACCCGTACCCTAACACGTACGCTCACCCTAAAACCTTGTCGTACCCTAACCTGTACCCTAAATCGTCCCTGTCCCCTAACCCTAACCCTAACCCTAACCTTAAACCTTACCCGAAGCCTTACCCTAACCGGTCCCCTAAACCTAACCCGCACGCTAACACTAACCCGTGCCCTAACACGTATGCTCACCCGAAACATTTGTCGTACACTAAGCTGTACCCTAAACCGTCCCCATTACCCAACACTAACCCGAACCCTAACCATAACCCTAAATCTTACCCGAAGCCTTACCCTAACCCGTCACCTAATCCTAACCGTACGCTAACACTAATCCATGCCCTAACACGTACGCTCACCCTAAAGCGTTGTCGTACCCTAACCTGTACCCTAAACCGTTCCTGTCCCTGTACCCTAACCCTAACCCTAACCCAAACCCTAACCCTTACCCGAAGCCTTACACTAACCCATCCCATAATCCTAAACGCTACGCTAACACTAACCCGTGCCCTAACACGTACGCTCACCCTAAACCGTTGTCGTACATTAACCTGTACCCTAAATCGTCCCTGTCCCCTAACACTAACCCTAACCCTAATCCTTACCCGAAGCCTTACCCTAACTCGTCGCCTAATTCTAACCCGTATGGTAACACTAACCTGTATCCTAACACATACGCTCACCCTAAAACTTTGTCGTACACTAAGCTGTACCCTAAATCGTCCCCGTCCCCTTACCCTAAACCTAACCCTTACACAAAGCCTTACCCTAACCCGTCCCCTAATCCTAACCCGTACGCTAACACTAACCCGTAACCCAACCCGTATGCTCAACCTAAACCGTTCTCGTACACTAACCTGTACCCTAAACCGTCCCGTCCCCGTCCCCTAACCCTAGCCCTTACCCGAAACCTTACCCTAACATGTCCCCTATTCCTAACCCGTACGCTAACACTATCCCGTACCCTTACACGTACGCTCACCTTAAAACGTTGTCGTACACTAACCTGTAACCTAAAACGTCTCCGTCCCCTAACCCTAACCCTAACCCTTACTCGGAGCCTTACCCTAACCTGTCCCCTAATCCTAACCGTACGCTAACACTAACCCTTGCCCTAACACGTACGCTCACCCTAAACCGTTGACGTACCCTAACCTGTACCCTAAACCTTCCCCATCCCCTAACCCTAACCCTAACCCTAACCCTTACCAGAAGCCTTACCCTAACCCGTCCCCAATCCTAACCCGTACG
Organism: Delphinapterus leucas; assembly: GCF_059928025.1. Lineage (NCBI taxonomy): Eukaryota > Metazoa > Chordata > Mammalia > Artiodactyla > Monodontidae > Delphinapterus > Delphinapterus leucas. Next base: position 5,805,716 of record NW_028322232.1, on the reverse strand, counting down.
CTAACACTAACAAGTACCCTAACACATACGCTCACCCTAAACTGTTGTCGTACACTAACCTGTAACCTAAACCGTCCCCGTCCCCTAACCCTAACTCTAACCCTAACCCTAACCCTAACCCTTACCCGAAGCCTTACCCTAATCTGTCCCCTAATCCTAACCCGTATGCTAACACTAACCCTTGCCCTAACACGTACACTCACCCTAAACCATTGTCGTACCCTAACCTGTACCCTGAACCGTCCCTGTACCCTAACCCTAACCCTAACTCTAACCCTAACCCTAACCCTAACACTTACCCGAAGCCTTACCCTAACCCGTCCCATAATCCTAACCCGTACGCTAACACTAACCCGTACCCTAACACGTACGCTCACCCTAAACCGTTGACGTACCCTAACCTGTACCCTAAACCGTCCCCGTCCCCAAACCCTAACCCTAACCCTAACCCTTACCAGAAGCCTTACCCTAACCCGTCCCGTAATCCTAACACTTACGCTAACACTAACCCGTACCCTAACATGTACGCTCACCCTAAAACCTTGTCGTACCCTAACCTGTACCCTAAATCGTCCCTGTCCCCTAACCCTAACCCTAACCCTAACCTTAAACCTTACCCGACGCCTTACCCTAACCCGTCCCATAATCCTAACCCGTACGCTAACACTAACCCGTACCCTAACATGTACGCTCACCCTAAAATGTTATCGTACCCTAACCTGTACCCTAAACCGTCCCTGTCCCCGACCCTTAACCCTAACCCTAACCCTAACCCTTACTTGACGCCTAACCCTAACCCGTCCCCAAATCCTAACCCGTACGCTAACACTAACCCGTACCCTAACACGCACGCTCACCCTAAACCGTTGTCGTACCCTAACATGTACCCTAAACCGTCCCCGTCCCCTAACCCTAACCCTAACCCTAAACCTAAACCTAACTCTTACCCGAAGCCTTACCATAACCCGTCCTCTAATCCTAACCCGTACGCTAACAGTAAACTGTGCCCTAACATGTACGCTGAACCTAAACCATTGTCCTACCCTAACCTGTACCCTAAACCGTCCCACTCCCCTAACCCTAACCCTAACCCTAACCCTAATCCTTACACCAAGCCTTACCCTAACCCGTGCCCTAATCCTAACCCGTACGCTAACACTAACCAATACCCTAACACGTACGCTCACCCTAAACCGCTGTCGTACACTAACCTGTACCCTAAACCGTCCCCGTCCCCGTCCCCGTCCCCTAACCCTAATCCTAAACCTAACCCTTACCCGAAGCCTTACCCTAACCCGTCCCCTCATCCTAACCCGTACGCTAACACTAACCCGTGCCCTAACACGTATGCTCACCCTAAAGTGTGGTTGTACCCTAACCAGTACACTAAACTGTCCCCGTCCCCGTTCCCTAACCCTAACCCTAACCCAAACCCTAAGCCTTACCCGAAGCCTTACCCTAACCCGTCTCATAATCCTAACCGATACGCTAAAACTAACCCATGCCCTAACACATACGCTCACCCTAAACCGTTGTCATACCCTAACCTGTACCCTAAACCGTCCCCGTCCCCTAACCCTAACCCTAATCCTTATGCGAAGCCTTACACTAACCCGTCCCCTAATCCTAACCCATACGCTAACTCTAACCCGTATCCTAACACGTACGCTCACCCTAAACCATTCTCATACACTAACCTGTACCCTAAACCATCCCCGTCAACTAACCTTAACCCTAACCCTTACCCGAAGCCTTACCATAACCCGTCCTCTAATCCTAACCCGTACGCTAACAGTAAACTGTGCCCTAAAATGTACACTCAACCTAAACCACTGTCCTACCCTAACTTGTACCCTAAACCGTCCCCGTCCCCTAACCCTAACCCTAACCCTAAACCTAGCCCTAAACCTAAACCTTACCCCAAGCCTTACCCTAACCCTACCCTTAATCCTAACCCGTACGCTAACACTAACCCATACCCTAACACGCACGCTCACCCTAAAACTTTGTCGTACCCTAACATGTACCCTAAACCGTCCCCGTCCCCTAACCCTAACCCTAACCCTAACCCTAACACTTACCAGAAGCATTACACTAACCCGTCCCCTAATCCTAATTCGTACGCTAACACTAACCCGTGTCCTAACACGTACCCTCACCCTAAACCGTTGTCGTACCCTAACCTGTACCCTAAACCGTCACCGTCCCCTAGCCCTAACCCTAACCCTAACCCTTACGCGAAGCCTTACCCTAACCCGTCCCCAATCCTAAACCGTACGCTAACACTAACAAGTACCCTAACACATACGCTCACCCTAAACTGTTGTCGTACACTAACCTGTAACCTAAACCATCCCCGTCCCCTAACCCTAACCCTAACCCCTAACCCTAACCCTAACCCTTACCCGAAGCCTTACCCTAATCTGTCCCCTAATCCTAACCCGTATGCTAACACTAACCCTTGCCCTAACACGTACACTCACCCTAAACCATTGTCGTACCCTAACCTGTACCCTGAACCGTCCCTGTACCCTAACCCTAACCCTAATTCTAACCCTAACCCTAACCCTAACACTTACCCGAAGCCTTACCCTAACCCGTGCCATAATCCTAACCCGTACGCTAACACTAACCCGTACCCTAAAACGTACGCTCACCCTAAATCGTTTTCGTACTCTAACCTGTACCCTAAACCATCCCCGTCCCCTAACCCTAACCCTAACACTATCCCTAACCCTTACCCGAAGCCTTACCCTAACTCGGCCCCCAATTCTAAACCATACGCTAACACTAACCCGTACCCTAACACATAGGCTCACTCTAAACCGTTCTCGTACACTAACCTGTACCCTAAACCGTCCCCATCCCCTAACCCTAACCCTAACCCTTACCCGGAGCCTTACCCTAACCCGTCCTCTAATCCTAAACCGTACGCTAACACTAACCCGTACCCTAACATGTTCGCTCACCCTAAACCGTTATCTTAACCTAAGCTGTACCCTAAACAGTCCCCGTCGCCTAAACATAACCGTAACCCTAACCCTAACACTAACACTTACCCGAAGGCTTACCCTAACCCGTTCCCTAATCCTAAACCGTACGCTAACACTAACCCGTACCCTAACACGTACGCTCAGCCTAAACCGTTGTCGTAGCCTAACCTGTACCCTAAACCCTCCCCATGCCCTAACACTTACCCTAAACCTAACCCTAACCCTAACCCTTACCCGAAGCCTTACCCTAACCCATCACCTAATCGGAACCCGTACGCTAACACTAACCCATACCCTATCACGTATGCTCACCCTAAACCGTTGTTGTACCCTAACCTGTACCCTAAACCCTCCCCATCCCCTAACCCTAACCCTAAACCTAACCCTAACCCTAACCCTTACCCGAAGCTTATCCTAACCCGTCCCCTAATCCTAATCCATTCGCTAACACTAACACATACCCTACCACGTACGCTCACCCTAAAGCATTGTTGTACCCTAACGTGTACCCTAAACCGTTCCCGTGCCCTAACCCTAACCCTAACCCTAACCCAAACCCTAACCCTTACCCGGAGCCTTACCCTAACCCGTCCCCTAATCCTAACCCGTACGCTAACACTAACCTGTGCCCTAACACGTACGCTCAACCTAAACCATTGTCGTACCCTAACCTGTACCCTAAACCATCCCCTAACCCTAACCCTAACCCTAACCCTTACCCGAAGCCTTACCCTAACCCGTCCTCTAATCCTAAACTGTACGCTAACAGTAAACTGTGACCTAACATGTACCCTCACCCTAAACCGTTGTCCTACCCTAACCTGTACTCTAAACCGTCCCCGTCCCCTAACCCTAACCCAAATCCTAACCCTAAACTTAACCCTTACTCGAAGCCTTACCCTAACCCGTCCACTAATCCTAACCCGTACGCTTACACTAACAATTATCCTAACACGTACGCTCACCCTAAACCTTTGTCGTACCCTAAACTGTACCCAAAACCGTCCCGTCCCCGTCCCCGTCCCTTAACCCTAACCCTAACCCTAACCCTAACCCTTACCCGAAGCCTTACCTTTACCCGTCCCCTAATCCTAATCCGTACGCTAACACTAACACGTAACCTAACACGTACGCTCACCCTAAAACGTTGTCATACCCTAACATGTACCCTAAACCGACCCCGTCCCCTAGCCCTAACCCTAACCCTAACCCTTACCCGAAGCCTTACCCTAACCCGTCCCCTAATCCTAACCGCTACGCTAACACTAACACGTATTCTAACACGTACGCTCATCGTAAACCGTTGTCGTACCCTAACCTGTAACCTAAACTGTCCCCGTCCCCTAAGCCTAACTCTAACCCTAACCGTAACCTTTACCCGAAGCCTTACCCTTTCCTGTCCCCTAATCCTAACCCGTACGCTAACACTCACCCTTGCCCTAACACGTACACTCACCCTAAACCGTTGTCGTACCCTAACCTGTACCCTAAACCGTCCCTGTACCCTAACCCTAACCATAACCCTAACCCTAACACTTACCCGAAGCCTTACCCTAACCCGTCCCATAATCCTAACCCGTACGCTAACACTAACCCGTACCCTAACACGTACACTCACCGTAAACCATTGTCATACCCTAACCTGTACCCTAAACCATACCCGTCCCCTAACCATAACCCTAACCCTAACCCTAACCCTATCCATTACCCGAAGCCTTACCCTAACCAGACCCCTAAGTCTAACCCGTACGCTAACACTAACAACTGCCCTAACATGTACGCTCACCCTAAAGCGTGGTCGTACCCTAACCTGTACCCTAAACCGTCCCCGTCCCCGTCCCCTAACCCTAACCCAAACCCTAACTCTTACCCGAAGCCTTACCGTAAACCATCCCATAATCCTAACCGATACGCTAAAACTAACCCATGCCCTAACACGTACGCTCACCCTAAACCGTTGTCGTACCCTAACCTGTATGCTAAACCGTCCCCGTCCCGTAGCCCTAACCCTAACCCTTACCCGAAGCCTTACCCTAACCCATCCCCTAATCCTAACGCGTACGCTAACTCTAACCTGTACCCTAACACGTACGCTCACCCTAAACCGTTGTCATACACTATCCTGTACCCTAAACTGTCCCCGTCCCCTAACCCTAACCCTAACCCTAAGCCTAACACTTGCCCGAAGCCTTACCCTAACCACTTCCCTAATCCTAACCCGTACGCTAACACTAAATCGTACCCTAACACGTACGCTCACCCTAAACCTTTTTCGTACCCTAACCTGTACCCTAAACCGTCCCCGTAACCTAACCCTAACTCTAACCCTAACCCTTACCCGAAGCCTTACCCTAACCCGTCCCCTAATCCTAACCCCTTACCCTAACCCGTCCCCTAATCCTAACCCATACGCTAAAACTAACCCTTACCATAACCCGTACGTGCACCCTAAACTGTTCTCATATCCTAACCTATACCCTAAACCTTCCCCGTCCCCGTCCACGTCCACTAAACCTATCCCTAAGCCTAAGCCTAACCCTTACCCGAAGCCTTACACTAACCCGTCCCCTAATCCTAACTCGTACGCTAACACTAGCCCATACCCTAACACGTACGCTCACCCTAAACCGTTGTCGTACCCTATCCTGTACCCTAAACCGTCCCCGTCCCCTAACCCTAAATCTAACTCTAACCCTAACACTTACCCGAAACCTTACCCTAACCCGTCCCCTAATCCTAACTCGTACACTAACACTAACACGTGCCCTAACACGTACGCTCAACCTAAAGCGTTGTCGTACCCTAACCTGTACACTAAACCGTCCCCGTCCCCTAACCCTAACCCTAAACCTAACCCTAAGACTTACCCGAAGCCTTACCCTAACCTGTCCCCAAATCCTAACCCGTACGCTAACACTAACCCATACCCTAACACGTATGCTCACCCAAAAACGTTGTCGTACACTAACCTGTACCCTAAACAGTCCCCTAACCCTAACCCTAGCCCTAACCCTAACCCTTACCCGAAGCCTTACCCTAACCCGTCCCCTATTCCTAACCCGTACGCGAACACTAACACGTACCCTAACACATACGCTCACTCTGAACCGTTGTTTTACACTAAACTGGACCCTAAGCCGTCCCCGTCCCTTAACCCGAACCCTAACCCTAACCCTAACCCTAACCCTAACCCTTACTCGAAGCCTTCCAATAACCCGTAACCTAATGCTAACCCGTACGTTAACACTAACCCGTAACCTAACACGTACGCTCAGCCTAAACCGTTGTCGTATCCTAACCTGTACCCTAAACCGTCCCTGTCACCTAACCCTAACTGTAAACCTAAACCTAACACTAACCCTTACCCGAAGCCTTTCCCTAACCCGTCCCCTAATCCTAACCCGTACGCTAACACTAACTTGTACCCTAAAACGTATGCTTACCCTAAACAGTTGTTGTACCCTAACCTGTACCCTAAACCCTCCCCATCCCCTAACCCTAACCCTAAACCTAACCCTAACCCTAACCCTTACGCGAAGCCTTACCGTAACCCATCACATAAACCGAACCTGTACGCTAACACTAACCCATACCCTACCACGTACGCTCACCCTAAACCGTTGTTGTACCCTAACCTGTACCCTAAACCCTCCACATCCCCTAACCCTAACCCTAAACCTAACCCTAACCCTAACCCTTACCCGAAGCTTACCCTAACCCGTACCCTAATCCTAACCCGTTCGCTAACACTAACCCATACCCTACCACGAACGCTCACCCTAAACCGTTTTTGTACCCTAACCTGTACCCTAAACTGTTCCCGTGCCCTAACCCTAACCCTAACCCTAACCCTTACCCGAAGCTTACCCTAACCCGTACCCTAATCCTAACCCGTTCGCTAACACTAACCCGTACCCTAACACGTATGCTCACCCTAAACCGCTGTCGTACCCTAAACTGCACCCTCAACCGTGCCCGTCCCCTAACCCTAACCCTAAACCTAACCCGTCCCCTAATCCTAACCCGTACGCTAACTCTAAGCCATGCCCTAACACGTACGCTTACCCTAAACCGTTGTCGTACCCTAACCTGTACCCTGAACCGTGTCCGTCCCCTAAACCTAACACTAAACCTAAACCTAACCCTAACCCTTACCCGAAGCCTTACCCTAACCCGTCCCCTAAACATAACCCGTACGCGAACACTAACACGTACCCTAACACGTACGGTCACCCTGAACCGTTGTCGTACACTAAACTGTACCCTAAACCGTCCCCGTCCCTTAACCCTAACCCTAACCCTAACCCTAACCAAAACCCTAATCCTTACCCGAAGCCTTACCATAACACGTCCCCTAATCCTAACCCATACATTAACACTAAACCGTAACCTAACACGTACGCTCACCCTAAACCGTTGTCGTACACTAACCTGTACCCTAAACCGTCCCTGTCCCCTACCCCTAACCATAACCCTAACCCTAACACTAACCCTTACCCGAAGCCTTACCCTAACCCGTGCCCTAATCCTAACCCGTACGCTAACACTAACCCGTACACTAACACGTACGCTCACCCTAAACCGTTGTCGTACCCTTACTTGTAACCTAAACCGTCCCCGTCCCCTAACCCTAACCCTAACCCTAACCCTAACACTTACCCAAAGCCTTACCCTAACACATCAACTAAACCTAAATCGTACACTAACACTAACCCATGCCCTAACACGTACGCTCACCCTAAACCGTTGTCGTACACTAACCTGTACCCTAAACTGTCCCTGTCCCCTAACCCTAACCCTAACCATTACGCAAAGCCTTACCCTAACCCGTCCCCCAATCCTAACCCGTACGCTAACACTAACCCGTACCCTAACATGTACGCTCACCCTAAACCGTTCTCGTACCCTAACCTGTTCCCTAAACTGTCCTCGTCCCCTAACCCTAAACCTAACCCTAACCCTAACCCTAGCTTTTACCCGAAGCCTTACACTAACCGGTCCCCTAACCCTAACCCGTACGCTAACACTAACGAGTACCCTAACATGTACGCTCACCCTTAACCATTGTCGTACCCTAACCTGTACCCTAAACCGTCCCCGTCCCCTAACCTAACCCTACCCCTAACCCTTACGCGAAGCCTTACCCTAACCTGTCCCCTAATCCTAAACCGTACGCTGACACTAACACGTACCCTAACACGGACGCTCACCCTAAAACATTGTCGTACATTAAACTGTACCCTAATCCGTCCCCGTCCCTGTCCCCTAACCCTAACCCTAACCCTAACCCAAACCCTAACCCTAACCCTTACCCAAAGCCTTACCCTAATCGGTCCCCTAATCCTAACCCGTATGCTAACACTAACCCGTCCCCTAACACGTAATCTCACCCTAAACCGTTGTCGTACCCTAACCTATACCCTAAACCGTCCCCGTCCCCGTCCCCTATCCCTAACCCTAAGCCTAACCCTGAAGCTTACCCGAAGACTTACCCTAACCCGTCCCCTAATTCTAACCCGTACGGTAACACTAACCCGTACCCTAACACGTACGCTCACCCTAAACGGTTGTCGTACCCTAACCTGTACCCTAAACCGTGTCCATCCCCTAAACCTAACCCTAACCCTAACCCTAACCTTAACCCTTACCCGAAGCCTTACCCTAACCCGTCCCCTAATCCTAACCCGTACACTAACACTAACATGTACCCTAACACTTACGGTCACCCTGAACCATTGTAGTACCCTAAACTGTACCCTAAACCGTCCCCGTCCCCTAACCCTAACCCTAACCCTAACCTTAACCCTAAACCTTACCCGAAGCCTTACCCTAACCCGTCCCGTAATCCTAAACTGTACGCTGACACTAACACGTATCCTAACACGTACGATCAGCCTAAACCGTTGTCGTAACCTAACCTGTACCCTAAACCGTCCCCGTCCCCGTCCCCTAACCATAACGCTAAGCCTAACCCTGAAGCTTACCCGAAGCCTTACCCTAACCCGTCCCCAATCCTAACCCGTACTGTAACACTAACCCGTACCCTAACACGTACACTCACCCTAAACCGTTGTCGTACACTAAACTGTACCCTAAACCGTGTCCGTCCCCTAAACCTAACACTAAACCTAAACCTAACCCTAACCCTTACCCGAAGCCTTACCCTAACCCGTCCCCTAAACATAACCCGTACGCGAACACTAACACGTACCCTAACACGTACGGTCACCCTGAACCGTTGTCGTACACTAAACTGTACCCTAAACCGTCCCCGTCCCTTAACCCTAACCCTAACCCTAACCCTAACCAAAACCCTAATCCTTACCCGAAGCCTTACAATAACCCGTCCCCTAATCCTAACCCATACATTAACACTAAACCGTAACCTAACACGTACGCTCACCCTAAACCGTTGTCGTACACTAACCTGTACCCTAAACCGTCCCTGTCCCCTACACCTAACCATAACCCTAACCCTAACACTAACCCTTACCCGAAGCCTTACCCTAACCCGTCCCCTAATCCTAACCCGTACGCTAACACTAACCCGTACACTAACACGTATGCTCACCCTAAACTGTTGTCGTACCCTTACTTGTAACCTAAACCGTCCCCGTCTCCTAACCCTAACCCTAACCCTAACCCTAACACTTACCCAAAGCCTTACCCTAACACATCAACTAAACCTAAATCGTACGCTAACACTAACCCATGCCCTAACACGTACGCTCACCCTAAACCGTTGTCTTACACTAACCTGTACCCTAAACTGTCCCTGTCCCCTAACCCTAACCCTAAACCTAACCATTACGCAAAGCCTTACCCTAACCCGTCCCCCAATCCTAACCCGTACGCTAACACTAACACGTACCCTAACACTTACGGTCACCCTGAACCATTGTCGTACCCTAAACTGTACCCTAAACCGTCCCCGTCCCTTAACCCTAACCCTAACCCTAACCCGAACCCTAACCCTAATCCTTACCCGAAGCCTTACCATAACCCGTCCCCTAATCCTAACCTGTACGCTAACACTAAACCGTAACCTATCACGTACGCTCACACTAAACTGTTGTCGTACCCTAACCTGTACCCTAAACCGTCCCTGGCCCCTAACCCTAACTCTAACACTAACCCTTACCCAAAGCCTAACACTAACCCGTCCCCTAATCCTAAGCCGTGCGCTAACAATAACCCATAACCCAACATGTACGCTCAACCTAAACCGTTGTCGTACCCTAAACTGTCCCCATCCCCTAACCCTAACCCTAACCCTAACCCTAACCCTTACCCAAAGCCTTACCCTAACCCGTCCCCTAATCCTAACCCATATGCTAACAGTAACCCGTACCCTAACATGTACGCTCACCCTAAACCGTTGTTGTACCCAAACTTTTGCCCTAAACCGTCCCCGTCCCCGTCCCCTAACCCTAACGCTAACCCTTACCCAAAGCCTTACCCTAACACGTCCCCTAATCCTAACCCGTACGCTAACACTAAACCGTACCTTAACACGTACGCTCACTCTAAACCGTTGTCGTACCCTAACCTGTACCCTAAACCGTCCCCGTCCCCTAACCCTAACCCTAACCCTAACCCTAACACTTACCCAAAGCCTTACCGTAACCTGTCCCCTAATCCTAACCCATATGCTAACACAAAGCCGTACCCTAACACGTATGCTCACCCTAAACCATTGTCGTACCCTAACCTGTACCCTAAACCATCCCCGTGCCCTAACCCTAACCCTATCCCTAACCCTAACCCTAACCCTAACCCTTACTCGAAGCCTTCCCATAACCCGTCCCCTAATGCTAACCCGTACGTTAACACTAACCCGTAACCTAACACGTACGCTCACCCTAAACCGTTGTCGTACCCTAGCCTGTAACCTAAACCGTCCCTGTCCCCTAACCCTAACAGTAAACCTAACCCTAACACTAACCCTTACCCGAAGCCTTTCCCTAACCCGTCCCCTAATCCTAACCCGTACGCTAACACTAAATTGTACCCTAAAACATACGCTCACCCTAAACAGTTGTTGTACCCTAACCTGTACCCTAAACCGTCCCCGTCCCCTAACCATAACCCTAACCCTAAACTTATCCCTAACCCTTACCCGACGCCTTACCCTAATCCTAACCTGTACGCTAACACTAACCCGTACCCTAATATGTACGCTCACCCTAAACAGTTGTCGTACACTAAACTGTACCCTAAACGGTCCCCGTCCCCTAACCCTAACCCTAAACCTAACCCTAACCCTAAACCTTACCCGAAGCCTTACCCTAACGCATCCCCTACTCCTAACCCATACGCTAACACTAACCCATACACTAACACATACGCTCACCCTAAACCCTTGTTGTACCCTAACCTGTACCCTAAACTGTCCCCGTCCCGCTCCCCTAACCCTAACCCTAGCCCTAACCGTAACCCTTACCCGAAGCCTTACCCTAACCCGTCCCCTAATCCTAAATCGTACACTAACCCTAACCCGTACTCTAACATGTACGCTCACCCTAAAGCGTTGTCGTACCCTAACCTGTACCCTAAACCGTATCCGTCCCCTAACCCTAACCCTAACCCTAACCCTTACCCGAAGCCTTACCCTATCCCGTCCCCTAATACTAACCCGTACGCTAACACTAACCCGTACCCTAACACGTACGCTCACCCTAAACGGTTGTCGTACCCTAACCTGTACCCTAAACCCTCCCCATCCCCTAACCCTAACCCTAAACCTAACCCTAACCCTAACCCTTACGCGAAGCCTTACCCTAACCCATCACATAAACCGAACCCGTACGCTAACACTAAACCATACCCTACCACGTACGCTCACCCTAAACCCTTGTTGTACCCTAACCTGTACCCTAAACCCTCCACATCCCCTAACCCTAACCCTAAACCTAACCCTAACCCTAACCCTTACCCGAAGCTTACCCTAACCCGTACCCTAATCCTAACCCGTTCGCTAACACTAACCCATACCCTACCACGTACGCTCACCCTAAACCGTTTTTGTACCCTAACCTGTACCCTAAACTGTTCCCGTGCCCTAACCCTAACCCTAACCCTAACCCTAACCCAAACCCTAACCCTTACCCGAAGCCTTACCCTAACCCGTCCCCGAATCCTAACCCGTATGCTAACACTAACCTCTGCCCTAACTCGTACGCTCAACCTAAACCATTGTCGTACCCTAACCTGTACCCTAAACCGTCCCCTAACCCTAACCCTAACACTAAACCTTACCCGAAGCCTTACCCTAACCCGTCCTCTAATCCTAACATGTACGCTAACAGTAAACTGTGCCCTAACATGTACGCTCACCCTAAACCGTTGTCCTACCCTAACCTGTACCCTAAACCATCCCAATCCCCGTCCCCTAACCCTAACCCTAACCCTAACCCTTACCCTTACCCGAAGCCTTACCTTAACCCATCCCCTAATCCTAATCCGTACACTAACACTAACCCGAAACCTAACACGTACGCTCACCCTAAACCGTTGTCGTACCCTAACATGTACCCTAAACTGTCCCCATCCCCTAGCCCTAACCCTAACCCTAACCCTTACACTTACCCGAAACCTTACCCTAACTCGTCCCCTAATCCTAAGCCGTAGGCTAAAACTAACCCTTACCCTAACACGTACACTCACACTAAACTGTGGTCGTACCCTAACCTGTACCGTAAACCGCCCCATCCCCTAACCCTAACCCTAAACCTAACCCTAATCCTAACCCTAACCCGAAGCCTTACCCTAACCCGTCCCATAATCATAACCCGTACGCTAACACTAACCCGTGCCCTAACACGTAGGCTCACCATAAATCATTGTCATACCCTAACCTGTACCCTAAACCATCCCCATCCCCGTCCCCGTCCCCTAACCTTAACCCTAACACTTACCCGAAGCCTTACCTTAACCTGTCCCCTAATCCTAACCCTTACGCTAACACTAACCCTTGTCCTAACATGTACACTCACCCTAAACCGTTGTCTTACCCTAACCTGTACCCTAAACCGTCCCTGTAACCTAACCCTAACACTAACACTAACCCTAAACCGAACCCTTACCCGAAGCCTTCCCCTAACCCGTCCCCTAACCCTAAACCGTACGCTAACCCTAACCCGTACCCTAACACGTACGCTCACCCTAAACCGCTGTCGTACCCTAAACTGCACCCTAAACCGTCCCCGTCCATGTCCCCTAACCCTAACCCTAACCCATCCCCTAATCCTAACCCGTACGCTAACTCTAAGCCATACCCTAACATGTACGCTCACCCTAAACCGTTCTCGTACACTAACCTGTAACCTAAACCGTCCCCGTCCCCTAACCCTAAACCTAACCCTTACCTGAAGCCTTACCTTAACCCGTCCTCTAATCCTAACCCGTACGCTAACTCTAAGCCGTACCCTAACACGTACGCTCACCCTAAACCGTTGACATATACTAACCTGTACACTAAACCGTCCCTGTCCCCTAACCCTAAACCTAACCCTAACCCTAACCATTACCCAAAGCCTTACCCTAACCCGTCCCTTAATCCTAACTCATACGCTAACACTAACCCGTACCCTAACACGTACGCTCACCCTAAACAGTTGTCGTACCCTAACCTGTACCCTAAACCGTCCCCGTCTAATAAGCCTAACCCTAACCCTAACACTAACACTAACCCTAGCTTTTACCCGAAGCCTTACCCTAACCGGTCCCCTAATCCGAACCCGTATGCTAACACTAACACGTAGCCTAACACGTACGCTCACCCTAAACCGTTTTCGTACACTAACCTGTACCCTAAACCGTGTCCGTCCCCTATACCTAACCCTAACCCTAACCCTAAACCTAACCCTTACCCGAAGCCTTACCCTTACCCGTCCCCTAATCCTAACCCGTACGCTAACAATAACACGTACCCTAAAACGTACGGTCACCCTGAACCATTGTCGTACCCTAAACTGTACCCTAAACTGTACCCGTCCCTTAACCCTAACCCTAACCCTAAGCCTAACCCTAACCCTAATCCTTTCCTGAAGCCTTAACATAACCCGTCTCCTAAACCTAACCCGTACACTAACATTAAATTGTAACCTAACACGTACGCTCACACTAAACCGTTGTCGTACTCTAACCTGTACACTAAACCGTCCCTGTCCCCTAACCCTAACCGTAACCCTAACCCTATCACTAACCCTTACCCGAAGCCTAACACTAACCCGTCCCCTAATCCTAAGCCGTGCGCTAACAGTAACCCATACCCCAACATGTACGCTCAACCTAAACCGTTGTCGTACCCTAAACTGTCCCCATCCCCTAACCCTAACCCTAACCCTAACCCCACACCTAACCCTTACCCGAAGCCTTACCCTAACCCGTCCCCTAATCCTAACCCGTACGCTAACACTAACCCGTACCCTAACACGTACGCTCACCCTAAAACTTTGTCGTACCCTAACCTGTACCCTAAACCGTCCCCGTCCCCTAACCCTAACCCTAACCCTTACCCGAAGCCTTACCCTAACCCGTCCCCTAATGCTAACCTGTACGCTAACACTAACCCGTACCCTAACAGGTACGCTCACCCTAAACCGTAGTTGTACCCTTACCTGTACCCTAAACCGTCCCCGTCCCCGTCCCCTAACCATAAAGCTAAGCCTAACCCTACCTGTACCCTAAACCCTCCCCATCCCCTAACCCTAACCCTAAACCTAACCCTAACCCTAACACTTACGCGAAGCCTTACCCTAACCCATCACATAAACCGAACCCGTACGCTAACACTAACCCATACCCTACCACGTACGCTCACCCTAAACCGTTGTCGTACCCTAACCTGTACCCTGAACCGTGTCCGTCCCCTAAACCTAACACTAAACCTAAACCTAACCCTAACCCTTACCCGAAGCCTTACCCTAACCCGTCCCTTAAACATAACCCGTACGCGAACACTAACACGTACCCTAACACGTACGGTCACCCTGAACATTTGTCATACACTAAACTGTACCCTAAACCGTCCCCGTCCCTTAACCCTAACCCTAACCCTAACCCTAACCAAAACCCTAATCCTTACCCGAAGCCTTACCATAACCCGTCCCCTAATCCTAACCCATACATTAAAACTAAACCGTAACCTAACACGTACGCTCACCCTAAACCGTTGTCGTACACTAACCTGTACCCTAAACCGTCCCTGTCCCCTACCCCTAACCATAACCCTAACCCTAACACTAACCCTTACCCGAAGCCTTACCCTAACCCGTCCCCTAATCCTAACCCGTACGCTAACACTAACCCGTACACTAACACGTACGCTCACCGTAAACCGTTGTCGTACCCTAATTTGTAACCTAAACCGTCCCAGTCCCCTAACCCTAACCCTAACCCTAACCCTAACACTTACCCAAAGCCTTACCCTAACACGTCAACTAAACCTAAATCGTACGCTAACACTAACCCATGCCCTAACACGTACGCTCACCCTAAACCGTTGTCGTACACTAACCTGTACACTAAACTGTCCCTGTCCCCTAACCCTAACCCTAACCCTAACCCTAACCATTACGCAAAGCCTTACCCTAACCCGTCCCCCAATCCTAACCCGTACGCTAACACTAACCCGTATACTATCATGTACGCTCACCCTAAACTGTTCTCGTACCCTAACCTGTTCCCTAAACCGTCCTCGTCCCCTAACCCTAACCCTAACCCTAACCCTAACCCTAGCTTTTACCCGAAGCCTTACACTAACCGGTCCCCTAACCCTAACCCGTACGCTAACACTAACCAGTACCCTAACATGTACTCTCACCCTTAACCATTGTCGTACCCTAACCTATACCCTAAACCGTCCCCGTCCCCTAACCTAACCCTAAACCTAACCCTTACGTGAAGCCTTACCCTAACCTGTCCCCTAATCCTAAACCGTACGCTGACACTAACACGTACCCTAACACAGACGCTCACCCTAAAACATTGTCGTACACTAAACTGTACCCTAATCCGTCCCCATCCCCGTCCCCGTCCCTTAACCCTAACCCTAACCCAAACCCTAACCCTAACCCTTACCCAAAGCCTTACCCTAATCGGTCCCCTAATCCTAACACGTATGCTTACACTAAACCGTACCCTAACACGTACTCTCACCCTAAACCATTGTCGTACCCTAACCTATACCCTAAACCGTCCCCGTCCCCGTCCCCTATCCCTAACCCTAAGCCTAACCCTGAAGCTTACCCGAAGCCTTACCCTAACCCGTCCCCTAATTCTAACCCGTATGGTAACACTAACCCATACCCTAACACGTACGCTCACCCTAAACGGTTGTCGTACCCTAACCTGTACCCTAAACCGTGTCCGTCCCCTAAACCTAACCCTAACCCTAACCCTAACCTTAACCCTTACCCGAAGCCTCACCCTAACCCGTCCCCTAATTCTAACCCGTACGCTAACACTAACACGTACCCTAACACTTACGGTCACCCTGAACCATTGTCGTACCCTAAACTGTACCCTAAACCGTCCCCGTCCCTTAACCCTAACCCTAACCCTAACCCTAACCCTAACACTAACCCTAATCCTTACCCGAAGCCTTACCATAACCTGTCCCCTAATCCTAACCCGTACGCTAACACTAAACCGTAACCTAACACGTACGCTCACACTAAACGGTTGTCGTACCCTAACCTGTACCCTAAACCGTCCCTGGCCCCTAACCCTAACCCTAACACTAACCCGTACCCGAAGCCTAACACTAACCCGTCCCCTAATCCTAAGCCGTGCGCTAACAATAACCCATACCCCAACATGTACGCTCAACCTAAACCGTTGTCGTACCCTAAACTGTCCCCATCCCCTAACCCTAACCCTAACCCTAACCCTAACCCTAACACTTACCCGAAGCCTTACCCTAATCCTAACCCGTATGCTAACACTAACCCGTACCCTAACACGTACGCTCACCCTAAAACGTTGTTGTACCCTAAACTTTGCCCTAAACCGTCCCCGTCCCCGTCCCCTAACCCTAACGCTAACCCTTACCCAAAGCCTTGCCCTAACACGTCCCCTAATCCTAACCCGTACGCTAACACTAAACCGTACCCTAACACGTACGCTCACTCTAAACTGTTGTCGTACCCTAACCTGTAACCTAAACCGTCCCCGTCCCCTAACCCTAACCCTAACCCTAACCCTTACCCGAAGCCTTACCATAACCTGTCCCCTAATCCTAACCCATATGCTAACACTAAGACGTACCCTAACACGTATGCTCACCCTAAACAATTGTCGTACACTAAACTGTACCCTCAACCATCCCCGTGCCCTAACCCTAACCCTAACCCTAACCCTTACCCGAAGCCTTACACTAACCCGTCCCCTAATCCTAAACCGTACGCTGACACTAACACGTAGACTAACACGTACGCTCACCCTAAACCGTTTTCGTACACTAACCTGTACCCTAAACCGTGTCCGTCCCCTATACCAAACCCTAACCCTAACCCTAAACCTAACCCTTACCCGAAGCCTTACCCTTACCCGTCCCCTAATCCTAACCCGCACGCTAACAATAACACGTACCCTAAAACGTACGGTCACCCTGAACCATTGTCGTACCCTAAACTGTACCCTAAACCGTACCCGTCCCTTAACCCTAACCCTAACCCTAACCCTAACCCTAACCCTAATCCTTTCCTGAAGCCTTAACATAACCCGTCTCCTAAACCTAACCCGTACACTAACATTAAATTGTAACCTAACATGTAAGCTCACACTAAACCGTTGTCGTACCCTAACCTGTACACTAAACCGTCCCTGTCCCCTAACCCTAACCGTAACCCTAACCCTATCACTAACCCTTACCCGAAGCCTAACACTAACCCGTCCCCTAATCCTAAGCCGTGCGCTAACAGTAACCCATACCCCAACATGTACGCTCAACCTAAACCGTTGTCCTACTCTAAACTGTCCCCATCCCCTAACCCTAACCCTAACCCTAACCCCAACCCTAACCCTTACCCGAAGCCTTACCCTAACCCGTCCCCTAATCCTAACCCGTACGCTAACACTAACCCATACCCTAACACGTACGCTCACCCTAAAACTTTGTCGTACCCTAACCTGTACCCTAAACCGTCCCCCTCCCCTAACCCTAACCCTAACCCTTACCCGAAGCCTTACCCTAACCCGTCCCCTAATGCTAACCCGTACGCTAACACTAACACGTACCCTAACACGTACGGTCACCCTAAACCGTAGTTGTACCCTTACCTGTACCCTAAACCATCCCCGTCCCCTAACCCTAAACCTAACCCTTACCCGAAGCCTTAACCTAACCCATCCCCTAATCCTAACCCGTACGCTAACACTAAACAGTACCCTAACACGTACGCTCACCCTAAACCGTGGACGTACCCTAACCTGTACCTTAAACCGTCCCCATCCCCTAACCCTAACCCGAACCCTAACACTAACCCTTACCCGAATACTTAACCTAACCTGTCCCCTACTCCTAACCCGTACGCTAACACTAACCCGTACCCTAACACGTACGCTCACCCTAAACCACTGTCATACCCTAACCTGTACCCTAAACAGTCCCCGTCCCCTAACCCTAACCCTAACCCTAACTCTTACCTGAAGCCTTACACTAACCCGTACCCTAATCCTAACCCGTACGCTATCACTAAACCGTACCCTGAGACGTACGTTCACCCTAAAAGGTTGTCGTACTCTAACCTGTACCCTACACCGTCCCCTAACCCTAACCCTAACCCTTACCCGAAGCCTTACCCTAACCCGTCCCCTAATCCTAAACCGTACGCTAACACTAACCCGTGCCCTAACACATACGCTCACCCTAAAGCGTTGTCGTACCCTAACCTGTACCCTAAACCGTCCCCGTCCCCGTCCCCTAACCCTAACCCTAACCCTAACCGTAACACTTACCCGAAGCCTTACCCTAACACGTCCCCTAATCCTAACCAGTATGCTAACACTAACCCATACCCTACCACGTACGCTCACCCTAAACCGTTGTCGTACCCTAACCTGTACCCTGAACCGTGTCCGTCCCCTAAACCTAACACTAAACCTAAACCTAACCCTAACCCTTACCCGAAGCCTTACCCTAACCCGTCCCCTAAACATAACCCGTACGCGAACACTAACACGTACCCTAACACGTACGGTCACCCTGAACCGTTGTCATACACTAAACTGTACCCTAAACCGTCCCCGTCCCTTAACCCTAACCCTAACCCTAACCCTAACCAAAACCCTAATCCTTACCCGAAGCCTTACCATAACCCGTCCCCTAATCCTAACCCATACATTAAAACTAAACCGTAACCTAACACGTACGCTCACCCTAAACCGTTGTCGTACACTAACCTGTACCCTAAACCGTCCCTGTCCCCTACCCCTAACCATAACCCTAACCCTAACACTAACCCTTACCCGAAGCCTTACCCTAACCCGTCCCCTAATCCTAACCCGTACGCTAACACTAACCCGTACACTAACACGTACGCTCACCGTAAACCGTTGTCGTACCCTAACTTGTAACCTAAACCGTCCCAGTCCCCTAACCCTAACCCTAACCCTAACCCACACTTACCCAAAGCCTTACCCTAACACGTCAACTAAACCTAAATCGTACGCTAACACTAACCCATGCCCTAACACGTACGCTCACCCTAAACCGTTGTCGTACACTAACCTGTACACTAAACTGTCCCTGTCCCCTAACCCTAACCCTAACCCTAACCATTACGCAAAGCCTTACCCTAACCCGTCCCCCAATCCTAACCCGTACGCTAACACTAACCCGTATCCTAACATGTACGCTCACCCTAAACCTTTCTCGTACCCTAACCTGTTCCCTAAACCGTCCTCGTCCCCTAACCCTAACCCTAACCCTAACCCTAACCCTAGCTTTTACCCGAAGCCTTACACTAACCGGTCCCCTAACCCTAACCCGTACGCTAACACTAACCAGTACCCTAACATGTACGCTCACCCTTAACCATTGTCGTACCCTAACCTATACCCTAAACCGTCCCCGTCCCCTAACCTAACCCTAAACCTAACCCTTCCGTGAAGCCTTACCCTAACCTGTCCCCTAATCCTAAACCGTACGCTGACACTAACACGTACCCTAACACAGACGCTCACCCTAAAACATTGTCGTACACTAAACTGTACCCTAATCCATCCCCATCCCCGTCCCCGTCCCTTAACCCTAACCCTAACCCAAACCCTAACCCTAACCCTTACCCAAAGCCTTACCCTAATCGGTCCCCTAATCCTAACCCGTATGCTAACACTAAACCGTACCCTAACACGTACTCTCACCCTAAACCATTGTCGTACCCTAACCTATACCCTAAACCGTCCCTGTCCCCGTCCCCTATCCCTAACCCTAACCTTAACCCTAACCCCTAAACCTAACCCTAACCCTAACCCTAACCATTCCCCGAAGCCTTACCCTAACCGTCCCCTAATCCTAAACCGTACGCTCACAGTAACCCGTGCCCTAACACGTACGCTCACCCTGAACTGTTGTCGTACCCTAACCTGTACCCTAAACCGTCCCCGTCCCCTAAACCTAACCCTAACCTCACCCTAATCCTATCCCTTACCCAAAGCCTTACCCTAACACGTCCCCTAATCCTAACCCGTACACTAACACTAACCCGTGCCCTAAAACATACGCTCAACCTAAACTGTTGTCGTACCCTAACCTGTACCCTAAACCGTCCCCATGCCCTAACCCTAACCCTAACCCTATCCCTAAACCTAAACCTTACCCGAAGCCTTACACTAAACCGTCCCCTAATCCTAAACCGTACGCTGACACTAACACGTAGCCTAACACGTACGCTCACCCTAAACCGTTGTCGTACTCTAACCTGTACCCTAAACCGTGTCCGTCCCCTAAACCTAACCCTAACCCTAACCCTAAATCTAAACCTTACCCGAAGCCTTACCCTAACCCGTCCCCTAATCCTAACCCGTACGCTAACAATAACACATACCCTAAAACGTACAGTCACCCTGAACCATTGTCGTACCCTAAACTGTACCTTAAACCTTCCCTGTCCCTTAACCCTAACTCTAACCCTAACCCTAACCCTAACCCTAATCCTTTCCCGAAGCCTTAACATAACCCGTCCCCTAATCCTAACTCGTACGCAAATATTAAATCGTAACCTAACACGTACGCTCACACTAAACCGTTGTCGTACCCTAACCTGTACCCTAAACCGTCCCCGTCCCCGTCCCCTAACCCTAACCCTAACCCTTACCCGAAGCCTTACACTAACCCCTCCCCTAATCCTAACCCGTAAGCTAACACTAAACCATACCCTAACACGTACACTCACCCTAAATCGTTGTTGTACCCTAACCTGAACCCTAAACCGTCCCCGTCCCCGTCCCCTAACCCTAAACCTAACCGTAAACTTAACCCTTACCCGAAGCCTTACCCTAACACGTCCCCTAATCATAACCCGTACGCTAACACTAACCCGTACCCTACCATGTACGCTCACCCGAAACTGTTGTCGTAACCTAACCTGTACCCTAAACCATCCCCGTCCCCTAACCCTAAGCCTAAACCTAACCCTAACCCTAAACCTTACCCGAAGCCTTACCCTAACCCGTCCCCTAATCCTAACCCGTATGCTAACACTAGGCCATACCCTAACACGTACGCTCACCCTAAACCGTTTTCGTACCCTAACCTGTACCCTAAACCGTCCCCGTCCCCTAACCCTAACCCTAACCCTAAACTTAACCCTTACCCGAAGCCCTACCCTAAACCGTCCCCTAATCTTAAACTGTACGCTAACTCTAACCCGTACCCTAACACGTACGCTCACGCTAAACCGTTGTCGTACCCTAACGTGTACCCTAATCCGTCCCCGTTCCCGTCACCTAACCCTAATCCTAAACCTTACCCGTAGCCTTACCCCAACCCGTCCCCTAATCCTAACCCGTACGCTAACACTAACACGTACCCTAATATGTACGCTCACCCTAAAACTTTGCCGTACCCTAACCTGTACCCTAAACCGTCCCGGTCCCCTAACCATAACCCTAACCCTAACCCTAACCCTAAACCTTACCCAAAGCCTTACCCTAACCCGTCCCCTAATCCTAACCCATACGCTAACACTAACCCGTACCCTAACACGTACGCTCACCCTAAACTGTTGTCGTAGCCTAACCTGTACCCTAAACCGTCTCCGTCACCTAACCCTAACCCTAACCCTAACACTTACCCGAAACCTTGCCCTAACTCGTCCCCTAATCCTAAGCCGTAGGCTAAAACTAACCCTTACCCTAACACGTACGCGCACACTAAACTGTGGTCGTACGCTAACCTGTACACTAAACCGTCCCCGTCCCCTAACCCTAACCCTAACCCTAACCCTAGCCCTTACCTGAAGCATTACCCTAACCCGTCCCCTAATCCGAACCCGTACGCTAACACTAACCCGTACCCTAACACGTACACTCACCTTAAACAGTTGTCGTACCCTAAACTGTACCCTAATACATCCCCGTCCCCGTCCCCTAACCCTAACCTTAACCCTAACCCTAACCCTTACCCGAAGCCTTACCCTAACCCGTCATCTAATCCTAACCCGTACGCTAACACTAACCCATACCCTAACACGTACGCTCACCCTAAACCGTTATCTTACCCTAACCTGTACCCTAAACTGTCCCCGTCCCCTAACCCTAACCCTCACCCTAACCCTTACCCAAAGCCTTACGCTAACCCGTCCCCTAATCCTAACCTGTACGCTAACACTAACCCGTACCCTAATACGTGCGCTCACCCTAAACCGTTGTCATACCCTAACCTGTACCCTAAACCGTCCCGTCCCCGTACCCTAACCCTAGCCCTTACCCGAAACCTTACCCTAACATGTCCCCTATTCCTAAACCGTACGCTAACACTATCCCGTACCCTTACACGTACGCTCACCTTAAAACGTTGTCGTACACTAACCTGTAACATAAACCGTCTCCGTCCCCTAACCCTAACCCTAACCCTAACCCTAACACTAACCCTAACCTTTACCCGGAGCCTTACCCTAACCTGTCCCCTAATCCTAACCCGTACGCTAACACTAACCCTTGCCCTAACACGTACGCTCACCCTAAACCGTTGTCGTACCCTAACCTGTACCCTAAACCGTCCCTCTACCCTAACCCTAACCCTAATCCTAACCCTAACCCTTACACCAAGCCTTACCCTAACCCATGCCCTAATCCTAACCCGTACGCAAACACTAACCCGTACCCTAACACGTATGCTCACTCTAAACCGTTGTCGTACCCTAACCTGTACCCTAAACCGTCCCAATCCCCTAAACCCAACCCTAAACCTAACCCTAACCCTTACCCGAAGCCTTCCCCTAACCCATCCCCTAATCCTAACCCGTACGCTAACACTAACTCGTACCCTAACACGTACGCTCACCCTAAACCGTTGTCGTACCCTAACCTGTACACTAAACCGTCCCCGTCCCCTAAACCTAACACTAACCCTAACCGTAACGCTTACCCGAAGCCTTACCCTAACCCGTACCCTATTCCTAACCCGTACGCTAACACTAACATGTACCCTAACATGTACGCTCACCCTAAACCGTTGTCGTACCCTAACCTTTACCATAAACCGTCCCCGTCCCCTAACCCTAATCCTAAACCTTAACCTAACCCTTACCGAAGCCTTACACTAACCAGTCCACTAAACCTAACCCGTACGCTAACACTAAACCGTACCCTAACACGTACACTCACCGTAAAGCGTTGTCACACCCTAACCTGTACCCTAAACCGTCCCCGTCCCGAACCGTAACCCTAACACATACCCGAAGCCTTACCCTAACCCGTGTCCTAATCCTAACCCGTACGTTAACACTAACCCGTACCCTAACACGTACGCTCACCCTAAACCGTTGTCGTACCCCAACCTGTACCCTAAACCGTCCCCGTCCCCTAACCCTAACCCTAACCCTAAACCAAAACCTAAACTTTACCCGAAGCTTTACCCTAACCCATCCCATAATCCTATCCCGTACGCTAACCCTAACCCGTACCCTACCACGTACGCTCACCCTAAACCGTTGTCGTACCCTAACCTGTACCCTAAACCGTCCCCGTCCCCTAACAGTAACCCTAAACCTAACCCTAACCCTAACCCTTAACCGAAGCCTTACCCTAACCCGTCCCTTAATCCTAACCCGTACGCTAACACTAAACCGAGTCCTAACACGTACGCTCACCCTAAAACTTTGTCGTACCCTAACCTGTACCCTAAACCGTCCCCATCCCGTAACCCTTACCCTAACCCTAACAATTACCCGAAACCTTAAACTAACCCGTCCTCTAATCCTAACACGTACGCTAACAGTAAACCGTGACCTAACACATACGCTCACCCTAAACCGTTGTCGTACCCTAACCTGTACCCTAAACCATCCCCGTCCCCTAACCCTAACCCTAACACTATCCCTAACCCTTACCCGAAGCCTTACCCTAACTCGGCCCCCAATTCTAAACCATACGCTAACACTAACACGTACCCTAACACGTATGCTCACCCTAAAACTTTGTCGTACCCTAACCTGTACCCTAAGTCGTCCCCTTCCCCTAAGCCTAACCCTAACCCTAATACTTACCCGAAGCCTTACCCTAAACCGTCCCCTAATCCTAACCCATACGCTAACACTAACCTGTGCCCTAAAACGAATGCTCACCCTAAACCGCTGTCGTACACTAACCTGTACCCTAAACCGTCCCCGTCCCCGTCCCCTAACCCTAACCCTAAACCTAACCCTTACCCGAAGCCTTACCCTAACACATCCCCTAATCTTAACCCGTACGCTAACACTAACCCGTGCCCTAACAGGTACGCTCACCCTAAAGCGTGGTCGTACCCTAACCTGTACATTAAACAGTCCCCGTCCCCATTCCCTAACCCTAACCCTATCCCAAACCCTACCCCTTACCCGAAGCCTTACCCTAACCCGTCCCATAATCCTAAATAATATGCTAAAACTACCCCATGCCCTAACACATACGCTCACCCTAAACCGTTGTCGTACCCTAAACTGTACCCTAAACCGTCCCCGTCACTTAACCGTAACCCTAACCCTAACCCTAAACCTAACCCTAACCCCAACCCTAACCCTAACCCTAACCCTAACCCTAACCCTAACACTAACACTAACCCTTACCCGAAGCCTTACCCTAACCCGTCCCCTAATCCTAACCTGTACGCTAACACTAAACCGTACCCCAAAATGTACGCTCAACCGAAACTGTTGTCGTACACTAACCTGTACCCTAAACCGTCCCTGTCCCCTAACCCTAACCCTAACCCTAAGCCTAACCCTAATACTTGCTCGAAGCCTTACCCTAACCTGTTCCCTAATCCTAACCCGTACGCTAATATTAACCCGTACCCTAACCCGTACGCTCACCCTAAACTGTTGTCATACCCTAACCTTTACCGAAAACACTCCCCGCTCACTAACCCTAACCCTAACCCTAATCCTAACCCTTACCCAAAGCCTTACACTGTCCCGTCCCCTAATCCTAACCGGTACGCAAACACTAACCCGTACCCTAACACGTACGCTCAACCTAAACCGTTCACGTACCCTAACCTGTACCCTAAACCGTCCCCGTCCCCTAAACCTAACCCTAACCCTAACACTAACCCTTACCTGAAGCCTTACCCTAACCCGTCCCCTAATCCTAACCCGTACGCTAACACTAACCCCTACCCTAACACGTACGCTCACCCTAAACCGTTGTCGTACCCTAACCTGTAACCTAAACAGTCCCCATCCCCGTCCCCTAACCCTAACCCTAACCCTAACCCTAACCCCCCCTAACCCTAACCCTAACCCTAAACCTTACCCGAAGCCTTACCCTAACCCGTCCCCTAATCCTAACCCGTACGCTAACACTAACCCGTGCCCTAACACGTACGCTCACCCTAAACCATTGTCGTACCCTAACCTGTACCCTAAACCGTCCCCATCCCCTAACCCTAACCCTAAACCTAACTGTAACCCTAACACTTACCGGAAGCCTTACCCTAACCCGTGCCCAAATCCTAACCCGTACGCTAACACTAACCCGTACCGTAACACGTACGCTCACCCTAAACCGTTGTCGTACCCTAACCTGTACCCTAAACCGTCCCCATCCCCGTCCCCTAACCCTAAACCTAAGCCTTACCTTAAGCCTTACCCTAACCTGTCCCCTAATCCTAACCTGTACGCTAACACTAACCCATACCCTAACACGTACGCTCACCCTAAACCTTTGTCGTACCCTAAGCTGTACCCTAAACCGTCCCCGCCCCTAAACCTAACCCTAACCCTAACCCTAACCCTTACCCGGAGCCTTATCCTAACCTATCCCCTAATCCTAACCCGTACGCTAACACTAATCCTTGCCCTAACACGTACGCTTACCCTAAACCATTGTCATACCCTAACCTGTACCCTAAACCATCCCCGTCCCCTAACCCTAACCCTATCCCTAACCCTAAATTTAACCCTTACCCGAAGCCTTACCCTAACACGTCCCCTAATCCTAACCTGTACGCTAACACTAACCCATACCCTAACACATACGCTCACCCTAAACCGTTGTCGTACCCTAACCTGTACCCTAAACCATCCCTGTCCCCGACGCTTAACCCTAACCCTAACCCTAACGCTTACCCGACGCCTTACCCTAAACCATCCTTAAATCCTAACCCGTATGCTAACACTAACCCATACCCTAACACGCACGCTCACCCTAAATCTTTGTCGTACCCTAACCTGTACGCTAAACCGTCCCCGTCCCCTAACCCTAACCCTAACCCTAACCCTTACCCGAACCCTTACCCTAACCCGTCCCCTAATCCTAACCCGTACGCTAACACTAACCCGTGCCCTAACACGTACGCTCACAGTAAACCGTTGTCGTACCCTAACCTGTACACTAAACCGGCCCCATCCCCTAACCCTAACACTAACCGTAAACCTAACACTTACCCGAAGACTTACCCTAACCCGTGCCCAAATCCTAACCCGTACCGTAACACGTACGCTCACCCTAAACCGTTGTCCTACACTAACCTGTACCCTAAACCGTCCCCATCCCCTAAACCTAACCCTAAACCTAACCCTAACCCTAACCCTTACCCGAAGCCTTACCCTAACCCGTCCCCTAATCCTAACCCGTACGCTTACACTAACCCGTACCCCAACATGTACGCTCATCCTAAACCGTTGTCGTACCCTAACCTGTACCCTAAACCGTCCCCGTCCCTGTCCCCTAACCCTAACCGTAACCCTAAACCTAACACTAACCCTTACCCGAAGCCTTACACTAACCGGTCCCCTAATCCTAACCCGTAGGCTAACACTAACCCGTACCCTAACATGTATGCTCACCGAAAACCGTTGTCGTACCCTAACCTGTACTCTAAACCGTCCCCTTCCCCTAACCCTAAACATAACCTTAACCCTAACCCTAAGCCTTACCCGAAGCCTTACCCTAATCCGTCCGCAAGTCCTAACCCGTACGCTAACACTAACACGTACCCTAGCACGTACGCTCACCCTGAACCGTTGTCGTACCCTAACCTGTACCCTAAACCGTCCCCGTCCCCTAACCCTAACACTATCCCTAACAATAACCCTTACCCGAAGCCTTACCCTAAACCTTCCCCTTAAACTAAACCGTACGCTAACACTAACCCGTACCCTAAGACCTACGCTCACCCTAAAAGGTTTTCGTACCCTATCCTGTACCCTAAACCGTCCCCGTCCCCTAACCCTAACCCTAAACCTATCCCTAACCCTTACCTGATGCCTTACCCTAACCCGTCCCCTAATCCTAAACCTTACGCTAATACTAACCCGTACCCTAACACGTAGGCTCACCCTAAACCGTTGTCGTAACCTAAACTGTACTCTAAACCGTCCCCGTCCCCTAACCCTAACCCTAAACCTAACCCGAAGCCTTAGCCTAACCCGTCCCCTAATCCTAACCCATACCATAACACTAAAACGTATCCTAAGACCTACGCTCACCCTAAAAGTTTGTCGTACCCTATCCTGTACCCTAAACCGTCCCCGTCCCCTAACCCTAACCCTAAACCTATCCCTAACCCTTACCCGACGCCTTACACTAACCCGTCCCCTAATCCTAACCCGTACGCTAACACTAACCCGTACCCTAACACGTATGCTCACCCTAAAATTTTTCGTACCCTAACCTGTACCCTAAACTGTCCCCATCCCTGTCCCCTAACCCTGAACCTAACCCTAACCCTATCACTTACCCGAAGCCTTACCCTAACCCGTCCCCTAATCCTAACCCGTATCCTAACTCTAACCCGTACACTAACATGTACGCTCAACCTAAACCGTTGTCATGCCCTAACCTGTACCCTAAACTATCCCCGTCCCCTAACCCTAACCCTTACCCGAAGCCTTACCCTAACCCGTCCCCTAATCCTAAACCGTACGCAAACACTAAGCCGTACCCTAACACGTATGTTCACCCTAAACGGTTGTCGTACCCTAACCTGTACCCTAAACCATCCCCGTTCCCGTCCCCTAAACCTAACCCTAACCCTATCCCTAACCCTTATCCGAAGCCTTACCCTAACGCGTCCACTAACCCTAACCCGTACGCTAACACCAACTCGTACCCTAACATGTACGCTCACCCTAAACGGTTGTCGTACCCTAACCTGTACCCTAAACCGGCCCCGTTCCCTAACCCTAACACTAAACCTAACCCTTACCCGAAGTCTTATCCTAACCCGTCCCCTAATCCTAATCCGTACGCTAACACTAACACGTACCCTAACACGTATGCTCACCCTAAACAGTTGTCGTACACTAACCTGTACCCTAATCCGTCCCCGTTCCCGTCCCCTAACCCTAACCCTAGCCCTAACCCTAACCTTACCCGAAGCCTTACCCTAAACCGTCCCCTAATCCTAACCCGTATGCTAACACTAACCCGTATCCTAACACGTACGCTCAGCCTAAACCGTTGTCGTACACTAACCTGTACCATAAACCGTCCCCTTCCCCTAACCCTAACTCTAACCCTAACCCTAACTGTAACCCTTACCCGAAGCCTTACCCTAACCCTTCCCCTAATCCTAACCCGTATGCTAACACTAACACGTACTCTAACAGGTACGCTCAACATGAACCGTTGTCGTACACTAAACTGTACCCTAAACGAACCCCATCCCTTAACCCTAACCCTAACCCTAACCCTTACCCGAAGCCTTACCCTAACCCGTCCCCTAATCCTAAACTGTTCGCTAACACTAACCCATATCATAACATGTACGCTCAACCTAAACCGTTGTCGCACCCTAACCTGTACCCTAAACCGTCCCCGTCCCCGTCCCCTAACCCTAACCCTAGCCCTAATCCTAACCCTTACCCAAAGCCTTAGCCTAACCCGTCCCCTAATCCTAAAGTGTACGCTAACACTAACGTGTACCCTAACACGTACGCTCACCCTAAACCGTTGTCTTACCCTAACTTCTACCTTAAACCATCCCCGTCCCCTAACCCTACTGCTAACCCTAACCCTTACCGGAAGCCTTACCCTAACCCGTCCCTTAATCCTAACACGCACGCTAACACTAAACCGTACCCTAACACGTACGCTCACCCTAAACCATTGTCGTACCCTAACCTGTACCCTAAACGGTCCCTGTCCCCTAACCCTAAACCTAACCCTAACCCTAACCCTTACCCGTAGCCTTACCCTAATCCGTCCCCTAATACTAACCCGTACGCTAACACTAACCCGTACCCTAACACGTACGCTCACCCTAAACCTTTTTCGTACCCTAACCTGTACCCTAAACTGTCCCCATCCCTGTCCCCTAACCCTAAACCTAACCCTAACCCTATCACTTACCCGAAGCCTTACCCTAACCCGTCCCCTAATCCTAACCCGTATACTAACTCTAACCCGTACACTAACATGTACGCTCAATCTAAACCGTTGTCATACCCTAATCTGTACCCTAAACCATCCCCGTCCCCTAACTCTAACCCTAAACCTTACCCGAAGCCTTACCCTAACCCGTCCCCTAATCCTAATCCGTACGCTAACACTAAGCCGTACCCTAACACGTATGCTAACCCTAAACCATTGTCGTACCCTAACCTGTACCCTAAACCATCCCCGTCCCCGTTCCCTAACCCTAACCCTAACCCTAAGCTTACCCGAAGCCTTACCCTAACCCGCCCCCTAATCCTAACCCGTATGCTAACACTAACCCGTACCCTAACACGTACGCTCACCCTAAACCGTTGTCATACCCTAACCTGTACCGTAAACCGTCCCCTTCCCCTAACCCTAACCCTAACCCTTTTCCGAAGCCTTACCTTAACCCGTCCACTAATCCTAACACGTACGCTAACACCAACTCGTACCCTAACACGTACGCTCACCCTAAACCGTTGTCGTACCCTAACCTGTACCCTAAACTGGCCCCGTCCCCTAACCCTAACCCTAAACCTAACCCTAACCCTTACCCGAAGCCTTACCCTAACCCGTCCCCTAATCCTAATCCGTACGCTAACACTATCCCATAACCTAACACGTACGCTCACCCTAAACCATTGTCCTACCCTAACCTGTACCCTAAACCATCCCCGTCCTCTAACCCTAACCCTTGCCAGAAGCCTTACCCTAACCCATCACCTAATACTAACCCGTACGCTAACACTAACTCCTACGCTAACAGTAACCCGTACCCTAACACGTACGCTCAGCCTAAACCGTTGTCGTACACAAACTTGTACCCTAAACCGTCCCCGTCCCCTAACCCTAACCCTAACACTTACCCGAAGCCTTACCCTAACCCATCCCATAATCCTAACCCGTACGATAACACTAACCCGTACCCTAACACGTACGCTCACCCTAAACCGTTGTCGTTGCCTACCCTGTACCCTAAACCATCCCCGTCCCCTAACCCTAACACTAAACCTAACCCTAACACTTACCCGAAGCCTTACCCTAATACGTCCCTTAATCCTAAACCGTACGCTACCAATAACCAATACCCTAACACATACGCTCACCCTAAACCGTTGTCATACGCTAACCTCTACCCTAAACCGTCCCCATCACCTAACCTTAACCCATACACTAACACTTACCCGAAGCCTTACCCTAACCCGTCCACTAACCCTAACTGGTACGCTAACACTAACCCGTACCCTAACACGTACGCTCACCCTAAACCGTTGTCGTACGCTAACCTGTACCCTATACCGTCCCCTCCCCTCACCCTAACCCTAACCTTAACCATAAACCTTACCCGAAGCCTTACCCAAACACGTCCCTAATCCTAACACGTACGCTCACCCTAAACCATTGTCATGCACTAACCTGTACCCTAAACCATCCCCGTCCCCTAACCCTAAACCTAACCCTTACCAGAAGCCTTACCCTAACCCTTCCCCTAATACTAACCCGTCCGCTAACACTAACTCATACGCTAACACTAACCTGTACCCTAACACGTACGCTCACCCTAAACCTTTGTCATACACTAACCTGTAACCTAAACCGTCCCCGTCCCCTAACCCTTACCCGAAACCTTACCCTAACCCGTACCCTAATCCTAACCTGTATGCTAACACTAACCCATACCCTAACACGTACACTCACCCTAAAACTTTGTCGTAACCTAACCTGTACCCTAAACCATCCTCGTCCGCTAACCCTAACCCTAACCACAACCCTTACCCGAAGCCTTACCCTAACACATCCCCTAATCCTAACCCGTATGCTAACACTAACCTCTACCCTAACACGTACGCTCACCCTAAACCGTTGTCGTACCCTAACCTGTACCCTAAACAGTTCCCGTCCCCTAACCCTAAACCTAACCCTAACCCTTACCTGAAGCCTTACCCTAACCCGTCCCCTAATCCTAACCCATACGCTAACACTAACCAGTACCCTAACACATACACTCAAACTAAATATAATATATAATGTAAATATATATATATATATATATAATATATTGTAATATATTCAGGAAAATACGCATACGCTCTTTTTGGCCAACCAAGAAAGCGTGTAAAGGAAATCTGCACCAAAATGAAGTCTCACTGCCCCCCGGTCAAAAGGGCCATGTGAAAAAAGTGTAAAATCCAGAAAGGCAGCACAGGCCATGGAGAACAGGGAGCCTTGTTATGCTGATGGGCGGGATGTAAATTGCCAACAGCCACTCTGGAGAAGTGTATGGTGTTTCCTGGAACAGCTAAAAAACAAAGCAACGGAGCCTACAGCACTTCCACTTATGGTCCTATAGCTCAGGGAAATTAAAATCAAAAACAAACAGCCACCCCAAAGTTTCGGACGGCTCTGTTTACAAGAACCTCGTCTACGGTACAAGTTAAATATCCCAGAACGTGAAAAATCGATAAAGAAGTTGTGGTATGTACGTACAATGGAATATCACTCAGCAATGAAATCTATGTCATCAGGCCCTCGCGGCATAATGAGTGGATTCAGGTACGATGATTCTAAGTGAAATGAGTCACACAGAAAATGAAACATCATAAGATATCACTAATACAAGGAATGTAAACTTGGCTACACATGAACTGAATTACAAAACAGAACAGGGTCTCAAATTTAGAAAACCAACTTATGCTTGCTTAAGGGGAAAGGTGAGTTGGGGTGCTGCATAAAACCAGAGATAGAAATTAGCACAGATACCTTTCCATAAGCCAAATATGTAATTGTCAAGACCTACCCCTTGCTCAACGAAATGGACTAAACACCACATATTCAACGACTAGGAATACACCTGACTAGTAAGAATCTTCAAACCCATGGATTTATATGTCTCCGTAAGAGAATGAAGCGTGTGTACAGAGGCATGAATGCAGCAGAGAAACTCCGATAAACCCCATTATCAAAATGAATTACAAAAACAAAACACAAGGACAGTGAAATAGAGAGCAATTCTTAAATAATTCATTCAAGGGTTGTGATGCAACCTGGATTTACCACATCTACACCCAGAGCTGAGTGAGACATAAGGTTGGGCACTTTGGGCTGATAGCATTGGTGAGGTTCGATGAGCAAATGCAGACCCTTTGAAGTCATACTGCATGGTACCCATTCCATGGGTCCCATTCTCCAGGTTTAACGAATTCTTCCTTCAGCTAAAACATGCATGGGAAACCCACAGTATGGTGCACCGAGGGACCGGCAAACGTTTTCAAATGCATCTCAGTTTTCGTCCCCTTTTACTCGGGTTCACCATTCCAGACCCTTTACTAACACTCTCCCCACTTGGAGAGTCAGTGCCTTTAACCTCCTGTTTGGCACAGTTTGCAATTTCTGCGCAAGATGAACAGGAATAGGGAGAACCAATGAGAGACTAGCTTTAGGTGTCTGCACGGGCAAATGTAACGCTCATTTCCCACCAGGAAGAGGAATTAACCAAAGGCTCAGCATGCCGTGCCGGAACCAGATTAGGGCCTGAAGCAATCCTGCGGGTTTGCGGCCAGCTCGCAAGATAGCGAGTTGAAGAAAGGAGCTCAGGGGCACTGTAACTCACAAACCTGCAGAGTTATAAATGACAGCTATCGTCCAAAAATATATTGAAGGAAGGCTGCGAAGAGGACTTGTAAGTGGGGCAGAATTGCAGGATAACGATTTCAGGAGGTAGACGGGAATTGCATTTAAAGCATAGGAAAAGAGGCAGAACGTCGACAATGATGCTCTTGGCCAAAAAGGGCGTATGCGTTTTTTCCTGAATATATTCAGGAAAAAACGCATACGCCCTTTTTGGCCAACCAAGCAAGCATGTTAAAGAAATCTGCACTACAATGAAGTCTCACTGCCCCCCGGTCAAAAGGGCCATGTGAAAAAAGTGTAAAATCCAGAAAGGCATCAGAGGCCATGGAGAACAGGAAGCCTTGTTATGCTGATGGGCGGGATGTAAATTGCCAACAGCCACTCTGGAGAAGTGTACGGTGTTTCCTGGAACAGCTAAAAAACAAAGCAACGGAGCCTACGGCACTTCCACTTATGGTCCTATAGCTTAGGGAAATTAAAATCAAAAACACACAGCCACCCCAAAGTTTCGGACGGCTCTGTTTACAAGAACCTCGTCTACGGTACAAGTTTAATATCCCAGAACGTGAAAAATGGATAAAGAAGTTGTGGTACGTACGTACAATGGAATATCACTCAGCAATGAAATCTATGTCATCAGGCCCGTCGCGGCATAAGGAGTGGATTCAGGTACGATGATTCTAAGTGAAATGAGTCACACAGAAAATGAAACATCATAAGATATCACTAATACAAGGAATGTAAACTTGGCTACACATGAACTGAATTACAAAACAGAACAGGGTCTCAAATTTAGAAAAGCAACTTATGCTTGCTTAAGGGGAAAGGTGAGTTGGGGTGCTGCATAAAACCAGAGATAGAAATTAGCACAGATACCTTTCCATAAGCCAAATATGTAATTGTCAAGACCTACCCCTTGCTCAACGAAATGGACTAAACACCCCATATTCAACGACTAGGAATACACCTGACTAGTAAGAATCTTCAAACCCATGCATTTATATGTCTCCGTAAGAGAATGAAGCGTGTGTACAGAGGCATGAATGCAGCAGAGAAAATCCGATAAATCCCATTATCAAAATGAATTACAAAAACAAAACACAAGGACAGTGAAATAGAGAGCAATTCTTAAATAATTCATTCAGGGCTTGTGATGCAACCTGGATTTACCACATCTACACCCAGAGCTGAGTGAGACATAAGGTTGGGCACTTCGGGCTGATAGCATTGGTGAGGTTCGATGAGCAAATGCAGACCCTTTGAAGTCATACTGCATGGTACCCATTCCATGGGTCCCATCTCTCCAGGTTTAACGAATTCTTCTTTCAGCTAAAACATGCGTGGGAAACCCACAGTATGGTGCACCGAGTGACCGGCAAACGTTTTCAAATGCATCTCATTTTTCGTCCCCTTTTACTCGGGTTCACCATTCCAGACACTTTACTAACACTCTCCCCACTTGGAGAGTCAGTGCCTTTAACCTCCTGTTTGGCACAGTTTGCAATTTCTGCACAAGATGAACAGGAATAGGGAGAACAAAAGAGAGACTAGCTTTAGGTGTCTGCACGGGCAAATGTAACGCTCATTTCCCACCAGGAAGAGGAATTAACCACAGGCTCCGCATGCCGTGCCGGAACCAGATTAGGGCCTGAAGCAATCCTGCAGGTTTGCGGCCAGCTCACAAGATAGCGAGTTGAAGAATGGAGCTCAGGGGCACTGTAACTCACAAACCTGCAGAGTTATAAATGACAGCTATCGTCCAAAAATATATTGAAGGAAGGCTGCGAAGAGGACTTGTAAGTGGGGCAGAATTGCAGGATAACGATTTCAGGAGGTAGACGGGAATTGCATTTAAAGCATAGGAAAAGAGGCAGAACGTCGACAATGATGCTCTTGGCCAAAAAGTGCGTATGCGTTTTTTCCTGAATATATTCAGGAAAAAACGCATACGCCCTTTTTGGCCAACCAAGCAAGCATGTTAAAGAAATCTGCACTACAATGAAGTCTCACTGCCCCCCGGTCAAAAGGGCCATGTGAAAAAAGTGTAAAATCCAGAAAGGCAGCACAGGCCATGGAGAACAGGGAGTCTTGTTATGCTGATGGGCGGGATGTAAATTGCCAACAGCCACTCTGGAGAAGTGTATGGTGTTTCCTGGAACAGCTAAAAAACAATGCAACGGAGCCTACGGCACTTCCACTTATGGTCCTATAGCTTAGGGAAATTAAAATCAAAAACACACAGCCACCCCACAGTTTCGGACGGCTCTGTTTACAAGAACCTCGTCTACGGTACAAGTTAAATATCCCAGAACGTGAAAAATGGATAAAGAAGTTGTGGTACATACGTACAATGGAATATCACTCAGCAATGAAATCTATGTCATCAGGCTCTCGCGGCATAATGAGTGGATTCAGGTACGATGATTCTAAGTGAAATGAGTCACACAGAAAATGAAACATCATAAGATATCACTAATACAAGGAATGTAAACTTGGCTACACATGAACTGAATTACAAAACAGAACAGGGTCTCAAATTTAGAAAAGCAACTTATGCTTGCTTAAGGGGAAAGGTGAGTTGGGGTGCTGCATAAAACCAGAGATAGAAATTAGCACAGATACCTTTCCATAAGCCAAATATGTAATTGTCAAGACCTACCCCTTGCTCAACGAAATGGACTAAACACCCCATATTCAACGACTAGGAATACACCTGACTAGTAAGAATCTTCAAACCCATGGATTTATATGTCTCCGTAAGAGAATGAAGCGTGTGTACAGAGGCATGAATGCAGCAGAGAAAATCCGATAAATCCCATTATCAAAATGAATTACAAAAACAAAACACAAGGACAGTGAAATAGAGAGCAATTCTTAAATAATTCATTCAAGGGTTGTGATGCAACCTGGATTTACCACATCTACACCCAGAGCTGAGTGAGACATAAGGTTGGGCACTTTGGGCTGATAGCATTGGTGAGGTTCGATGAGCAAATGCAGACCCTTTGAAGTCATACTGCATGGTACCCATTCCATGGGTCCCATCTCTCCAGGTTTAACGAATTCTTCCTTCAGCTAAAACATGCATGGGAAACCCACAGTATGGTGTACCGAGGGACCGGCAAACGTTTTCAAATGCATCTCAGGTTTCGTCCCCTTTTACTCGGGTTCACCATTCCAGACCCTTTACTAACACTCTCCCCACTTGGAGAGTCAGTGCCTTTAACCTCCTGTTTGGCACAGTTTGCAATTTCTGCGCAAGATGAACAGGAATAGGGAGAACCAATGAGAGACTAGCTTTAGGTGTCTGCACGGGCAAATGTAACGCTCATTTCCCACCAGGAAGAGGAATTAACCAAAGGCTCAGCATGCCGTGCCGGAACCAGATTAGGGCCTGAAGCAATCCTGCGGGTTTGCGGCCAGCTCACAAGATAGCGAGTTGAAGAAAGGAGCTCAGGGGCACTGTAACTCACAAACCTGCAGAGTTATAAATGACAGCTATCGTCCAAAAATATATTGAAGGAAGGCTGCGAAGAGGACTTGTAAGTGGGGCAGAATTGCAGGATAACGATTTCAGGAGGTAGACGGGAATTGCATTTAAAGCATAGGAAAAGAGGCAGAACGTCGACAATGATGCTCTTGGCCAAAAAGTGCGTATGCGTTTTTTCCTGAATATATTCAGGAAAAAACGCATACGCCCTTTTTGGCCAACCAAGCAAGCATGTTAAAGAAATCTGCACTACAATGAAGTCTCACTGCCCCCCGGTCAAAAGGGCCATGTGAAAAAAGTGTAAAATCCAGAAAGGCAGCACAGGCCATGGAGAACAGGGAGTCTTGTTATGCTGATGGGCGGGATGTAAATTGCCAACAGCCACTCTGGAGAAGTGTATGGTGTTTCCTGGAACAGCTAAAAAACAATGCAACGGAGCCTACGGCACTTCCACTTATGGTCCTATAGCTTAGGGAAATTAAAATCAAAAACACACAGCCACCCCACAGTTTCGGACGGCTCTGTTTACAAGAACCTCGTCTACGGTACAAGTTAAATATCCCAGAACGTGAAAAATGGATAAAGAAGTTGTGGTACGTACGTACAATGGAATATCACTCAGCAATGAAATCTATGTCATCAGGCCCTCGCGGCATAATGAGTGGATTCAGGTACGATGATTCTAAGTGAAATGAGTCACACAGAAAATGAAACATCATAAGATATCACTAATACAAGGAATGTAAACTTGGCTACACATGAACTGAATTACAAAACAGAACAGGGTCTCAAATTTAGAAAACCAACTTATGCTTGCTTAAGAGGAAAGGTGAGTTGGAGTGTTGCATAAAACCAGAGATAGAAATTAGCACAGATAACTTTCCATAAGCCAAACATGTAATTGTCAAGACCTACCCCTTGCTCAACGAAATGGACTAAACACCCCATATTCAACGACTAGGAATACACCTGACTAGTAAGAATCTTCAAACCCATGGATTTATATGTCTCCGTAAGAGAATGAAGCGTGTGTACAGAGGCATGAATACAGCAGAGAAAATCCGATAAATCCCATTATCAAAATGAATTACAAAAACAAAACACAAGGACATTGAAATAGAGAGCAATTCTTAAATAATTCATTCAGGGCTTGTGATGCAACCTGGATTTACCACATCTACACCCAGAGCTGAGTGAGACATAAGGTTGGGCACTTCGGGCTGATAGCATTGGTGAGGTTCGATGAGCAAATGCAGACCCTTTGAAGTCATACTGCATGGTACCCATTCCATGGGTCCCATCTCTCCAGGTTTAACGAATTCTTCCTTCAGCTAAAACATGCGTGGGAAACCCACAGTATGGTGCACCGAGGGACCGGCAAACGTTTTCAAATGCATCTCAGGTTTCGTCCCCTTTTACTCGGGTTCACCATTCCAGACCCTTTACTAACACTCTCCCCACTTGGAGAGTCAGTGCCTTTAACCTCCTGTTTGGCACAGTTTGCAATTTCTGCGCAAGATGAACAGGAATAGGGAGAACAAATGAGAGACTAGCTTTAGGTGTCTGCACGGGCAAATGTAATGCTCATTTCCCACCAGGAAGAGGAATTAACCACAGGCTCAGCATGCCGTGCCGGAACCAGATTAGGGCCTGAAGCAATCCTGCGGGTTTGCGGCCAGCTCACAAGATAGCGAGTTGAAGAAAGGAGCTCAGGGGCACTGTAACTCACAAACCTGCAGAGTTATAAATGACAGCTATCGTCCAAAAATATATTGAAGGAAGGCTGCGAAGAGGACTTGTAAGTGGGGCAGAATTGCAGGATAACGATTTCAGGAGGTAGACGGGAATTGCATTTAAAGCATAGGAAAAGAGGCAGAACGTCGACAATGATGCTCTTGGCCAAGAAGGGCGTATGCGTTTTTTCCTGAATATATTCAGGAAAAAACGCATACGCCCTTTTTGGCCAACCAAGCAAGCATGTTAAAGAAATCTGCACTACAATGAAGTCTCACTGCCCCCCGGTCAAAAGGGCCATGTGAAAAAAGTGTAAAATCCAGAAAGGCAGCACAGGCCATGGAGAACAGGGAGCCTTGTTATGCTGATGGGCGGGATGTAAATTGCCAACAGCCACTCTGGAGAAGTGTATGGTGTTTCCTGGAACAGCTAAAAAACAAAGCAACGGAGCCTACGGCACTTCCACTTATGGTCCTATAGCTTAGGGAAATTAAAATCAAAAACACACAGCCACCCCAAAGTTTCGGACGGCTCTGTTTACAAGAACCTCGTCTACGGTACAAGTTAAATATCCCAGAACGTGAAAAATGGATAAAGAAGTTGTGGTACGTACGTACAATGGAATATCACTCAGCAATGAAATCTATGTCATCAGGCCCGTCGCGGCATAATGAGTGGATTCAGGTACGATGATTCTAAGTGAAATGAGTCACACAGAAAATGAAACATCATAAGATATCACTAATACAAGGAATGTAAACTTGGCTACACATGAACTGAATTACAAAACAGAACAGCGTCTCAAATTTAGAAAACCAACTTATGCTTGCTTAAGGGGAAAGGTGAGTTGGGGTGCTGCATAAAACCAGAGATAGAAATTAGCACAGATACCTTTCCATAAGCCAAATATGTAATTGTCAAGACCTACCCCTTGCTCAACGAAATGGACTAAACACCCCATATTCAACGACTAGGAATACACCTGACTAGTAAGAATCTTCAAACCCATGCATTTATATGTCTCCGTAAGAGAATGAAGCGTGTGTACAGAGGAATGAATGCAGCAGAGAAAATCCGATAAATCCCATTATCAAAATGAATTACAAAAACAAAACACAAGGACAGTGAAATAGAGAGCAATTCTTAAATAATTCATTCAGGGCTTGTGATGCAACCTGGATTTACCACATCTACACCCAGAGCTGAGTGAGACATAAGGTTGGGCACTTCGGGCTGATAGCATTGGTGAGGTTCGATGAGCAAATGCAGACCCTTTGAAGTCATACTGCATGGTACCCATTCCATGGGTCCCATGTCTCCAGGTTTAACGAATTCTTCCTTCAGCTAAAACATGCGTGGGAAACCCACAGTATGGTGCACCGAGGGACCGGCAAACGTTTTCAAATGCATCTCAGTTTTCGTCCCCTTTTACTCGGGTTCACCATTCCAGACCCTTTACTAACACTCTCCCCACTTGGAGAGTCAGTGCCTTTAACCTCCTGTTTGGCACAGTTTGCAATTTCTGCGCAAGATGAACAGGAATAGGGAGAACCAATGAGAGACTAGCTTTAGGTGTCTGCACGGGCAAATGTAACGCTCATTTCCCACCAGGAAGAGGAATTAACCACAGGCTCAGCATGCCGTGCCGGAACCAGATTAGGGCCTGAAGCAATCCTGCGGGTTTGCGGCCAGCTCACAAGATAGCGAGTTGAAGAAAGGAGCTCAGGGGCACTGTAACTCACAAACCTGCAGAGTTATAAATGACAGCTATCGTCCAAAAATATATTGAAGGAAGGCTGCGAAGAGGACTTGTAAGTGGGGCAGAATTGCAGGATAACGATTTCAGGAGGTAGACGGGAATTGCATTTAAAGCATAGGAAGAGAGGCAGAACGTCGACAATGATGCTCTTGGCCAAAAAGGGCGTATGCGTTTTTTCCTGAATATATTCGGGAAAAAACGCATACGCCCTTTTTGGCCAACCAAGCAAGCATGTTAAAGAAATCTGCACTACAATGAAGTCTCACTGCCCCCCGGTCAAAAGGGCCATGTGAAAAAAGTGTAAAATCCAGAAAGGCAGCACAGGCCATGGAGAACAGGGAGCCTTGTTCTGCTGATGGGCGGGATGTAAATTGCCAACAGCCAGCCACTCTGGAGAAGTGTATGGTGTTTCCTGGAACAGCTAAAAAACAAAGCAACGGAGCCTACGGCATTTCCACTTATGGTCCTATAGCTTAGGGAAATTAAAATCAAAAACACACAGCCACCCCAAAGTTTCGGACGGCTCTGTTTACAAGAACCTCGTCTACGGTACAAGTTAAATATCCCAGAACGTGAAAAATGGAAAAAGAAGTTGTGGTACGTACGTACAATGGAATCTCACTCAGCAATGAAATCTATGTCATCAGGCCCGTCGCGGCATAATGAGTGGATTCAGGTATGATGATTCTAAGTGAAATGAGTCACACAGAAAATGAAACATCATAAGATATCACTAATACAAGGAATGAAAACTTGGCTACACATGAACTGAATTACAAAACAGAACAGGGTCTCAAATTTAGAAAACCAACTTATGCTTGCTTAAGGGGAAAGGTGAGTTGGGGTGCTGCATAAAACCAGAGATAGAAATTAGCACAGATACCTTTCCATAAGCCAAATATGTAATTGTCAAGACCTACCCCTTGCTCAACGAAATGGACTAAACACCCCATATTCAACGACTAGGAATACACCTGACTAGTAAGAATCTTCAAACCCATGGATTTATATGTCTCCGTAAGAGAATGAAGCGTGTGTACAGAGGCATGAATGCAGCAGAGAAAATCCGATAAATCCCATTATCAAAATGAATTACAAAAACAAAACACAAGGACAGTGAAATAGAGAGCAATTCTTAAATAATTCATTCAGGGCTTGTGATGCAACCTGG
Source organism: Delphinapterus leucas (assembly GCF_059928025.1). Taxonomy (NCBI): domain Eukaryota; kingdom Metazoa; phylum Chordata; class Mammalia; order Artiodactyla; family Monodontidae; genus Delphinapterus; species Delphinapterus leucas. The sequence goes on along the minus strand of NW_028322232.1, from coordinate 5,763,867 downwards.
ATTTACCACATCTACACCCAGAGCTGAGTGAGACATAAGGTTGGGCACTTCGGGCTGATAGCATTGGTGAGGTTCGATGAGCAAATGCAGACCCTTTGAAGTCATACTGCATGGTACCCATTCCATGGGTCCATTCTCTCCAGGTTTAACGAATTCTTCCTTCAGCTAAAACATGCGTGGGAAACCCACAGTATGGTGCACCGAGGGACCGGCAAACGTTTTCAAATGCATCTCAGTTTTCGTCCTCTTTTACTCGGGTTCACCATTCCAGACCCTTTACTAACACTCTCCCCACTTGGAGAGTCAGTGCCTTTAACCTCCTGTTTGGCACAGTTTGCAATTTCTGCGCAAGATGAACAGGAATAGGGAGAACAAATGAGAGACTAGCTTTAGGTGTCTGCACGGGCAAATGTAATGCTCATTTCCCACCAGGAAGAGGAATTAACCACAGGCTCAGCATGCCGTGCCGGAACCAGATTAGGGCCTGAAGCAATCCTGCGGGTTTGCGGCCAGCTCACAAGATAGCGAGTTGAAGAAAGGAGCTCAGGGGCACTGTAACTCACAAACCTGCAGAGTTATAAATTACAGCTATCGTCCAGAAATATATTGAAGGAAGGCTGCGAAGAGGACTTGTAAGTGGGGCAGAATTGCAGGATAACGATTTCAGGAGGTAGACGGGAATTGCATTTAAAGCATAGGAAAAGAGGCAGAACGTCGACAATGATGCTCTTGGCCAAAAAGGGCGTATGCGTTTTTTCCTGAATATATTCAGGAAAAAACGCATACGCCCTTTTTGGCCAACCAAGCAAGCATGTTAAAGAAATCTGCACTACAATGAAGTCTCACTGCCCCCCGGTCAAAAGGGCCATGTGAAAAAAGTGTAAAATCCAGAAAGGCAGCACAGGCCATGGAGAACAGGGAGCCTTGTTACGCTGATGGGCGGGATGTAAATTGCCAACAGCCACTCTGGAGAAGTGTATGGTGTTTCCTGGAACAGCTAAAAAACAAAGCAACGGAGCCTACGGCACTTCCACTTATGGTCCTATAGCTTAGGGAAATTAAAATCAAAAACACACAGCCACCCCAAAGTTTCGGACGGCTCTGTTTACAAGAACCTCGTCTACGGTACAAGTTAAATATCCCAGAACGTGAAAAATGGATAAAGAAGTTGTGGTACGTACGTACAATGGAATATCACTCAGCAATGAAATCTATGTCATCAGGCCCTCGCGGCATAATGAGTGGATTCAGGTACGATGATTCTAAGTGAAATGAGTCACACAGAAAATGAAACATCATAAGATATCACTAATACAAGGAATGTAAACTTGGCTAAACATGAACTGAATTACAAAACAGAACAGGGTCTCAAATTTAGAAAACCAACTTATGCTTGCTTAAGGGGAAAGGTGAGTTGGGGTGCTGCATAAAACCAGAGATAGAAATTAGCACAGATACCTTTCCATAAGCCAAATATGTAATTGTCAAGACCTACCCCTTGCTCAACGAAATGGACTAAACACCCCATATTCAACGACTAGGAATACACCTGACTAGTAAGAATCTTCAAACCCATGGATTTATATGTCTCCGTAAGAGAATGAAGCGTGTGTACAGAGGCATGAATGCAGCAGAGAAAATCCGATAAATCCCATTATCAAAATGAATTACAAAAACAAAACACAAGGACAGTGAAATAGAGAGCAATTCTTAAATAATTCATTCAGGGCTTGTGATGCAACCTGGATTTACCACATCTACACCCAGAGCTGAGTGAGACATAAGGTTGGGCACTTCGGGCTGATAGCATTGGTGAGGTTCGATGAGCAAATGCAGACCCTTTGAAGTCATACTGCATGGTACCCATTCCATGGGTCCCATGTCTCCAGGTTTAACGAATTCTTCCTTCAGCTAAAACATGCGTGGGAAACCCACAGTATGGTGCACCGAGGGACCGGCAAACGTTTTCAAATGCATCTCAGTTTTCGTCCCCTTTTACTCGGGTTCACCATTCCAGACCCTTTACTAACACTCTCCCCACTTGGAGAGTCAGTGCCTTTAACCTCCTGTTTGGCACAGTTTGCAATTTCTGCGCAAGATGAACAGGAATAGGGAGAACAAATGAGAGACTAGCTTTAGGTGTCTGCACGGGCAAATGTAACGCTCATTTCCCACCAGGAAGAGGAATTAACCACAGGCTCAGCATGCCGTGCCGGAACCAGATTAGGGCCTGAAGCAATCCTGCGGGTTTGCGGCCAGCTCACAAGATAGCGAGTTGAAGAAAGGAGCTCAGGGGCACTGTAACTCACAAACCTGCAGAGTTATAAATGACAGCTATTGTCCAAAAATATATTGAAGGAAGGCTGCGAAGAGGACTTGTAAGTGGGGCAGAATTGCAGGATAACGATTTCAGGAGGTAGACGGGAATTGCATTTAAAGCATAGGAAAAGAGGCAGAACGTCGACAATGATGCTCTTGGCCAAGAAGGGCGTATGCGTTTTTTCCTGAATATATTCAGGAAAAAACGCATACGCCCTTTTTGGCCAACCAAGCAAGCATGTTAAAGGAATCTGCACTACAATGAAGTCTCACTGCCCCCCGGTCAAAAGGGCCATGTGAAAAAAGTGTAAAATCCAGAAAGGCAGCACAGGCCATGGAGAACAGGGAGCCTTGTTATGCTGATGGGCGGGATGTAAATTGCCAACAGCCACTCTGGAGAAGTGTATGGTGTTTCCTGAAACACGTAGGAAACAAAGCAACACAGCCTATGTCATTTCCACTTATGATCCTATAGCTTAGGGAATTTAAAATCAAAAACACACAGCCACCCCAAAGTTTGGGACGGCTCTGTTTACAAGAACCTCGTCTACGGTACAAGTTAAATATCTGAGAAAGCAAAAAATGGATAAAGAAGTTGTGGTACGTACGTACAATGGAATATCACTCAGCAATGAGATCTACGTCATCAGGCCCATAGCAGCATAATGAGTGGATTCAGGTACGACGATTCTATGAGAAATAAGTCACACAGAAAAAGAAACATCATAAGATATCACTAATACACGGAACGTAAACTTGGCTACACATGAACTGAATTACCAAACAGAACTGGGTCTCAAATTTAGAAAACCAACTTATGCTTGCTTATTGGGAAAGGTGACTTGAGGTGCTGCATCAAACCAGAGATTGAAATTAGCACAGATACCGTTCCATAAGCCAAATATATAATAGACAAGACCTACTCCTTGCTCAACGAAATGGAATCAACACCCCATATTCAACGCCTGGGAATATACCTGACAAGTAATAATATTAAGACCCATGGATTTATATGTCTCCATAAGGAAATCAAGCGTGTGTACAGCGGCCAAAACGCAGCAGTGAAAATCCGATAAATCCCATTATCAAAATAAATTTCACAATCACAACACAATGACAGTGGAATAGAGAGCAATTCTTAGATAATTCATTCAGGGCTTGTGAGGCAACCTGGATTTACCACATCTACACCCAGAGCTGAGTGAGACATAAGGCTGGACACTTCGGGCTGATAGCTTTGGTGAGGTTCGGTGAGCAAAGGCAGACCCTTTCAAGTCATACTGCATGGTACCCATTCCATGGGTCCCAACTCTCCAGGTTTAAGGGATTCTTCCTTCAACTAAAACATGCATGGGAAACCCAGAGTATGGTCCACCGTGTGATTGGGAAACGTTTTCAAATGCATCTCAGATTTCGACCCCTGGTACTCGGGTGCACCGTTCCAGACACTTTACTAACACTCTCCACCCTTGGAGAGTCAGTGCCTTTAACCTCCTGTTTGGCACAGTTTGCAACTTCTGCGCAAGATGAACAGGAATAGGGAGAACCAATGAGAGACTAGCTGTAGGTGTCTGCACGGGCAAATGGCACGCTCATTTCCCACCAGGAAGAGGAATTAACCAACGGCTCAGCATGACCTGCCGGAACCAGATTAGATCCTGAAGCAATCCTGCGGTTTTGCGGCCAGCTCACAAGATAGCGAGTTGAAGAAAGAAGCCCAGGTGCACTGTAATTCACAAACCTGCAGAGTTATGAATGACAGCTATCGTCCAAAAATGTATTGAAGTAAGTCTTCGAAGAGGACTTGAAAGTGGGGCAGAATTTCAGGAAAACGATTTCATGGGTTAGACTGGAATTGCACTTAAAACATAGGAAAAGAGGCATAATGTCCACAATGATGCACTTGGCCAAAAAGGGCATATGCTTTTTTTCCTGAATATATTCAGGAAAAAATGCATACGCACTTTTTGGCCAACCAAGCAAGCGTGTAAAGGAAATCTGCACTACATTGAAGTCTCACTGCCCCCCGGTCAAAAGGGCCATCTGAAAAAAGTGTAAAATCCAGAAAGGCAGAACAGGTCATGGAGAACAGGGAGCCTTGTTATGCTGATGGGCGGGATTTAAATTGCCAACAGCCACTCTGGAGAAGTGTATGGTGTATCCTGAAACACATAGGAAACAAAGCAACACAGCCTATGGCACTTCCTCTTATGGTCCTATAGCTTAGGGAAATTAAAATCAAAAACACACAGCCACCCCAAAGTTTGGGACGGCTCTGTTTACAAGAACCTCGTCTATGGTACAAGTTAAATATCTGAGAAAGCAAAAAATGGATAAAGAAGTTGTGGTACGTACGTACAATGGAATATGACTCAGCAGTGAGATCTATGTCATCAGGCCCGTAGCGGCAAAATGAGTGGATTCAGGTAAGACGATTCTACGAGAAATAAGTCACACAGAAAAAGAAACATCATAAGATATCACTAATACACGGAATGTAAACTTGGCTACACATGAACTGAATTACAAAACAGAACCGGGTCTCAAATTTAGAAAACTAACTTATGCTTGCTTATGGCAAAAAGTGAGTTGGGGTGCTGCATAAAACCAGAGATTAAAATTAGCACAGATACCGTTCCATAAGCCAAATATATAATAGACAAGACCTACTCCTTGCTCAACGAAATGGACTCAACACCCCATATTCAACGCTTGGGAATATACCTGACCAGTAAGAATCTTAAGACCCATGGATTTATATGTCTCCATAAGGAAATCAAGCGTGTGTACAGCGGCCTAAACGCAGCAGTGAAAATCCTATAAATCCCATTATCAAAATATATTTCAAAAACAAAACACAATGACAGTGAAATAGAGAGCAATGCTTAAAGAATTCATTCAGGGTTTGTGATGCAACCTGGATTCACCCCATCTACACCCAGAGCTGGGTGAGACATAAGGCTGGACACTTCGGGCTGATAGCATTGGTGAGGTTCGGTGAGCAAACGCAGACCCTTTGAAGTCATACTGCATGGTACCCATACCATGGGTCCCAACTCTCCAGGTTTAAGGGATTCTTCCTTCAGCTAAAACATGCATGGGAAACCCAGAGTATGGTCCACCATGTGATTGGGAAACGTTTTCAAATGCATCTCAAGTTTCGTCCCCTGGTACTCGGGTTCACCTTTCCAGACGCTTTACTAACACTCTCCCCACTTGGAGAGTCAGTGCCTTTAACCTTCTGTTTGGCACAGTTTGCAATTTCTGCGCAAGATGAACAGGAATAGGGAGAACCAATGAGAGACTAGCTGCAGGTGTCTGCACGGGCAAATGGAACGCTCATTTCCCACCAGGAAGAGGAGTTAACCAAAGGCTCAGCATGCCCTGCCAGAACCAGATGAGGGCCTGAAGCAATCCTGCGGTTCTGCGGCCAGCTCACAAGAAAGCGAGTTGAAGAAAGGAGCTCAGGGGCACTGTAATTCACAAAACTGCAGAGTTATGAATGACAGCTATCGTCCAAAAATGTACTGAAGTAAGTCTTCAAAGAGGACTTGAAAGCGGGGCAGAATTTCAGGAAAACGATTTCAGGGGGTAGACTGGAATTACACTTAAAGCATAGGAAAAGAGGCAGAATGTCCACAATGATGCACCTGGCCAAAAAGGGCGTATGCGTTTTTTCCTGAATATATTCAGGAAAAAACGCATACGCCCTTTTTGGCCAACCAAGCAAGCCTGTAAAGGAAATCTGCACTACAATGAAGTCTCACTGTCCCCGGGTCAAAAGGGCCATCTGAAAAAAGTGTAAAATCCAGAAAGGCAGGACAGGTCATGGAGAACAGGGAGCATTGTTATGCAGATTGGCGGGATGTAAATTGCCAACAGCCAGTCTGGAGAAGTGTATGGTGTTTCCTGAAACACGTAGGAAACAAAGCAACACGGCCTATGGCACTTCCACTTATGGTCCTAAAGCTTAGGGAAATTAAAATCAAAAACACACAGCCACTCCAAAGTTTGGGACGGCTCTGTTTACAAGAACCTCGTCTATGGAACAAGTTAAATATCCTAGAAAGCAAAAAATGGATAAAGATGTTGTGGTACGTACGTACAATGGAATAAGACTCAGCAATGGAATCTACGTCATCAGGCCCGTAGCGGCATAATGAGTGGATTCAGGTACGACGATTCTATGAGAAATAAGACACACAGAAAAAGAAACATCATACGATATCACTAATACACGGAACGTAAACTTGGCTACACATGAACTGAATTACAAAACAGAAGAGGGTCTCAAATTTAGAAAACCAACTTATGCTTGCTTATGGGGAAAGGTGAGTTGGGGTGCTGCATCAAACCAGAGATTGAAATTAGCACAGATACCGTTCCATAAGCCAAATATATAATAGACAAGACCTACTCCTTGCTCAACGAAATGGACTCAACACCCCATATTCATCGCCTGGCAATATACCTGACAAGTAAGAATCTTAAGACCCATGGATTTATATGTCTCCATAAGGAAATCAAGCGTGTGTACAGTGGCCTAAACGCAGCAGTGAAAATCCGATAAATCCCATTATCAAAATAAATTTCAAAAACAAAACACAATGACAGTGAAATAGAGAGCAATTCTTAAATAATTCATTCAGGGCTTGTGATGCAACCTGGATTTACCACATCTACACCCAGAGCTGGGTGTGACATAAGGCTGGACACTTCGGGCTGATAGCATTGGTGAGGTGCGGTGAGCAAACGCAGACCCTTTGAAGTCATACTGCATGGTACCCATTCCATGGGTCCCAACTCTCCAGGTTTAAGGGATTCTACCTTCAACTAAAACATGCATGCGAAACCCAGAGCATGGTCCACCGTGTGATTGGGAATCGTTTTCAAATGCATATCAGGTTTCGACACCGGGTACTCGGGTGCACCGTTCCAGACGCTTTACTAACACTCTCCCCACTTGGAGAGTCAGTGCCTTTAACCTCCTGTTTTGCACAGTTTGCAATTTCTGCGCAAGATGAACAGGAATAGGGAGAACCAATGAGAGACTAGCTGTAGGTGTCTGCACGGGCAAATGGAATGCTCATTTCCCACCAGGAAGAGGAATTAACCAAAGGCTCAGCGTGCACTGCCGGAACCAGATTAGTGCCTGAAGCAATCCTGTGGTTTTGCGGCCAGCTCACAAGAAAGCGAGTTGAAGAAAGGAACTCAGGGGCACTGTAATTCACAAACCTGCAGAGTTATGAATGACAGCTATCGTCCAAAAATGTATTGAAGTAAGTCTTCGAAGAGGACTTGAAAGCGGGGCAGAATGTCAGGAAAACGATTTCAGGGGGTAGACTGGAATTGCACTTAAAGCATAGGAAAAGAGGCAGAATGTCGACAATGATACAGTTGGCCAAAAAGTGCATATGCGTTTTTTCCTGAATATATTCAGGAAAAAACGCATAGCCCTTTTTGGCCAACCAAGCAAGCGTGTAAATGAAATCTGCACTACAATGAAGTCTCACTGCCCCCGGTCAAAAGGGCCATCTGAAAAAAGTGTAAAATCCAGAAAGGCAGGACAGGTCATGGAGAACAGGGAGCTTTGTTATGCAGAAGGGCAGGATGTAAATTGCCAACAGCCAATCTGGAGAAGTGTATGGTGTTTCCTGAAACACGTAGGAAACAATGCAACACAGCCTATGGCACTTCCACTTATGGTCCTAAAGCTTAGGGAAATTAAAATCAAAAACACACAGCCACTCCAAAGTTTGGGACGGCTCTGTTTACAAGAACCTCGTCTATGGAACAAGTTAAATATCCTAGAAAGCAAAAAATGGATAAAGATGTTGTGGTACGTACGTACAATGGAATAAGACTCAGCAATGGAATCTACGTCATCAGGCCCGTAGCGGCATAATGAGTGGATTCAGGTACGACGATTCTATGAGAAATAAGACACACAGAAAAAGAAACATCATACGATATCACTAATACACGGAACGTAAACTTGGCTACACATGAACTGAATTACAAAACAGAAGAGGGTCTCAAATTTAGAAAACCAACTTATGCTTGCTTATGGGGAAAGGTGAGTTGGGGTGCTGCATCAAACCAGAGATTGAAATTAGCACAGATACCGTTCCATAAGCCAAATATATAATAGACAAGACCTACTCCTTGCTCAACGAAATGGACTCAACACCCCATATTCAACGCCTGGCAATATACCTGACAAGTAAGAATCTTAAGACCCATGGATTTATATGTCTCCATAAGGAAATCAAGCGTGTGTACAGTGGCCTAAACGCAGCAGTGAAAATCCGATAAATCCCATTATCAAAATAAATTTCAAAAACAAAACACAATGACAGTGAAATAGAGAGCAATTCTTAAATAATTCATTCAGGGCTTGTGATGCAACCTGGATTTACCACATCTACACCCAGAGCTGGGTGTGACATAAGGCTGGACACTTCGGGCTGATAGCATTGGTGAGGTTCGGTGAGCAAACGCAGACCCTTTGAAGTCATACTGCATGGTAGCCATTCCATGGGTCCCAACTCTCCGGGTTTAAGGGAATCTTCCTTCAGCTAAAACATGCATGGGAAACCCAGAGTATGGTCCACCGTGTGATTGGGAAACGTTTTCAAATGCATCTCAGGTTTCGTACCCTTTTACTCGGGTTCACCATTCCAGACGCTTTACTAACACTCTCTCCACTTGGAGAGTCAGTGCCTTTAACCTCCTGTTTGGCACAGTTTGCAATTTCTGCGCAAGATGAACAGGAATAGGGACAAACAATGAGAGACCAGCTGTAGGTGTCTGCACGGGCAAATGGAACGCTCATTTTCCACCAGGAAGAGGAATTAACCAAAGGATCAGCGTGCCCTGCTGGAACCAGATTAGGGCCTGAAGCAATCCTGCGGTTTTGCGGCCAGCTCACAAGAAAGCGAGTTGAAGAAAGGAGCTCAGGGGCACTGTAATTCACAAACCTGCAGAGTTATGAATGTCAGCTATTGTCCAAAAATGTATTGCAGTAAGTCTTCGAAGAGGACTTGAAAGCGGGGCAGAATTTCAGGAAAACGATTTCAGGGGGTAGACTGGAATTGCACTTAAAGCATAGGAAAAGAGGCAGAATGTCGACAATGATGCACTTGGCCAAAACGTGCGTATGCGTTTTTTCCTGAATATATTCAGGAAAAAACGCATACGCCCTTTTTGGCCTACCAAGCAAGCGTGTAAAGGAAATCTGCACTACAATGAAGTCTCACTGCCCCTCGGTCAAAGGGGCCATCTGAAAAAAGTGTAAAATCCAGAAAGGCAGGACAGGTCATGGAGAACAGGGAGCCTTGTTATGCTGATGGGCGGGATGTAAATTGCCAACAGCCACTCTGGAGAAGTGTATGGTGTTTCCTGAAACACGTAGGAAACAAAGCAACACAGCCTATGGCACTTCCTCTTATGGCCCTATAGTTTAGGGAAATTAAAATCAAAAACACACAGGCACCCCAAAGTTTGGGACGGCTGTGTTTACAAGAACCTCGTCTACGGTACAAGTTAAATATCCGAGAAAGCAAAAAATGGATAAAGAAATTGTGGTACGTACGTACAATGGAATATCACTCAGCAATGCAATCTACGTCATCAGAACATAGCGGCATAATGAGTGGATTCAGGTACGACGATTCTATGAGAAATAAGACACACAGAAAAAGAAACATCATAAGATATCACTAATACACGGAACGTAAACTTGGCTACACATGAACTGAATTACAAAACAGAACAGAGTCTCAAATTTAGATAACCAACTTATGCTTGCTTATGGGGAAAGGTGAGTTTGGGGGCTGCATAAAACCAGAGATTGAAATTAGCACAGATACTGTTCCATAAGCCAAATATATAATAGACAAGACCTACTCCTTGCTCAACGAAAAGGACTCAACACCCCATATTCAACGCCTGGGAATATACCTGACAAGTAAGAATCTTAAGACCCATGGATTTATATGTCTCCATAAGGAAATCAAGCGTGTGTACAGCGGCCTAAACGCAGCAGTGAAAATCCTATAAATCCCATTATCAAAATAAATTTCACAAACACAACACATTGACAGTGAAATACAGAGCAATTCTTAAATAATTCATTCAGGGCTTGTGATGCAACCTGGATTTACCACATCTACACCCAGAGCTGGGTGAGACATAAGGCTGGACACTTCGGGCTGATAGCATTTTTGAGGTACGGTGAGCAAAGGCAGACCCTTTGAAGTCATACTGCATGGTACCCATTCCATGGGTCCCAACTCTCCAGGTTTAAGGGATTCTTCCTTCAGCTAAAACATGCATGGGAAACCCAGAGAATGGTCCACCATGTGATTGGGAAACCTTTTCAAATGCATCTCAAGTTTCGACCCCTGGTACTCGGGTGCACCGTTCCAGATGCTTTACTAACACTCTCCCCACTTGGAGAGTCAGTGCCTTTAACCTCCTGTTTGGCACAGTTTGTAATTTCTGCACAACATGAACAGGAATAGGGAGAACCAATGAGAGACTAGCTGTAGGTGTCTGCAAGGGCAAATGGAACGCTCATTTCCCACCAGGAAGAGGAATTAACCAAAGGCTCAGCATGCCCTGCCGGAACCAGATTAGGTCCTGAAGCAATCCTGTGGTTTTGCGGCCAGCTCACAAGATAGCGAGTTGAAGAATGGAGCCCAGGGGCACTGTAATCCACAGACCTGCAGAGTTATGAATGACAGCTATTGTCCAAAGATTTATTCAAGTAAGTCTTCGAAAAGTACTTGAAAGTGGGGCAGAATTTCAGGAAAACGATTTCATGGGGTAGACTGTAATTGCACTTAAAGCATAGGAAAAGAGGCATAATGTCCACAGTGATGCACTTGGCCAAAAAGGGCGTATGCGTTTTTTCCTGAATATATTCAGGAAAAAACGCATACGCCCTTTTTGGCCAACCAAGCAAGCGTGTAAATGAAATCTGCACTACAATGAAGTCTCACTGCCCCCGGTCAAAAGGGCCATCTGAAACAAGTGTAAAATCCAGAAATGCAGGACAGGTCATGGGGAACAGGGAGCCTTGTTATGCTGATGGGCGGGATGTAAATTGCCAACAGCCACTCTGGAGAAGTGTATGGTGTTTCCTGAAACACATAGGAAAAAAGCAACACAGCCTATGGCACTACCACTTAGGGTCCTATAGCTTAGGGAAATTAAAATCAAAAACACATAGCCACCCCAAAGTTTCGGACGGCTCTGTTTACAAGAACCTCGTCTACGGTACAAGTTAAATACCCAAGAAGGCAAAAAATGGATAAAGAAGTTGTGGTACGTACATACAATGGAATATCACTCAGCAATGAGATCTACGTCATCAGGCCCGTAGTGGCATAATTAGTGGATTCAGGTACGACGATTCTACGAGAAATAATTCACTCAGAAAAAGAAATTTCATAAGATATCACTAATACACGGAACGTAAACTTGGCTACACATGAACTGAATTAGAAAACAGAACAGGGTCTCAAATTTAGAAAACCAACTTATGCTTGCTTATGGGGAAAGGTGAATTGGTTTGCTGCATAAAACCAGAGATTGAAATTAGCACAGATACCGTTCCATAAGCCAAATATATAATAGACAAGACCTACTCCTTGCTCAACGAAATGGACTCAACACCCCATATTCAACGCCTGGGTAGATACATGACAACTAAGAATCTTAAAACCCATGGATTTATATGTCTCCATAAGGAAATCAAGCGTGTGTACAGTGGCCTAAACACAGCAGTGAAAATCTGATAAATCCCATTATCAAAATAAATTTCAAAAACAAAACACAATGCCAGTGAAATAGAGAGCAATTCTTAAATAATTCATTCAGGGCTTGTGATGCAACCTGGATTTACCACATCTACACCCAGAGCTGGGTGAGACATAAGGCTGGACACTTCGGGCTGATAGCATTGGTGAGGTTCGGTGAGCAAACGCAGACCCTTTGAAGTCACACTGCATGGTACCCATTCCATGGGTCCAAACTCTCCAGGTTTAAGGGATTGTTCCTTCAGCTAAAACATGCATGGGAAACCCAGAGTATGGTCCACCGTGTGATTGGGAAACGTTTTCAAATGCATCTCAGATTTCGAACCCTGGTACTCGGGTTCACCATTCCAGACGCTTTACTAACACTCTCCCCACTTGGAGAGTCAGTGCCTTTAACCTCCTGTTTGGCACAGTCTGCAATTTCTGCGCAAGATGAACAGGAATAGGGAGAACCAATGAGAGACTAGCTGTAGGTGTCTGCACGGGCAAATGGAACGCTCATTTCCCACCAGGAAGAGGAATTAACCAAAGGCTCAGCATGCCCTGCCGGAAACAGATTAGGGCCTGAAGCAATCCTGCGGTTTTGGGGCCAGCTCACAAGAAAGCGAGTTGAAGAAAGGAGCTCCGGGGCACTGTAATTCACAAACCTGCAGAGTTATGAATGACAGCTATCGTCCAAAAATGTATTGAAGTAAGTCTTCGAAGAGAACTTGAAAGCGGGGCAGAATTTCAGGAAAAGGATTTCAGGGGGTAGACTTTAATGGCACTTAAAGCATAGGAAAAGAGGCAGAATGTAGACAATGATGCACTTGGCCAAAAAGGGCGTATGCGTTTTTTCCTGAATATATTCAGGAAAAAACGCATACACCCTTTTTGGCCAACCAAGCAAGCGTGTAAATGAAAACTGCACTACAATGAAGTCTCACTGCCCCCCGGTCAAAAGGGCCATCTGAAAAAAGTGTAAAATCCAGAAAAGCAGGAGAGCTCATGGAGAACAGGGAGCCTTGTTATGCTGACCTGTGGGATATAAATTGCCAACAGCCACTCTGGAGAAGTGTATGGTGTTTCCTGAAACACATAGGAAACAAAGAAACACAGCCTATGGCACTTCCACTTATGGTCCTATAGCTTAGGGAAATTAAAATCAAAAACACACAGCCACCCCAAAGTTTGGGACGGCTCTGTTTACAAGAACCTCGTCTACGGTACAAGTTAAATATCCGAGAAAGCAAAAAATGGATAAAAAAGTTGTGGTACACACGTACAATGGAATATCACTCAGCAATAAAATCTACGTCATCAGGTCCATAGCGGCATAATGAGTGGATTCAGGTACGATGATTCTTCGAGAAATAAGTCACACAGAAAAAGAAACATCATAAGATATCACTAATACACTGAATGTAAACTTGGCTACACATGTAGTGAATTACAAAACAGAACAGGGTCTCAAATTGAGAAAACCAACTTATGCGTTCTTAAGGGGAAAGGTGAGTTGGGGTGCTGCATAAAACCAGAGATTGAAATTAACACAGATACCGTTCCATAAGCCGAATATAAAATAGACAAGACCTACTCCTTGCTCAACGAAATGGACTCAACACCACATATTCAACGCCTGGGAAGATACCTGACAAGTAAGAATCTTAAAACCCATGGATTTATATGTCTCCATAAGGAAATCAAGCGTGTGTACAGCGGCCTAAACGCAGCAGTGAAAATCCGATAAATCCCATTATCAAAATAAATTTCAAAAACAAAACACAATGACAGTGAAATAGAGAGCAATTCTTAAATAATTCATTCAGGGCTTGTGATGCAACCTGGATTTACCACATCTACACCCAGAGCTGGGTGAGATATAAGGCTGGACACTTTGGGCTGATAGCATTGGTGAGGTTCGGTGAGCAAACGCAAACCCTTTGAAGTCATACTGCATGGAACCCATTCCATGGCTCCCAACTCTCCAGGTTTAAGAGATTCTTCCTTCAGCTAAAACATGCATAGGAAACCCAGAGTATGGTCCACTGTGTGATTGGGAAACGTTTTCAAATGCATCTCAGTTTTCATCCCCTGGTACTCGGGTTCACAATTCCAGACGCTTTACTAACACTCTCCCCACTTGGAGAGTAAGGGCCTTTATCCTCCTGTTTGGCACAGTTTGCAATTTCTGCGCAAGATGAACAGGAATACGGAGAACCAATGAGGGACTAGATGTAGTTGTCTGCACGGACAAATGGAACGCTCATTTCCCACCAGGAAGAGGAATTAACCAAAGGCTCAGTGTGCCCTGCCGGAAACAGATTAGGGCCTGAAGCAATCCTGCGATTTGGCGGCCAGCTCACATGAAAGCGAGTTGAAGATAGGACATCAGGGGCACTGTATTTCACAAACCTGCAGAGTTATGAATGACAGCTATCGTCCAAAAATGTATTGAAGTAAGTCTTCGAAGAGGACTTGAAAGCGGGGCAGAATTTCAGGAAAACGATTTCAGGGTGTAGACTGCAATTGCACTTAAAGCATAGGAAAAGAGGCAGAATGTCGACAATGATGCACTTGGCCAAAAAGGGCGTATGCGTTTTTTCCTGAATATATTCAGGAAAAAACGCATACGCCCTTTTTGGCCAACCAAGCAAGCGTGTAAAGGAAATCTGCACTACAATGAAGTCTCACTGCCCCCCTGTCTAAAGGGCCATCTGAAAAAAGTGTAAAATCCAGAAAGGCAGGACAGGTCATGGAGAACAGGGAGCCTTGTTATGCTGATGGGCGGAATGTAAATTGTCAGCAGCCACTCTGGAGAAGTGTATGGTGTTTCCTGAAACACGTAGGAAACAAAGCAACACAGCCTATGGCCCGTCCACTTATGGTTCTAAAGCTTAGGTAAATTAAAATCAAAAACACACAGCCACCCCAAAGTTTGGGACGGCTCTGTTTACAAGAACCTCATCTACGGTACAAGTTAAATATCCGAGAAAGTCAAAAATGGATAAAGAAATTGTGGTACGCACGTACAGTGGAATATCACTCAGCAATGAAATCAACGTCATCAGTCCCGTAGCGGCATAATGAGTGGATTCAGGTACGATGATTCTACGAGAAAGAAGTCACACAGAAAAAGAAACATCATAAGATATCACTAATACACGGAATGTAATCTTGGCTACGCATGAACAGTATTACAAAACAGAACAGGGTCTCAAATTTAGAAAACCAACTTATGCTTGCTTAAGGGGAAAGGTGAGTTGGGGTGCTGCATAAAACCAGAGATTGAAATTAGCACAGATACCGTTCCATAAGCCAAATATATAATAGACAAGACCTACTCCTTGCTCAACGAAATGGACTCAACACCCCATATTCAACGCCTGGGAAGATACCTGACAAGTAAGAGTCTTAAAACCCATGGATTTATATGTCTCCATAAGGAAATCAAGCGTGTGTACAGCGGCCTAAACGCAGCAGTGAAAATCCGATAAATCCCATTATCAAAATAAATTTCAAAATCGAAACACAATGACAGTGAAATAGAGAGTAATTCTTAAATAATTCATTCAGGGCTTGTGATGCAACCTGGATTTACCACATCTACACCCAGAGCTGGGTGTGACATAAGGCTGGACACTTCGGGCTGATAGCATTGGTGAGGTTCGGTGAGCAAACGCAGACCCTTTGAAGTCATACTGCATGGTAGCCATTCCATGGGTCCCAACTCTCCGGGTTTAAGGGAATCTTCCTTCAGCTAAAACATGCATGGGAAACCCAGAGTATGGTCCACCGTGTGATTGGGAAACGTTTTCAAATGCATCTCAGGTTTCGTACCCTTTTACTCGGGTTCACCATTCCAGACGCTTTACTAACACTCTCTCCACTTGGAGAGTCAGTGCCTTTAACCTCCTGTTTGGCACAGTTTGCAATTTCTGCGCAAGATGAACAGGAATAGGGACAAACAATGAGAGACCAGCTGTAGGTGTCTGCACGGGCAAATGGAACGCTCATTTTCCACCAGGAAGAGGAATTAACCAAAGGATCAGCGTGCCCTGCTGGAACCAGATTAGGGCCTGAAGCAATCCTGCGGTTTTGCGGCCAGCTCACAAGAAAGCGAGTTGAAGAAAGGAGCTCAGGGGCACTGTAATTCACAAACCTGCAGAGTTATGAATGTCAGCTATTGTCCAAAAATGTATTGCAGTAAGTCTTCGAAGAGGACTTGAAAGCGGGGCAGAATTTCAGGAAAACGATTTCAGGGGGTAGACTGGAATTGCACTTAAAGCATAGGAAAAGAGGCAGAATGTCGACAATGATGCACTTGGCCAAAACGTGCGTATGCGTTTTTTCCTGAATATATTCAGGAAAAAACGCATACGCCCTTTTTGGCCTACCAAGCAAGCGTGTAAAGGAAATCTGCACTACAATGAAGTCTCACTGCCCCTCGGTCAAAGGGGCCATCTGAAAAAAGTGTAAAATCCAGAAAGGCAGGACAGGTCATGGAGAACAGGGAGCCTTGTTATGCTGATGGGCGGGATGTAAATTGCCAACAGCCACTCTGGAGAAGTGTATGGTGTTTCCTGAAACACATAGGAAACAAAGAAACACAGCCTATGGCACTTCCACTTATGGTCCTATAGCTTAGGGAAATTAAAATCAAAAACACACAGCCACCCCAAAGTTTGGGACGGCTCTGTTTACAAGAACCTCGTCTACGGTACAAGTTAAATATCCGAGAAAGCAAAAAATGGATAAAAAAGTTGTGGTACACACGTACAATGGAATATCACTCAGCAATAAAATCTACGTCATCAGGTCCATAGCGGCATAATGAGTGGATTCAGGTACGATGATTCTTCGAGAAATAAGTCACACAGAAAAAGAAACATCATAAGATATCACTAATACACTGAATGTAAACTTGGCTACACATGTAGTGAATTACAAAACAGAACAGGGTCTCAAATTGAGAAAACCAACTTATGCGTTCTTAAGGGGAAAGGTGAGTTGGGGTGCTGCATAAAACCAGAGATTGAAATTAACACAGATACCGTTCCATAAGCCGAATATAAAATAGACAAGACCTACTCCTTGCTCAACGAAATGGACTCAACACCACATATTCAACGCCTGGGAAGATACCTGACAAGTAAGAATCTTAAAACCCATGGATTTATATGTCTCCATAAGGAAATCAAGCGTGTGTACAGCGGCCTAAACGCAGCAGTGAAAATCCGATAAATCCCATTATCAAAATAAATTTCAAAAACAAAACACAATGACAGTGAAATAGAGAGCAATTCTTAAATAATTCATTCAGGGCTTGTGATGCAACCTGGATTTACCACATCTACACCCAGAGCTGGGTGAGATATAAGGCTGGACACTTTGGGCTGATAGCATTGGTGAGGTTCGGTGAGCAAACGCAAACCCTTTGAAGTCATACTGCATGGAACCCATTCCATGGCTCCCAACTCTCCAGGTTTAAGAGATTCTTCCTTCAGCTAAAACATGCATAGGAAACCCAGAGTATGGTCCACTGTGTGATTGGGAAACGTTTTCAAATGCATCTCAGTTTTCATCCCCTGGTACTCGGGTTCACAATTCCAGACGCTTTACTAACACTCTCCCCACTTGGAGAGTAAGGGCCTTTATCCTCCTGTTTGGCACAGTTTGCAATTTCTGCGCAAGATGAACAGGAATACGGAGAACCAATGAGGGACTAGATGTAGTTGTCTGCACGGACAAATGGAACGCTCATTTCCCACCAGGAAGAGGAATTAACCAAAGGCTCAGTGTGCCCTGCCGGAAACAGATTAGGGCCTGAAGCAATCCTGCGATTTGGCGGCCAGCTCACATGAAAGCGAGTTGAAGATAGGACATCAGGGGCACTGTATTTCACAAACCTGCAGAGTTATGAATGACAGCTATCGTCCAAAAATGTATTGAAGTAAGTCTTCGAAGAGGACTTGAAAGCGGGGCAGAATTTCAGGAAAACGATTTCAGGGTGTAGACTGCAATTGCACTTAAAGCATAGGAAAAGAGGCAGAATGTCGACAATGATGCACTTGGCCAAAAAGGGCGTATGCGTTTTTTCCTGAATATATTCAGGAAAAAACGCATACGCCCTTTTTGGCCAACCAAGCAAGCGTGTAAAGGAAATCTGCACTACAATGAAGTCTCACTGCCCCCCTGTCTAAAGGGCCATCTGAAAAAAGTGTAAAATCCAGAAAGGCAGGACAGGTCATGGAGAACAGGGAGCCTTGTTATGCTGATGGGCGGAATGTAAATTGTCAGCAGCCACTCTGGAGAAGTGTATGGTGTTTCCTGAAACACGTAGGAAACAAAGCAACACAGCCTATGGCCCGTCCACTTATGGTTCTAAAGCTTAGGTAAATTAAAATCAAAAACACACAGCCACCCCAAAGTTTGGGACGGCTCTGTTTACAAGAACCTCATCTACGGTACAAGTTAAATATCCGAGAAAGTCAAAAATGGATAAAGAAATTGTGGTACGCACGTACAGTGGAATATCACTCAGCAATGAAATCAACGTCATCAGTCCCGTAGCGGCATAATGAGTGGATTCAGGTACGATGATTCTACGAGAAATAAGTCACACAGAAAAAGAAACATCATAAGATATCACTAATACACGGAATGTAATCTTGGCTACGCATGAACAGTATTACAAAACAGAACAGGGTCTCAAATTTAGAAAACCAACTTATGCTTGCTTAAGGGGAAAGGTGAGTTGGGGTGCTGCATAAAACCAGAGATTGAAATTAGCACAGATACCGTTCCATAAGCCAAATATATAATAGACAAGACCTACTCCTTGCTCAACGAAATGGACTCAACACCCCATATTCAACGCCTGGGAAGATACCTGACAAGTAAGAGTCTTAAAACCCATGGATTTATATGTCTCCATAAGGAAATCAAGCGTGTGTACAGCGGCCTAAACGCAGCAGTGAAAATCCGATAAATCCCATTATCAAAATAAATTTCAAAATCGAAACACAATGACAGTGAAATAGAGAGCAATTCTTAAATAATTCATTCAGGGCTTCTGATGCAACCTGGATTTTCCAAATCTACACCCAGAGCTGGGTGAGACATAAGGCTGGACACTTTGGGCTGATAGCAGTGGTGAGGTTCGGTGCGCAAACGCAGTCCCTTTGAAGTCATACTGCATGGTACCCATACCATGGGTCCCAACTCTCCAGGTTTAAGGGATTCTTCCTTCAGATAAAACATACATGGGAAACCCAGAGTATGGTCCACCGTGTGATTGGGAAACGTTTTCAAATGCCTCTCAGTTTTTGAACCCTGGTACTCGGGTTCACCATTCCAGACGCTTTACTAACACTCTCCCCACTTGGAGAGTCAGTGCCTTTAACCTCCTGTTTGGCACAGTTTGCAATTTCTGAGCAAGATGAACAGGAATAGGGAGAACCAATGAGAGACTAGCTGTAGGTGTCTGCACGGGCAAATGGAACGCTCATTTCCCACCAGGAAGCGGAATTAACCAAAGGCTCAGCGTGCCCTGCCGGAACCAGATTATGGCCTGAAACAATCCTGCGGTTTTGAAGCCAGCTCATAAGAAAGCGAGCTGAAGAAAGAAGCTCAGGGGCACTGTAATTCACAAACCTGCAGAGTTATGAATGACAGCTATCGTCCAAAAATATATTGAAGTAAGTTTTGGAAGAGGACTTGAAAGCGGGGCAGAATTTCAGGAAAACGATTTCAGGGGGTAGACTGGAATTGCACTTAAAGCATAGGAAAAGAGGCAGAATGTCGACAATGATGCACTTGGCCAAAAAGGGCGTATGCGTGTTTTCCTGAATATATTCAGGAAAAAACGCATACGCACTTTTTGGTCAACCAAGCAAGTGTGTAAAGGAAATCTGCACTACAATGGAGTCTCAATGCCCCCGGTCCAAAGGGCCATCTGAAACAAGTGTAAAATCCAGAAAGACAGGACAGGTCATGGAGAACAGGGAGCCTTTTTATGCTGATGGGCGGGATGTAAATTGCCAACAGCCACTCTGGAGAAGTGTATGGTGTTTCCTGAAACACGTAGGAAACAAAGCAACACAGCCTATGGCACTTCCACTTAGGGTCCTATAGCTTAGGGAAATTAAAATCAATAACACACAGCCACCCCAAAGTTTGGGACGGCTCTGTTTACAAGAAACTCGTCTACGGTACAAGTTAAATATCCAAGAAAGCAAAAAATGGATAAAGAAGTTGTGGTACGTACGTACAATGGAATATCACTCAGCAATGAGATCTACGTCATCAGGCCCGTAGCGGCAGAATGAGTGCATTCAGGTACGACGATTCTACGAGAAATAAGTCACACAGAAAAAGAAACATCTTAAGATATCACTCATACACGGAACGTAAACTTGGCTACACATGTACTGAATTACAAAACAGAACAGGGTCTCAAATTTGAAAACCAACTTATGCTTGCTTATGGGGAAAGGTGAGTTGGCATGCTGCATCAAACCAGAGATTGAAATTAGCACAGATATCGTTCCATAAGCCAAATATATAATAGACAAGACCTACTCCTTGCTCAACGAAATGGACTCAACACCCCATATTCAACTCCTGGGAATATACCTGACAAGTAAGAATCTTAAGACCCATGGATTTATATGTCTCCATAAGGAAATCAAGCGTGTGTACAGCGGCCTAAACGCAGCAGTGAAAATCCGATAAATCCCATTATCAAAATAAATTTCAAAAACAAAACACAATGACAGTGAAATAGAGAGCAATTCTTAAATAATTCATTCAGGGCTTGTGATGCAACCTGGATTTACCACATCTACACCCAGAGCTGGGTTAAACATAAGGCTGGACACTTCGGGCTGATAGCATTGGTGTGGTTCGGTGAGCAAACGCAGACCCTTTGAAGTCATACCGCATGGTAGCCATTCCATGGGTCCCAACTCTCCAGGTTTAAGGGATTCTTCCTTCAGCTAAAACATGCATGGGAAACCCAGAGTATGGTCCATCGTGTGATTGGGAAACGTTTTCAAATGCATCTCAGGTTTCATTCCCTGGTACTCGGGTTCACCATTCCAGACGCTTTACTAACACTCTCCCCCCTTGGAGAGTCAGTGCCTTTAACATCCTGTTTGGCACAGTTTGCAATTTCTGCGCAAGATGAACAGGAATAGGGAGAACCAATGAGAGACTAGCTGTAGGTGTCTGCAGGGCAAACGGAACGCTCATTTCCCACCAGGAAGAGGAATTAACCAAAGGCTCAGCATGCCCTGCCGGAACCAGATTAGGGCCTGAAGCAATCTTGTGGTTATGCGGCCAGCTCACAAGAAAGCGAGTTGAAGAAAGGAGCTCAGGGGCACTGAAATTCACAAACCCGCAGAGTTATGAATGACCGCTATCATCCAAAAATATATTGAAGTAAGCCTTCGAAGAGGACTTGAAAGCGGGGCAGAATTTCAGGAAAACGATTTCAGGGGGTAGACTGGAATTGCACTTAAAGCATAGGAAAAGAGGCAGAATGTCGACAATGATGCACTTGGCCAAAAAGGGCGTATGCGTTTTTTCCTGAATATATTCAGGCAAAAACGCATACGCACTTATTGGCCAACCAAGCAAGAATGTATAGGAAATCTGCACTAAAATGAAGTCTCATTGCCCCCCGGTCAAAAGGGCCATCTGAAAAAAGTGTAAAATCCAGAAAGGCAGGACAGGTCATGGAGAACAGGGAGCCTTGTTATGCTGATGGGCGGGATGTAAATTGCCAACAGCCACTCTGGAGAAGTGTATGGTGTTTCCTGAAACACGTAGGAACCAAAGCAACACAGCCTATGGCATTTCCACTTATGGTCCTATAGCTTAGGGAAATTAAAATAAAAAACACACAGCCACCCTGAAGTTTGGGACGGCTCTGTTTACAAGAATCTCGTCTACAGTACAAATTAAATATCCGAGAAAGCAAAAAATGGATAAAGAAATTGTACTATGCACGTACAATGGAATATCACTCAGCAATGAAATCTACGTCCTCAGGCTCGTAGCGGCATAATGAGTGGATTCAGGTACGATGATTCTACGAGAAATAAGTCACACAGAAAAAGAAACATCATAAGATATCACTAATACACGGAATGTAAACTTGGCTACACATGAACTGAATTACAAAACAGAACAGGGTCCCAAATTTAGAAAACCAACTTATGCTTGCATATGGGGAAAGGTGAGTTGGGGTGCTGCATAAAACCAGAGATTGAAATTAGCACAGATACCGTTCCATAAGCCAAATATATAATAGACAAGTCCTACTCCTTGCTCAATGAAAGGGACTCAACACCCCATATTCAATGCCTGGGAAGATACCTGACAAGGAACAATCTTAAAACCCATGGATTTATATGTCTCCATAAGGAAATCAAGCGTGTGTACAGCGGCCTAAACGCAGCAGTGAAAATCCAATAACTACGATTATCAAAATAAATTTCAAAAACAAAACACAATGACAGTGAAATAGAGAGCAATTCTTAAATAATTCATTCAGCGCTTGTGAGGCAACCTGGATTTACCACATACACACGCAGAGCTGGGTGAGACATAAGGCTGGACACTTCGGGCTGATAGCATTGGTGAGGTTCAGTGAGCAAACGCAGACCCTTTGAAGTCATACTGCATGGTACCCATTCCATGGGTCCCAACTCTCCAAGTTTAAGGGATTCTTCCATCATCTAAAACATGCATGGGAAACCCAGAGTATGGTCCACTGTGTGATTGGGAAACGTTTTCAAATGCATCTCAGTTTTCTTCCCCTGGTACTCGGGTTCACAATTCCAGACGCTTTACTAACACTCTCCCCACTTGGAGAGTCAGTGCCTTTAACCTCCTGTTTGGCTCAGTTTGCAATTTCTGCGCAAGATGAAAAGGAATAGGGAGAACCAATGAGAGACTAGCTGTAGGTGTCTGCACGGGAAATGGAACGCTAATTTCCCACCAGTAAGAGGAATTAACCAAAGGCTCAGCGTGCCCTGCCGGAAACAGATTAGGGCCTGAAGCAATCCTGCGGTTTTGTGGCCAGCTCACAAGAAAGCGAGTTGAAGAAAGGAGCTCAGGGGCACTGTAATTCACAAACCTGCAGAGTTATGAATGACAGCTCTCGTCCAAAAATGTACGGAAGTAAGACTTCGAAGAGGACTTGAACGTGGGGCAGAATTTCAGGAAAACGATTTCAGGGGGTAGACTGGAATTGTACTTAAAGCATAGGAAAAGAGACAGAATGTCGACAATGATGCACTTGGCGAAAAAGGGCGTATTCGTTTTTACCTGAATATATGCAGGAAAAAACGCATACGTGATTTTTGGCCAATCAAGCAAGCGTGTAAAGGAAATCTGCACTACAATGAAGTCTCACTGCCCCCCGGTCAAAAGGGCCATCTGAAAAAAGTGTAAAACCCAGAAAGGCAGGACAGGTCATGGAAAAGAGGGAGCCTTGTTACGGTGATTGGCGCAATGTAAATTGCCAACAGCCACTCTGGAGAAGTGTATGGTGTATCCTGAAACACGTAGGAAACAAAGCAACACAGCCTATTGCACTTCCACTTATGATCCTATAGGTTAGTGAAATTAAAATGAAAAACACACAGCCACCCTAAGGTTTGGGACGGCTCTGTTTACAAGAACCTCGTCTACAGTACAAGTTAAATATCCGAGAAAGCAAAAAATGGATAAAGAAGTTGGACTACGCACGTACAATGGAATATCACTCAGCAATGAAATCTACGTCCTCAGGCATGTAGCGGCATAATGAGTGGATTCAGGTACGATGATTCTACGAGAAATAAGTCACACAGAAAAAGAAACATCATAAGATATCACTAATACACAGAATGTAAACTTGGCTACACATGAACTGAATTACACAACAGAACATGGTCTCAAATTTAGAAAACCAACTTATGCTTGCTTATGGGGAAAGGTGAGTTGGGGTGCTGCATAAAACCAGAGATTGAAATTAGCACAGATACCGTTCCATAAGCCAAATATATAATAGACAAGACCTACACCTTGCTCAACGGAATGGACTCAACACCCCATATTCAACGCCTGGCAAGATACCTGACAAGTAATAATCTTAAAACCCATGGATTTATATGTCTCCGTAAGGAAATCAAGTGTGTGTACAGCGGTCTAAACGCAGCAGTGAAAATCGGATAAATCCCATTACCAACATAAATTTCAAAAACAAAACACAATGACAGTGAAATGAAGATCATTTCTTAAATAATTAATTCAGGGCTTGTGATGCAACATGGATTTACCACATCTACACCCAGAGCTGGGTGAGACATAAGGCTGGACACTTCGAGCTGATAACATTGGTGTGGTTCGGTGAGCAAACGCAGACACTATGAAGTCATACTGCATGGTACCCATTCCATGATATCAATTCTCCAGGTTTAAGGGATTCTTCCTTCAGGTAAAACATGCATGGGAAACCCAGAGTATGGACCACCGTGTGATTGGGAAACGTTTTCAAATGCATCTCAGTTTTCGAACCCTGGTACTCGGGTTCACCATTCCAGACGCTTTACTAACACTCTCCCCACATGGAGAGTCAGTGCCTTTAACCTCCAGTTTGGCACAGTTTGCAATTTCTGCGCAAGATGAACAGGAATAGGGAGAACCAATGACAGACTAGCTGTAGGTGTCTGCACGGGCAAATGGAACGTTCATTTCCCATCAGTAAGAGGAATTAACCAAAGGCTCAGCGTGCCCTGCCAGAAACAGATTAGGGCCTGAAGCAATCCTGCGGATTTGCGGCCAGCTCACAAGAAAGCAAGTTGAAGAAAGGAGCTCAGGGGCACTGTAATTCACAAAACTGCAGAGTTATGAATCACAGCTATCGTCCAAAAATGTACTGAAGTAAGTCTTCGAAGAGGACTTGAAAGCGGGGCAGAATTTCAGGAAAACGATTTCAGGGGGTAGACTGGAATTGCACTTAAAGCATAGGAAAAGAGGCAGAATGTCGACAATGATGCACTTGGCCAAAAAGGGCGTATGCGTTTTTTCCTGAATATATTCAGGAAAAAACGCATACGTACTTTTTGACCAACCAAGCAAGCGTGTAAAGGAAATCTGCACTACAATGAAGTCTCACAGCCCCCCAGTCAAAAGGGCCATCTGAAGAAAGTGCAAAATCCAGAAAGGCAGGACAGGTCATGGAGAACAGGGAGCCTTGTTATGCTGATGGGCGGGATGTAAATTGCCAACAGCCACTCTGGAGAAGTGTATGGTGTTTCCTGAAACACGTAGGAAACAAAGCAACACAGCCTATGGCACTTCCACTTATAGTCCTATAGCTTAGGAAAATTACAATCAAAAACACACAGCCACCCCAAAGTTTGGGATGGCTCTGTTTACAAGAACCTCGTCTACGGTACAAGTTAAATATCCGAGGAAGCAAAAACTGGATAAAGAAGTTGTGGTACGCACGTACAATGGAATATCACTCAGCAATGAAATCTATGTCATCAGGCCCGTAGCGGCATAATGAGTGGATTCAGGTACGATGATTCTACGAGAAATAAGTCACACAGAAAAAGAAACATCATAAGATATCACTAATACACGGAATGTAAACTTGGCTACACATGAACTGAATTACAAAACAGAAAAGGGTCTCAAATTTAGAAAACCAACTTATGCTTGCTTATGGGGAAAGGTGAGTTGGGGTGCTGCATAAAACCAGAGATTGAAATTAGCACAGATGCCGTTCCATAAGCCAAATATATAATAGACAAGACCTACTCCTTGCTCAACGAAATGGACTCAACATCCCATATTCAACGCATGGGAAGATACCTGACAAGTAAGAATCTTAAAACCCATGGATTTATATGTCTCCATAAGGAAATCAAGCGTGTGTACAGCGGCCTAAATGCAGCAGTGAACATCCGATAAATTCCGTTATCGAAATAAATTTGAAAAACAAAACACAATGACAGTGAAATAGAGAGCAAATCTTAAATAATTCATTCAGGGCTTCTGATGCAACCTGGATTTACCACATCTACACCCAGAGCTGGGTGAGACATAATGCTGGACAATTTGGGCTGATAGCATTGGTGAGGTTCGGTGAGCAAACGAAAGACCCTTTGAAGTCATACTGCATGATACCCATTCCATGGGTCCCAACGCTCCAGGTTTAAGGGATTCTTCCTTCAGTTAAAACAGGCATGGGAAACACAGAGCATGGTCCACCGTGTGATTGGGAAACGTTTTCAAATGCATCTCAGTTTTCGTCCCCTGTTACTCGGGGTCACCATTCCAGACGCTTTACTAACAGTCTCCTCACTTGGAGAGTCACTGCCTTTAAACTCCTGTTTGGCACAGTTTGCAATTTCTGTGCAAGATGAACAGAATAGGGAGAACCAATGAGAGACTAGCTGTAGGTGTCTGCACGGGCAAATGGAACGCTCATTTCCCACCAGGAAGAGGAATTAACCAAAGGCTCAGCGTGCCCTGCCGGAAACAGATTAGGGCCTGAAGCAATCCTGCGGTTTTGCGGCCAGCTCACAAGAATGCGAGTGGAAGAAAGGAGCTCAGGGGCACTGTAATTCACAAACCTGCAGAGTTATGAATGAAAGCTATCGTCCAAAAATATATTGAAGTAAGTCTTCGAAGAGGACTTGAAAGCGGGGCAGAATTTCAGGAAAACGATTTCAGGTGGTAGACTGGAATTGCACTTAAAGCATAGGAAAAGAGGCAGAATGACGACAATGATGCACTTGGCCAAAAAGGGCGTATGCGTTTTTTCCTGAATATATTCAGGAAAAAACGCATACGCCCTTTTAGGCCAACCAACCAAGCGTGTACATGAAATCTGCACTAAAATGAAGTCTCACTGCCCCACAGTCAATAGGGCCATCTGAAAAAAGTGTAAAATCCAGAAAGGCAGGACAGGTCATGGAGAACAGGGAGCCTTGTTATTCTGACCTGTGGGATATAAATTGCCAACAGCCACTCTGGAGAAGTGTATGGTGTTTCCTGAAACACATAGGAAACAAAGAAACACAGCCTATGGCACTTCCACTTATGGTCCTATAGCTTAGGTAAATTAAAATCAAAAACACACAACCACCCCAAAGTTTGGGACGGCTCTGTTTACAAGAACCTTGTCTACGGTACAAGTTAAATATCCGAGAAAGCAAAAAATGGATAAAGAATTTGTGGTACGCACGTACAATGGAATATCACTCAGCAATGAAATCTACATCATCAGGTCCGTAGAGGCATAATGAGTGGATTCAGGTACGATGATTCTACGAGAAATAAGTTCCACAGAAAAAGAAACATCATAAGATATCACTAATACACGGAATGTAAACTTGGCTACACATGAACTGAATTACAAAACAGAACAGTGTCTCAAATTTAGAAAATCAACTTATGCTTGCTTAAGGGGAAAGGTGAGTTGGGGTGCTGCATAAAACCAGAGATTGAAATTAGCACAGATACCGTTCCATAAGCCAAATATATAATAGACAAGACCTACTCCTTGCTCAACGAAATGGACTCAACACCCCATATTCAACGCCTGGGTAGATACATGACAACTAAGAATCTTAAAACCCATGGATTTATATGTCTCCATAAGGAAATCAAGCGTGTGTACAGTGGCCTAAACGCAGCAGTGAAAATCTGATAAATCCCATTATCAAAATAAATTTCAAAAACAAAACACAATGCCAGTGAAATAGAGAGCAATTCTTAAATAATTCATTCAGGGCTTGTGATGCAACCTGGATTTACCACATCTACACCCAGAGCTGGGTGAGACATAAGGCTGGACACTTCGGGCTGATAGCATTGGTGAGGTTCGGTGAGCAAACACAGACCCTTTGAAGTCACACTGCATGGTACCCATTCCATGGGTCCAAACTCTCCAGGTTTAAGGGATTGTTCCTTCAGCTAAAACATGCATGGGAAACCCAGAGTATGGTCCACCGTGTGATTGGGAAACGTTTTCAAATGCATCTCAGATTTCGAACCCTGGTACTCGGGTTCACCATTCCAGACGCTTTACTAACACTCTCCCCACTTGGAGAGTCAGTGCCTTTAACCTCCTGTTTGGCACAGTCTGCAATTTCTGCGCAAGATGAACAGGAATAGGGAGAACCAATGAGAGACTAGCTGTAGGTGTCTGCACGGGCAAATGGAACGCTCATTTCCCACCAGGAAGAGGAATTAACCAAAGGCTCAGCATGCCCTGCCGGAAACAGATTAGGGCCTGAAGCCATCCTGCGGTTTTGCGGCCAGCTCACAAGAAAGCGAGTTGAAGATAGGACATCAGGGGCACTGTATTTCACAAACCTGCAGAGTTATGAATGACAGCTATCGTCCAAAAATGTATTGAAGTAAGTCTTCGAAGAGGACTTGAAAGCGGGGCAGAATTTCAGGAAAACGATTTCAGGGTGTAGACTGCAATTGCACTTAAAGCATAGGAAAAGAGGCAGAATGTCGACAATGATGCACTTGGCCAAAAAGGGCGTATGCGTTTTTTCCTGAATATATTCAGGAAAAAACGCATACGCCCTTTTTGGCCAACCAAGCAAGCGTGTAAAGGAAATCTGCACTACAATGAAGTCTCACTGCCCCCCTGTCTAAAGGGCCATCTGAAAAAAGTGTAAAATCCAGAAAGGCAGGACAGGTCATGGAGAACAGGGAGCCTTGTTATGCTGATGGGCGGGATGTAAATTGCCAACAGCCACTCTGGAGAAGTGTATGGTGTTTCCTGAAACACGTAGGAAACAAAGCAACACAGCCTATGGCACTTCCACTTATCGTCCTATAGCTTAGCGAAATTAAAATCAAAAACACACAGCCACCCCAATGTTGGGGATGGCTCTGTTTACAAGAACCTCGTCTACGGTACAAGTTAAATATCCGAGAAAGCAAAAGATGGATAAAGAAGTTGTGGTACGAACGTACAATGGAATATCATTCAGCAATGAAATCTACGTCATCAGATCCGTAGCGGCATAATGAGTGGATCCAGGTACGATGATTCTACGAGAAATAAGTCACACAGAAAAAGAAACATCATAAGATATCCCTAATACACGGAATGTAAACTTGGCTACACATGAACTGAATTACAAAACAGAACAGGGTCTCAAATTTAGAAAACCAACTTATGCTTGCTTAAGGGGAAAGGTGAGTTGGGGTGCTGCATAAAACCAGAGATTGAAATTAGCACAGATACCGTTCCATAAGCCAAATATATAACAGACAAGACCTACACCTTGCTCAACGAAATGGACTCAACGCCCCATATTCAACGCCTGAGAAGATACCTGACAAGTAAGAATCTTAAAACCCATGGATTTATATGTCTCCATAAGGAAATCAAGCGTGTGTACAGCGGCCTAAACGCAGCAGTGAAAATCCGATAAATCCCATTATCAAAATAAATTTCAAAATCGAAACACAATGACAGTGAAATAGAGAGCAATTCTTAAATAATTCATTCAGGGCTTGTGATGCAACCTGGATTTACCACATCTACACCCAGAGCTGGGTGAGACATAAGGCTGGACACTTCGGGCTGATAGCAGTGGTGAGGTACGGTGCGCAAACGCAGACCCTTTGAAGTCATACTGCATGGTACCCATTCCATGGCTCCCAACTCTCCAGGTTTAAGGGATTCTTCCTTCAGATAAAACATGCATGGGAAACCCAGAGTATGGTCCTCCGTGTGATTGGGAAACGTTTTCAAATGCATCTCAGTTTTTGAACCCTGGTACTCGGGTTCACCATTCCAGACGCTTTACTAACACTCTCCCCACTTGGAGAGTCAGTGCCTTTAAACTCCTGTTTGGCACAGTTTGCAATTTCTGCACAAGATGAACAGGAATAGGGAGAACCAATGAGAGACTAGCTGTAGGTGTCTGCACGGGCAAATGGAACGCTCATTTCCCACCAGGAAGAGGAATTAGCCAAAGGCTCAGCGTGCCCTGCCGGAAACAGATTAGGGCCTGAAGCAAACCTGCGGTATTGCGGCCAGCTCACAAGAAAGCGAGTTGAAGAAAGGAGCTCAGGGACACTGTAATTCAAAAACCTGCAGAGTTATGAATAACAGCTATCGTCCAAAAATGTACTGAAGTAAGTCTTCGAAGAGGACTTGAAAGCGGGACAGAATTTCAGGAAAACTATTTCAGGAGGTAGACTGGAATTGCACTTAAAGCATAGGAAAAGAGGCAGAACGTCGACAATGATGCACTTGGCCAAAAAGGGCGTATGCGTTTTTTCCTGAATATATTTAGGAAAACAGGCGTACGCCCTTTTTGGCCAACCAAGCAAGCATGTTAAGGAAATCTGCACTACACTGAAGTCTCTCTGCCGCCTGGTCAAAAGGGCCATCTGAAAAAAGTGTAAAATCCAGAAAAGCAGCACAGGCCATGGAGAAGAGGGAGCCTTGTTATGCTGATGGGCGGGATGTAAATTGCCAACAGCCACTCTTTAGAAGTGTATGGTGATTCCTCAAACACCTAAAAAACAAAGCAACGGAGAATACGGCATTTCCACTTATGCTCCTCTAGATTAGGGAAAGTAAAATCAAAAACACACAGCCACCCCAATGTTTGGGATGGCTCTGTTTACAAGAACCTCGTCTACGGCACAAGTTCAATATCCCAGAAAGCGAAAAATGTATAAAGAAATCGTGGTACGTACATACAAAGGAATATCACTCACCATTGAAATCTATGTCATCAGGCCCGTTGCCGCATAATGAGTGGATTCAGGTATGATGATTCTAAGTGAAATAAGTCACACAGAAAATGAAACCTCATAAGATATCACTAATACACGGAATGTAAACTTGGCTACACATGAACTGAATTACGAAACAGAACAGGGTCTCAAATTTAGAAAACCAACTAATGCTTGCTTGAGGGGAAAAGTGAGTTGGGGTGCTGCATGAAAGCAGAGATAGAAATTAGCACAGATACCTTTCCATAAGCCAAATATGTAATAGTCAAGACCTACCCATTGCTCAACGAAATGGACTAAACACCTCATATTCAACGCCTAGGAATACACCTGACTAGTAAGAATCTTGAAACCCATGGATTTATATGTCTCTGTAAGACAAACAAGCGTGTGTACAGCTGCATAAATGCAGCAGAGAAAATCCGATAAATCCCATTATCAAAATGAATTACAAAAACAAAACCCAATGACAGTGAAATAGAGAGCAATTCTTAAATAATTCATTCAGGGCTTGTGATGCAACGTGGATTTACCACATCTACACACAGAGCTGAGTGAGACATAAGGCTGGACACCTCGGGCTGATAGCTTTGGTGAGGTTCGGTGAGCAAACGCAGACCCTTTGAAGTCATACTGCATGGTACCCATTCCATGGGTCCCAACACTCCAGGTTTAAGGGATTCTTCCTTCAGCTAAAACATGCATGGGAAACCCAGAGTATTGTCCACCGTGTGATTGGGAAACGTTTTCAAATGCATCTCAGTTTTCGAACCCTGGTACTCAGGTTCACCATTCCAGACGCTTTACTAACACTCTCCCCACTTGGAGAGTCAGTGCCTTTAACCTCCTGTTTGGCACAGTTTGCAATTTCTGCGCTAGATGAACAGGAATTGGGAGAACCAATGAGAGACTAGCTGTAGGTGTCTGCACGGGCAAATGGAACGCTCATTTCCCACCAGGAAGACGAATTAACCAAAGGCTCAGCATGCCCTGCCGGAAACAGATTAGGGCCTCAAGCAATCCTGCGGTTTTGGGGCCAGCTCACAAGAAAGCGAGTTGAAGAAAGGAGCTCAGGGGTACTGTAATGCACAAACGTGCAGAGTTATGAATGACAGCTATCGTCCAAAAATGTATTGAAGTAAGTCTTCGAAGAGGACTTGAAAGCGGGGCAGAATTTCAGGAAAACGATTTCAGGGGGTAGATTGGAATTGCACTTAAAGCATAGGACAAGAGGCAGAAGGTCGACAATGATGCACTTGGCCAAAAAGTGCGTATGCGTTTTTTCCTGAATATATTCAGGAAAAAACGAATACGCCCTTTTTGGCCAACCAAGCAAGCTTGTAAAGGAAATCTGCACTACAATGAAGTCTCACTGCCCCCCGGTCAAACGGGCCATCTGAAAAAAGTGTAAAATCCAGAAAGGCAGTCCAGGTCATGGAGAAAAGGGAGCCTTGTTATGCTGATGTGCGGGATGTAAATTGCCAACAGCCACTCTGGAGAAGTGTATGGTGTTTCCTGAAACACGTAGGAAACAGAGCAACACAGCCTATGGCACTTCCACTTAGGGTCCTATAGCTTAGGGAAATTAAAATCAAAAACACACAGCCACCCCAATGTTGGGGATGGCTCTGTTTACAAGAACCTCGTCTACGGTACAAGTTAAATATCCGAGAAAGCAAAAAATGGATAAAGAAGTTGTGGTACGAACGTACGATGGAATATCATTCAGCAATGAAATCTACGTCATCAGGTCCGAGGCGGCATAATGAGTGGATCCAGGTACGATGATTCTACGAGAAATAAGTCACACAGAAAAAGAAACATCATAGGATATCACTAATACACTGAATGTAATCTTGGCTACACATGAACTCTATTACAAAACAGAACAGGGTCTAAAATTTAGAAAACCAACTTATGCTTTCTTAAGGGGAAAGGTGAGTTGGGGTGCTGCATAAAACCAGAGATTGAAATTAGCACAGATACCGTTCCATAAGCCAAATATAAAATAGACAAGACCTACTCCTTGCTCAACGAAATGGACTCAACACCACATATTCAACGCCTGGGAAGATACCTGACATGTAAGAATCTTAAAACCCATGGATTTATATGTCTCCATAAGGAAATCAAGCGTGTGTACAGCGGCGTAAATGCAGCAGTGAAAATCCGATAAATCCCATTATCAAAATAAATTTCAAAAACAAAACACAATGACAGTGAAATAGAGAGCAATTCTTAAATAATTCATTCAGGGCTTGTGATGCAGCCTGGATTTAACACATCTACACCCAGAGCTGGGTGAGACATAAGGCTGGACACGTCGGGCTGATAGCATTGGTGAGGTTCGGTGAGCAAACGCAGACCCTTTGAAGTCATACTGCATGGTACCCATTCCATGGTCCCAACTCTCCAGGTTTAAGGGATTCTTCCTTCAGCTAAAACATGCATGGGAATCCCAGAGTATGGTCCACTGTGTGATTGGGAAACGTTTTCAAATGCATCTCAGTTTCTGAACCCTGGTACTCGGGTTCACCATTCCAGACGCTTTACTAACACTCTCCCCACTTGGAGAGTCAGTACCTTTAACCTCCTGTTTGGCACAGTTTTCAATTTCTGCGCAAGATGAAAAGGAATAGGGAGAACCAATGAGAGACTAGCTGTAGGTGTCTGCACGGGCAAATGGAACGCTCATTTCCCACCAGGAAGAGGAATTAACCAAAGGCTCAGCGTGCCCTGCCGGAAACAGATTACTGCCTGAAGCCATCCTGCGGTTTTGCGGACAGCTCACAAGAAAGCGAGTTGAAGAAAGGAGCTCAGGGGCACTGTACTTCACAAACCTGCAGAGTTATGAATGACAGCTATCATCCAAAAATGTACTGAAGTAAGTCTTCGAAGAGGACTTGAAAGCGGGGCAGAATTTCAGAAAAACGATTTCAGGGGTAGACTGGAATTGCATTTAAAGCATAGGAAAAGAGGCAGAATGTCGACAATGATGCACTTGGCCAAAAAGCGCGTATGCGTTTTTTCCTGAATATATTCAGGAAAAAACGCATACGCGCTTTTTGGCCAACCAAGCAAGCAGGTAAAGGAAATCTGCACTACAATGAAGTCTCACTGCCCCCCCGTCAAAAGGGCCATCTGAAAAAAGTGTAAAATCCAGAAAGGCAGGACAGGTCATGGAGAACAGGGAGCCTTGTTATGCTGATTGGCGGGATGTGAATTGCCAACAGCCACTTTGGAGAAGTGTATGGTGTTTCCTGAAACACGTAAGAAGCAAAGCTACACAGCCTATGGCACTTCCACTTATGGTCCTATAGCTTAGGGAAATTAAAATCAAAAACACACAGCCACCCCAAAGTTTGGAACGGCTCTGTTTACAAGAACCTCGTCTACGGTACAAGTTAAATATCCGAGAAAGCAAAAAACTTATAAAGAAGTTGTGGTACGCACGTACAATGGAATATCACTCAGCAATGAAATCTACGTCATCAGGCCCGTAGCAGCATAATGAGTGGATTCAGGTACGATGATTCTACGAGAAATAGGTCACACAGAAATAGAAACATCATAAGATATCACTAATACACGGAATGTAAACTTGGCTACACATGAACTGAATTACAAAACAGAACAGGATCTCAAATTTAGAAAACCAACTTATGCTTGCTTATGGGGAAAGGTGAGTTGGGGAGCTGCATAAAACCAGAGATTGAAATTAGCACAGATACCATTCCAGAAGCCAAATATATAATAGACAAGACCCACTCCTTGCTCAACAAAATGGACTCAACACCCCATATTTAACGCCTGGGAAGATACTTGAAAAGTAAGAATCTTAAAACCCATGGATTTATATGTCTCCATAAGGAAATCAAGCGTGTGTACAGGGGCCTAAACGCAGCACTGAACGTCCGATAAATCCCATTATCAAAATAAATTTCTAAAACAAAACACAATGACAGTGAAATAGAGAGCAATTCTTAAATAATTCATTCAGGCCTTGTGATGCAACCTGGATTTACCACATCTACACCCAGAGCTGGGTGAGATATAAGGCTGGGCACTTTGGGCTGATAGCTTTGGTGAGGTTCGGTGAGCAAACGCAGACCCTTTGAAGTCATACTGCATGGTACCCATTCCATGGGTCCCAACACTCCAGGTTTAAGGGATTCTTCCTTCAGCTAAAACAAGCATGGGAAACCCAGAGTATTGTCCACCGTGTGATTGGGAAACGTTTTCAAATGCATCTCAGTTTTCGAACCCTGGTACTCGGGTTCACCATTCCAGACGCTTTACTAACACTCTCCCCACTTGGAGAGTCAGTGCCTTTAACCTCCTGTTTGGCACAGTTTGCAATTTCTGCGCAAGATGAACAGGAATAGGGAGAACCAATGAGAGACTAGCTGTAGGTGTCTGCACGGGCAAATGGAACGCTCATTTCCCACCAGGAAGAGGAATTAACCATAGGCTCAGCATGCCCTGCCGGAAACAGATTAGGGCCTCAAGCAATCCTGCGGTTTTGCGGCCAGTTCACAAGAAAGCGAGTTGAAGAAAGGAGCTCAGGGGCACTGTAATTCACAAACCTGCAGAGTTATGAATGACAGCTATAGTCCAAAAATGTATTGAAGTAAGTCTTCGAAGAGGACTTGAAAGCGGGGCAGAATTTCAGGAAAACGATTTCAGGGGGTAGACTGGAATTGCATTTAAAGCATAGGAAAAGAGGCAGAATGTCGACAATGATGCACTTGGCCAAAAAGGGCGTATGCGTTTTTTCCTGAATATATTCAGGAAAAAACGCATACGCGCTTTTTGGCCAACCAAGCAAGCGTGTAAAGGAAATCTGCACTACACTGGAGTCTCTCTGCCCCCTTGTCAAAAGGGCCATCTGAAAAAAGTGTAAAATCCAGAAAAGCAGCACAGGCCATGGAGAAGAGGGAGCCTTGTTATGCTGATGGGCGGGATGTAAATTGCCAACAGCCACTCTTTAGAAGTGTATGGTGTTTCCTCAAACACCTAAAAAACAAAGCAACGGAGCCTATGGCATTTCCACTTATGGTCCTCTAGCTTAGGGAAATTAAAATCAAAAACACACAGCCACCCGAAAATTTTGGACGGCTCTGTTTACAAGAACCTCGTCTACGGTACAAGTTAAATATCCTAGAATGTGAAAAATGGATAAAGAATTTGTGGTACGTACGTACAATGGAATATCACTCACCAATGAAATCAATGTCCTCGGGCCCGTCGCGGCATAATGAGTAGATTCAGGTACGATGATTCTAAGTGAAATAAGTCACACAGAAAATGAAACATCATAAGATATCAGTAATACACAGAATGTAAACTTGGCTACACATGAACTAAATTAAAAAACAGAACAGGGTCTCAAATTTAGAAAACCAACTTATGCTTGCTTAAGGGGAAAGGTGAGCTGGGGTGCTGTATAAAACCAGAGACAGAAATTAACACAGATACCTTTCCATAAGCCAAATATGTAATAATCAAGACATACTCCTTGCTCAAAGAAATGGACTCAACACTCCATATTCAAAGCCTAAGAATACACCTGACTAGTAAGAATCTTCAAACCCATGAATTTATATGTCTCCGTAAGAGACTCAAATGTGTGTACAGCGGCATGAATGCAGCAGAGAAAATCCGATAAATCCCATTATCAAAATGAATTACAATAACAAACACAATGACAGTGAAATAGAGAGCAATTCTTAAATAATTCATTCAGGGCTTGTGATGCAACCTGGATTTACCACATCTATACCAAGAGCTGAGTGAGACATAAGGTTGGACACTTCGGGCTGATAGCATTGTTGAGGTTCGATGAGCAAATGCAGACCCTTTGAAGTCATACTGCATGGTACCCATTCCATGGGTCCCAACTCTTCAGGTTTAAGGGATTCTTCC
This sequence comes from Delphinapterus leucas, assembly GCF_059928025.1. Taxonomy (NCBI): domain Eukaryota; kingdom Metazoa; phylum Chordata; class Mammalia; order Artiodactyla; family Monodontidae; genus Delphinapterus; species Delphinapterus leucas. The sequence continues at coordinate 5,727,034 of NW_028322232.1, read as the reverse complement.
TTCAGCTAAACGTGCATGGGAAACCCACAGTATGGTGCACCGTGTGACCGGGAAACGTTTTCAAATGCATCTCAGTTTTCGTCCCCTTTTACTCGGGTTAACCATTCCAGACGCTTTACTAACACTCTCCCCACTTGGAGAGTCAGTGCCTTTAACCTCCTGCTTGGCACAGTTTGCAATTTCTGCGCAAGATGAACAAGAATAGGGAGAACCAATGAGAGACTAGCTCTAGGTGTCTGCACGTTCAAATATAACGCTCATTTCCCACCAGGAATAGGAATTTACCAAAGGATCAGCCTGCTGTCCTGGAACCAGATTAGGGCCTGAAGCAATCCTGCGGGTTAGCTGCCAGCTCACAAGAAAGCGAGTAGAAGAAAGAAGCTCAGGCGCACTGTCATTCACAAACTTGCAGAGTTATAAATGACAGCTATGGTCCAAAAATATATTGAAGAAAGTCTACGTAGAGGACTTGAAAGCGTGGCAGAATTGCAGGAAAACAATTTCAGGGGCAGACTGGAATTGCATTTAAAGAATAGGGAAAGAGACAGAAAGTCGACAATGATGCACTTGGTCAAAAAGGTCGTATGCGTTTTTTCCTGAATATATTCAGGAAAAAACGCATACACGCATTTTGGCCAACCAAGCAAGCGTGTAAAGAAATCTGCACTACAATGAAGCCTCACTGCCCCCCTTACAAAACGGACATCTGAAAATAGTGAAAAATCCAGAATCACAGGACAGGCCATGGAGAACAGGGAGCCTTGTTATGCTGATGGGCGGGATGTAAATTGCCAACAGCCACTCTGGAGAAGTGTATGGTGTTTCCTCAAACACCTAAAAAACTAAGCAACGGAGCCTACGGCACTTCAACTTATGGTTCTATAGCTTAGGGAAATTAAAATCAAAAAGACACAGCCACCCATCAATTTTGGATGGCTCTGCTTACAAGAACCTCGTCTGCGGTACAAGTTAAATATCCGAGAAAGCGAAAAATGGATAAAGAAGTTGTGGTACGTACGTACAATGGAATATCACTCAGCAATGAAATCTGTCATGAGGCGCATTGCGGCATAGTGAGTTTATTCAGGTACGATGATTCTAAGTTAACTAAGTCACACAGAAAAAGAAACACCATAAGATATCTCAAATACACAGACTGTAAACATGGCTGCACATGAACTCAATTACAAAACAGAAAAGGGTCTCAAATTTAGAAAACCAACTTATGCTTGCTTAAGGGGAAAGGTGAGTTGTGGCGCTGCATAAAACCAGAGATTGAAATTAGCACAGATAACTTTCCATAAGCAAATATGTAATAGTCAGGACCCACTCCTTGCTCCACGAAATGGACTCAACACCACATACTCAATGCCTAGGAATATACCTGACTAGTAAGAATCTTAAAACCCATGGATTTATATGTCTCCATAAGAGAAACAAGCATGTGTACAGTGGCAAAAATGCAGCAGTGAAAATCCGATAAATCCCATTATCAAAATAAATTACAAACACAAAACTCAATGACAATGAAATAGAGAGCAATTCTTAAATAATTCATTCAGGGCTTGTGATGCAACCTGTATTTACCACATCTACACCCAGAGCTGAGTGAGACATAAGGCTGGACACTTCGGGCTGATAGCATTGGTGACGTTCGGTTAGGAAAGGCAACCCTTTGAAGTCATACTGCATGGTACCCATTCCATGGGTCCCAACTCTCCAGGTTTAAGGGATTCTTCCTTCAGATAAAACATGCATGGGAAACCCAGAATATGGTCCACCGTGTGACTGGGAAACCTTTTTAAATGCATCTCAGTTTTCGTCCCATCGTACTCGGTTTAAACATTCCAGACGCTTTACTAACACTCTCTCCACTTGCAGAGTCTGTGCCTTTAACCTCCTGTTTGGCACAGTTTGGAATTTCTGCGCAAGATGAACAGGAATAGGGAGAACCAATGAGAGATTAGCTGTAGGTGTCTGCACGAGCAAATTTAATGCTCATTTCGCACCAGGAGGAGGAATTAGCCAAAGGCTCAGCATGCCATGCCGGAACCAGTTTAGGGCCTGAAGCAATCCTGCGGTTTTGCGGCCAGCTCACAAGAAAGCGAGTTGAAGAAAGGAGCTCAGGGGCACTGTAATTCACAAACCTGCAGAGTTATAGATGACAGCTATCGTCCAAAAATATATTGAAGTAAGGCTGCAAAGAGGACTTGATCGCGGGGCAGAATTCCAGGAATACGATTTCAGGAGGTAGATGGGAAGTCCTCTGAAAGTATAGGAGAAGAGGCAGAACCTCGACAATGATGCACTTGGTCAAAAAGGGCATATGCGTTTCTTTCAGGGCCCTCATTAAAGAGGGTAGGAGGCTCCCAGCATGCTTCAGTGGCCAACAGAGGGCCTACGTCGCCAAGGCGACGTGAGCCATCCAGGCAGGAGTGACCTCACATCAGAGGGCCCACCTCACAGAAGGGTAAGGAACCCAGTCAGGATCAGACTCTCACCAGAGTGCCCACATAAGCAAGGGGCTGGGAACCAGGCACGAGTGTCCTCACGCCCGTGGGGCCACATCATCGAAAGTTGAGGTACCCAGCACATGTGGCCTCAAACCAGAGGACCCACATCACCATGGGTCTCGGAGCGAGGCAGGCAGGATTAACCTCAAAACACATGGCCCATTGTATAAAAAAGGTGAGGAATCCAGCAGTTGGAACGTCCCAGCAGGCGGCCCAGATCACCGAGGCAATGGGATCCAGGCAGTGATGAACTCACAACAGAGGGCCCTCATCGTGATACTGTAAGCAACCCAGCCGTTGTGACCTCAGAGCACAAGGCCCACATCCCCATGGGGAAGGGAACCAAGCAGGAGTGTCATCGCACCAGTGGGCACACATCAGAAAATGTGGAGAGCCCTGCAGTTAGGGCTGGACGCCAGAGGGCCCTCATCACTGAGGAGAGGAGGCTCCCAGCAAGCTCCAACTGCTACCAGAGGGCCGACGTCGCCAATGCGGGGTGTGCCAGCCAGGCAGGAGTGACCTCAGAGCAGAGGGCCAACAACACAAAAGTGTGAGGAACCCAAAGAGGATCAGACTCTCACCACAGGGCCCACATCACCAAGGGAATGGAAACCAGGCAGGAGTGTCCTCACACCAGTGGGGCCACATCACCGAAATGTGACGGACCCAGCACACGTGGCCTCAAACTACAGGACACACATCACCAAGGGGCTGGGAGTGAGGCAGGCAGGAGGAGTCTCAAAACAGAGGGCCCATAGAAGGAAAAAGTTGAGGAATCCCGCAGTTGGAAGCTCCCCGCAGGTGGACAGGAGCAGCGAGGCTATGGGATCTATGCCGGAGTGAACTCACACCAGAGGGCCCTCATCATGAAACTGAGCAACGTAACATTGGGACCTCAGAGCAGAAAGCCCACATTCCCATGGGGTTCGGAACCTGGCAGGAGTGTACTCGCACCACAGGGCGCACATCAGAAAATTTTGGGAGCCCAGCAGTTAGGGTCTGACACCAGAGGGCCCTCATTACCGAGGGGAGGAGACTCCCAGCAGGCACCAACTCCCAACTGAGGGCCCATGTCGCCAAGATGACGTGTGTCAGCCAGGCAGGAGTGACCTCACAGCAGAGGGCCTACCTCACAGAAGGGTGAGGAACCCAGCCAGGATAAGACTCTCACCAGAGGGCCCACATCACCAAAGGGATCGGAACAAGGCAGGAGTGTCCTCACACCAGTGTGCCCACATTATAGAAAGGTGAGGAACCCAGCACATGTGGCCTAAACCAGAGGACCCACATTTCCAAGGTGCTCCGAGTGAGGCAGGCAGGAGTAGCCTAACAACACAGGGCCCACAGAATAAAAAATGTGAGGAATCCAGCAGTTGGAACCTCCCAGCAGGTGGCCCAGAGCACAGAGTCTATGGGATCCAGGCCACAGTGATCTCACAGCAGAGGGCCCACATCATGAAACTGTGAGCAACCCAGCCAGTGGGACCTCAGAGCAGAAGGCCCACATCCCCATGGGGATGGGAACCTCGCAGGAGTGTCCTCGCACAACTTAGCACGTATCAGAAAATGTGGGAACCCAGCAGTTATGGCCTGACGCCAGAGAGCCCACATCACGGAGGAGAGGAGGCTACCAGCAGGCTCCAAATGCCACCAGAGGGCCGACGTCACCAAGGCAACGGGAGCAAGCCAGGCAGGAGTTACCTCACAGCAGAGGGCCCACCTCACAGAAGTGTGAGGAACCCAAAGAGGATCAGACTCTAACCAGAGCGCGCACATCACCAAGGGGATGGAAACCAGGCAGGAGTGTCCTCACACCAGTGGGGCCACATCAGCCAAAGGTGAGGAACACAGCACATGTGGCCTCAAACAAGGGGACACACATCACGAAATGGCTGGGAGTGAGGCATGCAGGAGGAGACTCACAACAGAGGGCCCATAGAATAAAAAAGTGAGGAACCCCGCAGTTGGAAGCTCCAAACAGGTGGCCCAGATCACCGAGGCAATGGGATCCATGCCGGAGTGAACTCACAGCAGAGGGCCCACATTCTGACACTGTGAGCAACCCAGCCGTTGGGACCTCAGAGCAGAAAGCCCACATGCCCATGGGGATGGGACCCTGGCTAGAGTGTACTCGCATGACAGGGCGCACATCAGAAAATTTTGGGAGCCCATGAGTTAGGGCCTGACGCCATAGGGCCCCCATCACCGAGGGGAGGAGACTCCCAGCAGGCACCAACTCCCAACTGAGGGCCCACATCGCCAAGGTGACGTGTGCCAGCCAGGCAGGATTGACCTCACAGCAGAGGGCCCACCTCACAGAAGTGGGAGGAACCCAGCCAGGATCAGACTCTCACCAGAGGGCCCACATCACCAAGGGGATCAGAACAAGGCAGGAGGGGCCTCACACCAGTGTGGCCACATCATTGAAAGGTGAGGGACCCAGCACACGTGGCCTCAAACCAGAGGACACACATCACCCAGGGGCTGGGAGTGAGGCAGGCAGGAGGAGTCTCGAAACAGAGGGCCCATAGAAGGAAAAAGGTGAGGAATCCCACAGTTGGAACCTCCCCGCAGGTGGCCAGGAGCAGGGAGGCTATGGGATCCATGCGGGAGTGAACTCACACAAGAGGGCCCTCATCATGAAACTGAGCAACGTACCATTGGGACCTCAGAGCAGAAGACCCACATTCCCATGGGGTTGGGAACCTGGCAGGAGTGTACTCGCACAACAGGGCGCACATCAGAGAATTTTGGGAGCCCAGGAGTTAGGGTCTGACGCCAGAGGGCCCTCATTACCGACGGGAGGAGACTCCCGGCAGGTACCAACTCCCAACTGAGGGCCCACATCTCCAAGGTGACATGTGCCAGCCAGGCAGGAGTGACCTCAGAGAAGAGGGCCCAACTCACAGAAGGGTGAGGAACCCAGCCAGGATCAGACTCTCACCAGAGGGCCCACATCATCAAGGGGATAGGAAGCAGGCAGGAGTGTCCTCACACCAGTGGGGCCACACCATCGAAAGGAGAGGGACCCAGCACACGTGGCCTCAAACCAGAGGAAACACATCACCAAGGGGCTGGGAGTGAGGCAAGCAGGAGGAGTCTCAAAACAGAGGGCCCATAGAAGAAAAAAGGTGAGGAATCCCGCAGTTGGAACCTCCCAGCAGGTGGCCAGGAGCAGAGAGGCTATGGGATCCAGGCCGGAGAGAACTCACAGCAGAGGGCCCTCATCATGAAACTCAGCAACCCATGGTTGGGACCTCAGAGCAGAAGGCCCACATTCCCATGGGGTTGGGAACCTGGCAGGAGTGTACTCGATCCACAGGGCGCATATCAGAAAATATTGGGAGCCCAGGGTTTAGGGTCTGACGCCAGAGGGCCCTCATTACCGAGGGGAGGAGACACCCAGCAGGCACCAAATCCCACCAGAGGGCCGACGTCGCCAAGGCGGGGTGTGCCAGCCAGGCAGGAGTGACCTCAGAGAAGAGGGCCCACCTCACAGAAGTGTGAGGAACCCAACCAGGATCAGACTCTCACCGGAGGGCCCACATCACCAAGGGGATGGGAACCAGGCAGGAGTGTCCTCACACCAGTAGGGCCACATCAGCCAAAGGTGAGGAACCCAGCACATGTGGCCTCCAACCAGAGGACACACATCACCAAGGGGCTAGGAGTGAGGCAGGTGTCTGGAGGGGTACATTTAACTCTAATTTCCCACCAGGAAGTGGAATGAACCAAAGTCTCAGAGTGCCGTGCCGGACCCTGATTACGGCCTGAAGCAAACCTGTGGCTCTGTGGCCAGTTTTCAAGGAAACGAGTTAAGAAAGGAAATCACGGTCACTGTAATTCACAAACCTGCAGAGTTATAAATGACAGCTATTGGCAAAAATATATTGAAGTAATTCTGCAAAGAGGACTTGAAAACGAGGCAGAATTGCAGGAATCATATTTCAGGGGGTAGATTGGAATTGCATTTAAAGCATGTGAAAAGCGGCAGATCTTTGACAGTGATGCACTTGGACAAAAGTGCGTAAACATTTTTTCCTGAATATATTCAGGAAAAAACACATATGCCCTTTTTGGCCAACCAAGCACTCTAGCAATGGAAATCCGCACTACAATGAAGTCTCATTTCCCATTCGTCAAAAGGGCCATCTGAAAAAAGTGTAAAAACCAGAAACACAGGACAGGCCATGGAGAACAGGGAGCCTTGTTATGCTGATGGGCGGGATGTAAATTGCCAACAGACACTCTGGAGATGTTTATGGTGTATCCTGAAACATCTGAAAAACAAAGCTACAGACCCTAGGGCACTTCCACTTTCGGCCCTATAGCTTAGGAAAATTAAAATCAACAAGACACAGCCAACACAAAATTTAGAGCTGCTGTGTTTACAAGAACCTTGAGTCCAGTACAAATTAAATATCCCAGAAAGAAAAAAATGGATAAAGGAGTTGTGCTACTTACGTACAACGGAATATCACTCAGCAATGAAATCAATGTCATCAGGCCTGTGGCAGCAAATTGAGTGGATTTAAGTATGATGATTCTAAGAGAAATAGGTCACACAGAGAAAGATAATTATCATAAGATATCACTAATAGAGAGAGTGTAAACTTGGCTACACATAAACTGAATTCCAAAACCGAACAGAGTCTCACATTTAGATAAAAACTTATGCTTGCTTAAGGGGAAAGTTGAGTTGCGGTGCTGTATAAAACCAGAGATTGAAATTAGCACACATACCGTTCCATAAGCCAAATATGTAATAGACAAGACCTACTCTTTGCTCAAAGAAATAGACTCATCCATGGTGTATCACCTCACACCTGTTAGAATGGGCATCATCAGAAAATCTACAAACAACAAATGCTGGAAAGGGTGTGGAGATAAGGAACCCTCTTCCACTATTGTTGGGAATGTAAATTGATACAGTCACTGTGGAGAACATTATGGAGTTTCTTATAAAACTAAGAATAGAATTACCATATGATACAGCAATCCCACTACTGGGCATATACCCAGACAAAACCATAAATCAAAAAGAGACATTCACCGCAATGTTCATTGCATCACTATTTACAATATCCAGGTAATGGAAGCAACCTAAATGCCCACAGACAGACGAATGCATAAAGATGTGGTACATATATAAAATGGAATATTACTAAGCCATAAAAAGGAATGAAATTGGGTCATTTGTAGAGACGTTGATGGACCTAGAGACTGTCATACAGAGTGAAGTAAGTTAGAAATAGAAAAACAAATCTTGTCTATTAATGCATATATGTGGAACCTAGAAAAATTGTACAGATGAACCGTTTTGCAAGGCAGAAATAGAGCAACAGATGTAGACAACAAACGTATGGACACCAAGGGGGGAAAGCTGTTGGGGGGTGGTGGTGGGAGGAGTTGAGAGATTGGGATTGGCATGTATACATTTATATGTATAAAATAGATAACCAAAAAGAACCTGCTGTATAAAAAATAAAATAAAATTCAAATTACAAAAAGTAAAACAGAAAAAATATTCTTCCCTTCACATACATGTATTTATATGAATAAATTATTTCCATGCTTATATCTGTAAATACAAAAAAGAGGAATAAAATCTACCTTGAACCAAAAACGAAAAAAAGAAAAAAAAACAGAACCCACCAGTTACAGAAAGGAAAACCGTATCAGGGCACTTGCTCCAGTTGTAAACAATTCTGAAGTTGGTCAGTGGTGGGGAATCATCTCCCATTCAGCCAGCAGGCCCCACGCAACAAGCGTCCTCATTGCAAAGCTGGGGGACCGTGCCGAGGCATCTGTGAGTAAACGTGGGCTGAGCCCCAGGCCAGCTGCTGCTGAAATGTTCCCACCCTTCCCAGGTAAAACACCTGAATATGTACAAGGACTTGAAAGCCTAGAGGTAGGGCCATGGAGCCACATGAGCAACAGCATGCCAGCCGACTTGGTGCCTGCAGGCCAGCCAGGTTGGTCCTGTCCCTGGGTGCTCTTCTGGAAGCTTTCCATTTCCCTGCCTGAGATACCCCTGCTGTCCTGGCCCCCACTGCGTTCTTCCTCACTCACCTCTGCCCAGGGAGAAATTCCAGCGGCAGGTATGGGTAACACATCCTCTTCTTTAGCAGGTGGCATCTTGGCAACTGCTGCAGAAAGTCCAGCAGAGCCCCACTCACACTGGGCCACCCACAAAGCCGTGGCCTCTCACTCCCTCCCACCAATCCAGCCCCGAGACTGCTGACAGGGCAGAGAAAATGGCGTCAGGCACAGCTGCAGGGGCTCTTGCTGCCTGGAGCGGTGTTTATATTGATCTGAACCCAGGCACACCTGGGGAGGTCTGGCCGGCACGGTCGGGCTTCCCAGGCCAGCCAATAATCACCCCTCAGGGGCTCACAGTTGCAGAAAATGGAACTTGCTGAATCGGCCAGGTCCAAGGAACAGGTGTGGGCTCCTGAGAGTCAGGATAGACAAGGGGCTGCAGCTCTGGCTTGTTTCCTAATTATATTATCTGGCCCATGAGTGGGAGACAACTTCAAGAAAACCCTCTCCTAATGAGAGGAACCCAGGAGTCAGGGAGAGGAGGGGTGGCTGGTGGGTGGAGACAGAGGCCTGGTGCCCCGGGTGCAGTGGAAGTCTCTGGAAGACCAGGTGGAGGGAGGCCACACAGAGTGATGCCCAGGGTCACAGACCTGTCGGAGCTGCTGTTTGTTAGTTCAAGTCCTGCTCTGAGGTGCTCTGTGTCAGATCTGAGTGACAGGTGAGCTGGGAGTGCTCTGCAATGAGGGCGATATGCACGGTTCCTGTGTTCCCAGCCCTGCCATGGTACCTGCAAGGGTAGCTCTGTATCCTGGGAGGGGCCTGACCACGAGAGCCCCATGGGCTGCAGGGGAACCTGCCCGGGGAACCTGCCCAGGGAACCCCATATCCTGGTAGGGGCCTGAACACGAGAGCCCCGTGGGCTGGGGTGGGGGTGGGGTACCTGCCCAGGTGAGCTCCATATCCTGGGATTGGCCTGACCTCGAGAGCCCCATGGGCTGCTGGAGTCCTGGTAAAGGATGTCAGGACAGTCAGTGAAGCCACCGAGGATATACCTCCAGTAGTTCCTAAATCCTACACCCTGCTGGTCATTCTACCAACCACCAGGACATGGTATTCTGTATTAGTCTTCAATGATGCCTTCTTTTGTATTCTATTAGTCCCAGAGTCAGAAGAAATTTTGGCTTGTGTGTGGCAGGACTCAACATACAACTAAAACAATACTTCCGGGCCGTGTTGCCCCAAGGGTTCAAAAATTCCCACACCATCTTTGGGGAAAGCTCAGCTAAAGACCTAAAAGTTCTACCTCTGGAAAAGAAAACACTCCTTCAATATGCAGACGACATTCTGATCGCTAGCCCTACTAATTAGACCTCTGAACTACAAAGCCAATAAAGGATACAAGTTGTCCAAAAAAGGCTCAAATATCACAGACTACAGTGACCTGGCTGGGCTTCATTCTCACAGAAGGTCGGAGAAGCCCATCCCAGGAAAGGGAAGAAACAATTTATAGCCTTACCCATTTCTAAAACTAGAAGACAGCTTAGGGGTTCCTGGAGAGGCCAGTGTTTGCTGCTTCTGGATCCCTAAATACAGTCTACTAGCTGGACCTCTATATGAAACACTGAAAGGAAAAGATGATGATCCTTTTGAATAGAATGCAGAAGTGGCCTTTCAAAATGGAAAGAGCAGTCAATTCAGACCCTTGCCCTGGAACACCCTAATTTAGCTAAACCCTTTGACCTTTACATTCCTGGTGAATGGTGAATCGCCATTGGAGTATTAGTACAAAACCTGGGACCACTTGAAATGGAACAATGCAAGAATGCGATCCAGGTAGGATAAACTAAGGTCACGAAGGGGCTTGGCCCACCGCCACATCTGGCCAAGATACTGGCAGTATCTGAAAACCTGGAAATCAGCAGCCCAAAAGGCCACCTCCCTCCTAAGGGAAAAGGACCCCACGTGGTGATCCTAAACCCCAACCATGCCCAGAAGTTGCAGGGTTGGCTCCGTGGGCACACTGACCTTGAGTGAGGAGGCCCTCCAACTCCAACATCCATAGAGATAACCGGGGCAAAGGGGCACCATGATGACTCAGGTGAAGGTGTCTGCATGGGCAAATTTTACGCTCATTTCCCACCAGGAAGAGGAATTAACCAAAGGCTCAGCATGCCGTGCCAGAACCAGATCAGGGCCTGAAGCAATCCTGCGGTTTTGTGGCCAGCTCACAAGAAAGCGAGTTGAAGAAAGGAGCTCAGGGGCACTGTAATTCACAAACCAGCAGACTTATAAATGATAGCTATCGTCTAAAAATATATTGAAGGAAGGCTACGAAGAGGACTTGAAAGCGGGGCAGAATTGCAGGAAAACGATTTCAGGGGGTAGACTGGAATTGCGTTTAAAGCATAGGAAAAGAGGCAGAATGTCGACAATGATGCACTTGGCCAAAAAGGGCGTATGCGAGTTTTCCTGAATATATTCAGGAAAAAATTCATACACACTTTTTGGCCAACCAAGCAAGCATGTTAAAGAAATCTGCACTACAATGAAGTCTCACTGCCACCCAGTCAAAAGAGCCATCTGAAAAAAGTGTAAAATCCAGAAAGGCAGCACAGGCCATGGAGAAGAAGGAGCCTTGATATTCTGAAGGGAGGGATGTAAATTGCCAACAGCGACTCTGGAGAAGTGTATGGTGTTTCCTGAAACACGTAGGAAACAAAGCAACACAGCCTATGGAACTTCCACTTATGGTCCTATAGCTTAAGGAAATTAAAATCAAAATCACACAGCCACCGCAATGTTTGGGATGGCTCTCTTTAAAACAACCTCCTCTACGGTACAAGTTAAATATCCAAGAAAGCAATAAATGGATAAAGAAGTTGTGGTACGCACGTACAATGGAATATCACTCAGCAATGAAATCTACGTCATCAGGCCCGTAGTGGCATAATGAGTGGATTCAGGTACGATGATTCTACGAGAAATAAGTCACACAGAAAAAGAAACATCATAAGATATCACTAATACACGGAATGTAAACTTGACTACACATGAACTGAATTACAAAACAGAACAGGGTCTCAAATTGAGAAAACCAACTTATGCTTGCTTATGGGGAAAGGTGAGTTGGGGTGCTACATAAAACCAGAGATGGAATTTAGCACAGATACCTTTCCATAAGCCAAATACTTAATAGACAAGACCTACACCTTGCTCAACGAAATGGACTCAACACCCCATATTCAACGCCTGGGAATATACCTGACAAGTAAGACTCTTAAAACCCATGGATTTATATGTCTCCATAAGGAAATCAAGCGTGTGTATAGTGGCCTAAACGCAGCAGTGAAAATCCGATAAATCCCATTATCAAAATAAATTTCAAAAACAAAACACAATGCCAGTGAAATAGAGAGCAATTCTTGAATAATTCATTCAGGGCTTGTGATGCAACCTGGATTCACTGCATCTACACCCAGAGCTGGGTGAGACATAAGGCTAGACACTTCGGGCGGATAGCATTGGTGAGGTTCGGTGAGCAAACGCAGACCCTTTGAAGTCATACTGCATGGTATCCTTTCCATGGGTCCCAACTCTCCAGGTTTAAGGGATTCTTCCTTCAGCTAAAACATGCATGGGAAACCCAGAGTATGGTCCACCGTGTGATTGGGAAACGTTTTCAAATGCATCTCAGTTTTCGAACCCTGGTATTCGGGTTCACCATTCCAGACGCTTTACTAACACTCTCCCCACTTGGAGAGTCAGTGCCTTTAACCTCCTGTTTGGCACAGTTTGCAATTTCTGCGCAAGATGAACAGGAATAGGGAGAACCAATGAGAGACTAGCTGTAGGTGTCTGCACGGGCAAATGGAACGCTCATTTCCCACCAGGAAGAGGAATTAACCAAAGGCTCAGCGTGCCCTGCCGGAAACAGATTAGGGCCTGAAGCAATCCTGCGGTTTTGCGGCCAGCTCACAAGAAAGCGAGTTGAAGAAAGGAGCTCAAGGGCACTGTAATTCACAAACCTGCAGAGTTATGAATGACAGCTATCGTCCAAAAATGTATTGAAGTAAGTCTTCGAAGAGAACTTGAAAGCGGGGCAGAATTTCAGGAAAACGATTTCAGGGGGTAGACTGGAATTGCACTTAAAGCATAGGAAAAGAGGCAGAATGTCGACAATGATGCACTTGGCCAAAAAGGGCGTATGCGTTTTTTCCTGAATATATTCAGGAAAAAACGCATACGCCCTTTTTGGCCAACCAAGCAAGCGTGTAAAGGAAATCTGCACTACAATGAAGTCTCACTGGCCCCTGGTCAAAAGGGCCATCTGAAAAATGTGTAAAATCCAGAAAGGCAGGACAGGTCATGGAGAACAGGGAGCCTTGTTATGCTGATGGGCGGGATGTAAATTTCCAACAGCCACTCTGGAGAATTGTATGGTGTTTCCTGAAACATGTAGGAAACAAAGCAACACAGCCTATGGCACTTCCATTTATGGACCTATAGCTTAGGGAAATTAAAATCAAAAACACACAGACACACCAATGTTGGGGATGGCTCTGTTTACAAGAACCTCGTCTACGGTAGAAGTTAAATATCCGAGAATTCAAAAAACGGATAAAGAAGTTGTGGTACGCACGTACAATGGAATATAACTCAGCAATGAAATCTACGTCATCAGGCCCGTAGCGGCATAATGAGTGGATTCAGGTACGTTGATTCTACGAGAAATAAGTCACACAGAAAAGGAAACATCATAAGATATCACTAATACACGGAATGTAAACTTGACTACACATGAACTGAATTACAAAACAGAACAGGGTCTCAAATTGAGAAAACCAACTTATGCTTGCTTATGGGGAAAGGTGAGTTGGGGTGCTACATAAAACCAGAGATGGAATTTAGCACAGATACCTTTCCATAAGCCAAATACTTAATAGACAAGACCTACACCTTGCTCAACGAAATGGACTCAACACCCCATATTCAACGCCTGGGAATATACCTGACAAGTAAGAATCTTAAAACCCATGGATTTATATGTCTCCATAAGGAAATCAAGCGTGTGTATAGCGGCCTAAACGCAGCAGTGAAAATCCGATAAATCCCATTATCAAAATAAATTTCAAAAACAAAACACAATGCCAGTGAAATAGAGAGCAATTCTTGAATAATTCATTCAGGGCTTGTGATGCAACCTGGATTCACTGCATCTACACCCAGAGCTGGGTGAGACATAAGTCTGGACTCTTTGGGCTGATAGCACTGGTGTGGTTCGGCGAGCAAACGCAGACCCTATGAAGTCATACTGCATGGTACCCATTCCATGGGTCCCAACTCTCCAGGTTTAAGGGATTCTTCCTTCAGCTAAAACATGCATGGGAAACCCAGAGTATGGTTCACCGTGTGATTGGGAAACGTTTTCAAATGCATCTCAGTTTTCGAACCCAGGTACTCGGGTTCACCATTCCAGACGCTTTACTAACACTCTCCCCACTTGGAGAGTCAGTGCCTTTAAACTCCTGTTTGGCACAGTTTGCAATTTCTGCGCAAGATGAACAGGAATAGGGAGAACCAATGACAGACTAGCTGTAATTGTCTGCACGGGCAAATGGAACGCACATTTCCCACCAGGAAGAGGAATTTACCAAAGGCTCAGCGTGCCCTGCCGGAAACAGATTAGGGCCTGAAGCAATCCTGCGGTTTTGCGGCCAGATCACAAGAAAGCGAGTTGAAGAAAGGAGCTCAGGGGCACTGTAATTCACAAACCTGCAGAGTTATGAAGGACAGCTATCGTCCAAAAATGTACTGAAGTAAGTCTTCAAAGAGGACTTGAAAGCGGGGCAGAATTTCAGGAAAACGATTTCAGGGGGCAGACTGGAATTGCACTTAAAGCATAGGAAAAGAGGCAGAATGTCGACAATGATGCACTTGGCCAAAAAGGGCGTATGCGTTTTTTCCCGAATATATTCAGGAAAAAACGCATACGCCCTTTTTGGCCAACCAAGCAAGCTTGTAAAGGAAATCTGCACTACAATGAAGTCTCACTGCCCCCCGGTCAAAAGGGCCATCTGAAAAAAGTGTAAAATCCAGAAAGGCAGGACAGGTCATGGAGAACAGGGAGCCTTTTAATGCTGATGGGCGGGATGTAAATTACCAACAGCCACTCTGGAGAAGTGTATGGTGTTTCCAGAAACAGGTAAGAAACAAAGCAACACAGCCTATGGCACTTCCACTTATGGTCCTATAGGTTAGGGAAATTAAAATCAAAAACAAACAGCAACCCCAAAGTTTGGGACGGCTCTGTTTACAAGAACCTCGTCTACGGTACAAGTTAAATATCTGAGAAAGCAAAAAATGGACAAAGGAGTTGTCGTACGCACGTACAATGGAATATCACTCAGCAATGAAATCTACGTCATCAGGCCTGTAGCGGCATAATGAGTGGATTCAGGTACGATGATTCTATGAGAAATAAGTCACACAGAAAAAGAAACATCATAAGATATCACTAATACATGGAATGTAAACTTGGCTACACATGAACTGAATTACAAAACAGACCAGGGTCTCAAATTTAGAAAACCAACTTATGCTTGCTTATGGGGAAAGGTGTGTTGGGGTGCTGCATAAAACCAGAGATTGAAATTAGCACAGATACCTTTACATTAGCGAAATATATAATAGACAAGACCTACTCCCTGCTCAAAGAAATGGACTCAACACCCCATATTCAACGCCTGAGAATATACCTGACAAGTAAGAATCTTAAAACCCATGGATTTATATGTCTCCAAAAGGAAATCAAGCGTGTGTACAACGGCCTAAACGCAGCAGTGAAAATCCGATAAATCCCATTATCAAAATAAATTTCAAAAACAAAACACAATGACAGTGAAATAGAGAGCATTTCTTAAATAATTCATTCAGGGCTTGTGATGCAACCTGGATTTACCACATCTATACCCACAGCTGGGTGAGACATAAGGCTGGACACTTCGGGCTGATAGCATTGGTGAGGTTCGGTGAGCAAACGCAGACCCTTTGAAGTCATACTGCATGGTACCCATTCCATGGGTACCAACTCTCCAGGTTTAAGGGATTCTTCCTTCAGCTAAAACATGCATGGGAAAGCCAGAGTATGGCCCACCGTGTGATTGGGAAATGTTTTCAAATGCATCTCAGTTTTCGAATCCTGGTACTCGGGTTCACCATTCCAGACGCTTTACTAACACTCTCCCCACTTGGAGAGTCAGTGCCTTTAACCTCCTGTTTGGCACAGTTTGTAATTTCTGCGCAAGATGAACAGGAATAGGGAGAACCAATGAGAGACTAGCTGTAGGTGTCTTCACGGGCAAATGGAACGCTCATTTCCCACCAGGAAGAGGAATTACACAAACGCTCAGCGTGCCCTGCCAGAAACAGATTAGGGCCTGAAGCCATCCTGCGGTTTTGCGGCCAGCTCACAAGAAAGCGAGTTGAAGAAAGGAGCTCAGGGGCACTGTAATTCACAAACCTGCAGAGTTATGAATGACAGCTATCGTCCAAAAATGTACTGAAGTAAGTCTTCGAAGAGGACTTGAAAGCGAGGCAGAATTTCAGGAAAACGATTTCAGGGGTAGACTGGAATTGCACTTAAAGCATAGGAAAAGAGGCAGAATGTCGACAATGATGCACTTGGCCAAAAAGGGCGTATGCGTTTTTTCCTGAATATATTCAGGAAAAAACGCATACGCCCTTTTTGGCCAACCAAGCAAGCGTGTAAAGGAAATCTGCACTACAATGAAGTCTCACTGCCCCCCGGTCAAAAGGGCCATCTGAGAAAAGTGTAAAATCCAGAAAGGCAGGACAGGTCATGGAGAACAGGGAGCCTTATTATGCGGATGGGCGGGATGTAAATTGCCAACAGCCACTCTGGAAAAGCAAATGGTGTTTGCTGAAACACGTAGGAAACAAAGCAACACAGCCTATGGCACTTCCACTTATGGGCCTATAGCTTAGGGAAATTAAAATCAAAAACACACAGCCACCCCAATGTTGGGGATGGCTCTGTTTACAAGAACCTCGTCTACGGTACAAGTTAAATATCGGAAAAAGCAAAAATAGATAAAGAAGAAGTGGTACGCACGTACAATGGAATATCACTCAGCAATGAAATCTACATCATCAGGTCCGTAGCGGAATAATGAGTGCATTCAGGTACGATGATTCTATGAGAAATAAGTCACACAGAAAAAGAAACATCATAAGTTATCACTAATACACGGAATGTAAACTTGGCTACACATGAACTGAATTACAAAACAGAACAGGGTCTCAAATTGAGAAAACCAACTTACGCTTGCTTATGGGGAAAGGTGAGTTGGGGTGCTGCATAAAACCAGAGATTGAAATTAGCACAGATACCGTTCCATAAGCCAAATATATAATAGACAAGACCTACTCCTTGCTCAACGAAATGGACTGAACACCCCATATTCAACGCCTGGGAAGATACGTGACAAGTAAGAATCTTAAAACCCATGGATTTATATGTCTCCATAAGGAAATCAAGCGTGTGTACAGCAGCCTCAACGCAGCAGTGAAAATCCGATAAATCCCATTATCAAAATAAATTTCAAAAACAAAACACAATGACAGTGAAATAGAGAGCAATTCTTAAAAAATTCTTTCAGGGCTTGCGATGCAACCTGGATTTACCACATCTACACCCAGAGCTGGATGAGGCATAAGGCAGGACACTTCCGGCTGATAGCATGGGTGAGGTTCGGTGAGCAAACGCAGACCCTTTGAAGTCATACTGCATGGTACCCATTCCTTGGGTCCCAACTCTCCATGTTTAAGGGATTCTACCTTCAGCTAAAACATGCATGGGAAACCCAGAGTATGGTCCACCGTGTGATTGGGAAACGTTTTCAAATGCATCCCAGTTTCCGTCCCCTGGTACTCGGGTTCACCATTCCAGACGCTTTACTAACACTCTCCCCACTTGGAGAGTCAGTGCCTTTAACCTCCTGTTTGGCACAGTTTGCAATTTCTGCGCAAGATGAACAGGAATAGGGAGAACCAATGAGAGACTAGCTGTAGGTGTCTGCACGGGCAAATGGAACGCTCATTTCCCACCAGTAACAGGAATTAACCAAAGGCTCAGCGTGCCCTGCCGGAAACAGATTAGGGCCTGAAGCAATCCTGCGGTTTTGCGGCCAGCTCACAAGAAAGCGAGTTGAAGAAATGAGCTCAGGAGCACTGAAATTCAGAAACCTGCAGAGTTATGAATGACAGCTATCGTCCAAAAATGTATTGAAGTAAGTCTTCGAAGAGGACTTGAAAGCGGGGCAGAATTTCAGGAAAACGATTTCAGGGGGTAGACTGGAATTGCACTTAAAGCATAGGAAAAGAGGCAGAATGTCGACAATGATGCACTTGGCCAAAAAGGGCGTATGCGTTTTTTCCTGAATATATTCAGGAAAAAACGCATACGCCCTTTTTGGCCAACCAAGCAAGCGTGTAAAGGAAATCTGCACTACAATGAAGTCTCACTGCCCCCCAGTCAAAAGCGCCATCTGAAAAAAGTGTAAAATCCAGAAAGGCAGGACAGGTCATGGAGAACAGGGAGCCTTGTTACGCTGATGGGCGGGACGTAAATTGCCAAAAGCCCCTCTGGAGAAGTGTATGGTGTGTCCTGAAACACGTAGGAAACAAAGCAACACAGCCTATGGCACTTCCACTTATGGTCCTATAGCTTAGGGAAATTAAAATCAAAATCACACAGCCACCGCAATGTTTAGAATGGCTCTGTTTACAAGAACCTCGTCTATGGTACAAGTTAAATATCCGAGAAACCAAAAAATGGATAAAGAAGTTGTGGTACAGCACGTACAATGGAATATCACTCAGCAATGAAATCTACGTCATCAGGCCCGTAGCGGCATAATGAGTGGATTCAGGTACGAAGATTCTACGAGAAATAAGTCACACAGGAATAGAAACATCATAAGATATCACTAATACACGGAATATAACCTTGGCTACACATGAACTGTATTACAAAACAGAACAGGGTCTCAAATTTAGAAAACCAACTTATGCTTGATTATGGGGAAAGGTGAGTTGGTGTGCTGCATAAAACCAGAGATTGCAATTAGCACAGATACCTTTCCATAAACCAAATATATAATAGTGAAGACCTACACCTTGCTCAACTAAATGGACTCAACACCATATATTCAATGCCTGGGAAGATACCTGACAAGTAAGAATCTTAAAACCCATGGATTTATATGTCTCCATAAGGAAATCAAGCGTGTGTACAGCGGCCTAAACGTAGCAGTGAAAATCCGATAAATCCCATTATCAAAATAAATTTCAAAAACAAAACACATTGCCAGTGAAATAGAGAGCAATTCTTAAATAATTCATTCAGGGCTTGTGATGCAACCTGGATTTACCACATCTACACCCAGAGCTGGGTGAGACATAAGGCTGGACACTTCGGGCTGATAGCATTGTTGAGGTTCGGTGAGCAAATGCAGACCCTTTGAAGTCACACTGCATGGTACCCATTCCATGGCTCCCAACTCTCCAGGTTTAAGGGATTCTTCCATCAGCTAAAACATGCATGGGTAACCCAGAATATGGTCCACCGTGTGATTGGGAAACGTTTTAAAATGCATCTCTGTTTTCGAACCCTGGTACACGGGTTCACCATTCCAGACGCTTTACTAACACTCTCCCCACTTGGAGAGTCAGTGCCTTTAACCTCCTGTTTGGCACAGTTTGCAATTTCTGTGCAAGATGAACAGGAATAGGGAGAACCAATGAGAGACTAGCTGTAGGTGTCTGCACGGGCAAATGGAATGCTCATTTCCCACCAGGAAGAGGAATTAACCAAAGGCTCAGCGTGACCTGCCGGAAACAGATTAGGGCCTGAAGCAATCCTGCGGTTTTGCCGCCAGCTCACAAGAAAGCGAGTTGAAGAAAGGAGCTCAGGGGCACTGTAATTCACAAACCTGCAGAGTTATGAATGACAGCTATCGTCCAAAAATGTATTGAAGTAAGTCTTCGAAGAGGACTTGAAAGCGGGGCAGAATTTCAGGAAAACGATTTCAAGGGGTAGACTGGAATTGCACTTAAAGCATAGGAAAAGAGGCAGAATGTCGACAATGATGCACTTGGCCAAAAAGGGCGTATGCGTTTTTTCCTGAATATATTCAGGAAAAAACGCATACGCCCTTTTTGGCCAACCAAGCAAGCGTGTAAAGGAAATCTGCACTACAATGAAGTCTCACTGCCCCCCGGTCAAAAGGGCCATCTGAAAAATGTGTAAAATCCAGAAAGGCAGGACAGGTCATGGAGAACAGGGAGCCTTGTTATGCTGATGGGCGGGATGTAAATTGCCAACAGCCACTCTGGAGAAGCAAATGGTGTTTCCTGAAACACGTAGGAAACAAAGCAACATAGCCTATGGCACTTCCATTTATGGACCTATAGCTTAGGGAAATTAAAATCAAAAACACACAGACACACCAATGTTGGGGATGGCTCTGTTTACAAGAACCTCGTCTACGGTACAAGTTAAATATCCGAGAAAGCAAAAAATGGATAAAGAAGAAGTGGTACGCACGTACAATGGAATATCACTCAGCAATGAAATCTACATCATCAGGTCCATAGCGGCATAATGAGTGGATTCAGGTATGATGATTCTACGAGAAATAAGTCACACAGAAAAAGAAACATCATAAGATATCACTAATACACGGAATGTAATCTTGGCGACACATGAACTGAATTACAAAACAGAACAGGGTCTCAAATTGAGAAAACCAACTTATGCTTGCTTAAGGGGAAAGGTGAGTTGGGGTGCTGCATAAAAGCAGAGATTGAAATTAGCACAGATACCGTTCCATAAGCCGAATATAAAATAGACAAGACCTACTCCTTGCTCAACGAAATGGACTCAACACCATATATTCAACGCCTGGGAAGATACCTGACAAGTAAGAATCTTAAAACCCATGGATTTATATGTCTCCATAAGGAAATCAAGCATGTGTACAGCGGGCTAAACGCAGCAGTGAAAATCCGATAAATCCAATTATCAAAATAAATTTCAAAAACAAAACACAATGCCAGTGAAATAGAGAGCAATTCTTAAATAATTCATTCAGGGCTTGTGATGCAACCAGGATTTACCACATCTACACCCAGAGCTGGGTGAGACATAAGGCTGGCCACTTCGGGCTGATAGCATTGGTGAGGTTCGGTGAGCAAACGCAGACGCTTTGAAGTCACACAGCATGGTACCCATTCCATGGGTCCCAACTCTCCAGGTTTAAGGGATTCTTCCATCAGCTAAAACATGCATGGGTAACCCAGAGTATGGTCCACCGTGTGATTGGGAAACGTTTTAAAATGCATCTCAGTTTTCGAACCCTGGTACTCGGGTTCACCATTCCAGACGCTTTACTAACACTCTCCCCACTTGGAGAGTCAGTGCCTTTAACTCCTGTTTGGCACAGTTTGCAATTTCTGCGCAAGATGAACAGGAATAGGGAGAACCAATGAGAGACTAGCTGTAGGTGTCTGCACGGGCAAATGGAATGCTCATTTCCCACCAGGAAGAGGAATTAACCAAAGGCTCAGCGTGCCCTGCCGGAAACAGATTAGGGCCTGATGCAATCCTGCGGTTTTGCGGCCAGCTCACAAGAAAGCGAGTTGAAGAAAGGAGCTCAGGGGCACTGTAATTCACAAACCTGCAGAGTTATGAATGACAGCTATCGTGCAAAAATGTATTGAAGTAAGTCTTCGAAGAGGACTTGAAAGCGGGGCAGAATTTCAGGAAAACGATTTCAGGGGGTAAACTGGAATTGCACTTAAAGCATAGGAAAAGAGGCAGAATGTCGACAATGATGCACTTGGCCAAAAAGGGCGTATGCGTTTTTTCCTGAATATATTCAGGAAAAAACGCATACGCCCTTTTTGGCCAACCAAGCAAGCGTGTAAAGGAAATCTGCACTACAATGAAGTCTCACTGCCCCCCGGTCAAAAGGGCCATCTGAAAAATGTGTAAAATCCAGAAAGGCAGGACAGGTCATGGAGAACAGGGAGCCTTGTTATGCTGATGGGCGGGATGTAAATTGCCAACAGCCACTCTGGAGAAGTGTATGGGGTTTCCTGAAACACGTAGGAAATAAAGCAACACAGCCTATGGCACTTCCACTTATGGTACTATAGGTTAGGGAAATTAAAATCAAAAGGACACAGGCACCCCAAAGTTCGGGACGACTCTGTGTACAAGAACCTCGTCTACGGTACAAGTTAAATATCCGAGAAAGCAAAAAATGGATAAAGAATTTGTGGTACACACGTACAAGGGAATAACACTCAGCAGTTAAATCTACGTCATCAGGCACTTAGCGGCATAATGAGTGGATACAGGTACGATGATTCTACGAGAAATAAATCACACAGGAAAAGAAACATCATAAGATATCACTAATACACGGAATGTAAACTTGGCTACACATGAACTGAATTACAAAACAGAACAGGGTCTCAAATTTAGAAAACCAACTTATGCTTGCTTAAGGGGAAAAGTGAGTTGGGGTGCTGCATAAAAGCAGAGATAGAAATTAGCACAGATCCCTTTCCATAAGCCAAATATGTAATAGTCAAGACCTACCCCTTGCTCAAAGAAATGGACGAAACACCTCATATTCAACGCCTAGGAATACACCTGACTAGTAAGAATCTTCAAACCCATGGATTTATATTTCTCCGTAAGACAATCAAGGGTGTGTACAGCTGCATGAACGCAGCAGAGAAATTCCGATAAATCCCATTATCAAAATGAATTACAAAAACAAAACACAATGACAGTGAAATAGAGAGCAATTCTTAAATAATTCATTCAGGGCATGTCATGCAACCTGGATTTGCCACATCTACACCCAGAGCTGAGTGAGACATAAGGTTGGACACTTCGGGCTGATAGCATTGGTGAGGTTCAATGAGCAAATGCAGACCCTTTGAAGTCATACTCCATGGTACCCATTCCATGGGTCCCAACTCTCCAGTTTTAAGGGATTTTTCCTTCAGCTAAAACATGCATGGGAATCCCACAATACAGTGCACTGTGTGACCGGGAAACATTTTCAAATGCATCTCAGTTTTCGTCCCCTTTTACTCGGGTTCACCATTCCAGACCCTTTACTAACACTCTCCCCACTTGGAGAGTCAGTGCCTTTAACCTCCTATTTGGCACAGTTTGCAATTTCTGCGCAAGATGAACAGGAATAGGGAGAACCAATGAGAGACTAGCTCTAGGTGTCTGCACTGGAAATTTAACGCTCATTTCCCACCAGGAAGAAGAATGAACCAAAGGCTCAGCATGCCGTGCCGGAACCTGATTAGGGCCTGAAGCATTCCTGCGGGTTTACGGCCAGCTCACAAGAAAGCGAGTTGAAGAAAGGAGCTCAGGGGCACTGTAATTCACAAACCTGCAGAGTTATAAATGACAGCTATCGTCCAAAAATATTTTGAAGGAAGGCTGCGAAGAGGACTGGAAAGTGGGGCAGAATTGCAGGAAAACGATTTCAGGGGGTAGACTGGAATTGCATTTAAAGCATAGGAAAAGAGGCAGAAGGTCGACAATGATGCACTTGGCCAAAAAGGGCGTATGCGTTTTTTCCTGAATATATTCAGGAAAAAACGCATACGCCCTTTTTGGCCAACCAAGCAAGCATGTTAAAGAAATCTGTACTACAAAGAAGTCTCACTGCCCCCAGGTCAAAAGGGCCATGTGAAAAAAGTGTAAAATCCAGAAAGACAGCACAGGCCATGGAGAACAGGGAGCCTTGTTATGCTGATGGGCGGGATGTAAATTGCCAACAGCCACTCTGGAGAAGTGTATGGTGTTTCCTGAAACACCTAAGAAACAAAGCAACGGAGACTACGGCACTTCCACTTATGGTCTTATAGATCACGGAAATTAAAATCAAAAACAGACAGCCACCCCAAAGTTTCAGACGGCTCTGTTTACAGGGATCTCGTCTACGGTACAAGTTAAATATCCCAGAATGTGAAAAATGGATAAAGAAGTTGTGGTACGTACGTACAATAGAATATCACTCAGCAATGAAATCTATGTCATCAGGCCCATCGTGGCATAATGAGTGGATTCAGGTACGATGATTCTAAGTGAAATAAGTCACACAGAAAATGAAACATCATAAGATATCACTAATACACGGAATGTAAACTTGGCTACACATGAACTGAATTACAAAACAGAACAGGGTCTCAAATTTAGAAAACCAACTTATGCTTGCTTAAGGGGAAATGTGAGTTGGGTTGCTGCATAAAAGCAGAGATAGAAATTAGCACAGATACCTTTCCATAAGCCAAATATGTAATAGTCAAGACCTCCTCCTTGCTCAACGAAATGGACTAAACACCACGTATTCAACGCCTAGGAATACAGCTGACTAGTAATAATCTTCAAACCCATGGGTTTATATGTCTCTGTAAGAGAATCAAGCGTGTGTACAGTGGCCTAAATGCAGCAGTGAAAATCCGATAAATCCCATTATCAAAATCAATTTCAAAAACATAACACAATGACAGTGAAATAGAGAGCAATTCTTAAATCATTCATTCAGGGCTTGTGATGCAACCTGGATTTACCACATCTACAACCAGAGCTGAGTGAGACATAAGGCTGTACACTTCGGGCTGATAGCATTGGTGAGGTTCGTTGAGAAAATGCAGGCCCTTTGAAGTCATACTTCATGGTACCCATTCCATGGGTCCCAACTCTCCAGGTTTAAGGGATTCTTTCTTCAGCTAAAACATGCATGGGAAACCCACAGTATGGTGCACCGTGTGACCAGGAAACGTTTTCAAATGCATCTCAGTTTTCGAGCCCTTTTACTCGGGTTCACGATTCAAGACCCTTTACTAATACTCTCCCCACTTAGAGAGTCAGTGCCTTTAACCTCATGTTTGGCACAGTTTGCAATTTCTGCACAAGATAAACAAGAATAGGGAGAACCAATGAGAGACTAGCTCTAGGTGTCTGCACGTTCAAATATAACGCTCATTTCCCACCAGAAAGAGGAATTTACCAAAGGATCAGCGTGCTGTGCCAGAACCAGATTAGGGCATGAAGCAATCCTGCGGGTTTGTGGCCAGCTCACAAGAAAGCGAGTAGAAGAAAGGAGCTCAGGCACACTGTCATTCACAAACCTGCAGAGTTATAAATGACAGCTATTGTCCAAAAATATATTGAAGTAAGGCTGCGTAGAGG
Source organism: Delphinapterus leucas (assembly GCF_059928025.1). NCBI lineage: Eukaryota > Metazoa > Chordata > Mammalia > Artiodactyla > Monodontidae > Delphinapterus > Delphinapterus leucas. The sequence continues at coordinate 5,702,167 of NW_028322232.1, read as the reverse complement.
ACTTGAAAGCGGGGCAGAATTGCAGGAAAACGATTTCAGGGGCAGACTGGAATTGCATTTAAAGCATAGGGAAAGAGACAGAAAGTCGACAATGATGCACATGGTCAAAAAGGGCCTATGCGTTTTTTCCTGAATATATTCAGGAAAAAAACACATACGCCCTTTTTGGTCAAACAAGCAAGCGTGTAAAGAAATCTGCATTACAATGAAGTCTCACTGCCCCCCTGTCAAAAGGGACATGTGAAAAAAGTGAAAAATCCAGAAAGGCAGGGCAGGCCATGGAGAACAGGGAGCCTTGTTATGCTGATGGGCGGGATGTAAATTGCCAACAGCCACTCTGGAGAAGTGTATGGTTTTCCTCAAACACCTAAAAAACTAAGCAACGGAGCCTACGGCACTTCAACTTATGGTTCTAGAGCTTAGGGAAATTAAAATCAAAAAGACACAGCCACCCATAAATTTTGGACGGCTCTGCTTACAAGAACCTCGTTTACGGTACAAGTGAAATATCCCAGAAAGCGAAAAATGGATAAAGAAGTTGTTGTACGTACATACAATGGAATATCACTCAGCAATGAAATCTATGTCATGAGGCCCTTCGCGGCATAATGAGTGGATTCAGGTACGATGATTCTAAGTTAACTAAGTCACACAGAAAAAGAAACACCATAAGATATCTCAAATACACGGAATGTAAACATGGCTGCAAATGAACTCAATTACAAAACAGAAAAGGGTCTCAAATTTAGAAAACCAACTTATGCTTGCTTATGGGGAAAGGTGAGTTGTGGTGCTGCATAAGACCAGAGATTGAAATTAGCACAGATACCTTTCCATAAGCAAGTATGTAATAGTCAGGACCTACTCCTTGCTCCACGAAATGGACTCAACACCCCATATTCAATGCCTAGGAATATACCTGACTAGTAAGAATCTGAAAACCCATGGATTTATATGTCTCCATAAGAGAATCAAGCATGTGTACAGCGGCATAAACGCAGCAGTGAAAATCCGATAAATCCCATTATAAAAATAAATTACAAAAACAAAACACAATGACAGTGAAATAGAGAGCAATTCTTAAATAATTCATTCAGGGCTTGTGATGCAACGTGGATTTACCACATCTACACCCCGAGCTGAGTGAGACATAAGGCTGGACACTTCGGGCTGATAGCATTGGTGACGTTCGGTGAGCCAAGGCAACCCTTTGAAGTCATACTGCATGGTACCCATTCCATGGGTCCCAACTCTCCAGGTTTAAGGGATTCTTCCTTTAGCTAAAACATGCATGGGCAACCCAGAATATGGTCCACCGTGTGACCGGGAAACCTTTTTAAATGCATCTCAGTTTTCGTCCCCTCGTACTCGGTTTTACCATTCCAGACGCTTTACTAACACTCTCCCCACTTGGAGAGTCAGTGCCTTTAACCTCCTGTTTGGCACAGTTTGGAATTTCTGCGCAAGATGAACAGGAATAGGGAGAACCAATGAGAGATTAGCTGTAGGTGTCTGCACGAACAAATTTAATGCTCATTTCCCACCAGGAAGAGGAATTAGCCAAAGGCTCAGCATGCCGTGCCGGAACCAGATTAGGGCCTGAAGCAATCCTGCGGTTTTGCGGCCAGCTCACAAGAAAGCGAGTTGAAGAAAGGAGCTCAGGGACACTGTAATTCACAAACCTGCAGAGTTATAAATGACAGCTATCGTCCAAAAATATATTGAAGTAAGGCTGCAAAGAGGACTTGAACGCGGGGCAGAATTCCAGGAATAAGATTTCAGGAGGTAGACGGGAAGTCCTCTGAAAGTATGGGAGAAGAGGCAGAACCTCGACAATGATGCACTTGGTCAAAAAGGGCATATGCGTTTCTTCCAGGGCCCTTATTAAAGAGGGTAGGAGGCTCCCAGCATGCTTCAGTGGCCAACAGAGGGCCCTCTGTCGCCAAGGAGTCATGAGCCATCAGGCAGGAGTGACCTCACATCAGAGGGCCCACCTCACAGAAGGGTAAGGAACCCAGTCAGGATCAGACTCTCACCAGAGTGCCCACATAAGCAAGGGGCTGGGAACCGGGCAGGAGTGTCCTCACACCCGTGGGGCCACATCATCGAAAGTTGAGGTACCCAGCACATGTGGCCTCAAACCAGAGGACCCACATCACCATGGGTCTCGGAGCGAGGCAGGCAGGATTAACCTCAAAACACATGGCCCATTGTATAAAAAAGGTGAAGAATCCAGCAGTTGGAACATCCCAGCTGGCGGCCCAGAGCACCGAGGCTATGGGATCCAGGCAGTGATGAACTCACAACAGAGGGCCCTCATCGTGATACTGTAAGCAACCCAGCCGTTGTAACCTCAGAGCACAAGGCCCACATCCCCATGGGGAAGGGAACCAAGCAGGAGTGTCATCGCACCAGTGGGCACACATCAGAAAATGTGGGGAGCCCAGCAGTTAGGGCCGGACGCCAGAGGGCCCTCATCACTGAGGAGAGGAGGCTCCCAGCAAGCTCCAACTGCTACCAGAAGGCCGACGTCGCCAATGCGGGGTGTGCCAGCCAGGCAGGAGTGACCTCACAGCAGAGGGCCCACCTCACAGAAGGTTGAGGAACCCAGCCAGGATCAGACTCTCACAAGAGGGCCCACATCATCAAGGGGATAGGAACCAGGCAGGAGTGTCCTCACACTAGTGGGGCCACATCATCGAAAGGCGAGGGACCCAGCATACGTGGCCTCAAACCAGAGGACACACATCACCAAGGGGCTGGGAGTGAGGCAGGCAGGAGGAGTCTCAAAACAGAGGCCCATAGAAGAAAAAAGGTGAGGAATCCCGCAGTTGTAACCTCCCAGCAGGTGGCCAGGAGCAGCGAGGCTATGGGATCCAGGCCGGAGAGAACTCACAGCAGAGGGCCCTCATCATGAAACTGAGCAACCCACGGTTGGGACCTCAGAGCAGAAGGCCCACATTCCCATGGGGTTGGGAACGTGGCAGGAGTGTACTCGAACCACAGGGCGCATATCAGAAAATATTGGGAGCCCAGGAGTTAGGGCCTGACGCCAGAGGGCCCTCATTACCGAGGGGAGGAGACACCCAGCAGGCACCAAATCCCACCAGAGGGCCGACGTCGCCAAGGCGGGGTGTGCCAGCCAGGCAGGAGTGACCTCAGAGAAGAGGGCCCACCTCACAGAAGTGTGAGGAACCCAACCAGGATCAGACTCTCACCGGAGGGCCCACATCACCAAGGGGATGGGAACCAGGCAGGAGTGTCCTCACACCAGTGGGGCCACATCAGCCAAAGGTGAGGAAACCAGCACATGTGGCCTCAAACCAGAGGACACACATCACCAAGGGGCTAGGAGTGAGGCAGGTGTCTGGAGGGGCACATTTAACTCTAATTTCCCACCAGGAAGTGGAATGAACCAAAGTCTCAGAGTGCCGTGCCGGACCCTGATTACGGCCTGAAGCAAACCTGCGGTTCTGTGGCCAGTTTTCAAGGAAACGAGTTAAGAAAGCAAATCACGGGCACTGTAATTCACAAACCTGCAGAGTTATAAATGACAGCTATTGGCAAAAATATATGGAAGTAAGTCTGCAAAGAGGACTTGAAAACGAGGCAGAATTGCAGGAATCATATTTCAGGAGGTAGATTGGAATTGCATTTAAAGCATGTGAAAAGCGGCAGATCTTTGACAGTGATGCACTTGGACAAAAGTGCGTAAACATTTTTTCCTGAATATATTCAGGAAAAAACACATATGCCCTTTTTGGCCAACCAAGCACTCGAGAAATGGAAATCCGCACTACAATGAAGTCTCATTTCCCATTCGTCAAAAGGGCCATCTGAAAAAAGTGTAAAAACCAGAAACACAGGACAGGCCATGGAGAACAGGGAGCCTTGTTATGCTGACGGGCGGAATGTAAATTGCCAACAGACACTCTGGAGATGTTTATGGTGTATCCTGAAACATCTGAAAAACAAAGCTACAGACCCTAGGGCACTTCCACTTTTGGCCCTATAGCTTAGGAAAATTAAAATCAACAAGACACAGCCAACACAAAATTTAGGGCTGCTGTGTTTACAAGAACCTTGAGTCCAGTACAAATTAAATATCCCAGAAAGAAAAAATGGATAAAGGAGTTGTGCTACTTACGTACAACGGAATATCACTCAGCAATGAAATCAATGTCATCAGGCCTGTAGCAGCAAATTGAGTGGATTTAAGTATGATGATTCTAAGAGAAATAGGTCACACAGAGAAAGATAATTATCATAAGATATCACTAATAGAGAGAGTGTAAACTTGGCTACACATAAACTGAATTCCAAAACCGAACAGAGTCTCACATTTAGATAAAAACTTATGCTTGCTTAAGGGGAAAGTTGAGTTGGGGTGCTGTATAAAACCAGAGATTGAAATTAGCACACATACCGTTCCATAAGCCAAATATGTACTAGACAAGACCTACTCTTTGCTCAAAGAAATAGACTCATCCATGGTGTATCACCTCACACCTGTTAGAATGGGCATCATCAGAAAATCTACAAACAACAAATGCTGGAAAGGGTGTGGAGATAAGGAACCCTCTTCCACTATTGTTGGGAATGTAAATTGATACCGTCACTGTGGAGAACATTATGGAGTTTCTTATAAAACTAAGAATAGAATTACCATATGATACAGCAACCCCACTACTGGGCATATACCCAGACAAAACCATAAATCAAAAAGAGACATTCACCGCAATGTTCATTGCATCACTATTTACAATATCCAGGTAATGGAAGCAACCTAAATGCCCACAGACAGACGAATGCATAAAGATGTGGTACATATATAAAATGGAATATTACTAAGCCATAAAAAGGAATGAAATTGGGTCATTTGTAGAGACGTTGATGGATCTAGAGACTGTCATACAGAGTGAAGTAAGTCAGAAAGAGAAAAACAAATCTTGTCTATTAATGCATATATGTGGAACCTAGAAAAATTGTACAGATGAACCGTTTTGCAAGGCAGAAATAGAGCAACAGATGTAGACAACAAACGTATGGACACCAAGGGGGGAAAGCTGTTGGGGGGTGATGGTGGGAGGAGTTGAGAGATTGGGATTGGCATGTATACATTTATATGTATAAAATAGATAACCAAAAAGAACCTGCTGTATAAAAAAATAAAATAAAATTCAAATTACAAAAAGTAAAACAGAAAAAATATTCTTTCCTTCACATACATGTATTTATATGAATAAATTATTTCCATGCTTATATCTGTAAATACAAAAAAGAGGAATAAAATCTACCTTGAACCAAAAACGAAAAAAAGAATAAAAAACAGAACCCACCAGTTACACAGAGGAAAACCGTATCAGGGCACTTGCTCCAGTTGTAAACAATTCTGAAGTTGGTCAGTGGTGGGGAATCATCTCCCATTCAGCCAGCAGGCCCCACGCAACAAGCGTCCTCATTGCAAAGCTGGGGGACCGTGCCGAGGCATCTGTGAGTAAACGTGGGCTGAGCCCCAGGCCAGCTGCTGCTGAAATGCTCCCACCCTTCCCAGGTAAAACACCTGAATATGTACAAGGACTTGAAAGCCTAGAGGAAGGGCCATGGAGCCACATGAGTGACAGCATGCCAGCCGACTTGGTGCCTGCAGGCCAGCCAGGATGGCCCTGTCCCTGGGTGCTCTTCTGGAAGCTTTCCATTTCCCTGCCTGAGATACCCCTGCTGTCCCGGCCCCCACTGCTTTCTTCATCACTCACCTCTGCCCAGGGAGAAATTCCAGCGGCAGGTATGGGTGACACATCCTCTTCTTTAGCAGGTGGCATCCTGGCAACTGCTGCAGAAAGTCCAGCAGAGCCCCACTCACACTGGGCCACCCACAAAGCCGTGGCCTCTCACTCCCTCCCACCAGTCCAGCCCCGAGACTGCTGACAGGGCAGAGAAAATGGCGTCAGGCACAGCTGCAGGGGCTCTTGCTGCCTGGAGCGGTGTTTATATTGATCTGAACCCAGGCACACCTGGGGAGGGCTGGCCGGCACGGTCGGGCTTCCCAGGCCAGCCAATAATCACCCCTCAGGGGCTCACAGTTGCAGAAAATGGAACTTGCTGAATCGGCCAGGTCCAAGGAACAGGTGTGGGCTCCTGAGAGTCAGGATAGACAAGGGGCTGCAGCTCTGGCTTGTTTTCTAATTATATTATCTGGCCCATGAGTGGGAGACAACTTCAAGAAAACCCTCTCCTAATGAGAGGAACCCAGGAGTCAGGGAGAGGAGGGGTGGCTGGTGGGTGGAGACAGAGGCCTGGTGCCCCGGGTGCAGTGGAAGTCTCTGGAAGACCAGGTGGAGGGAGGCCACACAGAGTGATGCCCAGGGTCACAGACCTGTCGGAGCTGCTGTTTCTTAGTTCAAGTCCTGCTCTGAGGTGCTCTGTGTCAGATCTGAGTGACAGGTGAGCTGGGAGTGCTCTGCAATGAGGGCGATATGCACGGTTCCTGTGTTCCCAGCCCTGCCATGGTACCTGCAAGGGTAGCTCTGTATCCTGGGAGGGGCCTGACCACGAGAGCCCCATGGGCTGCAGGGGAACCTGCCCAGGGAACCCCATATCCTGGTAGGGGCCTGAACACGAGAGCCCCGTGGGCTGGGGTGGGGGTGGGGTACCTGCCCAGGTGAGCTCCATATCCTGGGATTGGCCTGACCTCGAGAGCCCCATGGGCTGCTGGAGTCCTGGTAAAGGATGTCAGGACAGTCAGTGAAGCCACCGAGGATATACCTCCAGTAGTTCCTAAATCCTACACCCTGCTGGTCATTCTACCAACCACCAGGACATGGTATTCTGTATTAGTCTTCAATGATGCCTTCTTTTGTATTCTATTAGTCCCAGAGTCAGAAGAAATTTTGGCTTGTGTGTGGCAGGACTCAACATACAACTAAAACAATACTTCCGGGCCGTGTTGCCCCAAGGGTTCAAAAATTCCCACACCATCTTTGGGGAAAGCTCAGCTAAAGACCTAAAAGTTCTACCTCTGGAAAAGAAAACACTCCTTCAATATGCAGACGACATTCTGATCGCTAGCCCTACTAATTAGACCTCTGAACTACAAAGCCAATAAAGGATACAAGTTGTCCAAAAAAGGCTCAAATATCACAGACTACAGTGACCTGGCTGGGCTTCATTCTCACAGAAGGTCGGAGAAGCCCATCCCAGGAAAGGGAAGAAACAATTTATAGCCTTACCCATTTCTAAAACTAGAAGACAGCTTAGGGGTTCCTGGGGAGGCCAGTGTTTGCTGCTTCTGGATCCCTAAATACAGTCTACTAGCTGGACCTCTATATGAAACACTGAAAGGAAAAGATGATGATCCTTTTGAATAGAATGCAGAAGTGGCCTTTCAAAATGGAAAGAGCAGTCAATTCAGACCCTTGCCCTGGAACTCCCTAATTTAGCTAAACCCTTTGACCTTTACATTCCTGGTGAATGGTGAATCGCCATTGGAGTATTAGTACAAAACCTGGGACCACTTGAAATGGAACAATGCAAGAATGCGATCCAGGTAGGATAAACTAAGGTCACGAAGGGGCTTGGCCCACCGCCACATCTGGCCAAAATACTGGCAGTATCTGAAAACCTGGAAATCAGCAGCCCAAAAGGCCACCTCCCTCCTAAGGGAAAAGGACCCCACGTGGTGATCCTAAACCCCAACCATGCCCAGAAGATGCAGGGTTGGCTCCGTGGGCACACTGACCTTGAGTGAGGAGGCCCTCCAACTCCAACATCCATAGAGATAACCGGGGCAAAGGGGCACCATGATGACTCAGGTGAAGGTGTCTGCATGGGCAAATTTTACGCTCATTTCCCACCAGGAAGAGGAATTAACCAAAGGCTCAGCATGCCGTGCCAGAACCAGATCAGGGCCTGAAGCAATCCTGCGGTTTTGTGGCCAGCTCACAAGAAAGCGAGTTGAAGAAAGGAGCTCAGGGGCACTGTAATTCACAAACCAGCAGACTTATAAATGATAGCTATCGTCTAAAAATATATTGAAGGAAGGCTACGAAGAGGACTTGAAAGCGGGGCAGAATTGCAGGAAAACGATTTCAGGGGGTAGACTGGAATTGCGTTTAAAGCATAGGAAAAGAGGCAGAATGTCGACAATGATGCACTTGGCCAAAAAGGGCGTATGCGAGTTTTCCTGAATATATTCAGGAAAAAATTCATACACACTTTTTGGCCAACCAAGCAAGCATGTTAAAGAAATCTGCACTACAATGAAGTCTCACTGCCACCCAGTCAAAAGAGCCATCTGAAAAAAGTGTAAAATCCAGAAAGGCAGCACAGGCCATGGAGAAGAGGGAGCCTTGATATTCTGAAGGGAGGGATGTAAATTGCCAACAGCGACTCTGGAGAAGTGTATGGTGTTTCCTGAAACACGTAGGAAACAAAGCAACACAGCCTATGGAACTTCCACTTATGGTCCTATAGCTTAAGGAAATTAAAATCAAAATCACACAGCCACCGCAATGTTTGGGATGGCTCTCTTTAAAACAACCTCGTCTACGGTACAAGTTAAATATCCAAGAAAGCAAAAAATGGATAAAGAAGTTGTGGTACGCACGTACAATGGAATATCACTCAGCAATGAAATCTACGTCATCAGGCCCGTAGTGGCATAATGAGTGGATTCAGGTACGATGATTCTACGAGAAATAAGTCACACAGAAAAAGAAACATCATAAGATATCACTAATACACGGAATGTAAACTTGACTACACATGAACTGAATTACAAAACAGAACAGGGTCTCAAATTGAGAAAACCAACTTATGCTTGCTTATGGGGAAAGGTGAGTTGGGGTGCTACATAAAACCAGAGATGGAATTTAGCACAGATACCTTTCCATAAGCCAAATACTTAATAGACAAGACCTACACCTTGCTCAACGAAATGGACTCAACACCCCATATTCAACGCCTGGGAATATACCTGACAAGTAAGAATCTTAAAACCCATGGATTTATATGTCTCCATAAGGAAATCAAGCGTGTGTATAGCGGCCTAAACGCAGCAGTGAAAATCCGATAAATCCCATTATCAAAATAAATTTCAAAAACAAAACACAATGCCAGTGAAATAGAGAGCAATTCTTGAATAATTCATTCAGGGCTTGTGATGCAACCTGGATTCACTGCATCTACACCCAGAGCTGGGTGAGACATAAGGCTGGACACTTCGGGCGGATAGCATTGGTGAGGTTCGGTGAGCAAACGCAGACCCTTTGAAGTCATACTGCATGGTATCCTTTCCATGGGTCCCAACTCTCCAGGTTTAAGGGATTCTTCCTTCAGCTAAAACATGCATGGGAAACCCAGAGTATGGTCCACCGTGTGATTGGGAAACGTTTTCAAATGCATCTCAGTTTTCGAACCCTGGTATTCGGGTTCACCATTCCAGACGCTTTACTAACACTCTCCCCACTTGGAGAGTCAGTGCCTTTAACCTCCTGTTTGGCACAGTTTGCAATTTCTGCGCAAGATGAACAGGAATAGGGAGAACCAATGAGAGACTAGCTGTAGGTGTCTGCACGGGCAAATGGAACGCTCATTTCCCACCAGGAAGAGGAATTAACCAAAGGCTCAGCGTGCCCTGCCGGAAACAGATTAGGGCCTGAAGCAATCCTGCGGTTTTGCGGCCAGCTCACAAGAAAGCGAGTTGAAGAAAGGAGCTCAAGGGCACTGTAATTCACAAACCTGCAGAGTTATGAATGACAGCTATCGTCCAAAAATGTATTGAAGTAAGTCTTCGAAGAGAACTTGAAAGCGGGGCAGAATTTCAGGAAAACGATTTCAGGGGGTAGACTGGAATTGCACTTAAAGCATAGGAAAAGAGGCAGAATGTCGACAATGATGCACTTGGCCAAAAAGGGCGTATGCGTTTTTCCCTGAATATATTCAGGAAAAAACGCATACGCCCTTTTTGGCCAACCAAGCAAGCGTGTAAAGGAAATCTGCACTACAATGAAGTCTCACTGGCCCCTGGTCAAAAGGGCCATCTGAAAAATGTGTAAAATCCAGAAAGGCAGGACAGGTCATGGAGAACAGGGAGCCTTGTTATGCTGATGGGCGGGATGTAAATTTCCAACAGCCACTCTGGAGAATTGTATGGTGTTTCCTGAAACATGTAGGAAACGAAGCAACACAGCCTATGGCACTTCCATTTATGGACCTATAGATTAGGGAAATTAAAATCAAAAACACACAGACACACCAATGTTGGGGATGGCTCTGTTTACAAGAACCTCGTCTACGGTAGAAGTTAAATATCCGAGAATTCAAAAAACGGATAAAGAAGTTGTGGTACGCACGTACAATGGAATATAACTCAGCAATGAAATCTACGTCATCAGGCCCGTAGCGGCATAATGAGTGGATTCAGGTACGATGATTCTACGAGAAATAAGTCACACAGAAAAGGAAACATCATAAGATATCACTAATACACCGAATGTAAACTTGACTACACATGAACTGAATTACAAAATAGAACAGGGTCTCAAATTTAGAAAACCAACTTATGCTTGCTTATGGGGAAAGTTGAGTTGGGGTGCTGCATAAAACCAGAGATTGAAATTAGCACAGATACCTTTCCATAAGCCAAATATATAATAGACAAGACCTACTCCTTGCTCAACGAAATGGACTCAACACCCCATATTCAATGGCTAGGAATATACCTGACAAGTAAGAATCTTAAAACCCATGGATTTATATGTCTCCATAAGGAAATCAAGCGTGTGTACAGCGGCATAAACCCAGCAGTGAAAATCCGATAAATCCCATTATCAAAATAAATTTCAAAAACAAAACACAATGACAGTGAAAAAGAGAGCAATTCTTAAATAATTCATTCAGGGCTTGTGATGCAACCTGTATTTACCACATCTACACCCAGAGCTGGGTGAGACATAAGTCTGGACTCTTTGGGCTGATAGCACTGGTGTGGTTCGGCGAGCAAACGCAGACCCTATGAAGTCATACTGCATGGTACCCATTCCATGGGTCCCAACTCTCCAGGTTTAAGGGATTCTTCCTTCAGCTAAAACATGCATGGGAAACCCAGAGTATGGTTCACCGTGTGATTGGGAAACGTTTTCAAATGCATCTCAGTTTTCGAACCCAGGTACTCGGGTTCACCATTCCAGACGCTTTACTAACACTCTCCCCACTTGGAGAGTCAGTGCCTTTAAACTCCTGTTTGGCACAGTTTGCAATTTCTGCGCAAGATGAACAGGAATAGGGAGAACCAATGAGAGACTAGCTGTAGTTGTCTGCACGGGCAAATGGAACGCACATTTCCCACCAGGAAGAGGAATTTACCAAAGGCTCAGCGTGCCCTGCCGGAAACAGATTAGGGCCTGAAGCAATCCTGCGGTTTTGCGGCCAGATCACAAGAAAGCGAGTTGAAGAAAGGAGCTCAGGGGCACTGTAATTCACAAACCTGCAGAGTTATGAAGGACAGCTATCGTCCAAAAATGTACTGAAGTAAGTCTTCAAAGAGGACTTGAAAGCGGGGCAGAATTTCAGGAAAAAGATTTCAGGGGGCAGACTGGAATTGCACTTAAAGCACAGGAAAAGAGGCAGAATGTCGACAATGATGCACTTGGCCAAAAAGGGCATATGCGTTTTTTCCCGAATATATTCAGGAAAAAACGCATACGCCCTTTTTGGCCAACCAAGCAAGCTTGTAAAGGAAATCTGCACTACAATGAAGTCTCACTGCCCCCCGGTCAAAAGGGCCATCTGAAAAAAGTGTAAAATCCAGAAAGGCAGGACAGGTCATGGAGAACAGGGAGCCTTTTAATGCTGATGGGCGGGATGTAAATTACCAACAGCCACTCTGGAGAAGTGTATGGTGTTTCCAGAAACAGGTAAGAAACAAAGCAACACAGCCTATGGCACTTCCACTTATGGTCCTATAGGTTAGGGAAATTAAAATCAAAAACACACAGCAACCCCAAAGTTTGGGACGGCTCTGTTTACAAGAACCTCGTCTACGGTACAAGTTAAATATCGGAAAAAGCAAAAATAGATAAAGAAGAAGTGGTACGCACGTACAATGGAATATCACTCAGCAATGAAATCTACATCATCAGGTCCGTAGCGGAATAATGAGTGCATTCAGGTATGATGATTCTATGAGAAATAAGTCACACAGAAAAAGAAACATCATAAGTTATCACTAATACACGGAATGTAAACTTGGCTACACATGAACTGAATTACAAAACAGAACAGGGTCTCAAATTGAGAAAACCAACTTACGCTTGCTTATGGGGAAAGGTGAGTTGGGGTGCTGCATAAAACCAGAGATTGAAATTAGCACAGATACCGTTCCATAAGCCAAATATATAATAGACAAGACCTACTCCTTGCTCAACGAAATGGACTGAACACCCCATATTCAACGCCTGGGAAGATACGTGACAAGTAAGAATCTTAAAACCCATGGATTTATATGTCTCCATAAGGAAATCAAGCGTGTGTACAGCGGCCTCAACGCAGCAGTGAAAATCCGATAAATCCCATTATCAAAATAAATTTCAAAAACAAAACACAATGACAGTGAAATAGAGAGCAATTCTTAAAAAATTCTTTCAGGGCTTGCGATGCAACCTGGATTTACCACATCTACACCCAGAGCTGGATGAGACATAAGGCAGGACACTTCCGGCTGATAGCATGGGTGAGGTTCGGTGAGCAAACGCAGACCCTTTGAAGTCATACTGCATGGTACCCATTCCTTGGGTCCCAACTCTCCATGTTTAAGGGATTCTACCTTCAGCTAAAACATTCATGGGAAACCCAGAGTATGGTCCACCGTGTGATTGGGAAACGTTTTCAAATGCATCCCAGTTTCCGTCCCCTGGTACTCGGGTTCACCATTCCAGACGCTTTACTAACACTCTCCCCACTTGGAGAGTCAGTGCCTTTAACCTCCTGTTTGGCACAGTTTGCAATTTCTGCGCAAGATGAACAGGAATAGGGAGAACCAATGAGAGACTAGCTGTAGGTGTCTGCACGGGCAAATGGAACGCTCATTTCCCACCAGTAACAGGAATTAACCAAAGGCTCAGCGTGCCCTGCCGGAAACAGATTAGGGCCTGAAGCAATCCTGCGGTTTTGCGGCCAGCTCACAAGAAAGCGAGTTGAAGAAATGAGCTCAGGAGCACTGAAATTCAGAAACCTGCAGAGTTATGAATGACAGCTATCGTCCAAAAATGTATTGAAGTAAGTCTTCGAAGAGGACTTGAAAGCGGGGCAGAATTTCAGGAAAACGATTTCAGGGGGTAGACTGGAATTGCACTTAAAGCATAGGAAAAGAGGCAGAATGTCGACAATGATGCACTTGGCCAAAAAGGGCGTATGCGTTTTTTCCTGAATATATTCAGGAAAAAACGCATACGCCCTTTTTGGCCAACCAAGCAAGCGTGTAAAGGAAATCTGCACTACAATGAAGTCTCACTGCCCCCCAGTCAAAAGCGCCATCTGAAAAAAGTGTAAAATCCAGAAAGGCAGGACAGGTCATGGAGAACAGGGAGCCTTGTTACGCTGATGGGCGGGACGTAAATTGCCAAAAGCCACTCTGGAGAAGTGTATGGTGTGTCCTGAAACACGTAGGAAACAAAGCCACACAGCCTATGGCACTTCCACTTATGGTCCTATAGCTTAGGGAAATTAAAGTCAAAATCACACAGCCACCGCAATGTTTAGAATGGCTCTGTTTACAAGAACCTCGTCTACGGTACAAGTTAAATATCCGAGAAACCAAAAAATGGATAAAGAAGTTGTGGTACAGCACGTACAATGGAATATAACTCAGCAATGAAATCTACGTCATCAGGCCCGTAGCGGCATAATGAGTGGATTCAGGTACGAAGATTCTACGAGAAATAAGTCACACAGGAATAGAAACATCATAAGATATCACTAATACACGGAATATAACCTTGGCTACACATGAACTGTATTACAAAACAGAACAGGGTCTCAAATTTAGAAAACCAACTTATGCTTGCTTATGGGGAAAGGTGAGTTGGTGTGCTGCATAAAACCAGAGATTGCAATTAGCACAGATAGCTTTCCATAAACCAAATATATAATAGTGAAGACCTACACCTTGCTCAACTAAATGGACTCAACACCATATATTCAATGCCTGGGAAGATACCTGACAAGTAAGAATCTTAAAACCCATGGATTTATATGTCTCCATAAGGAAATCAAGCGTGTGTACAGCGGCCTAAACGTAGCAGTGAAAATCCGATAAATCCCATTATCAAAATAAATTTCAAAAACAAAACACATTGCCAGTGAAATAGAGAGCAATTCTTAAATAATTCATTCAGGGCTTGTGATGCAACCTGGATTTACCACATCTACACCCAGAGCTGGGTGAGACATAAGGCTGGACACTTCGGGCTGATAGCATTGTTGAGGTTCGGTGAGCAAATGCAGACCCTTTGAAGTCACACTGCATGGTACCCATTCCATGGCTCCCAACTCTCCAGGTTTAAGGGATTCTTCCATCAGCTAAAACATGCATGGGTAACCCAGAATATGGTCCACCGTGTGATTGGGAAACGTTTTAAAATGCATCTCTGTTTTCAAACCCTGGTACACGGGTTCACCATTCCAGACGCTTTACTAACACTCTCCCCACTTGGAGAGTCAGTGCCTTTAACCTCCTGTTTGGCACAGTTTGCAATTTCTGTGCAAGATGAACAGGAATAGGGAGAACCAATGAGAGACTAGCTGTAGGTGTCTGCACGGGCAAATGGAATGCTCATTTCCCACCAGGAAGAGGAATTAACCAAAGGCTCAGCGTGCCCTGCCGGAAACAGATTAGGGCCTGAAGCAATCCTGCGGTTTTGCGGCCAGCTCACAAGAAAGCGAGTTGAAGAAAGGAGCTCAGGGGCACTGTAATTCACAAACCTGCAGAGTTATGAATGACAGCTATCGTCCAAAAATGTATTGAAGTAAGTCTTCGAAGAGGACTTGAAAGCGGGGCAGAATTTCAGGAAAACGATTTCAAGGGGTAGACTGGAATTGCACTTAAAGCATAGGAAAAGAGGCAGAATGTCGACAATGATGCACTTGGCCAAAAAGGGCGTATGCGTTTTTTCCTGAATATATTCAGGAAAAAACGCATACGCCCTTTTTGGCCAACCAAGCAAGCGTGTAAAGGAAATCTGCACTACAATGAAGTCTCACTGCCCCCCGGTCAAAAGGGCCATCTGAAAAATGTGTAAAATCCAGAAAGGCAGGACAGGTCATGGAGAACAGGGAGCCTTGTTATGCTGATGGGCGGGATGTAAATTGCCAACAGCCACTCTGGAGAAGCAAATGGTGTTTCCTGAAACACGTAGGAAACAAAGCAACATAGCCTATGGCACTTCCATTTATGGACCTATAGCTTAGGGAAATTAAAATCAAAAACACACAGACACACCAATGTTGGGGATGGCTCTGTTTACAAGAACCTCGTCTACGGTACAAGTTAAATATCCGAGAAAGCAAAAAATGGATAAAGAAGAAGTGGTACGCACGTACAATGGAATATCACTCAGCAATGAAATCTACATCATCAGGTCCATAGCGGCATAATGAGTGGATTCAGGTATGATGATTCTACGAGAAATAAGTCACACAGAAAAAGAAACATCATAAGATATCACTAATACACGGAATGTAATCTTGGCGACACATGAACTGAATTACAAAACAGAACAGGGTCTCAAATTGAGAAAACCAACTTATGCTTGCTTAAGGGGAAAGGTGAGTTGGGGTGCTGCATAAAAGCAGAGATTGAAATTAGCACAGATACCGTTCCATAAGCCGAATATAAAATAGACAAGACCTACTCCTTGCTCAACGAAATGGACTCAACACCATATATTCAACGCCTGGGAAGATACCTGACAAGTAAGAATCTTAAAACCCATGGATTTATATGTCTCCATAAGGAAATCAAGCATGTGTACAGCGGGCTAAACGCAGCAGTGAAAATCCGATAAATCCAATTATCAAAATAAATTTCAAAAACAAAACACAATGCCAGTGAAATAGAGAGCAATTCTTAAATAATTCATTCAGGGCTTGTGATGCAACCAGGATTTACCACATCTACACCCAGAGCTGGGTGAGACATAAGGCTGGCCACTTCGGGCTGATAGCATTGGTGAGGTTCGGTGAGCAAACGCAGACGCTTTGAAGTCACACAGCATGGTACCCATTCCATGGGTCCCAACTCTCCAGGTTTAAGGGATTCTTCCATCAGCTAAAACATGCATGGGTAACCCAGAGTATGGTCCACCGTGTGATTGGGAAACGTTTTAAAATGCATCTCAGTTTTCGAACCCTGGTACTCGGGTTCACCATTCCAGACGCTTTACTAACACTCTCCCCACTTGGAGAGTCAGTGCCTTTAACTCCTGTTTGGCACAGTTTGCAATTTCTGCGCAAGATGAACAGGAATAGGGAGAACCAATGAGAGACTAGCTGTAGGTGTCTGCACGGGCAAATGGAATGCTCATTTCCCACCAGGAAGAGGAATTAACCAAAGGCTCAGCATGACCTGCCGGAAACAGATTAGGGCCTGATGCAATCCTGCGGTTTTGCGGCCAGCTCACAAGAAAGCGAGTTGAAGAAAGGAGCTCAGGGGCACTGTAATTCACAAACCTGCAGAGTTATGAATGACAGCTATCGTGCAAAAATGTATTGAAGTAAGTCTTCGAAGAGGACTTGAAAGCGGGGCAGAATTTCAGGAAAACAATTTCAGGGGGTAAACTGGAATTGCACTTAAAGCATAGGAAAAGAGGCAGAATGTCGACAATGATGCACTTGGCCAAAAAGGGCGTATGCGTTTTTTCCTGAATATATTCAGGAAAAAACGCATACGCCCTTTTTGGCCAACCAAGCAAGCGTGTAAAGGAAATCTGCACTACAATGAAGTCTCTCTTCCCCCCGGTCAAGAGGGCCATCTGAAAATTGTAAAATTCAGAAAGGCAGGACAGGTCATGGAGAACAGGGAGCCTTGTTATGCTGATGGTCGGGATGTAAATTGCAAACAGCCACTCTGGAGAAGTGTATGGGGTTTCCTGAAACACGTAGGAAATAAAGCAACACAGCCTATGGCACTTCCACTTATGGTACTATAGGTTAGGGAAATTAAAATCAAAAGGACACAGGCACCCCAAAGTTCGGGACGACTCTGTGTACAAGAACCTCGTCTACGGTACAAGTTAAATATCCGAGAAAGCAAAAAATGGATAAAGAATTTGTCGTACACACGTACAAGGGAATAACACTCAGCAGTTAAATCTACGTCATCAGGCACTTAGCGGCATAATGAGTGGATACAGGTACGATGATTCTACGAGAAATAAATCACACAGGAAAAGAAACATCATAAGATATCACTAATACACGGAATGTAAACTTGGCTACACATGAACTGAATTACAAAACAGAACAGGGTCTCAAATTTAGAAAACCAACTTATGCTTGCTTAAGGGGAAAAGTGAGTTGGGGTGCTGCATAAAAACAGAGATAGAAATTAGCACAGATCCCTTTCCATAAGCCAAATATGTAATAGTCAAGACCTACCCCTTGCTCAAAGAAATGGACGAAACACCTCATATTCAACGCCTAGGAATACACCTGACTAGTAAGAATCTTCAAACCCATGGATTTATATTTCTCCGTAAGACAATCAAGGGTGTGTACAGCTGCATGAACGAAGCAGAGAAATTCCGATAAATCCCATTATCAAAATGAATTACAAAAACAAAACACAATGACAGTGAAATAGAGAGCAATTCTTAAATAATTCATTCAGGGCATGTCATGCAACCTGGATTTGCCACATCTACACCCAGAGCTGAGTAAGACATAAGGTTGGACACTTCGGGCTGATAGCATTGGTGAGGTTCAATGAGCAAATGCAGACCCTTTGAAGTCATACTCCATGGTACCCATTCCATGGGTCCCAACTCTCCAGTTTTAAGGGATTTTTCCTTCAGCTAAAACATGCATGGGAATCCCACAATACAGTGCACTGTGTGACCGGGAAACATTTTCAAATGCATCTCAGTTTTCGTCCCCTTTTACTCGGGTTCACCATTCCAGACCCTTTACTAACACTCTCCCCACTTGGAGAGTCAGTGCCTTTAACCTCCTATTTGGCACAGTTTGCAATTTCTGCGCAAGATGAACAGGAATAGGGAGAACCAATGAGAGACTAGCTCTAGGTGTCTGCACTGGAAATTTAACGCTCATTTCCCACCAGGAAGAAGAATGAACCAAAGGCTCAGCATGCCGTGCCGGAACCAGATTAGGGCCTGAAGCATTCCTGCGGGTTTACGGCCAGCTCACAAGAAAGCGAGTTGAAGAAAGGAGCTCAGGGGCACTGTAATTCACAAACCTGCAGAGTTATAAATGACAGCTATCGTCCAAAAATATTTTGAAGGAAGGCTGCGAAGAGGACTGGAAAGTGGGGCAGAATTGCAGGAAAACGATTTCAGGGGGTAGACTGGAATTGCATTTAAAGCATAGGAAAAGAGGCAGAAGGTCGACAATGATGCACTTGGCCAAAAAGGGCGTATGCGTTTTTTCCTGAATATATTCAGGAAAAAACGCATACGCCCTTTTTGGCCAACCAAGCAAGCATGTTAAAGAAATCTGTACTACAAAGAAGTCTCACTGCCCCCAGGTCAAAAGGGCCATCTGAAAAAAGTGTAAAATCCAGAAAGACAGCACAGGCCATGGAGAACAGGGAGCCTTGTTATGCTGATGGGCGGGATGTAAATTGCCAACAGCCACTCTGGAGAAGTGTATGGTGTTTCCTGAAACACCTAAGAAACAAAGCAACGGAGACTACGGCACTTCCACTTATGGTCTTATAGATCACGGAAATTAAAATCAAAAACAGACAGCCACCCCAAAGTTTCAGACGGCTCTGTTTACAGGGATCTCGTCTACGGTACAAGTTAAATATCCCAGAATGTGAAAAATGGATAAAGAAGTTGTGGTACGTACGTACAATAGAATATCACTCAGCAATGAAATCTATGTCATCAGGCCCATCGTGGCATAATGAGTGGATTCAGGTACGATGATTCTAAGTGAAATAAGTCACACAGAAAATGAAACATCATAAGATATCACTAATACACGGAATGTAAACTTGGCTACACATGAACTGAATTACAAAACAGAACAGGGTCTCAAATTTAGAAAACCAACTTATGCTTGCTTAAGGGGAAATGTGAGTTGGGTTGCTGCATAAAAGCAGAGATAGAAATTAGCACAGATACCTTTCCATAAGCCAAATATGTAATAGTCAAGACCTCCTCCTTGCTCAACGAAATGGACTAAACACCACGTATTCAACGCCTAGGAATACAGCTGACTAGTAATAATCTTCAAACCCATGGGTTTATATGTCTCTGTAAGAGAATCAAGCGTGTGTACAGTGGCCTAAATGCAGCAGTGAAAATCCGATAAATCCCATTATCAAAATCAATTTCAAAAACATAACACAATGACAGTGAAATAGAGAGCAATTCTTAAATCATTCATTCAGGGCTTGTGATGCAACCTGGATTTACCACATCTACAACCAGAGCTGAGTGAGACATAAGGCTGTACACTTCGGGCTGATAGCATTGGTGAGGTTCGTTGAGAAAATGCAGGCCCTTTGAAGTCATACTTCATGGTACCCATTCCATGGGTCCCAACTCTCCAGGTTTAAGGGATTCTTTCTTCAGCTAAAACATGCATGGGAAACCCACAGTATGGTGCACCGTGTGACCAGGAAACGTTTTCAAATGCATCTCAGTTTTCGAGCCCTTTTACTCGGGTTCACGATTCAAGACCCTTTACTAATACTCTCCCCACTTAGAGAGTCAGTGCCTTTAACCTCATGTTTGGCACAGTTTGCAATTTCTGCACAAGATAAACAAGAATAGGGAGAACCAATGAGAGACTAGCTCTAGGTGTCTGCACGTTCAAATATAACGCTCATTTCCCACCAGAAAGAGGAATTTACCAAAGGATCAGCGTGCTGTGCCAGAACCAGATTAGGGCATGAAGCAATCCTGCGGGTTTGTGGCCAGCTCACAAGAAAGCGAGTAGAAGAAAGGAGCTCAGGCACACTGTCATTCACAAACCTGCAGAGTTATAAATGACAGCTATTGTCCAAAAATATATTGAAGTAAGGCTGCGTAGAGGACTTGAAAGCGGGGCAGAATTGCAGGAAAACGATTTCAGGGGCAGACTGGAATTGCATTTAAAGCATAGGGAAAGAGACAGAAAGTCGACAATGATGCACATGGTCAAAAAGGGCCTATGCGTTTTTTCCTGAATATATTCAGGAAAAAAACACATACGCCCTTTTTGGTCAAACAAGCAAGCGTGTAAAGAAATCTGCATTACAATGAAGTCTCACTGCCCCCCTGTCAAAAGGGACATGTGAAAAAAGTGAAAAATCCAGAAAGGCAGGGCAGGCCATGGAGAACAGGGAGCCTTGTTATGCTGATGGGCGGGATGTAAATTGCCAACAGCCACTCTGGAGAAGTGTATGGTTTTCCTCAAACACCTAAAAAACTAAGCAACGGAGCCTACGGCACTTCAACTTATGGTTCTAGAGCTTAGGGAAATTAAAATCAAAAAGACACAGCCACCCATAAATTTTGGACGGCTCTGCTTACAAGAACCTCGTTTACGGTACAAGTGAAATATCCCAGAAAGCGAAAAATGGATAAAGAAGTTGTTGTACGTACATACAATGGAATATCACTCAGCAATGAAATCTATGTCATGAGGCCCTTCGCGGCATAATGAGTGGATTCAGGTACGATGATTCTAAGTTAACTAAGTCACACAGAAAAAGAAACACCATAAGATATCTCAAATACACGGAATGTAAACATGGCTGCAAATGAACTCAATTACAAAACAGAAAAGGGTCTCAAATTTAGAAAACCAACTTATGCTTGCTTATGGGGAAAGGTGAGTTGTGGTGCTGCATAAGACCAGAGATTGAAATTAGCACAGATACCTTTCCATAAGCAAGTATGTAATAGTCAGGACCTACTCCTTGCTCCACGAAATGGACTCAACACCCCATATTCAATGCCTAGGAATATACCTGACTAGTAAGAATCTGAAAACCCATGGATTTATATGTCTCCATAAGAGAATCAAGCATGTGTACAGCGGCATAAACGCAGCAGTGAAAATCCGATAAATCCCATTATAAAAATAAATTACAAAAACAAAACACAATGACAGTGAAATAGAGAGCAATTCTTAAATAATTCATTCAGGGCTTGTGATGCAACGTGGATTTACCACATCTACACCCCGAGCTGAGTGAGACATAAGGCTGGACACTTCGGGCTGATAGCATTGGTGACGTTCGGTGAGCCAAGGCAACCCTTTGAAGTCATACTGCATGGTACCCATTCCATGGGTCCCAACTCTCCAGGTTTAAGGGATTCTTCCTTTAGCTAAAACATGCATGGGCAACCCAGAATATGGTCCACCGTGTGACCGGGAAACCTTTTTAAATGCATCTCAGTTTTCGTCCCCTCGTACTCGGTTTTACCATTCCAGACGCTTTACTAACACTCTCCCCACTTGGAGAGTCAGTGCCTTTAACCTCCTGTTTGGCACAGTTTGGAATTTCTGCGCAAGATGAACAGGAATAGGGAGAACCAATGAGAGATTAGCTGTAGGTGTCTGCACGAACAAATTTAATGCTCATTTCCCACCAGGAAGAGGAATTAGCCAAAGGCTCAGCATGCCGTGCCGGAACCAGATTAGGGCCTGAAGCAATCCTGCGGTTTTGCGGCCAGCTCACAAGAAAGCGAGTTGAAGAAAGGAGCTCAGGGACACTGTAATTCACAAACCTGCAGAGTTATAAATGACAGCTATCGTCCAAAAATATATTGAAGTAAGGCTGCAAAGAGGACTTGAACGCGGGGCAGAATTCCAGGAATAAGATTTCAGGAGGTAGACGGGAAGTCCTCTGAAAGTATGGGAGAAGAGGCAGAACCTCGACAATGATGCACTTGGTCAAAAAGGGCATATGCGTTTCTTCCAGGGCCCTTATTAAAGAGGGTAGGAGGCTCCCAGCATGCTTCAGTGGCCAACAGAGGGCCCTCTGTCGCCAAGGAGTCATGAGCCATCAGGCAGGAGTGACCTCACATCAGAGGGCCCACCTCACAGAAGGGTAAGGAACCCAGTCAGGATCAGACTCTCACCAGAGTGCCCACATAAGCAAGGGGCTGGGAACCGGGCAGGAGTGTCCTCACACCCGTGGGGCCACATCATCGAAAGTTGAGGTACCCAGCACATGTGGCCTCAAACCAGAGGACCCACATCACCATGGGTCTCGGAGCGAGGCAGGCAGGATTAACCTCAAAACACATGGCCCATTGTATAAAAAAGGTGAAGAATCCAGCAGTTGGAACATCCCAGCTGGCGGCCCAGAGCACCGAGGCTATGGGATCCAGGCAGTGATGAACTCACAACAGAGGGCCCTCATCGTGATACTGTAAGCAACCCAGCCGTTGTAACCTCAGAGCACAAGGCCCACATCCCCATGGGGAAGGGAACCAAGCAGGAGTGTCATCGCACCAGTGGGCACACATCAGAAAATGTGGGGAGCCCAGCAGTTAGGGCCGGACGCCAGAGGGCCCTCATCACTGAGGAGAGGAGGCTCCCAGCAAGCTCCAACTGCTACCAGAAGGCCGACGTCGCCAATGCGGGGTGTGCCAGCCAGGCAGGAGTGACCTCACAGCAGAGGGCCCACCTCACAGAAGGTTGAGGAACCCAGCCAGGATCAGACTCTCACAAGAGGGCCCACATCATCAAGGGGATAGGAACCAGGCAGGAGTGTCCTCACACTAGTGGGGCCACATCATCGAAAGGCGAGGGACCCAGCATACGTGGCCTCAAACCAGAGGACACACATCACCAAGGGGCTGGGAGTGAGGCAGGCAGGAGGAGTCTCAAAACAGAGGCCCATAGAAGAAAAAAGGTGAGGAATCCCGCAGTTGTAACCTCCCAGCAGGTGGCCAGGAGCAGCGAGGCTATGGGATCCAGGCCGGAGAGAACTCACAGCAGAGGGCCCTCATCATGAAACTGAGCAACCCACGGTTGGGACCTCAGAGCAGAAGGCCCACATTCCCATGGGGTTGGGAACGTGGCAGGAGTGTACTCGAACCACAGGGCGCATATCAGAAAATATTGGGAGCCCAGGAGTTAGGGCCTGACGCCAGAGGGCCCTCATTACCGAGGGGAGGAGACACCCAGCAGGCACCAAATCCCACCAGAGGGCCGACGTCGCCAAGGCGGGGTGTGCCAGCCAGGCAGGAGTGACCTCAGAGAAGAGGGCCCACCTCACAGAAGTGTGAGGAACCCAACCAGGATCAGACTCTCACCGGAGGGCCCACATCACCAAGGGGATGGGAACCAGGCAGGAGTGTCCTCACACCAGTGGGGCCACATCAGCCAAAGGTGAGGAAACCAGCACATGTGGCCTCAAACCAGAGGACACACATCACCAAGGGGCTAGGAGTGAGGCAGGTGTCTGGAGGGGCACATTTAACTCTAATTTCCCACCAGGAAGTGGAATGAACCAAAGTCTCAGAGTGCCGTGCCGGACCCTGATTACGGCCTGAAGCAAACCTGCGGTTCTGTGGCCAGTTTTCAAGGAAACGAGTTAAGAAAGCAAATCACGGGCACTGTAATTCACAAACCTGCAGAGTTATAAATGACAGCTATTGGCAAAAATATATGGAAGTAAGTCTGCAAAGAGGACTTGAAAACGAGGCAGAATTGCAGGAATCATATTTCAGGAGGTAGATTGGAATTGCATTTAAAGCATGTGAAAAGCGGCAGATCTTTGACAGTGATGCACTTGGACAAAAGTGCGTAAACATTTTTTCCTGAATATATTCAGGAAAAAACACATATGCCCTTTTTGGCCAACCAAGCACTCGAGAAATGGAAATCCGCACTACAATGAAGTCTCATTTCCCATTCGTCAAAAGGGCCATCTGAAAAAAGTGTAAAAACCAGAAACACAGGACAGGCCATGGAGAACAGGGAGCCTTGTTATGCTGACGGGCGGAATGTAAATTGCCAACAGACACTCTGGAGATGTTTATGGTGTATCCTGAAACATCTGAAAAACAAAGCTACAGACCCTAGGGCACTTCCACTTTTGGCCCTATAGCTTAGGAAAATTAAAATCAACAAGACACAGCCAACACAAAATTTAGGGCTGCTGTGTTTACAAGAACCTTGAGTCCAGTACAAATTAAATATCCCAGAAAGAAAAAATGGATAAAGGAGTTGTGCTACTTACGTACAACGGAATATCACTCAGCAATGAAATCAATGTCATCAGGCCTGTAGCAGCAAATTGAGTGGATTTAAGTATGATGATTCTAAGAGAAATAGGTCACACAGAGAAAGATAATTATCATAAGATATCACTAATAGAGAGAGTGTAAACTTGGCTACACATAAACTGAATTCCAAAACCGAACAGAGTCTCACATTTAGATAAAAACTTATGCTTGCTTAAGGGGAAAGTTGAGTTGGGGTGCTGTATAAAACCAGAGATTGAAATTAGCACACATACCGTTCCATAAGCCAAATATGTACTAGACAAGACCTACTCTTTGCTCAAAGAAATAGACTCATCCATGGTGTATCACCTCACACCTGTTAGAATGGGCATCATCAGAAAATCTACAAACAACAAATGCTGGAAAGGGTGTGGAGATAAGGAACCCTCTTCCACTATTGTTGGGAATGTAAATTGATACCGTCACTGTGGAGAACATTATGGAGTTTCTTATAAAACTAAGAATAGAATTACCATATGATACAGCAACCCCACTACTGGGCATATACCCAGACAAAACCATAAATCAAAAAGAGACATTCACCGCAATGTTCATTGCATCACTATTTACAATATCCAGGTAATGGAAGCAACCTAAATGCCCACAGACAGACGAATGCATAAAGATGTGGTACATATATAAAATGGAATATTACTAAGCCATAAAAAGGAATGAAATTGGGTCATTTGTAGAGACGTTGATGGATCTAGAGACTGTCATGCAGAGTGAAGTAAGTCAGAAAGAGAAAAACAAATCTTGTCTATTAATGCATATATGTGGAACCTAGAAAAATTGTACAGATGAACCGTTTTGCAAGGCAGAAATAGAGCAACAGATGTAGACAACAAACGTATGGACACCAAGGGGGGAAAGCTGTTGGGGGGTGATGGTGGGAGGAGTTGAGAGATTGGGATTGGCATGTATACATTTATATGTATAAAATAGATAACCAAAAAGAACCTGCTGTATAAAAAAATAAAATAAAATTCAAATTACAAAAAGTAAAACAGAAAAAATATTCTTTCCTTCACATACATGTATTTATATGAATAAATTATTTCCATGCTTATATCTGTAAATACAAAAAAGAGGAATAAAATCTACCTTGAACCAAAAACGAAAAAAAGAATAAAAAACAGAACCCACCAGTTACACAGAGGAAAACCGTATCAGGGCACTTGCTCCAGTTGTAAACAATTCTGAAGTTGGTCAGTGGTGGGGAATCATCTCCCATTCAGCCAGCAGGCCCCACGCAACAAGCGTCCTCATTGCAAAGCTGGGGGACCGTGCCGAGGCATCTGTGAGTAAACGTGGGCTGAGCCCCAGGCCAGCTGCTGCTGAAATGCTCCCACCCTTCCCAGGTAAAACACCTGAATATGTACAAGGACTTGAAAGCCTAGAGGAAGGGCCATGGAGCCACATGAGTGACAGCATGCCAGCCGACTTGGTGCCTGCAGGCCAGCCAGGATGGCCCTGTCCCTGGGTGCTCTTCTGGAAGCTTTCCATTTCCCTGCCTGAGATACCCCTGCTGTCCCGGCCCCCACTGCTTTCTTCATCACTCACCTCTGCCCAGGGTGAAATTCCAGCGGCAGGTATGGGTGACACATGCTCTTCTTTAGCAGGTGGCATCCTGGCAACTGCTGCAGAAAGTCCAGCAGAGCCCCACTCACACTGGGCCACCCACAAAGCCGTGGCCTCTCACTCCCTCCCACCAGTCCAGCCCCGAGACTGCTGACAGGGCAGAGAAAATGGCGTCAGGCACAGCTGCAGGGGCTCTTGCTGCCTGGAGCGGTGTTTATATTGATCTGAACCCAGGCACACCTGGGGAGGGCTGGCCGGCACGGTCGGGCTTCCCAGGCCAGCCAATAATCACCCCTCAGGGGCTCACAGTTGCAGAAAATGGAACTTGCTGAATCGGCCAGGTCCAAGGAACAGGTGTGGGCTCCTGAGAGTCAGGATAGACAAGGGGCTGCAGCTCTGGCTTGTTTTCTAATTATATTATCTGGCCCATGAGTGGGAGACAACTTCAAGAAAACCCTCTCCTAATGAGAGGAACCCAGGAGTCAGGGAGAGGAGGGGTGGCTGGTGGGTGGAGACAGAGGCCTGGTGCCCCGGGTGCAGTGGAAGTCTCTGGAAGACCAGGTGGAGGGAGGCCACACAGAGTGATGCCCAGGGTCACAGACCTGTCGGAGCTGCTGTTTGTTAGTTCAAGTCCTGCTCTGAGGTGCTCTGTGTCAGATCTGAGTGACAGGTGAGCTGGGAGTGCTCTGCAATGAGGGCGATATGCACGGTTCCTGTGTTCCCAGCCCTGCCATGGTACCTGCAAGGGTAGCTCTGTATCCTGGGAGGGGCCTGACCACGAGAGCCCCATGGGCTGCAGGGGAACCTGCCCAGGGAACCCCATATCCTGGGAGGGGCCTGAACACGAGAGCCCCGTGGGCTGGGGTGGGGGTGGGGTACCTGCCCAGGTGAGCTCCATATCCTGGGATTGGCCTGACCTCGAGAGCCCCATGGGCTGCTGGAGTCCTGGTAAAGGATGTCAGGACAGTCAGTGAAGCCACCGAGGATATACCTCCAGTAGTTCCTAAATCCTACACCCTGCTGGTCATTCTACCAACCACCAGGACATGGTATTCTGTATTAGTCTTCAATGATGCCTTCTTTTGTATTCTATTAGTCCCAGAGTCACAAGAAATTTTGGCTTGTGAATGGCAGGACTCAACATACAACTAAAACAATACTTCCGGGCCGTGTTGCCCCAAGGGTTCAAAAATTCCCACACCATCTTTGGGGAAAGCTCAGCTAAAGACCTAAAAGTTCTACCTCTGGAAAAGGAAACACTCCTTCAATATGCAGATGACATTCTGATCACCAGCCCTACTAAGGAGACCTCTGAACTACCAAGCCAATAAAGGATACAAGTTGTCCAAGAAAAAGCTCAAATATCACAGACTACGGTGACCTGCCTGGGCTTCATTCTCACAGAAGGTCGGAGAAGCCCATCCCAGGAAAGGGAAGAAACAATTTACAGCCTTACCCATTTCTGAAACTAGAAGACAGCCTAGGGGTTCCTGGGGAGGCCAGGGTTTGCTGCTTCTGGATCCCTAACTACAGTCTACTAGCTGGGCTTCTATATGAAACACTGAAAGGAAGAGATGATGATCCTTTTGAATAGAATGCAGAAGTGGCCTTTCAAGAATGGAAAGAGCAGTCAATTCAGACCCTTGCCCTGGAACTCCCTAATTTAGCTAAACCCTTTGACCTTTACATTCCTGGTGAACGGTGAATCGCCATTGGAGTATTAGTGCAAAACCTGGGACCACTTGAAATGGAACAATGCAAGAATGTGATCCAGGTAGGATAAACTACGGTCACCAAGGGGCTTGGCCACCGCCACATCTGGCCAAGATACTGGCAGTATCTGACAACCTGGAAATCAGCAGCCCAAAAGGCCACCTCCCTCCTCAGGGAAAAGGACCCCACGTGGTGATCCTAACACCCAACCATGCCCTGAAGTTGCAGGGTTGGCTCCGTGGGCACACTGACCTTGAGTGAGGAGGCCCTCCAACTCCAACCTCCATAGAGATAACCGGGGCAAAGGGGCACCATGACGACTCATGTGAAGGTGTCTGCACGGGCAAATTTAACGCTCATTTCCCACCAGGAAGAAGAATTAACCAAAGGCTCAGCATGCCGTGCCGGAACCTGATTAGGGCCTGAAGCAATCCTGTGGGTTTGCGGCCAGCTCACAAGAAAGCGAGTTGAAGAAAGGAGCTCAGGGGCACTGTAATTCACAAACCTGCAGAGTTATAAATGACAGTTATCGTCCAAAAATATATTGAAGGAAGGCTGTGAAGAGGACTTTTAAGCGGGGCAGAATTGCAGGAAAACGATTTCAGGGAGTAGACTGGAATTGCATTTAAAGCATAGGAAAAGAGGCAGAATGTCGACAATGATTCAGTTGGCCAGAAAGGGCGTATGCGTTTTTTCCTGAATATATTCAGGAAAAAACGCATACGCCCTTTTTGGCCAACCAAGCAAGCATGTTAAACAAATCTGCACTACAATGAAGTCTCACTGCCCCCCGGTCAAAAGCGCAATCTGAAAAAAGTGTAAAATCCAGAAAGACAGCACAGGCCATGGAGAACATGGAGCCTTGTTATGCTGATGGGCGAGATGTAAATTGCCAACAGCCACTCTGGAGAAGTGTATTGTGTTTCCTGAAACACCTAAAAAACTAAGCAACGGAGCCTATGGCACTTCCACTTATGGTCCTATAGCTTAGGGAAATTAAAATCAAAAACACAGAGCCACCCCAAAGTTTTGGACGGCTCTGTTTACAAGAACCTCGTCTACGGTACAAGTTAAATATCCCAGAATGTGAAAAATGGATAAAGAAGTTGTGGTAGGTACGTAAAATGGAATCTCACTCAGCAATGAAATCTATGTCATCAGGCCCGTCGTGGCATAATGAGTGGATTCAGGTACGATGATTCTAAGTGAAATAAGTCACACAGAAAATGAAACATCATAAGATATCACTAATACACGGAATGTAAACTTGGCTACACATGAACTGAATTACAAAACAGAACAGGGTCTCAAATTTAGAAAACCAACTTATGCTTGCTTAAGGGGAAAGGTGAGTTGGGGTGCTGCATAAAACCAGAGATAGAAATTAGCACAGATACCTTTCCATAAGCCAAATATGTAATAGTCAAGACCTAGCCCTTGCTCAACGAAATGGACTAAACACCCCATATTCAACGCCTAGGATTACACATGACTAGTAAGAATCTTCAAACCCTTGGATTTATATGTCTCCATAAGAGACTCAAGTGTGTGTACAGCGGCATGAATGCAGCAGAGAAAATCCGATAAAACCCATTATCAAAATGAATTACAAAAACAAACACAATGACAGTGAAATAGAGAGCAATTCTTAAATAATTCATTCAGGGCTTGTGATGCAACCTGGATTTACCACATCTACACCCAGAGCTGAGTGAGACATAAGGCTGGACACTTCAGGCTGATAGCATTGGTGAGGTTCGATGAGCAAATGCAGACCCTTTGAAGTCATACTCCATGGTACCCATTCCATGGGTCCCAACTCTCCAGTTTTAAGGGATTTTTCCTTCAGCTAAAACATGCATGGGAAACCCACAGTACAGTGCACTGTGTGACCGGGAAACGTTTTCAAATGCATGTCAGTTTTCGTCCCCTTTTACTCGGGTTCACCATTCCAGACCCTTTACTAACACTCTCCCAACTTGAAGAGTCAGTGCCTTTAACCTCCTGTTTGGCACAGTTTGCAATTTCTGCGCAAGATGAACAGGAATAGGGAGAACCAATGAGAGACTAGCTGTAGGTGTCTGCACGGGCAAATGGAACGCTCATTTCCCACCAGGAAGAGGAATTAACCAAAGGCTCAGCATGCCCTGCCGGAACCAGATTAGGGCCTGAAGCATTCCTGCGGGTTTGAGGCCAACTCACAAGAAAGCGAGTTGAAGAAAGGAGCTCAGGGGCACTGTAATTCACAAACCTGCAGAGTTATAAATGACAGCTATCGTCCAAAAATATATTGAAGGAAGGCTGCGAAGAGGACTGGAAAGCGGGGCAGAATTGCAGGAAAACGATTTCAGGGGGTAGACTGGAATTGCATTTAAAGCATAGGAAAAGAGGCAGAATGTCGACAATGATGCACTTGGCCAACAAGGGCGTATGCGTTTTTTCCTGAATATATTCAGGAAAAAAACACATACGCCCTTTTTGGTCAAACAAGCAAGCGTGTAAAGAAATCTGCATTACAATGAAGTCTCACTGCCCCCCTGTCAAAAGGGACATGTGAAAAAAGTGAAAAATCCAGAAAGGCAGGGCAGGCCATGGAGAACAGGGAGCCTTGTTATGCTGATGGGCGGGATGTAAATTGCCAACAGCCACTCTGGAGAAGTGTATGGTTTTCCTCAAACACCTAAAAAACTAAGCAACGGAGCCTACGGCACTTCAACTTATGGTTCTAGAGCTTAGGGAAATTAAAATCAAAAAGACACAGCCACCCATAAATTTTGGACGGCTCTGCTTACAAGAACCTCGTTTACGGTACAAGTGAAATATCCCAGAAAGCGAAAAATGGATAAAGAAGTTGTTGTACGTACATACAATGGAATATCACTCAGCAATGAAATCTATGTCATGAGGCCCTTCGCGGCATAATGAGTGGATTCAGGTACGATGATTCTAAGTTAACTAAGTCACACAGAAAAAGAAACACCATAAGATATCTCAAATACACGGAATGTAAACATGGCTGCAAATGAACTCAATTACAAAACAGAAAAGGGTCTCAAATTTAGAAAACCAACTTATGCTTGCTTATGGGGAAAGGTGAGTTGTGGTGCTGCATAAAACCAGAGATTGAAATTAGCACAGATACCTTTCCATAAGCAAGTATGTAATAGTCAGGACCTACTCCTTGCTCCACGAAATGGACTCAACACCCCATATTCAATGCCTAGGAATATACCTGACTAGTAAGAATCTGAAAACCCATGGATTTATATGTCTCCATAAGAGAATCAAGCATGTGTACAGCGGCATAAACGCAGCAGTGAAAATCCGATAAATCCCATTATAAAAATAAATTACAAAAACAAAACACAATGACAGTGAAATAGAGAGCAATTCTTAAATAATTCATTCAGGGCTTGTGATGCAACGGGGATTTACCACATCTACACCCCGAGCTGAGTGAGACATAAGGCTGGACACTTCGGGCTCATAGCATTGGTGACGTTCGGTGAGCCAAGGCAACCCTTTGAAGTCATACTGCATGGTACCCATTCCATGGGTCCCAACTCTCCAGGTTTAAGGGATTCTTCCTTTAGCTAAAACATGCATGGGCAACCCAGAATATGGTCCACCGTGTGACCGGGAAACCTTTTTAAATGCATCTCAGTTTTCGTCCCCTCGTACTCGGTTTTACCATTCCAGACGCTTTACTAACACTCTCCCCACTTGGAGAGTCAGTGCCTTTAACCTCCTGTTTGGCACAGTTTGGAATTTCTGCGCAAGATGAACAGGAATAGGGAGAACCAATGAGAGATTAGCTGTAGGTGTCTGCACGAACAAATTTAATGCTCATTTCCCACCAGGAAGAGGAATTAGCCAAAGGCTCAGCATGCCGTGCCGGAACCAGATTAGGGCCTGAAGCAATCCTGCGGTTTTGCGGCCAGCTCACAAGAAAGCGAGTTGAAGAAAGGAGCTCAGGGACACTGTAATTCACAAACCTGCAGAGTTATAAATGACAGCTATCGTCCAAAAATATATTGAAGTAAGGCTGCAAAGAGGACTTGAACGCGGGGCAGAATTCCAGGAATAAGATTTCAGGAGGTAGACGGGAAGTCCTCTGAAAGTATGGGAGAAGAGGCAGAACCTCGACAATGATGCACTTGGTCAAAAAGGGCATATGCGTTTCTTCCAGGGCCCTTATTAAAGAGGGTAGGAGGCTCCCAGCATGCTTCAGTGGCCAACAGAGGGCCCTCTGTCGCCAAGGAGTCATGAGCCATCAGGCAGGAGTGACCTCACATCAGAGGGCCCACCTCACAGAAGGGTAAGGAACCCAGTCAGGATCAGACTCTCACCAGAGTGCCCACATAAGCAAGGGGCTGGGAACCGGGCAGGAGTGTCCTCACACCCGTGGGGCCACATCATCGAAAGTTGAGGTACTCAGCACATGTGGCCTCAAACCAGAGGACCCACATCACCATGGGTCTCGGAGCGAGGCAGGCAGGATTAACCTCAAAACACATGGCCCATTGTATAAAAAAGGTGAAGAATCCAGCAGTTGGAACATCCCAGCTGGCGGCCCAGAGCACCGAGGCTATGGGATCCAGGCAGTGATGAACTCACAACAGAGGGCCCTCATCGTGATACTGTAAGCAACCCAGCCGTTGTAACCTCAGAGCACAAGGCCCACATCCCCATGGGGAAGGGAACCAAGCAGGAGTGTCATCGCACCAGTGGGCACACATCAGAAAATGTGGGGAGCCCAGCAGTTAGGGCCGGACGCCAGAGGGCCCTCATCACTGAGGAGAGGAGGCTCCCAGCAAGCTCCAACTGCTACCAGAAGGCCGACGTCGCCAATGCGGGGTGTGCCAGCCAGGCAGGAGTGACCTCACAGCAGAGGGCCCACCTCACAGAAGGTTGAGGAACCCAGCCAGGATCAGACTCTCACAAGAGGGCCCACATCATCAAGGGGATAGGAACCAGGCAGGAGTGTCCTCACACTAGTGGGGCCACATCATCGAAAGGCGAGGGACCCAGCATACGTGGCCTCAAACCAGAGGACACACATCACCAAGGGGCTGGGAGTGAGGCAGGCAGGAGGAGTCTCAAAACAGAGGCCCATAGAAGAAAAAAGGTGAGGAATCCCGCAGTTGTAACCTCCCAGCAGGTGGCCAGGAGCAGCGAGGCTATGGGATCCAGGCCGGAGAGAACTCACAGCAGAGGGCCCTCATCATGAAACTGAGCAACCCACGGTTGGGACCTCAGAGCAGAAGGCCCACATTCCCATGGGGTTGGGAACGTGGCAGGAGTGTACTCGAACCACAGGGCGCATATCAGAAAATATTGGGAGCCCAGGAGTTAGGGCCTGACGCCAGAGGGCCCTCATTACCGAGGGGAGGAGACACCCAGCAGGCACCAAATCCCACCAGAGGGCCGACGTCGCCAAGGCGGGGTGTGCCAGCCAGGCAGGAGTGACCTCAGAGAAGAGGGCCCACCTCACAGAAGTGTGAGGAACCCAACCAGGATCAGACTCTCACCGGAGGGCCCACATCACCAAGGGGATGGGAACCAGGCAGGAGTGTCCTCACACCAGTGGGGCCACATCAGCCAAAGGTGAGGAAACCAGCACATGTGGCCTCAAACCAGAGGACACACATCACCAAGGGGCTAGGAGTGAGGCAGGTGTCTGGAGGGGCACATTTAACTCTAATTTCCCACCAGGAAGTGGAATGAACCAAAGTCTCAGAGTGCCGTGCCGGACCCTGATTACGGCCTGAAGCAAACCTGCGGTTCTGTGGCCAGTTTTCAAGGAAACGAGTTAAGAAAGCAAATCACGGGCACTGTAATTCACAAACCTGCAGAGTTATAAATGACAGCTATTGGCAAAAATATATGGAAGTAAGTCTGCAAAGAGGACTTGAAAACGAGGCAGAATTGCAGGAATCATATTTCAGGAGGTAGATTGGAATTGCATTTAAAGCATGTGAAAAGCGGCAGATCTTTGACAGTGATGCACTTGGACAAAAGTGCGTAAACATTTTTTCCTGAATATATTCAGGAAAAAACACATATGCCCTTTTTGGCCAACCAAGCACTCGAGAAATGGAAATCCGCACTACAATGAAGTCTCATTTCCCATTCGTCAAAAGGGCCATCTGAAAAAAGTGTAAAAACCAGAAACACAGGACAGGCCATGGAGAACAGGGAGCCTTGTTATGCTGACGGGCGGAATGTAAATTGCCAACAGACACTCTGGAGATGTTTATGGTGTATCCTGAAACATCTGAAAAACAAAGCTACAGACCCTAGGGCACTTCCACTTTTGGCCCTATAGCTTAGGAAAATTAAAATCAACAAGACACAGCCAACACAAAATTTAGGGCTGCTGTGTTTACAAGAACCTTGAGTCCAGTACAAATTAAATATCCCAGAAAGAAAAAATGGATAAAGGAGTTGTGCTACTTACGTACAACGGAATATCACTCAGCAATGAAATCAATGTCATCAGGCCTGTAGCAGCAAATTGAGTGGATTTAAGTATGATGATTCTAAGAGAAATAGGTCACACAGAGAAAGATAATTATCATAAGATATCACTAATAGAGAGAGTGTAAACTTGGCTACACATAAACTGAATTCCAAAACCGAACAGAGTCTCACATTTAGATAAAAACTTATGCTTGCTTAAGGGGAAAGTTGAGTTGGGGTGCTGTATAAAACCAGAGATTGAAATTAGCACACATACCGTTCCATAAGCCAAATATGTACTAGACAAGACCTACTCTTTGCTCAAAGAAATAGACTCATCCATGGTGTATCACCTCACACCTGTTAGAATGGGCATCATCAGAAAATCTACAAACAACAAATGCTGGAAAGGGTGTGGAGATAAGGAACCCTCTTCCACTATTGTTGGGAATGTAAATTGATACCGTCACTGTGGAGAACATTATGGAGTTTCTTATAAAACTAAGAATAGAATTACCATATGATACAGCAACCCCACTACTGGGCATATACCCAGACAAAACCATAAATCAAAAAGAGACATTCACCGCAATGTTCATTGCATCACTATTTACAATATCCAGGTAATGGAAGCAACCTAAATGCCCACAGACAGACGAATGCATAAAGATGTGGTACATATATAAAATGGAATATTACTAAGCCATAAAAAGGAATGAAATTGGGTCATTTGTAGAGACGTTGATGGATCTAGAGACTGTCATACAGAGTGAAGTAAGTCAGAAAGAGAAAAACAAATCTTGTCTATTAATGCATATATGTGGAACCTAGAAAAATTGTACAGATGAACCGTTTTGCAAGGCAGAAATAGAGCAACAGATGTAGACAACAAACGTATGGACACCAAGGGGGGAAAGCTGTTGGGGGGTGATGGTGGGAGGAGTTGAGAGATTGGGATTGGCATGTATACATTTATATGTATAAAATAGATAACCAAAAAGAACCTGCTGTATAAAAAAATAAAATAAAATTCAAATTACAAAAAGTAAAACAGAAAAAATATTCTTTCCTTCACATACATGTATTTATATGAATAAATTATTTCCATGCTTATATCTGTAAATACAAAAAAGAGGAATAAAATCTACCTTGAACCAAAAACGAAAAAAAGAATAAAAAACAGAACCCACCAGTTACACAGAGGAAAACCGTATCAGGGCACTTGCTCCAGTTGTAAACAATTCTGAAGTTGGTCAGTGGTGGGGAATCATCTCCCATTCAGCCAGCAGGCCCCACGCAACAAGCGTCCTCATTGCAAAGCTGGGGGACCGTGCCGAGGCATCTGTGAGTAAACGTGGGCTGAGCCCCAGGCCAGCTGCTGCTGAAATGCTCCCACCCTTCCCAGGTAAAACACCTGAATATGTACAAGGACTTGAAAGCCTAGAGGAAGGGCCATGGAGCCACATGAGTGACAGCATGCCAGCCGACTTGGTGCCTGCAGGCCAGCCAGGATGGCCCTGTCCCTGGGTGCTCTTCTGGAAGCTTTCCATTTCCCTGCCTGAGATACCCCTGCTGTCCCGGCCCCCACTGCTTTCTTCATCACTCACCTCTGCCCAGGGTGAAATTCCAGCGGCAGGTATGGGTGACACATGCTCTTCTTTAGCAGGTGGCATCCTGGCAACTGCTGCAGAAAGTCCAGCAGAGCCCCACTCACACTGGGCCACCCACAAAGCGGTGGCCTCTCACTCCCTCCCACCAGTCCAGCCCCGAGACTGCTGACAGGGCAGAGAAAATGGCGTCAGGCACAGCTGCAGGGGCTCTTGCTGCCTGGAGCGGTGTTTATATTGATCTGAACCCAGGCACACCTGGGGAGGGCTGGCCGGCACGGTCGGGCTTCCCAGGCCAGCCAATAATCACCCCTCAGGGGCTCACAGTTGCAGAAAATGGAACTTGCTGAATCGGCCAGGTCCAAGGAACAGGTGTGGGCTCCTGAGAGTCAGGATAGACAAGGGGCTGCAGCTCTGGCTTGTTTTCTAATTATATTATCTGGCCCATGAGTGGGAGACAACTTCAAGAAAACCCTCTCCTAATGAGAGGAACCCAGGAGTCAGGGAGAGGAGGGGTGGCTGGTGGGTGGAGACAGAGGCCTGGTGCCCCGGGTGCAGTGGAAGTCTCTGGAAGACCAGGTGGAGGGAGGCCACACAGAGTGATGCCCAGGGTCACAGACCTGTCGGAGCTGCTGTTTCTTAGTTCAAGTCCTGCTCTGAGGTGCTCTGTGTCAGATCTGAGTGACAGGTGAGCTGGGAGTGCTCTGCAATGAGGGCGATATGCACGGTTCCTGTGTTCCCAGCCCTGCCATGGTACCTGCAAGGGTAGCTCTGTATCCTGGGAGGGGCCTGACCACGAGAGCCCCATGGGCTGCAGGGGAACCTGCCCAGGGAACCCCATATCCTGGGAGGGGCCTGAACACGAGAGCCCCGTGGGCTGGGGTGGGGGTGGGGTACCTGCCCAGGTGAGCTCCATATCCTGGGATTGGCCTGACCTCGAGAGCCCCATGGGCTGCTGGAGTCCTGGTAAAGGATGTCAGGACAGTCAGTGAAGCCACCGAGGATATACCTCCAGTAGTTCCTAAATCCTACACCCTGCTGGTCATTCTACCAACCACCAGGACATGGTATTCTGTATTAGTCTTCAATGATGCCTTCTTTTGTATTCTATTAGTCCCAGAGTCACAAGAAATTTTGGCTTGTGAATGGCAGGACTCAACATGCAACTAAAACAATACTTCCGGGCCGTGTTGCCCCAAGGGTTCAAAAATTCCCACACCATCTTTGGGGAAAGCTCAGCTAAAGACCTAAAAGTTCTACCTCTGGAAAAGGAAACACTCCTTCAATATGCAGATGACATTCTGATCACCAGCCCTACTAAGGAGACCTCTGAACTACCAAGCCAATAAAGGATACAAGTTGTCCAAGAAAAAGCTCAAATATCACAGACTACGGTGACCTGCCTGGGCTTCATTCTCACAGAAGGTCGGAGAAGCCCATCCCAGGAAAGGGAAGAAACAATTTACAGCCTTACCCATTTCTGAAACTAGAAGACAGCCTAGGGGTTCCTGGGGAGGCCAGGGTTTGCTGCTTCTGGATCCCTAACTACAGTCTACTAGCTGGGCTTCTATATGAAACACTGAAAGGAAGAGATGATGATCCTTTTGAATAGAATGCAGAAGTGGCCTTTCAAGAATGGAAAGAGCAGTCAATTCAGACCCTTGCCCTGGAACTCCCTAATTTAGCTAAACCCTTTGACCTTTACATTCCTGGTGAACGGTGAATCGCCATTGGAGTATTAGTGCAAAACCTGGGACCACTTGAAATGGAACAATGCAAGAATGTGATCCAGGTAGGATAAACTACGGTCACCAAGGGGCTTGGCCACCGCCACATCTGGCCAAGATACTGGCAGTATCTGACAACCTGGAAATCAGCAGCCCAAAAGGCCACCTCCCTCCTCAGGGAAAAGGACCCCACGTGGTGATCCTAACACCCAACCATGCCCTGAAGTTGCAGGGTTGGCTCCGTGGGCACACTGACCTTGAGTGAGGAGGCCCTCCAACTCCAACCTCCATAGAGATAACCGGGGCAAAGGGGCACCATGACGACTCATGTGAAGGTGTCTGCACGGGCAAATTTAACGCTCATTTCCCACCAGGAAGAAGAATTAACCAAAGGCTCAGCATGCCGTGCCGGAACCTGATTAGGGCCTGAAGCAATCCTGTGGGTTTGCGGCCAGCTCACAAGAAAGCGAGTTGAAGAAAGGAGCTCAGGGGCACTGTAATTCACAAACCTGCAGAGTTATAAATGACAGTTATCGTCCAAAAATATATTGAAGGAAGGCTGTGAAGAGGACTTTTAAGCGGGGCAGAATTGCAGGAAAACGATTTCAGGGAGTAGACTGGAATTGCATTTAAAGCATAGGAAAAGAGGCAGAATGTCGACAATGATTCAGTTGGCCAGAAAGGGCGTATGCGTTTTTTCCTGAATATATTCAGGAAAAAACGCATACGCCCTTTTTGGCCAACCAAGCAAGCATGTTAAACAAATCTGCACTACAATGAAGTCTCACTGCCCCCCGGTCAAAAGCGCAATCTGAAAAAAGTGTAAAATCCAGAAAGACAGCACAGGCCATGGAGAACATGGAGCCTTGTTATGCTGATGGGCGAGATGTAAATTGCCAACAGCCACTCTGGAGAAGTGTATTGTGTTTCCTGAAACACCTAAAAAACTAAGCAACGGAGCCTATGGCACTTCCACTTATGGTCCTATAGCTTAGGGAAATTAAAATCAAAAACACAGAGCCACCCCAAAGTTTTGGACGGCTCTGTTTACAAGAACCTCGTCTACGGTACAAGTTAAATATCCCAGAATGTGAAAAATGGATAAAGAAGTTGTGGTAGGTACGTAAAATGGAATCTCACTCAGCAATGAAATCTATGTCATCAGGCCCGTCGTGGCATAATGAGTGGATTCAGGTACGATGATTCTAAGTGAAATAAGTCACACAGAAAATGAAACATCATAAGATATCACTAATACACGGAATGTAAACTTGGCTACACATGAACTGAATTACAAAACAGAACAGGGTCTCAAATTTAGAAAACCAACTTATGCTTGCTTAAGGGGAAAGGTGAGTTGGGATGCTGCATAAAACCAGAGATAGAAATTAGCACAGATACCTTTCCATAAGCCAAATATGTAATAGTCAAGACCTACCAGTTGCTCAACGAAATGGACTAAACACCCCATATTCAACGCCTAGGATTACACATGACTAGTAAGAATCTTCAAACCCTTGGATTTATATGTCTCCATAAGAGACTCAAGTGTGTGTACAGCGGCATGAATGCAGCAGAGAAAATCCGATAAAACCCATTATCAAAATGAATTACAAAAACAAACACAATGACAGTGAAATAGAGAGCAATTCTTAAATAATTCATTCAGGGCTTGTGATGCAACCTGGATTTACCACATCTACACCCAGAGCTGAGTGAGACATAAGGCTGGACACTTCAGGCTGATAGCATTGGTGAGGTTCGATGAGCAAATGCAGACCCTTTGAAGTCATACTCCATGGTACCCATTCCATGGGTCCCAACTCTCCAGTTTTAAGGGATTTTTCCTTCAGCTAAAACATGCATGGGAAACCCACAGTACAGTGCACTGTGTGACCGGGAAACGTTTTCAAATGCATGTCAGTTTTCGTCCCCTTTTACTCGGGTTCACCATTCCAGACCCTTTACTAACACTCTCCCAACTTGAAGAGTCAGTGCCTTTAACCTCCTGTTTGGCACAGTTTGCAATTTCTGCGCAAGATGAACAGGAATAGGGAGAACCAATGAGAGACTAGCTGTAGGTGTCTGCACGGGCAAATGGAACGCTCATTTCCCACCAGGAAGAGGAATTAACCAAAGGCTCAGCATGCCCTGCCGGAACCAGATTAGGGCCTGAAGCATTCCTGCGGGTTTGAGGCCAACTCACAAGAAAGCGAGTTGAAGAAAGGAGCTCAGGGGCACTGTAATTCACAAACCTGCAGAGTTATAAATGACAGCTATCGTCCAAAAATATATTGAAGGAAGGCTGCGAAGAGGACTGGAAAGCGGGGCAGAATTGCAGGAAAACGATTTCAGGGGGTAGACTGGAATTGCATTTAAAGCATAGGAAAAGAGGCAGAATGTCGACAATGATGCACTTGGCCAACAAGGGCGTATGCGTTTTTTCCTGAATATATTCAGGAAAAAACGCATACGCCCTTTTTGGCCAACCAAGCAAGCATGTTAAAGAAATCTGTACTACAAAGAAGTCTCACTGCCCCCAGGTCAAAAGGGCCATGTGAAAAAAGTGTAAAATCCAGAAAGACAGCACAGGCCATGGAGAACAGGGAGCCTTGTTATGCTGATGGGCGGGATGTAAATTGCCAACAGCCACTCTGGAGAAGTGTATGGTGTTTCCTGAAACACCTAAGAAACAAAGCAACGGAGACTACGGCACTTCCACTTATGGTCTTATAGATCACGGAAATTAAAATCAAAAACAGACAGCCACCCCAAAGTTTCAGACGGCTCTGTTTACAGGGATCTCGTCTACGGTACAAGTTAAATATCCCAGAATGTGAAAAATGGATAAAGAAGTTGTGGTACGTACGTACAATAGAATATCACTCAGCAATGAAATCTATGTCATCAGGCCCATCGTGGCATAATGAGTGGATTCAGGTACGATGATTCTAAGTGAAATAAGTCACACAGAAAATGAAACATCATAAGATATCACTAATACACGGAATGTAAACTTGGCTACACATGAACTGAATTACAAAACAGAACAGGGTCTCAAATTTAGAAAACCAACTTATGCTTGCTTAAGGGGAAATGTGAGTTGGGTTGCTGCATAAAAGCAGAGATAGAAATTAGCACAGATACCTTTCCATAAGCCAAATATGTAATAGTCAAGACCTCCTCCTTGCTCAACGAAATGGACTAAACACCACGTATTCAACGCCTAGGAATACAGCTGACTAGTAATAATCTTCAAACCCATGGGTTTATATGTCTCTGTAAGAGAATCAAGCGTGTGTACAGTGGCCTAAATGCAGCAGTGAAAATCCGATAAATCCCATTATCAAAATCAATTTCAAAAACATAACACAATGACAGTGAAATAGAGAGCAATTCTTAAATCATTCATTCAGGGCTTGTGATGCAACCTGGATTTACCACATCTACAACCAGAGCTGAGTGAGACATAAGGCTGTACACTTCGGGCTGATAGCATTGGTGAGGTTCGTTGAGAAAATGCAGGCCCTTTGAAGTCATACTTCATGGTACCCATTCCATGGGTCCCAACTCTCCAGGTTTAAGGGATTCTTTCTTCAGCTAAAACATGCATGGGAAACCCACAGTATGGTGCACCGTGTGACCAGGAAACGTTTTCAAATGCATCTCAGTTTTCGAGCCCTTTTACTCGGGTTCACGATTCAAGACCCTTTACTAATACTCTCCCCACTTAGAGAGTCAGTGCCTTTAACCTCATGTTTGGCACAGTTTGCAATTTCTGCACAAGATAAACAAGAATAGGGAGAACCAATGAGAGACTAGCTCTAGGTGTCTGCACGTTCAAATATAACGCTCATTTCCCACCAGAAAGAGGAATTTACCAAAGGATCAGCGTGCTGTGCCAGAACCAGATTAGGGCATGAAGCAATCCTGCGGGTTTGTGGCCAGCTCACAAGAAAGCGAGTAGAAGAAAGGAGCTCAGGCACACTGTCATTCACAAACCTGCAGAGTTATAAATGACAGCTATTGTCCAAAAATATATTGAAGTAAGGCTGCGTAGAGGACTTGAAAGCGGGGCAGAATTGCAGGAAAACGATTTCAGGGGCAGACTGGAATTGCATTTAAAGCATAGGGAAAGAGACAGAAAGTCGACAATGATGCACATGGTCAAAAAGGGCCTATGCGTTTTTTCCTGAATATATTCAGGAAAAAAACACATACGCCCTTTTTGGTCAAACAAGCAAGCGTGTAAAGAAATCTGCATTACAATGAAGTCTCACTGCCCCCCTGTCAAAAGGGACATGTGAAAAAAGTGAAAAATCCAGAAAGGCAGGGCAGGCCATGGAGAACAGGGAGCCTTGTTATGCTGATGGGCGGGATGTAAATTGCCAACAGCCACTCTGGAGAAGTGTATGGTTTTCCTCAAACACCTAAAAAACTAAGCAACGGAGCCTACGGCACTTCAACTTATGGTTCTAGAGCTTAGGGAAATTAAAATCAAAAAGACACAGCCAGCCATAAATTTTGGACGGCTCTGCTTACAAGAACCTCGTTTACGGTACAAGTGAAATATCCCAGAAAGCGAAAAATGGATAAAGAAGTTGTTGTACGTACATACAATGGAATATCACTCAGCAATGAAATCTATGTCATGAGGCCCTTCGCGGCATAATGAGTGGATTCAGGTACGATGATTCTAAGTTAACTAAGTCACACAGAAAAAGAAACACCATAAGATATCTCAAATACACGGAATGTAAACATGGCTGCAAATGAACTCAATTACAAAACAGAAAAGGGTCTCAAATTTAGAAAACCAACTTATGCTTGCTTATGGGGAAGGGTGAGTTGTGGTGCTGCATAAAACCAGAGATTGAAATTAGCACAGATACCTTTCCATAAGCAAGTATGTAATAGTCAGGACCTACTCCTTGCTCCACGAAATGGACTCAACACCCCATATTCAATGCCTAGGAATATACCTGACTAGTAAGAATCTGAAAACCCATGGATTTATATGTCTCCATAAGAGAATCAAGCATGTGTACAGCGGCATAAACGCAGCAGTGAAAATCCGATAAATCCCATTATAAAAATAAATTACAAAAACAAAACACAATGACAGTGAAATAGAGAGCAATTCTTAAATAATTCATTCAGGGCTTGTGATGCAACGGGGATTTACCACATCTACACCCCGAGCTGAGTGAGACATAAGGCTGGACACTTCGGGCTCATAGCATTGGTGACGTTCGGTGAGCCAAGGCAACCCTTTGAAGTCATACTGCATGGTACCCATTCCATGGGTCCCAACTCTCCAGGTTTAAGGGATTCTTCCTTTAGCTAAAACATGCATGGGCAACCCAGAATATGGTCCACCGTGTGACCGGGAAACCTTTTTAAATGCATCTCAGTTTTCGTCCCCTCGTACTCGGTTTTACCATTCCAGACGCTTTACTAACACTCTCCCCACTTGGAGAGTCAGTGCCTTTAACCTCCTGTTTGGCACAGTTTGGAATTTCTGCGCAAGATGAACAGGAATAGGGAGAACCAATGAGAGATTAGCTGTAGGTGTCTGCACGAACAAATTTAATGCTCATTTCCCACCAGGAAGAGGAATTAGCCAAAGGCTCAGCATGCCGTGCCGGAACCAGATTAGGGCCTGAAGCAATCCTGCGGTTTTGCGGCCAGCTCACAAGAAAGCGAGTTGAAGAAAGGAGCTCAGGGACACTGTAATTCACAAACCTGCAGAGTTATAAATGACAGCTATCGTCCAAAAATATATTGAAGTAAGGCTGCAAAGAGGACTTGAACGCGGGGCAGAATTCCAGGAATAAGATTTCAGGAGGTAGACGGGAAGTCCTCTGAAAGTATGGGAGAAGAGGCAGAACCTCGACAATGATGCACTTGGTCAAAAAGGGCATATGCGTTTCTTCCAGGGCCCTTATTAAAGAGGGTAGGAGGCTCCCAGCATGCTTCAGTGGCCAACAGAGGGCCCTCTGTCGCCAAGGAGTCATGAGCCATCAGGCAGGAGTGACCTCACATCAGAGGGCCCACCTCACAGAAGGGTAAGGAACCCAGTCAGGATCAGACTCTCACCAGAGTGCCCACATAAGCAAGGGGCTGGGAACCGGGCAGGAGTGTCCTCACACCCGTGGGGCCACATCATCGAAAGTTGAGGTACCCAGCACATGTGGCCTCAAACCAGAGGACCCACATCACCATGGGTCTCGGAGCGAGGCAGGCAGGATTAACCTCAAAACACATGGCCCATTGTATAAAAAAGGTGAAGAATCCAGCAGTTGGAACATCCCAGCTGGCGGCCCAGAGCACCGAGGCTATGGGATCCAGGCAGTGATGAACTCACAACAGAGGGCCCTCATCGTGATACTGTAAGCAACCCAGCCGTTGTAACCTCAGAGCACAAGGCCCACATCCCCATGGGGAAGGGAACCAAGCAGGAGTGTCATCGCACCAGTGGGCACACATCAGAAAATGTGGGGAGCCCAGCAGTTAGGGCCGGACGCCAGAGGGCCCTCATCACTGAGGAGAGGAGGCTCCCAGCAAGCTCCAACTGCTACCAGAAGGCCGACGTCGCCAATGCGGGGTGTGCCAGCCAGGCAGGAGTGACCTCACAGCAGAGGGCCCACCTCACAGAAGGTTGAGGAACCCAGCCAGGATCAGACTCTCACAAGAGGGCCCACATCATCAAGGGGATAGGAACCAGGCAGGAGTGTCCTCACACTAGTGGGGCCACATCATCGAAAGGCGAGGGACCCAGCATACGTGGCCTCAAACCAGAGGACACACATCACCAAGGGGCTGGGAGTGAGGCAGGCAGGAGGAGTCTCAAAACAGAGGCCCATAGAAGAAAAAAGGTGAGGAATCCCGCAGTTGTAACCTCCCAGCAGGTGGCCAGGAGCAGCGAGGCTATGGGATCCAGGCCGGAGAGAACTCACAGCAGAGGGCCCTCATCATGAAACTGTGAGCAACCCAGCCAGTGGGACCTCAGAGCAGAAGGCCCACATTCCCATGGGGTTGGGAACGTGGCAGGAGTGTACTCGCACAACTTAGCACGTATCAGAAAATGTGGGAACCCAGCAGTTATGGCCTGACGCCAGAGGGCCCTCATCACGGAGGAGAGGAGGCTACCAGCAGGCTCCAAATGCCACCAGAGGGCCGACGTCACCAATGGAACGGGAGCAAGCCAGGCAGGAGTTACCTCACAGCAGAGGGCCCACCTCACAGAAGTGTGAGGAGCCCAAACAGGATCAGACTCTAAC
Organism: Delphinapterus leucas; assembly: GCF_059928025.1. NCBI lineage: Eukaryota > Metazoa > Chordata > Mammalia > Artiodactyla > Monodontidae > Delphinapterus > Delphinapterus leucas. Next base: position 5,657,324 of record NW_028322232.1, on the reverse strand, counting down.
CAGAGCGCCCACATCACCAAGGGGATGGAAACCAGGCAGGAGTGTCCTCACACCAGTGGGGCCACATCAGCGAAAGGTGAGGAACACAGCACATGTGGCCTCAAACAAGGGGACACACATCACGAAAGGGCTGGGAGTGAGGCATGCAGGAGGAGACTCACAACAGAGCGCCCATAGAATAAAAAAGGTGAGGAACCCCGCAGTTGGAAGCTCCAAGCAGGTGGCCCAGAGCACCGAGGCTATGGGATCCATGCCGGAGTGAACTCACAGCAGAGGGCCCACATTCTGACACTGTGAGCAACCCAGCCGTTGGGACCTCAGAGCAGAAAGCCCACATCCCCATGGGGATGGGACCCTGGCTGGAGTGTACTCGCACGACAGGGCGCACATCAGAAAATGTTGGGAGCCCATGAGTTAGGGCCTGACGCCAGAGGGCCCTCATTACCGAGGGGAGGAGACACCCAGCAGGCACCAACTCCCAACTGAGGGCCCACATCGCCAAGGTGACGTGTGCCAGCCAGGCAGGAGTGACCTCACAGCAGAGGGCCCACCTCCCAGAAGTGTGAGCAGTCCAGACAGGATCAGACTCTCACCAGAGGGCCCCCATCAGCAAGGGGATGGGAACCAGGCAGGAGTGTCCTCACACCAGTGGGGCCACATCATCAAAAGATGAGGAACCCATCACATGTGGCCTCAAACCAGAGGACACACATCACCAAGGGGCTGGGAGTGAGGCAGGTGTCTGGAGGGGCACATTTAACTCTAATTTCCCACCAGGAAGTGGAATGAACCAAAGTCTCAGAGTGCCGTGCCGGACCCTGATTACGGCCTGAAGCAAACCTGCGGTTCTGTGGCCAGTTTTCAAGGAAACGAGTTAAGAAAGCAAATCACGGGCACTGTAATTCACAAACCTGCAGAGTTATAAATGACAGCTATTGGCAAAAATATATGGAAGTAAGTCTGCAAAGAGGACTTGAAAACGAGGCAGAATTGCAGGAATCATATTTCAGGAGGTAGATTGGAATTGCATTTAAAGCATGTGAAAAGCGGCAGATCTTTGACAGTGATGCACTTGGACAAAAGTGCGTAAACATTTTTACCTGAATATATTCAGGAAAAAGCACATATGCCCTTTTTGGCCAACCAAGCACTCGAGAAATGGAAATCCGCACTACAATGAAGTCTCATTTCCCATTCGTCAAAAGGGCCATCTGAAAAAAGTGTAAAAACCAGAAACACAGGACAGGCCATGGAGAACAGGGAGCCTTGTTATGCTGATGGGCGGGATGTAAATTGCCAACAGACACTCTGGAGATGTTTATGGTGTATCTTGAAACATCTGAAAAACAAAGCTACAGACCCTAGGGCACTTCCACTTTTGGCCCTATAGCTTAGGAAAATTAAAATCAACAAGACACAGCCAACACAAAATTTAGGGCTGCTGTGTTTACAAGAACCTTGAGTCCAGTACAAATTAAATATCCCAGAAAGAAAAAAATGGATAAAGGAGTTGTGCTACTTACGTACAACGGAATATCACTCAGCAATGAAATCAATGTCATCAGGCCTGTAGCAGCAAATTGAGTGGATTTAAGTATGATGATTCTAAGAGAAATAGGTCACACAGAGAAAGATAATTATCATAAGATATCACTAATAGAGAGAGTGTAAACTTGGCTACACATAAACTGAATTCCAAAACCGAACAGAGTCTCACATTTAGATAAAAACTTATGCTTGCTTAAGGGGAAAGTTGAGTTGGGGTGCTGTATAAAACCAGAGATTGAAATTAGCACAGATACCGTTCCATAAGCCAAATATGTACTAGACAAGACCTACTCTTTGCTCAAAGAAATAGACTCATCCATGGTGTATCACCTCACACCTGTTAGAATGGGCATCATCAGAAAATCTACAAACAACAAATGCTGGAAAGGGTGTGGAGATAAGGAACCCTCTTCCACTATTGTTGGGAATGTAAATTGATACAGTCACTGTGGAGAACATTATGGAGTTTCTTATAAAACTAAGAATAGAATTACCATATGATACAGCAACCCCACTACTGGGCATATACCCAGACAAAACCATAAATCAAAAAGAGACATTCACCGCAATGTTCATTGCATCACTATTTACAATATCCAGGTAATGGAAGCAACCTAAATGCCCACAGACAGACGAATGCATAAAGATGTGGTACATATATAAAATGGAATATTACTAAGCCATAAAAAGGAATGAAATTGGGTCATTTGTAGAGACGTTGATGGATCTAGAGACTGTCATACAGAGTGAAGTAAGTCAGAAATAGAAAAACAAATCTTGTCTATTAATGCATATATGTGGAACCTAGAAAAATTGTACAGATGAACCGTTTTGCAAGGCAGAAATAGAGCAACAGATGTAGACAACAAACGGATGGACACCAAGGGGGGAAAGCTGTTGGGGGGTGGTGGTGGGAGGAGTTGAGAGATTGGGATTGGCATGTATACATTTATATGTATAAAATAGATAACCAAAAAGAACCTGCTGTATAAAAAAATAAAATAAAATTCAAATTACAAAAAGTAAAACAGAAAAAATATTCTTCCCTTCACATACATGTATTTATATGAATAAATTATTTCCATGCTTATATCTGTAAATACAAAAAAGAGGAATAAAATCTACCTTGAACCAAAAACGAAAAAAAGAATAAAAAACAGAACCCACCAGTTACACAGAGGAAAACCGTATCAGGGCACGTGCTCCAGTTGTAAACAATTCTGAAGTTGGTCAGTGGTGGGGAATCATCTCCCATTCAGCCAGCAGGCCCCACGCAACAAGCGTCCTCATTGCAAAGCTGAGGGACCGTGCCGAGGCATCTGTGAGTAAACGTGGGCTGAGCCCCAGGCCAGCTGCTGCTGAAATGTTCCCACCCTTCCCAGGTAAAACACCTGAATATGTACAAGGACTTGAAAGCCTAGAGGAAGGGCCATGGAGCCACATGAGTGACAGCATGCCAGCCGACTTGGTGCCTGCAGGCCAGCCAGGATGGTCCTGGCCCTGGGTGCTCTTCTGGAAGCTTTCCATTTCCCTGCCTGAGATACCCCTGCTGTCCGGGCCCCCACTGCTTTCTTCCTCACTCACCTCTGCCCAGGGAGAAATTCCAGCGGCAGGTATGGGTGACACATCCTCTTCTTTAGCAGGTGGCATCTTGGCAACTGCTGCAGAAAGTCCAGCAGAGCCCCACTCACACTGGGCCACCCACAAAGCCGTGGCCTCTCACTCCCTCCCACCAGTCCAGCCCCAAGACTGCTGACAGGGCAGAGAAAATGGCGTCAGGCACAGCTGCAGGGGCTCTTGCTGCCTGGAGCGGTGTTTATATTGATCTGAACCCAGGCACACCTGGGGAGGGCTGGCCGGCACGGTCGGGCTTCCCAGGCCAGCCAATAATCACCACTCAGGGGCTCACAGTTGCAGAAACTGGAACTTGCTGAATCGGCCAGGTCCAAGGAACAGGTGTGGGCTCCTGAGAGTCAGGATAGACAAGGGGCTGCAGCTCTGGCTTGTTTTCTAATTATATTATCTGGCCCATGAGTGGGAGACAACTTCAAGAAAACCCTCTCCTAATGAGAGGAACCCAGGAGTCAGGGAGAGGAGGAGTGGCTGGTGGGTGGAGACAGAGGCCTGGTGCCCCGGGTGCAGTGGAAGTCTCTGGAAGACCAGGTGGAGGGAGGCCACACAGAGTGATGCTCAGGGTCACAGACCTGTCGGAGCTGCTGTTTCTTAGTTCAAGTCCTGCTCTGAGGTGCTCTGTGTCAGATCTGAGTGACAGGTGAGTTGGGAGTGCTCTGCAATGAGGGCGATATGCACGGTTCCTGTGTTCCCAGCCCTGCCATGGTACCTGCAAGGGTAGCTCTGTATCCTGGGAGGGGCCTGACCACGGGAGCCCCATGGGCTGCAGGGGAACCTGCCCAGGGAACCCCATATCCTGGGAGGGGCCTGAACACGAGAGCCCCGTGGGCTGGGGTGGGGGTGGGGTACCTGCCCAGGTGAGCTCCATATCCTGGGATTGGCCTGACCTCGAGAGCCCCATGGGCTGCTGGAGTCCTGGTAAAGGATGTCAGGACAGTCAGTGAAGCCACCGAGGATATACCTCCAGTAGTTCCTAAATCCTACACCCTGCTGGTCATTCTACCAACCACCAGGACATGGTACTCTGTATTAGTCTTCAATGATGCCTTCTTTTGTATTCTATTAGTCCCAGAGTCACAAGAAATTTTGGCTTGTGAGTGGCAGGACTCAACATACAACTAAAACAATACTTCCGGACCGTGTTGCCCCAAGGGTTCAAAAATTCCCACACCATCTTTGGGGAAAGCTCAGCTAAAGAACTAAAAGTTCTACCTCTGGAAAAGGAAACACTCCTTCAATATGCAGATGACATTCTGATCGCCAGCCCTACTAAGGAGACCTCTGAACTACCAAGCCAATAAAGGATACAAGTTGTCCAAGAAAAAGCTCAAATATCACAGACTACGGTGACCTGCCTGGGCTTCATTCTCACAGAAGGTCGGAGAAGCCCATCCCAGGAAAGGGAAGAAACAATTTACAGCCTTACCCATTTCTGAAACTAGAAGACAGCTTAGGGGTTCCTGGGGAGGCCAGGGTTTGCTGCTTCTGGATCCCTAACTACAGTCTACTAGCTGGGCCTCTATATGAAACACTGAAAGGAAAAGATGATGATCCTATTGAATAGAATGCAGAAGTGGCCTTTCACGAATGGAAAGAGCAGTCAATTCAGACCCTTGCCCTGGAACTCCCTAATTTAGCTAAACCCTTTGACCTTTACATTCCTGGTGAACGGTGAATCGCCATTGGAGTTTTAGTGCAAAACCTGGGACCACTTGAAATGGAACAATGCAAGAATGCGATCCAGGTAGGATAAACTACGGTCACCAAGGGGCTTGGCCCACCGCCACATCTGGCCAAGATACTGGCAGTATCTGAAAACCTGGAAATCAGCAGCCCAAAAGGCCACCTCCATCCTAAGGGAAAAGGACCCCACGTGGTGATCCTAACACCCAACCATGCCCTGAAGTTGCAGGGTTGGCTCCGTGGGCACACTGACCTTGAGTGAGCAGGCCCTCCAACTCCAACCTCCATAGAGATAACCGGGGCAAAGGGGCACAATGACGACTCGTGTGAAGGTGTCTGCACGGGCAAATTTAACGCTCATTTCCCACCAGGAAGAGGAATTAACCAAAGGCTCAGCATGCCGTGCCGGAACCAGATTAGGGCCTGAAGCAATCCTGCGGGTTTGCGGCCAGCTCACAAGAAAGCGCGTTGAAGAAAGGAGCTCAGGGGCACTGTAATTCAAAAACCTGCAGAGTTATAAATGACAGCTATCATCCAAAAATATATTGAAGGAAGGCTGCGAAGAGGACTTGAGAGTGAGGCAGAATTGCAGGAAAACGATTTCAGGGGGTAGACTGGAATTGCATTTAAAGCATAGGAAAAGAGGCAGAACGTCGACGATGATTCAGTTGGCCAAAAAGGGCGTATGCGTTTTTTCCTGAATACAGGAAATTTTCCTGAATTCAGGAAAAAACGCATACGCCCTTTTTGGCCAACCAAGCAAGCATGTTAAAGAAATCTGCACGACAATGAAGTCTCAATGACCCCGGTCAAAAGCGCAATCTGAAAAGGGTGTAAAATCCAGAAAGACAGCACAGGCCATGGAGAACATGGAGCCTTGTTATGCTGATGGGCGAGATGTAAATTGCCAACAGCCACTCTGGAGAAGTGTATGGTGTTTCCTGAAACACCTAAAAAACAAAGCAACGGAGCCTATAGCACTTCCACTTATGGTCCTATAGCTTAGGGAAATTAAAATCAAAAACACACAGCCACCCCAAAGTTGTGGACGGCTCTGTTTACAAGAACCTCATCTACGGTACAAGTTAAATATCCCAGAATGTGAAAAATGGATAAAGAATTTGTGGTACGTACGTAAAATGGAATCTCACTCAGCAATGAAATCTATGTCATCAGGCCCGTCGCGGCATAATGAGTGGATTCAGGTACGATGATTCTAAGTGAAATAAGTCACACAGAAAATGAAACATCATAAGATATCACTAATACATGGAATGTAAACTTGGCTACACATGAACTGAATTACAAAACAGAACAGGGTCTCAAATTTAGAAAACCAACTTATGCTTGCCTAAGGGGAAAGGTGAGTTGGGGTGCTGCATAAAAGCAGAGATAGAAATTAGCACAGATACCTTTCCATAAGCCAAATATGTAATAGTCAAGACCTAGCCCTTGCTTAGCGAAATGGACTAAACACCCCATATTCAACGCCTAGGATTACACATGACTAGTAAGAATCTTCAAACCCATGGATTTATATGTCTCTGTAAGAGACTCAAGTGTGTGTACAGCGGCATGAATGCAGCAGAGAAAATCCGATAAAATCCATTATCAAAATGAATTACAAAAACAAACACAATGACAGTGAAATAGAGAGCATTTCTTAAATAATTCATTCAGGGCTTGTGATGCAACCTGGATTTACCACATCTACACCCAGAGCTGAGTGAGACATAAGGCTGGACACTTCGGGCTGATAGCATTGGTGAGGTTTGATGAGCAAATGCAGACCCTTTGAAGTCATACTGCATGGTACCCATTCCATGGGTCCCAACTCTCCAGGTTTAAGGGATTCTTCCTTCAGCAAAAACATGCATGGGAAACCCACAGCACAGTGCACTGTGTGACCGGGAATCGTTTTCAAATGCATCTCAGTTTTCGTTCCCTTTTACTCGATTTCAGCATTCCAGACCCTTTACTAACACTCTCCCCACGTGGAGAGTCAGTGCCTTTAACCTCCTGTTTGGCACAGTTTGCAATTTCTGCGCAAGCTGAACAGGAATAGGGAGAACCAATGAGAGACTAGCTGTAGGTGTCTGCACGGGCAAATGGAACGCTCATTTCCCAGCAGGAAGAGGAATTAACCAAAGGCTCAGCATGCCGTGCTGGAACCAGATTAGGGCCTGAAGCATTCCTGTGGGTTTGCGGCCAGCTCACAAGAAAGCGAGTTGAAGAAAGGAGCTCCGGGGCACTGTAATTCCCAAACCTGCAGAGTTATAAATGACAGCTATCGTCCAAAAATATATTGAAGGAAGGCTGCGAAGAGGACTGGAAAGCGGGGCAGAATTGCAGGAAAACGATTTCAGGGGGTAGACTGGAATTGCATTTAAAGCATAGGAAAAGAGGCAGAACGTCGAAAATGATGCACTTGGCCAAAAATGGCGTATGCGTTTTTTCCTGAATATATTCAGGAAAAAACGCATACGCCCTTTTTGGCCAACCAAGCAAGCATGTTAAAGAAATCTGCACTACAAAGAAGTCTCACTGCCCCCAGGTCAAAAGGGCCATCTGAAAAAAGTGTAAAATCCAGAAAGACAGCACAGGCCATGGAGAACAGGGATCCTTGTTATGCTGATGGGCGGGATGTAAATTGCCAACAGCCACTCTGGAGAAGTGTATGGTGTTTCCTGAAACACCTAAGAAACAAAGCAACGGAGACTACGGCACTTCCACTTATGGTCTTAGAGATCACGGAAATTAAAATCAAAAACAGACAGCCACCCCAAAGTTTCAGAGGGCTCTGTTTACAGGAATCTCGTCTACGGTACAAGGTAAATATCCCAGAATGTGAAAAATGGATAAAGAAGTTGTGGTACACACATTCAATGGAATATCACTCAGCAATGAAATCTATGTCATCAGGCCCATCGTGGCATAATGAGTGGATTCAGGTACGATGATTCTAAGTGAAATAAGTCACACAGAAATTGAAACATCATAAGATATCACTAATACACGGAATGTAAACTTGGCTACACATGAACTGAATTACAAAACAGAACAGGGTCTCAAATTTAGAAAACCACCTTATGCTTGCTTAAGGGGAAAAGTGAGTTGGGGTGCTGCATAAAACCAGAGATAGAAATTAGCACAGATACCTTTCCATAAGCCAAATATGTAATAGTCAAGACCTACTACTTGCTCAACGAAATGGACTAAACACCCCTTATTCAACGCCTAGGAATACACCTGACTAGTAAGTATCTTCAAACCCATGGATTTATATATCTCCATAAGAGACTCAAGTGTGTGTACAGCGGCATGAATGCAGCAGAGAAAATCCGATAAATCCCATTATCAAAATGAATTACAAAAACAAACACAATGACAGTGAAATAGAGAGCAATTCTTAAATAATTCATTCAGGGCTTGTGATGCAAACTGGATTTACCACATCTACAACCAGAGCTGAGTGAGATATAAGGCTGTACACTTCAGGCTGATAGCATTGGTGAGGTTAGTTGAGAAAATGCAGACCCTTTGAAGTCATACTGCATGGTACCCATTCCATGGGTCCCAACTCTCCAGGTTTAAGGGAATCTTCCTTCAGCTAAAACATGCATGGGAAACCCACAGTATGGTGCACCGTGTGACCGGGAAAACTTTTCAAATGCATCTCAGTTTTCGTCCCCTTTTACTCGGGTTCACGATTGAAGACCCTTTACTAATACTCTCCCCACTTAGAGAGTCAGTGCCTTTAACCTCCTGTTTGGCACAGTTTGCAATTTCTGCGCAAGATGAACAAGAATAGGGAGAACCAATGAGAGACTAGCTCTAGGTGTCTGCACGTTCAAATATAACACTCATTTCCCACCAGGAAGAGGAATTTACCAAAGGATCAGCATGCTGTGCCGGAACCAGATTAGGGCATGAAGCAATCCTGCGGGTTTGCGGCCAGCTCACAAGAAAGCGAGTAGAAGAAAGGAGCTCAGGCGCACTGTCATTCACAAACCTGCAGAGTTATAAATGTCAGCTATTGTCCAAAAATGTATTGAAGTAAGGCTGCGTAGAGGACTTGAAAGCGGGGCAGAATTGCAGGAAAACGAGTTCAGGGGCAGACTGGAATTGCATTTAAAGCATAGGGAAAGAGACAGAAAGTCGACAATGATGCACTTGGTCAAAAAGGGCGTATGCATTTTTTCCTGAATATATTCAAGAAAAAACACATACGCCCTTTTTGGCCAAACAAGCAAGCGTGTAAAGAAATCTGCATTACAATGAAGTCTCACTGCCCCCCTGTCAAAAGGGACATCTGAAAAAAGTGAAAAATCCAGAAAGGCAGGACAGGCCATGGAGAACAGGTAGCCTTGTTATGCTGATGGGCGGGATGTAAATTGCCAACAGCCAGTCTGGGGAAGTGTATGGTGTTTCCTCAAACACCTAAAAAACTAAGCAACGGAGCCTACGGCACTTCAACTTATGGTTCTATAGCTTAGGGAAATTAAAATCAAAAAGACACAGCCACCCATAAATTTTGGACGGCTCTGCTTACAAGAACCTCATTTACGGTACAAGTGAAATATCCCAGAAAGCAAAAAATGGATAAAGAAGTTGTTGTACGTACGTACAATGGAATATCACTCAGCAATGAAATCTATGTCATGAGGTCCATCGCGGCATAATGAGTGGATTCAGGTACGATCATTCTAAGTTAACTAAGTCACACAGAAAAAGAAACACCATAAGATATCTCAAATACACGGAATGCAAACATGGCTGCACATGAACTCAATTACAAAACAGAAAAGGGTCCGAAATTTAGAAAACCAACTTATGCTTGCTTAAGGGGAAAGGTGAGTTGTGCTGCTGCATAAAACCAGAGATTGAAATTAGCACAGATACCTTTCCATAAGCAAATATGTAATAGTCAGGACCTACTCCTTGCTCCACGAAATGGACTCAACACCCCATATTCAATGCCTAGGACTATACCTGACTAGTAAGAATCTGAAAACCCATGGATTTATATTTCTCCATAAGAGAATCAAGCATGTGTACAGCGGCATAAACGCAGCAGTGAAAATCCGATAAATCCCATTATCAAAATAAATTACAAAAACAAAACACAATGACAGTGAAATAGAGAGCAATTCTTAAATAATTCATTCAGGGCTTGTGATGCAACCTGGATTTACCACATCTAAACCCCGAGCTGAGTGAGACATAAGGCTGGACACTTCGGGCTGATAGCATTGGTGACGTTTGGTGAGCAAAGGCAACCCTTTGAAGTCATACTGCATGGTACCCATTCCATGGGTCCCAACTCTCCAGGTTGGAGGGATTCTTCCTTCAGGTAAAACATGCATGGGCAACCCAGAATATGGTCCACCGTGTGACTGGGAAACCTTTTTAAATGCATCTCAGTTTTCGTCCCCTCGTACTCGGTTTTACCATTCCAGACGCTTTACTAACACTCTCTCCACTTGGAGAGTCAGTGCCTTTAACCTCCTGTTTGGCACAGTTTGGAATTTCTGCGCAAGATGAACAGGAATAGGGAGAACCAATGAGAGATTAGCTATAGGTGTCTGCACGAACAAATTTAACGCTCATTTCCCACCAGGAAGAGGAATTAGCCAAAGACTCAGCATGCTGTGCCGGAACCAGATTAGGGCCTGAAGCAATCCTGCGGTTTTGCGGCCAGCTCACAAGAAAGCGAGTTGAAGAAAGGAGCTCAGGGGCACTGTAATTCACAAACCTGCAGAGTTATAAATGACAGCTATCGTCCAAAAATATATTGAAGTTAGGCTGCAAAGAGGACTTGAACGCGGGGCAGAATTCCAGGAATACGATTTCAGGAGGTAGACGGGAAGTCCTCTGAAAGTATAGGAGAAGAGGCAGAACCCCGACAATGATGCACTTGGTCAAAAAGGGCATATGCGTTTCTACCAGAGCCCTTATTAAAGAGGGTAGGAGGCTCCCAGCATGCTTCAGTGGCCAACAGAGGGCCTACGTCGCCAAGGCGACGTGAGCCATCCAGGCAGGAGTGACCTCACATCAGAGGGCCCACCTCACAGAAGGGTAAGGAACCCAGTCAGGATCAGACTCTCACCAGAGTGCCCACATAAGCAAGGGGCTGGGAACCAGGCAGGAGTGTCCTCACACCCGTGGGGCCACATCATCGAAAGTTGAGGTACCCAGCACATGTGGCCTCAAACCAGAGGACCCACATCACCATGGGTCTCGGAGCGAGGCAGGCAGGATTAACCTCAAAACACATGGCCCATTGTATAAAAAAGGTGAGGAATCCAGCAGTTGGAACATCCCAGCAGGCGGCCCAGAGCACCGAGGCTATGGGATCCAGGCAGTGATGAACTCACAACAGAGGGCCCTCATCGTGATACTGTAAGCAACCCAGCCGTTGTAACCTCAGAGCACAAGGCCCACATCCCCATGGGGAAGGGAACCAAGCAGGAGTGTCATCGCACCAGTGGGCACACATCAGAAAATGTGGGGAGCCCAGCAGTTAGGGCCGGACGCCAGAGGGCCCTCATCACTGAGGAGAGGAGGCTCCCAGCAAGCTCCAACTGCTACCAGAAGGCCGACGTCGCCAATGCGGGGTGTGCCAGCCAGGCAGGAGTGACCTCAGAGCAGAGGGCCAACCACACAAAAGTGTGAGGAACCCAAAGAGGATCAGACTCTCACCGGAGGGCCCACATCACCAAGGGAATGGAAACCAGGCAGGAGTGTCCTCACACCAGTGGGGCCACATCACCGAAATGTGACGGACCCAGCACACGTGGCCTCAAACTACAGGACACACATCACCAAGGGGCTGGGAGTGAGGCAGGCAGGAGGAGCCTCCAAACAGAGGGCCCATAGCGTAAAAAAGGTGAGGAATCCCGCAGTTGGAACCTCCCAGCAGGTGGCCAGGAGCAGCGAGGCTATGGGATCCAGGCCTGACTGAACTCAAAACAGAGGGCCCTCATCATGAAACTGTGAGCAACCCAGCCGTTGGGACCTTAGAGCAGAAGGCCCACATTCCCATGTGGTTGGGAACCTGGCAGAAGTGTACTCGCACCACAGGGCGCACATCAGAGAATTTTGGGAGCCCAGAAGTTAGGGCCTGACGCCAGAGAGCCCTCATTACAAAGGGGAGGAGACCCCAAGCAGGCACCAACTCCCAACTGAGGGCCCATGTCGCCAAGGTGACGTGCGACAGCCAGGCAGGAGTGACCTCACAGCTGAGGGCCTACCTCAGAGAATGGTGAGGAACCCAGTTCACACCAGGGTGGCCACATCATAGAAAGGTGAGGAACCCAGCACATGTGGCCTAAACCAGAGGATCCAGATCTCCAAGGGGCTCGGAGTGAGGCAGACAGGAGTAGCCTCACAACACAGGGCCAATAGAATAAAAAAGCTGAGGAATCCTGCAGTGGGAAACTCCCAGCAGGCGGCCCAGAGCACCGAGTCTATGCGATCCAGGCCGCAGTGAACTCACAGCAGAGGGCCCACATCATGAAACTGTGAGCAACCCAGCCAGTGGGACCTCAGAGCAGAAGGCCCACATCCCCATGGGGATGGGAACCTCGCAGGAGTGTCCTCGCACAACTTAGCACGTATCAGAAAATGTGGGAACCCAGCAGTTATGGCCTGACGCCAGAGGGCCCTCATCACGGAGGAGAGGAGGCTACCAGCAGGCTCCAAATGCCACCAGAGGGCCGACGTCACCAATGGAACGGGAGCAAGCCAGGCAGGAGTTACCTCACAGCAGAGGGCCCACCTCACAGAAGTGTGAGGAGCCCAAACAGGATCAGACTCTAACCAGAGCGCCCACATCACCAAGGGGATGGAAACCAGGCAGGAGTGTCCTCACACCAGTGGGGCCACATCAGCGAAAGGTGAGGAACACAGCACATGTGGCCTCAAACAAGGGGACACACATCACGAAAGGGCTGGGAGTGAGGCATGCAGGAGGAGACTCACAACAGAGCGCCCATAGAATAAAAAAGGTGAGGAACCCCGCAGTTGGAAGCTCCAAGCAGGTGGCCCAGAGCACCGAGGCTATGGGATCCATGCCGGAGTGAACTCACAGCAGAGGGCCCACATTCTGACACTGTGAGCAACCCAGCCGTTGGGACCTCAGAGCAGAAAGCCCACATCCCCATGGGGATGGGACCCTGGCTGGAGTGTACTCGCACGACAGGGCGCACATCAGAAAATGTTGGGAGCCCATGAGTTAGGGCCTGACGCCAGAGGGCCCTCATTACCGAGGGGAGGAGACACCCAGCAGGCACCAACTCCCAACTGAGGGCCCACATCGCCAAGGTGACGTGTGCCAGCCAGGCAGGAGTGACCTCACAGCAGAGGGCCCACCTCCCAGAAGTGTGAGCAGTCCAGACAGGATCAGACTCTCACCAGAGGGCCCCCATCAGCAAGGGGATGGGAACCAGGCAGGAGTGTCCTCACACCAGTGGGGCCACATCATCAAAAGATGAGGAACCCATCACATGTGGCCTCAAACCAGAGGACACACATCACCAAGGGGCTGGGAGTGAGGCAGGTGTCTGGAGGGGCACATTTAACTCTAATTTCCCACCAGGAAGTGGAATGAACCAAAGTCTCAGAGTGCCGTGCCGGACCCTGATTACGGCCTGAAGCAAACCTGCGGTTCTGTGGCCAGTTTTCAAGGAAACGAGTTAAGAAAGCAAATCACGGGCACTGTAATTCACAAACCTGCAGAGTTATAAATGACAGCTATTGGCAAAAATATATGGAAGTAAGTCTGCAAAGAGGACTTGAAAACGAGGCAGAATTGCAGGAATCATATTTCAGGAGGTAGATTGGAATTGCATTTAAAGCATGTGAAAAGCGGCAGATCTTTGACAGTGATGCACTTGGACAAAAGTGCGTAAACATTTTTTCCTGAATATATTCAGGAAAAAGCACATATGCCCTTTTTGGCCAACCAAGCACTCGAGAAATGGAAATCCGCACTACAATGAAGTCTCATTTCCCATTCGTCAAAAGGGCCATCTGAAAAAAGTGTAAAAACCAGAAACACAGGACAGGCCATGGAGAACAGGGAGCCTTGTTATGCTGATGGGCGGGATGTAAATTGCCAACAGACACTCTGGAGATGTTTATGGTGTATCTTGAAACATCTGAAAAACAAAGCTACAGACCCTAGGGCACTTCCACTTTTGGCCCTATAGCTTAGGAAAATTAAAATCAACAAGACACAGCCAACACAAAATTTAGGGCTGCTGTGTTTACAAGAACCTTGAGTCCAGTACAAATTAAATATCCCAGAAAGAAAAAAATGGATAAAGGAGTTGTGCTACTTACGTACAACGGAATATCACTCAGCAATGAAATCAATGTCATCAGGCCTGTAGCAGCAAATTGAGTGGATTTAAGTATGATGATTCTAAGAGAAATAGGTCACACAGAGAAAGATAATTATCATAAGATATCACTAATAGAGAGAGTGTAAACTTGGCTACACATAAACTGAATTCCAAAACCGAACAGAGTCTCACATTTAGATAAAAACTTATGCTTGCTTAAGGGGAAAGTTGAGTTGGGGTGCTGTATAAAACCAGAGATAGAAATTAGCACAGATACCTTTCCATAAGCCAAATATGTACTAGACAAGACCTACTCTTTGCTCAACGAAATAGACTCATCCATGGTGTATCACCTCACACCTGTTAGAATGGGCATCATCAGAAAATCTACAAACAACAAATGCTGGAAAGGGTGTGGAGATAAGGAACCCTCTTCCACTATTGTTGGGAATGTAAATTGATACAGTCACTGTGGAGAACATTATGGAGTTTCTTATAAAACTATGAATAGAATTACCATATGATACAGCAATCCCACTACTGGGCATATACCCAGACAAAACCATAAATCAAAAAGAGACATTCACCGCAATGTTCATTGCATCACTATTTACAATATCCAGGTAATGGAAGCAACCTAAATGCCCACAGACAGACGAATGCATAAAGATGTGGTACATATATAAAATGGAATATTACTAAGCCATAAAAAGGAATGAAATTGGGTCATTTGTAGAGACGTTGATGGATCTAGAGACTGTCATACAGAGTGAAGTAAGTCAGAAATAGAAAAACAAATCTTGTCTATTAATGCATATATGTGGAACCTAGAAAAATTGTACAGATGAACCGTTTTGCAAGGCAGAAATAGAGCAACAGATGTAGACAACAAACGGATGGACACCAAGGGGGGAAAGCTGTTGGGGGGTGGTGGTGGGAGGAGTTGAGAGATTGGGATTGGCATGTATACATTTATATGTATAAAATAGATAACCAAAAAGAACCTGCTGTATAAAAAAATAAAATAAAATTCAAATTACAAAAAGTAAAACAGAAAAAATATTCTTCCCTTCACATACATGTATTTATATGAATAAATTATTTCCATGCTTATATCTGTAAATACAAAAAAGAGGAATAAAATCTACCTTGAACCAAAAACGAAAAAAAGAATAAAAAACAGAACCCACCAGTTACACAGAGGAAAACCGTATCAGGGCACTTGCTCCAGTTGTAAACAATTCTGAAGTTGGTCAGTGGTGGGGAATCATCTCCCATTCAGCCAGCAGGCCCCACGCAACAAGCGTCCTCATTGCAAAGCTGGGGGACCGTGCCGAGGCATCTGTGAGTAAACGTGGGCTGAGCCCCAGGCCAGCTGCTGCTGAAATGCTCCCACCCTTCCCAGGTAAAACACCTGAATATGTACAAGGACTTGAAAGCCTAGAGGAAGGGCCATGGAGCCACATGAGTGACAGCATGCCAGCCGACTTGGTGCCTGCAGGCCAGCCAGGATGGCCCTGTCCCTGGGTGCTCTTCTGGAAGCTTTCCATTTCCCTGCCTGAGATACCCCTGCTGTCCCGGCCCCCACTGCTTTCTTCATCACTCACCTCTGCCCAGGGTGAAATTCCAGCGGCAGGTATGGGTGACACATCCTCTTCTTTAGCAGGTGGCATCCTGGCAACTGCTGCAGAAAGTCCAGCAGAGCCCCACTCACACTGGGCCACCCACAAAGCCGTGGCCTCTCACTCCCTCCCACCAGTCCAGCCCCGAGACTGCTGACAGGGCAGAGAAAATGGCGTCAGGCACAGCTGCAGGGGCTCTTGCTGCCTGGAGCGGTGTTTATATTGATCTGAACCCAGGCACACCTGGGGAGGGCTGGCCGGCACGGTCGGGCTTCCCAGGCCAGCCAATAATCACCCCTCAGGGGCTCACAGTTGCAGAAACTGGAACTTGCTGAATCGGCCAGGTCCAAGGAACAGGTGTGGGCTCCTGAGAGTCAGGATAGACAAGGGGCTGCAGCTCTGGCTTGTTTTCTAATTATATTATCTGGCCCATGAGTGGGAGACAACTTCAAGAAAACCCTCTCCTAATGAGAGGAACCCAGGAGTCAGGGAGAGGAGGAGTGGCTGGTGGGTGGAGACAGAGGCCTGGTGCCCCGGGTGCAGTGGAAGTCTCTGGAAGACCAGGTGGAGGGAGGCCACACAGAGTGATGCTCAGGGTCACAGACCTGTCGGAGCTGCTGTTTGTTAGTTCAAGTCCTGCTCTGAGGTGCTCTGTGTCAGATCTGAGTGACAGGTGAGTTGGGAGTGCTCTGCAATGAGGGCGATATGCACGGTTCCTGTGTTCCCAGCCCTGCCATGGTACCTGCAAGGGTAGCTCTGTATCCTGGGAGGGGCCTGACCACGGGAGCCCCATGGGCTGCAGGGGAACCTGCCCAGGGAACCCCATATCCTGGGAGGGACCTGAACACGAGAGCCCCGTGGGCTGGGGTGGGGGTGGGGTACCTGCCCAGGTGAGCTCCATATCCTGGGATTGGCCTGACCTCGAGAGCCCCATGGGCTGCTGGAGTCCTGGTAAAGGATGTCAGGACAGTCAGTGAAGCCACCGAGGATATACCTCCAGTAGTTCCTAAATCCTACACCCTGCTGGTCATTCTACCAACCACCAGGACATGGTACTCTGTATTAGTCTTCAATGATGCCTTCTTTTGTATTCTATTAGTCCCAGAGTCACAAGAAATTTTGGCTTGTGAGTGGCAGGACTCAACATACAACTAAAACAATACTTCCGGACAGTGTTGCCCCAAGGGTTCAAAAATTCCCACACCATCTTTGGGGAAAGCTCAGCTAAAGAACTAAAAGTTCTACCTCTGGAAAAGGAAACACTCCTTCAATATGCAGATGACATTCTGATCGCCAGCCCTACTAAGGAGACCTCTGAACTACCAAGCCAATAAAGGATACAAGTTGTCCAAGAAAAAGCTCAAATATCACAGACTACGGTGACCTGCCTGGGCTTCATTCTCACAGAAGGTCGGAGAAGCCCATCCCAGGAA
Source organism: Delphinapterus leucas (assembly GCF_059928025.1). NCBI lineage: Eukaryota > Metazoa > Chordata > Mammalia > Artiodactyla > Monodontidae > Delphinapterus > Delphinapterus leucas. Next base: position 5,640,059 of record NW_028322232.1, on the reverse strand, counting down.
AGGGAAGAAACAATTTACAGCCTTACCCATTTCTGAAACTAGAAGACAGCTTAGGGGTTCCTGGGGAGGCCAGGGTTTGCTGCTTCTGGATCCCTAACTACAGTCTACTAGCTGGGCCTCTATATGAAACACTGAAAGGAAAAGATGATGATCCTATTGAATAGAATGCAGAAGTGGCCTTTCACGAATGGAAAGAGCAGTCAATTCAGACCCTTGCCCTGGAACTCCCTAATTTAGCTAAACCCTTTGACCTTTACATTCCTGGTGAACGGTGAATCGCCATTGGAGTATTAGTGCAAAACCTGGGACCACTTGAAATGGAACAATGCAAGAATGCGATCCAGGTAGGATAAACTACGGTCACCAAGGGGCTTGGCCCACCGCCACATCTGGCCAAGATACTGGCAGTATCTGAAAACCTGGAAATCAGCAGCCCAAAAGGCCACCTCCATCCTAAGGGAAAAGGACCCCACGTGGTGATCCTAACACCCAACCATGCCCTGAAGTTGCAGGGTTGGCTCCGTGGGCACACTGACCTTGAGTGAGCAGGCCCTCCAACTCCAACCTCCATAGAGATAACCGGGGCAAAGGGGCACAATGACGACTCGTGTGAAGGTGTCTGCACGGGCAAATTTAACGCTCATTTCCCACCAGGAAGAGGAATTAACCAAAGGCTCAGCATGCCGTGCCGGAACCAGATTAGGGCCTGAAGCAATCCTGCAGGTTTGCGGCCAGCTCACAAGAAAGCGCGTTGAAGAAAGGAGCTCAGGGGCACTGTAATTCAAAAACCTGCAGAGTTATAATTGACAGCTATCATCCAAAAATATATTGAAGGAAGGCTGCGAAGAGGACTTGAGAGTGAGGCAGAATTGCAGGAAAACGATTTCAGGGGGTAGACTGGAATTGCATTTAAAGCATAGGAAAAGAGGCAGAACGTCGACGATGATTCAGTTGGCCAAAAAGGGCGTATGAGTTTTTTCCTGAATACAGGAAATTTTCCTGAATTCAGGAAAAAACGCATACGCCCTTTTTGGCCAACCAAGCAAGCATGTTAAAGAAATCTGCACTACAATGAAGTCTCAATGCCCCCCGGTCAAAAGCGCAATCTGAAAAAAGTGTAAAATCCAGAAAGAAAGCACAGGCCATGGAGAGCATGGAGCCTTGTTATGCTGATGGGCAAGATGTAAATTGCCAATAGCCACTCTGGAGAAGTGTATTGTGTTTCCTGAAACACCTAAAAAACAAAACCACGGAGCCTATAGCACTTCCACTTATGGTCCTATAACTTAGGAAAATTAAAATAAAAAACACACAGCCACCCCAAAGTTTTGGATGGCTCTGTTTACAAGAACCTCGTCTACGGTACAAGTTAAATATCCCAGAATGTGAAAAATGGATAAAGAAGTTGTGGTATGTACCTAAAATGGAATCTCACTCAGCAATGAAATCTATGTCCTCAGGCCCGTCGCGGCATAATGAGTGGGTTCAGGTACGATGATTCTAAGTGAAATGAGTCACACAGAAAATGAAACATCATAAGATATCACTAATACACGGAATGTAAACTTGGCTACACATGCACTGAATTACTAAACAGAACAGCGTCTCAAATTTAGAAAACCAACTTATGCTTCCTTAAGGGGAAAGATGAGTTGGGGTGCTGCATAAAACCAGAGATAGAAATTAGCACAGATACCTTTCCATAAGCCAAATATGTAATAGTCAAGACCTAGCCCTTGCTCAACGAAATGGACTAAACACCCCATATTCAAGGCCTAGGATTACACATGACTAGTAAGAATCTTCAAACCCATGGATTTATATGTCTCCGTAAGAGACTCAAGTGTGTGTACAGAGGTATGAATGCAGCAGAGAAAATCCGATAAAATCCATTATCAAAATGATTTACAAAACAAACACAATGACAGTGAAATAGAGAGCAATTCTTAAATAATTCATTCAGGGCTTGTGATGCAACCTGGATTTACCACATCTACACCCAGAGCTGAGTGAGATATAAGGCTGGACACTTCGGACTGGTAGCATTGGTGAGGTTCGATGAGCAAATGCAGACCCTTTGAAGTCATACTGCATGGTACCCATTCCATGGGTCCCAACTCTGCAGGTTTAAGGGATTCTTCCTTCAGCTAAAACATGCATGGGAAACCCACAGTACAGTGCACTGTGTCACCAGGAAACGTTTTCAAATGCATCTCAGTTTTCGTCCCCTTTTACTCGGGTTCACCATTCCAGACCCTTTACTAACACTCTCCCCACTTGGAGAGTCAGTAGCTTTAACCTCCTGTTTGGCACAGTTTGCAATTTCTGCGCAAGATGAACAGGAATAGGGAGAACCAATGAGAGACTAGCTGTAGGTGTCTGCACAGGCAAATGAAACGCTCATTTCCCACCTGGAAGACGAGTTAACCTAAGGCTCAGCATGCCGTGCTGGAACCAGATTAGGGCCTGAAGCATTCCTGCGGATTTGTGGCCAGCTCACAAGAAAGCGAGTTGAAGAAAGGAGCTCCAGGGCACTGTAATTCACAAACCTGCAGAGTTATAAATGACAGCTATCGTCCAAAAATATATTGAAGGAAGGCTGCGAAGAGGACTGGAAAGCGGGGCAGAATTGCAGGAAAACGATTTCAGGGAGTAGACTGGAATTGCATTTAAAGCATAGGAAAAGAGGCAGAACGTCGACAATGATGCACTTGGCCACAAAGGGCGTATGCGTTTTTTCCTGAATAAATTCAGGAAAGAACGCATATGCACTTTTTGGCCAACCAAGCAAGCATGTTAAAGAAATCTGCACTACAAAGAAGTCTCACTGCCCCCAGGTCAAAAGGGCCATCTGAAAAAGGTGTAAAATCCAGAAAGACAGCACAAGCCATGGAGAACAGGGAGCCTTGTTATGCTGATGGGCGGGATGTAAATTGCCAACAGCCACTCTGGAGAAGTGTATGGTGTTTCCTGAAACACCTAAGAAACAAAGCAACGGAGACTACGGCACTTCCACTTACGGTCTTAGAGATCACGGAAATTAAAATCAAAAACAGACAGCCACCCCAAAGTTTCAGACGGCTCTGTTTACAGGAATCTCGTCTATGGAACAAGTTAAATATCCCAGAATGTGAAAAATGGATAAAGAAGTTGTGGTACACACATTCAATGGAATATCACTCAGCAATGAAATCTATGTCATCAGGCCCATCGTGGCATAATGAGTGGATTCAGGTACGATGATTCTAAGTGAAATAAGTCACACAGAAAATGAAACATCATAAGATATCACTAATACACGGAATGTAAACTTGGCTACACATGAACTGAATTACAAAACAGAACAGTGTCTCAAATTTAGAAAACCACCTTATGCTTGCTTATGGGGAAAAGTGAGTTGGGATGCTGCATAAAACCAGAGATAGAAATTAGCACAGATACCTTTCCATAAGCCAAATATGTAATAGTCAAGACCTACTACTTGCTCAACGAAATGGACTCAACACGCCATATTCAACGCCTAGGAATACAGCTGACTAGTAATAATCTTCAAACCCATGGATTTATATGTCTCCATAAGAGACTCAAGTGTGTGTACAGCGGCATGAATGCAGCAGAGAAAATCCGATAAATCCCATTATCAAAATGAATTACAAAAACAAACTCAATGACAGTGAAATAGAGAGCAATTCTTAAATAATTCATTCAGGGCTTGTGATGCAACACGGATTTACCACATGTACAACCAGAGCTGAGTGAGACATAAGGCTGTACACTTCGGGCTGATAGCATTGGTGAGGTTCGTTGAGAAAATGCAGGCCCTTTGAAGTCATACTGCATGGTACCCATTCCATGGGTCCCAACTCTCCAGGTTTAAGGGATTCTTCCTTCAGCTAAAACATGCATGGGAAACCCACAGTATGGTGCACCGTGTGACCAGGAAACCTTTTCAAATGCATCTCAGTTTTCGTCCCCTTTTACTCGGGTTCACGATTGAAGACCCTTTACTAATACTCTCCCCACTTAGAGAGTCAGTGCCTTTAACTTCCTGTTTGGCACAGTTTGCAATTTTTGCGCAAGATGAACAAGAATAGGGAGAAGCAATGAGAGGCTAGCTCTAGGTGTCTGCACGTTCAAAATAACACTCATTTCCCACCAGGAAGAGGAATTTACCAAAGGATCAGCATGCTGTGCCAGAACCAGATTAGGGCCTGAAGCAATCCTGCGGGTTTGCGGCCAGCTCACAAGAAAGCGAGTAGAAGAAAGGAGCTCAGGCGCACTGTCATTCACAAACCTGCAGAGTTATAAATGTCAGCTATTGTCCAAAAATGTATTGAAGTAAGGCTGCGTAGAGGACTTGAAAGCGGGGCAGAATTGCAGGAAAACGAGTTCAGGGGCAGACTGGAATTGCATTTAAAGCATAGGGAAAGAGACAGAAAGTCGACAATGATGCACTTGGTCAAAAAGGGCGTATGCGTTTTTTCCTGAATATATTCAAGTAAAAGCACATACGCCCTTTTTGGCCAAACAAGCAAGCGTGTAAAGAAATCTGCATTACAATGAAGTCTCACTGCCCCCCTGTCAAAAGGGACATCTGAAAAAAGTGAAAAATCCAGAAAGGCAGGACAGGCCATGGAGAACAGGGAGCCTTGTTATGCTGATGGGCGGGATGTAAATTGCCAACAGCCACTCTGGAGAAGTGTATGGTGTTTCCTCAAACACCTAAAAAACTAAGCAACGGAGCCTACGGCACTTCAACTTATGGTTCTATAGCTTAGGGAAATTAAAATCAAAAAGACACAGCCACCCATAAATTTTGGACGGCTCTGCTTACAAGAAGCTCATTTACGGTACAAGTGAAATATCCCAGAAAGCGAAAAATGGATAAAGAAGTTGCTGTACGTACGTACAATGGAATATCACTCAGCAATGAAATCTATGTCATGAGGCCCGTCGTGGCATAATGAGTGGATTCAGGTACGATCATTCTAAGTTAACTAAGTCACACAGAAAAAGAAACACCATAAGATATCTCAAATACACGGAATGCAAACATGGCTGCACATGAACTCAATTACAAAACAGAAAAGGGTCTCAAATTTAGAAAACCAACTTATGCTTGCTTAAGGAGAAAGGTGAGTTGTGGTGCTGCATACAACCAGAGATTGAAATTAGCACAGATACCTTTCCATAAGCAAATATGTAATAGTCAGGACCTACTCCTTGCTCCACGAAATGGATTCAACACCCCATATTCAATGCCTAGGAATATACGTGACTAGTAAGAATCTGAAAACCCATGGATTTATATGTCTCCATAAGAGATTCAAGCATGTGTACAGCGGCATAAACGCAGCAGTGAAAATCCGATAAATCCCATTATCAAAATAAATTACAAAAACAAAACACAATGACAGTGAAATAGAGAGCAATTCTTAAATAATTCATTCAGGGCTTGTGATGCAACCTGGATTTACCACATCTACACCCCGAGCTGAGTGAGACATAAGGCTGGACACTTCGGGCTGATAGCATTGGTGACGTTCGGTGAGCAAAGGCAACCCTTTGAAGTCATACTGCATGGTACGCATTCGATGGGTCCCAACTCTCCAGGTTGGAGGGATTCTTCCTTCAGGTAAAACATGCATGGGCAACCCAGAATATGGTCCACCGTGTGACCGGGAAACCTTTTTAAATGCATCTCAGTTTTCGTCCCCTCGTACTCGGTTTTACCATTCCAGACGCTTTACTAACACTCTCCCCACTTGGAGAGTCAATGCCTTTAACCTCCTGTTTGGCACAGTTTGGAATTTCTGCGCAAGATGAACAGGAATAGGGAGAACCAATGAGAGATTAGCTGTAGGTGTCTGCACGTGCAAATTTAATGCTCATTTCCCACCAGGAAGAGGAATTAACCAAAGGCTCAGCATGACGTGCCGGAACCAGATTAGGGCCTGAAGCAATCATGTGGGTTTGCGGCCAGCTCACAAGATAGCGAGTTGAAGAAAGGAGCTCAGGGGCACTGTAATTCAAAAAACTGCACAGTTATGAATGACAGCTATCGTCCAAAAATGTATTGAAGTAAGTCTTCGAAGAGGACTTGAAAGCGGGGCAGAATTTCGGGAAAACAATTTCACGGGGTGGACTGGAATTGAACTTAAAGCATAGGAAAAGAGGCAGAATGTCAAAAATGATGCACTTGGTCAAAAAGGGCGTATGAGTTTTTTCCTGAATATATTCAGGAAAAAACGCATACGCCCTTTTTGGCCAACCAAGCAAGCGTGTAAAGGAAATCTGCACTACAACGAAGTCTCACTGCCCCCCAATCAAAAGGGCCATCTGAAATAAGTGTAAAATCCAGAAAGGTAGCACAGGTCCTGGAGAACAGGGAACCTTATTATGCTGATGGGCGTGATGTAAATTGCCAACAGCCACTCTGGAGAAGTGTATGGTGTTTCCTGAAACACGTAGGAAACAAAGCAACACAGCCTATGGCACTTCCACTTAGGGTCCTATAGCTTAGGGAAATTAAAATCAATAACACACAGCCACCCCAAAGTTTGGGACGGCTCTGTTTACAAGAACCTCATCTACGGTGCAAGTTAAATATCCGAGAAAGCAAAAAATGGATAAAGAAGTTGTGGTACGTATGTACAATGGAATATCACTCAGCAATGAGATCTACGTCATCAGGCCCGTAGCGGCATAATGAGTGGATTCAGGTACGACGATTCTACGAGAAATAAGTCACTCAGAAAAAGAAACATCATAAGATATCACTAATACAGGGAACGTAAACTTGGCTACACATGAACTGAATTACAAAACAGAACAGGGTCTCAAATTTAGAAAACCAACTTATGCTTGCTTATGGGGAAAGTTGAGTTGGGGTGCTGCATCAAACCAGAGATTGAAATTAGCACAGATACCGTTCCATAAGCCAAATATATAATAGACAAGACCTACTCCTTGCTCAACGAAATGGACTCAACACCCCATATTCAACGCCTGGGAATATACCTGACAAGTAAGAATCTTAAGACCCATGGATTTATATGTCTCCATAAGGAAAACAAGCGTGTGTACAGCGGCTGAAACGCAGCAGTGAAAATCCGATAAATCCAATTATCAAAATAAATTTCACAAACAAAACACAATGACAGTGAAATAGAGAGCAATTCTTAAATAATTCATTCAGGGCTTGTGATGCAACCTGGATTTACCACATCTACACCCAGAGCTGGTTGAGACATAAGGCTGGACACTTCGGGCTGATAGCATTGGTGAGGTTCGGTGAGCAAAGGCAGACCCTTTGAAGTCATACTGCATGGTAGCCATTCCATGGGTCCCAACTCTCCAGGTTTCAGAGATTCTTCCTTCAGCTAAAACAAGCAAGGGAAACCAGAGTATGGTCCACCGTGTGATTGGGAAACGTTTTCAAATGCATCTCAGTTTTCGTCCCCTGGTACTCGGGTTCACCATTCCAGACGCTTTACTAACACTCTCCCCACTTGGAGAGTCAGTGCCTTTAACCTCCTGTTTGGCACAGCTTGCAATTTCTGCGCAAGATGAACAGGAATAGGGAGAACCAATGCGAGACTAGCTGTAGGTGTCTGCACGTGCAAATGGAACGCTCATTTCCCACCAGGAAGAGGGATTAACCAAAGGCTCAGCGTGCCCTGCGGGAACCAGATTAGGGCCTGAAGCAATCCTGCGGTTTTGCGGCCAGCTCACAAGAAAGCGAGTTGAAGAAAGGAGCTCAGGGTCACTGTAATTCACAAACATGCAGAGTTATGAATGACAGCTATCGTCCAAAAATGTATTGAAGTCAGTCTTCGAAGAGGACTTGAAAGCGGGGCAGAATTTCAGGAAAACGATTTCAGGGGGAAGACTGGAATTGCACTTAAAGCATAGGAAAAGAGGCAGAATGTCGACAATGATGCACTTGGCCAAAAAGGGCGTATGCGTTTTTTCCTGAATATGTTCAGGAAAAAACGCATACGCCCTTTTTGGCCAACCAAGCAAGCGTGTAAAGGAAATCTGCACTCCAATGAAGTCTCACGGCCCCCCGGTCCAAAAGGTCATCGGAAACAAGTGTAAAATCCAGAAAGGCAGGACAGGTCATGGAGAAGAGGGAGCCTTGTTATGCTGATGGTCGGGATGTAAATTGCCAACAGCCACTCTGGAGAAGTGTATGGTGTTTCCTGAAACACGTAGGAAACAAAGCAACACAGCCTATGGCACTTCCACTTAGGGTCCTATAGCTTAGGGAAATTAAAATCAAAAACACAGAGCCACCCCAAAGTTTGGGACGGCTCTGTTTACAAGAACCTCATCTACGGTACAAGTTAAATATCCGAGAAAGCAAAAAATGGATAAAGAAGTGCTGGTACGTACGTACAATGTATTATCACTCAGCAATGAGATCTACGTCATCAGCCCCGTAGCGGCATAATGAGTGGATTCAGGTACGACGATTCTACGAGAAATACGTCACTCAGAAAAAGAAACTTCATAAGATATCACTAATACACGGAACGTATACTTGGCTACACATGAACTGAATTAGAAAACAGAACAGGGTCTCAAATTTAGAAAACCAACTTATGCTTTCTTATGGGGAAAGGTGAGTTGGGGTGGTGCATCAAACCAGAGATTGAAATTAGCACAGATACCATTCCATAAGCCAAATATATAAGAGACAAGACCTACTCCTTGCTCAACGAAATGGACTCAACACCCCATATTCAACGCCTGGAAATATACCTGACAAGTAAGAATCTTAAGACCCATGGATTTATATGTCTCCATAAGGAAATCCAGCGTGTGTACAGCGGCCTAAACGCAGCAGTGAAAATCCGATAAATCCCATTATCAAAATAAATTTCAAAAACACAACAGAATGACAGTGAAATAGAGAGCAATTCTTAAATAATTCATTCAGGGTTTGTGATGCAACCTGGATTTACCACATCTACACCCAGAGCTGGGTGAGACATAAGGCTGGACACTTCGGGCTGATAGCATTGGTGAGGTTCGGTGAGCAAACGCAGACCCTTTGAAGTCATACTGCATGGTACCCATTCCATGGATCCCAACTCTCCAGGTTTAAGGGATTCTTCCTTCAGCTAAAACATGCATGGGAAACCCAGAGTATGGTCCACCGTGTGCTTGGGAAACGTTTTCAAATGCATCTCAGGTTTCGTCCAATGATACTCGGGTTCACCGTTCCAGACGCTTTACTAACACTCTCCCCACTTGGAGAGTCAGTGCCTTTAACCTCCTGTTTGGCACAGTATGCAATTTCTGCGCAAGATGAACAGGAATAGGGAGAACCAATGAGAGACTAGCTGTAGGTGTCTGCACGGGCAAATGGAACGCTCATTTCCCACCAGGAAGAGGGATTAACCAAAGGCTCAGCATGCCCTGCCGCAAACAGATTAGGCCCTGAAGCAATCCTGCGGTTTTGCGGCCAGCTCACAAGAAAGCGAGTTGAGGAAAGGAGCTCAGGGGCACTGTAATTCACCAACCTGCAGAGTTATGAATGACAGCTATCGTCCAAAAATATATTGAAGTAAGTCTTCGAAGAGGACTTGAAAGTGGGGCAGAATTTCAGGAAAACGATTTCAGGGGGTAGACTGGAATTGCACTTAAAGCATAGGAAAAGAGGCAGAATGTCGACAATGATGCACTTGGCCAAAAAGGGGGTATGCCTTTTTTCCTGAATATATTCAGGAAAAAACGCATACGCGCTTTTTGGTCAACCAAGCAAGCGTGTAAAGGAAATCTGCACTACAATGAAGTCTCACTGCCCCCCGGTCAAAAGGGCCATCTGGAAAAAGTGTAAAATCCAGAAAGGCAGGACAGGTCATGGAGAACAGGGAGCCTTGTTACGCTGATGGGCGGGATGTACATTGCCAACAGCCACTCTGGAGAAGTGTATGGTGTTTCCTGAAACACGTAGGAAACAAAGCAACACAGCCTATGGCACTTCCACTTAGGGTCCTATAGCTTAGGGAAATTAAAATCAAAAACACACAGCACCCCAAAATTTGGGATGGCTCTGTTTACAAGAACCTCGTCTATGGTACAAGTTAAATATCTGAGAAAGCAAAATATGGATAAAGAAGTTGTGGTAGGTACGTACAATGGAATATCACTCAGCGATGAGATCTACGTCATCAGGCCCGTAGCAGCATAATGAGGTGATTCAGGTACCCCGATTCTACGCGAAATAAGGCACACAGAAAAAGAAACATCATAAGATATCACTAATACACGGAACGTAAACTTGGCTACACATGAACTGAATTACAAAACAGAACAGGGTCTCAAATTTAGAAAACCAACTTATGCTTGCTTATGGGGAAAGGTGAGTTGGGGTGCTGCATCAAACCAGAGATTGAAATTAGCACAGATACCATTCCATAATCCAAATATATAATAGAAAAGACCTACTCCTTGCTCAACGAAATGGACTCAACACCCCATATTCAACGCCTGGGAATATACCTGACAAGTAAGAATCTTAAGACCCATGGATTTATATGTCTCCATAAGGAAATCAAGCGTGTGTACAGCGGCCTAAACGCAGCAGTGAAAATCCGATAAATCCCATTATCAAAATAAATTTCACAAACAAATCACAATGACAGTGAAATAGAGAGCAATTCTTAAATAATTCATTCAGGGCTTGTGATGCAACCTGGATTTACCACATCTACACCCCGAGCTGGGTGAGACATAAGGCTGGACACTTCGGGCTTATAGCATAGGTGAGGTTGGGTGAGCAAACGGAGACCCTTTGAAGTCATACTGCATGGTACCCATTCCATGGGTCCCAACTCTCCAGCTTTAAGGGATTCTTTCTTCAGCTAAAACATGCATGGGAAACCCAGAGTATGGTCCACCGTGTGACTGGGAAACGTTTTCAAATGCATCTCAGGTTTCGTCCCCTGGTACTCGGGTTCACCATTCCAGATGCTTTACTAACACTCTCCCCAGATGGAGAGTCAGTGCCTTTAACCTCCTGTTTGGCACAATTTGCAATTTCTCTGCAAGGTGAACAGGAATAGGGAGAACCGATGAGAGACTAGCTGTAGGTGTCTGCACGGGCAAATGGAACGCTCATTTCCCACCAGGAAGAGGGATTAACCAAAGGCTCAGGGTGCCCTGCCGGAACCAGATTACGGCCTGAAGCAATCCTGCGGTTTTGCGGCCAGCTCACAAGGAAGCGAGTTGAAGAAAGGAGCTCAGGGGCACTGTAATTCACAAACCTGCAGAGTTATGAATGACAGCTATCGTCCAAAAATGTATTGAAGTAAGTCTTCAAAGAGGATTTGAAAGCGGGGCAGAATTTCAGGAAAACGATTTCAGGGGGAAGACTGGAATTGCACTTAAAGCATAGGAAAAGAGGCAGAATGTCGACAATGATGCACTTGGCCAAAAAGGGGGTATGCCTTTTTTCCTGAATATATTCAGGAAAAAACGCATACGCGCTTTTTGGTCAACCAAGCAAGCGTGTAAAGGAAATCTGCACTACAATGAAGTCTCACTGCCCCCCGGTCAAAAGGGCCATCTGGAAAAAGTGTAAAATCCAGAAAGGCAGGACAGGTCATGGAGAACAGGGAGCCTTGTTACGCTGATGGGCGGGATGTACATTGCCAACAGCCACTCTGGAGAAGTGTATGGTGTTTCCTGAAACACGTAGGAAACAAAGCAACACAGCCTATGGCACTTCCACTTAGGGTCCTATAGCTTAGGGAAATTAAAATCAAAAACACACAGCACCCCAAAATTTGGGATGGCTCTGTTTACAAGAACCTCGTCTATGGTACAAGTTAAATATCTGAGAAAGCAAAATATGGATAAAGAAGTTGTGGTAGGTACGTACAATGGAATATCACTCAGCGATGAGATCTACGTCATCAGGCCCGTAGCAGCATAATGAGGTGATTCAGGTACCCCGATTCTACGCGAAATAAGGCACACAGAAAAAGAAACATCATAAGATATCACTAATACACGGAACGTAAACTTGGCTACACATGAACTGAATTACAAAACAGAACAGGGTCTCAAATTTAGAAAACCAACTTATGCTTGCTTATGGGGAAAGGTGAGTTGGGGTGCTGCATCAAACCAGAGATTGAAATTAGCACAGATACCATTCCATAATCCAAATATATAATAGAAAAGACCTACTCCTTGCTCAACGAAATGGACTCAACACCCCATATTCAACGCCTGGGAATATACCTGACAAGTAAGAATCTTAAGACCCATGGATTTATATGTCTCCATAAGGAAATCAAGCGTGTGTACAGCGGCCTAAACGCAGCAGTGAAAATCCGATAAATCCCATTATCAAAATAAATTTCACAAACAAATCACAATGACAGTGAAATAGAGAGCAATTCTTAAATAATTCATTCAGGGCTTGTGATGCAACCTGGATTTACCACATCTACACCCCGAGCTGGGTGAGACATAAGGCTGGACACTTCGGGCTTATAGCATAGGTGAGGTTGGGTGAGCAAACGGAGACCCTTTGAAGTCATACTGCATGGTACCCATTCCATGGGTCCCAACTCTCCAGCTTTAAGGGATTCTTTCTTCAGCTAAAACATGCATGGGAAACCCAGAGTATGGTCCACCGTGTGACTGGGAAACGTTTTCAAATGCATCTCAGGTTTCGTCCCCTGGTACTCGGGTTCACCATTCCAGATGCTTTACTAACACTCTCCCCAGTTGGAGAGTCAGTGCCTTTAACCTCCTGTTTGGCACAATTTGCAATTTCTCTGCAAGGTGAACAGGAATAGGGAGAACCGATGAGAGACTAGCTGTAGGTGTCTGCACGGGGAAATGGAACGCTCATTTCCCACCAGGAAGAGGGATTAACCAAAGGCTCAGGGTGCCCTGCCGGAACCAGATTAGGGCCTGAAGCAATCCTGCGGTTTTGCGGCCAGCTCACAAGGAAGCGAGTTGAAGAAAGGAGCTCAGGGGCACTGTAATTCACAAACCTGCAGAGTTATGAATGACAGCTATCGTCCAAAAATGTATTGAAGTAAGTCTTCGAAGAGGATTTGAAAGCGGGGCAGAATTTCAGGAAAACGATTTCAGGGGGAAGACTGGAATTGCACTTAAAGCATAGGAAAAGAGGCAGAATGTCGACAATGATGCACTTGGCCAAAAAAGGCGTATGCGTTTTTTCCTGAATATATTCAGGAAAAAACGCATACGCACTTTTTGGCCAACCAAGCAAGCATGTAAAGGAAATCTGCACTACAATGAAGTCTCACTTCCCCCCGGTGAAAAGGGCCATCTGAAAAAAGTGTAAAATCCAGAAAGGCAGGACAGGTCATGGAGAACAGGGACCCTTGTTATGCTGATGGGCGGGATGTACATTGCCAACAGCCACTCTGGAGAAGTGTATGGTGTTTCCTGAAACACGTAGGAAACAAAGCAACACAGCCTATGGCACTTCCACTTAGGGTCCTATAGCTTAGGGAAATTAAAATCAAAAACACACAGCCACCCCAATGTTATGGATGGCTCTTTTTACAAGAAGCTCGTCTACGGTACAAGTTAAATATCCCAGAATGCGAAAAATGGATAAAGAATTTGTGGTACATACGTACAATGGAATATCACTCAGCAATGAAATCTATATCATCAGGCCCGTCGCGGCATAATGAGTGGATTCAGATACGATGATTCTAAGGGAAATAAGTCACACAGAAAAAGAAACATTAAGATATCACTAATACACCGAATGTGAACTTGGCTACACATGAACTGAATTACAAAACAGAACAGGGTCTCAAATTTAGAAAACCAACTTATGCTTGCTTAAGGGGAATGGTGAGTTGGGGTGCTGCATAAAACCAGAGATTGAAATTAGAACAGATACCGTTCCATAAGCCAAATATTTAATAGTCAAGACCTACTCCTTGCTCAACGAAATGGACTCAACACCCCATATTCAATGCATAGGAATACACCTGCCAATTAAGAATCTTAACACCCATGGATTTATGTGTCTCCGTAAGAGAATCAGGCATGTGTACAGCGCCATAAATGCAGCCGTGAAAATCCGATAAATCCCATTATCAAAATAAATTACAAAAACAAAACACAATGACAGTGAAATAGAGAGCAATTCTTAAATCATTCATTCAGGGCTTGTGATGCAACCTGGAGTTACCACATCTACACCTATGGCTGGGTGAGACATAAGGCTGGACACTTCGCGCGGATACCATTGGTGAGGTTCAGTGAGCAAATGCAGACCCTTTGAAGTCATACTGCATGGTACACATTCCATGGGTCCCAACTCTCCAGGTTTAAGGGATTCTTCCTTCAGCTAAAACATGCATGGGAATCCCAGAGTATGGTCCACCGTGTGACCGGGAAACGTCTTTAAATGCGTCTCAGTTTTCGTCCCCTGGTACTCGGGTTCACCATTCCAGACGCTTTACTTACACTGTCCCTACCTGGAGAGTCAGTGCCTTTAACCTCCTGTTTGGTACAGTTTGCAATTTCTGCGCATGATGAACAGGAATAGGGAGAACCAATGAGAGACTAGCTGTAGGTGTCTGCACGGGCCAATTTAACGCTCATTACCAACCAGGAAGAGGAATTAGCCAAAGGCTCAGCATGCCGTGCCGGAACCAGATTAGGGCCTGAAGCAATCCTGCGGTTTTGCGGCCAGCTCACAAGAAAGCGAGTTGAAGAAAGGAGCTCAGGGGCACTGTAATTCACAAACCTGCAGAGTTATAAATGACAGCTATCATCCAAAAATATATTGAAGTAAGGCTACAAAGAGGACTTGAACGTGGGGCAGAATTCCAGGACTACGATTTCAGGAGGTAGACGGGAAATCCTCTGAAAGTATAGGAAAAGAGTCAGAATGTCGACAATGATGCACTTGGTCAAAAAGGGCATATGCGTTTTTCCAGGGCCCTCATTAAAGAGGGTAGGAGGCTCCCAGTATGCTTCAGTGGCCAACAGAAGACCCCCGTCGCCAAGGCGATGTGAGCCAGCCATGCAGGAGTGACCTCACATCAGAGGGCCCACCTCACAGAAGGGTAAGGAACCCAGGAAGGATCAGACCCTCACCAGAGTGCCCACAACAGCAAGGGGCTGGGAACCAGGCAGGAGTGTCCTCACACCCGTGGGACCACATCATCGAAAGTTGAGGTACTCAGCACATGTGGCCTCAAACCAGAGGACCCACGTCACCATGGGTCTCGGAGCAAGGCAGGCAGGATTATCCTCCCAACACATGGCCCATTGTATAAAAAAGGTGAGGAATCCAGCAGTTGGAACATCCCAGCAGGCGGCCCAGATCACCGAGGCTATGGGATCCAGGCAGTGATGAACTCACAACAGAGGGGCCTCATCGTGATACTGTAAGCAACCCAGCCGTTGTGACCTCAGAGCACAAGGCCTACATCCCCATGGGGGAGGGAACCAAGCAGGAGTGTCATCGCACCAGTGGGCACACATCAGAAAATGTGGGGAGCCCAGCAGTTAGGGCCAGACGCCCGAGGGCCCTCATCACTGAGGAGAGGAGGCTCCCAGCAAGCTCCAACTGCTACCAGAGGGCTGACGTCGCTAATGCGGTGTGTGCCAGCCAGGCAGGAGTGACCTCAGAGCAGAGGGCCAACCACACAAAAGTGTGAGGAACCCAAAGAGGATCAGACTCTCACCAGAGGGCCCACATCACCAAGGGGATAGGAATCAGGCAGGAGTGTCCTCACACCAGTGGGGCCACATAATCGAAAGGTGAGGGACCCAGCACACGTAGCCTCAAACCAGAGGACACACATCACCAAGGGGCTGGGAGTCAGGCAGGCAGGAGGAGTCTCAAAACAGAGGGCCCATAGAAGAAAAAAGGTGAGAAATCCCGCAGTTGGGACCTCCCCGCAGGCAGCCAGGAGCAGCGAGGCTATTGGATCCAGGGCGGAGTGAACTCACACCAGAGGACCCTCATCATGAAACTGAGCAACCCACCGTTGGGACCTCAGAGCAGAAGGCCCACATTCCCATGGGGTTGGGAACCTGGCAGGAGTGTAGTCGCACCACAGGGCGCACATCAGAAAATTTTGGGAGCCCAGGAGTTAGGGTCTGACGCCAGAGGGCCCTCATTACCGAGGGGTGGAGACCCCCAGCAGGCACCAACTCCCAACTGAGGGCCCACGTCGCCAAGGTGATGTGTGCCAGCCAGGCAGGAGTGACCTCACAGCAGAGGGTCTACCTCACAGAAGGGTGAGGAAACCAGCCAGGATAAGACTCTCACCAGAGAGCCCACATCACCAAGGGGATCGGAAAAAGGCAGCAGTGTCCTCACACCAGTGTGGCCACATTATAGAAACCCAGCACATGTGGCCTAAACCAGAGGACCCACATTTCCAAGATGCTCCGAGTGAGGCAAGCAGGAGTAGCCTAACAACACAGGGCCCACAGAATAAAAAATGTGAGGAATCCAGCAGTTTGAACCTCCCAGCAGGTGGCCCAGAGCACGGAGTCTATGGGATCCAGGCCACAGTGAACTCACAGCAGAGGGCCCACATCATGAAACTGTGAGCAACCCAGCCGGTGGAACCTCAGAGCAGAAGACCCACATCCCCATGGGGATAGGAACCTCGCAGGAGTGTCCTCGCACAACTTAACACGTATCAGAAAATGTGGGAACCCAGCAGTTAGGGCCTGACGCCAGAGGGCCCTCATCACCGAGGAGAGGAGGCTACCAGCAGGCTCCAAATGCCACCAGAGGGCCGACGTCACCAAGGCAATGGGAGCAAGCCAGGCAGGAGTTACCTCACAGCAGAGGGCCCACCTCACAGAAGTGTGAGGAACCCAACCAGGATCAGACTCTAACCAGAGGGCCCACATCACCAAGGGGATGGAAACCAGGCAGGAGTCTCCTCACACCAGTGGGGCCACATCAGCCAAAGGTGAGGAACACAGCACATGTGGCCTCAAATAAGGGGACACACATCACAAAAGGGCTGGGAGTGAGGCATGCAGGAGGAGACTCACAACAGAGGGCCCATAGAATAAAAAGGTGAGGAACCCCACCGTTAGAAGCTCCAAGCAGGTGGCCCAGAGCACCGAGGCTATGGGATCCATGCCGGAGTGAACTCACAGCAGAGGGCCCACATTCTGACACTGTGAGCAACCCAGCCGTTGGGACCTCAGAGCAGAAAGCCAACATCCCCATGGGGATGGGACCCCGGCAGGAGTGTACTCGCACGACAGGGCGCACATCAGAAAATTTTGGGAGCCCATGAGTTAGGGCCTGACGCCAGAGGGCCCTCATTACCGAGGGGAGGAGACTCCCAGCAGGCACCAACTCCCAACTGAGGGCCCACATCGCCAGGGTGATGTGTGCCAGCCAGGCAGGAGTGACCTCACAGCAGAGGGTCTACCTCACAGAAGGGTGAGGAATCCAGCCAGGATCAGGCTCTCACCAGAGGGCCCCCATCACCAAGTGGATGGGAACCAGGCAGGAGTGTCCTCACACCAGTGGGCCCACATCAATAAAGGTGAGGAAACCGGCACATGTGGCCTCAAACCAGAGGACCTACATCACAAAGGGGCTGGGAGTGAGTCAGGAAGGAGGAGCATGAAAACACAGAACCCAAAGAATAGAAAAGGTAAGGAATTCAGCAGTAGGAACCTCCCAGCAGGCGGCTCAGAGCACAGAGTCTATGGGATCTAGGCCTGAGTGAACTAACACCAGAGAGCCAACATCATGAAACGGTGAACAACACAGGTGTTGGGACCTTAGAGCAGAAGGCCCACATGCCCATGGGGATGGGAACCTGGCAGGAGTGCCCTCGCACCACTTAGGACGTATCAGAAAATGTGGGAACCCAGCAGTTAGGGCCTGATGCCAGAGGGCCTCATCACCGAGGGGAGGAGGCTCCCAGCAGGCTCCAACTGCCACCAGAGGTCTGACGTCGCCAAGGCGGGGTGTGCTAGCCAGGCAGGAGTGACCTCAGAGAAGAGGGCCCACCTCACAGAAGTGTGAGGAACCCAACCAGGATCAGACTCTCGCCGGAGGGACCACATCACCAAGGGGATGGGAAGCAGGCAGGAGTGTCCTCACACCAGTGGGGCCACATCATCAAAAGATGAGGAACCCATCACATGTGGCCTCAAACCAGAGGACACACATCACCAAGGGGCTGGGAGTGAGGCAGGTGTCTGGAGGGGCACATTTAACTCTAATTTCCCACCAGGAAGAGGAATTAACCAAAGGCTCAGAGTGCCGTGCCACACCCTGATTACGGCCTGAAGCAAACCTGCGGTTTTGTGGCCAGCTTTCAAGGAAGCGAGTTAAGAAAGGAAATCACGGGCACTGTAATTCACAAACCTGCAGAGTTATAAATGACAGCTATTGGCAAAAATATATTGAAGTAAGTCTGCAAAGAGGACTTGAAAACGAGGCAAAATTGAGGAATCATATTTCAGGAGGTAGATTGGAATTGCATTTAAAACATGTGAAAAGTGGCAGATCTTTGACAGTGATGCACTTGGACGAACAGTGCGTATACATGTTTTCCTGAATATATTCAGGAAAAAACGCATATGCCCTTTTTGGCCAACCAAGCACTCGAGCAATGGAAATCCGTACTACAATGAAATCTCATTTCCCATTCGTCAAAAGGGCCATCTGAAAAAAGTGTAAAAACCAGAAACACAGGACAGGCCATGGAGAACAGGGAGCCTTGTTATGCTGATGGGCGGGATGTAAATTGCCAACAGACACTCTGGAGATGTTTATGGTGTATCCTGAAACATCTGAAAAACAAAGCTACAGAGACTAGGGCACTTCCACTTTTGGCCCTATAGCTTAGGAAAATTAAAATCAACAAGACACAGCCAACACAAAATTTAGGGCTGCTGTGTTTACAAGAACCTCGAGTCCAGTACAAATTAAATATCCCAGAAAGAAAAAAATGGATAAAGGAGTTGTGCTACTTACGTACAACGGAATATCACTCAGCAATGAAATCAATGTCATCAGGCCTGTAGCAGCAAATTGAGTGGATTTAAGTATGATGATTCTAAGAGAAATAGGTCACACAGAGAAAGATAATTATCATAAGATATCACTAATAGAGGGAGTGTAAACTTGGCTACACATAAACTGAATTCCAAAACCGAACAGTCTCAAATTTAGATAAAAACTTATGCTTGCTTAAGGGGAAAGTTGAGTTGGGGTGCTGTATAAAACCAGAGATTGAAATTAGCACACATACCATTCCATAAGCCAAATATGTACTAGACAAGACCTACTCTTTGCTCAACGAAATAGACTCATCCATGGTGTATCACCTCACACCTGTTAGAATGGGCATCATCAGAAAATCTACAAACAACAAATGCTGGAAAGGGTGTGGAGATAAGGAACCCTCTTCCACTATTGTTGGGAATGTAAATTGATACAGTCACTGTGGAGAACATTATGGAGTTTCTTATAAAACTAAGAATAGAATTACCATATGATACAGCAATCCCACTACTGGGCATATACCCAGACAAAACCATAAATCAAAAAGAGACATTCACCTCAATGTTCATTGCATCACTATTTACAATATCCAGGTAATGGAAGCAACCTAAATGCCCACAGACAGACGAATGCATAAAGATGTGGTACAAATATAAAATGGAATATTACTAAGCCATAAAAAGGAATGAAATTGGGTCATTTGTAGAGACGTTGATGGATCTAGAGACTGTCATACAGAGTGAAGTAAGTCAGAAATAGAAAAACAAATCTTGTATATTAATGCATATATGTGGAACCTAGAAAAATTATACAGATGAACCGTTTTTTAAGGCAGAAATAGAGCAACAGATGTAGACAACAAACGTATGGACACCAAGGGGGGAAAGCTGTTGGGGGGTGGTGGTGGGAGGATTGAGAGATTGGGATTGGCATGTATACATTTATATGTATAAAATAGATAACCAAAAAGAACCTGCTGTATAAAAAAATAAAATAAAATTCAAAATTACAAAAAGTAAAACAGAAAAAATATTCTTCCCTTCACATACATGTATTTATATGAATAAATTATTTCCATGCTTATATCCGTAAATACAAAAAAGAGAAATAAAATCTACCTTGAACCAAAAATGAAAAAAAGAAAAAAAAAACAGAACCCACCAGTTACACAGAGGAAAACCTTATCAGGGCACTTGCTCCAGGTGTAAACAATTCTGTAGTTGGCCAGTGGTGGGGAATCATCTCCCATTCAGCCAGCAGGCCCCACGCAACAAGCGTCCTCATTGCAAAGCTGGGGGACCGTGCCAAGGCATCTGTGAGTAAATGTGGGCCGAGCCCCAGGCCAGCTGCTGCTGAAATGTTCCCACCCTTCCCAGGTAAAACACCTGAATATGTACAAGGACTTGAAAGCCTAGAGGAAGGGCCATGGAGCCACATGAGCGACAGCATGCCAGCCGATTTGGTGCCTGCAGGCCAGCCAGGATGGTCCTGGCCCTGGGTACTCTTCTGGAAGCTTTCCATTTCCCTGCCTGAGATACCCCTGCTGTCCGGGCCCCCACTGCTTTCTTCCTCACTCACCTCTGCCCAGGGAGAAATTCCAGAGGCAGGTATGGGTGACACATCCTCTTCTTTAGCAGGTGGCATCTTGGTAACTGCTGCAGAAAGTCCAGCAGAGCCCCACTCACACTGGGCCACCCACAAAGCCGTGGCCTCTCACTCCCTCCCACCAGTCCAGCCCCGAGACTGCTGACAGGGCAGAGAAAATGGCGTCAGGCACAGCTGCAGGGGCTCTTGCTGCCTGGAGTGGTGTTTATATTGATCTCAAACAGGCACACCTGGGGAGGGCTGGCCGGCACGGTCAGGCTTCCCAGGCCAGCCAATAATCACCCTTCAGGCACTCACAGTTGCAGAAACTGGAACTTGCTGAATCGGCCAGGTCCAAGGAACAGGTGTGGGCTCCTGAGAGTCAGGATAGACAAGGGGTTGCAGCTCTGGCTTGTTTTCTAATTATATTATCTGGCCCATGAGTGGGAGACAACTTCAAGAAAACCCTCTCCTAATGAGAGGAACCCAGGAGTCAGGGAGAGGAGGGGTGGGTGGTGGGTGGAGACAGAGGCCTGGTGCCCCGGGTGCAGTGGAAGTCTCTGGAAGACCAGGTGGAGGGAGGCCACACAGAGTGATGCCCAGGGTCACAGACCTGTTGGAGCTGCTGTTTCTTAGTTCAAGTCCTGCTCTGAGGTGCTCTGTGTCAGATCTGAGTGACAGGTGAGCTGGAAGTGCTCTGCAATGAGGGCGATGTGCACGGTACCTGTGTGCCCAGCCCTGCCAGGGTAACTGCAAGGGTAGCTCTGTATCCTGGGAGGGGCCTGACCATGAGAGCCCCATGGGCTGCAGGGGAACCTGCCCAGGGAACCCCATATCCTGGGAGGGGCCTGAACAGGAGAGCACCGTGGGCTGCGGTGGGGGTGGGGTACCTGCCCAGGTGAGCTCCATATCCTGGGATTGGCCTGACCTCGAGAGCCCCATGGGCTGCTGGAGTCCTGGTAAAGGATGTCAGGACAGTCAGTGAAGCCACCGAGGATATACCTCCAGTAGTTCCTAAATCCTACACCCTGCTGGTCATTCTACCAACCACCGGGACATGGTATTCTGTATTAGTCTTCAATGATGCCTTCTTTTGTATTCTATTAGTCCCAGAGTCACAAGAAATTTTGGCTTGTGAGTGGCAGGTCTCAACATACAACTAAAACAATACTTCTGGGCCGTGTTGCCCCAAGGGTTCAAAAATTCCCACACCATCTTTGGGGAAAGCTCAGTTAAAGACCTAAAAGTTCTACCTCTGGAAAAGGAAACACTCCTTCAATATGCAGACGACATTCTGATCACCAGCCCTACTAACGAGACCTCTGAACTACCAAGCCAATAAAGGATAGAAGTTGTCCAATAAAAAGCTCAAATATCACAGACTACGGTGACCTGCCTGGGCTTCATTCTCACAGAAGGTCGGAGAAGCCCATCTCAGGAAAGGGAAGAAACAATTTACAGCCTTACCCATTTCTAAAACTAGAAGACAGCTTAGGGGTTCCTGGGGAGGCCAGGGTTGGTGCTTCTGGATCCCTAACTACAGTCTACTAGCTGGGCCTCTATATGAAACACTGAAAGGAAAAGATGATGATCCTTTTGAATAGAATCCAGAAGTGGCCTTTCAAGAATGGAAAGAGCAGTCAATTCAGACCCTTGCCCTGGAACTTCCTAATTTAGCTAAACCCTTTGACCTTTACATTCCTGGTGAATGGTGAATCGCTATTGGAGTATTAGTGCAAAAACTGGGACCACTTGAAATGGAACAATGCAAGAATGCCATCCCGGTAGGATAAACTACGTTCACCAATGGGCTTGGCCCACCGCCACATCTGGCCAAGATACTGGCAGTATCTGAAAACCTGGAAATCAGCAGCACAAAAGGCCACCTCCCTCCTAAGGGAAAAGGACCCCACGTGGTGATCCTAACACCCAACCATGCCCTGAAGTTGCAGGGTTTGCTCCGTGGGCACACTGACCTCGAGTGAGGAGGCCCTCCAACTCCAACCTCCAGAGAGATAACCGGGGTAAAGGGGCACCATGACGACTCATGTGACCATCACTTGACCTGGAGTTTCTCTCATAAAACAACAAGAGTGTGTCCCAAAAGAGTAGACTACTGCTTGCAGGACTTACTGCACCCAGAGCGGACCTAATAATCTTGGCGGGGGAAGCGTATATCACGCTGTCACCATAGAAGAGCCTACAGACACTGTGATGATGGTGGCCAATAAGACCGGCTGGACTCCTGTTTACTTCAAAAGGCTGTTGACTCAGTGGCCATCATGGTCCTTCATCACCACTGACCCTGGACTGTCTGGGAGTTGAGCAGGCAGGGTCCTGACACCTGGTGCTCTTTTTACGTTAATTCAGGGGCCTAATTGAAGAAAGTGCAGACTACTGGTCAGAGCATCTAGGCTGGCAGAAAGGGTCAGCCTAAGGTGGCCGAACAAATGCAGGGCGGGATGAAACTGGACCTCACAGCGTCACTGCACATCTCCTTCCTGGACCCTTAAAGGTCATTAGAATCTATAACGCTTCCAATACTGGTGCTCAGGTGGACGAGCGGGGAGGCAGGAGGCCTGGGGACAATCAACGTCACCTGGAGGCTGCTGGGGAGAAGTTCTGACCCTCGCCCACGGGTATGAGGGCTCCTAACTCAGCACTCAGCAGTTACAGAAGAAGGGTCTGCACCCTCAGCACTCTAAGAATGAGGAAGGGGAAAAAAGGCAGAAGAGGGCTTTTTCCCAGGCAAAGCCCCTTAAAAATCCCTGGGAGATAAAAATAGAATCTGGGCAATAAAATAAAGTCTAACCTTTTTTATCCTTTGTGCTTTGTCTAATTTCACGTGCTCCTAGGGTCCCGCATACAGAGGTTCAACAGCCGGCACTTCAGACCAGATTTCCTAGTGCGGAATGGCTGGGTCGACACCTCAGCTCCTGGGACACAGTGCACACTCCGCGATATAGAGCCTGAGCTGCAGCCAACCGGGCCCTCGAGAGCTCCGCCCCCTCCCTCCCACTGACTCTGACAGGATCTCTACACAGCAGCCCAGCCCACAGCCCACGGGGTAGCACATGCTCTCACCTCTCCATTCTCTGATCAAAATATAAAGTTTCCTTTGCTTCTGAACCAAACTCAGTCTCAATCTGTTGGCTCCAATGACACTGGGCAGGGGGACACTTGTTGGGGTCCACTCTGGAGGATCAGTAACAGAAATTGAGAACATTGTAACTTCAATGAACAGATGTTTGAGCCAAACTGTAATTAACATAGAACAGTGTATAAGGCTCGGGTAAAATAAGATGTTTCTAACACTCCCATTTGATATTTCCATCACTTTATTATAAGCAAGTTCAGTGAAAAGGTTTGTCTTATTTGTCAGGTCAATATTAGAGAAACGAAGTGATTTCTTTCCAAGGATGTACATCTAAAATCTTGGTTAAAACTTCAATCTTGTTTTAAATGCTTTTCCATTGAAAATGATACCTCTCTTTCAGTTCCCCCAATTCTGAGAAGTATAAAATCTTATAATTTATTATTACCAAAGGGGAAAGGTGGGAGGAGGGATAAATTAACAGTTTGGGATTAACACATACACACTGCTATGTATAAAATCGATCATCAACAAGGAACTACTGTATAGCCCCGGGAACTACACTCAATATTTTACAATAACCTATAAGGGGAAATAATCTGAAAAAGAATAGATATTTTTATTGACATCATCTATTAATGACAGTTAAAATGGAACCTAAGGGAAGCCGGTGGTGAGTGCTTCTGACCCTGAAGACTTCAATCATCTAAAGTTTGGACTCTGCCTACTTCCCAAGGCCCTTAATGAACATATGTGTAGCCGTAGCTTAAAAAATTCCCCAGTTTGGGTTGTGGAGAGACACTGATTTTGTAAAAGCCCTGGTGTTCTCCTCACATGAATGGGACACTTCCTACAGCTAAAACATGCCTGTCACACCCAGAGGATGGTATACCATCTGATCGGGAAGAGTTTGGAAAAGGCATCTCATCTCCTCATCTCCTGGTGCTCGGGTTCATCCCTCCAGCATCTTTACGAACAGTCTCCCCACTTGGAGATGTCAGCACTGTCAACATCCTGTTGCAGACAGTTTGGAATTTGTCCAGAGGATGAAGCAGAAGGAGGAGGAACAATGAGACACAAGTCCTAGGTGTTCGGACAGGCACATGTCACTCTTATTTCCAATCAGGAAGACGAATTGACCAAAGGCTAGGGTTGCCCATGCAAACAGAATAGGGCTTGAGGAAATTCCGCTGCTTTGTGGCCAGTTCCCATAAACAGAAGTTGAAAAATGGAACTCAGGGACACTAAAATTCACGAAACTGCAGAGTTGAAAATATCTATCACTGAAAAATGTCTTGAGGAAAGTCAGAGGAAAGGACTTGTAAGCAACGGAGAATGGCAGGAAAGGGATTGGAAGAGGTAGAAAGGACTCGCCATTAAGCACAAGAAAAGGGGCTGAACATTGCCAACATTGCAATTGGCCAAAAAGGGTGTATGCGTCTTTTTCTGTATGTATTCAAGAAAAGGGTATACACTTTTTTAGCCAACCAAACAGGTGGGCACTGGAAATCAATACTACAAAACATATCACTTCGCATCAGTCAGAAGAGCCTTCCTCATAAAGTGTAAACACCAAAAATGCAGGACAGGGCAAGGAGAAAAGGGAGCTCTCTGAGGCTTATACTGGAAATGTATATTGCCAACGGTCACTCTGGAGAAGTGTATTGTGTTTACTAAAGCATCTAAAAAATGAGCTACAGAGCACAGGGCACTTGCACTCATGGACGTATATCTTGGGAAAAACAAAAATCGAGAGGACACAGGCACCCCAATATTTACCACCTCTATGTTTAAAAGATCCTCGACTAGGATATAATTTATAAGTCTCTGGAGGGAAAAAATGGATAGAGATGTGACACTTATGTAGAGTGGAATATTACTCAGCCTGGAAATCAATGAAATATGGCCAGTTGTAACAACCACAGAGGAGTTACGTATGATCATTCGAAGTCACATAATTCAAAAAGAAAAAGACACACGATATTACTAATACATGGAATGTAAACGTGGCTACAAATGAACTGAATTACTAAACAGAACGGGGTCTCAAATTTAGAAAACCAACATATGCTTGCTTAAGGATAAAGGAGAGTTGGGGTGCTGCATAAAACCAGAGATAGAAATTAGCACAGATACCTTTCCATAAGCCAAATATGTAATAGTCAAGACCTACCAGTTGCTCAACGAAATGGACTAAACACCCCATATTCAACGCCTAGGAATACACCTGACTAGTAAGAATCTTCAAACCCATGGATTTATATGTCTCTGTAAGAGAATCAAGGGTGTGTATAGATTTATGAACGCAGCAGAGAAAATCCGATAAATCCAATTATCAAAATGAATTACAAAAACAAAACACAATGACAGTGAAATAGAGAGCTATACTTAAATAATTCATTCAGAGCTTGTGATGCAACCGGGATTAACCACATCTGCACCAAGAGCTGAGTGAGACATAAGGTTGGACACTTCGGGCGGATAGCACTGGTGAGGTACGATGAGCAAATGCAGACCCTTTGAAGTCATACTGCATGGTACCCATTCCATGGGTCCCAACTCTCCAGGTTTAAGAGATTCTTCCTTCAGCAAAAACATGCATGGGAAACACAATGTATGGTACACCGTGTGAGTGGGAAGCGGTTTCAAATGCATCTCAGTTTTCGTCCCCTTTTACACGGGTTCACCATTCCAGACCCTTTACTAACACTCTCTCCACTTGGAGAGTCAGTGCCTTTAACCTCCTGTTTGGCACAGTTTGGAAATTCTGCGGAAGGTGAACAGGAATAGGGAGAACCAATCAGGGAATAGCTGTAGGTGTCTGCACGTGCAAATTTAATGCTCATTTCCCACCAGGAAGAGGAATTAACCAAAGGCTCAGCATGACGTGCCGGAACCAGATTAGGGCCTGAAGCAATCATGTGGGTTTGCGGCCAGCTCACAAGATAGCGAGTTGAAGAAAGGAGCTCAGGGGCACTGTAATTCAAAAAACTGCACAGTTATGAATGACAGCTATCGTCCAAAAATGTATTGAAGTAAGTCTTCGAAGAGGACTTGAAAGCGGGGCAGAATTTCGGGAAAACAATTTCACGGGGTGGACTGGAATTGAACTTAAAGCATAGGAAAAGAGGCAGAATGTCAAAAATGATGCACTTGGTCAAAAAGGGCGTATGAGTTTTTTCCTGAATATATTCAGGAAAAAACGCATACGCCCTTTTTGGCCAACCAAGCAAGCGTGTAAAGGAAATCTGCACTACAACGAAGTCTCACTGCCCCCCAATCAAAAGGGCCATCTGAAATAAGTGTAAAATCCAGAAAGGTAGCACAGGTCCTGGAGAACAGGGAACCTTATTATGCTGATGGGCGTGATGTAAATTGCCAACAGCCACTCTGGAGAAGTGTATGGTGTTTCCTGAAACACGTAGGAAACAAAGCAACACAGCCTATGGCACTTCCACTTAGGGTCCTATAGCTTAGGGAAATTAAAATCAATAACACACAGCCACCCCAAAGTTTGGGACGGCTCTGTTTACAAGAACCTCATCTACGGTGCAAGTTAAATATCCGAGAAAGCAAAAAATGGATAAAGAAGTTGTGGTACGTATGTACAATGGAATATCACTCAGCAATGAGATCTACGTCATCAGGCCCGTAGCGGCATAATGAGTGGATTCAGGTACGACGATTCTACGAGAAATAAGTCACTCAGAAAAAGAAACATCATAAGATATCACTAATACAGGGAACGTAAACTTGGCTACACATGAACTGAATTACAAAACAGAACAGGGTCTCAAATTTAGAAAACCAACTTATGCTTGCTTATGGGGAAAGGTGAGTTGGGGTGCTGCATCAAACCAGAGATTGAAATTAGCACAGATACCGTTCCATAAGCCAAATATATAATAGACAAGACCTACTCCTTGCTCAACGAAATGGACTCAACACACCATATTCAACGCCTGGGAATATACCTGACAAGTAAGAATCTTAAGACTCATGGATTTATATGTCTCCATAAGGAAAACAAGCGTGTGTACAGCGGCTGAAACGCAGCAGTGAAAATCCGATAAATCCAATTATCAAAATAAATTTCACAAACAAAACACAATGACAGTGAAATAGAGAGCAATTCTTAAATAATTCATTCAGGGCTTGTGATGCAACCTGGATTTACCACATCTACACCCAGAGCTGGTTGAGACATAAGGCTGGACACTTCGGGCTGATAGCATTGGTGAGGTTCGGTGAGCAAAGGCAGACCCTTTGAAGTCATACTGCATGGTAGCCATTCCATGGGTCCCAACTCTCCAGGTTTCAGAGATTCTTCCTTCAGCTAAAACAAGCAAGGGAAACCCAGAGTATGGTCCACCGTGTGATTGGGAAACGTTTTCAAATGCATCTCAGTTTTCGTCCCCTGGTACTCGGGTTCACCATTCCAGACGCTTTACTAACACTTTCCCCACTTGGAGAGTCAGTGCCTTTAACCTCCTGTTTGGCACAGTTTGCAATTTCTGCGCAAGATGAACAGGAATAGGGAGAACAAATGCGAGACTAGCTGTAGGTGTCTGCACGTGCAAATGGAATGCTCATTTCCCACCAGGAAGAGGGATTAACCAAAGGCTCAGCGTGCCCTGCGGGAACCAGATTAGGGCCTGAAGCAATCCTGTGGTTTTGCGGCCAGCTCACAAGAAAGCGAGTTGAAGAAAGGAGCTCAGGGTCACTGTAATTCACAAACCTGCAGAGTTATGAATGACAGCTATCGTCCAAAAATGTATTGAAGTCAGTCTTCGAAGAGGACTTGAAAGCGGGGCAGAATTGCAGGAAAACGATTTCAGGGGGAAGACTGGAATTGCACTTAAAGCATAGGAAAAGAGGCAGAATGTCGACAATGATGCACTTGGCCAAAAAGGGCGTATGCGTTTTTTCCTGAATATGTTCAGGAAAAAACGCATACGCCCTTTTTGGCCAACCAAGCAAGCGTGTAAAGGAAATCTGCACTCCAATGAAGTCTCACGGCCCCCCGGTCCAAACGGCCATCTGAAACAAGTGTAAAATCCAGAAAGGCAGGACAGGTCATGGAGAACAGGGAGCCTTGTTATGCTGATGGGCGGGATGTAAATTGCCAACAGCCACTCTGGAGAAGTGTATGGTGTTTCCTGAAACACGTAGGAAACAAAGCAACACAGCCTATGGCACTTCCACTTAGTGTCCTATAGCTTAGGGAAATTAAAAACACACAGCCACCCCAAAGTTTGGGACGGCTCTAATTACAAGAACCTCGTCTACGGTACAAGTTAAATATGCGAGAAAGCAAAAAATGGATAAAGAAGTTGTGGTACGTACGTACAATGGAATATCACTCAGCAATGAGATCTACGTCATCAGGCCCGTAGCGGCATAATGAGTGGATTCAGGTACGACGATTCTACGAGAAATAAGTCACACAGAAAAAGAAAGATCATAAGATATCACTAATACACGGAACGTAAACTTGGCTACACATGAACTGAATTACAAAACAGAACAGGTTCTCAAATTTCGAATACCAACTTATGCTTGCTTATGGGGAAAGGTGAGTTGGGGTGCTGCATAAAACCAGAGATTGAAATTAGCACAGAAACCGTTCCATAAGCCAAATATATAATAGACAAGACCTACTCCTTGCTCAACGAAATGGACTCAACACCCCATATTCAACGCCTGGGAATATACCTGACAAGTAAGAATCTTAAGGCCCATGAATTTATATGTCTCCATAAGGAAATCAAGCGTGTGTACAGCGGCCTAAACGCAGCAGTGAAAATCCGATAAATCCCATTATCAAAATAAATTTCACAAACAAAACACAATGACAGTGAAATAGAGAGCAATTCTTAAATAATATGTTCAGGGTTTGTGATGCAACCTGGATTTACCACATCTACACCCAGAGCTGGGTGAGACATAAGGCTGGACACTTCGGGCTGATAGCATTGGTGAGGTTCGGTGAGCAAACGCAGACCGTTTGAAGTCATACTGCATGGTACCCATTCCATGGATCCCATCTCTCCAGGTTTAAGGATTCTTCCTTCACCTAAAACATGCATGGGAAATCCAGAGTATGGTCCATCGTGTGCTTGGGAAACGTTTTCAAATGCATCTCAGGTTTCGTCCAATGATACTCGGGTTCACCATTCCAGACGCTTTACTAACACTCTCCCCACTTGGAGACTCAGTGCCTTTAACCTCCTGTTTGGCACAGTATGCAATTTCTGCGCAAGATGAACAGGAATAGGGAGAACCAATGAGAGACTAGCTGTAGGTGTCTGCACGGGCAAATGGAACGCTCATTTCCCACCAGGAAGAGGGATTAACCAAAGGCTCAGCGTGCCCTGCCGCAACCAGATTAGGGCCTGAAGCAATCCTGCGGGTTTGCGGCCAGCTCACAAGAAAGCGAGTTGAGGAAAGGAGCTCAGGGGCACTGTAATTCACAAACCTGCAGAGTTATGAATGACAGCTATCGTCCAAAAATGTATTGAAGTAAGTCTTCAAAGAGGACTTGAAAGTGGGGCAGAATTTCAGGAAAACGATTTCAGGGGGTAGACTGGAATTGCACTTCAAGCATAGGAAAAGAAGCAGAATGTCGACAATGATGCACTTGGCCAAAAAGGGGGTATGCCTTTTTTCCTGAATATATTCAGGAAAAAACGCATACGCGCTTTTTGGTCAAACAAGCAAGCGTGTAAAGGAAATCTGCACTACAATGAAGTCTCACTGCCCCCCGGTCAAAAGGGCCATCTGGAAAAAGTGTAAAATCCAGAAAGGCAGGACAGGTCATGGAGAACAGGGAGCCTTGTTACGCTGATGGGCGGGATGTACATTGCCAACAGCCACTCTGGAGAAGTGTATGGTGTTTCCTGAAACACGTAGGAAACAAAGCAACACAGCCTATGGCACTTCCACTTAGGGTCCTATAGCTTAGGGAAATTAAAATCAAAAACACACAGCCACCCCAAAATTTGGGATGGCTCTGTTTACAAGAACCTCGTCTATGGTACAAGTTAAATATCTGAGAAAGCAAAATATGGATAAAGAAGTTGTGGTACGTACGTACAATGGAATATCACTCAGCGATGAGATCTACGTCATCAGGCCCGTAGCGGCATAATGAGGTGATTTAGGTACCCCGATTCTACGCGAAATAAGGCACACAGAAAAAGAAACATCATAAGATATCACTAATACACGGAACGTAAACTTGGATACACATGAACTGAATTACAAAACAGAACAGGGTCTCAAATTTAGAAAACCAACTTATGCTTGCTTATGGGGAAAGGTGAGTTGGGGTGCTGCATCAAACCAGAGATTGAAATTAGCACAGATACCGTTCCATAATCCAAATATATAATAGACAAGACCTACTCCTTGCTCAACGAAATGGACTCAACACCCCATATTCAACGCCTGGGAATATACCTGACAAGTAAGAATCTTAAGACCCATGGATTTATATGTCTCCATACGGAAATCAAGCGTGTGTACAGCGGCCTAAACGCAGCAGTGAAAATCCGATAAATCCCATTATCAAAATAAATTTCAAAAACAAATCACAATGACAGTGAAATAGAGAGCAATTCTTAAATAATTCATTCAGGGCTTGTGATGCAACCTGGATTTACCACATCTACACCCCGAGCTGGGTGAGACATAAGGCTGGACACTTCGGGCTTATAGCATAGGTGAGGTTGGGTGAGCAAACGGAGACCCTTTGAAGTCATACTGCATGGTACCCATTCCATGGGTCGCAACTCTCCAGGTTTAAGGGATTCTTTCTTCAGCTAAAACATGCATGGGAAACCAAGAGTATGGTCCACCGTGTGACTGGGAAACGTTTTCAAATGCATCTCAGGTTTCGTCCCCTGGTACTCGGGTTCACCATTCCAGACGCTTTACTAACACTCTCCCCAGTTGGAGAGTCATTGCCTTTAACCTCCTGTTTGGCACAATTTGCAATTTCTCTGCAAGGTGAACAGGAATAGGGAGAACCGATGAGAGACTAGCTGTAGGTGTCTGCACGGGCAAATGGAACGCTCATTTCCCACCAGGAAGAGGGATTAACCAAAGGCTCAGGGTGCCCTGCCGGAACCAGATTAGGGCCTGAAGCAATCCTGCGGTTTTGCGGCCAGCTCACAAGAAAGCGAGTTGAAGAAAGGAGCTCAGGGGCACTGTAATTCACAAACCTGCAGAGTTATGAATGACAGCTATCGTCCAAAAATGTATTGAAGTAAGTCTTCAAAGAGGACTTGAAAGCGGGGCAGAATTTCAGGAAAACGATTTCAGGGGGAAGACTGGAATTGCACTTAAAGCATAGGAAAAGAGGCAGAATGTCGACAATGATGCACTTGGCCAAAAAAGGCGTATGCGTTTTTTCCTGAATATATTCAGGAAAAAACGCATACGCACTTTTTGGCCAACCAAGCAAGCGTGTAAAGGAAATCTGCACTACAATGAAGTCTCACTTCCCCCCGGTCAAAAGGGACATCTGAAAAAAGTGTAAAATCCTGAAAGGGAGGACAGGTCATGGAGAACAGGGACCCTTGTTATGCTGATGGGCGGGATGTACATTGCCAACAGCCACTCTGGAGAAGTGTATGGTGTTTCCTGAAACACGTAGGAAACAAAGCAACACAGCCTATGGCACTTCCACTTAGGGTCCTATAGCTTAGGGAAATTAAAATCAAAAACACACAGCCACCCCAATGTTATGGATGGCTCTTTTTACAAGAAGCTCGTCTACGGTACAAGTTAAATATCCCAGAATGCGAAAAATGGATAAAGAATTTGTGGTACATACGTACAATGGAATATCACTCAGCAATGAAATCTATATCATCAGGCCCGTCGCGGCATAATGAGTGGATTCAGATACGATGATTCTAAGGGAAATAAGTCACACAGAAAAAGAAACATTAAGATATCACTAATACACCGAATGTGAACTTGGCTACACATGAACTGAATTACAAAACAGAACAGGGTCTCAAATTTAGAAAACCAACTTATGCTTGCTTAAGGGGAATGGTGAGTTGGGGTGCTGCATAAAACCAGAGATTGAAATTAGAACAGATACCGTTCCATAAGCCAAATATTTAATAGTCAAGACCTACTCCTTGCTCAACGAAATGGACTCAACACCCCATATTCAATGCATAGGAATACACCTGCCAATTAAGAATCTTAACACCCATGGATTTATGTGTCTCCGTAAGAGAATCAGGCATGTGTACAGCGCCATAAATGCAGCCGTGAAAATCCGATAAATCCCATTATCAAAATAAATTACAAAAACAAATCACAATGACAGTGAAATAGAGAGCAATTCTTAAATCATTCATTCAGGGCTTGTGATGCAACCTGGAGTTACCATATCTACACCTATGGCTGGGTGAGTCATAAGGCTGGACACTTCGGGCGGATACCATTGGTGAGGTTCAGTGAGCAAATGCAGACCCTTTGAAGTCATACTGCATGGTACACATTCCATGGGTCCCAACTCTCCAGGTTTAAGGGATTCTTCCTTCAGCTAAAACATGCATGGGAATCCCAGAGTATGGTCCACCGTGTGACCGGGAAACGTTTTTAAATGCGTCTCAGTTTTCGTCCCCTGGTACTCGGGTTCACCATTCCAGACGCTTTACTTACACTGTCCCTACCTGGAGAGTCAGTGCTTTAAGCTCCTGTTTGGCACAGTTTGCAATTTCTGCGCATGATGAACAGGAATAGGGAGAACCAATGAGAGACTAGCTGTAGGTGTCTGCACGGGCCAATTTAACGCTCATTACCAACCAGGAAGAGGAATTAGCCAAAGGCTCAGCATGCCGTGCCGGAACCAGATTAGGGCCTGAAGCAATCCTGCGGTTTTGCGGCCAGCTCACAAGAAAGCGAGTTGAAGAAAGGAGCTCAGGGGCACTGTAATTCACAAACCTGCAGAGTTATAAATGACAGCTATCATCCAAAAATATATTGAAGTAAGGCTACAAAGAGGACTTGAACGTGGGGCAGAATTCCAGGACTACGATTTCAGGAGGTAGACGGGAAATCCTCTGAAAGTATAGGAAAAGAGTCAGAATGTCGACAATGATGCACTTGGTCAAAAAGGGCATATGCGTTTTTCCAGGGCCCTCATTAAAGAGGGTAGGAGGCTCCCAGTATGCTTCAGTGGCCAACAGAAGACCCCCGTCGCCAAGGCGATGTGAGCCAGCCATGCAGGAGTGACCTCACATCAGAGGGCCCACCTCACAGAAGGGTAAGGAACCCAGGAAGGATCAGACCCTCACCAGAGTGCCCACAACAGCAAGGGGCTGGGAACCAGGCAGGAGTGTCCTCACACCCGTGGGACCACATCATCGAAAGTTGAGGTACTCAGCACATGTGGCCTCAAACCAGAGGACCCACGTCACCATGGGTCTCGGAGCAAGGCAGGCAGGATTATCCTCCCAACACATGGCCCATTGTATAAAAAAGGTGAGGAATCCAGCCGTTGGAACATCCCAGCAGGCGGCCCAGATCACCGAGGCTATGGGATCCAGGCAGTGATGAACTCACAACAGAGGGGCCTCATCGTGATACTGTAAGCAACCCAGCCGTTGTGACCTCAGAGCACAAGGCCTACATCCCCATGGGGGAGGGAGCCAAGCAGGAGTGTCATCGCACCAGTGGGCACACATCAGAAAATGTGGGGAGCCCAGCAGTTAGGGCCAGACGCCCGAGGGCCCTCATCACTGAGGAGAGGAGGCTCCCAGCAAGCTCCAACTGCTACCAGAGGGCTGACGTCGCTAATGCGGTGTGTGCCAGCCAGGCAGGAGTGACCTCAGAGCAGAGGGCCAACCACACAAAAGTGTGAGGAACCCAAAGAGGATCAGACTCTCACCAGAGGGCCCACATCACCAAGGGGATAGGAATCAGGCAGGAGTGTCCTCACACCAGTGGGGCCACATAATCGAAAGGTGAGGGACCCAGCACACGTAGCCTCAAACCAGAGGACACACATCACCAAGGGGCTGGGAGTCAGGCAGGCAGGAGGAGTCTCAAAACAGAGGGCCCATAGAAGAAAAAAGGTGAGAAATCCCGCAGTTGGGACCTCCCCGCAGGCAGCCAGGAGCAGCGAGGCTATTGGATCCAGGGCGGAGTGAACTCACACCAGAGGACCCTCATCATGAAACTGAGCAACCCACCGTTGGGACCTCAGAGCAGAAGGCCCACATTCCCATGGGGTTGGGAACCTGGCAGGAGTGTAGTCGCACCACAGGGCGCACATCAGAAAATTTTGGGAGCCCAGGAGTTAGGGTCTGACGCCAGAGGGCCCTCATTACCGAGGGGTGGAGACCCCCAGCAGGCACCAACTCCCAACTGAGGGCCCACGTCGCCAAGGTGATGTGTGCCAGCCAGGCAGGAGTGACCTCACAGCAGAGGGTCTACCTCACAGAAGGGTGAGGAAACCAGCCAGGATAAGACTCTCACCAGAGAGCCCACATCACCAAGGGGATCGGAAAAAGGCAGCAGTGTCCTCACACCAGTGTGGCCACATTATAGAAAGGTGAGGAACCCAGCACATGTGGCCTAAACCAGAGGACCCACATTTCCAAGATGCTCCGAGTGAGGCAAGCAGGAGTAGCCTAACAACACAGGGCCCACAGAATAAAAAATGTGAGGAATCCAGCAGTTTGAACCTCCCAGCAGGTGGCCCAGAGCACGGAGTCTATGGGATCCAGGCCACAGTGAACTCACAGCAGAGGGCCCACATCATGAAACTGTGAGCAACCCAGCCGGTGGAACCTCAGAGCAGAAGACCCACATCCCCATGGGGATAGGAACCTCGCAGGAGTGTCCTCGCACAACTTAACACGTATCAGAAAATGTGGGAACCCAGCAGTTAGGGCCTGACGCCAGAGGGCCCTCATCACCGAGGAGAGGAGGCTACCAGCAGGCTCCAAATGCCACCAGAGGGCCGACGTCACCAAGGCAATGGGAGCAAGCCAGGCAGGAGTTACCTCACAGCAGAGGGCCCACCTCACAGAAGTGTGAGGAACCCAACCAGGATCAGACTCTAACCAGAGGGCCCACATCACCAAGGGGATGGAAACCAGGCAGGAGTCTCCTCACACCAGTGGGGCCACATCAGCCAAAGGTGAGGAACACAGCACATGTGGCCTCAAATAAGGGGACACACATCACGAAAGGGCTGGGAGTGAGGCATGCAGGAGGAGACTCACAACAGAGGGCCCATAGAATAAAAAGGTGAGGAACCCCACCGTTAGAAGCTCCAAGCAGGTGGCCCAGAGCACCGAGGCTATGGGATCCATGCCGGAGTGAACTCACAGCAGAGGGCCCACATTCTGACACTGTGAGCAACCCAGCCGTTGGGACCTCAGAGCAGAAAGCCAACATCCCCATGGGGATTGGACCCTGGCAGGAGTGTACTCGCACGACAGGGCGCACATCAGAAAATTTTGGAGCCCATGAGTTAGGGCCTGACGCCAGAGGGCCCTCATTACCGAGGGGAGGAGACTCCCAGCAGGCACCAACTCCCAACTGAGGGCCCACATCGCCAGGGTGACGTGTGCCAGCCAGGCAGGAGTGACCTCACAGCAGAGGGTCTACCTCACAGAAGGGTGAGGAATCCAGCCAGGATCAGGCTCTCACCAGAGGGCCCCCATCACCAAGTGGATGGGAACCAGGCAGGAGTGTCCTCACACCAGTGGGCCCACATCAATAAAGGTGAGGAAACCGGCACATGTGGCCTCAAACCAGAGGACCTACATCACAAAGGGGCTGGGAGTGAGTCAGGAAGGAGGAGCATGAAAACACAGAACCCAAAGAATAGAAAAGGTAAGGAATTCAGCAGTAGGAACCTCCCAGCAGGCGGCTCAGAGCACAGAGTCTATGGGATCTAGGCCTGAGTGAACTAACACCAGAGAGCCAACATCATGAAACGGTGAACAACACAGGTGTTGGGACCTTAGAGCAGAAGGCCCACATGCCCATGGGGATGGGAACCTGGCAGGAGTGCCCTCGCACCACTTAGGACGTATCAGAAAATGTGGGAACCCAGCAGTTAGGGCCTGATGCCAGAGGGCCTCATCACCGAGGGGAGGAGGCTCCCAGCAGGCTCCAACTGCCACCAGAGGTCTGACGTCGCCAAGGCGGGGTGTGCTAGCCAGGCAGGAGTGACCTCAGAGAAGAGGGCCCACCTCACAGAAGTGTGAGGAACCCAACCAGGATCAGACTCTCGCCGGAGGGACCACATCACCAAGGGGATGGGAAGCAGGCAGGAGTGTCCTCACACCAGTGGGGCCACATCATCAAAAGATGAGGAACCCATCACATGTGGCCTCAAACCAGAGGACACACATCACCAAGGGGCTGGGAGTGAGGCAGGTGTCTGGAGGGGCACATTTAACTCTAATTTCCCACCAGGAAGAGGAATTAACCAAAGGCTCAGAGTGCCGTGCCACACCCTGATTACGGCCTGAAGCAAACCTGCGGTTTTGTGGCCAGCTTTCAAGGAAGCGAGTTAAGAAAGGAAATCACGGGCACTGTAATTCACAAACCTGCAGAGTTATAAATGACAGCTATTGGCAAAAATATATTGAAGTAAGTCTGCAAAGAGGACTTGAAAACGAGGCAAAATTGAGGAATCATATTTCAGGAGGTAGATTGGAATTGCATTTAAAACATGTGAAAAGTGGCAGATCTTTGACAGTGATGCACTTGGACGAACAGTGCGTATACATGTTTTCCTGAATATATTCAGGAAAAAACGCATATGCCCTTTTTGGCCAACCAAGCACTCGAGCAATGGAAATCCGTACTACAATGAAATCTCATTTCCCATTCGTCAAAAGGGCCATCTGAAAAAAGTGTAAAAACCAGAAACACAGGACAGGCCATGGAGAACAGGGAGCCTTGTTATGCTGATGGGCGGGATGTAAATTGCCAACAGACACTCTGGAGATGTTTATGGTGTATCCTGAAACATCTGAAAAACAAAGCTACAGAGACTAGGGCACTTCCACTTTTGGCCCTATAGCTTAGGAAAATTAAAATCAACAAGACACAGCCAACACAAAATTTAGGGCTGCTGTGTTTACAAGAACCTCGAGTCCAGTACAAATTAAATATCCCAGAAAGAAAAAAATGGATAAAGGAGTTGTGCTACTTACGTACAACGGAATATCACTCAGCAATGAAATCAATGTCATCAGGCCTGTAGCAGCAAATTGAGTGGATTTAAGTATGATGATTCTAAGAGAAATAGGTCACACAGAGAAAGATAATTATCATAAGATATCACTAATAGAGGGAGTGTAAACTTGGCTACACATAAACTGAATTCCAAAACCGAACAGTCTCAAATTTAGATAAAAACTTATGCTTGCTTAAGGGGAAAGTTGAGTTGGGGTGCTGTATAAAACCAGAGATTGAAATTAGCACACATACCATTCCATAAGCCAAATATGTACTAGACAAGACCTACTCTTTGCTCAACGAAATAGACTCATCCATGGTGTATCACCTCACACCTGTTAGAATGGGCATCATCAGAAAATCTACAAACAACAAATGCTGGAAAGGGTGTGGAGATAAGGAACCCTCTTCCACTATTGTTGGGAATGTAAATTGATACAGTCACTGTGGAGAACATTATGGAGTTTCTTATAAAACTAAGAATAGAATTACCATATGATACAGCAATCCCACTACTGGGCATATACCCAGACAAAACCATAAATCAAAAAGAGACATTCACCTCAATGTTCATTGCATCACTATTTACAATATCCAGGTAATGGAAGCAACCTAAATGCCCACAGACAGACGAATGCATAAAGATGTGGTACAAATATAAAATGGAATATTACTAAGCCATAAAAAGGAATGAAATTGGGTCATTTGTAGAGACGTTGATGGATCTAGAGACTGTCATACAGAGTGAAGTAAGTCAGAAATAGAAAAACAAATCTTGTATATTAATGCATATATGTGGAACCTAGAAAAATTATACAGATGAACCGTTTTTTAAGGCAGAAATAGAGCAACAGATGTAGACAACAAACGTATGGACACCAAGGGGGGAAAGCTGTTGGGGGGTGGTGGTGGGAGGATTGAGAGATTGGGATTGGCATGTATACATTTATATGTATAAAATAGATAACCAAAAAGAACCTGCTGTATAAAAAAATAAAATAAAATTCAAAATTACAAAAAGTAAAACAGAAAAAATATTCTTCCCTTCACATACATGTATTTATATGAATAAATTATTTCCATGCTTATATCCGTAAATACAAAAAAGAGAAATAAAATCTACCTTGAACCAAAAATGAAAAAAAGAAAAAAAAAACAGAACCCACCAGTTACACAGAGGAAAACCTTATCAGGGCACTTGCTCCAGGTGTAAACAA
This sequence comes from Delphinapterus leucas, assembly GCF_059928025.1. Taxonomy (NCBI): domain Eukaryota; kingdom Metazoa; phylum Chordata; class Mammalia; order Artiodactyla; family Monodontidae; genus Delphinapterus; species Delphinapterus leucas. The sequence goes on along the minus strand of NW_028322232.1, from coordinate 5,600,905 downwards.
TTCTGTAGTTGGCCAGTGGTGGGGAATCATCTCCCATTCAGCCAGCAGGCCCCACGCAACAAGCGTCCTCATTGCAAAGCTGGGGGACCGTGCCAAGGCATCTGTGAGTAAATGTGGGCCGAGCCCCAGGCCAGCTGCTGCTGAAATGTTCCCACCCTTCCCAGGTAAAACACCTGAATATGTACAAGGACTTGAAAGCCTAGAGGAAGGGCCATGGAGCCACATGAGCGACAGCATGCCAGCCGATTTGGTGCCTGCAGGCCAGCCAGGATGGTCCTGGCCCTGGGTACTCTTCTGGAAGCTTTCCATTTCCCTGCCTGAGATACCCCTGCTGTCCGGGCCCCCACTGCTTTCTTCCTCACTCACCTCTGCCCAGGGAGAAATTCCAGAGGCAGGTATGGGTGACACATCCTCTTCTTTAGCAGGTGGCATCTTGGTAACTGCTGCAGAAAGTCCAGCAGAGCCCCACTCACACTGGGCCACCCACAAAGCCGTGGCCTCTCACTCCCTCCCACCAGTCCAGCCCCGAGACTGCTGACAGGGCAGAGAAAATGGCGTCAGGCACAGCTGCAGGGGCTCTTGCTGCCTGGAGTGGTGTTTATATTGATCTCAAACAGGCACACCTGGGGAGGGCTGGCCGGCACGGTCAGGCTTCCCAGGCCAGCCAATAATCACCCTTCAGGCACTCACAGTTGCAGAAACTGGAACTTGCTGAATCGGCCAGGTCCAAGGAACAGGTGTGGGCTCCTGAGAGTCAGGATAGACAAGGGGTTGCAGCTCTGGCTTGTTTTCTAATTATATTATCTGGCCCATGAGTGGGAGACAACTTCAAGAAAACCCTCTCCTAATGAGAGGAACCCAGGAGTCAGGGAGAGGAGGGGTGGGTGGTGGGTGGAGACAGAGGCCTGGTGCCCCGGGTGCAGTGGAAGTCTCTGGAAGACCAGGTGGAGGGAGGCCACACAGAGTGATGCCCAGGGTCACAGACCTGTTGGAGCTGCTGTTTCTTAGTTCAAGTCCTGCTCTGAGGTGCTCTGTGTCAGATCTGAGTGACAGGTGAGCTGGAAGTGCTCTGCAATGAGGGCGATGTGCACGGTACCTGTGTGCCCAGCCCTGCCAGGGTAACTGCAAGGGTAGCTCTGTATCCTGGGAGGGGCCTGACCATGAGAGCCCCATGGGCTGCAGGGGAACCTGCCCAGGGAACCCCATATCCTGGGAGGGGCCTGAACAGGAGAGCACCGTGGGCTGCGGTGGGGGTGGGGTACCTGCCCAGGTGAGCTCCATATCCTGGGATTGGCCTGACCTCGAGAGCCCCATGGGCTGCTGGAGTCCTGGTAAAGGATGTCAGGACAGTCAGTGAAGCCACCGAGGATATACCTCCAGTAGTTCCTAAATCCTACACCCTGCTGGTCATTCTACCAACCACCGGGACATGGTATTCTGTATTAGTCTTCAATGATGCCTTCTTTTGTATTCTATTAGTCCCAGAGTCACAAGAAATTTTGGCTTGTGAGTGGCAGGTCTCAACATACAACTAAAACAATACTTCTGGGCCGTGTTGCCCCAAGGGTTCAAAAATTCCCACACCATCTTTGGGGAAAGCTCAGTTAAAGACCTAAAAGTTCTACCTCTGGAAAAGGAAACACTCCTTCAATATGCAGACGACATTCTGATCACCAGCCCTACTAACGAGACCTCTGAACTACCAAGCCAATAAAGGATAGAAGTTGTCCAATAAAAAGCTCAAATATCACAGACTACGGTGACCTGCCTGGGCTTCATTCTCACAGAAGGTCGGAGAAGCCCATCTCAGGAAAGGGAAGAAACAATTTACAGCCTTACCCATTTCTAAAACTAGAAGACAGCTTAGGGGTTCCTGGGGAGGCCAGGGTTGGTGCTTCTGGATCCCTAACTACAGTCTACTAGCTGGGCCTCTATATGAAACACTGAAAGGAAAAGATGATGATCCTTTTGAATAGAATCCAGAAGTGGCCTTTCAAGAATGGAAAGAGCAGTCAATTCAGACCCTTGCCCTGGAACTTCCTAATTTAGCTAAACCCTTTGACCTTTACATTCCTGGTGAATGGTGAATCGCTATTGGAGTATTAGTGCAAAAACTGGGACCACTTGAAATGGAACAATGCAAGAATGCCATCCCGGTAGGATAAACTACGTTCACCAATGGGCTTGGCCCACCGCCACATCTGGCCAAGATACTGGCAGTATCTGAAAACCTGGAAATCAGCAGCACAAAAGGCCACCTCCCTCCTAAGGGAAAAGGACCCCACGTGGTGATCCTAACACCCAACCATGCCCTGAAGTTGCAGGGTTTGCTCCGTGGGCACACTGACCTCGAGTGAGGAGGCCCTCCAACTCCAACCTCCAGAGAGATAACCGGGGTAAAGGGGCACCATGACGACTCATGTGACCATCACTTGACCTGGAGTTTCTCTCATAAAACAACAAGAGTGTGTCCCAAAAGAGTAGACTACTGCTTGCAGGACTTACTGCACCCAGAGCGGACCTAATAATCTTGGCGGGGGAAGCGTATATCACGCTGTCACCATAGAAGAGCCTACAGACACTGTGATGATGGTGGCCAATAAGACCGGCTGGACTCCTGTTTACTTCAAAAGGCTGTTGACTCAGTGGCCATCATGGTCCTTCATCACCACTGACCCTGGACTGTCTGGGAGTTGAGCAGGCAGGGTCCTGACACCTGGTGCTCTTTTTACGTTAATTCAGGGGCCTAATTGAAGAAAGTGCAGACTACTGGTCAGAGCATCTAGGCTGGCAGAAAGGGTCAGCCTAAGGTGGCCGAACAAATGCAGGGCGGGATGAAACTGGACCTCACAGCGTCACTGCACATCTCCTTCCTGGACCCTTAAAGGTCATTAGAATCTATAACGCTTCCAATACTGGTGCTCAGGTGGACGAGCGGGGAGGCAGGAGGCCTGGGGACAATCAACGTCACCTGGAGGCTGCTGGGGAGAAGTTCTGACCCTCGCCCACGGGTATGAGGGCTCCTAACTCAGCACTCAGCAGTTACAGAAGAAGGGTCTGCACCCTCAGCACTCTAAGAATGAGGAAGGGGAAAAAAGGCAGAAGAGGGCTTTTTCCCAGGCAAAGCCCCTTAAAAATCCCTGGGAGATAAAAATAGAATCTGGGCAATAAAATAAAGTCTAACCTTTTTTATCCTTTGTGCTTTGTCTAATTTCACGTGCTCCTAGGGTCCCGCATACAGAGGTTCAACAGCCGGCACTTCAGACCAGATTTCCTAGTGCGGAATGGCTGGGTCGACACCTCAGCTCCTGGGACACAGTGCACACTCCGCGATATAGAGCCTGAGCTGCAGCCAACCGGGCCCTCGAGAGCTCCGCCCCCTCCCTCCCACTGACTCTGACAGGATCTCTACACAGCAGCCCAGCCCACAGCCCACGGGGTAGCACATGCTCTCACCTCTCCATTCTCTGATCAAAATATAAAGTTTCCTTTGCTTCTGAACCAAACTCAGTCTCAATCTGTTGGCTCCAATGACACTGGGCAGGGGGACACTTGTTGGGGTCCACTCTGGAGGATCAGTAACAGAAATTGAGAACATTGTAACTTCAATGAACAGATGTTTGAGCCAAACTGTAATTAACATAGAACAGTGTATAAGGCTCGGGTAAAATAAGATGTTTCTAACACTCCCATTTGATATTTCCATCACTTTATTATAAGCAAGTTCAGTGAAAAGGTTTGTCTTATTTGTCAGGTCAATATTAGAGAAACGAAGTGATTTCTTTCCAAGGATGTACATCTAAAAATCTTGGTTAAAACTTCAATCTTGTTTTAAATGCTTTTCCATTGAAAATGATACCTCTCTTTCAGTTCCCCCAATTCTGAGAAGTATAAAATCTTATAATTTATTATTACCAAAGGGGAAAGGTGGGAGGAGGGATAAATTAACAGTTTGGGATTAACACATACACACTGCTATGTATAAAATCGATCATCAACAAGGAACTACTGTATAGCCCCGGGAACTACACTCAATATTTTACAATAACCTATAAGGGGAAATAATCTGAAAAAGAATAGATATTTTTATTGACATCATCTATTAATGACAGTTAAAATGGAACCTAAGGGAAGCCGGTGGTGAGTGCTTCTGACCCTGAAGACTTCAATCATCTAAAGTTTGGACTCTGCCTACTTCCCAAGGCCCTTAATGAACATATGTGTAGCCGTAGCTTAAAAAATTCCCCAGTTTGGGTTGTGGAGAGACACTGATTTTGTAAAAGCCCTGGTGTTCTCCTCACATGAATGGGACACTTCCTACAGCTAAAACATGCCTGTCACACCCAGAGGATGGTATACCATCTGATCGGGAAGAGTTTGGAAAAGGCATCTCATCTCCTCATCTCCTGGTGCTCGGGTTCATCCCTCCAGCATCTTTACGAACAGTCTCCCCACTTGGAGATGTCAGCACTGTCAACATCCTGTTGCAGACAGTTTGGAATTTGTCCAGAGGATGAAGCAGAAGGAGGAGGAACAATGAGACACAAGTCCTAGGTGTTCGGACAGGCACATGTCACTCTTATTTCCAATCAGGAAGACGAATTGACCAAAGGCTAGGGTTGCCCATGCAAACAGAATAGGGCTTGAGGAAATTCCGCTGCTTTGTGGCCAGTTCCCATAAACAGAAGTTGAAAAATGGAACTCAGGGACACTAAAATTCACGAAACTGCAGAGTTGAAAATATCTATCACTGAAAAATGTCTTGAGGAAAGTCAGAGGAAAGGACTTGTAAGCAACGGAGAATGGCAGGAAAGGGATTGGAAGAGGTAGAAAGGACTCGCCATTAAGCACAAGAAAAGGGGCTGAACATTGCCAACATTGCAATTGGCCAAAAAGGGTGTATGCGTCTTTTTCTGTATGTATTCAAGAAAAGGGTATACACTTTTTTAGCCAACCAAACAGGTGGGCACTGGAAATCAATACTACAAAACATATCACTTCGCATCAGTCAGAAGAGCCTTCCTCATAAAGTGTAAACACCAAAAATGCAGGACAGGGCAAGGAGAAAAGGGAGCTCTCTGAGGCTTATACTGGAAATGTATATTGCCAACGGTCACTCTGGAGAAGTGTATTGTGTTTACTAAAGCATCTAAAAAATGAGCTACAGAGCACAGGGCACTTGCACTCATGGACGTATATCTTGGGAAAAACAAAAATCGAGAGGACACAGGCACCCCAATATTTACCACCTCTATGTTTAAAAGATCCTCGACTAGGATATAATTTATAAGTCTCTGGAGGGAAAAAATGGATAGAGATGTGGCACTTATGTAGAGTGGAATATTACTCAGCCTGGAAATCAATGAAATATGGCCAGTTGTAACAACCACAGAGGAGTTACGTATGATCATTCGAAGTCACATAATTCAAAAAGAAAAAGACACACGATATTACTAATACATGGAATGTAAACGTGGCTACAAATGAACTGAATTACTAAACAGAACGGGGTCTCAAATTTAGAAAACCAACATATGCTTGCTTAAGGATAAAGGAGAGTTGGGGTGCTGCATAAAACCAGAGATAGAAATTAGCACAGATACCTTTCCATAAGCCAAATATGTAATAGTCAAGACCTACCAGTTGCTCAACGAAATGGACTAAACACCCCATATTCAACGCCTAGGAATACACCTGACTAGTAAGAATCTTCAAACCCATGGATTTATATGTCTCTGTAAGAGAATCAAGGGTGTGTATAGATTTATGAACGCAGCAGAGAAAATCCGATAAATCCAATTATCAAAATGAATTACAAAAACAAAACACAATGACAGTGAAATAGAGAGCTATACTTAAATAATTCATTCAGAGCTTGTGATGCAACCGGGATTAACCACATCTGCACCAAGAGCTGAGTGAGACATAAGGTTGGACACTTCGGGCGGATAGCACTGGTTAGGTACGATGAGCAAATGCAGACCCTTTGAAGTCATACTGCATGGTACCCATTCCATGGGTCCCAACTCTCCAGGTTTAAGGGATTCTTCCTTCAGCTAAAACATGCATGGGAAACACAATATATGGTACACCGTGTGAGTGGGAAGCGTTTTCAAATGCATCTCAGTTTTCGTCCCCTTTTACACGGGTTCACCATTCCAGACCCTTTACTAACACTCTCTCCACTTGGAGAGTCAGTGCCTTTAACCTCCTGTTTGGCACAGTTTGGAAATTCTGCGGAAGGTGAACAGGAATAGGGAGAACCAATCAGGGAATAGCTGTAGGTGTCTGCACGTGCAAATTTAATGCTCATTTCCCACCAGGAAGAGGAATTAACCAAAGGCTCAGCATGACGTGCCGGAACCAGATTAGGGCCTGAAGCAATCATGTGGGTTTGCGGCCAGCTCACAAGATAGCGAGTTGAAGAAAGGAGCTCAGGGGCACTGTAATTCAAAAAACTGCACAGTTATGAATGACAGCTATCGTCCAAAAATGTATTGAAGTAAGTCTTCGAAGAGGACTTGAAAGCGGGGCAGAATTTCGGGAAAACAATTTCACGGGGTGGACTGGAATTGAACTTAAAGCATAGGAAAAGAGGCAGAATGTCAAAAATGATGCACTTGGTCAAAAAGGGCGTATGAGTTTTTTCCTGAATATATTCAGGAAAAAACGCATACGCCCTTTTTGGCCAACCAAGCAAGCGTGTAAAGGAAATCTGCACTACAACGAAGTCTCACTGCCCCCCAATCAAAAGGGCCATCTGAAATAAGTGTAAAATCCAGAAAGGTAGCACAGGTCCTGGAGAACAGGGAACCTTATTATGCTGATGGGCGTGATGTAAATTGCCAACAGCCACTCTGGAGAAGTGTATGGTGTTTCCTGAAACACGTAGGAAACAAAGCAACACAGCCTATGGCACTTCCACTTAGGGTCCTATAGCTTAGGGAAATTAAAATCAATAACACACAGCCACCCCAAAGTTTGGGACGGCTCTGTTTACAAGAACCTCATCTACGGTGCAAGTTAAATATCCGAGAAAGCAAAAAATGGATAAAGAAGTTGTGGTACGTATGTACAATGGAATATCACTCAGCAATGAGATCTACGTCATCAGGCCCGTAGCGGCATAATGAGTGGATTCAGGTACGACGATTCTACGAGAAATAAGTCACTCAGAAAAAGAAACATCATAAGATATCACTAATACAGGGAACGTAAACTTGGCTACACATGAACTGAATTACAAAACAGAACAGGGCCTCAAATTTAGAAAACCAACTTATGCTTGCTTATGGGGAAAGTTGAGTTGGGGTGCTGCATCAAACCAGAGATTGAAATTAGCACAGATACCGTTCCATAAGCCAAATATATAATAGACAAGACCTACTCCTTGCTCAACGAAATGGACTCAACACCCCATATTCAACGCCTGGGAATATACCTGACAAGTAAGAATCTTAAGACCCATGGATTTATATGTCTCCATAAGGAAAACAAGCGTGTGTACAGCGGCTGAAACGCAGCAGTGAAAATCCGATAAATCCAATTATCAAAATAAATTTCACAAACAAAACACAATGACAGTGAAATAGAGAGCAATTCTTAAATAATTCATTCAGGGCTTGTGATGCAACCTGGATTTACCACATCTACACCCAGAGCTGGTTGAGACATAAGGCTGGACACTTCGGGCTGATAGCATTGGTGAGGTTCGGTGAGCAAAGGCAGACCCTTTGAAGTCATACTGCATGGTAGCCATTCCATGGGTCCCAACTCTCCAGGTTTCAGAGATTCTTCCTTCAGCTAAAACAAGCAAGGGAAACCAGAGTATGGTCCACCGTGTGATTGGGAAACGTTTTCAAATGCATCTCAGTTTTCGTCCCCTGGTACTCGGGTTCACCATTCCAGACGCTTTACTAACACTCTCCCCACTTGGAGAGTCAGTGCCTTTAACCTCCTGTTTGGCACAGCTTGCAATTTCTGCGCAAGATGAACAGGAATAGGGAGAACCAATGCGAGACTAGCTGTAGGTGTCTGCACGTGCAAATGGAACGCTCATTTCCCACCAGGAAGAGGGATTAACCAAAGGCTCAGCATGCCCTGCGGGAACCAGATTAGGGCCTGAAGCAATCCTGCGGTTTTGCGGCCAGCTCACAAGAAAGCGAGTTGAAGAAAGGAGCTCAGGGTCACTGTAATTCACAAACATGCAGAGTTATGAATGACAGCTATCGTCCAAAAATGTATTGAAGTCAGTCTTCGAAGAGGACTTGAAAGCGGGGCAGAATTTCAGGAAAACGATTTCAGGGGGAAGACTGGAATTGCACTTAAAGCATAGGAAAAGAGGCAGAATGTCGACAATGATGCACTTGGCCAAAAAGGGCGTATGCGTTTTTTCCTGAATATGTTCAGGAAAAAACGCATACGCCCTTTTTGGCCAACCAAGCAAGCGTGTAAAGGAAATCTGCACTCCAATGAAGTCTCACGGCCCCCCGGTCCAAAAGGTCATCGGAAACAAGTGTAAAATCCAGAAAGGCAGGACAGGTCATGGAGAAGAGGGAGCCTTGTTATGCTGATGGTCGGGATGTAAATTGCCAACAGCCACTCTGGAGAAGTGTATGGTGTTTCCTGAAACACGTAGGAAACAAAGCAACACAGCCTATGGCACTTCCACTTAGGGTCCTATAGCTTAGGGAAATTAAAATCAAAAACACAGAGCCACCCCAAAGTTTGGGACGGCTCTGTTTACAAGAACCTCATCTACGGTACAAGTTAAATATCCGAGAAAGCAAAAAATGGATAAAGAAGTGCTGGTACGTACGTACAATGTATTATCACTCAGCAATGAGATCTACGTCATCAGCCCCGTAGCGGCATAATGAGTGGATTCAGGTACGACGATTCTACGAGAAATACGTCACTCAGAAAAAGAAACTTCATAAGATATCACTAATACACGGAACGTATACTTGGCTACACATGAACTGAATTAGAAAACAGAACAGGGTCTCAAATTTAGAAAACCAACTTATGCTTTCTTATGGGGAAAGGTGAGTTGGGGTGGTGCATCAAACCAGAGATTGAAATTAGCACAGATACCGTTCCATAAGCCAAATATATAAGAGACAAGACCTACTCCTTGCTCAACGAAATGGACTCAACACCCCATATTCAACGCCTGGAAATATACCTGAAAAGTAAGAATCTTAAGACCCATGGATTTATATGTCTCCATAAGGAAATCCAGCGTGTGTACAGCGGCCTAAACGCAGCAGTGAAAATCCGATAAATCCCATTATCAAAATAAATTTCAAAAACACAACAGAATGACAGTGAAATAGAGAGCAATTCTTAAATAATTCATTCAGGGTTTGTGATGCAACCTGGATTTACCACATCTACACCCAGAGCTGGGTGAGACATAAGGCTGGACACTTCGGGCTGATAGCATTGGTGAGGTTCGGTGAGCAAACGCAGACCCTTTGAAGTCATACTGCATGGTACCCATTCCATGGGTCCCAACTCTCCAGGTTTAAGGGATTCTTCCTTCAGCTAAAACATGCATGGGAAACCCAGAGTATGGTCCACCGTGTGCTTGGGAAACGTTTTCAAATGCATCTCAGGTTTCGTCCAATGATACTCGGGTTCACCGTTCCAGACGCTTTACTAACACTCTCCCCACTTGGAGAGTCAGTGCCTTTAACCTCCTGTTTGGCACAGTATGCAATTTCTGCGCAAGATGAACAGGAATAGGGAGAACCAATGAGAGACTAGCTGTAGGTGTCTGCACGGGCAAATGGAACGCTCATTTCCCACCAGGAAGAGGGATTAACCAAAGGCTCAGCATGCCCTGCCGCAAACAGATTAGGCCCTGAAGCAATCCTGCGGTTTTGCGGCCAGCTCACAAGAAAGCGAGTTGAGGAAAGGAGCTCAGGGGCACTGTAATTCACCAACCTGCAGAGTTATGAATGACAGCTATCGTCCAAAAATATATTGAAGTAAGTCTTCGAAGAGGACTTGAAAGTGGGGCAGAATTTCAGGAAAACGATTTCAGGGGGTAGACTGGAATTGCACTTAAAGCATAGGAAAAGAGGCAGAATGTCGACAATGATGCACTTGGCCAAAAAGGGGGTATGCCTTTTTTCCTGAATATATTCAGGAAAAAACGCATACGCGCTTTTTGGTCAACCAAGCAAGCGTGTAAAGGAAATCTGCACTACAATGAAGTCTCACTGCCCCCCGGTCAAAAGGGCCATCTGGAAAAAGTGTAAAATCCAGAAAGGCAGGACAGGTCATGGAGAACAGGGAGCCTTGTTACGCTGATGGGCGGGATGTACATTGCCAACAGCCACTCTGGAGAAGTGTATGGTGTTTCCTGAAACACGTAGGAAACAAAGCAACACAGCCTATGGCACTTCCACTTAGGGTCCTATAGCTTAGGGAAATTAAAATCAAAAACACACAGCACCCCAAAATTTGGGATGGCTCTGTTTACAAGAACCTCGTCTATGGTACAAGTTAAATATCTGAGAAAGCAAAATATGGATAAAGAAGTTGTGGTAGGTACGTACAATGGAATATCACTCAGCGATGAGATCTACGTCATCAGGCCCGTAGCAGCATAATGAGGTGATTCAGGTACCCCGATTCTACGCGAAATAAGGCACACAGAAAAAGAAACATCATAAGATATCACTAATACACGGAACGTAAACTTGGCTACACATGAACTGAATTACAAAACAGAACAGGGTCTCAAATTTAGAAAACCAACTTATGCTTGCTTATGGGGAAAGGTGAGTTGGGGTGCTGCATCAAACCAGAGATTGAAATTAGCACAGATACCATTCCATAATCCAAATATATAATAGAAAAGACCTACTCCTTGCTCAACGAAATGGACTCAACACCCCATATTCAACGCCTGGGAATATACCTGACAAGTAAGAATCTTAAGACCCATGGATTTATATGTCTCCATAAGGAAATCAAGCGTGTGTACAGCGGCCTAAACGCAGCAGTGAAAATCCGATAAATCCCATTATCAAAATAAATTTCACAAACAAATCACAATGACAGTGAAATAGAGAGCAATTCTTAAATAATTCATTCAGGGCTTGTGATGCAACCTGGATTTACCACATCTACACCCCGAGCTGGGTGAGACATAAGGCTGGACACTTCGGGCTTATAGCATAGGTGAGGTTGGGTGAGCAAACGGAGACCCTTTGAAGTCATACTGCATGGTACCCATTCCATGGGTCCCAACTCTCCAGCTTTAAGGGATTCTTTCTTCAGCTAAAACATGCATGGGAAACCCAGAGTATGGTCCACCGTGTGACTGGGAAACGTTTTCAAATGCATCTCAGGTTTCGGCCCCTGGTACTCGGGTTCACCATTCCAGATGCTTTACTAACACTCTCCCCAGTTGGAGAGTCAGTGCCTTTAACCTCCTGTTTGGCACAATTTGCAATTTCTCTGCAAGGTGAACAGGAATAGGGAGAACCGATGAGAGACTAGCTGTAGGTGTCTGCACGGGGAAATGGAACGCTCATTTCCCACCAGGAAGAGGGATTAACCAAAGGCTCAGGGTGCCCTGCCGGAACCAGATTACGGCCTGAAGCAATCCTGCGGTTTTGCGGCCAGCTCACAAGGAAGCGAGTTGAAGAAAGGAGCTCAGGGGCACTGTAATTCACAAACCTGCAGAGTTATGAATGACAGCTATCGTCCAAAAATGTATTGAAGTAAGTCTTCAAAGAGGATTTGAAAGCGGGGCAGAATTTCAGGAAAACGATTTCAGGGGGAAGACTGGAATTGCACTTAAAGCATAGGAAAAGAGGCAGAATGTCGACAATGATGCACTTGGCCAAAAAGGGGGTATGCCTTTTTTCCTGAATATATTCAGGAAAAAACGCATACGCGCTTTTTGGTCAACCAAGCAAGCGTGTAAAGGAAATCTGCACTACAATGAAGTCTCACTGCCCCCCGGTCAAAAGGGCCATCTGGAAAAAGTGTAAAATCCAGAAAGGCAGGACAGGTCATGGAGAACAGGGAGCCTTGTTACGCTGATGGGCGGGATGTACATTGCCAACAGCCACTCTGGAGAAGTGTATGGTGTTTCCTGAAACACGTAGGAAACAAAGCAACACAGCCTATGGCACTTCCACTTAGGGTCCTATAGCTTAGGGAAATTAAAATCAAAAACACACAGCACCCCAAAATTTGGGATGGCTCTGTTTACAAGAACCTCGTCTATGGTACAAGTTAAATATCTGAGAAAGCAAAATATGGATAAAGAAGTTGTGGTAGGTACGTACAATGGAATATCACTCAGCGATGAGATCTACGTCATCAGGCCCGTAGCAGCATAATGAGGTGATTCAGGTACCCCGATTCTACGCGAAATAAGGCACACAGAAAAAGAAACATCATAAGATATCACTAATACACGGAACGTAAACTTGGCTACACATGAACTGAATTACAAAACAGAACAGGGTCTCAAATTTAGAAAACCAACTTATGCTTGCTTATGGGGAAAGGTGAGTTGGGGTGCTGCATCAAACCAGAGATTGAAATTAGCACAGATACCATTCCATAATCCAAATATATAATAGAAAAGACCTACTCCTTGCTCAACGAAATGGACTCAACACCCCATATTCAACGCCTGGGAATATACCTGACAAGTAAGAATCTTAAGACCCATGGATTTATATGTCTCCATAAGGAAATCAAGCGTGTGTACAGCGGCCTAAACGCAGCAGTGAAAATCCGATAAATCCCATTATCAAAATAAATTTCACAAACAAATCACAATGACAGTGAAATAGAGAGCAATTCTTAAATAATTCATTCAGGGCTTGTGATGCAACCTGGATTTACCACATCTACACCCCGAGCTGGGTGAGACATAAGGCTGGACACTTCGGGCTTATAGCATAGGTGAGGTTGGGTGAGCAAACGGAGACCCTTTGAAGTCATACTGCATGGTACCCATTCCATGGGTCCCAACTCTCCAGCTTTAAGGGATTCTTTCTTCAGCTAAAACATGCATGGGAAACCCAGAGTATGGTCCACCGTGTGACTGGGAAACGTTTTCAAATGCATCTCAGGTTTCGTCCCCTGGTACTCGGGTTCACCATTCCAGATGCTTTACTAACACTCTCCCCAGTTGGAGAGTCAGTGCCTTTAACCTCCTGTTTGGCACAATTTGCAATTTCTCTGCAAGGTGAACAGGAATAGGGAGAACCGATGAGAGACTAGCTGTAGGTGTCTGCACGGGGAAATGGAACGCTCATTTCCCACCAGGAAGAGGGATTAACCAAAGGCTCAGGGTGCCCTGCCGGAACCAGATTACGGCCTGAAGCAATCCTGCGGTTTTGCGGCCAGCTCACAAGGAAGCGAGTTGAAGAAAGGAGCTCAGGGGCACTGTAATTCACAAACCTGCAGAGTTATGAATGACAGCTATCGTCCAAAAATGTATTGAAGTAAGTCTTCAAAGAGGATTTGAAAGCGGGGCAGAATTTCAGGAAAACGATTTCAGGGGGAAGACTGGAATTGCACTTAAAGCATAGGAAAAGAGGCAGAATGTCGACAATGATGCACTTGGCCAAAAAAGGCGTATGCGTTTTTTCCTGAATATATTCAGGAAAAAACGCATACGCACTTTTTGGCCAACCAAGCAAGCATGTAAAGGAAATCTGCACTACAATGAAGTCTCACTTCCCCCCGGTGAAAAGGGCCATCTGAAAAAAGTGTAAAATCCAGAAAGGCAGGACAGGTCATGGAGAACAGGGACCCTTGTTATGCTGATGGGCGGGATGTACATTGCCAACAGCCACTCTGGAGAAGTGTATGGTGTTTCCTGAAACACGTAGGAAACAAAGCAACACAGCCTATGGCACTTCCACTTAGGGTCCTATAGCTTAGGGAAATTAAAATCAAAAACACACAGCCACCCCAATGTTATGGATGGCTCTTTTTACAAGAAGCTCGTCTACGGTACAAGTTAAATATCCCAGAATGCGAAAAATGGATAAAGAATTTGTGGTACATACGTACAATGGAATATCACTCAGCAATGAAATCTATATCATCAGGCCCGTCGCGGCATAATGAGTGGATTCAGATACGATGATTCTAAGGGAAATAAGTCACACAGAAAAAGAAACATTAAGATATCACTAATACACCGAATGTGAACTTGGCTACACATGAACTGAATTACAAAACAGAACAGGGTCTCAAATTTAGAAAACCAACTTATGCTTGCTTAAGGGGAATGGTGAGTTGGGGTGCTGCATAAAACCAGAGATTGAAATTAGAACAGATACCGTTCCATAAGCCAAATATTTAATAGTCAAGACCTACTCCTTGCTCAACGAAATGGACTCAACACCCCATATTCAATGCATAGGAATACACCTGCCAATTAAGAATCTTAACACCCATGGATTTATGTGTCTCCGTAAGAGAATCAGGCATGTGTACAGCGCCATAAATGCAGCCGTGAAAATCCGATAAATCCCATTATCAAAATAAATTACAAAAACAAAACACAATGACAGTGAAATAGAGAGCAATTCTTAAATCATTCATTCAGGGCTTGTGATGCAACCTGGAGTTACCACATCTACACCTATGGCTGGGTGAGACATAAGGCTGGACACTTCGCGCGGATACCATTGGTGAGGTTCAGTGAGCAAATGCAGACCCTTTGAAGTCATACTGCATGGTACACATTCCATGGGTCCCAACTCTCCAGGTTTAAGGGATTCTTCCTTCAGCTAAAACATGCATGGGAATCCCAGAGTATGGTCCACCGTGTGACCGGGAAACGTCTTTAAATGCGTCTCAGTTTTCGTCCCCTGGTAGTCGGGTTCACCATTCCAGACGCTTTACTTACACTGTCCCTACCTGGAGAGTCAGTGCCTTTAACCTCCTGTTTGGTACAGTTTGCAATTTCTGCGCATGATGAACAGGAATAGGGAGAACCAATGAGAGACTAGCTGTAGGTGTCTGCACGGGCCAATTTAACGCTCATTACCAACCAGGAAGAGGAATTAGCCAAAGGCTCAGCATGCCGTGCCGGAACCAGATTAGGGCCTGAAGCAATCCTGCGGTTTTGCGGCCAGCTCACAAGAAAGCGAGTTGAAGAAAGGAGCTCAGGGGCACTGTAATTCACAAACCTGCAGAGTTATAAATGACAGCTATCATCCAAAAATATATTGAAGTAAGGCTACAAAGAGGACTTGAACGTGGGGCAGAATTCCAGGACTACGATTTCAGGAGGTAGACGGGAAATCCTCTGAAAGTATAGGAAAAGAGTCAGAATGTCGACAATGATGCACTTGGTCAAAAAGGGCATATGCGTTTTTCCAGGGCCCTCATTAAAGAGGGTAGGAGGCTCCCAGTATGCTTCAGTGGCCAACAGAAGACCCCCGTCGCCAAGGCGATGTGAGCCAGCCATGCAGGAGTGACCTCACATCAGAGGGCCCACCTCACAGAAGGGTAAGGAACCCAGGAAGGATCAGACCCTCACCAGAGTGCCCACAACAGCAAGGGGCTGGGAACCAGGCAGGAGTGTCCTCACACCCGTGGGACCACATCATCGAAAGTTGAGGTACTCAGCACATGTGGCCTCAAACCAGAGGACCCACGTCACCATGGGTCTCGGAGCAAGGCAGGCAGGATTATCCTCCCAACACATGGCCCATTGTATAAAAAAGGTGAGGAATCCAGCCGTTGGAACATCCCAGCAGGCGGCCCAGATCACCGAGGCTATGGGATCCAGGCAGTGATGAACTCACAACAGAGGGGCCTCATCGTGATACTGTAAGCAACCCAGCCGTTGTGACCTCAGAGCACAAGGCCTACATCCCCATGGGGGAGGGAACCAAGCAGGAGTGTCATCGCACCAGTGGGCACACATCAGAAAATGTGGGGAGCCCAGCAGTTAGGGCCAGACGCCCGAGGGCCCTCATCACTGAGGAGAGGAGGCTCCCAGCAAGCTCCAACTGCTACCAGAGGGCTGACGTCGCTAATGCGGTGTGTGCCAGCCAGGCAGGAGTGACCTCAGAGCAGAGGGCCAACCACACAAAAGTGTGAGGAACCCAAAGAGGATCAGACTCTCACCAGAGGGCCCACATCACCAAGGGGATAGGAATCAGGCAGGAGTGTCCTCACACCAGTGGGGCCACATAATCGAAAGGTGAGGGACCCAGCACACGTAGCCTCAAACCAGAGGACACACATCACCAAGGGGCTGGGAGTCAGGCAGGCAGGAGGAGTCTCAAAACAGAGGGCCCATAGAAGAAAAAAGGTGAGAAATCCCGCAGTTGGGACCTCCCCGCAGGCAGCCAGGAGCAGCGAGGCTATTGGATCCAGGGCGGAGTGAACTCACACCAGAGGACCCTCATCATGAAACTGAGCAACCCACCGTTGGGACCTCAGAGCAGAAGGCCCACATTCCCATGGGGTTGGGAACCTGGCAGGAGTGTAGTCGCACCACAGGGCGCACATCAGAAAATTTTGGGAGCCCAGGAGTTAGGGTCTGACGCCAGAGGGCCCTCATTACCGAGGGGTGGAGACCCCCAGCAGGCACCAACTCCCAACTGAGGGCCCACGTCGCCAAGGTGATGTGTGCCAGCCAGGCAGGAGTGACCTCACAGCAGAGGGTCTACCTCACAGAAGGGTGAGGAAACCAGCCAGGATAAGACTCTCACCAGAGAGCCCACATCACCAAGGGGATCGGAAAAAGGCAGCAGTGTCCTCACACCAGTGTGGCCACATTATAGAAACCCAGCACATGTGGCCTAAACCAGAGGACCCACATTTCCAAGATGCTCCGAGTGAGGCAAGCAGGAGTAGCCTAACAACACAGGGCCCACAGAATAAAAAATGTGAGGAATCCAGCAGTTTGAACCTCCCAGCAGGTGGCCCAGAGCACGGAGTCTATGGGATCCAGGCCACAGTGAACTCACAGCAGAGGGCCCACATCATGAAACTGTGAGCAACCCAGCCAGTGGAACCTCAGAGCAGAAGACCCACATCCCCATGGGGATAGGAACCTCGCAGGAGTGTCCTCGCACAACTTAACACGTATCAGAAAATGTGGGAACCCAGCAGTTAGGGCCTGACGCCAGAGGGCCCTCATCACCGAGGAGAGGAGGCTACCAGCAGGCTCCAAATGCCACCAGAGGGCCGACGTCACCAAGGCAATGGGAGCAAGCCAGGCAGGAGTTACCTCACAGCAGAGGGCCCACCTCACAGAAGTGTGAGGAACCCAACCAGGATCAGACTCTAACCAGAGGGCCCACATCACCAAGGGGATGGAAACCAGGCAGGAGTCTCCTCACACCAGTGGGGCCACATCAGCCAAAGGTGAGGAACACAGCACATGTGGCCTCAAATAAGGGGACACACATCACGAAAGGGCTGGGAGTGAGGCATGCAGGAGGAGACTCACAACAGAGGGCCCATAGAATAAAAAGGTGAGGAACCCCACCGTTAGAAGCTCCAAGCAGGTGGCCCAGAGCACCGAGGCTATGGGATCCATGCCGGAGTGAACTCACAGCAGAGGGCCCACATTCTGACACTGTGAGCAACCCAGCCGTTGGGACCTCAGAGCAGAAAGCCAACATCCCCATGGGGATGGGACCCCGGCAGGAGTGTACTCGCACGACAGGGCGCACATCAGAAAATTTTGGGAGCCCATGAGTTAGGGCCTGACGCCAGAGGGCCCTCATTACCGAGGGGAGGAGACTCCCAGCAGGCACCAACTCCCAACTGAGGGCCCACATCGCCAGGGTGATGTGTGCCAGCCAGGCAGGAGTGACCTCACAGCAGAGGGTCTACCTCACAGAAGGGTGAGGAATCCAGCCAGGATCAGGCTCTCACCAGAGGGCCCCCATCACCAAGTGGATGGGAACCAGGCAGGAGTGTCCTCACACCAGTGGGCCCACATCAATAAAGGTGAGGAAACCGGCACATGTGGCCTCAAACCAGAGGACCTACATCACAAAGGGGCTGGGAGTGAGTCAGGAAGGAGGAGCATGAAAACACAGAACCCAAAGAATAGAAAAGGTAAGGAATTCAGCAGTAGGAACCTCCCAGCAGGCGGCTCAGAGCACAGAGTCTATGGGATCTAGGCCTGAGTGAACTAACACCAGAGAGCCAACATCATGAAACGGTGAACAACACAGGTGTTGGGACCTTAGAGCAGAAGGCCCACATGCCCATGGGGATGGGAACCTGGCAGGAGTGCCCTCGCACCACTTAGGACGTATCAGAAAATGTGGGAACCCAGCAGTTAGGGCCTGATGCCAGAGGGCCTCATCACCGAGGGGAGGAGGCTCCCAGCAGGCTCCAACTGCCACCAGAGGTCTGACGTCGCCAAGGCGGGGTGTGCTAGCCAGGCAGGAGTGACCTCAGAGAAGAGGGCCCACCTCACAGAAGTGTGAGGAACCCAACCAGGATCAGACTCTCGCCGGAGGGACCACATCACCAAGGGGATGGGAAGCAGGCAGGAGTGTCCTCACACCAGTGGGGCCACATCATCAAAAGATGAGGAACCCATCACATGTGGCCTCAAACCAGAGGACACACATCACCAAGGGGCTGGGAGTGAGGCAGGTGTCTGGAGGGGCACATTTAACTCTAATTTCCCACCAGGAAGAGGAATTAACCAAAGGCTCAGAGTGCCGTGCCACACCCTGATTACGGCCTGAAGCAAACCTGCGGTTTTGTGGCCAGCTTTCAAGGAAGCGAGTTAAGAAAGGAAATCACGGGCACTGTAATTCACAAACCTGCAGAGTTATAAATGACAGCTATTGGCAAAAATATATTGAAGTAAGTCTGCAAAGAGGACTTGAAAACGAGGCAAAATTGAGGAATCATATTTCAGGAGGTAGATTGGAATTGCATTTAAAACATGTGAAAAGTGGCAGATCTTTGACAGTGATGCACTTGGACGAACAGTGCGTATACATGTTTTCCTGAATATATTCAGGAAAAAACGCATATGCCCTTTTTGGCCAACCAAGCACTCGAGCAATGGAAATCCGTACTACAATGAAATCTCATTTCCCATTCGTCAAAAGGGCCATCTGAAAAAAGTGTAAAAACCAGAAACACAGGACAGGCCATGGAGAACAGGGAGCCTTGTTATGCTGATGGGCGGGATGTAAATTGCCAACAGACACTCTGGAGATGTTTATGGTGTATCCTGAAACATCTGAAAAACAAAGCTACAGAGACTAGGGCACTTCCACTTTTGGCCCTATAGCTTAGGAAAATTAAAATCAACAAGACACAGCCAACACAAAATTTAGGGCTGCTGTGTTTACAAGAACCTCGAGTCCAGTACAAATTAAATATCCCAGAAAGAAAAAAATGGATAAAGGAGTTGTGCTACTTACGTACAACGGAATATCACTCAGCAATGAAATCAATGTCATCAGGCCTGTAGCAGCAAATTGAGTGGATTTAAGTATGATGATTCTAAGAGAAATAGGTCACACAGAGAAAGATAATTATCATAAGATATCACTAATAGAGGGAGTGTAAACTTGGCTACACATAAACTGAATTACAAAACCGAACAGTCTCAAATTTAGATAAAAACTTATGCTTGCTTAAGGGGAAAGTTGAGTTGGGGTGCTGTATAAAACCAGAGATTGAAATTAGCACACATACCATTCCATAAGCCAAATATGTACTAGACAAGACCTACTCTTTGCTCAACGAAATAGACTCATCCATGGTGTATCACCTCACACCTGTTAGAATGGGCATCATCAGAAAATCTACAAACAACAAATGCTGGAAAGGGTGTGGAGATAAGGAACCCTCTTCCACTATTGTTGGGAATGTAAATTGATACAGTCACTGTGGAGAACATTATGGAGTTTCTTATAAAACTAAGAATAGAATTACCATATGATACAGCAATCCCACTACTGGGCATATACCCAGACAAAACCATAAATCAAAAAGAGACATTCACCTCAATGTTCATTGCATCACTATTTACAATATCCAGGTAATGGAAGCAACCTAAATGCCCACAG
Organism: Delphinapterus leucas; assembly: GCF_059928025.1. Lineage (NCBI taxonomy): Eukaryota > Metazoa > Chordata > Mammalia > Artiodactyla > Monodontidae > Delphinapterus > Delphinapterus leucas. Next base: position 5,580,836 of record NW_028322232.1, on the reverse strand, counting down.
ACAGACGAATGCATAAAGATGTGGTACAAATATAAAATGGAATATTACTAAGCCATAAAAAGGAATGAAATTGGGTCATTTGTAGAGACGTTGATGGATCTAGAGACTGTCATACAGAGTGAAGTAAGTCAGAAATAGAAAAACAAATCTTGTATATTAATGCATATATGTGGAACCTAGAAAAATTATACAGATGAACCGTTTTTTAAGGCAGAAATAGAGCAACAGATGTAGACAACAAACGTATCGACACCAAGGGGGGAAAGCTGTTGGGGGGTGGTGGTGGGAGGATTGAGAGATTGGGATTGGCATGTATACATTTATATGTATAAAATAGATAACCAAAAAGAACCTGCTGTATAAAAAAATAAAATAAAATTCAAAATTACAAAAAGTAAAACAGAAAAAATATTCTTCCCTTCACATACATGTATTTATATGAATAAATTATTTCCATGCTTATATCCGTAAATACAAAAAAGAGAAATAAAATCTACCTTGAACCAAAAATGAAAAAAAGAAAAAAAAAACAGAACCCACCAGTTACACAGAGGAAAACCTTATCAGGGCACTTGCTCCAGGTGTAAACAATTCTGTAGTTGGCCAGTGGTGGGGAATCATCTCCCATTCAGCCAGCAGGCCCCACGCAACAAGCGTCCTCATTGCAAAGCTGGGGGACCGTGCCAAGGCATCTGTGAGTAAATGTGGGCCGAGCCCCAGGCCAGCTGCTGCTGAAATGTTCCCACCCTTCCCAGGTAAAACACCTGAATATGTACAAGGACTTGAAAGCCTAGAGGAAGGGCCATGGAGCCACATGAGCGACAGCATGCCAGCCGATTTGGTGCCTGCAGGCCAGCCAGGATGGTCCTGGCCCTGGGTACTCTTCTGGAAGCTTTCCATTTCCCTGCCTGAGATACCCCTGCTGTCCGGGCCCCCACTGCTTTCTTCCTCACTCACCTCTGCCCAGGGAGAAATTCCAGAGGCAGGTATGGGTGACACATCCTCTTCTTTAGCAGGTGGCATCTTGGTAACTGCTGCAGAAAGTCCAGCAGAGCCCCACTCACACTGGGCCACCCACAAAGCCGTGGCCTCTCACTCCCTCCCACCAGTCCAGCCCCGAGACTGCTGACAGGGCAGAGAAAATGGCGTCAGGCACAGCTGCAGGGGCTCTTGCTGCCTGGAGTGGTGTTTATATTGATCTCAAACAGGCACACCTGGGGAGGGCTGGCCGGCACGGTCAGGCTTCCCAGGCCAGCCAATAATCACCCTTCAGGCACTCACAGTTGCAGAAACTGGAACTTGCTGAATCGGCCAGGTCCAAGGAACAGGTGTGGGCTCCTGAGAGTCAGGATAGACAAGGGGTTGCAGCTCTGGCTTGTTTTCTAATTATATTATCTGGCCCATGAGTGGGAGACAACTTCAAGAAAACCCTCTCCTAATGAGAGGAACCCAGGAGTCAGGGAGAGGAGGGGTGGGTGGTGGGTGGAGACAGAGGCCTGGTGCCCCGGGTGCAGTGGAAGTCTCTGGAAGACCAGGTGGAGGGAGGCCACACAGAGTGATGCCCAGGGTCACAGACCTGTTGGAGCTGCTGTTTCTTAGTTCAAGTCCTGCTCTGAGGTGCTCTGTGTCAGATCTGAGTGACAGGTGAGCTGGAAGTGCTCTGCAATGAGGGCGATGTGCACGGTACCTGTGTGCCCAGCCCTGCCAGGGTAACTGCAAGGGTAGCTCTGTATCCTGGGAGGGGCCTGACCATGAGAGCCCCATGGGCTGCAGGGGAACCTGCCCAGGGAACCCCATATCCTGGGAGGGGCCTGAACAGGAGAGCACCGTGGGCTGCGGTGGGGGTGGGGTACCTGCCCAGGTGAGCTCCATATCCTGGGATTGGCCTGACCTCGAGAGCCCCATGGGCTGCTGGAGTCCTGGTAAAGGATGTCAGGACAGTCAGTGAAGCCACCGAGGATATACCTCCAGTAGTTCCTAAATCCTACACCCTGCTGGTCATTCTACCAACCACCGGGACATGGTATTCTGTATTAGTCTTCAATGATGCCTTCTTTTGTATTCTATTAGTCCCAGAGTCACAAGAAATTTTGGCTTGTGAGTGGCAGGTCTCAACATACAACTAAAACAATACTTCTGGGCCGTGTTGCCCCAAGGGTTCAAAAATTCCCACACCATCTTTGGGGAAAGCTCAGTTAAAGACCTAAAAGTTCTACCTCTGGAAAAGGAAACACTCCTTCAATATGCAGACGACATTCTGATCGCCAGCCCTACTAACGAGACCTCTGAACTACCAAGCCAATAAAGGATAGAAGTTGTCCAATAAAAAGCTCAAATATCACAGACTACGGTGACCTGCCTGGGCTTCATTCTCACAGAAGGTCGGAGAAGCCCATCTCAGGAAAGGGAAGAAACAATTTACAGCCTTACCCATTTCTAAAACTAGAAGACAGCTTAGGGGTTCCTGGGGAGGCCAGGGTTGGTGCTTCTGGATCCCTAACTACAGTCTACTAGCTGGGCCTCTATATGAAACACTGAAAGGAAAAGATGATGATCCTTTTGAATAGAATCCAGAAGTGGCCTTTCAAGAATGGAAAGAGCAGTCAATTCAGACCCTTGCCCTGGAACTTCCTAATTTAGCTAAACCCTTTGACCTTTACATTCCTGGTGAATGGTGAATCGCTATTGGAGTATTAGTGCAAAAACTGGGACCACTTGAAATGGAACAATGCAAGAATGCCATCCCGGTAGGATAAACTACGTTCACCAATGGGCTTGGCCCACCGCCACATCTGGCCAAGATACTGGCAGTATCTGAAAACCTGGAAATCAGCAGCACAAAAGGCCACCTCCCTCCTAAGGGAAAAGGACCCCACGTGGTGATCCTAAGCCCCAACCATGCCCTGAAGTTGCAGGGTTTGCTCCGTGGGCACACTGACCTCGAGTGAGGAGGCCCTCCAACTCCAACCTCCAGAGAGATAACCGGGGTAAAGGGGCACCATGACGACTCATGTGACCATCACTTGACCTGGAGTTTCTCTCATAAAACAACAAGAGTGTGTCCCAAAAGAGTAGACTACTGCTTGCAGGACTTACTGCACCCAGAGCGGACCTAATAATCTTGGCGGGGGAAGCGTATATCACGCTGTCACCATAGAAGAGCCTACAGACACTGTGATGATGGTGGCCAATAAGACCGGCTGGACTCCTGTTTACTTCAAAAGGCTGTTGACTCAGTGGCCATCATGGTCCTTCATCACCACTGACCCTGGACTGTCTGGGAGTTGAGCAGGCAGTGTCCTGACACCTGGTGCTCTTTTTACGTTAATTCAGGGGCCTAATTGAAGAAAGTGCAGACTACTGGTCAGAGCATCTAGGCTGGCAGAAAGGGTCAGCCTAAGGTGGCCGAACAAATGCAGGGCGGGATGAAACTGGACCTCACAGCGTCACTGCACATCTCCTTCCTGGACCCTTAAAGGTCATTAGAATCTATAACGCTTCCAATACTGGTGCTCAGGTGGACGAGCGGGGAGGCAGGAGGCCTGGGGACAATCAACGTCACCTGGAGGCTGCTGGGGAGAAGTTCTGACCCTCGCCCACGGGTATGAGGGCTCCTAACTCAGCACTCAGCAGTTACAGAAGAAGGGTCTGCACCCTCAGCACTCTAAGAATGAGGAAGGGGAAAAAAGGCAGAAGAGGGCTTTTTCCCAGGCAAAGCCCCTTAAAAATCCCTGGGAGATAAAAATAGAATCTGGGCAATAAAATAAAGTCTAACCTTTTTTATCCTTTGTGCTTTGTCTAATTTCACGTGCTCCTAGGGTCCCGCATACAGAGGTTCAACAGCCGGCACTTCAGACCAGATTTCCTAGTGCGGAATGGCTGGGTCGACACCTCAGCTCCTGGGACACAGTGCACACTCCGCGATATAGAGCCTGAGCTGCAGCCAACCGGGCCCTCGAGAGCTCCGCCCCCTCCCTCCCACTGACTCTGACAGGATCTCTACACAGCAGCCCAGCCCACAGCCCACGGGGTAGCACATGCTCTCACCTCTCCATTCTCTGATCAAAATATAAAGTTTCCTTTGCTTCTGAACCAAACTCAGTCTCAATCTGTTGGCTCCAATGACACTGGGCAGGGGGACACTTGTTGGGGTCCACTCTGGAGGATCAGTAACAGAAATTGAGAACATTGTAACTTCAATGAACAGATGTTTGAGCCAAACTGTAATTAACATAGAACAGTGTATAAGGCTCGGGTAAAATAAGATGTTTCTAACACTCCCATTTGATATTTCCATCACTTTATTATAAGCAAGTTCAGTGAAAAGGTTTGTCTTATTTGTCAGGTCAATATTAGAGAAACGAAGTGATTTCTTTCCAAGGATGTACATCTAAAATCTTGGTTAAAACTTCAATCTTGTTTTAAATGCTTTTCCATTGAAAATGATACCTCTCTTTCAGTTCCCCCAATTCTGAGAAGTATAAAATCTTATAATTTATTATTACCAAAGGGGAAAGGTGGGAGGAGGGATAAATTAACAGTTTGGGATTAACACATACACACTGCTATGTATAAAATCGATCATCAACAAGGAACTACTGTATAGCCCCGGGAACTACACTCAATATTTTACAATAACCTATAAGGGGAAATAATCTGAAAAAGAATAGATATTTTTATTGACATCATCTATTAATGACAGTTAAAATGGAACCTAAGGGAAGCCGGTGGTGAGTGCTTCTGACCCTGAAGACTTCAATCATCTAAAGTTTGGACTCTGCCTACTTCCCAAGGCCCTTAATGAACATATGTGTAGCCGTAGCTTAAAAAATTCCCCAGTTTGGGTTGTGGAGAGACACTGATTTTGTAAAAGCCCTGGTGTTCTCCTCACATGAATGGGACACTTCCTACAGCTAAAACATGCCTGTCACACCCAGAGGATGGTATACCATCTGATCGGGAAGAGTTTGGAAAAGGCATCTCATCTCCTCATCTCCTGGTGCTCGGGTTCATCCCTCCAGCATCTTTACGAACAGTCTCCCCACTTGGAGATGTCAGCACTGTCAACATCCTGTTGCAGACAGTTTGGAATTTGTCCAGAGGATGAAGCAGAAGGAGGAGGAACAATGAGACACAAGTCCTAGGTGTTCGGACAGGCACATGTCACTCTTATTTCCAATCAGGAAGACGAATTGACCAAAGGCTAGGGTTGCCCATGCAAACAGAATAGGGCTTGAGGAAATTCCGCTGCTTTGTGGCCAGTTCCCATAAACAGAAGTTGAAAAATGGAACTCAGGGACACTAAAATTCACGAAACTGCAGAGTTGAAAATATCTATCACTGAAAAATGTCTTGAGGAAAGTCAGAGGAAAGGACTTGTAAGCAACGGAGAATGGCAGGAAAGGGATTGGAAGAGGTAGAAAGGACTCGCCATTAAGCACAAGAAAAGGGGCTGAACATTGCCAACATTGCAATTGGCCAAAAAGGGTGTATGCGTCTTTTTCTGTATGTATTCAAGAAAAGGGTATACACTTTTTTAGCCAACCAAACAGGTGGGCACTGGAAATCAATACTACAAAACATATCACTTCGCATCAGTCAGAAGAGCCTTCCTCATAAAGTGTAAACACCAAAAATGCAGGACAGGGCAAGGAGAAAAGGGAGCTCTCTGAGGCTTATACTGGAAATGTATATTGCCAACGGTCACTCTGGAGAAGTGTATTGTGTTTACTAAAGCATCTAAAAAATGAGCTACAGAGCACAGGGCACTTGCACTCATGGACGTATATCTTGGGAAAAACAAAAATCGAGAGGACACAGGCACCCCAATATTTACCACCTCTATGTTTAAAAGATCCTCGACTAGGATATAATTTATAAGTCTCTGGAGGGAAAAAATGGATAGAGATGTGACACTTATGTAGAGTGGAATATTACTCAGCCTGGAAATCAATGAAATATGGCCAGTTGTAACAACCACAGAGGAGTTACGTATGATCATTCGAAGTCACATAATTCAAAAAGAAAAAGACACACGATATTACTAATACATGGAATGTAAACGTGGCTACAAATGAACTGAATTACTAAACAGAACGGGGTCTCAAATTTAGAAAACCAACATATGCTTGCTTAAGGATAAAGGAGAGTTGGGGTGCTGCATAAAACCAGAGATAGAAATTAGCACAGATACCTTTCCATAAGCCAAATATGTAATAGTCAAGACCTACCAGTTGCTCAACGAAATGGACTAAACACCCCATATTCAACGCCTAGGAATACACCTGACTAGTAAGAATCTTCAAACCCATGGATTTATATGTCTCTGTAAGAGAATCAAGGGTGTGTATAGATTTATGAACGCAGCAGAGAAAATCCGATAAATCCAATTATCAAAATGAATTACAAAAACAAAACACAATGACAGTGAAATAGAGAGCTATACTTAAATAATTCATTCAGAGCTTGTGATGCAACCGGGATTAACCACATCTGCACCAAGAGCTGAGTGAGACATAAGGTTGGACACTTCGGGCGGATAGCACTGGTGAGGTACGATGAGCAAATGCAGACCCTTTGAAGTCATACTGCATGGTACCCATTCCATGGGTCCCAACTCTCCAGGTTTAAGAGATTCTTCCTTCAGCAAAAACATGCATGGGAAACACAATGTATGGTACACCGTGTGAGTGGGAAGCGTTTTCAAATGCATCTCAGTTTTCGTCCCCTTTTACACGGGTTCACCATTCCAGACCCTTTACTAACACTCTCTCCACTTGGAGAGTCAGTGCCTTTAACCTCCTGTTTGGCACAGTTTGGAAATTCTGCGGAAGGTGAACAGGAATAGGGAGAACCAATCAGGGAATAGCTGTAGGTGTCTGCACGTGCAAATTTAATGCTCATTTCCCACCAGGAAGAGGAATTAACCAAAGGCTCAGCATGACGTGCCGGAACCAGATTAGGGCCTGAAGCAATCATGTGGGTTTGCGGCCAGCTCACAAGATAGCGAGTTGAAGAAAGGAGCTCAGGGGCACTGTAATTCAAAAAACTGCACAGTTATGAATGACAGCTATCGTCCAAAAATGTATTGAAGTAAGTCTTCGAAGAGGACTTGAAAGCGGGGCAGAATTTCGGGAAAACAATTTCACGGGGTGGACTGGAATTGAACTTAAAGCATAGGAAAAGAGGCAGAATGTCAAAAATGATGCACTTGGTCAAAAAGGGCGTATGAGTTTTTTCCTGAATATATTCAGGAAAAAACGCATACGCCCTTTTTGGCCAACCAAGCAAGCGTGTAAAGGAAATCTGCACTACAACGAAGTCTCACTGCCCCCCAATCAAAAGGGCCATCTGAAATAAGTGTAAAATCCAGAAAGGTAGCACAGGCCCTGGAGAACAGGGAACCTTATTATGCTGATGGGCGTGATGTAAATTGCCAACAGCCACTCTGGAGAAGTGTATGGTGTTTCCTGAAACACGTAGGAAACAAAGCAACACAGCCTATGGCACTTCCACTTAGGGTCCTATAGCTTAGGGAAATTAAAATCAATAACACACAGCCACCCCAAAGTTTGGGACGGCTCTGTTTACAAGAACCTCATCTACGGTGCAAGTTAAATATCCGAGAAAGCAAAAAATGGATAAAGAAGTTGTGGTACGTATGTACAATGGAATATCACTCAGCAATGAGATCTACGTCATCAGGCCCGTAGCGGCATAATGAGTGGATTCAGGTACGACGATTCTACGAGAAATAAGTCACTCAGAAAAAGAAACATCATAAGATATCACTAATACAGGGAACGTAAACTTGGCTACACATGAACTGAATTACAAAACAGAACAGGGTCTCAAATTTAGAAAACCAACTTATGCTTGCTTATGGGGAAAGGTGAGTTGGGGTGCTGCATCAAACCAGAGATTGAAATTAGCACAGATACCGTTCCATAAGCCAAATATATAATAGACAAGACCTACTCCTTGCTCAACGAAATGGACTCAACACACCATATTCAACGCCTGGGAATATACCTGACAAGTAAGAATCTTAAGACTCATGGATTTATATGTCTCCATAAGGAAAACAAGCGTGTGTACAGCGGCTGAAACGCAGCAGTGAAAATCCGATAAATCCAATTATCAAAATAAATTTCACAAACAAAACACAATGACAGTGAAATAGAGAGCAATTCTTAAATAATTCATTCAGGGCTTGTGATGCAACCTGGATTTACCACATCTACACCCAGAGCTGGTTGAGACATAAGGCTGGACACTTCGGGCTGATAGCATTGGTGAGGTTCGGTGAGCAAAGGCAGACCCTTTGAAGTCATACTGCATGGTAGCCATTCCATGGGTCCCAACTCTCCAGGTTTCAGAGATTCTTCCTTCAGCTAAAACAAGCAAGGGAAACCCAGAGTATGGTCCACCGTGTGATTGGGAAACGTTTTCAAATGCATCTCAGTTTTCGTCCCCTGGTACTCGGGTTCACCATTCCAGACGCTTTACTAACACTTTCCCCACTTGGAGAGTCAGTGCCTTTAACCTCCTGTTTGGCACAGTTTGCAATTTCTGCGCAAGATGAACAGGAATAGGGAGAACAAATGCGAGACTAGCTGTAGGTGTCTGCACGTGCAAATGGAATGCTCATTTCCCACCAGGAAGAGGGATTAACCAAAGGCTCAGCGTGCCCTGCGGGAACCAGATTAGGGCCTGAAGCAATCCTGTGGTTTTGCGGCCAGCTCACAAGAAAGCGAGTTGAAGAAAGGAGCTCAGGGTCACTGTAATTCACAAACCTGCAGAGTTATGAATGACAGCTATCGTCCAAAAATGTATTGAAGTCAGTCTTCGAAGAGGACTTGAAAGCGGGGCAGAATTGCAGGAAAACGATTTCAGGGGGAAGACTGGAATTGCACTTAAAGCATAGGAAAAGAGGCAGAATGTCGACAATGATGCACTTGGCCAAAAAGGGCGTATGCGTTTTTTCCTGAATATGTTCAGGAAAAAACGCATACGCCCTTTTTGGCCAACCAAGCAAGCGTGTAAAGGAAATCTGCACTCCAATGAAGTCTCACGGCCCCCCGGTCCAAACGGCCATCTGAAACAAGTGTAAAATCCAGAAAGGCAGGACAGGTCATGGAGAACAGGGAGCCTTGTTATGCTGATGGGCGGGATGTAAATTGCCAACAGCCACTCTGGAGAAGTGTATGGTGTTTCCTGAAACACGTAGGAAACAAAGCAACACAGCCTATGGCACTTCCACTTAGGGTCCTATAGCTTAGGGAAATTAAAAACACACAGCCACCCCAAAGTTTGGGACGGCTCTAATTACAAGAACCTCGTCTACGGTACAAGTTAAATATGCGAGAAAGCAAAAAATGGATAAAGAAGTTGTGGTACGTACGTACAATGGAATATCACTCAGCAATGAGATCTACGTCATCAGGCCCGTAGCGGCATAATGAGTGGATTCAGGTATGACGATTCTACGAGAAATAAGTCACACAGAAAAAGAAAGATCATAAGATATCACTAATACACGGAACGTAAACTTGGCTACACATGAACTGAATTACAAAACAGAACAGGTTCTCAAATTTCGAATACCAACTTATGCTTGCTTATGGGGAAAGGTGAGTTGGGGTGCTGCATAAAACCAGAGATTGAAATTAGCACAGAAACCGTTCCATAAGCCAAATATATAATAGACAAGACCTACTCCTTGCTCAACGAAATGGACTCAACACCCCATATTCAACGCCTGGGAATATACATGACAAGTAAGAAACTTAAGACCCATGGATTTATATGTCTCCATAAGGAAGTCAAGCGTGTGTACAGGGGCCTAAACGCAGCAGTGAAAATCCGATAAATCCCATTAACAAAATAAATTTCAAAAACAAAACACAATGACAGTGAAATAGAGAGCAATTCTTACATAATTCATTCAGGCCTTGTGATGCAACCTGGATTTACCACATCTACACCCAGAGCTGGGTGAGACATAAGGCTGGACACTTCGGGCTGATAGCATTGGTGAGGTTCGGTGAGCAAAGGCAGACCCTTTGAAGTCATACTGCATGGTACCCATTCCATGGGTCCCAACTCTCCAGGTTTAAGGGATTCTTCCTTCAGCTAAAACATGCATGGGAAACCCAGAGTATGGTCCACCATGTGATTGGGAAACGTTTTCAAATGCATCTCAGGTTTCGTCCCCTGGTACTCGGGTGAACCGTTCCAGATGCTTTACTAACAGTATCCCCACATGGAGAGTCAGTGCCTTTAACCTCCTGTTTGTCACAGTTTGCAATTTCTGCGCAAGATGCACAGGAATAGGGAGAACCAATGCGAGACTAGCTGTAGGTGTCTGCACGGGCAAATGAAACGCTCATTTCCCACCAGGAAGAGGAAATAACCAAAGGCTCAGCATGCCCTGCGGTAACCAGATTAGGGCCTGAAGCAATCCTGCGGTTTTGCGGCCAGCTCACAAGAAAGCGAGTTGAAGAAAGGAGCTCAGGGGCACTGTAATTCACAAACCTGCAGAGTTATGAATGACAGCTATCGTCCAAAAATGTATTGAAGTAAGTCTTCGAAGAGGACTTGAAAGCGGGGCAGAATTTCAGGAAAACGATTTCAGGGCGTAGACTGGAATTGCACTTAAAGCATAGGAAAAGAGGCTGAATGTCGACAATGATGCACTTGGCCAAAAAGGGCGTATGCGTTTTTTCCTGAATATATTCAGGAAGAAACGCATACGCCCTTGTTGGCCAACCAAGCAAGCGTGTAAAGGAAATCTGCACTACAATGAAGTCTCACAGCCCCCCGGTCCAAAAGGTCATCGGAAACAAGTGTAAAATCCAGAAAGGCAGGACAGGTCATGGAGAAGAGGGAGCCTTGTTATGCTGATGGTCGGGATGTAAATTGCCAACAGCCACTCTGGAGAAGTGTATGGTGTTTCCTGAAACACGTAGGAAACAAAGCAACACAGCTTATGGCACTTCCACTTAGGGTCCTATAGCTTAGGGAAATTAAAATCAAAAACACAGAGCCACCCCAAAGTTTGGGACGGCTCTGTTTACAAGAACCTCGTCTACGGTACAAGTTAAATATCCGAGAAAGCAAAAAATGGATAAAGAAGTGCTGGTACGTACGTACAATGTAATATCACTCAGCAATGAGATCTACGTCATCAGCCCCGTGGCGGCATAATGAGTGGATTCAGGTACGACGATTCTACGAGAAATAAGTCACACAGAAAAAGAAATATCATAAGATATCACTAATAGACGGAACGTAAAGTTGGCTACACATGAACTGAATACAAAACAGTACAGGGTCTCAAATTTAGAAAACCAACTTATGCTTGCTTATGGGGAAAGGTGAGCTGGGGTGCTGCATCAAACCAGAGATTGAAATTAGCACAGATACCGTTCCATAAGCCAAATATATAATAGACAAGACCTACTCCTTGCTCAACGAAATGGATTCAACACCCCATATTCAACGCCTGGGAATATACCTGACAAGTAAGAATCTTAAGGCCCATGAATTTATATGTCTCCATAAGGAAATCAAGCGTGTGTACAGCGGCTGAAACGCAGCAGTGAAAATCCGATAAATCCCATTATCAAAATAAATTTCACAAACAAAACACAATGACAGTGAAATAGAGAGCAATTCTTAAATAATATGTTCAGGGTTTGTGATGCAACCTGGATTTACCACATCTACACCCAGAGCTGGGTGAGACATAAGGCTGGACACTTCGGGCTGATAGCATTGGTGAGGTTCGGTGAGCAAACGCAGACCGTTTGAAGTCATACTGCATGGTACCCATTCCATGGATCCCATCTCTCCAGGTTTAAGGATTCTTCCTTCACCTAAAACATGCATGGGAAATCCAGAGTATGGTCCATCGTGTGCTTGGGAAACGCTTTCAAATGCATCTCAGGTTTCGTCCAATGATACTCGGGTTCACCATTCCAGACGCTTTACTAACACTCTCCCCACTTGGAGAGTCAGTGCCTTTAACCTCCTGTTTGGCACAGTATGCAATTTCTGCGCAAGATGAACAGGAATAGGGAGAACCAATGAGAGACTAGCTGTAGGTGTCTGCACGGGCAAATGGAACGCTCATTTCCCACCAGGAAGAGGGATTAACCAAAGGCTCAGCGTGCCCTGCCGCAACCAGATTAGGGCCTGAAGCAATCCTGCGGGTTTGCGGCCAGCTCACAAGAAAGCGAGTTGAGGAAAGGAGCTCAGGGGCACTGTAATTCACAAACCTGCAGAGTTATGAATGACAGCTATCGTCCAAAAATGTATTGAAGTAAGTCTTCAAAGAGGACTTGAAAGTGGGGCAGAATTTCAGGAAAACGATTTCAGGGGGTAGACTGGAATTGCACTTCAAGCATAGGAAAAGAAGCAGAATGTCGACAATGATGCACTTGGCCAAAAAGGGGGTATGCCTTTTTTCCTGAATATATTCAGGAAAAAACGCATACGCGCTTTTTGGTCAAACAAGCAAGCGTGTAAAGGAAATCTGCACTACAATGAAGTCTCACTGCCCCCCGGTCAAAAGGGCCATCTGGAAAAAGTGTAAAATCCAGAAAGGCAGGACAGGTCATGGAGAACAGGGAGCCTTGTTACGCTGATGGGCGGGATGTACATTGCCAACAGCCACTCTGGAGAAGTGTATGGTGTTTCCTGAAACACGTAGGAAACAAAGCAACACAGCCTATGGCACTTCCACTTAGGGTCCTATAGCTTAGGGAAATTAAAATCAAAAACACACAGCCACCCCAAAATTTGGGATGGCTCTGTTTACAAGAACCTCGTCTATGGAACAAGTTAAATATCTGAGAAAGCAAAATATGGATAAAGAAGTTGTGGTACGTACGTACAATGGAATATCACTCAGCGATGAGATCTACGTCATCAGGCCCGTAGCGGCATAATGAGGTGATTTAGGTACCCCGATTCTACGCGAAATAAGGCACACAGAAAAAGAAACATCATAAGATATCACTAATACACGGAACGTAAACTTGGATACACATGAACTGAATTACAAAACAGAACAGGGTCTCAAATTTAGAAAACCAACTTATGCTTGCTTATGGGGAAAGGTGAGTTGGGGTGCTGCATCAAACCAGAGATTGAAATTAGCACAGATACCGTTCCATAATCCAAATATATAATAGACAAGACCTACTCCTTGCTCAACGAAATGGACTCAACACCCCATATTCAACGCCTGGGAATATACCTGACAAGTAAGAATCTTAAGACCCATGGATTTATATGTCTCCATACGGAAATCAAGCGTGTGTACAGCGGCCTAAACGCAGCAGTGAAAATCCGATAAATCCCATTATCAAAATAAATTTCAAAAACAAATCACAATGACAGTGAAATAGAGAGCAATTCTTAAATAATTCATTCAGGGCTTGTGATGCAACCTGGATTTACCACATCTACACCCCGAGCTGGGTGAGACATAAGGCTGGACACTTCGGGCTTATAGCATAGGTGAGGTTGGGTGAGCAAACGGAGACCCTTTGAAGTCATACTGCATGGTACCCATTCCATGGGTCGCAACTCTCCAGGTTTAAGGGATTCTTTCTTCAGCTAAAACATGCATGGGAAACCAAGAGTATGGTCCACCGTGTGACTGGGAAACGTTTTCAAATGCATCTCAGGTTTCGTCCCCTGGTACTCGGGTTCACCATTCCAGACGCTTTACTAACACTCTCCCCAGTTGGAGAGTCATTGCCTTTAACCTCCTGTTTGGCACAATTTGCAATTTCTCTGCAAGGTGAACAGGAATAGGGAGAACCGATGAGAGACTAGCTGTAGGTGTCTGCACGGGCAAATGGAACGCTCATTTCCCACCAGGAAGAGGGATTAACCAAAGGCTCAGGGTGCCCTGCCGGAACCAGATTAGGGCCTGAAGCAATCCTGCGGTTTTGCGGCCAGCTCACAAGAAAGCGAGTTGAAGAAAGGAGCTCAGGGGCACTGTAATTCACAAACCTGCAGAGTTATGAATGACAGCTATCGTCCAAAAATGTATTGAAGTAAGTCTTCAAAGAGGACTTGAAAGCGGGGCAGAATTTCAGGAAAACGATTTCAGGGGGAAGACTGGAATTGCACTTAAAGCATAGGAAAAGAGGCAGAATGTCGACAATGATGCACTTGGCCAAAAAAGGCGTATGCGTTTTTTCCTGAATATATTCAGGAAAAAACGCATACGCACTTTTTGGCCAACCAAGCAAGCGTGTAAAGGAAATCTGCACTACAATGAAGTCTCACTTCCCCCCGGTCAAAAGGGACATCTGAAAAAAGTGTAAAATCCTGAAAGGGAGGACAGGTCATGGAGAACAGGGAGCCTTGTTATGCTGATGGGCGGGATGTACATTGCCAACAGCCACTCTGGAGAAGTGTATGGTGTTTCCTGAAACACGTAGGAAACAAAGCAACACAGCCTATGGCACTTCCACTTAGGGTCCTATAGCTTAGGGAAATTAAAATCAAAAACACACAGCCACCCCAATGTTATGGATGGCTCTTTTTACAAGAAGCTCGTCTACGGTACAAGTTAAATATCCCAGAATGCGAAAAATGGATAAAGAATTTGTGGTACATACGTACAATGGAATATCACTCAGCAATGAAATCTATATCATCAGGCCCGTCGCGGCATAATGAGTGGATTCAGATACGATGATTCTAAGGGAAATAAGTCACACAGAAAAAGAAACATTAAGATATCACTAATACACCGAATGTGAACTTGGCTACACATGAACTGAATTACAAAACAGAACAGGGTCTCAAATTTAGAAAACCAACTTATGCTTGCTTAAGGGGAATGGTGAGTTGGGGTGCTGCATAAAACCAGAGATTGAAATTAGAACAGATACCGTTCCATAAGCCAAATATTTAATAGTCAAGACCTACTCCTTGCTCAACGAAATGGACTCAACACCCCATATTCAATGCATAGGAATACACCTGCCAATTAAGAATCTTAACACCCATGGATTTATGTGTCTCCGTAAGAGAATCAGGCATGTGTACAGCGCCATAAATGCAGCCGTGAAAATCCGATAAATCCCATTATCAAAATAAATTACAAAAACAAATCACAATGACAGTGAAATAGAGAGCAATTCTTAAATCATTCATTCAGGGCTTGTGATGCAACCTGGAGTTACCATATCTACACCTATGGCTGGGTGAGTCATAAGGCTGGACACTTCGGGCGGATACCATTGGTGAGGTTCAGTGAGCAAATGCAGACCCTTTGAAGTCATACTGCATGGTACACATTCCATGGGTCCCAACTCTCCAGGTTTAAGGGATTCTTCCTTCAGCTAAAACATGCATGGGAATCCCAGAGTATGGTCCACCGTGTGACCGGGAAACGTTTTTAAATGCGTCTCAGTTTTCGTCCCCTGGTACTCGGGTTCACCATTCCAGACGCTTTACTTACACTGTCCCTACCTGGAGAGTCAGTGCTTTAAGCTCCTGTTTGGCACAGTTTGCAATTTCTGCGCATGATGAACAGGAATAGGGAGAACCAATGAGAGACTAGCTGTAGGTGTCTGCACGGGCCAATTTAACGCTCATTACCAACCAGGAAGAGGAATTAGCCAAAGGCTCAGCATGCCGTGCCGGAACCAGATTAGGGCCTGAAGCAATCCTGCGGTTTTGCGGCCAGCTCACAAGAAAGCGAGTTGAAGAAAGGAGCTCAGGGGCACTGTAATTCACAAACCTGCAGAGTTATAAATGACAGCTATCATCCAAAAATATATTGAAGTAAGGCTACAAAGAGGACTTGAACGTGGGGCAGAATTCCAGGACTACGATTTCAGGAGGTAGACGGGAAATCCTCTGAAAGTATAGGAAAAGAGTCAGAATGTCGACAATGATGCACTTGGTCAAAAAGGGCATATGCGTTTTTCCAGGGCCCTCATTAAAGAGGGTAGGAGGCTCCCAGTATGCTTCAGTGGCCAACAGAAGACCCCCGTCGCCAAGGCGATGTGAGCCAGCCATGCAGGAGTGACCTCACATCAGAGGGCCCACCTCACAGAAGGGTAAGGAACCCAGGAAGGATCAGACCCTCACCAGAGTGCCCACAACAGCAAGGGGCTGGGAACCAGGCAGGAGTGTCCTCACACCCGTGGGACCACATCATCGAAAGTTGAGGTACTCAGCACATGTGGCCTCAAACCAGAGGACCCACGTCACCATGGGTCTTGGAGCAAGGCAGGCAGGATTATCCTCCCAACACATGGCCCATTGTATAAAAAAGGTGAGGAATCCAGCCGTTGGAACATCCCAGCAGGCGGCCCAGATCACCGAGGCTATGGGATCCAGGCAGTGATGAACTCACAACAGAGGGGCCTCATCGTGATACTGTAAGCAACCCAGCCGTTGTGACCTCAGAGCACAAGGCCTACATCCCCATGGGGGAGGGAGCCAAGCAGGAGTGTCATCGCACCAGTGGGCACACATCAGAAAATGTGGGGAGCCCAGCAGTTAGGGCCAGACGCCCGAGGGCCCTCATCACTGAGGAGAGGAGGCTCCCAGCAAGCTCCAACTGCTACCAGAGGGCTGACGTCGCTAATGCGGTGTGTGCCAGCCAGGCAGGAGTGACCTCAGAGCAGAGGGCCAACCACACAAAAGTGTGAGGAACCCAAAGAGGATCAGACTCTCACCAGAGGGCCCACATCACCAAGGGGATAGGAATCAGGCAGGAGTGTCCTCACACCAGTGGGGCCACATAATCGAAAGGTGAGGGACCCAGCACACGTAGCCTCAAACCAGAGGACACACATCACCAAGGGGCTGGGAGTCAGGCAGGCAGGAGGAGTCTCAAAACAGAGGGCCCATAGAAGAAAAAAGGTGAGAAATCCCGCAGTTGGGACCTCCCCGCAGGCAGCCAGGAGCAGCGAGGCTATTGGATCCAGGGCGGAGTGAACTCACACCAGAGGACCCTCATCATGAAACTGAGCAACCCACCGTTGGGACCTCAGAGCAGAAGGCCCACATTCCCATGGGGTTGGGAACCTGGCAGGAGTGTAGTCGCACCACAGGGCGCACATCAGAAAATTTTGGGAGCCCAGGAGTTAGGGTCTGACGCCAGAGGGCCCTCATTACCGAGGGGTGGAGACCCCCAGCAGGCACCAACTCCCAACTGAGGGCCCACGTCGCCAAGGTGATGTGTGCCAGCCAGGCAGGAGTGACCTCACAGCAGAGGGTCTACCTCACAGAAGGGTGAGGAAACCAGCCAGGATAAGACTCTCACCAGAGAGCCCACATCACCAAGGGGATCGGAAAAAGGCAGCAGTGTCCTCACACCAGTGTGGCCACATTATAGAAAGGTGAGGAACCCAGCACATGTGGCCTAAACCAGAGGACCCACATTTCCAAGATGCTCCGAGTGAGGCAAGCAGGAGTAGCCTAACAACACAGGGCCCACAGAATAAAAAATGTGAGGAATCCAGCAGTTTGAACCTCCCAGCAGGTGGCCCAGAGCACGGAGTCTATGGGATCCAGGCCACAGTGAACTCACAGCAGAGGGCCCACATCATGAAACTGTGAGCAACCCAGCCGGTGGAACCTCAGAGCAGAAGACCCACATCCCCATGGGGATAGGAACCTCGCAGGAGTGTCCTCGCACAACTTAACACGTATCAGAAAATGTGGGAACCCAGCAGTTAGGGCCTGACGCCAGAGGGCCCTCATCACCGAGGAGAGGAGGCTACCAGCAGGCTCCAAATGCCACCAGAGGGCCGACGTCACCAAGGCAATGGGAGCAAGCCAGGCAGGAGTTACCTCACAGCAGAGGGCCCACCTCACAGAAGTGTGAGGAACCCAACCAGGATCAGACTCTAACCAGAGGGCCCACATCACCAAGGGGATGGAAACCAGGCAGGAGTCTCCTCACACCAGTGGGGCCACATCAGCCAAAGGTGAGGAACACAGCACATGTGGCCTCAAATAAGGGGACACACATCACGAAAGGGCTGGGAGTGAGGCATGCAGGAGGAGACTCACAACAGAGGGCCCATAGAATAAAAAGGTGAGGAACCCCACCGTTAGAAGCTCCAAGCAGGTGGCCCAGAGCACCGAGGCTATGGGATCCATGCCGGAGTGAACTCACAGCAGAGGGCCCACATTCTGACACTGTGAGCAACCCAGCCGTTGGGACCTCAGAGCAGAAAGCCAACATCCCCATGGGGATTGGACCCTGGCAGGAGTGTACTCGCACGACAGGGCGCACATCAGAAAATTTTGGAGCCCATGAGTTAGGGCCTGACGCCAGAGGGCCCTCATTACCGAGGGGAGGAGACTCCCAGCAGGCACCAACTCCCAACTGAGGGCCCACATCGCCAGGGTGACGTGTGCCAGCCAGGCAGGAGTGACCTCACAGCAGAGGGTCTACCTCACAGAAGGGTGAGGAATCCAGCCAGGATCAGGCTCTCACCAGAGGGCCCCCATCACCAAGTGGATGGGAACCAGGCAGGAGTGTCCTCACACCAGTGGGCCCACATCAATAAAGGTGAGGAAACCGGCACATGTGGCCTCAAACCAGAGGACCTACATCACAAAGGGGCTGGGAGTGAGTCAGGAAGGAGGAGCATGAAAACACAGAACCCAAAGAATAGAAAAGGTAAGGAATTCAGCAGTAGGAACCTCCCAGCAGGCGGCTCAGAGCACAGAGTCTATGGGATCTAGGCCTGAGTGAACTAACACCAGAGAGCCAACATCATGAAACGGTGAACAACACAGGTGTTGGGACCTTAGAGCAGAAGGCCCACATGCCCATGGGGATGGGAACCTGGCAGGAGTGCCCTCGCACCACTTAGGACGTATCAGAAAATGTGGGAACCCAGCAGTTAGGGCCTGATGCCAGAGGGCCTCATCACCGAGGGGAGGAGGCTCCCAGCAGGCTCCAACTGCCACCAGAGGTCTGACGTCGCCAAGGCGGGGTGTGCTAGCCAGGCAGGAGTGACCTCAGAGAAGAGGGCCCACCTCACAGAAGTGTGAGGAACCCAACCAGGATCAGACTCTCGCCGGAGGGACCACATCACCAAGGGGATGGGAAGCAGGCAGGAGTGTCCTCACACCAGTGGGGCCACATCATCAAAAGATGAGGAACCCATCACATGTGGCCTCAAACCAGAGGACACACATCACCAAGGGGCTGGGAGTGAGGCAGGTGTCTGGAGGGGCACATTTAACTCTAATTTCCCACCAGGAAGAGGAATTAACCAAAGGCTCAGAGTGCCGTGCCACACCCTGATTACGGCCTGAAGCAAACCTGCGGTTTTGTGGCCAGCTTTCAAGGAAGCGAGTTAAGAAAGGAAATCACGGGCACTGTAATTCACAAACCTGCAGAGTTATAAATGACAGCTATTGGCAAAAATATATTGAAGTAAGTCTGCAAAGAGGACTTGAAAACGAGGCAAAATTGAGGAATCATATTTCAGGAGGTAGATTGGAATTGCATTTAAAACATGTGAAAAGTGGCAGATCTTTGACAGTGATGCACTTGGACGAACAGTGCGTATACATGTTTTCCTGAATATATTCAGGAAAAAACGCATATGCCCTTTTTGGCCAACCAAGCACTCGAGCAATGGAAATCCGTACTACAATGAAATCTCATTTCCCATTCGTCAAAAGGGCCATCTGAAAAAAGTGTAAAAACCAGAAACACAGGACAGGCCATGGAGAACAGGGAGCCTTGTTATGCTGATGGGCGGGATGTAAATTGCCAACAGACACTCTGGAGATGTTTATGGTGTATCCTGAAACATCTGAAAAACAAAGCTACAGAGACTAGGGCACTTCCACTTTTGGCCCTATAGCTTAGGAAAATTAAAATCAACAAGACACAGCCAACACAAAATTTAGGGCTGCTGTGTTTACAAGAACCTCGAGTCCAGTACAAATTAAATATCCCAGAAAGAAAAAAATGGATAAAGGAGTTGTGCTACTTACGTACAACGGAATATCACTCAGCAATGAAATCAATGTCATCAGGCCTGTAGCAGCAAATTGAGTGGATTTAAGTATGATGATTCTAAGAGAAATAGGTCACACAGAGAAAGATAATTATCATAAGATATCACTAATAGAGGGAGTGTAAACTTGGCTACACATAAACTGAATTACAAAACCGAACAGTCTCAAATTTAGATAAAAACTTATGCTTGCTTAAGGGGAAAGTTGAGTTGGGGTGCTGTATAAAACCAGAGATTGAAATTAGCACACATACCATTCCATAAGCCAAATATGTACTAGACAAGACCTACTCTTTGCTCAACGAAATAGACTCATCCATGGTGTATCACCTCACACCTGTTAGAATGGGCATCATCAGAAAATCTACAAACAACAAATGCTGGAAAGGGTGTGGAGATAAGGAACCCTCTTCCACTATTGTTGGGAATGTAAATTGATACAGTCACTGTGGAGAACATTATGGAGTTTCTTATAAAACTAAGAATAGAATTACCATATGATACAGCAATCCCACTACTGGGCATATACCCAGACAAAACCATAAATCAAAAAGAGACATTCACCTCAATGTTCATTGCATCACTATTTACAATATCCAGGTAATGGAAGCAACCTAAATGCCCACAGACAGACGAATGCATAAAGATGTGGTACAAATATAAAATGGAATATTACTAAGCCATAAAAAGGAATGAAATTGGGTCATTTGTAGAGACGTTGATGGATCTAGAGACTGTCATACAGAGTGAAGTAAGTCAGAAATAGAAAAACAAATCTTGTATATTAATGCATATATGTGGAACCTAGAAAAATTATACAGATGAACCGTTTTTTAAGGCAGAAATAGAGCAACAGATGTAGACAACAAACGTATGGACACCAAGGGGGGAAAGCTGTTGGGGGGTGGTGGTGGGAGGATTGAGAGATTGGGATTGGCATGTATACATTTATATGTATAAAATAGATAACCAAAAAGAACCTGCTGTATAAAAAAATAAAATAAAATTCAAAATTACAAAAAGTAAAACAGAAAAAATATTCTTCCCTTCACATACATGTATTTATATGAATAAATTATTTCCATGCTTATATCCGTAAATACAAAAAAGAGAAATAAAATCTACCTTGAACCAAAAATGAAAAAAAGAAAAAAAAAACAGAACCCACCAGTTACACAGAGGAAAACCTTATCAGGGCACTTGCTCCAGGTGTAAACAATTCTGTAGTTGGCCAGTGGTGGGGAATCATCTCCCATTCAGCCAGCAGGCCCCACGCAACAAGCGTCCTCATTGCAAAGCTGGGGGACCGTGCCAAGGCATCTGTGAGTAAATGTGGGCCGAGCCCCAGGCCAGCTGCTGCTGAAATGTTCCCACCCTTCCCAGGTAAAACACCTGAATATGTACAAGGACTTGAAAGCCTAGAGGAAGGGCCATGGAGCCACATGAGTGACAGCATGCCAGCCGATTTGGTGCCTGCAGGCCAGCCAGGATGGTCCTGGCCCTGGGTACTCTTCTGGAAGCTTTCCATTTCCCTGCCTGAGATACCCCTGCTGTCCGGGCCCCCACTGCTTTCTTCCTCACTCACCTCTGCCCAGGGAGAAATTCCAGAGGCAGATATGGGTGACACATCCTCTTCTTTAGCAGGTGGCATCTTGGTAACTGCTGCAGAAAGTCCAGCAGAGCCCCACTCACACTGGGCCACCCACAAAGCCGTGGCCTCTCACTCCCTCCCACCAGTCCAGCCCCGAGACTGCTGACAGGGCAGAGAAAATGGCGTCAGGCACAGCTGCAGGGGCTCTTGCTGCCTGGAGTGGTGTTTATATTGATCTCAAACAGGCACACCTGGGGAGGGCTGGCCGGCACGGTCAGGCTTCCCAGGCCAGCCAATAATCACCCTTCAGGCACTCACAGTTGCAGAAACTGGAACTTGCTGAATCGGCCAGGTCCAAGGAACAGGTGTGGGTTCCTGAGAGTCAGGATAGACAAGGGGTTGCAGCTCTGGCTTGTTTTCTAATTATATTATCTGGCCCATGAGTGGGAGACAACTTCAAGAAAACCCTCTCCTAATGAGAGGAACCCAGGAGTCAGGGAGAGGAGGGGTGGGTGGTGGGTGGAGACAGAGGCCTGGTGCCCCGGGTGCAGTGGAAGTCTCTGGAAGACCAGGTGGAGGGAGGCCACACAGAGTGATGCCCAGGGTCACAGACCTGTTGGAGCTGCTGTTTCTTAGTTCAAGACCTGCTCTGAGGTGCTC
Organism: Delphinapterus leucas; assembly: GCF_059928025.1. NCBI lineage: Eukaryota > Metazoa > Chordata > Mammalia > Artiodactyla > Monodontidae > Delphinapterus > Delphinapterus leucas. The sequence goes on along the minus strand of NW_028322232.1, from coordinate 5,558,552 downwards.
TGTGTCAGATCTGAGTGACAGGTGAGCTGGAAGTGCTCTGCAATGTGGGCGATGTGCACGGTACCTGTGTGCCCAGCCCTGCCAGGGTAACTGCAAGGGTAGCTCTGTATCCTGGGAGGGGCCTGACCATGAGAGCCCCATGGGCTGCAGGGGAACCTGCCCAGGGAACCCCATATCCTGGGAGGGGCCTGAACAGGAGAGCACCGTGGGCTGCGGTGGGGGTGGGGTACCTGCCCAGGTGAGCTCCATATCCTGGGATTGGCCTGACCTCGAGAGCCCCATGGGCTGCTGGAGTCCTGGTAAAGGATGTCAGGACAGTCAGTGAAGCCACCGAGGATAGACCTCCAGTAGTTCCTAAATCCTACACCCTGCTGGTCATTCTACCAACCACCGGGACATGGTATTCTGTATTAGTCTTCAATGATGCCTTCTTTTGTATTCTATTAGTCCCAGAGTCACAAGAAATTTTGGCTTGTGAGTGGCAGGACTCAACATACAACTAAAACAATACTTCTGGGCCGTGTTGCCCCAAGGGTTCAAAAATTCCCACACCATCTTTGGGGAAAGCTCAGTTAAAGACCTAAAAGTTCTACCTCTGGAAAAGGAAACACTCCTTCAATATGCAGACGACATTCTGATCGCCAGCCCTACTAAGGAGACCTCTGAACTACCAAGCCAATAAAGGATAGAAGTTGTCCAATAAAAAGCTCAAATATCACAGACTACGGTGACCTGCCTGGGCTTCATTCTCACAGAAGGTCGGAGAAGCCCATCTCAGGAAAGGGAAGAAACAATTTACAGCCTTACCCATTTCTAAAACTAGAAGACAGCTTAGGGGTTCCTGGGGAGGCCAGGGTTGGTGCTTCTGGATCCCTAACTACAGTCTACTAGCTGGGCCTCTATATGAAACACTGAAAGGAAAAGATGATGATCCTTTTGAATAGAATCCAGAAGTGGCCTTTCAAGAATGGAAAGAGCAGTCAATTCAGACCCTTGCCCTGGAACTTCCTAATTTAGCTAAACCCTTTGACCTTTACATTCCTGGTGAATGGTGAATCGCTATTGGAGTATTAGTGCAAAAACTGGGACCACTTGAAATGGAACAATGCAAGAATGCCATCCCGGTAGGATAAACTACGGTCACCAATGGGCTTGGCCCACCGCCACATCTGGCCAAGATACTGGCGGTATCTGAAAACCTGGAAATCAGCAGCACAAAAGGCCACCTCCCTCCTAAGGGAAAAGGAACCCACGTGGTGATCCTAAGCCCCAACCATGCCCTGAAGTTGCAGGGTTTGCTCCGTGGGCACACTGACCTCGAGTGAGGAGGCCCTCCAACTCCAACCTCCAGAGAGATAACCGGGGTAAAGGGGCACCATGACGACTCATGTGACCATCACTTGACCTGGAGTTTCTCTCATAAAACAACAAGAGTGTGTCCCAAAAGAGTAGACTACTGCTTGCAGGACTTACTGCACCCAGAGCGGACCTAATAATCTTGGCGGGGGAAGCGTATATCACGCTGTCACCATAGAAGAGCCTACAGACACTGTGATGATGGTGGCCAATAAGACCGGCTGGACTCCTGTTTACTTCAAAAGGCTGTTGACTCAGTGGCCATCATGGTCCTTCATCACCACTGACCCTGGACTGTCTGGGAGTTGAGCAGGCAGGGTCCTGACACCTGGTGCTCTTTTTACGTTAATTCAGGGGCCTAATTGAAGAAAGTGCAGACTACTGGTCAGAGCATCTAGGCTGGCAGAAAGGGTCAGCCTAAGGTGGCCGAACAAATGCAGGGCGGGGTGAAACTGGACCTCACAGCGTCACTGCACATCTCCTTCCTGGACCCTTAAAGGTCATTAGAATCTATAACGCTTCCAATACTGGTGCTCAGGTGGACGAGCGGGGAGGCAGGAGGCCTGGGGACAATCAACGTCACCTGGAGGCTGCTGGGGAGAAGTTCTGACCCTCGCCCACGGGTATGAGGGCTCCTAACTCAGCACTCAGCAGTTACAGAAGAAGGGTCTGCACCCTCAGCACTCTAAGAATGAGGAAGGGGAAAAAAGGCAGAAGAGGGCTTTTTCCCAGGCAAAGCCCCTTAAAAATCCCTGGGAGATAAAAATAGAATCTGGGCAATAAAATAAAGTCTAACCTTTTTTATCCTTTGTGCTTTGTCTAATTTCACGTGCTCCTAGGGTCCCGCATACAGAGGTTCAACAGCCGGCACTTCAGACCAGATTTCCTAGTGCGGAATGGCTGGGTCGACACCTCAGCTCCTGGGACACAGTGCACACTCCGTGATATAGAGCCTGAGCTGCAGCCAACCGGGCCCTCGAGAGCTCCGCCCCCTCCCTCCCACTGACTCTGACAGGATCTCTACACAGCAGCCCAGCCCACAGCCCACGGGGTAGCACATGCTCTCACCTCTCCATTCTCTGATCAAAATATAAAGTTTCCTTTGCTTCTGAACCAAACTCAGTCTCAATCTGTTGGCTCCAATGACACTGGGCAGGGGGACACTTGTTGGGGTCCACTCTGGAGGATCAGTAACAGAAATTGAGAACATTGTAACTTCAATGAACAGATGTTTGAGCCAAACTGTAATTAACATAGAACAGTGTATAAGGCTCGGGTAAAATAAGATGTTTCTAACACTCCCATTTGATATTTCCATCACTTTATTATAAGCAAGTTCAGTGAAAAGGTTTGTCTTATTTGTCAGGTCAATATTAGAGAAACGAAGTGATTTCTTTCCAAGGATGTACATCTAAAAATCTTGGTTAAAACTTCAATCTTGTTTTAAATGCTTTTCCATTGAAAATGATACCTCTCTTTCAGTTCCCCCAATTCTGAGAAGTATAAAATCTTATAATTTATTATTACCAAAGGGGAAAGGTGGGAGGAGGGATAAATTAACAGTTTGGGATTAACACATACACACTGCTATGTATAAAATCGATCATCAACAAGGAACTACTGTATAGCCCCGGGAACTACACTCAATATTTTACAATAACCTATAAGGGGAAATAATCTGAAAAAGAATAGATATTTTTATTGACATCATCTATTAATGACAGTTAAAATGGAACCTAAGGGAAGCCAGTGGTGAGTGCTTCTGACCCTGAAGACTTCAATCATCTAAAGTTTGGACTCTGCCTACTTCCCAAGGCCCTTAATGAACATATGTGTAGCCGTAGCTTAAAAAATTCCCCAGTTTGGGTTGTGGAGAGACACTGATTTTGTAAAAGCCCTGGTGTTCTCCTCACATGAATGGGACACTTCCTACAGCTAAAACATGCCTGTCACACCCAGAGGATGGTATACCATCTGATCGGGAAGAGTTTGGAAAAGGCATCTCATCTCCTCATCTCCTGGTGCTCGGGTTCATCCCTCCAGCATCTTTACGAACAGTCTCCCCACTTGGAGATGTCAGCACTGTCAACATCCTGTTGCAGACAGTTTGGAATTTGTCCAGAGGATGAAGCAGAAGGAGGAGGAACAATGAGACACAAGTCCTAGGTGTTCGGACAGGCACATGTCACTCTTATTTCCAATCAGGAAGACGAATTGACCAAAGGCTAGGGTTGCCCATGCAAACAGAATAGGGCTTGAGGAAATTCCGCTGCTTTGTGGCCAGTTCCCATAAACAGAAGTTGAAAAATGGAACTCAGGGACACTAAAATTCACGAAACTGCAGAGTTGAAAATATCTATCACTGAAAAATGTCTTGAGGAAAGTCAGAGGAAAGGACTTGTAAGCAACGGAGAATGGCAGGAAAGGGATTGGAAGAGGTAGAAAGGACTCGCCATTAAGCACAAGAAAAGGGGCTGAACATTGCCAACATTGCAATTGGCCAAAAAGGGTGTATGCGTCTTTTTCTGTATGTATTCAAGAAAAGGGTATACACTTTTTTAGCCAACCAAACAGGTGGGCACTGGAAATCAATACTACAAAACATATCACTTCGCATCAGTCAGAAGAGCCTTCCTCATAAAGTGTAAACACCAAAAATGCAGGACAGGGCAAGGAGAAAAGGGAGCTCTCTGAGGCTTATACTGGAAATGTATATTGCCAACGGTCACTCTGGAGAAGTGTATTGTGTTTACTAAAGCATCTAAAAAATGAGCTACAGAGCACAGGGCACTTGCACTCATGGACGTATATCTTGGGAAAAACAAAAATCGAGAGGACACAGGCACCCCAATATTTACCACCTCTATGTTTAAAAGATCCTCGACTAGGATATAATTTATAAGTCTCTGGAGGGAAAAAATGGATAGAGATGTGGCACTTATGTAGAGTGGAATATTACTCAGCCTGGAAATCAATGAAATATGGCCAGTTGTAACAACCACAGAGGAGTTACGTATGATCATTCGAAGTCACATAATTCAAAAAGAAAAAGACACACGATATTACTAATACATGGAATGTAAACGTGGCTACAAATGAACTGAATTACTAAACAGAACGGGGTCTCAAATTTAGAAAACCAACATATGCTTGCTTAAGGATAAAGGAGAGTTGGGGTGCTGCATAAAACCAGAGATAGAAATTAGCACAGATACCTTTCCATAAGCCAAATATGTAATAGTCAAGACCTACCAGTTGCTCAACGAAATGGACTAAACACCCCATATTCAACGCCTAGGAATACACCTGACTAGTAAGAATCTTCAAACCCATGGATTTATATGTCTCTGTAAGAGAATCAAGGGTGTGTATAGATTTATGAACGCAGCAGAGAAAATCCGATAAATCCAATTATCAAAATGAATTACAAAAACAAAACACAATGACAGTGAAATAGAGAGCTATACTTAAATAATTCATTCAGAGCTTGTGATGCAACCGGGATTAACCACATCTGCACCAAGAGCTGAGTGAGACATAAGGTTGGACACTTCGGGCGGATAGCACTGGTTAGGTACGATGAGCAAATGCAGACCCTTTGAAGTCATACTGCATGGTACCCATTCCATGGGTCCCAACTCTCCAGGTTTAAGGGATTCTTCCTTCAGCTAAAACATGCATGGGAAACACAATATATGGTACACCGTGTGAGTGGGAAGCGTTTTCAAATGCATCTCAGTTTTCGTCCCCTTTTACACGGGTTCACCATTCCAGACCCTTTACTAACACTCTCTCCACTTGGAGAGTCAGTGCCTTTAACCTCCTGTTTGGCACAGTTTGGAAATTCTGCGGAAGGTGAACAGGAATAGGGAGAACCAATCAGGGAATAGCTGTAGGTGTCTGCACGTGCAAATTTAATGCTCATTTCCCACCAGGAAGAGGAATTAACCAAAGGCTCAGCATGACGTGCCGGAACCAGATTAGGGCCTGAAGCAATCATGTGGGTTTGCGGCCAGCTCACAAGATAGCGAGTTGAAGAAAGGAGCTCAGGGGCACTGTAATTCAAAAAACTGCACAGTTATGAATGACAGCTATCGTCCAAAAATGTATTGAAGTAAGTCTTCGAAGAGGACTTGAAAGCGGGGCAGAATTTCGGGAAAACAATTTCACGGGGTGGACTGGAATTGAACTTAAAGCATAGGAAAAGAGGCAGAATGTCAAAAATGATGCACTTGGTCAAAAAGGGCGTATGAGTTTTTTCCTGAATATATTCAGGAAAAAACGCATACGCCCTTTTTGGCCAACCAAGCAAGCGTGTAAAGGAAATCTGCACTACAACGAAGTCTCACTGCCCCCCAATCAAAAGGGCCATCTGAAATAAGTGTAAAATCCAGAAAGGTAGCACAGGTCCTGGAGAACAGGGAACCTTATTATGCTGATGGGCGTGATGTAAATTGCCAACAGCCACTCTGGAGAAGTGTATGGTGTTTCCTGAAACACGTAGGAAACAAAGCAACACAGCCTATGGCACTTCCACTTAGGGTCCTATAGCTTAGGGAAATTAAAATCAATAACACACAGCCACCCCAAAGTTTGGGACGGCTCTGTTTACAAGAACCTCATCTACGGTGCAAGTTAAATATCCGAGAAAGCAAAAAATGGATAAAGAAGTTGTGGTACGTATGTACAATGGAATATCACTCAGCAATGAGATCTACGTCATCAGGCCCGTAGCGGCATAATGAGTGGATTCAGGTACGACGATTCTACGAGAAATAAGTCACTCAGAAAAAGAAACATCATAAGATATCACTAATACAGGGAACGTAAACTTGGCTACACATGAACTGAATTACAAAACAGAACAGGGCCTCAAATTTAGAAAACCAACTTATGCTTGCTTATGGGGAAAGTTGAGTTGGGGTGCTGCATCAAACCAGAGATTGAAATTAGCACAGATACCGTTCCATAAGCCAAATATATAATAGACAAGACCTACTCCTTGCTCAACGAAATGGACTCAACACCCCATATTCAACGCCTGGGAATATACCTGACAAGTAAGAATCTTAAGACCCATGGATTTATATGTCTCCATAAGGAAAACAAGCGTGTGTACAGCGGCTGAAACGCAGCAGTGAAAATCCGATAAATCCAATTATCAAAATAAATTTCACAAACAAAACACAATGACAGTGAAATAGAGAGCAATTCTTAAATAATTCATTCAGGGCTTGTGATGCAACCTGGATTTACCACATCTACACCCAGAGCTGGTTGAGACATAAGGCTGGACACTTCAGGCTGATAGCATTGGTGAGGTTCGGTGAGCAAAGGCAGACCCTTTGAAGTCATACTGCATGGTAGCCATTCCATGGGTCCCAACTCTCCAGGTTTCAGAGATTCTTCCTTCAGCTAAAACAAGCAAGGGAAACCAGAGTATGGTCCACCGTGTGATTGGGAAACGTTTTCAAATGCATCTCAGTTTTCGTCCCCTGGTACTCGGGTTCACCATTCCAGACGCTTTACTAACACTCTCCCCACTTGGAGAGTCAGTGCCTTTAACCTCCTGTTTGGCACAGCTTGCAATTTCTGCGCAAGATGAACAGGAATAGGGAGAACCAATGCGAGACTAGCTGTAGGTGTCTGCACGTGCAAATGGAACGCTCATTTCCCACCAGGAAGAGGGATTAACCAAAGGCTCAGCGTGCCCTGCGGGAACCAGATTAGGGCCTGAAGCAATCCTGCGGTTTTGCGGCCAGCTCACAAGAAAGCGAGTTGAAGAAAGGAGCTCAGGGTCACTGTAATTCACAAACATGCAGAGTTATGAATGACAGCTATCGTCCAAAAATGTATTGAAGTCAGTCTTCGAAGAGGACTTGAAAGCGGGGCAGAATTTCAGGAAAACGATTTCAGGGGGAAGACTGGAATTGCACTTAAAGCATAGGAAAAGAGGCAGAATGTCGACAATGATGCACTTGGCCAAAAAGGGCGTATGCGTTTTTTCCTGAATATGTTCAGGAAAAAACGCATACGCCCTTTTTGGCCAACCAAGCAAGCGTGTAAAGGAAATCTGCACTCCAATGAAGTCTCACTGCCCCCCGGTCAAAAGGGCCATCTGGAAAAAGTGTAAAATCCAGAAAGGCAGGACAGGTCATGGAGAACAGGGAGCCTTGTTACGCTGATGGGCGGGATGTACATTGCCAACAGCCACTCTGGAGAAGTGTATGGTGTTTCCTGAAACACGTAGGAAACAAAGCAACACAGCCTATGGCACTTCCACTTAGGGTCCTATAGCTTAGGGAAATTAAAATCAAAAACACACAGCACCCCAAAATTTGGGATGGCTCTGTTTACAAGAACCTCGTCTATGGTAAAAGTTAAATATCTGAGAAAGCAAAATATGGATAAAGAAGTTGTGGTAGGTACGTACAATGGAATATCACTCAGCGATGAGATCTACGTCATCAGGCCCGTAGCAGCATAATGAGGTGATTCAGGTACCCCGATTCTACGCGAAATAAGGCACACAGAAAAAGAAACATCATAAGATATCACTAATACACGGAACGTAAACTTGGCTACACATGAACTGAATTACAAAACAGAACAGGGTCTCAAATTTAGAAAACCAACTTATGCTTGCTTATGGGGAAAGGTGAGTTGGGGTGCTGCATCAAACCAGAGATTGAAATTAGCACAGATACCATTCCATAATCCAAATATATAATAGAAAAGACCTACTCCTTGCTCAACGAAATGGACTCAACACCCCATATTCAACGCCTGGGAATATACCTGACAAGTAAGAATCTTAAGACCCATGGATTTATATGTCTCCATAAGGAAATCAAGCGTGTGTACAGCGGCCTAAACGCAGCAGTGAAAATCCGATAAATCCCATTATCAAAATAAATTTCACAAACAAATCACAATGACAGTGAAATAGAGAGCAATTCTTAAATAATTCATTCAGGGCTTGTGATGCAACCTGGATTTACCACATCTACACCCCGAGCTGGGTGAGACATAAGGCTGGACACTTCGGGCTTATAGCATAGGTGAGGTTGGGTGAGCAAACGGAGACCCTTTGAAGTCATACTGCATGGTACCCATTCCATGGGTCCCAACTCTCCAGCTTTAAGGGATTCTTTCTTCAGCTAAAACATGCATGGGAAACCCAGAGTATGGTCCACCGTGTGACTGGGAAACGTTTTCAAATGCATCTCAGGTTTCGTCCCCTGGTACTCGGGTTCACCATTCCAGATGCTTTACTAACACTCTCCCCAGTTGGAGAGTCAGTGCCTTTAACCTCCTGTTTGGCACAATTTGCAATTTCTCTGCAAGGTGAACAGGAATAGGGAGAACCGATGAGAGACTAGCTGTAGGTGTCTGCACGGGGAAATGGAACGCTCATTTCCCACCAGGAAGAGGGATTAACCAAAGGCTCAGGGTGCCCTGCCGGAACCAGATTACGGCCTGAAGCAATCCTGCGGTTTTGCGGCCAGCTCACAAGGAAGCGAGTTGAAGAAAGGAGCTCAGGGGCACTGTAATTCACAAACCTGCAGAGTTATGAATGACAGCTATCGTCCAAAAATGTATTGAAGTAAGTCTTCAAAGAGGATTTGAAAGCGGGGCAGAATTTCAGGAAAACGATTTCAGGGGGAAGACTGGAATTGCACTTAAAGCATAGGAAAAGAGGCAGAATGTCGACAATGATGCACTTGGCCAAAAAAGGCGTATGCGTTTTTTCCTGAATATATTCAGGAAAAAACGCATACGCACTTTTTGGCCAACCAAGCAAGCATGTAAAGGAAATCTGCACTACAATGAAGTCTCACTTCCCCCCGGTGAAAAGGGCCATCTGAAAAAAGTGTAAAATCCAGAAAGGCAGGACAGGTCATGGAGAACAGGGACCCTTGTTATGCTGATGGGCGGGATGTACATTGCCAACAGCCACTCTGGAGAAGTGTATGGTGTTTCCTGAAACACGTAGGAAACAAAGCAACACAGCCTATGGCACTTCCACTTAGGGTCCTATAGCTTAGGGAAATTAAAATCAAAAACACACAGCCACCCCAATGTTATGGATGGCTCTTTTTACAAGAAGCTCGTCTACGGTACAAGTTAAATATCCCAGAATGCGAAAAATGGATAAAGAATTTGTGGTACATACGTACAATGGAATATCACTCAGCAATGAAATCTATATCATCAGGCCCGTCGCGGCATAATGAGTGGATTCAGATACGATGATTCTAAGGGAAATAAGTCACACAGAAAAAGAAACATTAAGATATCACTAATACACCGAATGTGAACTTGGCTACACATGAACTGAATTACAAAACAGAACAGGGTCTCAAATTTAGAAAACCAACTTATGCTTGCTTAAGGGGAATGGTGAGTTGGGGTGCTGCATAAAACCAGAGATTGAAATTAGAACAGATACCGTTCCATAAGCCAAATATTTAATAGTCAAGACCTACTCCTTGCTCAACGAAATGGACTCAACACCCCATATTCAATGCATAGGAATACACCTGCCAATTAAGAATCTTAACACCCATGGATTTATGTGTCTCCGTAAGAGAATCAGGCATGTGTACAGCGCCATAAATGCAGCCGTGAAAATCCGATAAATCCCATTATCAAAATAAATTACAAAAACAAAACACAATGACAGTGAAATAGAGAGCAATTCTTAAATCATTCATTCAGGGCTTGTGATGCAACCTGGAGTTACCACATCTACACCTATGGCTGGGTGAGACATAAGGCTGGACACTTCGCGCGGATACCATTGGTGAGGTTCAGTGAGCAAATGCAGACCCTTTGAAGTCATACTGCATGGTACACATTCCATGGGTCCCAACTCTCCAGGTTTAAGGGATTCTTCCTTCAGCTAAAACATGCATGGGAATCCCAGAGTATGGTCCACCGTGTGACCGGGAAACGTCTTTAAATGCGTCTCAGTTTTCGTCCCCTGGTACTCGGGTTCACCATTCCAGACGCTTTACTTACACTGTCCCTACCTGGAGAGTCAGTGCCTTTAACCTCCTGTTTGGTACAGTTTGCAATTTCTGCGCATGATGAACAGGAATAGGGAGAACCAATGAGAGACTAGCTGTAGGTGTCTGCACGGGCCAATTTAATGCTCATTACCAACCAGGAAGAGGAATTAGCCAAAGGCTCAGCATGCCGTGCCGGAACCAGATTAGGGCCTGAAGCAATCCTGCGGTTTTGCGGCCAGCTCACAAGAAAGCGAGTTGAAGAAAGGAGCTCAGGGGCACTGTAATTCACAAACCTGCAGAGTTATAAATGACAGCTATCATCCAAAAATATATTGAAGTAAGGCTACAAAGAGGACTTGAACGTGGGGCAGAATTCCAGGACTACGATTTCAGGAGGTAGACGGGAAATCCTCTGAAAGTATAGGAAAAGAGTCAGAATGTCGACAATGATGCACTTGGTCAAAAAGGGCATATGCGTTTTTCCAGGGCCCTCATTAAAGAGGGTAGGAGGCTCCCAGTATGCTTCAGTGGCCAACAGAAGACCCCCGTCGCCAAGGCGATGTGAGCCAGCCATGCAGGAGTGACCTCACATCAGAGGGCCCACCTCACAGAAGGGTAAGGAACCCAGGAAGGATCAGACCCTCACCAGAGTGCCCACAACAGCAAGGGGCTGGGAACCAGGCAGGAGTGTCCTCACACCCGTGGGACCACATCATCGAAAGTTGAGGTACTCAGCACATGTGGCCTCAAACCAGAGGACCCACGTCACCATGGGTCTCGGAGCAAGGCAGGCAGGATTATCCTCCCAACACATGGCCCATTGTATAAAAAAGGTGAGGAATCCAGCCGTTGGAACATCCCAGCAGGCGGCCCAGATCACCGAGGCTATGGGATCCAGGCAGTGATGAACTCACAACAGAGGGGCCTCATCGTGATACTGTAAGCAACCCAGCCGTTGTGACCTCAGAGCACAAGGCCTACATCCCCATGGGGGAGGGAACCAAGCAGGAGTGTCATCGCACCAGTGGGCACACATCAGAAAATGTGGGGAGCCCAGCAGTTAGGGCCAGACGCCCGAGGGCCCTCATCACTGAGGAGAGGAGGCTCCCAGCAAGCTCCAACTGCTACCAGAGGGCTGACGTCGCTAATGCGGTGTGTGCCAGCCAGGCAGGAGTGACCTCAGAGCAGAGGGCCAACCACACAAAAGTGTGAGGAACCCAAAGAGGATCAGACTCTCACCAGAGGGCCCACATCACCAAGGGGATAGGAATCAGGCAGGAGTGTCCTCACACCAGTGGGGCCACATAATCGAAAGGTGAGGGACCCAGCACACGTAGCCTCAAACCAGAGGACACACATCACCAAGGGGCTGGGAGTCAGGCAGGCAGGAGGAGTCTCAAAACAGAGGGCCCATAGAAGAAAAAAGGTGAGAAATCCCGCAGTTGGGACCTCCCCGCAGGCAGCCAGGAGCAGCGAGGCTATTGGATCCAGGGCGGAGTGAACTCACACCAGAGGACCCTCATCATGAAACTGAGCAACCCACCGTTGGGACCTCAGAGCAGAAGGCCCACATTCCCATGGGGTTGGGAACCTGGCAGGAGTGTAGTCGCACCACAGGGCGCACATCAGAAAATTTTGGGAGCCCAGGAGTTAGGGTCTGACGCCAGAGGGCCCTCATTACCGAGGGGTGGAGACCCCCAGCAGGCACCAACTCCCAACTGAGGGCCCACGTCGCCAAGGTGATGTGTGCCAGCCAGGCAGGAGTGACCTCACAGCAGAGGGTCTACCTCACAGAAGGGTGAGGAAACCAGCCAGGATAAGACTCTCACCAGAGAGCCCACATCACCAAGGGGATCGGAAAAAGGCAGCAGTGTCCTCACACCAGTGTGGCCACATTATAGAAAGGTGAGGAACCCAGCACATGTGGCCTAAACCAGAGGACCCACATTTCCAAGATGCTCCGAGTGAGGCAAGCAGGAGTAGCCTAACAACACAGGGCCCACAGAATAAAAAATGTGAGGAATCCAGCAGTTTGAACCTCCCAGCAGGTGGCCCAGAGCACGGAGTCTATGGGATCCAGGCCACAGTGAACTCACAGCAGAGGGCCCACATCATGAAACTGTGAGCAACCCAGCCGGTGGAACCTCAGAGCAGAAGACCCACATCCCCATGGGGATAGGAACCTCGCAGGAGTGTCCTCGCACAACTTAACACGTATCAGAAAATGTGGGAACCCAGCAGTTAGGGCCTGACGCCAGAGGGCCCTCATCACCGAGGAGAGGAGGCTACCAGCAGGCTCCAAATGCCACCAGAGGGCCGACGTCACCAAGGCAATGGGAGCAAGCCAGGCAGGAGTTACCTCACAGCAGAGGGCCCACCTCACAGAAGTGTGAGGAACCCAACCAGGATCAGACTCTAACCAGAGGGCCCACATCACCAAGGGGATGGAAACCAGGCAGGAGTCTCCTCACACCAGTGGGGCCACATCAGCCAAAGGTGAGGAACACAGCACATGTGGCCTCAAATAAGGGGACACACATCACGAAAGGGCTGGGAGTGAGGCATGCAGGAGGAGACTCACAACAGAGGGCCCATAGAATAAAAAGGTGAGGAACCCCACCGTTAGAAGCTCCAAGCAGGTGGCCCAGAGCACCGAGGCTATGGGATCCATGCCGGAGTGAACTCAAAGCAGAGGGCCCACATTCTGACACTGTGAGCAACCCAGCCGTTGGGACCTCAGAGCAGAAAGCCAACATCCCCATGGGGATGGGACCCCGGCAGGAGTGTACTCGCACGACAGGGCGCACATCAGAAAATTTTGGGAGCCCATGAGTTAGGGCCTGACGCCAGAGGGCCCTCATTACCGAGGAGAGGAGACTCCCAGCAGGCACCAACTCCCAACTGAGGGCCCACATCGCCAGGGTGACGTGTGCCAGCCAGGCAGGAGTGACCTCACAGCAGAGGGTCTACCTCACAGAAGGGTGAGGAATCCAGCCAGGATCAGGCTCTCACCAGAGGGCCCCCATCACCAAGTGGATGGGAACCAGGCAGGAGTGTCCTCACACCAGTGGGCCCACATCAATAAAGGTGAGGAAACCGGCACATGTGGCCTCAAACCAGAGGACCTACATCACAAAGGGGCTGGGAGTGAGTCAGGAAGGAGGAGCATGAAAACACAGAACCCAAAGAATAGAAAAGGTAAGGAATTCAGCAGTAGGAACCTCCCAGCAGGCGGCTCAGAGCACAGAGTCTATGGGATCTAGGCCTGAGTGAACTAACACCAGAGAGCCAACATCATGAAACGGTGAACAACACAGGTGTTGGGACCTTAGAGCAGAAGGCCCACATGCCCATGGGGATGGGAACCTGGCAGGAGTGCCCTCGCACCACTTAGGACGTATCAGAAAATGTGGGAACCCAGCAGTTAGGGCCTGATGCCAGAGGGCCTCATCACCGAGGGGAGGAGGCTCCCAGCAGGCTCCAACTGCCACCAGAGGTCTGACGTCGCCAAGGCGGGGTGTGCTAGCCAGGCAGGAGTGACCTCAGAGAAGAGGGCCCACCTCACAGAAGTGTGAGGAACCCAACCAGGATCAGACTCTCGCCGGAGGGACCACATCACCAAGGGGATGGGAAGCAGGCAGGAGTGTCCTCACACCAGTGGGGCCACATCATCAAAAGATGAGGAACCCATCACATGTGGCCTCAAACCAGAGGACACACATCACCAAGGGGCTGGGAGTGAGGCAGGTGTCTGGAGGGGCACATTTAACTCTAATTTCCCACCAGGAAGAGGAATTAACCAAAGGCTCAGAGTGCCGTGCCACACCCTGATTACGGCCTGAAGCAAACCTGCGGTTTTGTGGCCAGCTTTCAAGGAAGCGAGTTAAGAAAGGAAATCACGGGCACTGTAATTCACAAACCTGCAGAGTTATAAATGACAGCTATTGGCAAAAATATATTGAAGTAAGTCTGCAAAGAGGACTTGAAAACGAGGCAAAATTGAGGAATCATATTTCAGGAGGTAGATTGGAATTGCATTTAAAACATGTGAAAAGTGGCAGATCTTTGACAGTGATGCACTTGGACGAACAGTGCGTATACATGTTTTCCTGAATATATTCAGGAAAAAACGCATATGCCCTTTTTGGCCAACCAAGCACTCGAGCAATGGAAATCCGTACTACAATGAAATCTCATTTCCCATTCGTCAAAAGGGCCATCTGAAAAAAGTGTAAAAACCAGAAACACAGGACAGGCCATGGAGAACAGGGAGCCTTGTTATGCTGATGGGCGGGATGTAAATTGCCAACAGACACTCTGGAGATGTTTATGGTGTATCCTGAAACATCTGAAAAACAAAGCTACAGAGACTAGGGCACTTCCACTTTTGGCCCTATAGCTTAGGAAAATTAAAATCAACAAGACACAGCCAACACAAAATTTAGGGCTGCTGTGTTTACAAGAACCTCGAGTCCAGTACAAATTAAATATCCCAGAAAGAAAAAAATGGATAAAGGAGTTGTGCTACTTACGTACAACGGAATATCACTCAGCAATGAAATCAATGTCATCAGGCCTGTAGCAGCAAATTGAGTGGATTTAAGTATGATGATTCTAAGAGAAATAGGTCACACAGAGAAAGATAATTATCATAAGATATCACTAATAGAGGGAGTGTAAACTTGGCTACACATAAACTGAATTCCAAAACCGAACAGTCTCAAATTTAGATAAAAACTTATGCTTGCTTAAGGGGAAAGTTGAGTTGGGGTGCTGTATAAAACCAGAGATTGAAATTAGCACACATACCATTCCATAAGCCAAATATGTACTAGACAAGACCTACTCTTTGCTCAACGAAATAGACTCATCCATGGTGTATCACCTCACACCTGTTAGAATGGGCATCATCAGAAAATCTACAAACAACAAATGCTGGAAAGGGTGTGGAGATAAGGAACCCTCTTCCACTATTGTTGGGAATGTAAATTGATACAGTCACTGTGGAGAACATTATGGAGTTTCTTATAAAACTAAGAATAGAATTACCATATGATACAGCAATCCCACTACTGGGCATATACCCAGACAAAACCATAAATCAAAAAGAGACATTCACCTCAATGTTCATTGCATCACTATTTACAATATCCAGGTAATGGAAGCAACCTAAATGCCCACAGACAGACGAATGCATAAAGATGTGGTACAAATATAAAATGGAATATTACTAAGCCATAAAAAGGAATGAAATTGGGTCATTTGTAGAGACGTTGATGGATCTAGAGACTGTCATACAGAGTGAAGTAAGTCAGAAATAGAAAAACAAATCTTGTATATTAATGCATATATGTGGAACCTAGAAAAATTATACAGATGAACCGTTTTTTAAGGCAGAAATAGAGCAACAGATGTAGACAACAAACGTATGGACACCAAGGGGGGAAAGCTGTTGGGGGGTGGTGGTGGGAGGATTGAGAGATTGGGATTGGCATGTATACATTTATATGTATAAAATAGATAACCAAAAAGAACCTGCTGTATAAAAAAATAAAATAAAATTCAAAATTACAAAAAGTAAAACAGAAAAAATATTCTTCCCTTCACATACATGTATTTATATGAATAAATTATTTCCATGCTTATATCCGTAAATACAAAAAAGAGGAATAAAATCTACCTTGAACCAAAAATGAAAAAAAGAAAAAAAAAACAGAACCCACCAGTTACACAGAGGAAAACCTTATCAGGGCACTTGCTCCAGGTGTAAACAATTCTGTAGTTGGCCAGTGGTGGGGAATCATCTCCCATTCAGCCAGCAGGCCCCACGCAACAAGCGTCCTCATTGCAAAGCTGGGGGACCGTGCCAAGGCATCTGTGAGTAAATGTGGGCCGAGCCCCAGGCCAGCTGCTGCTGAAATGTTCCCACCCTTCCCAGGTAAAACACCTGAATATGTACAAGGACTTGAAAGCCTAGAGGAAGGGCCATGGAGCCACATGCCAGCATGCCAGCCGATTTGGTGCCTGCAGGCCAGCCAGGATGGTCCTGGCCCTGGGTACTCTTCTGGAAGCTTTCCATTTCCCTGCCTGAGATACCCCTGCTGTCCGGGCCCCCACTGCTTTCTTCCTCACTCACCTCTGCCCAGGGAGAAATTCCAGAGGCAGGTATGGGTGACACATCCTCTTCTTTAGCAGGTGGCATCTTGGTAACTGCTGCAGAAAGTCCAGCAGAGCCCCACTCACACTGGGCCACCCACAAAGCCGTGGCCTCTCACTCCCTCCCACCAGTCCAGCCCCGAGACTGCTGACAGGGCAGAGAAAATGGCGTCAGGCACAGCTGCAGGGGCTCTTGCTGCCTGGAGTGGTGTTTATATTGATCTCAAACAGGCACACCTGGGGAGGGCTGGCCGGCACGGTCAGGCTTCCCAGGCCAGCCAATAATCACCCTTCAGGCACTCACAGTTGCAGAAACTGGAACTTGCTGAATCGGCCAGGTCCAAGGAACAGGTGTGGGTTCCTGAGAGTCAGGATAGACAAGGGGTTGCAGCTCTGGCTTGTTTTCTAATTTTATTATCTGGCCCATGAGTGGGAGACAACTTCAAGAAAACCCTCTCCTAATGAGAGGAACCCAGGAGTCAGGGAGAGGAGGGGTGGGTGGTGGGTGGAGACAGAGGCCTGGTGCCCCGGGTGCAGTGGAAGTCTCTGGAAGACCAGGTGGAGGGAGGCCACACAGAGTGATGCCCAGGGTCACAGACCTGTTGGAGCTGCTGTTTCTTAGTTCAAGTCCTGCTCTGAGGTGCTCTGTGTCAGATCTGAGTGACAGGTGAGCTGGAAGTGCTCTGCAATGAGGGCGATGTGCACGGTACCTGTGTGCCCAGCCCTGCCAGGGTAACTGCAAGGGTAGCTCTGTATCCTGGGAGGGGCCTGACCATGAGAGCCCCATGGGCTGCAGGGGAACCTGCCCAGGGAACCCCATATCCTGGGAGGGGCCTGAACAGGAGAGCACCGTGGGCTGCGGTGGGGGTGGGGTACCTGCCCAGGTGAGCTCCATATCCTGGGATTGGCCTGACCTCGAGAGCCCCATGGGCTGCTGGAGTCCTGGTAAAGGATGTCAGGACAGTCAGTGAAGCCACCGAGGATATACCTCCAGTAGTTCCTAAATCCTACACCCTGCTGGTCATTCTACCAACCACCGGGACATGGTATTCTGTATTAGTCTTCAATGATGCCTTCTTTTGTATTCTATTAGTCCCAGAATCACAAGAAATTTTGGCTTGTGAGTGGCAGGTCTCAACATACAACTAAAACAATACTTCTGGGCCGTGTTGCCCCAAGGGTTCAAAAATTCCCACACCATCTTTGGGGAAAGCTCAGTTAAAGACCTAAAAGTTCTACCTCTGGAAAAGGAAACACTCCTTCAATATGCAGACGACATTCTGATCGCCAGCCCTACTAACGAGACCTCTGAACTACCAAGCCAATAAAGGATAGAAGTTGTCCAATAAAAAGCTCAAATATCACAGACTACGGTGACCTGCCTGGGCTTCATTCTCACAGAAGGTCGGAGAAGCCCATCTCAGGAAAGGGAAGAAACAATTTACAGCCTTACCCATTTCTAAAACTAGAAGACAGCTTAGGGGTTCCTGGGGAGGCCAGGGTTGGTGCTTCTGGATCCCTAACTACAGTCTACTAGCTGGGCCTCTATATGAAACACTGAAAGGAAAAGATGATGATCCTTTTGAATAGAATCCAGAAGTGGCCTTTCAAGAATGGAAAGAGCAGTCAATTCAGACCCTTGCCCTGGAACTTCCTAATTTAGCTAAACCCTTTGACCTTTACATTCCTGGTGAATGGTGAATCGCTATTGGAGTATTAGTGCAAAAACTGGGACCACTTGAAATGGAACAATGCAAGAATGCCATCCCGGTAGGATAAACTACGGTCACCAATGGGCTTGGCCCACCGCCACATCTGGCCAAGATACTGGCGGTATCTGAAAACCTGGAAATCAGCAGCACAAAAGGCCACCTCCCTCCTAAGGGAAAAGGAACCCACGTGGTGATCCTAAGCCCCAACCATGCCCTGAAGTTGCAGGGTTTGCTCCGTGGGCACACTGACCTCGAGTGAGGAGGCCCTCCAACTCCAACCTCCAGAGAGATAACCGGGGTAAAGGGGCACCATGACGACTCATGTGACCATCACTTGACCTGGAGTTTCTCTCATAAAACAACAAGAGTGTGTCCCAAAAGAGTAGACTACTGCTTGCAGGACTTACTGCACCCAGAGCGGACCTAATAATCTTGGCGGGGGAAGCGTATATCACGCTGTCACCATAGAAGAGCCTACAGACACTGTGATGATGGTGGCCAATAAGACCGGCTGGACTCCTGTTTACTTCAAAAGGCTGTTGACTCAGTGGCCATCATGGTCCTTCATCACCACTGACCCTGGACTGTCTGGGAGTTGAGCAGGCAGGGTCCTGACACCTGGTGCTCTTTTTACGTTAATTCAGGGGCCTAATTGAAGAAAGTGCAGACTACTGGTCAGAGCATCTAGGCTGGCAGAAAGGGTCAGCCTAAGGTGGCCGAACAAATGCAGGGCGGGATGAAACTGGACCTCACAGCATCACTGCACATCTCCTTCCTGGACCCTTAAAGGTCATTAGAATCTATAACGCTTCCAATACTGGTGCTCAGGTGGACGAGCGGGGAGGCAGGAGGCCTGGGGACAATCAACGTCACCTGGAGGCTGCTGGGGAGAAGTTCTGACCCTCGCCCACGGGTATGAGGGCTCCTAACTCAGCACTCAGCAGTTACAGAAGAAGGGTCTGCACCCTCAGCACTCTAAGAATGAGGAAGGGGAAAAAAGGCAGAAGAGGGCTTTTTCCCAGGCAAAGCCCCTTAAAAATCCCTGGGAGATAAAAATAGAATCTGGGCAATAAAATAAAGTCTAACCTTTTTTATCCTTTGTGCTTTGTCTAATTTCACGTGCTCCTAGGGTCCCGCATACAGAGGTTCAACAGCCGGCACTTCAGCCCAGATTTCCTAGTGCGGAATGGCTGGGTCGACACCTCAGCTCCTGGGACACAGTGCACACTCCGCGATATAGAGCCTGAGCTGCAGCCAACCGGGCCCTCGAGAGCTCCGCCCCCTCCCTCCCACTGACTCTGACAGGATCTCTACACAGCAGCCCAGCCCACAGCCCACGGGGTAGCACATGCTCTCACCTCTCCATTCTCTGATCAAAATATAAAGTTTCCTTTGCTTCTGAACCAAACTCAGTCTCAATCTGTTGGCTCCAATGACACTGGGCAGGGGGACACTTGTTGGGGTCCACTCTGGAGGATCAGTAACAGAAATTGAGAACATTGTAACTTCAATGAACAGATGTTTGAGCCAAACTGTAATTAACATAGAACAGTGTATAAGGCTCGGGTAAAATAAGATGTTTCTAACACTCCCATTTGATATTTCCATCACTTTATTATAAGCAAGTTCAGTGAAAAGGTTTGTCTTATTTGTCAGGTCAATATTAGAGAAACGAAGTGATTTCTTTCCAAGGATGTACATCTAAAATCTTGGTTAAAGCTTCAATCTTGTTTTAAATGCTTTTCCATTGAAAATGATACCTCTCTTTCAGTTCCCCCAATTCTGAGAAGTATAAAATCTTATAATTTATTATTACCAAAGGGGAAAGGTGGGAGGAGGGATAAATTAACAGTTTGGGATTAACACATACACACTGCTATGTATAAAATCGATCATCAACAAGGAACTACTGTATAGCCCCGGGAACTACACTCAATATTTTACAATAACCTATAAGGGGAAATAATCTGAAAAAGAATAGATATTTTTATTGACATCATCTATTAATGACAGTTAAAATGGAACCTAAGGGAAGCCGGTGGTGAGTGCTTCTGACCCTGAAGACTTCAATCATCTAAAGTTTGGACTCTGCCTACTTCCCAAGGCCCTTAATGAACATATGTGTAGCCGTAGCTTAAAAAATTCCCCAGTTTGGGTTGTGGAGAGACACTGATTTTGTAAAAGCCCTGGTGTTCTCCTCACATGAATGGGACACTTCCTACAGCTAAAACATGCCTGTCACACCCAGAGGATGGTATACCATCTGATCGGGAAGAGTTTGGAAAAGGCATCTCATCTCCTCATCTCCTGGTGCTCGGGTTCATCCCTCCAGCATCTTTACGAACAGTCTCCCCACTTGGAGATGTCAGCACTGTCAACATCCTGTTGCAGACAGTTTGGAATTTGTCCAGAGGATGAAGCAGAAGGAGGAGGAACAATGAGACACAAGTCCTAGGTGTTCGGACAGGCACATGTCACTCTTATTTCCAATCAGGAAGACGAATTGACCAAAGGCTAGGGTTGCCCATGCAAACAGAATAGGGCTTGAGGAAATTCCGCTGCTTTGTGGCCAGTTCCCATAAACAGAAGTTGAAAAATGGAACTCAGGGACACTAAAATTCACGAAACTGCAGAGTTGAAAATATCTATCACTGAAAAATGTCTTGAGGAAAGTCAGAGGAAAGGACTTGTAAGCAACGGAGAATGGCAGGAAAGGGATTGGAAGAGGTAGAAAGGACTCGCCATTAAGCACAAGAAAAGGGGCTGAACATTGCCAACATTGCAATTGGCCAAAAAGGGTGTATGCGTCTTTTTCTGTATGTATTCAAGAAAAGGGTATACACTTTTTTAGCCAACCAAACAGGTGGGCACTGGAAATCAATACTACAAAACATATCACTTCGCATCAGTCAGAAGAGCCTTCCTCATAAAGTGTAAACACCAAAAATGCAGGACAGGGCAAGGAGAAAAGGGAGCTCTCTGAGGCTTATACTGGAAATGTATATTGCCAACGGTCACTCTGGAGAAGTGTATTGTGTTTACTAAAGCATCTAAAAAATGAGCTACAGAGCACAGGGCACTTGCACTCATGGACGTATATCTTGGGAAAAACAAAAATCGAGAGGACACAGGCACCCCAATATTTACCACCTCTATGTTTAAAAGATCCTCGACTAGGATATAATTTATAAGTCTCTGGAGGGAAAAAATGGATAGAGATGTGGCACTTATGTAGAGTGGAATATTACTCAGCCTGGAAATCAATGAAATATGGCCAGTTGTAACAACCACAGAGGAGTTAC
Organism: Delphinapterus leucas; assembly: GCF_059928025.1. NCBI lineage: Eukaryota > Metazoa > Chordata > Mammalia > Artiodactyla > Monodontidae > Delphinapterus > Delphinapterus leucas. The sequence continues at coordinate 5,537,012 of NW_028322232.1, read as the reverse complement.
GTATGATCATTCGAAGTCACATAATTCAAAAAGAAAAAGACACACGATATTACTAATACATGGAATGTAAACGTGGCTACAAATGAACTGAATTACTAAACAGAACGGGGTCTCAAATTTAGAAAACCAACATATGCTTGCTTAAGGATAAAGGAGAGTTGGGGTGCTGCATAAAACCAGAGATAGAAATTAGCACAGATACCTTTCCATAAGCCAAATATGTAATAGTCAAGACCTACCAGTTGCTCAACGAAATGGACTAAACACCCCATATTCAACGCCTAGGAATACACCTGACTAGTAAGAATCTTCAAACCCATGGATTTATATGTCTCTGTAAGAGAATCAAGGGTGTGTATAGATTTATGAACGCAGCAGAGAAAATCCGATAAATCCAATTATCAAAATGAATTACAAAAACAAAACACAATGACAGTGAAATAGAGAGCTATACTTAAATAATTCATTCAGAGCTTGTGATGCAACCGGGATTAACCACATCTGCACCAAGAGCTGAGTGAGACATAAGGCTGGACACTTCGGGCAGATAGCATTGGAGAGGTTCGGTGAGCAAAGGCAGACCCTTTGAAGTCATACTGCATGGTACCCATTCCATGGGTCCCAAGTCTCCAGGTTTAAGGGATTCTTCCTTCAGCTAAAACATGCATGGGAAACCCAGAGTATGGTCCACCGTGTGATTGGGAAACGTTTTCAAATGCATCACAGGGTTCGTCCCCTGGTACTCGGGTGCACCGTTCCAGACGCTTTACTAACACTATCCCCACTTGGAGAGTCAGTGCCTTTAACCTCCTGTTTGGCACAGTTTGCAATTTCTGCGCAAGATGCACAGGAATAGGGAGAACCAATGCGAGACTAGCTGTAGGTGTCTGCACGTGCAAATGGAACGCTCATTTCCCACAAGGAAGAGGAAATAACCAAAGGCTCAGCGTGCCCTGCGGGTACCAGATTAGGGCCTGAAGCAATCCTGCGGTTTTGCGGCCAGTTCACAGGAAAGCGAGTTGAAGAAAGGAGCTCAGGGGCACTGTAATTCACAAACCTGCAGAGTTATGAATGACAGCTATCGTCCAAAAATGTATTGAAGTAAGTCTTCGAAGAGGACTTGAAAGCAGGGCAGAATTGCAGGAAAACGATTTCAGGGGGTAGACTGGAATTGCACTTAAAGCATAGGAAAAGAGGCAGAATGTCGACAATGATGCACTTGGCCAAAAAGGGCGTATGCGTTTTTTCCTGAATATATTCAGGAAAAAACGCATACGCCCTTTTTGGCCAACCAAGCAAGCGTGTAAAGGAAATCTGCACTACAATGAAGTCTCACTGCCCCCCGGTCAAAAGCGCCATCTGAAACAAGTGTAAAATCCAGAAAGGCAGGACACGTCATGGAGAACAGGGAGCCTTGTTATGCTTATGGGCGGGATGTAAATTGCCAACAGCCACTCTGGAGAAGTTTATGGTGTTTCCTGAAACACCTAGGAAACAAAGCAACACAGCCGATTGCACTTCGACTCATGGTCCTATAGCTTAGGGAAATTAAATTCAAAAACACACTGCCACCCCAAAGTTTGGGGCGGCTCTGTTTACAAGAACCTCGTCTACGGTACAAGTTAAATATCCGAGAAAGAAAAAATGGATAAAGAAGATGTGGTACGTACGTACAATGGAATATCACACAGCAATGAGATCTACGTCATCAGGCCCGTAGCGGCATAATGAGTGGATTCAGCTACGACGATTCTACGAGAAATAAGTCACACAGAAAAAGAAAGATCATAAGATATCACTAATACACGGAACATAAACTTGGCTACACGTGAACTGAATTACAAAACAGAACAGGGTCTCAAATTTAGAAAACCAACTTATGCTTGCTTATGGGGAACGGTGAGTTGGGGTGCTGCATCAAACCAGAGATTGAAATTAGCACAGATACCGTTCCATAAGCCAAATATATAATAGACAAAACCTACTCCTTGCTCAACGAAATGGACTCAACACCCCATATTCAACGTCTGGGAATATACCTGACAAGTAAGAATCTTAAGACCCATGGATTTATATGTCTCCATAAGGAAGTCAAGCGTGTGTACAGTGGCCTAAACACAGCAGTGAAAATCCGATAAATCCCATTAACAAAATAAATTTCACAAACAAAACACAATGACAGAGAAATAGAGAGCAATTCTTAAATAATTCATTCAGGCCTTGTGATGAAACCTGGATTTACAACATCTACACCCAGAGCTGGTTGAGACATAAGGCTGGACACTTCGGGCTGATAGCATTGGTGAGGTTCGGTGAGCAAAGGCAGACCCTTTGAAGTCATACTGCATGGCAGCCATTCCATGGGTCCCAACTGACCAGGTTTGAGGGATTCTTCCTTCAGCTAAAACATGCATGGGAAACCCAGAGTATGGTCCACCGTGTGATTGGGAAACGTTTTCAAATGCATCTCAGTTTTCGTCCCCTGGTACTCGGGTTCACCGTTCCAGACGGTTTACTAACACTCTCCCCACTTGGAGAGTCAGTGCCTTTAACCTCCGGTTTGGCACAGTTTGCAATTTCTGCGCAAGATGCACAGGAATAGGGAGAACCAAAGAGAGACTAGCTGTATGTGTCTGCACGGGCAAATGAAACGCTCATTTCCAACCAGGAAGAGGAATTAACCAAAGGCTCAGCGTGCCCTGCCGGAACCAGATTAGGGCCTCAAGCAATCCTGCAGTTTTGCGGCCAGCTCACAAGATAACGAGTTGAAGAAAGGAGCCCAGGGGCACTGTAATTCACAAACCTGCAGAGTTATGAATGACAGCTATCATCCAAAAATGTATTGAAGTAAGTCTTCGAAGAGGACTTGAAAGCGGGGCAGAATTTCAGGAAAACGATTTCATGGGGTAGACTGGAATTGCACTTAAAGCATAGGAAAAGAGGCAGAATGTCGACAATGATGCACTTGGCCAAAAATGGCGTATGCGTTTTTTCCTGAATATATTCAGGAAAAAATGTATACGCACTTTTTGGCCAACCAAGCAAGCGTGTAAAGGAAATCTGCACTACAATGAAGTCTCACTGCCCCCCGGTCAATAGGGCCATCTGAAACAAGTGTAAAATCCAGAAAGGCAGGACAGGTCATGGAGAACAGGGAGCCTTGTTATGCTGATGGGCGGGATGTAAATTGCCAACAGCCACTCTGGAGAAGTGTATGGTGTTTCCTGAAACACGTAGGAAACAAAGCAACACAGCCTATGGCACTTCCACTTATGGTCCTATAGCTTAGGGAAATTAAAATCAAAAACACACAGCCACCCCAAAGTTTGGGACAGCTCTGTTTACAAGAACCTCGTCTACGGTACAAATTAAATATCCGAGAAAGCAAAAAATGGATAAAGAAGTTGTGGTACGTACGTACAATGGAATATCACTCAGCAATGAGATCTACGTCATGAGGCCCGTAGCGGCATAATGAGTGGATTCAGGTACGACGATTCTACGAGAAATAAGTCACACAGAAAAAGAAAGATCATAAGATATCACTAATACAGGGAACGTAAACTTGGCTACACATGAACTGAATTAAAAAACAGAACAGGGTCTTAAATTTAGAAAACCAACTTAGCTTGCTTATGGGGAAAGTTGAGTTGGGGTGCTGCATCAAACCAGAGATTGAAATTAGCACAGATACCATTCCATAAGCCAAATATATAATAGACAAGACCTACTCCTTGCTCAACGAAATGGACTCAACACCCCATATTCAACGCCTGGGAATATACCTGACAAGTAAGAAACTTAAGACCCATGGATTTATATGTCTCCATAAGGAAGTCAAGCGTGTGTACAGTGGCCTAAACGCAGCAGTGAAAATCCGATAAATCCCATTAACAAAATAAATTTCAAAAACAAAACACAATGACAGTGAAATAGAGAGCAATTCTTACATAATTCATTCAGGCCTTGTGATGCAACCTGGATTTACCACATCTACACCCAGAGCTGGTTGAGACATAAGGCTGGACACTTCGGGCTGATAGCATTGGAGAGGTTCGGTGAGCAAAGGCAGACCCTTTGAAGTCATACTGCATGGTACCCATTCCATGGGTCCCAACTCTCCAGGTTTAAGGGATTCTTCCTTCAGCTAAAACATGCATGGGAAACCCAGAGTATGGTCCACCGTGTGATTGGGAAACGTTTTCAAATGCATCTCAGGGTTCGTCCCCTGGTACTCGGGTGCACCATTCCAGACGCTTTACTAACACTATCCCCACTTGGAGAGTCAGTGCCTTTAACCTCCTGTTTGGCACAGTTTGCAATTTCTGCGCAAGATGAACAGGAATAGGGAGAACCAATGAGAGACTAGCTGTAGGTGTCTGCACGGGCAAATGGCACGCTCATTTCCCACCAGGAAGAGGAATTAACCAAAGGCTCAGTGTGCCCTGCCGGAACCAGATTAGGGCCTGAAGCAATCCTGCGGTTTTTCGGCCAGCTCACAAGATAGCGAGTTGAAGAAAGGAGCCCAGGGGCACTGTAATTCACAAACCTGCAGAGTTATGAATGACAGCTATCATCCAAAAATGTATTGAAGTAAGTCTTCGAAGAGGACTTGAAAGCGGGGCAGAATTGCAGGAAAACGATTTCAGGGGGTAGACTGGAATTGCACTTAAAGCATAGGAAAAGAGGCAGAATGTCCACAATGATGCACTTGGCCAAAAAGGGCGTATGCGTTTTTTCCTGAATATATTCAGGAAAAAACGCATACGCACTTTTTGGCCAACCAAGCAAGCGTGTAAAGGAAATCTGCACTACAATGAAGTCTCACTGCCCCCCGGTCAAAAGGGCCATCTGAAACAAGTGTAAAATCCAGAAAGGCAGGACAGGTCATGGAGAACAGGGAGCCTTGTTATGCTGATGGGCGTGATGTAAATTGCCAACAGCCACTCTGGAGAAGTGTATGGTGTTTCCTGAAACACGTAGGAAACAAAGCAACACAGCCTATGGCACTTCCACTTAGGGTCCTATAGATTAGGGAAATTAAAATCAAAAACACACAGCCACCCCAAAGTTTGGGACGGCTCTGTTTACAAGAACCTCGTCTACGGTACAAGTTAAATATCCGAGAAAGCAAAAAATGGATAAAGAAGTTGTGGTACGTACGTACAATGCAATATCACTCAGCAATGAGATCTACGTCATCAGGCCCGTAGCGGCATAATGAGTGGATTCAGCTACGACGATTCTACGAGGAATAAGTCACACAGAAAAAGAAAGATCATAAGATATCACTAATACACGGAACGTAAACTTGGCTAAACATGAACTGAATTACAAAACAGAACAGGGTCTCAAATTTAGAAAACCAACTTATGCTTGCTTATGGGGAAAGGTGAGTTGGGGTGCTGCATCAAACCAGAGATTGAAATTAGCACAGATACCGTTCCATAAGCCAAATATATAATAGACAAGACCTACTCCTTGCTCAACGAAATGGACTCAACACCCCATATTCAACGCCTGGGAATATACCTGACAAGTAAGAAACTTAAGACCCATGGATTTATATGTCTCCATAAGGAAGTCAAGCGTGTGTACAGGGGCCTAAACGCAGCAGTGAAAATCCGATAAATCCCATTAACAAAATAAATTTCAAAAACAAAACACAATGACAGTGAAATAGAGAGCAATTCTTATATAATTCATTCAGGCCTTGTGATGCAAACTGGATTTACCACATCTACACCCAGAGCTGGGTGAGACATAAGGCTGGACACTTCGGGCTGATAGCATTGGTGAGGTTCGGTGAGCAAAGGCAGACCCTTTGAAGTCATACTGCATGGTACCCATTCCATGGGTCCCAACTCTCCAGGTTTAAGGTATTCTTCCTTCAGCTAAAACATGCATGGGAAACACAGAGTATGGCCCACCATGTGCTTGGGAAACGTTTTCAAATGCATCTCAGGTTTCGTCCCCTGGTACTCGGGTGAACCGTTCCAGATGCTTTACTAACAGTATCCCCACATGGAGAGTCAGTGCCTTTAACCTCCTGTTTGTCACAGTTTGCAATTTCTGCGCAAGATGCACAGGAATAGGGAGAACCAATGCGAGACTAGCTGTAGGTGTCTGCACGGGCAAATGAAACGCTCATTTCCCACCAGGAAGAGGAAATAACCAAAGGTTCAGCGTGCCCTGCGGGTACCAGATTAGGGCCTGAATCAATCCTGCGGTTTTGCGGCCAGTTCACAGGAAAGCGAGTTGAAGAAAGGAGCTCAGGGGCACTGTAATTCACAAACCTGCAGAGTTATGAATGACAGCTATCGTCCAAAAATGTATTGAAGTAAGTCTTCGAAGAGGACTTGAAAGCGGGGCAGAATTTCAGGAAAATTATTTCAGGGGGTAGACTGGAATTGCACTTAAAGCATAGGAAAAGAGGCAGAATGTCGACAATGATGCACTTGGCTAAAAAGGGCGTATGCGTTTTTTCCTGAATATATTCAGGAAAAAACGCATACGCCCTTGTTGGCCAACCAAGCAAGCGTGTAAAGGAAATCTGCACTACAATGAAGTCTCACTGCCCCCCGGTCAAAAGGGCCATCTGAAACAAGTGTAAAATCCAGAAAGGCAGGACAGGTCATGGAGAACAGGGAGCCTTGTTATGCTGATGGGCGGGATGTAAATTGCCAACAGCCACTCTGGAGAAGTGTATGGTGTTTCCTGAAACACGTAGGAAACAAAGCAACACAGCCTATGGCACTTCCACTCATGGTCCTATAGCTTAGGGAAATTAAATTCAAAAACACACAGCCACCCCAAAGTTTGGGACGGCTCTGTTTACAAGAACCTCGTCTACGGTACAAGTTAAATATCCGAGAAAGCAAAAAATGGATAAAGAAGATGTGGTACGTACGTACAATGGAATATCACACAGCAATGAGATCTACGTCATCAGGCCCGTAGCGGCATAATGAGTGGATTCAGGTACGACGATTCTACGAGAAATAAGTCACTCAGAAAAAGAAACATCATAAGATATCACAAATACACGGAACGTAAACTTGGCTACACATGAACTGAATTACAAAACAGAACAGGGTCTCAAATTTAGAAAACCAACTTATGCTTGCTTATGGGGAAAGGTGAGTTGGGGTGCAGCATCAAACCAGAGATTGAAATTAGCACAGATACCGTTCCATAAGCCAAATATATAATAGACAAGACCTACTCCTTGCTCAACGAAATGGACTCAACACACCATATTCAACGCCTGGGAATATACCTGACAAGTAAGAATCTTAAGACCCATGGATATATATGTCTCCATAAGGAAATCAAGCGTGTGTACAGCGGCTGAAACGCAGCAGTGAAAATCCGATAAATCCCATTATCAAAATAAATTTCACAAACAAAACACAATGACAGTGAAATAGAGAGCAATTCTTAAATAATTCATTCAGGGCTTGTGATGCAACCTGGATTTACCACATCTACACCCAGAGCTGGTTGAGACATAATGCTGGACACTTCGGGCTGATAGCATTGGTGAGGTTCGGTGAGCAAAGGCAGACCCTTTGCAGTCATACTGCATGGTAGCCATTCCATGGGTCCCAACTCTCCAGGTTTCAGAGATTCTTCCTTCAGCTAAAACAAGCAAGGGAAACCCAGAGTATGGTCCACCGTGTGATTGGGAAACGTTTTCAAATGCATCTCAGGTTTCGTCCCCTGGTACTCGGGTTCACCATTCCAGACGCTTTACTAACACTCTCCCCACTTGGAGAGTCAGTGCCTTTAACCTCCTGTTTGGCAGAGTTTGCAATTTCTGCGCAAGATGAACAGGAATAGGGAGAACCAATGCGAGACTAGCTGTAGGTGTCTGCACGGGCAAATGAAACGCTCATTTCCCACCAGGAAGAGGAAATAACCAAAGGTTCAGTGTGCCCTGCGGGTACCAGATTAGGGCCTGAAGCAATCCTGCGGTTTTGCGGCCAGTTCACAGGAAAGCGAGTTGAAGAAAGGAGCTCAGGGGCACTGTAATTCACAAACCTGCAGAGTTATGAATGACAGCTATCGTCCAAAAATGTATTGAAGTAAGTCTTCGAAGAGGACTTGAAAGCGGGGCAGAATTTCAGGAAAACTATTTCAGGGGGTAGACTGGAATTGCACTTAAAGCATAGGAAAAGAGGCAGAATGTCGACAATGATGCACTTGGCTAAAAAGGGCGTATGCGTTTTTTCCTGAATATATTCAGGAAAAAACGCATACGCCCTTTTTGGCCAACCAAGCAAGCGTGTAAAGGAAATCTGCACTACAATGAAGTCTCACTGCCCCCCGGTCAAAAGGGCCATCTGAAACAAGTGTAAAATCCAGAAAGGCAGGACAGGTCATGGAGAACAGGGAGCCTTGTTATGCTGATGGGCGGGATGTAAATTGCCAACAGCCACTCTGGAGAAGTGTATGGTGTTTCCTGAAACACGTAGGAAACAAAGCAACACAGCCTATGGCACTTCCACTCATGGTCCTATAGCTTAGGGAAATTAAATTCAAAAACACACAGCCACCCCAAAGTTTGGGACGGCTCTGTTTACAAGAACCTCGTCTACGGTACAAGTTAAATATCCGAGAAAGCAAAAAATGGATAAAGAAGATGTGGTACGTACGTACAATGGAATATCACACAGCAATGAGATCTACGTCATCAGGCCCATAGCGGCATAATGAGTGGATTCAGGTACGACGATTCTACGAGAAATAAGTCACTCAGAAAAAGAAACATCATAAGATATCACAAATACACGGAACGTAACCTTGGCTACACATGAACTGAATTACAAAACAGAACAGGGTCTCAAATTTAGAAAACCAACTTATGCTTGCTTATGGGGAAAGTTGAGTTGGGGTGCAGCATCAAACCAGAGATTGAAATTAGCACAGATACCGTTCCATAAGCCAAATATATAATAGACAAGACCTACTCCTTGCTCAACGAAATGGACTCAACACACCATATTCAACGCCTGGGAATATACCTGACAAGTAAGAATCTTAAGACCCATGGATTTATATGTCTCCATAAGGAAATCAAGCGTGTGTACAGCGGCTGAAACGCAGCAGTGAAAATCCGATAAATCCCATTATCAAAATAAATTTCACAAACAAAACACAATGACAGTGAAATAGAGAGCAATTCTTAAATAATTCATTCAGGGCTTGTGATGCAACCTGGATTTACCACATCTACACCCAGAGCTGGTTGATACATAAGGCTGGACACTTCGGGCTGATAGCATTGGTGAGGTTCGGTGAGCAAAGGCAGACCCTTTGCAGTCATACTGCATGGTAGCCATTCCATGGGTCCCAACTCTCCAGGTTTCAGAGATTCTTCCTTCAGCTAAAACAAGCAAGGGAAACCCAGAGTATGGTCCACCGTGTGATTGGGAAACGTTTTCAAATGCATCTCAGGTTTCGTCCCCTGGTACTCGGGTTCACCATTCCAGACGCTTTACTAACACTCTCCCCACTTGGAGAGTCAGTGCCTTTAACCTCCTGTTTGGCAGAGTTTGCAATTTCTGCGCAAGATGAACAGGAATAGGGAGAACCAATGAGAGACTAGATGTAGGTGTCTGCACGTGCACATGGAACTCTCATTTCCCACCAGGAAGAGGGATTAACCAAAGGCTCAGCGTGCCCTGCCGGAACCAGATTAGGGCCTGAAGCAATCCTGCGGTTTTGCGGCCAGCTCACATAAAGCGAGTTGAAAAAGGAGCTCAGGGGCACTGTAATTCACAAACCTGCAGAGTTATGAATGACAGCTATCGTCCAAAAATGTATTGAAGTAAGTCTTCAAAGAGGACTTGAACGTGGGGCAGAATTCCAGGACTACGATTTCAGGAGGTAGACGGGAAATCCTCTGAAAGTACAGGAAAAGACTCAGAAATTCGACAATGATGCACTTGGTCAAAAAGAGCATATGCGTTTTTCCAGGGCCCTCATTAAAGAGGGTAGGAGGCTCCCAGTATGCTTCAGTGGCCAACAGAAGACCCACGTCGCCAAGGCGACCTGAGCCAGCCATGCAGGAATGACCTCACATCAGAGGGCCCACCTCACAGAAGGGTAAGGAACCCAGGAAGGATCAGACCCTCACCAGAGTGCCCACGACAGCAAGGGGCTGGGAACCAGGCAGGAGTGTCCTCACACCCGTGGGACCACATCATCGAAAGTTGAGGTACTCAGCACATGTGGCCTCAAACCAGAGGACCCACATCACCATGGGTCTCGGAGCAAGGCAGGCAGGATTATCCTCCCAACACATGGCCCATTGTATAAAAAAGGTGAGGAATCCAGCCGTTGGAACATCCCAGCAGGCGGCCCAGATCACCGAGGTTATGGGATCCAGGCAGTGATGAACTCACAACAGAGGGCCCTCATCGTGATACTGTAAGCAACCCAGCCGTTGTGACCTCAGAGCACAAGGCCCACATCACCATGCGGGAGGGAACCAAGCAGGAGTGTCATCGCACCAGTGGGCACACATCAGAAAATGTGGGGAGCCCAGCAGTTAGGGCCAGACGCCAGAGGGCCCTCATCACTGAGGAGAGGAGGCTCCCAGCAAGCTCCAACTGCTACCAGAGGGCTGACGTCGCCAATGCGGTGTGTGCCAGCCAGGCAGGAGTGACCTCAGAGCAGAGGGCCAACCACACAAAAGTGTGAGGAACCCAAAGAGGATCAGACTCTCACCAGAGGGCCCACATCACCAAGGGAATGGAAACCAGGCAGGAGTGTCCTCACACCAGTGGGGCCACATCACCGAAATGTGATGGACCCAGCACACGTGGCCTCAAACTAGAGGACACACATCACCAAGGGGCTGGGAGTGAGGCAGGCAGGAGGAGCCTCAAAACAGAGGGCCCATAGAATAAAAAAGGTGAGGAATCCCGCAGTTGGAACCTCCCAGCAGGCGGCCAGGAGCAGCGAGGATATGGGATCCAGACCTGACTGAACACAAAACAGAGGGCCCTCATCATGAAACTGTGAGCAACCCAGCCGTTGGGACCTCAGAGCAGAAGGCCCACATTCCCATGTGGTTTGGAACCTGGCAGGAGTGTACTCGCACCACAGGGCGCACATTAGAGAATTTTGGGAGCCCAGAAGTTAGGGCCTGACGCCAGAGGTCCCTCATCACCGAGGAGAGGAAGCTCCCAGCAGGCTCCAACTGCCACAAGAGGGCCGATGTTGCCAAGGTGGGGTGTGCCAGCCAGGCAGGAGTGATCTCACAGCAGAGGGTCCACCTCACAGAAGGGTGAGGAACCCAGCCAGGATCAGATTCTCACCAGAGGGCCCACATCACCAAGGGGATAGGAACCAGGCAGGAGTGTCCTCACACCAGTGGGGCCACATAATCGAAAGGTGAGGGACCCAGCACACGTAGCCTCAAACCAGAGGACACACATCGCCAAGGGGCTGGGAGTCAGGCAGGCAGGAGGAGTCTCAAAACAGAGGGCCCATAGAAGAAAAAAGGTGAGGAATCCCGCAGTTGGAACCTCCCCGCAGGCAGCCAGGAGCAGCGAGGCTATTGGATCCAGGGCGGAGTGAACTCACACCAGAGGACCCTCATCATGAAACTGAGCAACCCACCGTTGGGACCTCAGAGCAGAAGGCCCACATTCCCATGGGGTTGGGAACCTGGCAGGAGTGTACTCGCACCACAGGGCGCACATTAGAGAATTTTGGGAGCCCAGAAGTTAGGGCCTGACGCCAGAGGGCCCTCATCACCGAGGAGAGGAAGCTCCCAGCAGGCTCCAACTGCCACAAGAGGGCCGACGTTGCCAAGGTGGGGTGTGCCAGCCAGGCAGGAGTGATCTCACAGCAGAGGGTCCACCTCACAGAAGGGTGAGGAACCCAGCCAGGATCAGACTCTCACCAGAGGGCCCACATCACCAAGGGGATAGGAACCAGGCAGGAGTGTCCTCACACCAGTGGGGCCACATAATCGAAAGGTGAGGGACCCAGCACACGTAGCCTCAAACCAGAGGACACACATCACCAAGGGGCTGGGAGTCAGGCAGGCAGGAGGAGTCTCAAAACAGAGGGCCCATAGAAGAAAAAAGGTGAGGAATCCCGCAGTTGGAACCTCCCCGCAGGCAGCCAGGAGCAGCGAGGCTATTGGATCCAGGGCGGAGTGAACTCACACCAGAGGACCCTCATCATGAAACTGAGCAACCCACCATTGGGACCTCAGAGCAGAAGGCCCACATTCCCATGGGGTTGGGAACCTGGCAGGAGTGTAGTCGCACCACAGGGCGCACATCAGAAAATTTTGGGAGCCCAGGAGTTAGGGTCTGACGCCAGAGGGCCCTCATTACCGAGGGGTGGAGACCCCCAGCAGGCACCAATTCCCAACTGAGGGCCCACATCGCCAAGGTGATGTGTGCCAGCCAGGCAGGAGTGACCTCACAGCAGAGGGTCTACCTCACAGAAGGGTGAGGAAACCAGCCAGGATAAGACTCTCACCAGAGAGCCCACATCACCAAGGGGATCAGAAAAAGGCAGGAGTGTCCTCACACCAGTGTGGCCACATTATAGAAAGGTGAGGAACCCAGCACATGTGGCCTAAACCAGAGGACCCACATTTCCAAGGTGCTCCGAGTGAGGCAAGCAGGAGTAGCCTAACAACACAGGGCCCACAGAATAAAAAATGTGAGGAATCCAGCAGTTTGAACCTCCCAGCAGGTGGCCCAGAGCACAGAGTCTATGGGATCCAGGCCACAGTGAACTCACAGCAGAGGGCCCACATCATGAAACTGTGAGCAACCCAGCCGGTGGAACCTCAGAGCAGAAGACCCACATCCCCATGGGGATAGGAACCTCGCAGGAGTGTCCTCGCACAACTTAACACGTATCAGAAAATGTGGGAACCCAGCAGTTAGGGCCTGACGCCAGAGGGCCCTCATCACCGAGGAGAGGAGGCTACCAGCAGGCTCCAAATGCCACCAGAGGGCCGACATCACCAAGGCAATGGGAGCAAGCCAGGCAGGAGTTACCTCACAGCAGAGGGCCCACCTCACAGAACTGTGAGGAACCCAACCAGGATCAGACTCTAACCAGAGGGCCCACATCACCAAGGGGATGGAAACCAGGCAGGAGTGTCCTCACACGAGTGGGGCCACATCAGCCAAAGGTGAGGAACACAGCACATGTGGCCTCAAATAAGGGGACACACATCACGAAAGGGCTGGGAGTGAGGCATGCAGGAGGAGACTCACAACAGAGGGCCCATAGAATAAAAAGGTGAGGAACCCCGCCGTTGGAAGCTCCAAGCAGGTGGCCCAGAGCACCGAGGCTATGGGATCCATGCCGGAGTGAACTCACAGCAGAGGGCCCACATTCTGACACTGTGAGCAACCCAGCCGTTGGGACCTCAGAGCAGAAAGCCAACATCCCCATGGGGATGGGACCCCGGCAGGAGTGTACTCGCACGACAGGGCGCACATCAGAAAATTTTGGGAGCCCATGAGTTAGGGCCTGACGCCAGAGGGCCCTCATTACCGAGGGGAGGAGACTCCCAGCAGGCACCAACTCCCAACTGAGGGCCCACATCGCCAAGGTGACGTGTGCCAGCCAGGCAGGAGTGACCTCACAGCAGAGGGTCTACCTCACAGAAGGGTGAGGAATCCAGCCATGATCAGGCTCTCACCAGAGGGCCCCCATCACCAAGTGGATGGGAACCAGGCAGGAGTGTCCTCACACCAGTGGGGCCACATCAATAAAGGTGAGGAGACTGGCACATGTGGCCTCAAACCAGAGGACCTACATCACAAAGGGGCTGGGAGTGAGTCAGGAAGGAGGAGCATGAAAACACAGAACCCAAAGAATAGAAAAGGTAAGGAATTCAGCAGTAGGAACCTCCCAGCAGGCGGCTCAGAGCACAGAGTCTATGGGATCTAGGCCTGAGTGAACTAACACCAGAGAGCCAACATCATGAAACGGTGAACAACACAGGTGTTGGGACCTTAGAGCAGAAGGCCCACATGCCCATGGGGATGGGAACCTGGCAGGAGTGCCCTCGCACCACTTAGGACGTATCAGAAAATGTGGGAACCCAGCAGTTAGGGCCTGATGCCAGAGGGCCTCATCACCGAGGGGAGGAGGCTCCCAGCAGGCTCCAACTGCCACCAGAGGTCTGACGTCGCCAAGGCGGGGTGTGCTAGCCAGGCAGGAGTGACCTCAGAGAAGAGGGCCCACCTCACAGAAGTGTGAGGAACCCAACCAGGATCAGACTCTCGCCGGAGGGACCACATCACCAAGGGGATGGGAAGCAGGCAGGAGTGTCCTCACACCAGTGGGGCCACATCATCAAAAGATGAGGAACCCATCACATGTGGCCTCAAACCAGAGGACACACATCACCAAGGGGCTGGGAGTGAGGCAGGTGTCTGGAGGGGCACATTTAACTCTAATTTCCCACCAGGAAGAGGAATTAACCAAAGGCTCAGAGTGCCGTGCCACACCCTGATTACGGCCTGAAGCAAACCTGCGGTTTTGTGGCCAGCTTTCAAGGAAGCGAGTTAAGAAAGGAAATCACGGGCACTGTAATTCACAAACCTGCAGAGTTATAAATGACAGCTATTGGCAAAAATATATTGAAGTAAGTCTGCAAAGAGGACTTGAAAACGAGGCAAAATTGAGGAATCATATTTCAGGAGGTAGATTGGAATTGCATTTAAAACATGTGAAAAGTGGCAGATCTTTGACAGTGATGCACTTGGACGAACAGTGCGTATACATGTTTTCCTGAATATATTCAGGAAAAAACGCATATGCCCTTTTTGGCCAACCAAGCACTCGAGCAATGGAAATCCGTACTACAATGAAATCTCATTTCCCATTCGTCAAAAGGGCCATCTGAAAAAAGTGTAAAAACCAGAAACACAGGACAGGCCATGGAGAACAGGGAGCCTTGTTATGCTGATGGGCGGGATGTAAATTGCCAACAGACACTCTGGAGATGTTTATGGTGTATCCTGAAACATCTGAAAAACAAAGCTACAGAGACTAGGGCACTTCCACTTTTGGCCCTATAGCTTAGGAAAATTAAAATCAACAAGACACAGCCAACACAAAATTTAGGGCTGCTGTGTTTACAAGAACCTCGAGTCCAGTACAAATTAAATATCCCAGAAAGAAAAAAATGGATAAAGGAGTTGTGCTACTTACGTACAACGGAATATCACTCAGCAATGAAATCAATGTCATCAGGCCTGTAGCAGCAAATTGAGTGGATTTAAGTATGATGATTCTAAGAGAAATAGGTCACACAGAGAAAGATAATTATCATAAGATATCACTAATAGAGGGAGTGTAAACTTGGCTACACATAAACTGAATTACAAAACCGAACAGTCTCAAATTTAGATAAAAACTTATGCTTGCTTAAGGGGAAAGTTGAGTTGGGGTGCTGTATAAAACCAGAGATTGAAATTAGCACACATACCATTCCATAAGCCAAATATGTACTAGACAAGACCTACTCTTTGCTCAACGAAATAGACTCATCCATGGTGTATCACCTCACACCTGTTAGAATGGGCATCATCAGAAAATCTACAAACAACAAATGCTGGAAAGGGTGTGGAGATAAGGAACCCTCTTCCACTATTGTTGGGAATGTAAATTGATACAGTCACTGTGGAGAACATTATGGAGTTTCTTATAAAACTAAGAATAGAATTACCATATGATACAGCAATCCCACTACTGGGCATATACCCAGACAAAACCATAAATCAAAAAGAGACATTCACCTCAATGTTCATTGCATCACTATTTACAATATCCAGGTAATGGAAGCAACCTAAATGCCCACAGACAGACGAATGCATAAAGATGTGGTACAAATATAAAATGGAATATTACTAAGCCATAAAAAGGAATGAAATTGGGTCATTTGTAGAGACGTTGATGGATCTAGAGACTGTCATACAGAGTGAAGTAAGTCAGAAATAGAAAAACAAATCTTGTATATTAATGCATATATGTGGAACCTAGAAAAATTATACAGATGAACCGTTTTTTAAGGCAGAAATAGAGCAACAGATGTAGACAACAAACGTATGGACACCAAGGGGGGAAAGCTGTTGGGGGGTGGTGGTGGGAGGATTGAGAGATTGGGATTGGCATGTATACATTTATATGTATAAAATAGATAACCAAAAAGAACCTGCTGTATAAAAAAATAAAATAAAATTCAAAATTACAAAAAGTAAAACAGAAAAAATATTCTTCCCTTCACATACATGTATTTATATGAATAAATTATTTCCATGCTTATATCCGTAAATACAAAAAAGAGAAATAAAATCTACCTTGAACCAAAAATGAAAAAAAGAAAAAAAAAACAGAACCCACCAGTTACACAGAGGAAAACCTTATCAGGGCACTTGCTCCAGGTGTAAACAATTCTGTAGTTGGCCAGTGGTGGGGAATCATCTCCCATTCAGCCAGCAGGCCCCACGCAACAAGCGTCCTCATTGCAAAGCTGGGGGACCGTGCCAAGGCATCTGTGAGTAAATGTGGGCCGAGCCCCAGGCCAGCTGCTGCTGAAATGTTCCCACCCTTCCCAGGTAAAACACCTGAATATGTACAAGGACTTGAAAGCCTAGAGGAAGGGCCATGGAGCCACATGAGTGACAGCATGCCAGCCGATTTGGTGCCTGCAGGCCAGCCAGGATGGTCCTGGCCCTGGGTACTCTTCTGGAAGCTTTCCATTTCCCTGCCTGAGATACCCCTGCTGTCCGGGCCCCCACTGCTTTCTTCCTCACTCACCTCTGCCCAGGGAGAAATTCCAGAGGCAGATATGGGTGACACATCCTCTTCTTTAGCAGGTGGCATCTTGGTAACTGCTGCAGAAAGTCCAGCAGAGCCCCACTCACACTGGGCCACCCACAAAGCCGTGGCCTCTCACTCCCTCCCACCAGTCCAGCCCCGAGACTGCTGACAGGGCAGAGAAAATGGCGTCAGGCACAGCTGCAGGGGCTCTTGCTGCCTGGAGTGGTGTTTATATTGATCTCAAACAGGCACACCTGGGGAGGGCTGGCCGGCACGGTCAGGCTTCCCAGGCCAGCCAATAATCACCCTTCAGGCACTCACAGTTGCAGAAACTGGAACTTGCTGAATCGGCCAGGTCCAAGGAACAGGTGTGGGTTCCTGAGAGTCAGGATAGACAAGGGGTTGCAGCTCTGGCTTGTTTTCTAATTATATTATCTGGCCCATGAGTGGGAGACAACTTCAAGAAAACCCTCTCCTAATGAGAGGAACCCAGGAGTCAGGGAGAGGAGGGGTGGGTGGTGGGTGGAGACAGAGGCCTGGTGCCCCGGGTGCAGTGGAAGTCTCTGGAAGACCAGGTGGAGGGAGGCCACACAGAGTGATGCCCAGGGTCACAGACCTGTTGGAGCTGCTGTTTCTTAGTTCAAGACCTGCTCTGAGGTGCTCTGTGTCAGATCTGAGTGACAGGTGAGCTGGAAGTGCTCTGCAATGTGGGCGATGTGCACGGTACCTGTGTGCCCAGCCCTGCCAGGGTAACTGCAAGGGTAGCTCTGTATCCTGGGAGGGGCCTGACCATGAGAGCCCCATGGGCTGCAGGGGAACCTGCCCAGGGAACCCCATATCCTGGGAGGGGCCTGAACAGGAGAGCACCGTGGGCTGCGGTGGGGGTGGGGTACCTGCCCAGGTGAGCTCCATATCCTGGGATTGGCCTGACCTCGAGAGCCCCATGGGCTGCTGGAGTCCTGGTAAAGGATGTCAGGACAGTCAGTGAAGCCACCGAGGATATACCTCCAGTAGTTCCTAAATCCTACACCCTGCTGGTCATTCTACCAACCACCGGGACATGGTATTCTGTATTAGTCTTCAATGATGCCTTCTTTTGTATTCTATTAGTCCCAGAGTCACAAGAAATTTTGGCTTGTGAGTGGCAGGACTCAACATACAACTAAAACAATACTTCTGGGCCGTGTTGCCCCAAGGGTTCAAAAATTCCCACACCATCTTTGGGGAAAGCTCAGTTAAAGACCTAAAAGTTCTACCTCTGGAAAAGGAAACACTCCTTCAATATGCAGACGACATTCTGATCGCCAGCCCTACTAAGGAGACCTCTGAACTACCAAGCCAATAAAGGATAGAAGTTGTCCAATAAAAAGCTCAAATATCACAGACTACGGTGACCTGCCTGGGCTTCATTCTCACAGAAGGTCGGAGAAGCCCATCTCAGGAAAGGGAAGAAACAATTTACAGCCTTACCCATTTCTAAAACTAGAAGACAGCTTAGGGGTTCCTGGGGAGGCCAGGGTTGGTGCTTCTGGATCCCTAACTACAGTCTACTAGCTGGGCCTCTATATGAAACACTGAAAGGAAAAGATGATGATCCTTTTGAATAGAATCCAGAAGTGGCCTTTCAAGAATGGAAAGAGCAGTCAATTCAGACCCTTGCCCTGGAACTTCCTAATTTAGCTAAACCCTTTGACCTTTACATTCCTGGTGAATGGTGAATCGCTATTGGAGTATTAGTGCAAAAACTGGGACCACTTGAAATGGAACAATGCAAGAATGCCATCCCGGTAGGATAAACTACGGTCACCAATGGGCTTGGCCCACCGCCACATCTGGCCAAGATACTGGCGGTATCTGAAAACCTGGAAATCAGCAGCACAAAAGGCCACCTCCCTCCTAAGGGAAAAGGAACCCACGTGGTGATCCTAAGCCCCAACCATGCCCTGAAGTTGCAGGGTTTGCTCCGTGGGCACACTGACCTCGAGTGAGGAGGCCCTCCAACTCCAACCTCCAGAGAGATAACCGGGGTAAAGGGGCACCATGACGACTCATGTGACCATCACTTGACCTGGAGTTTCTCTCATAAAACAACAAGAGTGTGTCCCAAAAGAGTAGACTACTGCTTGCAGGACTTACTGCACCCAGAGCGGACCTAATAATCTTGGCGGGGGAAGCGTATATCACGCTGTCACCATAGAAGAGCCTACAGACACTGTGATGATGGTGGCCAATAAGACCGGCTGGACTCCTGTTTACTTCAAAAGGCTGTTGACTCAGTGGCCATCATGGTCCTTCATCACCACTGACCCTGGACTGTCTGGGAGTTGAGCAGGCAGGGTCCTGACACCTGGTGCTCTTTTTACGTTAATTCAGGGGCCTAATTGAAGAAAGTGCAGACTACTGGTCAGAGCATCTAGGCTGGCAGAAAGGGTCAGCCTAAGGTGGCCGAACAAATGCAGGGCGGGGTGAAACTGGACCTCACAGCGTCACTGCACATCTCCTTCCTGGACCCTTAAAGGTCATTAGAATCTATAACGCTTCCAATACTGGTGCTCAGGTGGACGAGCGGGGAGGCAGGAGGCCTGGGGACAATCAACGTCACCTGGAGGCTGCTGGGGAGAAGTTCTGACCCTCGCCCACGGGTATGAGGGCTCCTAACTCAGCACTCAGCAGTTACAGAAGAAGGGTCTGCACCCTCAGCACTCTAAGAATGAGGAAGGGGAAAAAAGGCAGAAGAGGGCTTTTTCCCAGGCAAAGCCCCTTAAAAATCCCTGGGAGATAAAAATAGAATCTGGGCAATAAAATAAAGTCTAACCTTTTTTATCCTTTGTGCTTTGTCTAATTTCACGTGCTCCTAGGGTCCCGCATACAGAGGTTCAACAGCCGGCACTTCAGACCAGATTTCCTAGTGCGGAATGGCTGGGTCGACACCTCAGCTCCTGGGACACAGTGCACACTCCGTGATATAGAGCCTGAGCTGCAGCCAACCGGGCCCTCGAGAGCTCCGCCCCCTCCCTCCCACTGACTCTGACAGGATCTCTACACAGCAGCCCAGCCCACAGCCCACGGGGTAGCACATGCTCTCACCTCTCCATTCTCTGATCAAAATATAAAGTTTCCTTTGCTTCTGAACCAAACTCAGTCTCAATCTGTTGGCTCCAATGACACTGGGCAGGGGGACACTTGTTGGGGTCCACTCTGGAGGATCAGTAACAGAAATTGAGAACATTGTAACTTCAATGAACAGATGTTTGAGCCAAACTGTAATTAACATAGAACAGTGTATAAGGCTCGGGTAAAATAAGATGTTTCTAACACTCCCATTTGATATTTCCATCACTTTATTATAAGCAAGTTCAGTGAAAAGGTTTGTCTTATTTGTCAGGTCAATATTAGAGAAACGAAGTGATTTCTTTCCAAGGATGTACATCTAAAAATCTTGGTTAAAACTTCAATCTTGTTTTAAATGCTTTTCCATTGAAAATGATACCTCTCTTTCAGTTCCCCCAATTCTGAGAAGTATAAAATCTTATAATTTATTATTACCAAAGGGGAAAGGTGGGAGGAGGGATAAATTAACAGTTTGGGATTAACACATACACACTGCTATGTATAAAATCGATCATCAACAAGGAACTACTGTATAGCCCCGGGAACTACACTCAATATTTTACAATAACCTATAAGGGGAAATAATCTGAAAAAGAATAGATATTTTTATTGACATCATCTATTAATGACAGTTAAAATGGAACCTAAGGGAAGCCGGTGGTGAGTGCTTCTGACCCTGAAGACTTCAATCATCTAAAGTTTGGACTCTGCCTACTTCCCAAGGCCCTTAATGAACATATGTGTAGCCGTAGCTTAAAAAATTCCCCAGTTTGGGTTGTGGAGAGACACTGATTTTGTAAAAGCCCTGGTGTTCTCCTCACATGAATGGGACACTTCCTACAGCTAAAACATGCCTGTCACACCCAGAGGATGGTATACCATCTGATCGGGAAGAGTTTGGAAAAGGCATCTCATCTCCTCATCTCCTGGTGCTCGGGTTCATCCCTCCAGCATCTTTACGAACAGTCTCCCCACTTGGAGATGTCAGCACTGTCAACATCCTGTTGCAGACAGTTTGGAATTTGTCCAGAGGATGAAGCAGAAGGAGGAGGAACAATGAGACACAAGTCCTAGGTGTTCGGACAGGCACATGTCACTCTTATTTCCAATCAGGAAGACGAATTGACCAAAGGCTAGGGTTGCCCATGCAAACAGAATAGGGCTTGAGGAAATTCCGCTGCTTTGTGGCCAGTTCCCATAAACAGAAGTTGAAAAATGGAACTCAGGGACACTAAAATTCACGAAACTGCAGAGTTGAAAATATCTATCACTGAAAAATGTCTTGAGGAAAGTCAGAGGAAAGGACTTGTAAGCAACGGAGAATGGCAGGAAAGGGATTGGAAGAGGTAGAAAGGACTCGCCATTAAGCACAAGAAAAGGGGCTGAACATTGCCAACATTGCAATTGGCCAAAAAGGGTGTATGCGTCTTTTTCTGTATGTATTCAAGAAAAGGGTATACACTTTTTTAGCCAACCAAACAGGTGGGCACTGGAAATCAATACTACAAAACATATCACTTCGCATCAGTCAGAAGAGCCTTCCTCATAAAGTGTAAACACCAAAAATGCAGGACAGGGCAAGGAGAAAAGGGAGCTCTCTGAGGCTTATACTGGAAATGTATATTGCCAACGGTCACTCTGGAGAAGTGTATTGTGTTTACTAAAGCATCTAAAAAATGAGCTACAGAGCACAGGGCACTTGCACTCATGGACGTATATCTTGGGAAAAACAAAAATCGAGAGGACACAGGCACCCCAATATTTACCACCTCTATGTTTAAAAGATCCTCGACTAGGATATAATTTATAAGTCTCTGGAGGGAAAAAATGGATAGAGATGTGGCACTTATGTAGAGTGGAATATTACTCAGCCTGGAAATCAATGAAATATGGCCAGTTGTAACAACCACAGAGGAGTTACGTATGATCATTCGAAGTCACATAATTCAAAAAGAAAAAGACACACGATATTACTAATACATGGAATGTAAACGTGGCTACAAATGAACTGAATTACTAAACAGAACGGGGTCTCAAATTTAGAAAACCAACATATGCTTGCTTAAGGATAAAGGAGAGTTGGGGTGCTGCATAAAACCAGAGATAGAAATTAGCACAGATACCTTTCCATAAGCCAAATATGTAATAGTCAAGACCTACCAGTTGCTCAACGAAATGGACTAAACACCCCATATTCAACGCCTAGGAATACACCTGACTAGTAAGAATCTTCAAACCCATGGATTTATATGTCTCTGTAAGAGAATCAAGGGTGTGTATAGATTTATGAACGCAGCAGAGAAAATCCGATAAATCCAATTATCAAAATGAATTACAAAAACAAAACACAATGACAGTGAAATAGAGAGCTATACTTAAATAATTCATTCAGAGCTTGTGATGCAACCGGGATTAACCACATCTGCACCAAGAGCTGAGTGAGACATAAGGTTGGACACTTCGGGCGGATAGCACTGGTTAGGTACGATGAGCAAATGCAGACCCTTTGAAGTCATACTGCATGGTACCCATTCCATGGGTCCCAACTCTCCAGGTTTAAGGGATTCTTCCTTCAGCTAAAACATGCATGGGAAACACAATATATGGTACACCGTGTGAGTGGGAAGCGTTTTCAAATGCATCTCAGTTTTCGTCCCCTTTTACACGGGTTCACCATTCCAGACCCTTTACTAACACTCTCTCCACTTGGAGAGTCAGTGCCTTTAACCTCCTGTTTGGCACAGTTTGGAAATTCTGCGGAAGGTGAACAGGAATAGGGAGAACCAATCAGGGAATAGCTGTAGGTGTCTGCACGTGCAAATTTAATGCTCATTTCCCACCAGGAAGAGGAATTAACCAAAGGCTCAGCATGACGTGCCGGAACCAGATTAGGGCCTGAAGCAATCATGTGGGTTTGCGGCCAGCTCACAAGATAGCGAGTTGAAGAAAGGAGCTCAGGGGCACTGTAATTCAAAAAACTGCACAGTTATGAATGACAGCTATCGTCCAAAAATGTATTGAAGTAAGTCTTCGAAGAGGACTTGAAAGCGGGGCAGAATTTCGGGAAAACAATTTCACGGGGTGGACTGGAATTGAACTTAAAGCATAGGAAAAGAGGCAGAATGTCAAAAATGATGCACTTGGTCAAAAAGGGCGTATGAGTTTTTTCCTGAATATATTCAGGAAAAAACGCATACGCCCTTTTTGGCCAACCAAGCAAGCGTGTAAAGGAAATCTGCACTACAACGAAGTCTCACTGCCCCCCAATCAAAAGGGCCATCTGAAATAAGTGTAAAATCCAGAAAGGTAGCACAGGTCCTGGAGAACAGGGAACCTTATTATGCTGATGGGCGTGATGTAAATTGCCAACAGCCACTCTGGAGAAGTGTATGGTGTTTCCTGAAACACGTAGGAAACAAAGCAACACAGCCTATGGCACTTCCACTTAGGGTCCTATAGCTTAGGGAAATTAAAATCAATAACACACAGCCACCCCAAAGTTTGGGACGGCTCTGTTTACAAGAACCTCATCTACGGTGCAAGTTAAATATCCGAGAAAGCAAAAAATGGATAAAGAAGTTGTGGTACGTATGTACAATGGAATATCACTCAGCAATGAGATCTACGTCATCAGGCCCGTAGCGGCATAATGAGTGGATTCAGGTACGACGATTCTACGAGAAATAAGTCACTCAGAAAAAGAAACATCATAAGATATCACTAATACAGGGAACGTAAACTTGGCTACACATGAACTGAATTACAAAACAGAACAGGGCCTCAAATTTAGAAAACCAACTTATGCTTGCTTATGGGGAAAGTTGAGTTGGGGTGCTGCATCAAACCAGAGATTGAAATTAGCACAGATACCGTTCCATAAGCCAAATATATAATAGACAAGACCTACTCCTTGCTCAACGAAATGGACTCAACACCCCATATTCAACGCCTGGGAATATACCTGACAAGTAAGAATCTTAAGACCCATGGATTTATATGTCTCCATAAGGAAAACAAGCGTGTGTACAGCGGCTGAAACGCAGCAGTGAAAATCCGATAAATCCAATTATCAAAATAAATTTCACAAACAAAACACAATGACAGTGAAATAGAGAGCAATTCTTAAATAATTCATTCAGGGCTTGTGATGCAACCTGGATTTACCACATCTACACCCAGAGCTGGTTGAGACATAAGGCTGGACACTTCGGGCTGATAGCATTGGTGAGGTTCGGTGAGCAAAGGCAGACCCTTTGAAGTCATACTGCATGGTAGCCATTCCATGGGTCCCAACTCTCCAGGTTTCAGAGATTCTTCCTTCAGCTAAAACAAGCAAGGGAAACCAGAGTATGGTCCACCGTGTGATTGGGAAACGTTTTCAAATGCATCTCAGTTTTCGTCCCCTGGTACTCGGGTTCACCATTCCAGACGCTTTACTAACACTCTCCCCACTTGGAGAGTCAGTGCCTTTAACCTCCTGTTTGGCACAGCTTGCAATTTCTGCGCAAGATGAACAGGAATAGGGAGAACCAATGCGAGACTAGCTGTAGGTGTCTGCACGTGCAAATGGAACGCTCATTTCCCACCAGGAAGAGGGATTAACCAAAGGCTCAGCGTGCCCTGCGGGAACCAGATTAGGGCCTGAAGCAATCCTGCGGTTTTGCGGCCAGCTCACAAGAAAGCGAGTTGAAGAAAGGAGCTCAGGGTCACTGTAATTCACAAACATGCAGAGTTATGAATGACAGCTATCGTCCAAAAATGTATTGAAGTCAGTCTTCGAAGAGGACTTGAAAGCGGGGCAGAATTTCAGGAAAACGATTTCAGGGGGAAGACTGGAATTGCACTTAAAGCATAGGAAAAGAGGCAGAATGTCGACAATGATGCACTTGGCCAAAAAGGGCGTATGCGTTTTTTCCTGAATATGTTCAGGAAAAAACGCATACGCCCTTTTTGGCCAACCAAGCAAGCGTGTAAAGGAAATCTGCACTCCAATGAAGTCTCACTGCCCCCCGGTCAAAAGGGCCATCTGGAAAAAGTGTAAAATCCAGAAAGGCAGGACAGGTCATGGAGAACAGGGAGCCTTGTTACGCTGATGGGCGGGATGTACATTGCCAACAGCCACTCTGGAGAAGTGTATGGTGTTTCCTGAAACACGTAGGAAACAAAGCAACACAGCCTATGGCACTTCCACTTAGGGTCCTATAGCTTAGGGAAATTAAAATCAAAAACACACAGCACCCCAAAATTTGGGATGGCTCTGTTTACAAGAACCTCGTCTATGGTAAAAGTTAAATATCTGAGAAAGCAAAATATGGATAAAGAAGTTGTGGTAGGTACGTACAATGGAATATCACTCAGCGATGAGATCTACGTCATCAGGCCCGTAGCAGCATAATGAGGTGATTCAGGTACCCCGATTCTACGCGAAATAAGGCACACAGAAAAAGAAACATCATAAGATATCACTAATACACGGAACGTAAACTTGGCTACACATGAACTGAATTACAAAACAGAACAGGGTCTCAAATTTAGAAAACCAACTTATGCTTGCTTATGGGGAAAGGTGAGTTGGGGTGCTGCATCAAACCAGAGATTGAAATTAGCACAGATACCATTCCATAATCCAAATATATAATAGAAAAAACCTACTCCTTGCTCAACGAAATGGACTCAACACCCCATATTCAACGCCTGGGAATATACCTGACAAGTAAGAATCTTAAGACCCATGGATTTATATGTCTCCATAAGGAAATCAAGCGTGTGTACAGCGGCCTAAACGCAGCAGTGAAAATCCGATAAATCCCATTATCAAAATAAATTTCACAAACAAATCACAATGACAGTGAAATAGAGAGCAATTCTTAAATAATTCATTCAGGGCTTGTGATGCAACCTGGATTTACCACATCTACACCCCGAGCTGGGTGAGACATAAGGCTGGACACTTCGGGCTTATAGCATAGGTGAGGTTGGGTGAGCAAACGGAGACCCTTTGAAGTCATACTGCATGGTACCCATTCCATGGGTCCCAACTCTCCAGCTTTAAGGGATTCTTTCTTCAGCTAAAACATGCATGGGAAACCCAGAGTATGGTCCACCGTGTGACTGGGAAACGTTTTCAAATGCATCTCAGGTTTCGTCCCCTGGTACTCGGGTTCACCATTCCAGATGCTTTACTAACACTCTCCCCAGTTGGAGAGTCAGTGCCTTTAACCTCCTGTTTGGCACAATTTGCAATTTCTCTGCAAGGTGAACAGGAATAGGGAGAACCGATGAGAGACTAGCTGTAGGTGTCTGCACGGGGAAATGGAACGCTCATTTCCCACCAGGAAGAGGGATTAACCAAAGGCTCAGGGTGCCCTGCCGGAACCAGATTACGGCCTGAAGCAATCCTGCGGTTTTGCGGCCAGCTCACAAGGAAGCGAGTTGAAGAAAGGAGCTCAGGGGCACTGTAATTCACAAACCTGCAGAGTTATGAATGACAGCTATCGTCCAAAAATGTATTGAAGTAAGTCTTCAAAGAGGATTTGAAAGCGGGGCAGAATTTCAGGAAAACGATTTCAGGGGGAAGACTGGAATTGCACTTAAAGCATAGGAAAAGAGGCAGAATGTCGACAATGATGCACTTGGCCAAAAAAGGCGTATGCGTTTTTTCCTGAATATATTCAGGAAAAAACGCATACGCACTTTTTGGCCAACCAAGCAAGCATGTAAAGGAAATCTGCACTACAATGAAGTCTCACTTCCCCCCGGTGAAAAGGGCCATCTGAAAAAAGTGTAAAATCCAGAAAGGCAGGACAGGTCATGGAGAACAGGGACCCTTGTTATGCTGATGGGCGGGATGTACATTGCCAACAGCCACTCTGGAGAAGTGTATGGTGTTTCCTGAAACACGTAGGAAACAAAGCAACACAGCCTATGGCACTTCCACTTAGGGTCCTATAGCTTAGGGAAATTAAAATCAAAAACACACAGCCACCCCAATGTTATGGATGGCTCTTTTTACAAGAAGCTCGTCTACGGTACAAGTTAAATATCCCAGAATGCGAAAAATGGATAAAGAATTTGTGGTACATACGTACAATGGAATATCACTCAGCAATGAAATCTATATCATCAGGCCCGTCGCGGCATAATGAGTGGATTCAGATACGATGATTCTAAGGGAAATAAGTCACACAGAAAAAGAAACATTAAGATATCACTAATACACCGAATGTGAACTTGGCTACACATGAACTGAATTACAAAACAGAACAGGGTCTCAAATTTAGAAAACCAACTTATGCTTGCTTAAGGGGAATGGTGAGTTGGGGTGCTGCATAAAACCAGAGATTGAAATTAGAACAGATACCGTTCCATAAGCCAAATATTTAATAGTCAAGACCTACTCCTTGCTCAACGAAATGGACTCAACACCCCATATTCAATGCATAGGAATACACCTGCCAATTAAGAATCTTAACACCCATGGATTTATGTGTCTCCGTAAGAGAATCAGGCATGTGTACAGCGCCATAAATGCAGCCGTGAAAATCCGATAAATCCCATTATCAAAATAAATTACAAAAACAAAACACAATGACAGTGAAATAGAGAGCAATTCTTAAATCATTCATTCAGGGCTTGTGATGCAACCTGGAGTTACCACATCTACACCTATGGCTGGGTGAGACATAAGGCTGGACACTTCGCGCGGATACCATTGGTGAGGTTCAGTGAGCAAATGCAGACCCTTTGAAGTCATACTGCATGGTACACATTCCATGGGTCCCAACTCTCCAGGTTTAAGGGATTCTTCCTTCAGCTAAAACATGCATGGGAATCCCAGAGTATGGTCCACCGTGTGACCGGGAAACGTCTTTAAATGCGTCTCAGTTTTCGTCCCCTGGTACTCGGGTTCACCATTCCAGACGCTTTACTTACACTGTCCCTACCTGGAGAGTCAGTGCCTTTAACCTCCTGTTTGGTACAGTTTGCAATTTCTGCGCATGATGAACAGGAATAGGGAGAACCAATGAGAGACTAGCTGTAGGTGTCTGCACGGGCCAATTTAATGCTCATTACCAACCAGGAAGAGGAATTAGCCAAAGGCTCAGCATGCCGTGCCAGAACCAGATTAGGGCATGAAGCAATCCTGCGGTTTTGCGGCCAGCTCACAAGAAAGCGAGTTGAAGAAAGGAGCTCAGGGGCACTGTAATTCACAAACCTGCAGAGTTATAAATGACAGCTATCATCCAAAAATATATTGAAGTAAGGCTACAAAGAGGACTTGAACGTGGGGCAGAATTCCAGGACTACGATTTCAGGAGGTAGACGGGAAATCCTCTGAAAGTATAGGAAAAGAGTCAGAATGTCGACAATGATGCACTTGGTCAAAAAGGGCATATGCGTTTTTCCAGGGCCCTCATTAAAGAGGGTAGGAGGCTCCCAGTATGCTTCAGTGGCCAACAGAAGACCCCCGTCGCCAAGGCGATGTGAGCCAGCCATGCAGGAGTGACCTCACATCAGAGGGCCCACCTCACAGAAGGGTAAGGAACCCAGGAAGGATCAGACCCTCACCAGAGTGCCCACAACAGCAAGGGGCTGGGAACCAGGCAGGAGTGTCCTCACACCCGTGGGACCACATCATCGAAAGTTGAGGTACTCAGCACATGTGGCCTCAAACCAGAGGACCCACGTCACCATGGGTCTCGGAGCAAGGCAGGCAGGATTATCCTCCCAACACATGGCCCATTGTATAAAAAAGGTGAGGAATCCAGCCGTTGGAACATCCCAGCAGGCGGCCCAGATCACCGAGGCTATGGGATCCAGGCAGTGATGAACTCACAACAGAGGGGCCTCATCGTGATACTGTAAGCAACCCAGCCGTTGTGACCTCAGAGCACAAGGCCTACATCCCCATGGGGGAGGGAACCAAGCAGGAGTGTCATCGCACCAGTGGGCACACATCAGAAAATGTGGGGAGCCCAGCAGTTAGGGCCAGACGCCCGAGGGCCCTCATCACTGAGGAGAGGAGGCTCCCAGCAAGCTCCAACTGCTACCAGAGGGCTGACGTCACTAATGCGGTGTGTGCCAGCCAGGCAGGAGTGACCTCAGAGCAGAGGGCCAACCACACAAAAGTGTGAGGAACCCAAAGAGGATCAGACTCTCACCAGAGGGCCCACATCACCAAGGGGATAGGAATCAGGCAGGAGTGTCCTCACACCAGTGGGGCCACATAATCGAAAGGTGAGGGACCCAGCACACGTAGCCTCAAACCAGAGGACACACATCACCAAGGGGCTGGGAGTCAGGCAGGCAGGAGGAGTCTCAAAACAGAGGGCCCATAGAAGAAAAAAGGTGAGAAATCCCGCAGTTGGGACCTCCCCGCAGGCAGCCAGGAGCAGCGAGGCTATTGGATCCAGGGCGGAGTGAACTCACACCAGAGGACCCTCATCATGAAACTGAGCAACCCACCATTGGGACCTCAGAGCAGAAGGCCCACATTCCCATGGGGTTGGGAACCTGGCAGGAGTGTAGTCGCACCACAGGGCGCACATCAGAAAATTTTGGGAGCCCAGGAGTTAGGGTCTGACGCCAGAGGGCCCTCATTACCGAGGGGTGGAGACCCCCAGCAGGCACCAACTCCCAACTGAGGGCCCACGTCGCCAAGGTGATGTGTGCCAGCCAGGCAGGAGTGACCTCACAGCAGAGGGTCTACCTCACAGAAGGGTGAGGAAACCAGCCAGGATAAGACTCTCACCAGAGAGCCCACATCACCAAGGGGATCGGAAAAAGGCAGCAGTGTCCTCACACCAGTGTGGCCACATTATAGAAAGGTGAGGAACCCAGCACATGTGGCCTAAACCAGAGGACCCACATTTCCAAGATGCTCCGAGTGAGGCAAGCAGGAGTAGCCTAACAACACAGGGCCCACAGAATAAAAAATGTGAGGAATCCAGCAGTTTGAACCTCCCAGCAGGTGGCCCAGAGCACGGAGTCTATGGGATCCAGGCCACAGTGAACTCACAGCAGAGGGCCCACATCATGAAACTGTGAGCAACCCAGCCGGTGGAACCTCAGAGCAGAAGACCCACATCCCCATGGGGATAGGAACCTCGCAGGAGTGTCCTCGCACAACTTAACACGTATCAGAAAATGTGGGAACCCAGCAGTTAGGGCCTGACGCCAGAGGGCCCTCATCACCGAGGAGAGGAGGCTACCAGCAGGCTCCAAATGCCACCAGAGGGCCGACGTCACCAAGGCAATGGGAGCAAGCCAGGCAGGAGTTACCTCACAGCAGAGGGCCCACCTCACAGAAGTGTGAGGAACCCAACCAGGATCAGACTCTAACCAGAGGGCCCACATCACCAAGGGGATGGAAACCAGGCAGGAGTCTCCTCACACCAGTGGGGCCACATCAGCCAAAGGTGAGGAACACAGCACATGTGGCCTCAAATAAGGGGACACACATCACGAAAGGGCTGGGAGTGAGGCATGCAGGAGGAGACTCACAACAGAGGGCCCATAGAATAAAAAGGTGAGGAACCCCACCGTTAGAAGCTCCAAGCAGGTGGCCCAGAGCACCGAGGCTATGGGATCCATGCCGGAGTGAACTCACAGCAGAGGGCCCACATTCTGACACTGTGAGCAACCCAGCCGTTGGGACCTCAGAGCAGAAAGCCAACATCCCCATGGGGATGGGACCCCGGCAGGAGTGTACTTGCACGACAGGGCGCACATCAGAAAATTTTGGGAGCCCATGAGTTAGGGCCTGACGCCAGAGGGCCCTCATTACCGAGGAGAGGAGACTCCCAGCAGGCACCAACTCCCAACTGAGGGCCCACATCGCCAGGGTGACGTGTGCCAGCCAGGCAGGAGTGACCTCACAGCAGAGGGTCTACCTCACAGAAGGGTGAGGAATCCAGCCAGGATCAGGCTCTCACCAGAGGGCCCCCATCACCAAGTGGATGGGAACCAGGCAGGAGTGTCCTCACACCAGTGGGCCCACATCAATAAAGGTGAGGAAACCGGCACATGTGGCCTCAAACCAGAGGACCTACATCACAAAGGGGCTGGGAGTGAGTCAGGAAGGAGGAGCATGAAAACACAGAACCCAAAGAATAGAAAAGGTAAGGAATTCAGCAGTAGGAACCTCCCAGCAGGCGGCTCAGAGCACAGAGTCTATGGGATCTAGGCCTGAGTGAACTAACACCAGAGAGCCAACATCATGAAACGGTGAACAACACAGGTGTTGGGACCTTAGAGCAGAAGGCCCACATGCCCATGGGGATGGGAACCTGGCAGGAGTGCCCTCGCACCACTTAGGACGTATCAGAAAATGTGGGAACCCAGCAGTTAGGGCCTGATGCCAGAGGGCCTCATCACCGAGGGGAGGAGGCTCCCAGCAGGCTCCAACTGCCACCAGAGGTCTGACGTCGCCAAGGCGGGGTGTGCTAGCCAGGCAGGAGTGACCTCAGAGAAGAGGGCCCACCTCACAGAAGTGTGAGGAACCCAACCAGGATCAGACTCTCGCCGGAGGGACCACATCACCAAGGGGATGGGAAGCAGGCAGGAGTGTCCTCACACCAGTGGGGCCACATCATCAAAAGATGAGGAACCCATCACATGTGGCCTCAAACCAGAGGACACACATCACCAAGGGGCTGGGAGTGAGGCAGGTGTCTGGAGGGGCACATTTAACTCTAATTTCCCACCAGGAAGAGGAATTAACCAAAGGCTCAGAGTGCCGTGCCACACCCTGATTACGGCCTGAAGCAAACCTGCGGTTTTGTGGCCAGCTTTCAAGGAAGCGAGTTAAGAAAGGAAATCACGGGCACTGTAATTCACAAACCTGCAGAGTTATAAATGACAGCTATTGGCAAAAATATATTGAAGTAAGTCTGCAAAGAGGACTTGAAAACGAGGCAAAATTGAGGAATCATATTTCAGGAGGTAGATTGGAATTGCATTTAAAACATGTGAAAAGTGGCAGATCTTTGACAGTGATGCACTTGGACGAACAGTGCGTATACATGTTTTCCTGAATATATTCAGGAAAAAACGCATATGCCCTTTTTGGCCAACCAAGCACTCGAGCAATGGAAATCCGTACTACAATGAAATCTCATTTCCCATTCGTCAAAAGGGCCATCTGAAAAAAGTGTAAAAACCAGAAACACAGGACAGGCCATGGAGAACAGGGAGCCTTGTTATGCTGATGGGCGGGATGTAAATTGCCAACAGACACTCTGGAGATGTTTATGGTGTATCCTGAAACATCTGAAAAACAAAGCTACAGAGACTAGGGCACTTCCACTTTTGGCCCTATAGCTTAGGAAAATTAAAATCAACAAGACACAGCCAACACAAAATTTAGGGCTGCTGTGTTTACAAGAACCTCGAGTCCAGTACAAATTAAATATCCCAGAAAGAAAAAAATGGATAAAGGAGTTGTGCTACTTACGTACAACGGAATATCACTCAGCAATGAAATCAATGTCATCAGGCCTGTAGCAGCAAATTGAGTGGATTTAAGTATGATGATTCTAAGAGAAATAGGTCACACAGAGAAAGATAATTATCATAAGATATCACTAATAGAGGGAGTGTAAACTTGGCTACACATAAACTGAATTCCAAAACCGAACAGTCTCAAATTTAGATAAAAACTTATGCTTGCTTAAGGGGAAAGTTGAGTTGGGGTGCTGTATAAAACCAGAGATTGAAATTAGCACACATACCATTCCATAAGCCAAATATGTACTAGACAAGACCTACTCTTTGCTCAACGAAATAGACTCATCCATGGTGTATCACCTCACACCTGTTAGAATGGGCATCATCAGAAAATCTACAAACAACAAATGCTGGAAAGGGTGTGGAGATAAGGAACCCTCTTCCACTATTGTTGGGAATGTAAATTGATACAGTCACTGTGGAGAACATTATGGAGTTTCTTATAAAACTAAGAATAGAATTACCATATGATACAGCAATCCCACTACTGGGCATATACCCAGACAAAACCATAAATCAAAAAGAGACATTCACCTCAATGTTCATTGCATCACTATTTACAATATCCAGGTAATGGAAGCAACCTAAATGCCCACAGACAGACGAATGCATAAAGATGTGGTACAAATATAAAATGGAATATTACTAAGCCATAAAAAGGAATGAAATTGGGTCATTTGTAGAGACGTTGATGGATCTAGAGACTGTCATACAGAGTGAAGTAAGTCAGAAATAGAAAAACAAATCTTGTATATTAATGCATATATGTGGAACCTAGAAAAATTATACAGATGAACCGTTTTTTAAGGCAGAAATAGAGCAACAGATGTAGACAACAAACGTATGGACACCAAGGGGGGAAAGCTGTTGGGGGGTGGTGGTGGGAGGATTGAGAGATTGGGATTGGCATGTATACATTTATATGTATAAAATAGATAACCAAAAAGAACCTGCTGTATAAAAAAATAAAATAAAATTCAAAATTACAAAAAGTAAAACAGAAAAAATATTCTTCCCTTCACATACATGTATTTATATGAATAAATTATTTCCATGCTTATATCCGTAAATACAAAAAAGAGGAATAAAATCTACCTTGAACCAAAAATGAAAAAAAGAAAAAAAAAACAGAACCCACCAGTTACACAGAGGAAAACCTTATCAGGGCACTTGCTCCAGGTGTAAACAATTCTGTAGTTGGCCAGTGGTGGGGAATCATCTCCCATTCAGCCAGCAGGCCCCACGCAACAAGCGTCCTCATTGCAAAGCTGGGGGACCGTGCCAAGGCATCTGTGAGTAAATGTGGGCCGAGCCCCAGGCCAGCTGCTGCTGAAATGTTCCCACCCTTCCCAGGTAAAACACCTGAATATGTACAAGGACTTGAAAGCCTAGAGGAAGGGCCATGGAGCCACATGAGCGACAGCATGCCAGCCGATTTGGTGCCTGCAGGCCAGCCAGGATGGTCCTGGCCCTGGGTACTCTTCTGGAAGCTTTCCATTTCCCTGCCTGAGATACCCCTGCTGTCCGGGCCCCCACTGCTTTCTTCCTCACTCACCTCTGCCCAGGGAGAAATTCCAGAGGCAGGTATGGGTGACACATCCTCTTCTTTAGCAGGTGGCATCTTGGTAACTGCTGCAGAAAGTCCAGCAGAGCCCCACTCACACTGGGCCACCCACAAAGCCGTGGCCTCTCACTCCCTCCCACCAGTCCAGCCCCGAGACTGCTGACAGGGCAGAGAAAATGGCGTCAGGCACAGCTGCAGGGGCTCTTGCTGCCTGGAGTGGTGTTTATATTGATCTCAAACAGGCACACCTGGGGAGGGCTGGCCGGCACGGTCAGGCTTCCCAGGCCAGCCAATAATCACCCTTCAGGCACTCACAGTTGCAGAAACTGGAACTTGCTGAATCGGCCAGGTCCAAGGAACAGGTGTGGGCTCCTGAGAGTCAGGATAGACAAGGGGTTGCAGCTCTGGCTTGTTTTCTAATTATATTATCTGGCCCATGAGTGGGAGACAACTTCAAGAAAACCCTCTCCTAATGAGAGGAACCCAGGAGTCAGGGAGAGGAGGGGTGGGTGGTGGGTGGAGACAGAGGCCTGGTGCCCCGGGTGCAGTGGAAGTCTCTGGAAGACCAGGTGGAGGGAGGCCACACAGAGTGATGCCCAGGGTCACAGACCTGTTGGAGCTGCTGTTTCTTAGTTCAAGTCCTGCTCTGAGGTGCTCTGTGTCAGATCTGAGTGACAGGTGAGCTGGAAGTGCTCTGCAATGAGGGCGATGTGCACGGTACCTGTGTGCCCAGCCCTGCCAGGGTAACTGCAAGGGTAGCTCTGTATCCTGGGAGGGGCCTGACCATGAGAGCCCCATGGGCTGCAGGGGAACCTGCCCAGGGAACCCCATATCCTGGGAGGGGCCTGAACAGGAGAGCACCGTGGGCTGCGGTGGGGGTGGGGTACCTGCCCAGGTGAGCTCCATATCCTGGGATTGGCCTGACCTCGAGAGCCCCATGGGCTGCTGGAGTCCTGGTAAAGGATGTCAGGACAGTCAGTGAAGCCACCGAGGATATACCTCCAGTAGTTCCTAAATCCTACACCCTGCTGGTCATTCTACCAACCACCGGGACATGGTATTCTGTATTAGTCTTCAATGATGCCTTCTTTTGTATTCTATTAGTCCCAGAGTCACAAGAAATTTTGGCTTGTGAGTGGCAGGTCTCAACATACAACTAAAACAATACTTCTGGGCCGTGTTGCCCCAAGGGTTCAAAAATTCCCACACCATCTTTGGGGAAAGCTCAGTTAAAGACCTAAAAGTTCTACCTCTGGAAAAGGAAACACTCCTTCAATATGCAGACGACATTCTGATCGCCAGCCCTACTAACGAGACCTCTGAACTACCAAGCCAATAAAGGATAGAAGTTGTCCAATAAAAAGCTCAAATATCACAGACTACGGTGACCTGCCTGGGCTTCATTCTCACAGAAGGTCGGAGAAGCCCATCTCAGGAAAGGGAAGAAACAATTTACAGCCTTACCCATTTCTAAAACTAGAAGACAGCTTAGGGGTTCCTGGGGAGGCCAGGGTTGGTGCTTCTGGATCCCTAACTACAGTCTACTAGCTGGGCCTCTATATGAAACACTGAAAGGAAAAGATGATGATCCTTTTGAATAGAATCCAGAAGTGGCCTTTCAAGAATGGAAAGAGCAGTCAATTCAGACCCTTGCCCTGGAACTCCCTAATTTAGCTAAACCCTTTGACCTTTACATTCCTGGTGAATGGTGAATCGCTATTGGAGTATTAGTGCAAAAACTGGGACCACTTGAAATGGAACAATGCAAGAATGCCATCCCGGTAGGATAAACTACGTTCACCAATGGGCTTGGCCCACCGCCACATCTGGCCAAGATACTGGCAGTATCTGAAAACCTGGAAATCAGCAGCACAAAAGGCCACCTCCCTCCTAAGGGAAAAGGACCCCACGTGGTGATCCTAAGCCCCAACCATGCCCTGAAGTTGCAGGGTTTGCTCCGTGGGCACACTGACCTCGAGTGAGGAGGCCCTCCAACTCCAACCTCCAGAGAGATAACCGGGGTAAAGGGGCACCATGACGACTCATGTGACCATCACTTGACCTGGAGTTTCTCTCATAAAACAACAAGAGTGTGTCCCAAAAGAGTAGACTACTGCTTGCAGGACTTACTGCACCCAGAGCGGACCTAATAATCTTGGCGGGGGAAGCGTATATCACGCTGTCACCATAGAAGAGCCTACAGACACTGTGATGATGGTGGCCAATAAGACCGGCTGGACTCCTGTTTACTTCAAAAGGCTGTTGACTCAGTGGCCATCATGGTCCTTCATCACCACTGACCCTGGACTGTCTGGGAGTTGAGCAGGCAGGGTCCTGACACCTGGTGCTCTTTTTACGTTAATTCAGGGGCCTAATTGAAGAAAGTGCAGACTACTGGTCAGAGCATCTAGGCTGGCAGAAAGGGTCAGCCTAAGGTGGCCGAACAAATGCAGGGCGGGATGAAACTGGACCTCACAGCGTCACTGCACATCTCCTTCCTGGACCCTTAAAGGTCATTAGAATCTATAACGCTTCCAATACTGGTGCTCAGGTGGACGAGCGGGGAGGCAGGAGGCCTGGGGACAATCAACGTCACCTGGAGGCTGCTGGGGAGAAGTTCTGACCCTCGCCCACGGGTATGAGGGCTCCTAACTCAGCACTCAGCAGTTACAGAAGAAGGGTCTGCACCCTCAGCACTCTAAGAATGAGGAAGGGGAAAAAAGGCAGAAGAGGGCTTTTTCCCAGGCAAAGCCCCTTAAAAATCCCTGGGAGATAAAAATAGAATCTGGGCAATAAAATAAAGTCTAACCTTTTTTATCCTTTGTGCTTTGTCTAATTTCACGTGCTCCTAGGGTCCCGCATACAGAGGTTCAACAGCCGGCACTTCAGACCAGATTTCCTAGTGCGGAATGGCTGGGTCGACACCTCAGCTCCTGGGACACAGTGCACACTCCGCGATATAGAGCCTGAGCTGCAGCCAACCGGGCCCTCGAGAGCTCCGCCCCCTCCCTCCCACTGACTCTGACAGGATCTCTACACAGCAGCCCAGCCCACAGCCCACGGGGTAGCACATGCTCTCACCTCTCCATTCTCTGATCAAAATATAAAGTTTCCTTTGCTTCTGAACCAAACTCAGTCTCAATCTGTTGGCTCCAATGACACTGGGCAGGGGGACACTTGTTGGGGTCCACTCTGGAGGATCAGTAACAGAAATTGAGAACATTGTAACTTCAATGAACAGATGTTTGAGCCAAACTGTAATTAACATAGAACAGTGTATAAGGCTCGGGTAAAATAAGATGTTTCTAACACTCCCATTTGATATTTCCATCACTTTATTATAAGCAAGTTCAGTGAAAAGGTTTGTCTTATTTGTCAGGTCAATATTAGAGAAACGAAGTGATTTCTTTCCAAGGATGTACATCTAAAATCTTGGTTAAAACTTCAATCTTGTTTTAAATGCTTTTCCATTGAAAATGATACCTCTCTTTCAGTTCCCCCAATTCTGAGAAGTATAAAATCTTATAATTTATTATTACCAAAGGGGAAAGGTGGGAGGAGGGATAAATTAACAGTTTGGGATTAACACATACACACTGCTATGTATAAAATCGATCATCAACAAGGAACTACTGTATAGCCCCGGGAACTACACTCAATATTTTACAATAACCTATAAGGGGAAATAATCTGAAAAAGAATAGATATTTTTATTGACATCATCTATTAATGACAGTTAAAATGGAACCTAAGGGAAGCCGGTGGTGAGTGCTTCTGACCCTGAAGACTTCAATCATCTAAAGTTTGGACTCTGCCTACTTCCCAAGGCCCTTAATGAACATATGTGTAGCCGTAGCTTAAAAAATTCCCCAGTTTGGGTTGTGGAGAGACACTGATTTTGTAAAAGCCCTGGTGTTCTCCTCACATGAATGGGACACTTCCTACAGCTAAAACATGCCTGTCACACCCAGAGGATGGTATACCATCTGATCGGGAAGAGTTTGGAAAAGGCATCTCATCTCCTCATCTCCTGGTGCTCGGGTTCATCCCTCCAGCATCTTTACGAACAGTCTCCCCACTTGGAGATGTCAGCACTGTCAACATCCTGTTGCAGACAGTTTGGAATTTGTCCAGAGGATGAAGCAGAAGGAGGAGGAACAATGAGACACAAGTCCTAGGTGTTCGGACAGGCACATGTCACTCTTATTTCCAATCAGGAAGACGAATTGACCAAAGGCTAGGGTTGCCCATGCAAACAGAATAGGGCTTGAGGAAATTCCGCTGCTTTGTGGCCAGTTCCCATAAACAGAAGTTGAAAAATGGAACTCAGGGACACTAAAATTCACGAAACTGCAGAGTTGAAAATATCTATCACTGAAAAATGTCTTGAGGAAAGTCAGAGGAAAGGACTTGTAAGCAACGGAGAATGGCAGGAAAGGGATTGGAAGAGGTAGAAAGGACTCGCCATTAAGCACAAGAAAAGGGGCTGAACATTGCCAACATTGCAATTGGCCAAAAAGGGTGTATGCGTCTTTTTCTGTATGTATTCAAGAAAAGGGTATACACTTTTTTAGCCAACCAAACAGGTGGGCACTGGAAATCAATACTACAAAACATATCACTTCGCATCAGTCAGAAGAGCCTTCCTCATAAAGTGTAAACACCAAAAATGCAGGACAGGGCAAGGAGAAAAGGGAGCTCTCTGAGGCTTATACTGGAAATGTATATTGCCAACGGTCACTCTGGAGAAGTGTATTGTGTTTACTAAAGCATCTAAAAAATGAGCTACAGAGCACAGGGCACTTGCACTCATGGACGTATATCTTGGGAAAAACAAAAATCGAGAGGACACAGGCACCCCAATATTTACCACCTCTATGTTTAAAAGATCCTCGACTAGGATATAATTTATAAGTCTCTGGAGGGAAAAAATGGATAGAGATGTGGCACTTATGTAGAGTGGAATATTACTCAGCCTGGAAATCAATGAAATATGGCCAGTTGTAACAACCACAGAGGAGTTACGTATGATCATTCGAAGTCACATAATTCAAAAAGAAAAAGACACACGATATTACTAATACATGGAATGTAAACGTGGCTACAAATGAACTGAATTACTAAACAGAACGGGGTCTCAAATTTAGAAAACCAACATATGCTTGCTTAAGGATAAAGGAGAGTTGGGGTGCTGCATAAAACCAGAGATAGAAATTAGCACAGATACCTTTCCATAAGCCAAATATGTAATAGTCAAGACCTACCAGTTGCTCAACGAAATGGACTAAACACCCCATATTCAACGCCTAGGAATACACCTGACTAGTAAGAATCTTCAAACCCATGGATTTATATGTCTCTGTAAGAGAATCAAGGGTGTGTATAGATTTATGAACGCAGCAGAGAAAATCCGATAAATCCAATTATCAAAATGAATTACAAAAACAAAACACAATGACAGTGAAATAGAGAGCTATACTTAAATAATTCATTCAGAGCTTGTGATGCAACCGGGATTAACCACATCTGCACCAAGAGCTGAGTGAGACATAAGGCTGGACACTTCGGGCAGATAGCATTGGAGAGGTTCGGTGAGCAAAGGCAGACCCTTTGAAGTCATACTGCATGGTACCCATTCCATGGGTCCCAAGTCTCCAGGTTTAAGGGATTCTTCCTTCAGCTAAAACATGCATGGGAAACCCAGAGTATGGTCCACCGTGTGATTGGGAAACGTTTTCAAATGCATCACAGGGTTCGTCCCCTGGTACTCGGGTGCACCGTTCCAGACGCTTTACTAACACTATCCCCACTTGGAGAGTCAGTGCCTTTAACCTCCTGTTTGGCACAGTTTGCAATTTCTGCGCAAGATGCACAGGAATAGGGAGAACCAATGCGAGACTAGCTGTAGGTGTCTGCACGTGCAAATGGAACGCTCATTTCCCACAAGGAAGAGGAAATAACCAAAGGCTCAGCGTGCCCTGCGGGTACCAGATTAGGGCCTGAAGCAATCCTGCCGTTTTGCGGCCAGTTCACAGGAAAGCGAGTTGAAGAAAGGAGCTCAGGGGCACTGTAATTCACAAACCTGCAGAGTTATGAATGACAGCTATCGTCCAAAAATGTATTGAAGTAAGTCTTCGAAGAGGACTTGAAAGCAGGGCAGAATTGCAGGAAAACGATTTCAGGGGGTAGACTGGAATTGCACTTAAAGCATAGGAAAAGAGGCAGAATGTCGACAATGATGCACTTGGCCAAAAAGGGCGTATGCGTTTTTTCCTGAATATATTCAGGAAAAAACGCATACGCCCTTTTTGGCCAACCAAGCAAGCGTGTAAAGGAAATCTGCACTACAATGAAGTCTCACTGCCCCCCGGTCAAAAGCGCCATCTGAAACAAGTGTAAAATCCAGAAAGGCAGGACACGTCATGGAGAACAGGGAGCCTTGTTATGCTTATGGGCGGGATGTAAATTGCCAACAGCCACTCTGGAGAAGTTTATGGTGTTTCCTGAAACACCTAGGAAACAAAGCAACACAGCCGATTGCACTTCGACTCATGGTCCTATAGCTTAGGGAAATTAAATTCAAAAACACACTGCCACCCCAAAGTTTGGGGCGGCTCTGTTTACAAGAACCTCGTCTACGGTACAAGTTAAATATCCGAGAAAGAAAAAATGGATAAAGAAGATGTGGTACGTACGTACAATGGAATATCACACAGCAATGAGATCTACGTCATCAGGCCCGTAGCGGCATAATGAGTGGATTCAGCTACGACGATTCTACGAGAAATAAGTCACACAGAAAAAGAAAGATCATAAGATATCACTAATACACGGAACATAAA
Organism: Delphinapterus leucas; assembly: GCF_059928025.1. Classification (NCBI taxonomy): domain Eukaryota; kingdom Metazoa; phylum Chordata; class Mammalia; order Artiodactyla; family Monodontidae; genus Delphinapterus; species Delphinapterus leucas. The sequence continues at coordinate 5,496,167 of NW_028322232.1, read as the reverse complement.
CTTGGCTACACGTGAACTGAATTACAAAACAGAACAGGGTCTCAAATTTAGAAAACCAACTTATGCTTGCTTATGGGGAACGGTGAGTTGGGGTGCTGCATCAAACCAGAGATTGAAATTAGCACAGATACCGTTCCATAAGCCAAATATATAATAGACAAAACCTACTCCTTGCTCAACGAAATGGACTCAACACCCCATATTCAACGTCTGGGAATATACCTGACAAGTAAGAATCTTAAGACCCATGGATTTATATGTCTCCATAAGGAAGTCAAGCGTGTGTACAGTGGCCTAAACACAGCAGTGAAAATCCGATAAATCCCATTAACAAAATAAATTTCACAAACAAAACACAATGACAGAGAAATAGAGAGCAATTCTTAAATAATTCATTCAGGCCTTGTGATGAAACCTGGATTTACAACATCTACACCCAGAGCTGGTTGAGACATAAGGCTGGACACTTCGGGCTGATAGCATTGGTGAGGTTCGGTGAGCAAAGGCAGACCCTTTGAAGTCATACTGCATGGCAGCCATTCCATGGGTCCCAACTGACCAGGTTTAAGGGATTCTTCCTTCAGCTAAAACATGCATGGGAAACCCAGAGTATGGTCCACCGTGTGATTGGGAAACGTTTTCAAATGCATCTCAGTTTTCGTCCCCTGGTACTCGGGTTCACCGTTCCAGACGGTTTACTAACACTCTCCCCACTTGGAGAGTCAGTGCCTTTAACCTCCGGTTTGGCACAGTTTGCAATTTCTGCGCAAGATGCACAGGAATAGGGAGAACCAAAGAGAGACTAGCTGTATGTGTCTGCACGGGCAAATGAAACGCTCATTTCCAACCAGGAAGAGGAATTAACCAAAGGCTCAGCGTGCCCTGCCGGAACCAGATTAGGGCCTCAAGCAATCCTGCAGTTTTGCGGCCAGCTCACAAGATAACGAGTTGAAGAAAGGAGCCCAGGGGCACTGTAATTCACAAACCTGCAGAGTTATGAATGACAGCTATCATCCAAAAATGTATTGAAGTAAGTCTTCGAAGAGGACTTGAAAGCGGGGCAGAATTTCAGGAAAACGATTTCATGGGGTAGACTGGAATTGCACTTAAAGCATAGGAAAAGAGGCAGAATGTCGACAATGATGCACTTGGCCAAAAATGGCGTATGCGTTTTTTCCTGAATATATTCAGGAAAAAATGTATACGCACTTTTTGGCCAACCAAGCAAGCGTGTAAAGGAAATCTGCACTACAATGAAGTCTCACTGCCCCCCGGTCAATAGGGCCATCTGAAACAAGTGTAAAATCCAGAAAGGCAGGACAGGTCATGGAGAACAGGGAGCCTTGTTATGCTGATGGGCGGGATGTAAATTGCCAACAGCCACTCTGGAGAAGTGTATGGTGTTTCCTGAAACACGTAGGAAACAAAGCAACACAGCCTATGGCACTTCCACTTATGGTCCTATAGCTTAGGGAAATTAAAATCAAAAACACACAGCCACCCCAAAGTTTGGGACAGCTCTGTTTACAAGAACCTCGTCTACGGTACAAATTAAATATCCGAGAAAGCAAAAAATGGATAAAGAAGTTGTGGTACGTACGTACAATGGAATATCACTCAGCAATGAGATCTACGTCATGAGGCCCGTAGCGGCATAATGAGTGGATTCAGGTACGACGATTCTACGAGAAATAAGTCACACAGAAAAAGAAAGATCATAAGATATCACTAATACAGGGAACGTAAACTTGGCTACACATGAACTGAATTAAAAAACAGAACAGGGTCTTAAATTTAGAAAACCAACTTAGCTTGCTTATGGGGAAAGTTGAGTTGGGGTGCTGCATCAAACCAGAGATTGAAATTAGCACAGATACCGTTCCATAAGCCAAATATATAATAGACAAGACCTACTCCTTGCTCAACGAAATGGACTCAACACCCCATATTCAACGCCTGGGAATATACCTGACAAGTAAGAAACTTAAGACCCATGGATTTATATGTCTCCATAAGGAAGTCAAGCGTGTGTACAGTGGCCTAAACGCAGCAGTGAAAATCCGATAAATCCCATTAACAAAATAAATTTCAAAAACAAAACACAATGACAGTGAAATAGAGAGCAATTCTTACATAATTCATTCAGGCCTTGTGATGCAACCTGGATTTACCACATCTACACCCAGAGCTGGTTGAGACATAAGGCTGGACACTTCGGGCTGATAGCATTGGAGAGGTTCGGTGAGCAAAGGCAGACCCTTTGAAGTCATACTGCATGGTACCCATTCCATGGGTCCCAACTCTCCAGGTTTAAGGGATTCTTCCTTCAGCTAAAACATGCATGGGAAACCCAGAGTATGGTCCACCGTGTGATTGGGAAACGTTTTCAAATGCATCTCAGGGTTCGTCCCCTGGTACTCGGGTGCACCATTCCAGACGCTTTACTAACACTATCCCCACTTGGAGAGTCAGTGCCTTTAACCTCCTGTTTGGCACAGTTTGCAATTTCTGCGCAAGATGAACAGGAATAGGGAGAACCAATGAGAGACTAGCTGTAGGTGTCTGCACGGGCAAATGGCACGCTCATTTCCCACCAGGAAGAGGAATTAACCAAAGGCTCAGTGTGCCCTGCCGGAACCAGATTAGGGCCTGAAGCAATCCTGCGGTTTTTCGGCCAGCTCACAAGATAGCGAGTTGAAGAAAGGAGCCCAGGGGCACTGTAATTCACAAACCTGCAGAGTTATGAATGACAGCTATCATCCAAAAATGTATTGAAGTAAGTCTTCGAAGAGGACTTGAAAGCGGGGCAGAATTGCAGGAAAACGATTTCAGGGGGTAGACTGGAATTGCACTTAAAGCATAGGAAAAGAGGCAGAATGTCCACAATGATGCACTTGGCCAAAAAGGGCGTATGCGTTTTTTCCTGAATATATTCAGGAAAAAACGCATACGCACTTTTTGGCCAACCAAGCAAGCGTGTAAAGGAAATCTGCACTACAATGAAGTCTCACTGCCCCCCGGTCAAAAGGGCCATCTGAAACAAGTGTAAAATCCAGAAAGGCAGGACAGGTCATGGAGAACAGGGAGCCTTGTTATGCTGATGGGCGTGATGTAAATTGCCAACAGCCACTCTGGAGAAGTGTATGGTGTTTCCTGAAACACGTAGGAAACAAAGCAACACAGCCTATGGCACTTCCACTTAGGGTCCTATAGATTAGGGAAATTAAAATCAAAAACACACAGCCACCCCAAAGTTTGGGACGGCTCTGTTTACAAGAACCTCGTCTACGGTACAAGTTAAATATCCGAGAAAGCAAAAAATGGATAAAGAAGTTGTGGTACGTACGTACAATGCAATATCACTCAGCAATGAGATCTACGTCATCAGGCCCATAGCGGCATAATGAGTGGATTCAGCTACGACGATTCTACGAGGAATAAGTCACACAGAAAAAGAAAGATCATAAGATATCACTAATACACGGAACGTAAACTTGGCTAAACATGAACTGAATTACAAAACAGAACAGGGTCTCAAATTTAGAAAACCAACTTATGCTTGCTTATGGGGAAAGGTGAGTTGGGGTGCTGCATCAAACCAGAGATTGAAATTAGCACAGATACCGTTCCATAAGCCAAATATATAATAGACAAGACCTACTCCTTGCTCAACGAAATGGACTCAACACCCCATATTCAACGCCTGGGAATATACCTGACAAGTAAGAAACTTAAGACCCATGGATTTATATGTCTCCATAAGGAAGTCAAGCGTGTGTACAGGGGCCTAAACGCAGCAGTGAAAATCCGATAAATCCCATTAACAAAATAAATTTCAAAAACAAAACACAATGACAGTGAAATAGAGAGCAATTCTTATATAATTCATTCAGGCCTTGTGATGCAAACTGGATTTACCACATCTACACCCAGAGCTGGGTGAGACATAAGGCTGGACACTTCGGGCTGATAGCATTGGTGAGGTTCGGTGAGCAAAGGCAGACCCTTTGAAGTCATACTGCATGGTACCCATTCCATGGGTCCCAACTCTCCAGGTTTAAGGTATTCTTCCTTCAGCTAAAACATGCATGGGAAACACAGAGTATGGTCCACCATGTGCTTGGGAAACGTTTTCAAATGCATCTCAGGTTTCGTCCCCTGGTACTCGGGTGAACCGTTCCAGATGCTTTACTAACAGTATCCCCACATGGAGAGTCAGTGCCTTTAACCTCCTGTTTGTCACAGTTTGCAATTTCTGCGCAAGATGCACAGGAATAGGGAGAACCAATGCGAGACTAGCTGTAGGTGTCTGCACGGGCAAATGAAACGCTCATTTCCCACCAGGAAGAGGAAATAACCAAAGGTTCAGCGTGCCCTGCGGGTACCAGATTAGGGCCTGAAGCAATCCTGCGGTTTTGCGGCCAGTTCACAGGAAAGCGAGTTGAAGAAAGGAGCTCAGGGGCACTGTAATTCACAAACCTGCAGAGTTATGAATGACAGCTATCGTCCAAAAATGTATTGAAGTAAGTCTTCGAAGAGGACTTGAAAGCGGGGCGGAATTTCAGGAAAATTATTTCAGGGGGTAGACTGGAATTGCACTTAAAGCATAGGAAAAGAGGCAGAATGTCGACAATGATGCACTTGGCTAAAAAGGGCGTATGCGTTTTTTCCTGAATATATTCAGGAAAAAACGCATACGCCCTTGTTGGCCAACCAAGCAAGCGTGTAAAGGAAATCTGCACTACAATGAAGTCTCACTGCCCCCCGGTCAAAAGGGCCATCTGAAACAAGTGTAAAATCCAGAAAGGCAGGACAGGTCATGGAGAACAGGGAGCCTTGTTATGCTGATGGGCGGGATGTAAATTGCCAACAGCCACTCTGGAGAAGTGTATGGTGTTTCCTGAAACACGTAGGAAACAAAGCAACACAGCCTATGGCACTTCCACTCATGGTCCTATAGCTTAGGGAAATTAAATTCAAAAACACACAGCCACCCCAAAGTTTGGGACGGCTCTGTTTACAAGAACCTCGTCTACGGTACAAGTTAAATATCCGAGAAAGCAAAAAATGGATAAAGAAGATGTGGTACGTACGTACAATGGAATATCACACAGCAATGAGATCTACGTCATCAGGCCCGTAGCGGCATAATGAGTGGATTCAGGTACGACGATTCTACGAGAAATAAGTCACTCAGAAAAAGAAACATCATAAGATATCACAAATACACGGAACGTAAACTTGGCTACACATGAACTGAATTACAAAACAGAACAGGGTCTCAAATTTAGAAAACCAACTTATGCTTGCTTATGGGGAAAGGTGAGTTGGGGTGCAGCATCAAACCAGAGATTGAAATTAGCACAGATACCGTTCCATAAGCCAAATATATAATAGACAAGACCTACTCCTTGCTCAACGAAATGGACTCAACACACCATATTCAACGCCTGGGAATATACCTGACAAGTAAGAATCTTAAGACCCATGGATTTATATGTCTCCATAAGGAAATCAAGCGTGTGTACAGCGGCTGAAACGCAGCAGTGAAAATCCGATAAATCCCATTATCAAAATAAATTTCACAAACAAAACACAATGACAGTGAAATAGAGAGCAATTCTTAAATAATTCATTCAGGGCTTGTGATGCAACCTGGATTTACCACATCTACACCCAGAGCTGGTTGAGACATAATGCTGGACACTTCGGGCTGATAGCATTGGTGAGGTTCGGTGAGCAAAGGCAGACCCTTTGCAGTCATACTGCATGGTAGCCATTCCATGGGTCCCAACTCTCCAGGTTTCAGAGATTCTTCCTTCAGCTAAAACAAGCAAGGGAAACCCAGAGTATGGTCCACCGTGTGATTGGGAAACGTTTTCAAATGCATCTCAGGTTTCGTCCCCTGGTACTCGGGTTCACCATTCCAGACGCTTTACTAACACTCTCCCCACTTGGAGAGTCAGTGCCTTTAACCTCCTGTTTGGCAGAGTTTGCAATTTCTGCGCAAGATGAACAGGAATAGGGAGAACCAATGCGAGACTAGCTGTAGGTGTCTGCACGGGCAAATGAAACGCTCATTTCCCACCAGGAAGAGGAAATAACCAAAGGTTCAGTGTGCCCTGCGGGTACCAGATTAGGGCCTGAAGCAATCCTGCGGTTTTGCGGCCAGTTCACAGGAAAGCGAGTTGAAGAAAGGAGCTCAGGGGCACTGTAATTCACAAACCTGCAGAGTTATGAATGACAGCTATCGTCCAAAAATGTATTGAAGTAAGTCTTCGAAGAGGACTTGAAAGCAGGGCAGAATTGCAGGAAAACGATTTCAGGGGGTAGACTGGAATTGCACTTAAAGCATAGGAAAAGAGGCAGAATGTCGACAATGATGCACTTGGCCAAAAAGGGCGTATGCGTTTTTTCCTGAATATATTCAGGAAAAAACGCATACGCCCTTTTTGGCCAACCAAGCAAGCGTGTAAAGGAAATCTGCACTACAATGAAGTCTCACTGCCCCCCGGTCAAAAGCGCCATCTGAAACAAGTGTAAAATCCAGAAAGGCAGGACACGTCATGGAGAACAGGGAGCCTTGTTATGCTTATGGGCGGGATGTAAATTGCCAACAGCCACTCTGGAGAAGTTTATGGTGTTTCCTGAAACACCTAGGAAACAAAGCAACACAGCCGATTGCACTTCGACTCATGGTCCTATAGCTTAGGGAAATTAAATTCAAAAACACACTGCCATCCCAAAGTTTGGGGCGGCTCTGTTTACAAGAACCTCGTCTACGGTACAAGTTAAATATCCGAGAAAGAAAAAATGGATAAAGAAGATGTGGTACGTACGTACAATGGAATATCACACAGCAATGAGATCTACGTCATCAGGCCCGTAGCGGCATAATGAGTGGATTCAGCTACGACGATTCTACGAGAAATAAGTCACACAGAAAAAGAAAGATCATAAGATATCACTAATACACGGAACATAAACTTGGCTACACGTGAACTGAATTACAAAACAGAACAGGGTCTCAAATTTAGAAAACCAACTTATGCTTGCTTATGGGGAACGGTGAGTTGGGGTGCTGCATCAAACCAGAGATTGAAATTAGCACAGATACCGTTCCATAAGCCAAATATATAATAGACAAAACCTACTCCTTGCTCAACGAAATGGACTCAACACCCCATATTCAACGTCTGGGAATATACCTGACAAGTAAGAATCTTAAGACCCATGGATTTATATGTCTCCATAAGGAAGTCAAGCGTGTGTACAGTGGCCTAAACACAGCAGTGAAAATCCGATAAATCCCATTAACAAAATAAATTTCACAAACAAAACACAATGACAGAGAAATAGAGAGCAATTCTTAAATAATTCATTCAGGCCTTGTGATGAAACCTGGATTTACAACATCTACACCCAGAGCTGGTTGAGACATAAGGCTGGACACTTCGGGCTGATAGCATTGGTGAGGTTCGGTGAGCAAAGGCAGACCCTTTGAAGTCATACTGCATGGCAGCCATTCCATGGGTCCCAACTGACCAGGTTTAAGGGATTCTTCCTTCAGCTAAAACATGCATGGGAAACCCAGAGTATGGTCCACCGTGTGATTGGGAAACGTTTTCAAATGCATCTCAGTTTTCGTCCCCTGGTACTCGGGTTCACCGTTCCAGACGGTTTACTAACACTCTCCCCACTTGGAGAGTCAGTGCCTTTAACCTCCGGTTTGGCACAGTTTGCAATTTCTGCGCAAGATGCACAGGAATAGGGAGAACCAAAGAGAGACTAGCTGTATGTGTCTGCACGGGCAAATGAAACGCTCATTTCCAACCAGGAAGAGGAATTAACCAAAGGCTCAGCGTGCCCTGCCGGAACCAGATTAGGGCCTCAAGCAATCCTGCAGTTTTGCGGCCAGCTCACAAGATAACGAGTTGAAGAAAGGAGCCCAGGGGCACTGTAATTCACAAACCTGCAGAGTTATGAATGACAGCTATCATCCAAAAATGTATTGAAGTAAGTCTTCGAAGAGGACTTGAAAGCGGGGCAGAATTTCAGGAAAACGATTTCATGGGGTAGACTGGAATTGCACTTAAAGCATAGGAAAAGAGGCAGAATGTCGACAATGATGCACTTGGCCAAAAATGGCGTATGCGTTTTTTCCTGAATATATTCAGGAAAAAATGTATACGCACTTTTTGGCCAACCAAGCAAGCGTGTAAAGGAAATCTGCACTACAATGAAGTCTCACTGCCCCCCGGTCAATAGGGCCATCTGAAACAAGTGTAAAATCCAGAAAGGCAGGACAGGTCATGGAGAACAGGGAGCCTTGTTATGCTGATGGGCGGGATGTAAATTGCCAACAGCCACTCTGGAGAAGTGTATGGTGTTTCCTGAAACACGTAGGAAACAAAGCAACACAGCCTATGGCACTTCCACTTATGGTCCTATAGCTTAGGGAAATTAAAATCAAAAACACACAGCCACCCCAAAGTTTGGGACAGCTCTGTTTACAAGAACCTCGTCTACGGTACAAATTAAATATCCGAGAAAGCAAAAAATGGATAAAGAAGTTGTGGTACGTACGTACAATGGAATATCACTCAGCAATGAGATCTACGTCATGAGGCCCGTAGCGGCATAATGAGTGGATTCAGGTACGACGATTCTACGAGAAATAAGTCACACAGAAAAAGAAAGATCATAAGATATCACTAATACAGGGAACGTAAACTTGGCTACACATGAACTGAATTAAAAAACAGAACAGGGTCTTAAATTTAGAAAACCAACTTAGCTTGCTTATGGGGAAAGTTGAGTTGGGGTGCTGCATCAAACCAGAGATTGAAATTAGCACAGATACCGTTCCATAAGCCAAATATATAATAGACAAGACCTACTCCTTGCTCAACGAAATGGACTCAACACCCCATATTCAACGCCTGGGAATATACCTGACAAGTAAGAAACTTAAGGCCCATGGATTTATATGTCTCCATAAGGAAGTCAAGCGTGTGTACAGTGGCCTAAACGCAGCAGTGAAAATCCGATAAATCCCATTAACAAAATAAATTTCAAAAACAAAACACAATGACAGTGAAATAGAGAGCAATTCTTACATAATTCATTCAGGCCTTGTGATGCAACCTGGATTTACCACATCTACACCCAGAGCTGGTTGAGACATAAGGCTGGACACTTCGGGCTGATAGCATTGGAGAGGTTCGGTGAGCAAAGGCAGACCCTTTGAAGTCATACTGCATGGTACCCATTCCATGGGTCCCAACTCTCCAGGTTTAAGGGATTCTTCCTTCAGCTAAAACATGCATGGGAAACCCAGAGTATGGTCCACCGTGTGATTGGGAAACGTTTTCAAATGCATCTCAGGGTTCGTCCCCTGGTACTCGGGTGCACCATTCCAGACGCTTTACTAACACTATCCCCACTTGGAGAGTCAGTGCCTTTAACCTCCTGTTTGGCACAGTTTGCAATTTCTGCGCAAGATGAACAGGAATAGGGAGAACCAATGAGAGACTAGCTGTAGGTGTCTGCACGGGCAAATGGCACGCTCATTTCCCACCAGGAAGAGGAATTAACCAAAGGCTCAGTGTGCCCTGCCGGAACCAGATTAGGGCCTGAAGCAATCCTGCGGTTTTTCGGCCAGCTCACAAGATAGCGAGTTGAAGAAAGGAGCCCAGGGGCACTGTAATTCACAAACCTGCAGAGTTATGAATGACAGCTATCATCCAAAAATGTATTGAAGTAAGTCTTCGAAGAGGACTTGAAAGCGGGGCAGAATTGCAGGAAAACGATTTCAGGGGGTAGACTGGAATTGCACTTAAAGCATAGGAAAAGAGGCAGAATGTCCACAATGATGCACTTGGCCAAAAAGGGCGTATGCGTTTTTTCCTGAATATATTCAGGAAAAAACGCATACGCACTTTTTGGCCAACCAAGCAAGCGTGTAAAGGAAATCTGCACTACAATGAAGTCTCACTGCCCCCCGGTCAAAAGGGCCATCTGAAACAAGTGTAAAATCCAGAAAGGCAGGACAGGTCATGGAGAACAGGGAGCCTTGTTATGCTGATGGGCGTGATGTAAATTGCCAACAGCCACTCTGGAGAAGTGTATGGTGTTTCCTGAAACACGTAGGAAACAAAGCAACACAGCCTATGGCACTTCCACTTAGGGTCCTATAGATTAGGGAAATTAAAATCAAAAACACACAGCCACCCCAAAGTTTGGGACGGCTCTGTTTACAAGAACCTCGTCTACGGTACAAGTTAAATATCCGAGAAAGCAAAAAATGGATAAAGAAGTTGTGGTACGTACGTACAATGCAATATCACTCAGCAATGAGATCTACGTCATCAGGCCCGTAGCGGCATAATGAGTGGATTCAGCTACGACGATTCTACGAGGAATAAGTCACACAGAAAAAGAAAGATCATAAGATATCACTAATACACGGAACGTAAACTTGGCTAAACATGAACTGAATTACAAAACAGAACAGGGTCTCAAATTTAGAAAACCAACTTATGCTTGCTTATGGGGAAAGGTGAGTTGGGGTGCTGCATCAAACCAGAGATTGAAATTAGCACAGATACCGTTCCATAAGCCAAATATATAATAGACAAGACCTACTCCTTGCTCAACGAAATGGACTCAACACCCCATATTCAACGCCTGGGAATATACCTGACAAGTAAGAAACTTAAGACCCATGGATTTATATGTCTCCATAAGGAAGTCAAGCGTGTGTACAGGGGCCTAAACGCAGCAGTGAAAATCCGATAAATCCCATTAACAAAATAAATTTCAAAAACAAAACACAATGACAGTGAAATAGAGAGCAATTCTTATATAATTCATTCAGGCCTTGTGATGCAAACTGGATTTACCACATCTACACCCAGAGCTGGGTGAGACATAAGGCTGGACACTTCGGGCTGATAGCATTGGTGAGGTTCGGTGAGCAAAGGCAGACCCTTTGAAGTCATACTGCATGGTACCCATTCCATGGGTCCCAACTCTCCAGGTTTAAGGTATTCTTCCTTCAGCTAAAACATGCATGGGAAACACAGAGTATGGTCCACCATGTGCTTGGGAAACGTTTTCAAATGCATCTCAGGTTTCGTCCCCTGGTACTCGGGTGAACCGTTCCAGATGCTTTACTAACAGTATCCCCACATGGAGAGTCAGTGCCTTTAACCTCCTGTTTGTCACAGTTTGCAATTTCTGCGCAAGATGCACAGGAATAGGGAGAACCAATGTGAGACTAGCTGTAGGTGTCTGCACGGGCAAATGAAACGCTCATTTCCCACCAGGAAGAGGAAATAACCAAAGGTTCAGCGTGCCCTGCGGGTACCAGATTAGGGCCTGAAGCAATCCTGCGGTTTTGCGGCCAGTTCACAGGAAAGCGAGTTGAAGAAAGGAGCTCAGGGGCACTGTAATTCACAAACCTGCAGAGTTATGAATGACAGCTATCGTCCAAAAATGTATTGAAGTAAGTCTTCGAAGAGGACTTGAAAGCGGGGCAGAATTTCAGGAAAATTATTTCAGGGGGTAGACTGGAATTGCACTTAAAGCATAGGAAAAGAGGCAGAATGTCGACAATGATGCACTTGGCTAAAAAGGGCGTATGCGTTTTTTCCTGAATATATTCAGGAAAAAACGCATACGCCCTTGTTGGCCAACCAAGCAAGCGTGTAAAGGAAATCTGCACTACAATGAAGTCTCACTGCCCCCCGGTCAAAAGGGCCATCTGAAACAAGTGTAAAATCCAGAAAGGCAGGACAGGTCATGGAGAACAGGGAGCCTTGTTATGCTGATGGGCGGGATGTAAATTGCCAACAGCCACTCTGGAGAAGTGTATGGTGTTTCCTGAAACACGTAGGAAACAAAGCAACACAGCCTATGGCACTTCCACTCATGGTCCTATAGCTTAGGGAAATTAAATTCAAAAACACACAGCCACCCCAAAGTTTGGGACGGCTCTGTTTACAAGAACCTCGTCTACGGTACAAGTTAAATATCCGAGAAAGCAAAAAATGGATAAAGAAGATGTGGTACGTACGTACAATGGAATATCACACAGCAATGAGATCTACGTCATCAGGCCCGTAGCGGCATAATGAGTGGATTCAGGTACGACGATTCTACGAGAAATAAGTCACTCAGAAAAAGAAACATCATAAGATATCACAAATACACGGAACGTAAACTTGGCTACACATGAACTGAATTACAAAACAGAACAGGGTCTCAAATTTAGAAAACCAACTTATGCTTGCTTATGGGGAAAGGTGAGTTGGGGTGCAGCATCAAACCAGAGATTGAAATTAGCACAGATACCGTTCCATAAGCCAAATATATAATAGACAAGACCTACTCCTTGCTCAACGAAATGGACTCAACACACCATATTCAACGCCTGGGAATATACCTGACAAGTAAGAATCTTAAGACCCATGGATTTATATGTCTCCATAAGGAAATCAAGCGTGTGTACAGCGGCTGAAACGCAGCAGTGAAAATCCGATAAATCCAATTATCAAAATAAATTTCACAAACAAAACACAATGACAGTGAAATAGAGAGCAATTCTTAAATAATTCATTCAGGGCTTGTGATGCAACCTGGATTTACCACATCTACACCCAGAGCTGGTTGAGACATAATGCTGGACACTTCGGGCTGATAGCATTGGTGAGGTTCGGTGAGCAAAGGCAGACCCTTTGCAGTCATACTGCATGGTAGCCATTCCATGGGTCCCAACTCTCCAGGTTTCAGAGATTCTTCCTTCAGCTAAAACAAGCAAGGGAAACCCAGAGTATGGTCCACCGTGTGATTGGGAAACGTTTTCAAATGCATCTCAGGTTTCGTCCCCTGGTACTCGGGTTCACCATTCCAGACGCTTTACTAACACTCTCCCCACTTGGAGAGTCAGTGCCTTTAACCTCCTGTTTGGCAGAGTTTGCAATTTCTGCGCAAGATGAACAGGAATAGGGAGAACCAATGCGAGACTAGCTGTAGGTGTCTGCACGGGCAAATGAAACGCTCATTTCCCACCAGGAAGAGGAAATAACCAAAGGTTCAGTGTGCCCTGCGGGTACCAGATTAGGGCCTGAAGCAATCCTGCGGTTTTGCGGCCAGTTCACAGGAAAGCGAGTTGAAGAAAGGAGCCCAGGGGCACTGTAATTCACAAACCTGCAGAGTTATGAATGACAGCTATCGTCCAAAAATGTATTGAAGTAAGTCTTCGAAGAGGACTTGAAAGCGGGGCAGAATTTCAGGAAAACTATTTCAGGGGGTAGACTGGAATTGCACTTAAAGCATAGGAAAAGAGGCAGAATGTCGACAATGATGCACTTGGCTAAAAAGGGCGTATGCGTTTTTTCCTGAATATATTCAGGAAAAAACGCATACGCCCTTTTTGGCCAACCAAGCAAGCGTGTAAAGGAAATCTGCACTACAATGAAGTCTCACTGCCCCCCGGTCAAAAGGGCCATCTGAAACAAGTGTAAAATCCAGAAAGGCAGGACAGGTCATGGAGAACAGGGAGCCTTGTTATGCTGATGGGCGGGATGTAAATTGCCAACAGCCACTCTGGAGAAGTGTATGGTGTTTCCTGAAACACGTAGGAAACAAAGCAACACAGCCTATGGCACTTCCACTCATGGTCCTATAGCTTAGGGAAATTAAATTCAAAAACACACAGCCACCCCAAAGTTTGGGACGGCTCTGTTTACAAGAACCTCGTCTACGGTACAAGTTAAATATCCGAGAAAGCAAAAAATGGATAAAGAAGATGTGGTACGTACGTACAATGGAATATCACACAGCAATGAGATCTACGTCATCAGGCCCATAGCGGCATAATGAGTGGATTCAGGTACGACGATTCTACGAGAAATAAGTCACTCAGAAAAAGAAACATCATAAGATATCACAAATACACGGAACGTAACCTTGGCTACACATGAACTGAATTACAAAACAGAACAGGGTCTCAAATTTAGAAAACCAACTTATGCTTGCTTATGGGGAAAGTTGAGTTGGGGTGCAGCATCAAACCAGAGATTGAAATTAGCACAGATACCGTTCCATAAGCCAAATATATAATAGACAAGACCTACTCCTTGCTCAACGAAATGGACTCAACACACCATATTCAACCCCTGGGAATATACCTGACAAGTAAGAATCTTAAGACCCATGGATTTATATGTCTCCATAAGGAAATCAAGCGTGTGTACAGCGGCTGAAACGCAGCAGTGAAAATCCGATAAATCCAATTATCAAAATAAATTTCACAAACAAAACACAATGACAGTGAAATAGAGAGCAATTCTTAAATAATTCATTCAGGGCTTGTGATGCAACCTGGATTTACCACATCTACACCCAGAGCTGGTTGATACATAAGGCTGGACACTTCGGGCTGATAGCATTGGTGAGGTTCGGTGAGCAAAGGCAGACCCTTTGCAGTCATACTGCATGGTAGCCATTCCATGGGTCCCAACTCTCCAGGTTTCAGAGATTCTTCCTTCAGCTAAAACAAGCAAGGGAAACCCAGAGTATGGTCCACCGTGTGATTGGGAAACGTTTTCAAATGCATCTCAGGTTTCGTCCCCTGGTACTCGGGTTCACCATTCCAGACGCTTTACTAACACTCTCCCCACTTGGAGAGTCAGTGCCTTTAACCTCCTGTTTGGCACAGTTTGCAATTTCTGCGCAAGATGAACAGGAATAGGGAGAACCAATGAGAGACTAGATGTAGGTGTCTGCACGTGCACATGGAACTCTCATTTCCCACCAGGAAGAGGGATTAACCAAAGGCTCAGCGTGCCCTGCCGGAACCAGATTAGGGCCTGAAGCAATCCTGCGGTTTTGCGGCCAGCTCACATAAAGCGAGTTGAAAAAGGAGCTCAGGGGCACTGTAATTCACAAACCTGCAGAGTTATGAATGACAGCTATCGTCCAAAAATGTATTGAAGTAAGTCTTCAAAGAGGACTTGAACGTGGGGCAGAATTCCAGGACTACGATTTCAGGAGGTAGACGGGAAATCCTCTGAAAGTACAGGAAAAGACTCAGAAATTCGACAATGATGCACTTGGTCAAAAAGAGCATATGCGTTTTTCCAGGGCCCTCATTAAAGAGGGTAGGAGGCTCCCAGTATGCTTCAGTGGCCAACAGAAGACCCACGTCGCCAAGGCGACCTGAGCCAGCCATGCAGGAGTGACCTCACATCAGAGGGCCCACCTCACAGAAGGGTAAGGAACCCAGGAAGGATCAGACCCTCACCAGAGTGCCCACGACAGCAAGGGGCTGGGAACCAGGCAGGAGTGTCCTCACACCCGTGGGACCACATCATCGAAAGTTGAGGTACTCAGCACATGTGGCCTCAAACCAGAGGACCCACATCACCATGGGTCTCGGAGCAAGGCAGGCAGGATTATCCTCCCAACACATGGCCCATTGTATAAAAAAGGTGAGGAATCCAGCCGTTGGAACATCCCAGCAGGCGGCCCAGATCACCGAGGTTATGGGATCCAGGCAGTGATGAACTCACAACAGAGGGCCCTCATCGTGATACTGTAAGCAACCCAGCCGTTGTGACCTCAGAGCACAAGGCCCACATCACCATGCGGGAGGGAACCAAGCAGGAGTGTCATCGCACCAGTGGGCACACATCAGAAAATGTGGGGAGCCCAGCAGTTAGGGCCAGACGCCAGAGGGCCCTCATCACTGAGGAGAGGAGGCTCCCAGCAAGCTCCAACTGCTACCAGAGGGCTGACGTCGCCAATGCGGTGTGTGCCAGCCAGGCAGGAGTGACCTCAGAGCAGAGGGCCAACCACACAAAAGTGTGAGGAACCCAAAGAGGATCAGACTCTCACCAGAGGGCCCACATCACCAAGGGAATGGAAACCAGGCAGGAGTGTCCTCACACCAGTGGGGCCACATCACCGAAATGTGATGGACCCAGCACACGTGGCCTCAAACTAGAGGACACACATCACCAAGGGGCTGGGAGTGAGGCAGGCAGGAGGAGCCTCAAAACAGAGGGCCCATAGAATAAAAAAGGTGAGGAATCCCGCAGTTGGAACCTCCCAGCAGGCGGCCAGGAGCAGCGAGGATATGGGATCCAGACCTGACTGAACACAAAACAGAGGGCCCTCATCATGAAACTGTGAGCAACCCAGCCGTTGGGACCTCAGAGCAGAAGGCCCACATTCCCATGTGGTTTGGAACCTGGCAGGAGTGTACTCGCACCACAGGGCGCACATTAGAGAATTTTGGGAGCCCAGAAGTTAGGGCCTGACGCCAGAGGTCCCTCATCACCGAGGAGAGGAAGCTCCCAGCAGGCTCCAACTGCCACAAGAGGGCCGATGTTGCCAAGGTGGGGTGTGCCAGCCAGGCAGGAGTGATCTCACAGCAGAGGGTCCACCTCACAGAAGGGTGAGGAACCCAGCCAGGATCAGATTCTCACCAGAGGGCCCACATCACCAAGGGGATAGGAACCAGGCAGGAGTGTCCTCACACCAGTGGGGCCACATAATCGAAAGGTGAGGGACCCAGCACACGTAGCCTCAAACCAGAGGACACACATCGCCAAGGGGCTGGGAGTCAGGCAGGCAGGAGGAGTCTCAAAACAGAGGGCCCATAGAAGAAAAAAGGTGAGGAATCCCGCAGTTGGAACCTCCCCGCAGGCAGCCAGGAGCAGCGAGGCTATTGGATCCAGGGCGGAGTGAACTCACACCAGAGGACCCTCATCATGAAACTGAGCAACCCACCGTTGGGACCTCAGAGCAGAAGGCCCACATTCCCATGGGGTTGGGAACCTGGCAGGAGTGTACTCGCACCACAGGGCGCACATTAGAGAATTTTGGGAGCCCAGAAGTTAGGGCCTGACGCCAGAGGGCCCTCATCACCGAGGAGAGGAAGCTCCCAGCAGGCTCCAACTGCCACAAGAGGGCCGACGTTGCCAAGGTGGGGTGTGCCAGCCAGGCAGGAGTGATCTCACAGCAGAGGGTCCACCTCACAGAAGGGTGAGGAACCCAGCCAGGATCAGACTCTCACCAGAGGGCCCACATCACCAAGGGGATAGGAACCAGGCAGGAGTGTCCTCACACCAGTGGGGCCACATAATCGAAAGGTGAGGGACCCAGCACACGTAGCCTCAAACCAGAGGACACACATCACCAAGGGGCTGGGAGTCAGGCAGGCAGGAGGAGTCTCAAAACAGAGGGCCCATAGAAGAAAAAAGGTGAGGAATCCCGCAGTTGGAACCTCCCCGCAGGCAGCCAGGAGCAGCGAGGCTATTGGATCCAGGGCGGAGTGAACTCACACCAGAGGACCCTCATCATGAAACTGAGCAACCCACCATTGGGACCTCAGAGCAGAAGGCCCACATTCCCATGGGGTTGGGAACCTGGCAGGAGTGTAGTCGCACCACAGGGCGCACATCAGAAAATTTTGGGAGCCCAGGAGTTAGGGTCTGACGCCAGAGGGCCCTCATTACCGAGGGGTGGAGACCCCCAGCAGGCACCAATTCCCAACTGAGGGCCCACATCGCCAAGGTGATGTGTGCCAGCCAGGCAGGAGTGACCTCACAGCAGAGGGTCTACCTCACAGAAGGGTGAGGAAACCAGCCAGGATAAGACTCTCACCAGAGAGCCCACATCACCAAGGGGATCAGAAAAAGGCAGGAGTGTCCTCACACCAGTGTGGCCACATTATAGAAAGGTGAGGAACCCAGCACATGTGGCCTAAACCAGAGGACCCACATTTCCAAGGTGCTCCGAGTGAGGCAAGCAGGAGTAGCCTAACAACACAGGGCCCACAGAATAAAAAATGTGAGGAATCCAGCAGTTTGAACCTCCCAGCAGGTGGCCCAGAGCACAGAGTCTATGGGATCCAGGCCACAGTGAACTCACAGCAGAGGGCCCACATCATGAAACTGTGAGCAACCCAGCCGGTGGAACCTCAGAGCAGAAGACCCACATCCCCATGGGGATAGGAACCTCGCAGGAGTGTCCTCGCACAACTTAACACGTATCAGAAAATGTGGGAACCCAGCAGTTAGGGCCTGACGCCAGAGGGCCCTCATCACCGAGGAGAGGAGGCTACCAGCAGGCTCCAAATGCCACCAGAGGGCCGACATCACCAAGGCAATGGGAGCAAGCCAGGCAGGAGTTACCTCACAGCAGAGGGCCCACCTCACAGAAGTGTGAGGAACCCAACCAGGATCAGACTCTAACCAGAGGGCCCACATCACCAAGGGGATGGAAACCAGGCAGGAGTGTCCTCACACGAGTGGGGCCACATCAGCCAAAGGTGAGGAACACAGCACATGTGGCCTCAAATAAGGGGACACACATCACGAAAGGGCTGGGAGTGAGGCATGCAGGAGGAGACTCACAACAGAGGGCCCATAGAATAAAAAGGTGAGGAACCCCGCCGTTGGAAGCTCCAAGCAGGTGGCCCAGAGCACCGAGGCTATGGGATCCATGCCGGAGTGAACTCACAGCAGAGGGCCCACATTCTGACACTGTGAGCAACCCAGCCGTTGGGACCTCAGAGCAGAAAGCCAACATCCCCATGGGGATGGGACCCCGGCAGGAGTGTACTCGCACGACAGGGCGCACATCAGAAAATTTTGGGAGCCCATGAGTTAGGGCCTGACGCCAGAGGGCCCTCATTACCGAGGGGAGGAGACTCCCAGCAGGCACCAACTCCCAACTGAGGGCCCACATCGCCAAGGTGACGTGTGCCAGCCAGGCAGGAGTGACCTCACAGCAGAGGGTCTACCTCACAGAAGGGTGAGGAATCCAGCCATGATCAGGCTCTCACCAGAGGGCCCCCATCACCAAGTGGATGGGAACCAGGCAGGAGTGTCCTCACACCAGTGGGGCCACATCAATAAAGGTGAGGAGACTGGCACATGTGGCCTCAAACCAGAGGACCTACATCACAAAGGGGCTGGGAGTGAGTCAGGAAGGAGGAGCATGAAAACACAGAACCCAAAGAATAGAAAAGGTAAGGAATTCAGCAGTAGGAACCTCCCAGCAGGCGGCTCAGAGCACAGAGTCTATGGGATCTAGGCCTGAGTGAACTAACACCAGAGAGCCAACATCATGAAACGGTGAACAACACAGGTGTTGGGACCTTAGAGCAGAAGGCCCACATGCCCATGGGGATGGGAACCTGGCAGGAGTGCCCTCGCACCACTTAGGACGTATCAGAAAATGTGGGAACCCAGCAGTTAGGGCCTGATGCCAGAGGGCCTCATCACCGAGGGGAGGAGGCTCCCAGCAGGCTCCAACTGCCACCAGAGGTCTGACGTCGCCAAGGCGGGGTGTGCTAGCCAGGCAGGAGTGACCTCAGAGAAGAGGGCCCACCTCACAGAAGTGTGAGGAACCCAACCAGGATCAGACTCTCGCCGGAGGGACCACATCACCAAGGGGATGGGAAGCAGGCAGGAGTGTCCTCACACCAGTGGGGCCACATCATCAAAAGATGAGGAACCCATCACATGTGGCCTCAAACCAGAGGACACACATCACCAAGGGGCTGGGAGTGAGGCAGGTGTCTGGAGGGGCACATTTAACTCTAATTTCCCACCAGGAAGAGGAATTAACCAAAGGCTCAGAGTGCCGTGCCACACCCTGATTACGGCCTGAAGCAAACCTGCGGTTTTGTGGCCAGCTTTCAAGGAAGCGAGTTAAGAAAGGAAATCACGGGCACTGTAATTCACAAACCTGCAGAGTTATAAATGACAGCTATTGGCAAAAATATATTGAAGTAAGTCTGCAAAGAGGACTTGAAAACGAGGCAAAATTGAGGAATCATATTTCAGGAGGTAGATTGGAATTGCATTTAAAACATGTGAAAAGTGGCAGATCTTTGACAGTGATGCACTTGGACGAACAGTGCGTATACATGTTTTCCTGAATATATTCAGGAAAAAACGCATATGCCCTTTTTGGCCAACCAAGCACTCGAGCAATGGAAATCCGTACTACAATGAAGTCTCATTTCCCATTCGTCAAAAGGGCCATCTGAAAAAAGTGTAAAAACCAGAAACACAGGACAGGCCATGGAGAACAGGGAGCCTTGTTATGCTGATGGGCGGGATGTAAATTGCCAACAGACACTCTGGAGATG
The DNA here is from genome assembly GCF_059928025.1 of Delphinapterus leucas. Taxonomy (NCBI): domain Eukaryota; kingdom Metazoa; phylum Chordata; class Mammalia; order Artiodactyla; family Monodontidae; genus Delphinapterus; species Delphinapterus leucas. Next base: position 5,475,994 of record NW_028322232.1, on the reverse strand, counting down.
TTTATGGTGTATCCTGAAACATCTGAAAAACAAAGCTACAGAGACTAGGGCACTTCCACTTTTGGCCCTATAGCTTAGGAGAATTAAAATCAACAAGACACAGCCAACACAAAATTTAGGGCTGCTGTGTTTACAAAAACCTCGAGTCCAGTACAAATTAAATATCCCAGAAAGAAAAAAATGGATAAAGGAGTTGTGCTACTTACGTACAACGGAATATCACTCAACAATGAAATCAATGTCATCAGGCCTGTAGCAGCAAATTGAGTGGATTTAAGTATGATGATTCTAAGAGAAATAGGTCACACAGAGAAAGATAATTATCATAAGATATCACTAATAGAGGGAGTGTAAACTTGGCTACACATAAACTGAATTCCAAAACCGAACAGTCTCAAATTTAGATAAAAACTTATGCTTGCTTAAGGGGAAAGTTGAGTTGGGGTGCTGTATAAAACCAGAGATTGAAATTAGCACACATACCATTCCATAAGCCAAATATGTACTAGACAAGACCTACTCTTTGCTCAACGAAATAGACTCATCCATGGTGTATCACCTCACACCTGTTAGAATGGGCATCATCAGAAAATCTACAAACAACAAATGCTGGAAAGGGTGTGGAGATAAGGAACCCTCTTCCACTATTGTTGGGAATGTAAATTGATACAGTCACTGTGGAGAACATTATGGAGTTTCTTATAAAACTAAGAATAGAATTACCATATGATACAGCAATCCCACTACTGGGCATATACCCAGACAAAACCATAAATCAAAAAGAGACATTCACCTCAATGTTCATTGCATCACTATTTACAATATCCAGGTAATGGAAGCAACCTAAATGCCCACAGACAGACGAATGCATAAAGATGTGGTACAAATATAAAATGGAATATTACTAAGCCATAAAAAGGAATGAAATTGGGTCATTTGTAGAGACGTTGATGGATCTAGAGACTGTCATACAGAGTGAAGTAAGTCAGAAATAGAAAAACAAATCTTGTATATTAATGCATATATGTGGAACCTAGAAAAATTATACAGATGAACCGTTTTTTAAGGCAGAAATAGAGCAACAGATGTAGACAACAAACGTATGGACACCAAGGGGGGAAAGCTGTTGGGGGGTGGTGGTGGGAGGATTGAGAGATTGGGATTGGCATGTATACATTTATATGTATAAAATAGATAACCAAAAAGAACCTGCTGTATAAAAAAATAAAATAAAATTCAAAATTACAAAAAGTAAAACAGAAAAAATATTCTTCCCTTCACATACATGTATTTATATGAATAAATTATTTCCGTGCTTATATCTGTAAATACAAAAAAGAGGAATAAAATCTACCTTGAACCAAAAATGAAAAAAAGAAAAAAAAAACAGAACCCACCAGTTACACAGAGGAAAACCGTATCAGGGCACTTGCTCCAGTTGTAAACAATTCTGTAGTTGGCCAGTGGTGGGGAATGATCTCCCATTCAGCCAGCAGGCCCCACGCAACAAGCGTCCTCATTGCAAAGCTGGGGGACCGTGCCAAGGCATCTGTGAGTAAATGTGGGCCGAGCCCCAGGCCAGCTGCTGCTGAAATGTTCCCACCCTTCCCAGGTAAAACACCTGAATATGTACAAGGACTTGAAAGCCTAGAGGAAGGGCCATGGAGCCACATGAGCGACAGCATGCCAGCCGATTTGGTGCCTGCAGGCCAGCCAGGATGGTCCTGGCCCTGGGTACTCTTCTGGAAGCTTTCCATTTCCCTGCCTGAGATACCCCTGCTGTCCGGGCCCCCACTGCTTTCTTCCTCACTCACCTCTGCCCAGGGAGAAATTCCAGAGGCAGGTATGGGTGACACATCCTCTTCTTTAGCAGGTGGCATCTTGGTAACTGCTGCAGAAAGTCCAGCAGAGCCCCACTCACACTGGGCCACCCACAAAGCCGTGGCCTCTCACTCCCTCCCACCAGTCCAGCCCCGAGACTGCTGACAGGGCAGAGAAAATGGCGTCAGGCACAGCTGCAGGGGCTCTTGCTGCCTGGAGTGGTGTTTATATTGATCTCAAACAGGCACACCTGGGGAGGGCTGGCCGGCACGGTCAGGCTTCCCAGGCCAGCCAATAATCACCCTTCAGGCACTCACAGTTGCAGAAACTGGAACTTGCTGAATCGGCCAGGTCCAAGGAACAGGTGTGGGCTCCTGAGAGTCAGGATAGACAAGGGGTTGCAGCTCTGGCTTGTTTTCTAATTATATTATCTGGCCCATGAGTGGGAGACAACTTCAAGAAAACCCTCTCCTAATGAGAGGAACCCAGGAGTCAGGGAGAGGAGGGGTGGGTGGTGGGTGGAGACAGAGGCCTGGTGCCCCGGGTGCAGTGGAAGTCTCTGGAAGACCAGGTGGAGGGAGGCCACACAGAGTGATGCCCAGGGTCACAGACCTGTTGGAGATGCTGTTTCTTAGTTCAAGACCTGCTCTGAGGTGCTCTGTGTCAGATCTGAGTGACAGGTGAGCTGGAAGTGCTCTGCAATGAGGGCAATGTGCACGGTACCTGTGTGCCTAGCCCTGCCAGGGTAACTGCAAGGGTAGCTCTGTATCCTGGGAGGGGCCTGACCATGAGAGCCCCATGGGCTGCAGGGGAACCTGCCCAGGGAACCCCATATCCTGGGAGGGGCCTGAACAGGAGAGCACCGTGGGCTGGGGTGGGGGTGGGGTACTTGCCCAGGTGAGCTCCATATCCTGGGATTGCCCTGACCTCGAGAGCCCCATGGGCTGCTGGAGTCCTGGTAAAGGATGTCAGGACAGTCAGTGAAGCCACCGAGGATATACCTCCAGTAGTTCCTAAATCCTACACCCTGCTGGTCATTCTACCAACCACCGGGACATGGTATTCTGTATTAGTCTTCAATGATGCCTTCTTTTGTATTCTATTAGTCCCAGAGTCACAAGAAATTTTGGCTTGTGAGTGGCAGGACTCAACATACAACTAAAACAATACTTCTGGGCCGTGTTGCCCCAAGGGTTCAAAAATTCCCACACCATCTTTGGGGAAAGCTCAGTTAAAGACCTAAAAGTTCTACCTCTGGAAAAGGAAACACTCCTTCAATATGCAGATGACATTCTGATCGCCAGCCCTACTAAGGAGACCTCTGAACTACCAAGCCAATAAAGGATAGAAGTTGTCCAATAAAAAGCTCAAATATCACAGACTACGGTGACCTGCCTGGGCTTCATTCTCACAGAAGGTCGGAGAAGCCCATCTCAGGAAAGGGAAGAAACAATTTACAGCCTTACCCATTTCTAAAACTAGAAGACAGCTTAGGGGTTCCTGGGGAGGCCAGGGTTGGTGCTTCTGGATCCCTAACTACAGTCTACTAGCTGGGCCTCTATATGAAACACTGAAAGGAAAAGATGATGATCCTTTTGAATAGAATCCAGAAGTGGCCTTTCAAGAATGGAAAGAGCAGTCAATTCAGACCCTTGCCCTGGAACTCCCTAATTTAGCTAAACCCTTTGACCTTTACATTCCTGGTGAATGGTGAATCGCTATTGGAGTATTAGTGCAAAAACTGGGACCACTTGAAATGGAACAATGCAAGAATGCCATCCCGGTAGGATAAACTACGGTCACCAATGGGCTTGGCCCACCGCCACATCTGGCCAAGATACTGGCGGTATCTGAAAACCTGGAAATCAGCAGCACAAAAGGCCACCTCCCTCCTAAGGGAAAAGGACCCCACGTGGTGATCCTAAGCCCCAACCATGCCCTGAAGTTGCAGGGTTTGCTCCGTGGGCACACTGACCTCGAGTGAGGAGGCCCTCCAACTCCAACCTCCAGAGAGATAACCGGGGTAAAGGGGCACCATGACGACTCATGTGACCATCACTTGACCTGGAGTTTCTCTCATAAAACAACAAGAGTGTGTCCCAAAAGAGTAGACTACTGCTTGCAGGACTTACTGCACCCAGAGCGGACCTAATAATCTTGGCGGGGGAAGCGTATATCACGCTGTCACCATAGAAGAGCCTACAGACACTGTGATGATGGTGGCCAATAAGACCGGCTGGACTCCTGTTTACTTCAAAAGGCTGTTGACTCAGTGGCCATCATGGTCCTTCATCACCACTGACCCTGGACTGTCTGGGAGTTGAGCAGGCAGGGTCCTGACACCTGGTGCTCTTTTTACGTTAATTCAGGGGCCTAATTGAAGAAAGTGCAGACTACTGGTCAGAGCATCTAGGCTGGCAGAAAGGGTCAGCCTAAGGTGGCCGAACAAATGCAGGGCGGGGTGAAACTGGACCTCACAGCGTCACTGCACATCTCCTTCCTGGACCCTTAAAGGTCATTAGAATCTATAACGCTTCCAATACTGGTGCTCAGGTGGACGAGCGGGGAGGCAGGAGGCCTGGGGACAATCAACGTCACCTGGAGGCTGCTGGGGAGAAGTTCTGACCCTCGCCCACGGGTATGAGGGCTCCTAACTCAGCACTCAGCAGTTACAGAAGAAGGGTCTGCACCCTCAGCACTCTAAGAATGAGGAAGGGGAAAAAAGGCAGAAGAGGGCTTTTTCCCAGGCAAATCCCCTTTAAAATCCCTGGGAGATAAAAATAGAATCTGGGCAATAAAATAAAGTCTAACCTTTTTTATCCTTTGTGCTTTGTCTAATTTCACGTGCTCCTAGGGTCCCGCATACAGCGGTTCAACAGCCGGCACTTCAGACCAGATTTCCTAGTGCGGAATGGCTGGGTCGACACCTCAGCTCCTGGGACACAGTGCACACTCCGCGATATAGAGCCTGAGCTGCAGCCAACCGGGCCCTCGAGAGCTCCGCCCCCTCCCTCCCACTGACTCTGACAGGATCTCTACACAGCAGCCCAGCCCACAGCCCACGGGGTAGCACATGCTCTCACCTCTCCATTCTCTGATCAAAATATAAAGTTTCCTTTGCTTCTGAACCAAACTCAGTCTCGATCTGTTGGCTCCAATGACACTGGGCAGGGGGACACTTGTTGGGGTCCACTCTGGAGGATCAGTAACAGAAATTGAGAACATTGTAACTTCAATGAACAGATGTTTGAGCCAAACTGTAATTAACATAGAACAGTGTATAAGGCTCGGGTAAAATAAGATGTTTCTAACACTCCCATTTGATATTTCCATCACTTTATTATAAGCAAGTTCAGTGAAAAGGTTTGTCTTATTTGTCAGGTCAATATTAGAGAAACGAAGTGATTTCTTTCCAAGGATGTACATCTAAAAATCTTGGTTAAAGCTTCAATCTTGTTTTAAATGCTTTTCCATTGAAAATGATACCTCTCTTTCAGTTCCCCCAATTCTGAGAAGTATAAAATCTTATAATTTATTATTACCAAAGGGGAAAGGTGGGAGGAGGGATAAATTAACAGTTTGGGATTAACACATACACACTGCTATGTATAAAATCGATCATCAACAAGGAACTACTGTATAGCCCTGGGAACTACACTCAATATTTTACAATAACCTATAAGGGGAAATAATCTGAAAAAGAATAGATATTTTTATTGACATCATCTATTAATGACAGTTAAAATGGAACCTAAGGGAAGCCGGTGGTGAGTGCTTCTGACCCTGAAGATTTCAATCATCTAAAGTTTGGACTCTGCCTACTTCCCAAGGCCCTTAATGAACATATGTGTAGCCGTAGCTTAAAAAATTCCCCAGTTTGGGTTGTGGAGAGACACTGATTTTGTAAAAGCCCTGGTGTTCTCCTCACATGAATGGGACACTTCCTACAGCTAAAACATGCCTGTCACACCCAGAGGATGGTATACCGTCTGATCGGGAAGAGTTTGGAAAAGGCATCTCATCTCCTCATCTCCTGGTGCTCGGGTTCACCCCTCCAGCGTCTTTACGAACAGTCTCCCCACTTGGAGATGTCAGCACTGTCAACACCCTGTTGCAGACAGTTTGGAATTTGTCCAGAGGATGAAGCAGAAAGAGGAGGAACAATGAGAGACAAGTCCTAGGTGTTCGGACAGGCACATGTCACTCTTATTTCCAATCAGGAAGACGAATTGACCAAAGGCTAGGGTTGCCCATGGAAACAGAATAGGGCTTGAGGAAATTCCGCTGCTTTGTGGCCAGTTCCCATAAACACAAGTTGAAAAATGGAACTCAGGGACACTAAAATTCACGAAACTGCAGAGTTGAAAATATCTATCACTGAAAAATGTCTTGAGGAAAGTCAGAGGAAAGGACTTGTAAGCAACGGAGAATGGCAGGAAAGGGATTGGAAGAGGTAGAAAGGACTCGCCATTAAGCACAAGAAAAGGGGCTGAACATTGCCAACATTGCAATTGGCCAAAAAGGGTGTATGCGTCTTTTTCTGTATGTATTCAAGAAAAGGGCATACACTTTTTTAGCCAACCAAACAGGTGGGCACTGGAAATCAATACTACAAAACATATCACTTCGCATCAGTCAGAAGAGCCTTCCTCATAAAGTGTAAACACCAGAAATGCAGGACAGGGCAAGGAGAAAAGGGAGCCCTCTGAGGCTTATACTGGAAATATATATTGCCAACAGTCACTCTGGAGAAGTGTATTGTGTTTACTAAAGCATCTAAAAAATGAGCTACAGAGCACAGGGCACTTGCACTCATGGACGTATATCTTGGGAAAAACAAAAATCGAGAGGACACAGGCACCCCAATATTTACCGCCTCTATGTTTAAAAGATCCTCGAATAGGATATAATTTATAAGTCTCTGGAGGGAAAAAAATGGATAGAGATATGGCACTTATGTAGAGTGGAATATTACTCAGCCTGGAAATCAATGAAATATGGCCAGTTGTAACAACCACAGAGGAGTTACGTATGATCATTCGAAGTCACATAATTCAAAAAGAAAAAGACACACGATATTACTAATACATGGAATGTAAACGTGGCTACAAATGAACTGAATTACAAAACAGAACGGGGTCTCAAATTTAGAAAACCAACATATGCTTGCTTAAGGATAAAGGAGAGTTGGGGTGCTGCATAAAACCAGAGATAGAAATTAGCACAGATACCTTTCCATAAGCCAAATATGTAATAGTCAAGACCTACCAGTTGCTCAACGAAATGGACTAAACACTTCATATTCAACGCCTAGGAATACACCTGACTAGTAAGAATCTTCAAACCCATGGATTTATATGTCTCTGTAAGAGAATCAAGCGTGTGTATAGATTTATGAACGCAGCAGAGAAAATCCGATAAATCCAATTATCAAAATGAATTACAAAAACAAAACACAATGACAGTGAAATAGAGAGCTATTCTTAAATAATTCATTCAGAGCTTGTGATGCAACCTGGATTAACCACATCTGCACCAAGAGCTGAGTGAGACATAAGGTTGGACACTTCGGGCGGATAGCACTGGTGAGGTACGATGAGCAAATGCAGACCCTTTGAAGTCATACTGCATGGTACCCATTCCATGGGTCCCAACTCTCCAGGTTTAAGAGATTCTTCCTTCAGCTAAAACATGCATGGGAAACACAAAGTATGGTACACCATGTGGCTGGGAAGCGTTTTCAAATGCATCTCAGGTTTCGTCCCCTTTTACACGGGTTCACCATTCCAGACCCTTTACTAACACTCTCTCCACTTGGAGAGTCAGTGCCTTTAACCTCCTGTTTGGCACAGTTTGGAAATTCTGCGGATGGTGAACAGGAATAGGGAGAACCAATGAGAGACTAGCTGTAGGTGTCTGCATGGGCAAATGGAACGCTCATTTCCCACCAGGAAGAGGAATTAACCAAAGTCTCAGCATGCGCTGCCAGAACCAGATGAGGGCCTGAAGCAATCCTGCGGTTTTGCGGCCAGCTCACAAGAAAGCGAGTTGAAGAAAGGAGCTCAGGGGCACTGTAATTCACAAACCTGCAGAGTTATGAATGACAGCTATCTTCCAAAAATGTATTGAAGTAAGTCTTCGAAGAGGACTTGAAAGTGGGGCAGAATTTCAGGAAAACGATTTCAGGGGGTAGACTGGAATTGCACTTAAAGCATAGGAAAAGAGGCAGTATGTCGACAATGATGCACTTGGCCAAAAAGGGTGTATGCGTGTTTTCCTGAATATATTCAGGAAAAAACGCATACGCTCTTTTTGGCCAACCAAGCAAGCGTGTAAAGGAAATCTGCACAACAATGAAGTCTCACTGTCCCCCGGTCCAAAGGGCCATCTGAAAAAAGTGTAAAATCCAGAAAGGCAGGACAGGTCATGGAGAACAGGGAGCCTGGTTATGCTGATGGGCGGGATGTAAATTGCCAACAGCCACTATGGAGAAGTGTATGGTGTTTCCTGAAACACGTAGGAAACAAAGCAACACAGCCTATGGCACTTCCACTTAGGGTCCTATAGCTTAGGGAAATTAAAATCAAAAACACACAGCCACCCCAAAGTTTGGGACGGCTCTGTTTAAAAGAACCTCGTCTACGGTACAAGTTCAATATCCGAGAAAGCAAAAAATGGATAAAGAAGTTGTGGTATGTACGTATAATGGAATATCACTCAGCAATGAGATCTACGTCATCAGGCCCGTAGCGGCATAATGAGTGGATTCAGGTATGACGATCCTACGAGACATAAGTCACACAGAAAAAGAAACATCATAAGATATCACTAATACACGGAACGTAAACTTGTCTACACATGAACTGAATTACAAAACAGAACAGGGTCTCAAATTTAGAAAACCAACTTATGCTTGCTTATGGGGAAAGGTGAGTTGGGGTGCTGCATCAAACCAGAGATTGAAATTAGCACAGATACCGTTCCATAAGCCAAACATATAATAGACAAGACCTACTCCTTGCTCAACGAAATGGACTCAACACCCCATATTCAACGCCTGGGAATATACCTGACAAGTAAGAATCTTAAGACCCATGGATTTATATGTCTCCATAAGGAAATCAAGCGTGTGTACAGCGGCCTAAACGCTGCAGTGAAAATCCGATAAATCCCATTATCAAAATAAATTTCAAAAACACAACACAATGAGAGTGAAATAGAGAGCAATTCTTAAATAATTCATTCAGGGCTTGTGATGCAACCTGGATTTACCACATCTACACCCAGAGCTGGGTGAAACATAAGGCTGGGCACTTCGGGCTGATAGCATTGGTGAGGTTCAGTGAGCAAACGCAGACCCTTTGAAGTCATACTGCATGGTACCCATTCCATGGGTCCCAACTCTCCAGGTTTAAGGGATTCTTCCTTCAGCTAAAACATGCATGGGAATCCCAGAGTATGGTCCACCGTGTGATTAGGAAACTTTTTCAAATGTATCTCAGGTTTCGTCCCTGGTACTCGTGTTCACCGTTCCAGACGCTTTACGAACACTCTCCCCACTTGGAGAGTCAGTGCCTTTAACCTCCTGTTTGGCACAGTTTGCAATTTCTGCGCAAGATGAACAGGAATAGGGAGAACCAATGAGAGACTAGCTGTAGGTGTCTGCACGGGCAAATGGAACGCTCATTTCCCACCAGGAAGAGGAATTAACGAAAGGCTCAGCGTCACCTGCCGGAACCAGATGAGGGCCTGAAGCAATCCTGCGGTTTTGCGGCCAGCTCACAAGAAAGCTAGTTGAAGAAAGGAGCTCAGGGGCACTGTAATTCACAAACCTGCAGAGTTATGAATGACAGCTATCGTCCAAAAATGTATTGAAGTAAGTCTTCGAAGAGGACTTGAAAGCGGCGCAGAATTTCAGGAAAACGAATTCAGGGTGTAGACTGGAATTGCACTTAAAACATAGGAAAAGAGGCAGAAGGTCGAGAGTGATGCACTTGGCCAAAAAGTGCGTATGCGTTTTTTCCTGAATTTATTCAGGAAAAAACGCATACGCCCTTTCTAGCCAACCAAGCAAGCGTGTAAAGGAAATATGAACTACAATGAAGTCTCTCTTCCCCCCGGTACAAAGGGCCATCTGAAAAAATTGTAAAATCCAGAAAGGCAGGACAGGTCATGGAGAACAGAGAGCCTTGTTATGCTGATGGGCGGGATTTAAATTGCCAAGAACCACTCTGGAAAGGTGTATGGTGTTTCCAGAAATACGTAGGAAACAAAGCATCACAGCCTATGGCACTTCCAATTATGGTCCTATAGCTTAGGGAAATTAAAATCAAAAACACACAGCCACCCCAATGTTTGCGACGGTTCTGTTTACAAGAACCTCGTCTACGGTACAAGTTAAATATCCGAGAAAGCAAAAAATAGATAAAGAAGTTGTGGTATGTACGTACAATGGAATATCACTCAGCAATGAGATCTACGTCATCAGGCCCGTAGCGGCATAATGAGTGGATTCAGGTATGACGATCCTACGAGACATAAGTCACACAGAAAAAGAAACATCATAAGAGATCACTAATACACGGAACATAAACTTGGCTACACATGAACTGAATTACAAAACAGAACAGGGTCTCAAATTTAGAAAACCAACTTATGCTTGCTTATGGGGAAAGGTGAGTTGGGGTGCTGCATCAAACCAGAGATTGAAATTAGCACAGATACCGTTCCATAAGCCAAATATATAATAGACAAACCTACTCCTTGCTCAACGATATGGACTCAACACCGCATATTCAACGCCTGGGAATATACCTGACAAGTAAGAATCTTAAGACCCATGGATTTATATGTCTCCATAAGGAAATCAAGCGTGTGTACAGCGGCCTAATCACAGCAGTGAAAATCCGATAAATCCCATTATCATAATAAATTTCACAAACAAAACACAATGACAGTGAAATAGAGAGCAATTCTTAAATAATTCATTCAGGCCTTGTGATGCAACCTGGATTTACCACATCTACACCCAGAGCTGGGTGAGTCATAAGGCCGGACACTTCGGGCTGATAGCATTGGTGAGGTTCGGTGAGCAAACGCAGACCCTTTGAAGTCATACTGCATGGTAGCCATTCCATGGTTCCCAAATCTCCAGGTTTAAGGGATTCTTCCGTCAGCTAAATCATGCATGGGAAACCCAGAGTATGGTCCACTGAGTGATTGCGAAACGTTTTCAAATGCATCTCAGGTTTCGACCCCTGGTACTCGGGTTCACCGTTCCAGACGCTTTACGAACACTCTCCCCACTTGGAGAGTCAGTGCCTTTAACCTCCTGTTTGGCACAGTTTGCAATTTCTGCGCAAGATGAACAGGAATAGGGAGAACCAATGAGAGACTAGCTGTAGGTGTCTGCACGGGAAAATGGAACGCTCATTTCCCACCAGGAAGAGGAATTAACCAAAGGCTCAGCGTCACCTGCCGGAACCAGATGAGGGCCTGAAGCAATCCTGCGGTTTTGCGGCCAGCTCACAAGAAAGCTAGTTGAAGAAAGGAGCTCAGGGGCACTGTAATTCACAAACCTGCAGAGTTATGAATGACAGCTATCGTCCAAAAATGTATTGAAGTAAGTCTTCGAAGAGGACTTGAAAGCGGCGCAGAATTTCAGGAAAACGAATTCAGGGTGTAGACTGGAATTGCACTTAAAACATAGGAAAAGAGGCAGAAGGTCGAGAGTGATGCACTTGGCCAAAAAGTGCGTATGCGTTTTTTCCTGAATTTATTCAGGAAAAAACGCATACGCCCTTTCTAGCCAACCAAGCAAGCGTGTAAAGGAAATATGAACTACAATGAAGTCTCTCTTCCCCCCGGTACAAAGGGCCATCTGAAAAAATTGTAAAATCCAGAAAGGCAGGACAGGTCATGGAGAACAGAGAGCCTTGTTATGCTGATGGGCGGGATTTAAATTGCCAAGAACCACTCTGGAAAAGTGTATGGTGTTTCCAGAAATACGTAGGAAACAAAGCATCACAGCCTATGGCACTTCCAATTATGGTCCTATAGCTTAGGGAAATTAAAATCAAAAACACACAGCCACCCCAAAGTTTGGGACGGCTCTCTTTATAAGAACCTCGTCTACGGTACAAGTTAAATATCCGAGAAAGCAAAAAATGGATAAAGAAGTTGTGGTACGTACGTACAATGGAATATCACTCAGCAATGAGATCTACGTCATCAGGCCCATAGTGGCATAATGAGTGGATTCAGGTACGACGATTCTATGAGAAATAAGTCACACAGAAAAAGAAACATCATAAGATATCACTAATAGACGGAACGTAAACTTGGCTACACATGTACTGAATTACAAAACAGAACAGTGTCTCAAATTTAGAAAACCAACTTATGCTTGCTTATGGGGAAAGGTGAGTTGGGGTGCTGCATCAAACCAGAGATTGAAATTAGCACAGATACCATTCCATAAGCCAAATATATAATAGACAAGACCTACTCCGTGCTCAACGAAATGGACTCAACACCCCATATTCAACCCCTGGGAATATACCTGACAAGTAAGAATCTTAAGACCCATGGATTTATATGTCTCCATAAGGAAATCAAGCGTGTGTACAGCGGCCTAAACGCAGCAGTGAAAATCCGATAAATCCCATTATCAAAATAAATTTCACAAACAAAACACAATGACAGTGAAATAGAGAGCAATTCTTAAATAATTCATTCAGGGCTTGTGATTCAACCTGGATTTACCACATCTACACCCAGAGCTGGGTGAGACATAAGGCTGGACACTTCGGGCTGATAGCATTGGTGAGGTTCGGTGAGCAAACGCAGACCCTTTGAAGTCATACTGCATGGTAGGCATTCCATGGGTCCCAACTCTCCAGGTTTAAGGGATTCTTCCTTCAGCTAATACATGCATGGGAAACCCAGAGTATGGTCCACTGTGTGATTGGGAAACGTTTTCAAATGCATCTCAGGTTTCGTCCCCGGGTACTCGGATTCACCATTCCAGACGCTTTACTCACACTCTCCCCACTTGGAGAGTCAGTGCCTTTAACCTCCTGTTTGGCACAGTTTGCAATTTCTGCGCAAGATGAACAGGAATAGGGAGAGCCAATGAGAGACTAGCTGTAGGTGTCTGCACGGGCAAATGGAATGCTCATTTCCCACCAGGAAGAGGAATTAACCAAAGGCTCAGCGTGCCCTGCCGGAACCAGATTAGGGCCTGAAGCAATCCTGCGGTTTTTCGGCCAGCTCACAAGAAAGCGAGTGGAAGAAAGGAGCTCGGGGCACTGTAATTCACAAACGTGCAGAATTATGAATGACAGCTATCGTCCAAAAATGTATTGAAGTAAGTCTTCGAAGAGGACTTGAAAGCGGGGCAGGATTTCAGGAAAACGATTTCAGGGGGTAGACTGGAATTGCACTTAAAGCATAGGAAAACAGGCAGAATGTCGACAATGATGCACATGGCCAAAAAGGGCGTATGCGTTTTTTCCTGAATATATTCAGGAAAAAACGCATACGCCCTTTTTGGCCAACCAAGCAAGCGTGTAAATGAAATCTGCCCTACAATGAAGTCTCACTGCCCCCCGGTCAAAAGGGCCATCTGAAAAATGTGTAAAATCCAGAAAGGCGGGACAGGTCATGGAGAACAGGGAGCCTTGTTATGCTGATGGCCGGGATTACAATTGCCAACAGCCACTCTGGAGAAGTGTATGGTGTTTCCTGAAACACGTAGGAAACAAAGGAACACAGCCTATGGCACTTCCACTTAGGGTCCTATAGCTTAGGGAAATTAAAATCAAAAACACACAGCCACCCCAAAGTTTGGGATGGCTCTGTTTACAAGAACCTCGTCTACGGTACAAGGTAAATATCCGAGAAAGCAAAAAATGGATAAAGAAGTTGTGGTACGTACGTACAATGGAATATCACTCAGCAATGAGATCTACGTCATCAGGCCCGTAGCGGCATAATGAGTGGATTCAGGTGCGACGATTCTACGAAAAATAAGTCACACAGAAAAAGAAACATCATAAGATATCACTAATACACGGAACATAAACTTGGCTACACATGAACTGAATTACAAAACAGAACAGTGTCTCAAATTTAGAAAACCAACTTATGCTTGCTTATTGGGAAAGGTGAGTTGGGGTGCTGCATCAAACCAGAGATTGAAATTAGCACAGATACCATTCCATAAGCCAAATATATAATAGACAAGACCTACTCCGTGCTCAACGAAATGGACTCAACACCCCATATTCAACGCCTGGGAATATACCTGACAAGTAAGAATCTTAAGACCCATGGATTTATATGTCTCCATAAGGAAATCAAGCGTGTGTATAGCGGCCTAAACGCGGCAGTGAAAATCCGATAAATCCCATTATCAAAATAAATTTCACAAACAAAACACAATGACAGTGAAATAGAGAGCAATTCTTAAATAATTCATTCAGGGCTTGTGATGCAACCTGGATTTACCACATCTACACCCAGAGCTGGGTGAAACATAAGGCTGGACACTTCGGGCTGATAGCATTGGTGAGGTTCGGTGAGCAAACGCAGACCCTTTGAAGTCATACTGCATGGTAGCCATTCCATGGGTCCCAACTCTCCAGGTTTAAGGGATTCTTCCTTCAGCTAATACATGCATGGGAAACCCAGAGTATGGTCCACTGTGTGATTGGGAAACGTTTTCAAATGCATCTCATGTTTCGTCCCCTGGTACTCGGATTCACCGTTCCAGACGCTTTACTAACACTCTCCCCACTTGGAGAGTCAGTGCCTTTAACCTCCTGTTTGGCACAGTTTGCAATTTCGGCACAAGATGAACAGGAATAGGGAGAGCCAATGAGAGACTAGCTGTAGGTGTCTGCACGGGCAAATGGAACGCTCATTTCCCACCAGGAAGAGGAATTAACCAAAGGCTCAGCGAGCCCTGCCGGAACCAGATTAGGGCCTGAAGCAATCCTGCGGTTTTGCGGCCAGCTCACAAGAAAGCGAGTTGAAGAAAGGAGCTCGGGGCAATGTAATTCACAAACCTGCAGAATTATGAATGACAGCTATCGTCCAAAAATGTATTGAAGTAAGTCTTCGAAGAGGACTTGAAAGCGGGGCAGGATTTCAGGAAAACGATTTCAGGGGGTAGACTGGAATTGCACTTAAAGCATAGGAAAAGAGGCAGAATGTCCACAATGATGCACTTGGCCAAAAAGTGCGTATGCGTTTTTTCCTGAATATATTCAGGAAAAAACGGATACGCCCTTTTTGGCCAACCAAGCAAGCGTGTAAAGGAAATCTGCCCTACAATGAAGTCTCACTGCCCCCTGGTCCAAACGGCCATCTGAAACAAGTGTAAAATCCACAAAGGCAGGACAGGTCATGGAGAACAGGGAGCCTTGTTATGCTGATGGGAGGGATGTAAATTGCCAATACCCACTCTGGAGAAATGTATGGTGTTTCCTGAAACACGTAGGAAACAAAGCAACACAGCCTATGGCACTTCCACTTAGGGTCCTATAGCTTAGGGAAATTAAATTTAAAAACACAGAGCCACCCCAAAGTTTAGGACGGCTCTGTTTACAAGGACCTCCTCTACGGTACAAGTTAAATATCCGAGAAAGCAAAAAATGGATAAAGAAGTTGTGGTACGTACGTACAATGGAATATCACTCAGCAATGAGATCTACGTCATCAGGCCCGTAGCGGCATAATGAGTGGATTCAGGTACGACGATTCTATGAGAAATAAGTCACACAGAAAAAGAAAGATCATAAGATATCACTAATACACGGAACATAAACTTGGCTACACATGAACTGAATTACAAAACAGAACAGTGTCTCAAATTTAGAAAACCAACTTATGCTTGCTTATGGGGAAAGGTGAGTTGGGGTGCTGCATCAAACCAGAGATTGATATTAGCACAGATACCATTCCATAAGCCAAATATATAATAGACAAGACCTACTCCGTGCTCAACGAAATGGACTCAACACCCCATATTCAACGCCTGGGAATATACCTGACAAGTAAGAATCTTAAGACCCATGGATTTATATGTCTCCATAAGGAAATCAAGCGTGTGTACAGCGGCCTAAACGCAGCAGTGAAAATCCGATAAATCCCATTATCAAAATAAATTTCACAAACAAAACACAATGACAGTGAAATAGAGAGCAATTCTTAAATAATTCATTCAGGGCTTGTGATGCAACCTGGATTTACCACATCTACACCCAGAGCTGGGTGAGACATAAGGCTGGACACTTCGGGCTGATAGCATTGGTGAGGTTCGGTGAGCAAACGCAGACCCTTTGAAGTCATACTGCATGGTAGCCATTCCATGGGTCCCAACTCTCCAGGTTTAAGGGATTCTTCCTTCAGCTAAAACATGCACGGGAAACCCAGAGTATGGTCCACCGTGTGATTGGGAAACGTTTTCAAATGCATCTCAGGTTTCGTCCCCTGGTACTCGGGTTCACCGTTCCAGACGGTTTACTAACACTCTCCCCACTTGGAGAGTCAGTGCCTTTAACCTCCTCTTTGGCACAGTTTGCAATTTCTGCGCAAGATGAACAGGAATAGGGAGAACCAATGAGAGACTAGATGTAGGTGTCTGCACGTGCAAATGCAACGCTCATTTCCCACCAGGAAGAGGGATTAACCAAAGGCTCAGCGTGCTCTGCCGGAACCAGATTAGGGCCTGAAGCAATCCTGCGGTTTTGCGGCCAGCTCACAAGAAAGCGAGTTGAAGAATGGAGCTCAGGGGCTCTGTAATTCACAAACCTGCAGAGTTATGAATGACAGCTATCGTCCAAAAATGTATTGAAGTAAGTCTTCGAAGAGGACTTGAAAGCGGGGCAGAATTTCAGGAAAACGATTTCAGGGGGTAGACTGGAATTGCACTTAAAGCATAGGAAAAGAGGCAGAATGTCGGAGGGATGCACTTGGCCAAAAAGTGCGTATGCCTTTTTTCCTGAATATATTCAGGAAAAAACGCATACGCCCTTTTTGGCCAACCAAGCAAGCGTGTAAAGAAATCTGAACTACAATGAAGTCTCACTGCCCCCTGGTCAAAAGGGCCATCTGAAAAATGTGTAAAATCCAGAAAGGCAGGACAGGTCATGGAGAACAGGGAGCCTTGTTATGCTGATGGGCGGGATGTTAATTGCCAACAGCCACTCTGGAGAAGTGTATGGTGTTTCCTGAAACACGTAGGAAACAAAGCAACACAGCCTATGGCACTTCCACTTAGGGTCCTGTAGCTTAGGGAAATTAAAATCAAAAACACACAACCACCACAAAGTTTGGGACGGCTCTGTTTACAAGAACCTCGTCTACGGTACAAGTTAAATATCCGAGAAAGCAAAAAATGGATAAAGAAGTTGTGGTACGTACGTACAATGGAATATCACTCAGCAATGAGATCTACGTCATCAGGCCCGTAGCGGCATAATGAGTGGATTCAGGTATGACGATCCTACGAGACATAAGTCACACAGAAAAAGAAACATCATAAGATATCACTAATACACGGAACGTAAACTTGGCTACACATGAACTGAATTACAAAACAGAACAGGGTCTCAAATTTAGAAAACCAACTTATGCTTGCTTATGGGGAAAGGTGAATTGGGGTGCTGCATAAAACCAGAGATTGAAATTAGCACATATACCCTTCCATAAGCCAAATATATAAGGACAAGACCTACACCGTGCTCAACGAAATGGACTCAACACCCCATATTCAACGCCTGGGAATATACCTGACAAGTAAGAATCTTAAGACCCATGGATTTATATGTCTCCATAAGGAAATCAAGCGTGTGTACAGCGGCCTAAACGCGGCAGTGAAAATCCGATAAATCCCATTATCAAAATAAATTTCACAAACAAAACACAATGACAGTGAAATAGAGAGCAATTCTTAAATAATTCATTCAGGGCTTGTGATGCAACCTGGATTTACCACATCTACACCCAGAGCTGGGTGAATCATAAGGCTGGACACTTCGGGCTGATAGCATTGGTGAGGTTCGGTGAGCAAACGCAGACCCTTTGAAGTCATACTGCATGGTAGCCATTCCATGGGTCCCAACTCTCCAGGTTTAAGGGATTCTTCCTTCAGCTAATACATGCATGGGAAACCCAGAGTATGGTCCACTGTGTGATTGGGAAACGTTTTCAAATGCATCTCAGGTTTCGTCCCCTGGTACTCGGATTCACCGTTCCAGACGCTTTACTAACACTCTCCCCACTTGGAGAGTCAGTGCCTTTAACCTCCTGTTTGGCACAGTTTGCAATTTCGGCACAAGATGAACAGGAATAGGGAGAGCCAATGAGAGACTAGCTGTAGGTGTCTGCACGGGCAAATGGAACGCTCATTTCCCACCAGGAAGAGGAATTAACCAAAGGCTCAGCGTGCCCTGCCGGAACCAGATTAGGGCCTGAAGCAATCCTGCGGTTTTGCGGCCAGCTCACAAGAAAGCGAGTTGAAGAAAGGAGCTCGGGGCAATGTAATTCACAAACCTGCAGAATTATGAATGACAGCTATCGTCCAAAAATGTATTGAAGTAAGTCTTCGAAGAGGACTTGAAAGCGGGGCAGAATTTCAGGAAAACGATTTCAGGGGGTAGACTGGAATTGCACTTAAAGCATAGGAAAAGAGGCAGAATGTCCACAATGATGCACTTGGCCAAAAAGTGCGTATGCGTTTTTTCCTGAATATATTCAGGAAAAAACGCATACGCCCTTTTTGGCCAACCAAGCAAGCGTGTAAAGGAAATCTGCCCTACAATGAAGTCTCACTGCCCCCTGGTCCAAACGGCCATCTGAAACAAGTGTAAAATCCACAAAGGCAGGACAGGTCATGGAGAACAGGGAGCCTTGTTATGCTGATGGGAGGGATGTAAATTGCCAATACCCACTCTGGAGAAATGTATGGTGTTTCCTGAAACACGTAGGAAACAAAGCAACACAGCCTATGGCACTTCCACTTAGGGTCCTATAGCTTAGGGAAATTAAATTTAAAAACACAGAGCCACCCCAAAGTTTAGGACGGCTCTGTTTACAAGGACCTCCTCTACGGTACAAGTTAAATATCCGAGAAAGCAAAAAATGGATAAAGAAGTTGTGGTACGTACGTACAATGGAATATCACTCAGCAATGAGATCTACGTCATCAGGCCCGTAGCGGCATAATGAGTGGATTCAGGTACGACGATCCTACGAGACATAAGTCACACAGAAAAAGAAACATCATAAGATATCACTAATACACGGAACATAAACTTGGCTACACATGAACTGAATTACAAAACAGAACAGGGTCTCAAATTTAGAAAACCAACTTATGCTTGCTTATGGGGAAAGGTGAGTTGGGGTGCTGCATCAAACCAGAGATTGATATTAGCACAGATACCATTCCATAAGCCAAATATATAATAGACAAGACCTACTCCGTGCTCAACGAAATGGACTCAACACCTCATATTCAACGCCGGGGAATATACCTGACAAGTAAGAATCTTAAGACCCATGGATTTATATGTCTTCATAAGGAAATCAAGCGTGTGTACAGGGGCCTAAACGCAGCAGTGAAAATCCGATAAATCCCATTATCAAAATAAATTTCACAAACAAACCACAATGACAGTGAAATAGAGAGCAATTCTTAAATAATTCATTCAGGGCTTGTGATGCAACCTGGATTTACCACATCTACACCCAGAGCTGGGTGAGACATAAGGCTGGACACTTCGGGCTGATAGCATTGGTGAGGTTCGGTGAGCAAACGCAGACCCTTTGAAGTCATACTGCATGGTAGCCTTTCCATGGGTCCCAACTCTCCAGGTTTAAGGGATTCTTCCTTCAGCTAAAACATGCATGGGAAACCCAGAGTATGGTCCACCGTGTGATTGGGAAACGTTTTCAAATGCATCTCAGGTTTCGTCCCCTGGTACTCGGGTTCATCATTCCAGACGCTTTACTAACACTCTCCCCACTTGGAGAGTCAGTGCCTTTAACCTCCTGTTTGGCACAGTTTGCAATTTCTGCGCAAGATGAACAGGAATAGGGAGAACCAATGAGAGACTAGCTGTAAGTGTCTGCACGGGCAAAAGGAACGCTCATTTTCCACCAGGAAAAGGTATTAAACAAAGGCTCAGCGTGCGCTGCCGGAACCAGATTAGGGCCTGAAGCAATCCTGCGGTTTTGCGGCCAGCTCACAAGAAAGCGAGTTGAAGAAAGGAGCTCAGGGGCACTGTACTTCACAAACCTCCAGAGTTATGAAATACAGCTATCGTCCAAAAATATATTGAAGTAAGTCTTCGAAGTGGACTTGAAAGTGGGGCAGAATTTCAGGAAAACAATTTCAGGGGGTAGACTGGAATTGCACTTAAAACATAGGAAAAGAGGCAGAATGTCGACAATGATGCACTTGGCCAAAAAGGGCGTATGCGTTTTTTCCTGAATATATTCAGGAAAAAACGCATACGCACTTTTTGGCCAACCAAGCAAGCATGTAAAGAAATCTGCACTACAATGAAATCTCACTGCCCCCCGGTCAAAAGGGCCATCTGAAACAAGTGTAAAATCCAGAAAGGCAGGACAGGTCATGGAGAACAGGGAGCCTTGTTATGCTGATGGGCGGGATGTAAATTGCCAACAGCCACTCTGGAGAAGTGTATGGTGTTTCTTGAAACACGTAGGAACAAAGCAACACAGCCTATGGCACTTCCACTTAGGGTCCTATAGCTTAGGGAAATTAAAATCAAAAACACACAGCCACCGCAAAGTTTGGGACGGCTCTGTTTACAAGAACCTCGTCTACGGTACAAGTTAAATATCCGAGAAAGCAAAAAATGGATAAAGAAGTTGTGGTACGTACGTACAATGGAATATCACTCAGCAATGAGATCTACGTTATCAGGCACATAGCGGCATAATGAGTGGATTCAGGTACGATGATTCTACGAGAAATAAGTCACACAGGAAAAGAAACATCATAAGATATCACTAATACACGGAATGTAAACTGGACTACACATGAACTGAATTACAAAACAGAACAGGGTCTCAAATTTAGAAAACCAACTTATGCTTGCTTATGGGGAAAGGTGAGTTGGGGTGCTGCATAAAACCAGAGATTGAAATTATCACAGATACCTTTCCATGAACCAAATATATAATAGACAAGACCTACTCCTTGCTCAACGAAATGGACTCAACACCCCATATTCAACGCCAGGAAATATACCTGACAAGTAAGAATCTTAAAACCCATGGATTTATATGTCTCCATAAGGAAATCAAGCGTGTGTACAGCGGCCTAAACGCAGCAGTGAAAATCCGATTAATCCCATTATCAAAATAAATTTCAAAAACAAAACACAATGCCAGTGAAATAGAGAGCAATTCTTAAATAATTCATTCAGGGCTTGTGATGCAACCTGGATTTACCACATCTACACCCAGAGCTGGGTGAGACATAAGGCTGGACACTTCACGCTGATAGCATTGATGAGGTTCGGTGAGCAAACGCAGACCATTTGAAGTCACACTGCATGGTACCCATTCCATGGGTCCCAACTCTCCAGGTTTAAGGGATTCTTCCTTCAGCTAAAACATGCATGGGAAACCCAGAGTATGGTCCACCGTGTGATTGGGAAACGTTTTCAAATGCATCTCAGTTTTCGAACCCTGGTACTCGGGTTCACCATTCCAGACGCTTTACTAACACTCTCCCCACTTGGAGAGTCAGTGCCTTTAAACTCCTGTTTGGCACAGTTTGCAATTTCTGCGCAAGATGAACATTAATAGGGAGAACCAATGAGAGACTAGCTGTAGGTGTCTGCACGGGCAAATGGAACGCTCATTTCCCACCAGGAAGAGGAATTAACCAAAGGCTCAGCATGCCCTGCCGGAAACAGATTAGGGCCTGAAGCAATCCTGCGGTTTTGCGGCCAGCTCACAAGAAAGCGAGTTGAAGAAAGAAGCTCAGGGGCACTGTAATTCACAAACCTGCAGAGTTATGAATGACAGCTATCATCCAAAAATGTACTGAAGTAAGTCTTCGAAGAGGACTTGAAAGCGGGGCAGAATTTCAGGAAAACGATTTCAGGGGGTAGACTGGAATTGCACTTAAAGCATAGGAAAAGAGGCAGAATGTCGACAATGATGTACTTGCCCAAAAAGGGCCTATGCGTTTTTTCCTGAATATATTCAGGAAAAAACGCATAGGCCCTTTTTGGCCAACCAAGCAAGCGTGTAAAGGAAATCTGCACTACAATGAAGTCTCACTGCCCCCCGGTCAAAAGGGCCATCTGAAAAAAGTGTAAAATCCAGAAAGGCAGAACAGGTCATGGAGAACAGGGAGACTTGTTATGCTGATGGGCGGGATGTAAATTGCAAACAGACACTCTGGAGAAGTGTATGGTGTTTCCTGAAACACATAGGAAACAAAGGAACACAGCCTATGGCACTTCCACTTATGGTCCTATAGCTTAGGGAAATTAAAATCAAAATCACACAGCCACCCCAATGTTTGGGATGGCTCTGTTTACAAGAACCTCCTCTACGGTACATGTTAAATATCCGAGAAGGCAAAAAATGGATAAAGAAGTTGTGGTACGCACGTACAATGGAATATAACTCAGCAATGAAATCTACGTCATCAGGCCCATAGCGGCAAAATGAGTGGATTCAGGTACGACAATTCTACGAGAAATAAGTCACACAGAAAAAGAAACATCATAAGATATCACTAATACACGGAATGTAAACTTGACTACACATGAACTGAATTACAAAACAGAACAGGGTCTCAAATTTAGAAAACCAACTTATGCTTGCTTATTGGGAAAGGTGAGTTGGGGTGCTGCATAAAACCAGAGATTAAAATTAGCACAGATACCGTTCCATAAGCCAAATATATAATAGACAAGACCTACTCCTTGCTCAACGAAATGTACTGGACACCCCATATTCAACACCTGGGAAGATACCTGACAAGTAAGAATCTTAAAACCCATGGATTGTTTTTCTCCATAAGGAAATCAAGCGTGTGTACAGCAGCCTAAACGCAGCAGTGAAAATCTGATAAATCCCATTATCAAAATAAATTTCAAAAACAAAACACAATGACAGTGAAATAGAGAGCAATTCTTAACTAATTCATTCAGGGCTTGTGATGCAACCTGGATTTACCACATCTACACCCAGAGCTGGGTGAGACATAAGGCTGGACACTTTGGGCTGATAGCATTGGTGTGGTTCGTTGAGCAAACGCAGACCCTATGAAGTCATACTGCATGGTACCCATTCCATGGGTCCCAACTCTCCAGGTTTATGGGATTCTTCCTTCAGCTAAAACGTGCATGGGAAACCCAGAGTATGGTCCACCATGTGATTGGGAAACGTTTTCAAATGCATCTCAGTTTTCGAACCCTGGTACTCGGGTTCACCATTCCAGACACTTTACTAACACTCTCCCCACTTGGAGAATCAGTGCCTTTAACCTCCTGTTTGGCACAGTCTGCAATTTCTGCGCAAGATGAAAAGGAATAGGGAGAACCAATGAGAGACTAGCTGTAGGTGTCTGCACGGGCAAATGGAACGCTCATTTCCCACCAGGAAGAGGAATTAACCAAAGGCTCAGCGTGCCCTGCCGGAAACAGATTAGGGCCTGAAGCAATCCTGCGGTTTTGCGGCCAGCTCACAAGAAAGCGAGTTGAAGAAATGAGTTCAGGGGCACTCTAATTCACAAACCTGCAGAGTTATGAATGACAGCTATCGTCCAAAAATGTATTGAAGTAAGTCTTCGAAGAGGACTTGAAAGCGGGGCAGAATATCAGGAAAAAGATTTCAGGGGGTAGACTGGAATTGCACTTAAAGCATAGGAAAAGAGGCAGAATGTCGACAATGATGCACTTGGCCAAAAATGGCGTATGCGTTTTTTCCTGAATATATTCAGGAAAAAACGCATACGCCCTTTTTGACCAAACAAGCAAGCGTGTAAAGGAAATCTGCACTACAATGAAGTCTCACTGCCCCCGGTCAAAAGGGCCATCTGAAAAAAGTGTAAAATCCAGAAAGGCAGGACAGGTCATGGAGAACAGGGAGCCTTGTTATGCTGATGGGCGGGATGTAAATTGCCAACAGCCATTCTGGAAAAGTGTATGGTGTTTCCTGAAATACGTAGGAAACAAAGCAACACAGCCTATGGCACTTCCAGTTATGGTCCTATAGCTTCGGGAAATTAAAATCAAAATCACACAGCCACCCCAATGTTTGGGATGGCTCTGTTTACAAGAACCTCGTCTACGGTACAAGTTAAATATCCGAGTAATCAAAAAATGGATAAAGAAATTGTGGTACGCACGTACAATGGAATATAACTCAGCAATGAAATCTACGTCATCAGGCCCGTAGCGGCATAATGAGTGGATTCAGTTACGATGATTCTCCGAGAAATAAGTCACACAGGAAAAGAAACATCATAAGATATCTCTAATACACGGAATATAAACTTGACTACACATGAACTGAAATACAAAACAGAACTGGGTCTCAAATTTAGAAAACCAACTTATGCTTGCTTATTGGGAAAGGTGAGTTGGGGTGCTGCATAAAACCAGAGATTGAAATTAGCACAGATACCTTTCCATAAGCCAAATATATAATAGACAAGACCTACTCCTTGCTCAACTAAATGGACTCAACACCCCATATTCAACGCCTGGGAATATACCTGACAAGTAAGAATCTTAAAACCCATGGATTGTTTGTCTCCATAAGGTAATCAAGCGTGTGTACAGCAGCCTAAACGCAGCAGTGAAAATCCGATAAATCCCATTATCAAAATAAATTTCAAAAACAAAACACCATGACAGTGAAATAGAGAGCAATTCTTAAATAATTCATTCAGGGCTTGTGATGCAACCTGGATTTACCACATCTACACCCAGAGCTGGGTGAGACATAAGGCTGGACACTTTGGGCTGATAGCATTGGTGTGGTTCGTTGAGCAAACGCAGACCGTATGAAGTCATACTGCATGGTACCCATTCCATGGGTCCCAACTCTCCAGGTTTAAGGGATTCTTCCTTCAGCTAAAACATGCATGGGAAACCCAGAGTATGGTCCACCGTGTGATTGGGAAACGTTTTCAAATGCATCTCAGTTTTCGAACCCTGGTATTCGGGTTCACCATTCTAGACGCTTAACTAACACTCTCCCCACTTGGAGAGTCAGTGCCATTAAAGTCCTCTTTGGCACAGTTTGCAATTTTGCGCAAGATGAACAGGAATAGGGAGAACCAATGAGAGACTAGCCGTAGGTGTCTGCACGGGCAAATGGAACGCTCATTTCCCACCAGGAAGAGGAATTAGCCAAAGGCTCAGCGTGTCCTGTCGGAAACAGATTAGGGCCATAAGAAATCCTGCGGTTTTGCGGCCAGCTCATAAGAAAGCGAGTTGAAGAAAGGAGCTCAGGGGCACTGTAATTCACTAAACTGCAGAGTTATGAATGACAGCTATCGTTCAAAAATGTATTGATGAAATTCTTCGAGGAGGACTTGAAAGCGGGGCAGAATTTCAGGAAAACGATTTCAGGGGGTAGATTGGAATTGCACTTAAAGCATAGGAAAAGAGGCAGAATGTCGACAATGATGCACTTGGCCAAAAAGGGCGTATGCGTTTTTTCCTGAATATATTCAGGAAAAAACGCATACGCACTTTTTGGCCAACCAAGCAAGCGTATAAAGGAAATCTGCACTACAATGAAGTCTCACTGCCCCCCGGTCAAAAGGGCCATCTGAAACAAGTGTAAAATCCAGAAAGGCAGGACAGGTCATGGAGAACAGGGAGCCTTGTTATGCTGATGGGTGGGATATAAATTGCCAACAGCCACTCTGGAGAAGTGTATGGTGTTTCCTGAAACACGTAGGAAACAAAGCAACACAGCCTATGGCACTTCCACTTATGGTCCTATAGCTTAGGGATATTAAAATCAAAATCACACAGCCACCGCAATGTTTGCGATGGCTCTGTTTACAAGAACCTCGTCTACGGTAAAAGTTAAATATCTGAGAAAGCAAAAAATGGATTAAGAAGTTGTGGTACGCACGTACAATGGACTATCACTCAGCAATGAAATCTACGTCATCAGGCCTGTAGCGGCATAATGAGTGGATTCACGTACGATGATTCTACGAGAAATAAGTCACACAGAAAAAGAAACATCATAAGATATCACTAATACACGGAATGTAAACTTGACTACACATGTACTGAATTACAAAGCAGAACAGGGTCTCAAATTTAGAAAACCAACTTATGCTTGCTTATGTGGAAAGGTGAGTTTGGGTGCTACATAAAACCAGAGATTGAAATTAGCACAGATACCTTTCCATTAGTCAAATATATAACAGACAAGACCTACTCCTTGCTCAACGAAATGGACTCAACACCCCATATTCAACGCCTGGGAATATACCTGACAAGTAAGAATCTTAAAACCCATGGATTTATATGTCTCCATAAGGAAATCAAGCGTGTGTACAGCGGCCTAAACGCAGCAGTGAAAATCCGATAAATCCAATTATCAAAATAAATTTCGAAAACAAAACACAATGACAGTGAAATAGAGAGCAATTTTTAAAAAATTCATTCAGGGCTTGTGATGCAACCTGGATTTAACACATATACACCCAGAGCTGGGTGAGACATAAGGCTGGACACTTCGGGCTGATAGCATTGGTGAGGTTCGGTGAGCAAACGCAGACCCTTTGAAGTCATACTGCATGGTACCCATTCCATGGGTCCCAACTCTCCAGGTTTATGGGATTCTTCCTTCAGCTAAAACATGCATGGGAAACCCAGAGTATGGTCCACCATGTGATTGGGAAACGTTTTCAAATGCATCTCAGTTTTCGAACCCTGGTACTCGGGTTCACCATTCCAGACACTTTACTAACACTCTCCCCACTTGGAGAGTCAGTGCCTTTAACCTCCTGTTTGGCACAGTCTGCAATTTCTGCGCAAGATGAAAAGGAATAGGGAGAACCAATGAGAGACTAGCTGTAGGTGTCTGCACGGGCAAATGGAACGCTCATTTCCCACCAGGAAGAGGAATTAACCAAAGGCTCAGCGTGCCCTGCCGGAAAGAGATTAGGGCCTGAAGCAATCCTGCGGTTTTGCGGCCAGCTCACAAGAAAGCGAGTTGAAGAAAGGAGCTCAGGGGCACTGTAATTCACAAACCTGCAGAGTTACGAATGACAGCTATCGTCCAAAAATGTATTGAAGTAAGTCTTCGAAGAGGACTTGAAAGTGGGGCAGAATTTCAGGAAAACGATTTCGGGGGTAGACAGGAATTGCAATTAACGCATAGGAAAAGAGGCAGCATGTCGAGAAGGATGCACTTGGCCAAAAAGGGCGTATGTGTTTTATCCTGAATATATTCAGAAAAAAACGCATACGCCCTTTTTGGCCAACCAAGCAAGCGTGTAAAGGAAATCTGCACTACAATGTAGTCTCACTGCCCCCCGGTCAAAAGGGCCATCTGAAAAAAGTGTAAAATCCAGAAAGGCAGGACAGGTCATGGAGAACAGGGAGCCTTGTTATGCTGATGGGCGGGATGTAAATTGCCAACAGCCACTCTGGAGAAGTGTATGGTGTTTCCTGAAACACGTAGGAAACAAAGCAACATAGCCTATGTCACTTCCACTTATGGTCCTATAGCTTAGGGAAATTAAAATCAAAAACACACAGCCACCCCAAAGTTTGGGACGGCTCTGTTTACAAGAACCTCGTCTACGGTACAAGTTAAATATCCGAGAAAGCAAAAAATGGATAAAGAAGTTGTGGTACGCACGTACAATGGAATATCACTCAGCAATGAAATCTACGTCATCAGGCCCATAGCGGCATAATGAGTGTATTCAGGTACGATAATTCTACGAGAAATAAGTCACACAGAAAAAGAAATATCATAAGATATGACTAATACACGGAATATAAACTTGACTACACATGAACTGAATTACAAAACAGAACAGGGTCTCAAATTTAGAAAACCAACTTATGCTTGCTTATGGGGAAAGGTGAGTTGGGGTGCTGCATAAAACCAGAGATTAAAATTATCACAGATACCTTTCCATAAACCAAATATATAATAGACAAGACCTACTCCTTGCTCAACGAAATGTACTCAACACCCCATATTCAACGCCAGGAAATATACCTGACAAGTAAGAATCTTAAAACCCATGGATTTATATGTCTCCATAAGGAAATCAAGCGTGTGTACAGCGGCCTAAACGCAGCAGTGAAAATCCGATAAATCCCATTATCAAAATAAATTTCAAAAACAAAACACAATGCCAGTGAAATAGAGAGCAATTCTTAAATAATTCATTCAGGGCTTGTGATGCAACCTGGATTTACCACATCTACACCCAGAGCTGGGTGAGACATAAGGCTGGACACTTCACGCTGATAGCATTGATGAGGTTCGGTGAGCAAACGCAGACCATTTGAAGTCACACTGCATGGTACCCATTCCATGGGTCCCAACTCTCCAGGTTTAAGGGATTCTTCCTTCAGCTAAAACATGCATGGGAAACCCAGAGTATGGTCCACCGTGTGATTGGGAAACGTTTTCAAATGCATCTCAGTTTTCGAACCCTGGTACTCGGGTTCACCATTCCAGACGCTTTACTAACACTCTCCCCACTTGGAGAGTCAGTGCCTTTAAACTCCTGTTTGGCACAGTTTGCAATTTCTGCGCAAGATGAACAGGAATAGGGAGAACCAATGAGAGACTAGCTGTAGGTGTCTGCACGGGCAAATGGAACGCTCATTTCCCACCAGGAAGAGGAATTAACCAAAGGCTCAGCATGCCCTGCCGGAAACAGATTAGGGCCTGAAGCAATCCTGCGGTTTTGCGGCCAGCTCACAAGAAAGCGAGTTGAAGAAAGAAGCTCAGGGGCACTGTAATTCACAAACCTGCAGAGTTACGAATGACAGCTATCGTCCAAAAATGTACTGAAGTAAGTCTTCGAAGAGGACTTGAAAGCGGGGCAGAATTTCAGGAAAACGATTTCAGGGGGTAGACAGGAATTGCACTTAAAGCATAGGAAAAGAGGCAGCATGTCGACAATGATGTACTTGGCCAAAAAGGGCGTATGCGTTTTTTCCTGAATATATTCAGGAAAAAACGCATACGCCCTTTTTGGCCAACCAAGCAAGCGTGTAAAGGAAATCTGCACTACAATGAAGTCTCACTGCCCCCCGGTCAAAAGGGCCATCTGAAAAAAGTGTAAAATCCAGAAAGGCAGGACAGGTCATGGAGAACAGGGAGCCTTGTTATGCTGATGGGCGGGATGTAAATTGCCAACAGCCACTCTGGAGAAGTGTATGGTGTTTCCTGAAACACGTAGGAAACAAAGCAACATAGCCTATGTCACTTCCACTTATGGTCCTATAGCTTAGGGAAATTAAAATCAAAATCACACAGCCACCCCAATGTTTGGGATGGCTCTGTTTACAAGAACCTCCTCTACGGTACATGTTAAATATCCGAGAAGGCAAAAAATGGATAAAGAAGTTGTGGTACGCACGTACAATGGAATATAACTCAGCAATGAAATCTACGTCATCAGGCCCATAGCGGCAAAATGAGTGGATTCAGGTACGACAATTCTACGAGAAATAAGTCACACAGAAAAAGAAACATCATAAGATATCACTAATACACGGAATGTAAACTTGACTACACATGAACTGAATTACAAAACAGAACAGGGTCTCAAATTTAGAAAACCAACTTATGCTTGCTTATGGGGAAAGGTGAGTTGGGGTGCTGCATAAAACCAGAGATTAAAATTAGCACAGATACCGTTCCATAAGCCAAATATATAATAGACAAGACCTACTCCTTGCTCAACGAAATGTACTGGACACCCCATATTCAACACCTGGGAAGATACCTGACAAGTAAGAATCTTAAAACCCATGGATTGTTTTTCTCCATAAGGAAATCAAGCGTGTGTACAGCAGCCTAAACGCAGCAGTGAAAATCTGATAAATCCCATTATCAAAATAAATTTCAAAAACAAAACACAATGACAGTGAAATAGAGAGCAATTCTTAACTAATTCATTCAGGGCTTGTGATGCAACCTGGATTTACCACATCTACACCCAGAGCTGGGTGAGACATAAGGCTGGACACTTTGGGCTGATAGCATTGGTGTGGTTCGTTGAGCAAACGCAGACCCTATGAAGTCATACTGCATGGTACCCATTCCATGGGTCCCAACTCTCCAGGTTTATGGGATTCTTCCTTCAGCTAAAACATGCATGGGAAACCCAGAGTATGGTCCACCATGTGATTGGGAAACGTTTTCAAATGCATCTCAGTTTTCGAACCCTGGTACTCGGGTTCACCATTCCAGACACTTTACTAACACTCTCCCCACTTGGAGAATCAGTGCCTTTAACCTCCTGTTTGGCACAGTCTGCAATTTCTGCGCAAGATGAAAAGGAATAGGGAGAACCAATGAGAGACTAGCTGTAGGTGTCTGCACGGGCAAATGGAACGCTCATTTCCCACCAGGAAGAGGAATTAACCAAAGGCTCAGCGTGCCCTGCCGGAAACAGATTAGGGCCTGAAGCAATCCTGCGGTTTTGCGGCCAGCTCACAAGAAAGCGAGTTGAAGAAATGAGTTCAGGGGCACTCTAATTCACAAACCTGCAGAGTTATGAATGACAGCTATCGTCCAAAAATGTATTGAAGTAAGTCTTCGAAGAGGACTTGAAAGCGGGGCAGAATATCAGGAAAAAGATTTCAGGGGGTAGACTGGAATTGCACTTAAAGCATAGGAAAAGAGGCAGAATGTCGACAATGATGCACTTGGCCAAAAAGGGCGTATGCGTTTTTTCCTGAATATATTCAGGAAAAAACGCATACGCCCTTTTTGACCAAACAAGCAAGCGTGTAAAGGAAATCTGCACTACAATGAAGTCTCACTGCCCCCGGTCAAAAGGGCCATCTGAAAAAAGTGTAAAATCCAGAAAGGCAGGACAGGTCATGGAGAACAGGGAGCCTTGTTATGCTGATGGGCGGGATGTAAATTGCCAACAGCCATTCTGGAAAAGTGTATGGTGTTTCCTGAAATACGTAGGAAACAAAGCAACACAGCCTATGGCACTTCCAGTTATGGTCCTATAGCTTCGGGAAATTAAAATCAAAATCACACAGCCACCCCAATGTTTGGGATGGCTCTGTTTACAAGAACCTCGTCTACGGTACAAGTTAAATATCCGAGTAATCAAAAAATGGATAAAGAAATTGTGGTACGCACGTACAATGGAATATAACTCAGCAATGAAATCTACGTCATCAGGCCCGTAGCGGCATAATGAGTGGATTCAGTTACGATGATTCTCCGAGAAATAAGTCACACAGGAAAAGAAACATCATAAGATATCTCTAATACACGGAATATAAACTTGACTACACATGAACTGAAATACAAAACAGAACTGGGTCTCAAATTTAGAAAACCAACTTATGCTTGCTTATTGGGAAAGGTGAGTTGGGGTGCTGCATAAAACCAGAGATTGAAATTAGCACAGATACCTTTCCATAAGCCAAATATATAATAGACAAGACCTACTCCTTGCTCAACTAAATGGACTCAACACCCCATATTCAACGCCTGGGAATATACCTGACAAGTAAGAATCTTAAAACCCATGGATTGTTTGTCTCCATAAGGTAATCAAGCGTGTGTACAGCAGCCTAAACGCAGCAGTGAAAATCCGATAAATCCCATTATCAAAATAAATTTCAAAAACAAAACACCATGACAGTGAAATAGAGAGCAATTCTTAAATAATTCATTCAGGGCTTGTGATGCAACCTGGATTTACCACATCTACACCCAGAGCTGGGTGAGACATAAGGCTGGACACTTTGGGCTGATAGCATTGGTGTGGTTCGTTGAGCAAACGCAGACCGTATGAAGTCATACTGCATGGTACCCATTCCATGGGTCCCAACTCTCCAGGTTTAAGGGATTCTTCCTTCAGCTAAAACATGCATGGGAAACCCAGAGTATGGTCCACCGTGTGATTGGGAAACGTTTTCAAATGCATCTCAGTTTTCGAACCCTGGTATTCGGGTTCACCATTCTAGACGCTTAACTAACACTCTCCCCACTTGGAGAGTCAGTGCCATTAAAGTCCTCTTTGGCACAGTTTGCAATTTTGCGCAAGATGAACAGGAATAGGGAGAACCAATGAGAGACTAGCCGTAGGTGTCTGCACGGGCAAATGGAACGCTCATTTCCCACCAGGAAGAGGAATTAGCCAAAGGCTCAGCGTGTCCTGTCGGAAACAGATTAGGGCCATAAGAAATCCTGCGGTTTTGCGGCCAGCTCATAAGAAAGCGAGTTGAAGAAAGGAGCTCAGGGGCACTGTAATTCACAAAACTGCAGAGTTATGAATGACAGCTATCGTTCAAAAATGTATTGATGAAATTCTTCGAGGAGGACTTGAAAGCGGGGCAGAATTTCAGGAAAACGATTTCAGGGGGTAGATTGGAATTGCACTTAAAGCATAGGAAAAGAGGCAGAATGTCGACAATGATGCACTTGGCCAAAAAGGGCGTATGCGTTTTTTCCTGAATATATTCAGGAAAAAACGCATACGCCCTTTTTGGCCAACCAAGCAAGCGTATAAAGGAAATCTGCACTACAATGAAGTCTCACTGCCCCCCGGTCAAAAGGGCCATCTGAAACAAGTGTAAAATCCAGAAAGGCAGGACAGGTCATGGAGAACAGGGAGCCTTGTTATGCTGATGGGTGGGATATAAATTGCCAACAGCCACTCTGGAGAAGTGTATGGTGTTTCCTGAAACACGTAGGAAACAAAGCAACACAGCCTATGGCACTTCCACTTATGGTCCTATAGCTTAGGGATATTAAAATCAAAATCACACAGCCACCGCAATGTTTGCGATGGCTCTGTTTACAAGAACCTCGTCTACGGTAAAAGTTAAATATCTGAGAAAGCAAAAAATGGATTAAGAAGTTGTGGTACGCACGTACAATGGACTATCACTCAGCAATGAAATCTACGTCATCAGGCCTGTAGCGGCATAATGAGTGGATTCACGTACGATGATTCTACGAGAAATAAGTCACACAGAAAAAGAAACATCATAAGATATCACTAATACACGGAATGTAAACTTGACTACACATGTACTGAATTACAAAGCAGAACAGGGTCTCAAATTTAGAAAACCAACTTATGCTTGCTTATGTGGAAAGGTGAGTTTGGGTGCTACATAAAACCAGAGATTGAAATTAGCACAGATACCTTTCCATTAGTCAAATATATAACAGACAAGACCTACTCCTTGCTCAACGAAATGGACTCAACACCCCATATTCAACGCCTGGGAATATACCTGACAAGTAAGAATCTTAAAACCCATGGATTTATATGTCTCCATAAGGAAATCAAGCGTGTGTACAGCGGCCTAAACGCAGCAGTGAAAATCCGATAAATCCAATTATCAAAATAAATTTCAAAAACAAAACACAATGACAGTGAAATAGAGAGCAATTTTTAAAAAATTCATTCAGGGCTTGTGATGCAACCTGGATTTAACACATATACACCCAGAGCTGGGTGAGACATAAGGCTGGACACTTCGGGCTGATAGCATTGGTGAGGTTCGGTGAGCAAACGCAGACCCTTTGAAGTCATACTGCATGGTACCCATTCCATGGGTCCCAACTCTCCAGGTTTATGGGATTCTTCCTTCAGCTAAAACATGCATGGGAAACCCAGAGTATGGTCCACCATGTGATTGGGAAACGTTTTCAAATGCATCTCAGTTTTCGAACCCTGGTACTCGGGTTCACCATTCCAGACACTTTACTAACACTCTCCCCACTTGGAGAGTCAGTGCCTTTAACCTCCTGTTTGGCACAGTCTGCAATTTCTGCGCAAGATGAAAAGGAATAGGGAGAACCAATGAGAGACTAGCTGTAGGTGTCTGCACGGGCAAATGGAACGCTCATTTCCCACCAGGAAGAGGAATTAACCAAAGGCTCAGCGTGCCCTGCCGGAAACAGATTAGGGCCTGAAGCAATCCTGCGGTTTTGCGGCCAGCTCACAAGAAAGCGAGTTGAAGAAATGAGTTCAGGGGCACTCTAATTCACAAACCTGCAGAGTTATGAATGACAGCTATCGTCCAAAAATGTATTGAAGTAAGTCTTCGAAGAGGACTTGAAAGCGGGGCAGAATATCAGGAAAAAGATTTCAGGGGGTAGACTGGAATTGCACTTAAAGCATAGGAAAAGAGGCAGAATGTCGACAATGATGCACTTGGCCAAAAATGGCGTATGCGTTTTTTCCTGAATATATTCAGGAAAAAACGCATACGCCCTTTTTGACCAAACAAGCAAGCGTGTAAAGGAAATCTGCACTACAATGAAGTCTCACTGCCCCCGGTCAAAAGGGCCATCTGAAAAAAGTGTAAAATCCAGAAAGGCAGGACAGGTCATGGAGAACAGGGAGCCTTGTTATGCTGATGGGCGGGATGTAAATTGCCAACAGCCATTCTGGAAAAGTGTATGGTGTTTCCTGAAATACGTAGGAAACAAAGCAACACAGCCTATGGCACTTCCAGTTATGGTCCTATAGCTTAGGGAAATTAAAATCAAAATCACACAGCCACCCCAATGTTTGGGATGGCTCTGTTTACAAGAACCTCGTCTACGGTACAAGTTAAATATCCGAGTAATCAAAAAATGGATAAAGAAATTGTGGTACGCACGTACAATGGAATATAACTCAGCAATGAAATCTACGTCATCAGGCCCGTAGCGGCATAATGAGTGGATTCAGTTACGATGATTCTCCGAGAAATAAGTCACACAGGAAAAGAAACATCATAAGATATCTCTAATACACGGAATATAAACTTGACTACACATGAACTGAAATACAAAACAGAACTGGGTCTCAAATTTAGAAAACCAACTTATGCTTGCTTATTGGGAAAGGTGAGTTGGGGTGCTGCATAAAACCAGAGATTGAAATTAGCACAGATACCTTTCCATAAGCCAAATATATAATAGACAAGACCTACTCCTTGCTCAACTAAATGGACTCAACACCCCATATTCAACGCCT
Organism: Delphinapterus leucas; assembly: GCF_059928025.1. Classification (NCBI taxonomy): domain Eukaryota; kingdom Metazoa; phylum Chordata; class Mammalia; order Artiodactyla; family Monodontidae; genus Delphinapterus; species Delphinapterus leucas. The sequence continues at coordinate 5,440,929 of NW_028322232.1, read as the reverse complement.
GGGAATATACCTGACAAGTAAGAATCTTAAAACCCATGGATTGTTTGTCTCCATAAGGTAATCAAGCGTGTGTACAGCAGCCTAAACGCAGCAGTGAAAATCCGATAAATCCCATTATCAAAATAAATTTCAAAAACAAAACACCATGACAGTGAAATAGAGAGCAATTCTTAAATAATTCATTCAGGGCTTGTGATGCAACCTGGATTTACCACATCTACACCCAGAGCTGGGTGAGACATAAGGCTGGACACTTTGGGCTGATAGCATTGGTGTGGTTCGTTGAGCAAACGCAGACCGTATGAAGTCATACTGCATGGTACCCATTCCATGGGTCCCAACTCTCCAGGTTTAAGGGATTCTTCCTTCAGCTAAAACATGCATGGGAAACCCAGAGTATGGTCCACCGTGTGATTGGGAAACGTTTTCAAATGCATCTCAGTTTTCGAACCCTGGTATTCGGGTTCACCATTCTAGACGCTTAACTAACACTCTCCCCACTTGGAGAGTCAGTGCCATTAAAGTCCTCTTTGGCACAGTTTGCAATTTTGCGCAAGATGAACAGGAATAGGGAGAACCAATGAGAGACTAGCCGTAGGTGTCTGCACGGGCAAATGGAACGCTCATTTCCCACCAGGAAGAGGAATTAGCCAAAGGCTCAGCGTGTCCTGTCGGAAACAGATTAGGGCCATAAGAAATCCTGCGGTTTTGCGGCCAGCTCATAAGAAAGCGAGTTGAAGAAAGGAGCTCAGGGGCACTGTAATTCACAAAACTGCAGAGTTATGAATGACAGCTATCATTCAAAAATGTATTGATGAAATTCTTCGAGGAGGACTTGAAAGCGGGGCAGAATTTCAGGAAAACGATTTCAGGGGGTAGATTGGAATTGCACTTAAAGCATAGGAAAAGAGGCAGAATGTCGACAATGATGCACTTGGCCAAAAAGGGCGTATGCGTTTTTTCCTGAATATATTCAGGAAAAAACGCATACGCCCTTTTTGGCCAACCAAGCAAGCGTATAAAGGAAATCTGCACTACAATGAAGTCTCACTGCCCCCCGGTCAAAAGGGCCATCTGAAACAAGTGTAAAATCCAGAAAGGCAGGACAGGTCATGGAGAACAGGGAGCCTTGTTATGCTGATGGGTGGGATATAAATTGCCAACAGCCACTCTGGAGAAGTGTATGGTGTTTCCTGAAACACGTAGGAAACAAAGCAACACAGCCTATGGCACTTCCACTTATGGTCCTATAGCTTAGGGATATTAAAATCAAAATCACACAGCCACCGCAATGTTTGCGATGGCTCTGTTTACAAGAACCTCGTCTACGGTAAAAGTTAAATATCTGAGAAAGCAAAAAATGGATTAAGAAGTTGTGGTACGCACGTACAATGGACTATCACTCAGCAATGAAATCTACGTCATCAGGCCTGTAGCGGCATAATGAGTGGATTCACGTACGATGATTCTACGAGAAATAAGTCACACAGAAAAAGAAACATCATAAGATATCACTAATACACGGAATGTAAACTTGACTACACATGTACTGAATTACAAAGCAGAACAGGGTCTCAAATTTAGAAAACCAACTTATGCTTGCTTATGTGGAAAGGTGAGTTTGGGTGCTACATAAAACCAGAGATTGAAATTAGCACAGATACCTTTCCATTAGTCAAATATATAACAGACAAGACCTACTCCTTGCTCAACGAAATGGACTCAACACCCCATATTCAACGCCTGGGAATATACCTGACAAGTAAGAATCTTAAAACCCATGGATTTATATGTCTCCATAAGGAAATCAAGCGTGTGTACAGCGGCCTAAACGCAGCAGTGAAAATCCGATAAATCCAATTATCAAAATAAATTTCAAAAACAAAACACAATGACAGTGAAATAGAGAGCAATTTTTAAAAAATTCATTCAGGGCTTGTGATGCAACCTGGATTTAACACATATACACCCAGAGCTGGGTGAGACATAAGGCTGGACACTTAGGGCTGATAGCATTGGTGAGGTTCGGTGAGCAAACGCAGACCCTTTGAAGTCATACTGCATGGTACCCATTCCATGGGTCCCAACTCTCCAGGTTTATGGGATTCTTCCTTCAGCTAAAACATGCATGGGAAACCCAGAGTATGGTCCACCATGTGATTGGGAAACGTTTTCAAATGCATCTCAGTTTTCGAACCCTGGTACTCGGGTTCACCATTCCAGACACTTTACTAATACTCTCCCCACTTGGAGAGTCAGTGCCTTTAACCTCCTGTTTGGCACAGTCTGCAATTTCTGCGCAAGATGAAAAGGAATAGGGAGAACCAATGAGAGACTAGCTGTAGGTGTCTGCACGGGCAAATGGAACGCTCATTTCCCACCAGGAAGAGGAATTAACCAAAGGCTCAGCGTGCCCTGCCGGAAACAGATTAGGGCCTGAAGCAATCCTGCGGTTTTGCGGCCAGCTCACAAGAAAGCGAGTTGAAGAAATGAGTTCAGGGGCACTCTAATTCACAAACCTGCAGAGTTATGAATGACAGCTATCGTCCAAAAATGTATTGAAGTAAGTCTTCGAAGAGGACTTGAAAGCGGGGCAGAATATCAGGAAAAAGATTTCAGGGGGTAGACTGGAATTGCACTTAAAGCATAGGAAAAGAGGCAGCATGTCGAGAAGGATGCACTTGCCCAAAAAGGGCGTATGTGTTTTATCCTGAATATATTCAGAAAAAAACGCATACGCCCTTTTTGGCCAACCAAGCAAGCGTGTAAAGGTAATCTGCACTACAATGTAGTCTCACTGCCCCCCGGTCAAAAGGGCCATCTGAAAAAAGTGTAAAATCCAGAAAGGCAGGACAGGTCATGGAGAACAGGGAGCCTTGTTATGCTGATGGGCGGGATGTAAATTGCCAACAGCCACTCTGGAGAAGTGTATGGTGTTTCCTGAAACACGTAGGAAACAAAGCAACATAGCCTATGTCACTTCCACTTATGGTCCTATAGCTTAGGGAAATTAAAATCAAAAACACACAGCCACCCCAAAGTTTGGGACGGCTCTGTTTACAAGAACCTCGTCTACGGTACAAGTTAAATATCCGAGAAAGCAAAAAATGGATAAAGAAGTTGTGGTACGCACGTACAATGGAATATCACTCAGCAATGAAATCTACGTCATCAGGCCCATAGCGGCATAATGAGTGTATTCAGGTACGATGATTCTACGAGAAATAAGTCACACAGAAAAAGAAATATCATAAGATATGACTAATACACGGAATATAAACTTGACTACACATGAACTGAATTACAAAACAGAACAGGGTCTCAAATTTAGAAAACCAACTTATGCTTGCTTATGGGGAAAGGTGAGTTGGGGTGCTGCATAAAACCAGAGATTGAAATTATCACAGATACCTTTCCATGAACCAAATATATAATAGACAAGACCTACTCCTTGCTCAACGAAATGGACTCAACACCCCATATTCAACGCCAGGAAATATACCTGACAAGTAAGAATCTTAAAACCCATGGATTTATATGTCTCCATAAGGAAATCAAGCGTGTGTACAGCGGCCTAAACGCAGCAGTGAAAATCCGACTAATCCCATTATCAAAATAAATTTCAAAAACAAAACACAATGCCAGTGAAATAGAGAGCAATTCTTAAATAATTCATTCAGGGCTTGTGATGCAACCTGGATTTACCACATCTACACCCAGAGCTGGGTGAGACATAAGGCTGGACACTTCACGCTGATAGCATTGATGAGGTTCGGTGAGCAAACGCAGACCATTTGAAGTCACACTGCATGGTACCCATTCCATGGGTCCCAACTCTCCAGGTTTAAGGGATTCTTCCTTCAGCTAAAACATGCATGGGAAACCCAGAGTATGGTCCACCGTGTGATTGGGAAACGTTTTCAAATGCATCTCAGTTTTCGAACCCTGGTACTCGGGTTCACCATTCCAGACGCTTTACTAACACTCTCCCCACTTGGAGAGTCAGTGCCTTTAAACTCCTGTTTGGCACAGTTTGCAATTTCTGCGCAAGATGAACATTAATAGGGAGAACCAATGAGAGACTAGCTGTAGGTGTCTGCACGGGCAAATGGAACGCTCATTTCCCACCAGGAAGAGGAATTAACCAAAGGCTCAGCATGCCCTGCCGGAAACAGATTAGGGCCTGAAGCAATCCTGCGGTTTTGCGGCCAGCTCACAAGAAAGCGAGTTGAAGAAAGAAGCTCAGGGGCACTGTAATTCACAAACCTGCAGAGTTATGAATGACAGCTATCGTCCAAAAATGTACTGAAGTAAGTCTTCGAAGAGGACTTGAAAGCGGGGCAGAATTTCAGGAAAACGATTTCAGGGGGTAGACTGGAATTGCACTTAAAGCATAGGAAAAGAGGCAGAATGTCGACAATGATGTACTTGCCCAAAAAGGGCCTATGCGTTTTTTCCTGAATATATTCAGGAAAAAACGCATAGGCCCTTTTTGGCCAACCAAGCAAGCGTGTAAAGGAAATCTGCACTACAATGAAGTCTCACTGCCCCCCGGTCAAAAGGGCCATCTGAAAAAAGTGTAAAATCCAGAAAGGCAGAACAGGTCATGGAGAACAGGGAGACTTGTTATGCTGATGGGCGGGATGTAAATTGCCAACAGACACTCTGGAGAAGTGTATGGTGTTTCCTGAAACACATAGGAAACAAAGGAACACAGCCTATGGCAATTCCACTTATGGTCCTATAGCTTAGGGAAATTAAAATCAAAATCACACAGCCACCCCAATGTTTGGGATGGCTCTGTTTACAAGAACCTCCTCTACGGTACATGTTAAATATCCGAGAAGGCAAAAAATGGATAAAGAAGTTGTGGTACGCACGTACAATGGAATATAACTCAGCAATGAAATCTACGTCATCAGGCCCATAGCGGCAAAATGAGTGGATTCAGGTACGACAATTCTACAAGAAATAAGTCACACAGAAAAAGAAACATCATAAGATATCACTAATACACGGAATGTAAACTTGACTACACATGAACTGAATTACAAAACAGAACAGGGTCTCAAATTTAGAAAACCAACTTATGCTTGCTTATGGGGAAAGGTGAGTTGGGGTGCTGCATAAAACCAGAGATTAAAATTAGCACAGATACCGTTCCATAAGCCAAATATATAATAGACAAGACCTACTCCTTGCTCAACGAAATGTACTGGACACCCCATATTCAACACCTGGGAAGATACCTGACAAGTAAGAATCTTAAAACCCATGGATTGTTTTTCTCCATAAGGAAATCAAGCGTGTGTACAGCGGCCTAAACGCAGCAGTGAAAATCTGATAAATCCCATTATCAAAATAAATTTCAAAAACAAAACACAATGACAGTGAAATAGAGAGCAATTCTTAAATAATTCATTCAGGGCTTGTGATGCAACCTGGATTTACCACATCTACACCCAGAGCTGGGTGAGACATAAGGCTGGACACTTTGGGCTGATAGCATTGGTGTGGTTCGTTGAGCAAACGCAGACCCTATGAAGTCATACTGCATGGTACCCATTCCATGGGTCCCAACTCTCCAGGTTTATGGGATTCTTCCTTCAGCTAAAACATGCATGGGAAACCCAGAGTATGGTCCACCATGTGATTGGGAAACGTTTTCAAATGCATCTCAGTTTTCGAACCCTGGTACTCGGGTTCACCATTCCAGACACTTTACTAACACTCTCCCCACTTGGAGAATCAGTGCCTTTAACCTCCTGTTTGGCACAGTCTGCAATTTCTGCGCAAGATGAAAAGGAATAGGGAGAACCAATGAGAGACTAGCTGTAGGTGTCTGCACGGGCAAATGGAACGCTCATTTCCCACCAGGAAGAGGAATTAACCAAAGGCTCAGCGTGCCCTGCCGGAAACAGATTAGGGCCTGAAGCAATCCTGCGGTTTTGCGGCCAGCTCACAAGAAAGCGAGTTGAAGAAATGAGTTCAGGGGCACTCTAATTCACAAACCTGCAGAGTTATGAATGACAGCTATCGTCCAAAAATGTATTGAAGTAAGTCTTCGAAGAGGACTTGAAAGCGGGGCAGAATATCAGGAAAAAGATTTCAGGGGGTAGACTGGAATTGCACTTAAAGCATAGGAAAAGAGGCAGCATGTCGAGAAGGATGCACTTGCCCAAAAAGGGCGTATGTGTTTTATCCTGAATATATTCAGAAAAAAACGCATACGCCCTTTTTGGCCAACCAAGCAAGCGTGTAAAGGAAATCTGCACTACAATGTAGTCTCACTGCCCCCCGGTCAAAAGGGCCATCTGAAAAAAGTGTAAAATCCAGAAAGGCAGGACAGGTCATGGAGAACAGGGAGCCTTGTTATGCTGATGGGCGGGATGTAAATTGCCAACAGCCACTCTGGAGAAGTGTATGGTGTTTCCTGAAACACGTAGGAAACAAAGCAACATAGCCTATGTCACTTCCACTTATGGTCCTATAGCTTAGGGAAATTAAAATCAAAAACACACAGCCACCCCAAAGTTTGGGACGGCTCTGTTTACAAGAACCTCGTCTACGGTACAAGTTAAATATCCGAGAAAGCAAAAAATGGATAAAGAAGTTGTGGTACGCACGTACAATGGAATATCACTCAGCAATGAAATCTACGTCATCAGGCCCATAGCGGCATAATGAGTGTATTCAGGTACGATGATTCTACGAGAAATAAGTCACACAGAAAAAGAAATATCATAAGATATGACTAATACACGGAATATAAACTTGACTACACATGAACTGAATTACAAAACAGAACAGGGTCTCAAATTTAGAAAACCAACTTATGCTTGCTTATGGGGAAAGGTGAGTTGGGGTGCTGCATAAAACCAGAGATTGAAATTATCACAGATACCTTTCCATGAACCAAATATATAATAGACAAGACCTACTCCTTGCTCAACGAAATGGACTCAACACCCCATATTCAACGCCAGGAAATATACCTGACAAGTAAGAATCTTAAAACCCATGGATTTATATGTCTCCATAAGGAAATCAAGCGTGTGTACAGCGGCCTAAACGCAGCAGTGAAAATCCGATTAATCCCATTATCAAAATAAATTTCAAAAACAAAACACAATGCCAGTGAAATAGAGAGCAATTCTTAAATAATTCATTCAGGGCTTGTGATGCAACCTGGATTTACCACATCTACACCCAGAGCTGGGTGAGACATAAGGCTGGACACTTCACGCTGATAGCATTGATGAGGTTCGGTGAGCAAACGCAGACCATTTGAAGTCACACTGCATGGTACCCATTCCATGGGTCCCAACTCTCCAGGTTTAAGGGATTCTTCCTTCAGCTAAAACATGCATGGGAAACCCAGAGTATGGTCCACCGTGTGATTGGGAAACGTTTTCAAATGCATCTCAGTTTTCGAACCCTGGTACTCGGGTTCACCATTCCAGACGCTTTACTAACACTCTCCCCACTTGGAGAGTCAGTGCCTTTAAACTCCTGTTTGGCACAGTTTGCAATTTCTGCGCAAGATGAACATTAATAGGGAGAACCAATGAGAGACTAGCTGTAGGTGTCTGCACGGGCAAATGGAACGCTCATTTCCCACCAGGAAGAGGAATTAACCAAAGGCTCAGCATGCCCTGCCGGAAACAGATTAGGGCCTGAAGCAATCCTGCGGTTTTGCGGCCAGCTCACAAGAAAGCGAGTTGAAGAAAGAAGCTCAGGGGCACTGTAATTCACAAACCTGCAGAGTTATGAATGACAGCTATCGTCCAAAAATGTACTGAAGTAAGTCTTCGAAGAGGACTTGAAAGCGGGGCAGAATTTCAGGAAAACGATTTCAGGGGGTAGACTGGAATTGCACTTAAAGCATAGGAAAAGAGGCAGAATGTGGACAATGATGTACTTGCCCAAAAAGGGCCTATGCGTTTTTTCCTGAATATATTCAGGAAAAAACGCATAGGCCCTTTTTGGCCAACCAAGCAAGCGTGTAAAGGAAATCTGCACTACAATGAAGTCTCACTGCCCCCCGGTCAAAAGGGCCATCTGAAAAAAGTGTAAAATCCAGAAAGGCAGAACAGGTCATGGAGAACAGGGAGACTTGTTATGCTGATGGGCGGGATGTAAATTGCCAACAGACACTCTGGAGAAGTGTATGGTGTTTCCTGAAACACATAGGAAACAAAGGAACACAGCCTATGGCACTTCCACTTATGGTCCTATAGCTTAGGGAAATTAAAATCAAAATCACACAGCCACCCCAATGTTTGGGATGGCTCTGTTTACAAGAACCTCCTCTACGGTACATGTTAAATATCCGAGAAGGCAAAAAATGGATAAAGAAGTTGTGGTACGCACGTACAATGGAATATAACTCAGCAATGAAATCTACGTCATCAGGCCCATAGCGGCAAAATGAGTGGATTCAGGTACGACAATTCTACAAGAAATAAGTCACACAGAAAAAGAAACATCATAAGATATCACTAATACACGGAATGTAAACTTGACTACACATGAACTGAATTACAAAACAGAACAGGGTCTCAAATTTAGAAAACCAACTTATGCGTGCTTATGGGGAAAGGTGAGTTGGGGTGCTACATAAAACCAGAGATTAAAATTAGCACAGATACCGTTCCATAAGCCAAATATATAATAGACAAGACCTACTCCTTGCTCAACGAAATGTACTGGACACCCCATATTCAACACCTGGGAAGATACCTGACAAGTAAGAATCTTAAAACCCATGGATTGTTTTTCTCCATAAGGAAATCAAGCGTGTGTACAGCGGCCTAAACGCAGCAGTGAAAATCTGATAAATCCCATTATCAAAATAAATTTCAAAAACAAAACACAATGACAGTGAAATAGAGAGCAATTCTTAACTAATTCATTCAGGGCTTGTGATGCAACCTGGATTTACCACATCTACACCCAGAGCTGGGTGAGACATAAGGCTGGACACTTTGGGCTGATAGCATTGGTGTGGTTCGTTGAGCAAACGCAGACCCTATGAAGTCATACTGCATGGTACCCATTCCATGGGTCCCAACTCTCCAGGTTTATGGGATTCTTCCTTCAGCTAAAACATGCATGGGAAACCCAGAGTATGGTCCACCATGTGATTGGGAAACGTTTTCAAATGCATCTCAGTTTTCGAACCCTGGTACTCGGGTTCACCATTCCAGACACTTTACTAACACTCTCCCCACTTGGAGAATCAGTGCCTTTAACCTCCTGTTTGGCACAGTCTGCAATTTCTGCGCAAGATGAAAAGGAATAGGGAGAACCAATGAGAGACTAGCTGTAGGTGTCTGCACGGGCAAATGGAACGCTCATTTCCCACCAGGAAGAGGAATTAACCAAAGGTTCAGCGTGCCCTGCCGGAAACAGATTAGGGCCTGAAGCAATCCTGCGGTTTTGCGGCCAGCTCACAAGAAAGCGAGTTGAAGAAAGGAGCTCAGGGGCACTCTAATTCACAAACCTGCAGAGTTACGAATGACAGCTATCGTCCAAAAATGTATTGAAGTAAGTCTTCGAAGAGGACTTGAAAGTGGGGCAGAATTTCAGGAAAACGATTTCGGGGGTAGACTGGAATTGCAATTAACGCATAGGAAAAGAGGCAGAATGTCGACAAGGATGCACTTGGCCAAAAAGGGCGTATGTGTTTTATCCTGAATATATTCAGGAACAAACGCATACGCCCTTTTTGGCCAACCAAGCAAGCGTGTAAAGGAAATCTGCACTACAATGAAGTCTCACTGCCCCCCGGTCAAAAGGGCCATCTGAAAACAGTGTAAAATCCAGAAAGGCAGGACAGGTCAAGGAGAACAGGGAGCCTTGTTATGCTGATGGGCGGGATGTAAATTGCCAACAGCCACTCTGGAGAAGTGTATGGTGTTTCCTGAAACACGTAGGAAACAAAGCAACACAGCCTATGGCACTTCCACTTATGGGCCTATAGCTTAGGGAAATTAAAATCAAAAACACACAGCCACCCCAAAGTTTGGGACGGCTCTGTTTACAAGAACCTAGTCTACGGTACAAGTTAAATATCCGAGAAAGCAAAAAATGGATAAAGAAGTTGTGGTACGCACGTACAGTGGAATATCACTCAGCAATGAAATCTACGTCATCAGGCCCGTAGCGGCATAATGAGTGGATTCAGGTACGACAATTCTACGAGAAATAAGTCACACAGAAAAAGAAACATCATAAGATATCACTAATACACGGAATGTAAACTTGGCTACACATGAACTGAATTACTAAACAGAACAGCGTCTCAAATTTAGAAAACCAACTTATGCTTGCTTATGGGGAAAGGTGAGTTGGGGTGCTGCATAAAACCAGAGATTGAAATTAGCACAGATACCTTTCCATGATCCAAATATATAATAGACAAGAGCTACTCCTTGCTCAACGAAATGGACTCAACACCCCATATTCAATGCCTGGGAATATACCTGACAAGTAAGAATCTTAAAACCCATGGATTTATATGTCTCCATAAGGAAATCAAGCGTGTGTACAGCGGCCTAAACGCAGCAGTGAAAATCCGATTAATCCAATTATCAAAATAAATTTCAAAAACAAAACACAATGCCAGTGAAATAGCGAGCAATTCTTAAATAATTCATTCAGGGCTTTTGATGCAACCTGGATTTACCACATCTACACCCAGAGCTGGGTGAGACATAAGGCTGGACACTTCGGGCTGATAGCATTGGTGAGGTTCAGTGAGCAAACGCAGACCCTTTGAAGTCACACTGCATGGTACCCATTCCATGGGTCCCAACTCTCCAGGTTTAAGGGATTCTTCCATCAGCTAAAACATGCATGGGTAACCCAGATTATGGTCCACCGTGTGATTGGGAAACGTTTTCAAATGCATCTCAGGTTTCGTCCCCTGGTACTCGGGTTCACCGTTCCAGACGGTTTACTAACACTCTCCCCACTTGGAGAGTCAGTGCCTTTAACCTCCTCTTTGGCACAGTTTGCAATTTCTGCGCAAGAAGAACAGGAATAGGGAGAACCAATGAGAGACTAGATGTAGGTGTCTGCACGGGCAAATGGAGCGCTCATTTCCCACGAGGAAGAGGAATTAACCAAAGGCTCAGTGTGCCCTGCTGCAAAGAGATTAGGGCCTGAAGCAATCCTGCGGTTTTGCGGCCAGCTCAAAGAAAGTGAGTTGAAGAAAGGAGCTCAGGGGCACTGTAATTCACAAACCTGCAGAGTTATGAATGACAGCTATCGTCCAAAAATGTACTGAAGTAAGTCTTCGAAGAGGACTTGAAAGCGGGGCAGAATTTCAGGAAAACGATTTCAGGGGTAGACTGGAATTGCACTTAAAGCATAGGAAAAGAGGCAGAATGTCGACAATGATGCACTTGGCCAAAAAGGGCGTATGCGTTTTTTCCTGAATATATTCAGGAAAAAACGCATACGCCCTTTTTGGCCAACCAAGAAAGCGTGTAAAGGAAATCTGCACTACAATGAAGTCTCACTGCCCCCCGGTCAAAAGGGCCATCTGAAATAAGTGTAAAATCCAGAAAGGCAGGACAGGTCATGGAGAACAGGGAGCCTTGTTATGCTGATGGGCGGGATGTAAATTGCCAACTGCCACTCTGGAGAAGTGTATGGTGTTTCCTGAAACAGGTAGGAAACAAAGCAACACAGCCTATGGCACTTCAACTTTTGGTCCTATAGCTTAGGGAAATTAAAATCAAAATCACACAGCCACCCCAATGTTTGGGTTGGCTCTGTTTACAAGAACCTCGTCTACGGTACAAGTTAAGTATCCGAGAAAGCAAAAAATGGATAAAGAAGTTGTGGTATGCACGTACAATGGAATATCACTCAGCAATGAAATCTACGTCATCAGGCCCGTAGCGGCATAATGAGTGGATTCAGGTACGATGATTCTACGAGAAATAAGTCACACAGATAAAGAAACAACATAAGATATCATTAATACACGGAATGTAAACTTGGCTACACATTAACTGAATTACCAAACAGAACAGGGCCTCAAATTGAGAAAACCAACTTATGATTGCTTAAGGGGAAAGGTGAGTTGGGGTGCTGCATAAAACCAGAGATTGAAATTAGCACAGATACCATTCCATAAGCCCAATATATATTAGAGCAGACCTACATCTTGCTCAACGAAATAGACTCAACACCCCATATTCAACGCCTGGGAATATACCTGACAAGTAAGAATCTTAAGACCCATGGATTTATATGTCTCCATAAGGAAATCAAGCGTGTGTACAGCGGCCTAAACGCAGCAGTGAAAATCCGATAAATCCCATTATCAATATAAATTTCAAAAACAAAACACATTGCCAGTGAAATAGAGAGCAATTCTTAAATAATTCATTCAGGGCTTGTGATGCAACCTGGATTTACCACATCTACACCCAGAGCTGGGTGAGACATAAGGCTGGACACTTCGGGCTGATAGCATTGGTGAGGTTCGGTGAGCAAACGCAGACCCTTTCAAGTCACACTGCATGGTACCCATTCCATGGGTCCCAACTCTCCAGGTTTAAGGGATTCTTCCATCAGCTAAAACATGCATGGGTAACCCAGAGTATGGTCCACCAGGTGATTGGGAAACGTTTTCAAATGCATCTCAGTTTTCGAACCCTGGTACTCGGGTTCACCATTCCAGACGCTTTACTAACACTCTCCCCACTTGGAGAGTCAGTGCCTTTAACCTCCTGTTTGGCACAGTTTGCAATTTCTGCGCAAGATGAACAGGAATAGGGAGAACCAATGAGAGACTAGCTGTAGGTGTCTGCACGGGCAAATGGAGCGCTCATTTCCCACGAGGAAGAGGAATTAACCAAAGGCTCAGTGTGCCCTGCTGCAAAGAGATTAGGGCCTGAAGCAATCCTGCGGTTTTGCGGCCAGCTCAAAGAAAGTGAGTTGAAGAAAGGAGCTCAGGGGCACTGTAATTCACAAACCTGCAGAGTTATGAATGACAGCTATCGTCCAAAATTGTACTGAAGTAAGTCTTCGAAGAGGACTTGAAAGCGGGGCAGAATTACAGGAAAACGATTTCAGGGGTAGACTGGAATTGCACTTAAAGCATAGGAAAAGAGGCAGAATGTCGACAATGATGCACTTGGCCAAAAAGGGCGTATGCGTTTTTTCCTGAATATATTCAGGAAAAAACGCATACGCACTTTTTGGCCAACCAAGCAAGCGTGTAAAGGAAATCTGCACTACAATGAAGTCTCACTGCCCCCGGTCAAAAGGGCCATCTGAAATAAGTGTAAAATCCAGAAAGGCAGGACAGGTCATGGAGAACAGGGAGCCTTGTTATGCTGATGGGCGGGATGTAAATTGCCATCTGCCACTCTGGAGAAGTGTATGGTGTTTCCTGAAACACGTAGGAAAAAAAGCAACACAGCCTATGGCACTTCCACTTAGGGTCCTATAGCTTATTGAAATTAAAATCAAAAACACACAGCCACCCCAATGTTCGGGACGGCTCTGTTTAAAAGAACCTCGTCTACGGTACAAGTTAAATATCCGAGAAAGCAAAAAATGGATAAAGAAATTGTGGTACGTACGTATAATGGAATATCACTCAGCAATGAAATCTATGTCATCAGGCCCGTAGCGGCATAATGAGTGGATTCAGGTACGACGATTCTACGAGAAATAAGTCACACAGAAAAAGAAACATCATAAGATATCACTAATACACGGAACGTAAACTTGTCTACACATGAACTGAATTACAAAACAGAACAGGGTCTCAAATTCAGAAAACCAACTTATGCTTGCTTTTGGGGAAAGGTGAGTTGGGGTGCTGCATCAAACCAGAGATTGAAATTAGCACAGATACCGTTCCATAAGCCAAATATATAATAGACAAGACCTACTCCTTGCTCAACGAAATGGACTCAACACCCCATATTCAACGCCTGGAATATACCTGAGAAGTAAGAATCTTAAGACCCATGGATTTATATGTCTCCATAAGGAAATCAAGCGTGTGTACAGTGGCTTAAACGCAGCAGTGAAAATCCGATAAATCCCATTATCAAAATAAATTTCACAAACACAACACAATGACAGTGAAATAGAGAGCAATTCTTAAATAATTCATTCAGGGCTTGTGAGGCAACCTGGATTTACCACATCTACACCCAGAGCTGGGTGAGACATAAGGCTGGACACTTCGGGCTGATAGCATTGGTGAGGTTCGGTGAGCAAACGCAGACCCTTTGAAGTCATACTGCATGGTAGCCATTCCATGAGTCCCAACTCTCCAGGTTTAAGGGATTCTTCCTTCAGCTATAACATGCATGGGAAACCCAGAGTATGGTCCACCGTGTGATTGGGAAACGTTTTCAAATGCATCTCAGGATTCGTCCCCTGGTTCTCGGGTTCACCGTTCCAGACCCTTTACTAACACTCTCCCCACTTGGAGAGTCAGTGCCTTTAAACTCCTGTTTGGCACAGTTTGCAATTTCTGAGCAAGATGAACAGGAATAGGGAGAACCAATGAGAGACTAGCTGTAGGTGTCCGCACGGGGAAATGGAACGCTCATTTCCCACCAGGAAGAGGAATTAACCAAAGGCTCAGCGTGCCCTGTCGGAACCAGGTTATGGCCTGAAGCAATCCTGCGGTTTTGAAGCCAGCTCATAAGAAAGCGAGCTGAAGAAAGGAGCTCAGGGGCACTGTAATTCACAAACCTGCAGAGTTATGAATGACAGCTATCGTCCAAAAATATATTGAAGTAAGTTTTGGAAGAGGACTTGAAAGCGGGGCAGAATTTCAGGAAAACGATTTCAGGGGGTATACTGGAATTGCACTTAAAGCATAGGAAAAGAGGCAGAATGTCGACAATGATGCACTTGGCCAAAAAGGGCGTATGCGTTTATTCCTGAATATATTCAGGAAAAAACGCATACGCCCTTTTTGGTCAACGAGGCAAGCGTGTAAAGGAAATCTGCACTACAATGAATTCTCACTGCCCCCCGGTCCAAAGGGCCATCTGAAACAAGTGTAAAATCCAGAAAGACAGGACAGGTCATGGAGAACAGCGAGCCTTGTTATGCTGATGGGCGGGATGTAAATTGCCAACAGCCACTCTGGAGAAGTGTATGGTGTTTCCTGAAACACGTAGGAAACAAAGCAACGCAGCGTATGGCACTTCCACTTAGGTTCCTATAGCTTAGGTAAATTAAAATCAATAACACACAGCCACCCCAAAATTTGGGACGGCTCTCTTTACAAGAACCTCGTCTACAGTACAAGTTAAATATCCGAGAAAGCAAAAAATGGATAAAAAAGTTGTGGTACGTACGTACAATGGAATATCACTCAGCCATGAGATCTACGTCATCAGGCCCGTAGCGGCATAATGAGTGGATTCAGGTACGACGATTCTACGAGAAATAAGTAACACAGAAAAAGAAACATCATAAGATATCACTAATAGACGGAACGTAAACTTGGCTACACATGTACTGAATTACAAAACAGAACAGGGTCTCAAATTTAGAAAACCAACTTATGCTTGCTTATGGGGAAAGGTGAGTTGGGGTGCTGCATCAAACCAGAGATTGAAATTAGCACAGATATCGTTCCATAAGCGAAATATATAATAGACAAGACCTACTCCTTGCTCAACGAAATGGACTCAACACCCCATCTTCAACGACTGGGAATATACCTCACAAGTAAGAATCTTAAGACCCATGGATTTATATGTCTCCATAAGGAAATCAAGCGTGTGTACAGCGGCCTAAACGCAGCAGTGAAAATCCGCTAAATCCCATTATCAAAATAAATTTCAAAAACAAAACACAATGACAGTGAAATAGAGAGCAATTCTTAAATAATTCATTCAGGGCTTGTGATGCAGCCTGGATTTACCACATCTACACCCAAAGCTGGTTGAGACTTAAGGCTGGACACTTCGGGCTGATAGCATTGGTGAGGTTCGGTGAGCAAACCCAGACCCTTTGAAGTCATACCGCATGGTAGCCATTCCATGGGTCCCAACTCTCCAGGTTTAAGGGATTCTTCCTTCAGCTAAACCATGCATGGGAAACCCAGAGTATGGTCCATCGTGTGATTGGGAAACGTTTTCAAATGCATCTCAGGTTTCATCCCCTGGTACTTGGGTTCACCGTTCCAGACGCTTTACTAACACTCTCCCCCCTTGGAGAGTCAGTGCCTTTAACCTCCTGTTTGGCACAGTTTGCAATTTCTGCGCAAGATGAACAGGAATAGGGAGAACCAATGAGAGACTAGCTGTAGGTGTCTGCAGGGCAAATGGAACGCTCATTTCCCACCAGGAAGAGGAATTAACCAAAGGCTCAACGGGCCCTGCCGGAAGCAGATTAGGGCCTGAAGCTATCCTGTGGTTTTGCGGCCAGCTCACAAGAAAGCGAGTTGAAGAAAGGAGCTCAGGGGCACTGTAATTCACAAACCTGCAGAGTTATGAATGACAGCTGTCGTCCAAAAATGTATTGAAGTAAGTTTTGGAAGAGGACTTGAAAGCGGGGCAGAATTTCAGGAAAACGATTTCAGGAGGTAGACTGGAATTGACCTTAAAGCATAGGAAAAGAGGCAGAATGTTGACAATGATGCACTTGGCCAAAAAGGGCGTATGCGTTTATTCCTGAATATATTCAGGAAAAAACGCATACGCCCTTTTTGGTCAACGAAGCAAGCGTGTAAAGGAAATCTGCACTACAATGAAGTCTCACTGCCCCCCGGTCCAAAGGGCCATCAGAAACAAGTGTAAAATCCAGAAAGACAGGACAGGTCATGGAGAACAGGGAGCCTTGTTATGCTGATGGGCGGGATGTAAATTGCCAACAGCCACTCTGGAGAAGTGTATGGTGTTTCCTGAAACACGTAGGAAACAAAGCAACACAGCTTATGGCACTTCCACTTAGGGTCCTATAGCTTAGGGAAATTAAAATCAATAACACACAGCCACCCCAAAGTTTGGGACGGATCTGTTTACAAGAACCTCGTCTACGGTACATGTTAAACATCCGAGAAAGCAAAAAATGGATAAAGAAGTTGTGGTACGTACGTACAATGGAATATCACTCAGCAATGAGATCTACGTCATCAGGCCCGTAGTGGCATAATGAGTGGATTCAGGTACGACGATTCTACGAGAAATAAGTCACACAGAAAAAGAAACATCATAAGATATCACTAATAGACGGAACGTAAACTTGGCTACACATGTACTGAATTACAAAACAGAACAGGGTCTCAAATTTAGAAAACCAACTTATGCTTGCTTATGGGGAAAGGTGAGTTGGGGTGCTGCATCAAACCAGAGATTGAAATTAGCACAGATATCGTTCCATAAGCCAAATATATAATAGACAAGACCTACTCCTTGCTCAACGAAATGGACTCAACACCCCATATTCAACGCCTGGGAATATACCTGACAAGTAAGAATCTTAAGACCCATGGATTTATATGTCTCCATAAGGAAATCAAGCGTGTGTACAGCGGACTAAACGCAGCAGTGAAAATCTGATAAATCCCATTATCAAAATAAATTTCAAAAACAAAACACAATGACACTGAAATAGAGAGCAATTCTTAAATAATTCATTCAGGGCTTGTGATGCAACCTGGATTTACCACATCTACATCCAAAGCTGGTTGAGACTTAAGGCTGGACATTTCAGGCTGATAGCATTGGTGAGGTTCGGTGAGCAAACGCAGACCCTTTGAAGTCATACCGCATGGTAGCCATTCCATGGGTCCCAACTCTCCAGGTTTAAGAGATTCTTCCTTCAGCTAAACCATGCATGGGAATCCCAGAGTATGGTGCATCGTGTGATTGGGAAACGTTTTCAAATGCATCTCAGGTTTCATCCCCTGGTACTTGGGTTCACCGTTCCAGAGGCTTTACTAACACTCTCCCCCCTTGGAGAGTCAGTGCCTTTAACCTCCTGTTTGGCACAGTTTGCAATTTCTGCGCAAGATGAACAGGAATAGGGAGAACCAATGAGAGACTAGCTGTAGGTGTCTGCAAGGCAAATGGAACGCTCATTTCCCACCAGGAAGAGGAATTAACCAAAGGCTCAACGTGCCCTGCCGGAAGCAGATTAGGGCCTGAAGCAATCCTGTGGTTTTGCGGCCAGCTCACAAGAAAGCGAGTTGAAGAAAGGAGCTCAGGGGCACTGTAATTCACAAACCTGCAGAGTTATGAATGACAGCTATCGTCCAAAAATGTATTGAAGTAAGTCTTCGAAGAGGACTTGAAAGCGGGGCAGAATTTCAGGAAAACGATTTCAGGGTGTAGACTGGAATTGCACTTAAAGCATAGGAAAAGAGGCAGAATGTCGACAATGATGCACTTGGCCAGAAAGGGCATATGCGTTTTTTCCTGAATATATTCATGAAAAAAGGCATACGCCCTTTTTGGCCAAACAAGCAAGCATGTAAAGAAATCTGCACTACAATGAAGTCTCACTGCCCCCTGGTGAAAAGGGACATCTGTAACAAGTGTAAAATCCAGAAAGGCAGGACAGGTCATGGAGAACAGGGAGCCTTGTTATGCTGATGGGCGGGATGTAAATTGCCAACAGCCACTCTGGAGAAGTGTATGGTGTTTCCTGAAAGACGTAGGAAACAAAGCAACACAGCCTATGGCACTTCCACTTAGGGTCCTATAGCTTAGGGAAATTAAAATCAAAAACACACAGCCACCCCAAAGTTTGGGACGGCTCTCTTTACAAGAACCTCGTCTACGGTACAAGTTAAATATCCGAGAAAGCAAAAAATGGATAAAGAATTTGTGATACGTACGTACAATGGAATATCACTCAGCAATGAGATCTACGTCATCAGGCCCATAGTGGCATAATGAGTGGATTCAGGTACGACGATTCTATGAGAAATAAGTCACACAGAAAAAGAAACATCATAAGATATCACTAATACACGGAACGTAAACTTGGCTACACAAGAACTGAATTACAAAACAGAACAGGGTCTCAAATTTAGAAAACCAACTTATGCTTGCTTATGGGGAAAGGTGAGTTGGGGTGCTGCATCAAACCAGAGATTGAAATTAGCACAGATACCGTTCCATAAGCCAAATATATAATAGACAGGACCTACTCCTTGCTCAACAAAACGGACTCAACACCCCATATTCAACGCCTGGAAATATACCTGACAAGTAAGAATCGTAAGACCCATGGATTTATATGTCTCCATAAGGAAAGCAAGCATGTGTACAGTGGCCTAAACGCAGCAGTGAAAATCCGATAAATCCCATTATCAAAATAAATTTCAAAAACAAAACTCAATGACAGTGAAATAGAGAGCAATTCTTAAATAATTCATTCAGGGCTTGTGATGCAACCTGGATTTAACACATATACACCCAGAGCTGGGTGAGACATAAGGCTGGACACTTCGGGCTGATAGCATTGGTGAGATTCGGTGAGCAAACGCAGACCCTTTGAAGTCATACTGCATGGTACCCATTCCATGGGTCCCAACTCTCCAGGTTTAAGGGATTCTTACTTCAGCTAAAACATGCATGGGAAACCCAGAGTATGGTCCACCATGTGATTGGGAAACGTTTTAAAATGCATCTCAGTATCGTCCCCTGGTGCTCGAGTTCACTGTTCCAGACGCTTTACTAACACTCTCCCCACTTGGAGAGTCAGTGCCTTTAACGTCCTGTTTGGCACAGTTTGCAATTTCTGCGCAAGATGAACAGGAATAAGGAGAACCAATGAGAGAACAACTGTAGGTGTCTGCACGTGAAAATGGAACGCTCATTTCCTACCAGGAAGAGGAATTAACCAAATGCTCAGCATGCCCTGCCGGAACCAGATGAGGGCCTGAAGCAATCCTGCGGTTTTGCAGCCAGCTCACAAGAAATAGAGTCGAAGAAAGGAGCTCAGGGACACTGTAATTCAAAAACCTGCAGAGTTATGAATGACAGCTGTCGTCCAAAAATGTATTGAAGTAAGTATTCGAAGAGGACTTGAAAAAGGGGCAGAATTTCAGAAAAACGATTTCAGGGGGTAGACTCGAATAGCACTTAAAGCATAGGAAATGAGGCAGAATGTCGACAATGATGCACCTGGCCATAAAGGGCGTACGCGTTTTTTCCTGAATATATTCATGAAAAAAGGCATACGCCCTTTTTGGCCAAACAAGCAAGCGTGTAAAGGAAATCTGCACTACAATGAAGTCTCAGCGCCCCCCGGTCAAAAGGGCCATCTGAAAAAAGTGTAAAATCCAGAAAGGCAGGACAGGTCATGGAGAACAGGGAGCCTGGTTATGCTGATGGGTGGGATGTAAATTGACAACAGCCACTCTGGAGAAGTGTATGGTGTTTCCTGAATCACATAGGAAACAAAGCAACACAGCCTATGGCACTTCCACTTATGGTCCTATAGCTTAGGGAAATTAAAATCAAAAACACACAGCCACACCAAAGTTTGGGACGGCTCTGTTTACAAGAACCTTGTCTACGGTCCAAGTTAAATATCCGAGAAAGCAAAAAATTTATAAAGAAGTTGTGATACGCACGTACAATGGAATATCACACAGGAATGAAATATACGTAATCAGGCCCGTAGCGGCATAATGAGTGGATTCAGGTATGACGATTCTACGAGAAATAAGTCACACAGAAAAAGAAACATCATAAGATATCACTAATACACGGAATGTAAACTTGGCTACACATGAACTGAATTACAAAACAGAACAGGGTCTCAAATTTAGAAAACCAACTTATTCTTGCTTATGGGGAATGTTGAGTTGGGGTGCTGCATAACACCAGAGATTGAAATTAGCACAGATACCGTTCCATAAGCCAAATATATTATAGAGAAGACCTACTCCTTGCTCAACGAAATGGACTCAACACCCCATATTCAACGCCTGGGAACATACCTGACAAGTAAGAATCTTAAAACCCATGGATTTTTATGTCTCCATAAGGAAATAAAGCGTGTGTACAGTGGCCTAAAGGCAGCAGTGAAAATCCGATAAATCCCATTATCAAAATAAATTTCTAAAACAAAACACAATGACAGTGAAATAGAGAGCGATTCTTAAATAATTCATTCAGGGCTTGTGATGCAACCTGGATTTACCACCTCTACACGCAGAGCTGGGTGAGCCATAAGGCTGGACACTTTGGGCTGATATCATTGGTGAGGTTCGGTGAGCAAACTTAAACCCTTTGAAGTCATACTGCATGGTACCCATTCCATGGGTCCCAGCTCTCCATGTTTAAGAGATTCTTCCTTCAGCTAAAACATGCATGGGAAACACAGAGTATGGTCAACCGTGTGGGAAACGTTTTCAACTGCATCTCAGTTTTCGAACCCTGGTACTCGGGTTCACCATTCCAGACGCTTTACTAACACTCTCCCCAATTGGAGAGTCAGTGCCTTTAACCTCCTGTTTGGCACAGTTTGCAATTTCTGCGCAAGATGAACAGGAATAGAGAGAACCAATGAGAGCCTTGCTGTAGGTGTCTGCACGGGCAAATGGCACGCTCATTTACCACCAGGAAGGGGAATTAACCAAAGGCTCAGCGTGCCCTGCCGGAAACTGATTACCGCCTGAAGCAATCCTGCGGTTTTGCGGCCAGCTCACAAGAAAGCGAGTTGAAGAAAGGAGCTCAGGGGCACTGTAATTCACAAACCTGCAGAGTTATGAATGACAGCTATCATCCAAAAATGTATTGAAGTAAGTCTTCGAAGAGAACTTGAAAGCGGGACAGAATTTCAGGAAAACGATTTCAGGGGGTAGACTGGAATTGCACTTAAAGCATAGGAAAAGAGGCAGAATGTCGACAATGTTGCGCTTGGCCAAAAACGGCGTATGCGGTTTTTCCTGAATATATTCAGGAAAAAATGCATCCGCCCTTTTTGGCCAACCAAGCAAGCATGTAAAGGAAATCTGCACTACAATGAAGTCTCACTGCCCCCCGGTCAAAAGGGCCATCTGAAAAAAGTGTAAAATCCAGAAAGGCAGGACAGGTCATGGAGAACAGGGAGCCTTGTTATGCTGATGGGCGGGATGTAAATTGCCAACAGCCACTCTGGAGAAGTGTATGGTGTTTCCTGAAACACCTAAAAAACAAAGCAACGGAGACTACGGCACTTCCACTTATGGTCTTATAGCTCAGGGAAATTAAAATCAACTACACACAGCCACCCCAAAGTTTCGGACGGCTCTGTTTACAAGAACCTCATCTACGGTAGAAGTTAAATATCCCAGAAAGCGAAAAATGGATAAAGAAATTGTGGTACGTACGTACAATGGAATATCACTTTCCAATGAAATCTACGTCATCAGGCCCTTCGCGGCATAATGAGTGGATTCAGGTACGATGATTCTAAGTGAAATGAGTCACACAGAAAATGAAACATCATAAGTTATCACTAATACACGGAATGTAAACTTGACTACACATGAACTGAATTACAAAACAGAACAGTGTCTCAAATTAGATAACCAACTTATGCTTGCTTAATGGGAAAAGTGAGTTGTGGTGGTGCATAAATCAGAGATAGAAATTAGCACAGATACCTTTCCATAAGCCAAATATGTAATAGTCAAGACCTACCCCTTGCTCAACGAAATGGACTAAACACCTCATATTCAACGCCTAGGAATACACCTGACTAGTAAGAATCTTCAAACCCATGGATTTATATGTCTCCGTAAGACAATCAAGCGTGTGTACAGCTGCATGAACGCAGCAGAGAAAATCCGATAAATCCCATTATCAAAATGAATTACAAAAACAAAACACAATGACAGTGAAATAGAGAGCAATTCTTAAATAATTCATTCAGGGCTTGTGATGCAACCTGGATTTACCACATCCACACCCAGAGCTGAGTGAGACATAAGGTTGGACACTTCGGGCTGATAGCATTGGTGAGGTTCGATGAGCAAATGCAAACCGTTTGAAGTCATACTTCATGGTACCCATTCCATGGGTCCCAACTCTCCAGGTTTAAGGGATTCTTCGTTCATCTAAAACATGCATGGGAAACCCACAGTATGCTGCACCGTGTGACCGGGAAACGTTTTCAAATGCATCTCAGTTTACGTCCCCTTTTACTCGGGTTCAACATTCCAGACCCTTTAATAACACTCTCCCCTCTTGGAGAGTCAGTGCCTTTAACCTCCTGTTTGGCACAGTTTGCAATTTCTGCGCAAGATGAACAGGAATAGGGAGAACCAATGAGAGACTACCTGTAGGTGTCTGCACGGGCAAATGGAACGTTCATTTCCCACCAGGAAGAGGAATTAACCAAAGGCTCAGCGTGCCCTGCCGGAAAAAGATTAGGGCCTGAAGCAATCCTGCGGTTTTGCGGCCAGCTCACAGGAAAGTGAGTTGAAGAAAGGAGCTCAGGGGCACTGTAATTCACAAACCTGCACAGTTATAAATGACAGTTATCGTCTAAAAATATATTGAAGGAAGGCTGCAAAGAAGACTTTTAAGCGGGGCAGAATTGCAGGAAAATGCTTTCAGGGGGTAGACTGGAATTGCATTTAAAGCATAGGAAAAGAGGCAGAACGTCGACAATGATGCACTTGGCCAAAAAGTGCGTATGCGTCTTTTCCAGAATATATTCAGGAAAAATCGCATACGCACTTTTTCGCCAACCAAGGAAGCATGTTAAAGAAATATGCATTACAATGAAGTCTCACTGCCCCCCTGTCAAAAGGGATATCTGAAAAAAGTGAAAAATCCAGAAAGGCAGGACAGGCCATGGAGAACAGGGAGCCTTGTTATGCTGATGGGCGGGATGTAAATTGCCAACAGCCACTCTGGAGAAGTGTATGGTGTTTCCTCAAACACCTAAAAAACTAAGCAACGGAGCCTACGGCACTTCAATTTATGGTTCTATAGCTTAGGGAAATTAAAATCAAAAAGACACAGCCACCCATAAATTTTGGACGGCTCTGCTTACAAGAACCTCATTTACGGTACAAGTGAAATATCCTAGAAAGCAATAAATGGATAAAGAAGTTTTTGTATGTACGTACAATGGAATATCACTCAGCAATGAAATCTATGTCATGAGGCCCGTCGCGGCATAATGAGTGGATTCAGGTACGATCATTCTAAGTTAACTAAGTCACACAGAAAAAGAAACACCATAAGATATCTCAAATACACGGAATGCAAACATGGCTGCACATGAACTCAATTACAAAACAGAAAAGGGTCTCAAATTTAGAAAACCAACTTATGCTTGCTTATGGGGAAAGGTGAGTTGTGGTGCTGCATAGAACCAGAGATTGAAATTAGCACAGATACCTTTCCATCAGCAAATATGTAATAGTCAAGACCTACTCCTTGCTCCACGAAATGGACTCAACACCCCATATTCAATGCCTAGGAATATACCTGACTAGTAAGAATCTGAAAACCCATGGATTTATATGTCTCCATAAGAGAATCAAGCATGTGTACAGCGGCATAAACGCAGCAGTGAAAATCCGATAAATCCCATTATCAAAATAAATTACAAAAACAAAACACAATGACAGTGAAATAGAGAGCAATTCTTATAGAATTCATTCAGGGCTTGTGATGCAACGTGGATTTACCACATCTACACCCCGAGCTGAGTGAGACATAAGGCTGGACACTTCGGGCTGATAGCATTGGTGATGTTCGGTGAGCAAAGGCAACCCTTTGAAGTCATACTGCATGGTACCCATTCCATGGGTCCCAACTCTCCAGGTTGAAGGGATTCTTCCTTCAGCTAAAACATGCATGGGCAACCCAGAATATGGTCCACCGTGTGACCGGGAAACCTTTTTAAATGCATCTCAGTTATCGTCCCCTCATACTCGGTTTTACCATTCCAGACGCTTTACTAACACTCTCCCCACTTGGAGAGTCAGTGCCTTTAACCTCCTGTTTGGCACAGTTTGCAATTTCTGCGCAAGATGAACAGGAATAGGGAGAACCAATGAGAGATTAGCTGTAGGTGTCTGCACGAACAAATTTAACGCTCATTTCCCACCAGGAAGAGGAATTAGCCAAAGGCTCAGCATGCCGTGCCGGAACCAGATTAGGGCCTGAAGCAATCCTGCGGTTTTGCTGCCAGCTCACAAGAAAGCGAGTTGAAGAAAGGAGCTCAGGGGCACTGTAATTCACAAACATGCAGAGTTATAAATGACAGCTATCGTCCAAAAATATATTGAAGTAAGGCTGCAAAGAGGACTTGAACGCGGGGCAGAATTCCAGCAATACGATTTCAGGAGGTAGACGGGAAGTCCTCTGAAAGTATAGGAGAAGAGGCAGAACCTCGACAATGATGCACTTGGTCAAAAAGGGCATATGCGTTTCTTCCAGGGCCCTTATTAAAGAGGGTAGGAGGCTCCCAGCATGCTTCAGTGGCCAACAGAGGGCCTACATCGCCAAGGCGACGTGAGCCATCCAGGCAGGAGTGACCTCACATCAGAGGGCCCACCTCACAGAAGGGTTAGGAAACCAGTCAGGATCAGACTCTCACCAGAGTGCCCACATAAGCAAGGGGCTGGGAACCAGGCAGGAGTGTCCTCATACCCGTGGGGCCACATCATCGAAAGTTGAGGTACCCAGCACATGTGGCCTCAAACCAGAGGACCCACATCACCATGGGTCTCGGAGCGAGGCAGGCAGGATTAACCTCAAAACACATGGCCCATTGTATAAAAAAGGTGAGGAATCCAGGAGTTGGAACATCCCAGCAGGCGGCCCAGAGCACCAAGGCTATGGGATCCAGGCAGTGATGAACTCACAACAGAGGGCCCTCATCGTGATACTGTAAGCAACCCAGCCGTTGTAACCTCAGAGCACAAGGCCCACATCCCCATGGGGAAGGGAACCAAGCAGGAGTGTCATCGCACCAGTGGGCACACATCAGAAAATATGGGGAGCCCAGCAGTTAGGGCCGGACGCCAGAGGGCCCTCATCACTGAGGAGAGGAGGCTCCCAGCAAGCTCCAACTGCTACCAGAAGGCCGACGTCGCCAATGCAGGGTGTGCCAGCCAGGCAGGAGTGACCTCAGAGCAGAGGGCCAACCACACAAAAGTGTGAGGAACCCAAAGAGGATCAGACTCTCACCAGAGGGCCCACATCACCAAGGGAATGGAAACCAGGCAGGAGTGTCCTCACACCAGTGGGGCCACATCACCGAAATGTGACGGACCCAGCACACGTGGCCTCAAACTACAGGACACACATCACCAAGGGGCTGGGAGTGAGGGAGGCAGGAGGAGCCTCCAAACAGAGGGCCCATAGCGTAAAAAAGGTGAGGAATCCCGCAGTTGGAACTTCCCAGCAGGTGGCCAGGAGCAGCGAGGCTATGGGATCCAGGCCTGACTGAACTCAAAACAGAGGGCCATCATGAAACTGTGAGCAACCCAGCCGTTGGGACCTTAGAGCAGAAGGCCCACATTCCCATGTGGTTGGGAACCTGGCAGAAGTGTACTCGCACCACAGGGCGCACATCAGAGAATTTTGGGAGCCCAGAAGTTAGGGCCTGACGCCAGAGGGCCCTCATTACCAAGGGGAGGAGACCCCAAGCAGGCACCAACTCCCAACTGAGGGCCCATGTCGCCAAGGTGACGTGCAACAGCCAGGCAGGAGTGACCTCACAGCTGAGGGCCTATCTCACAGAATGGTGAGGAACCCAGCCAGGGTAAGACTCTCACCAGAGGGCCCACATCACCAAGGGCATCAGAACCAGGCAGGACTGTCTTCACACCACGGTGGCCACATCATAGAAAGGTGAGGAACCCAGCACATGTGGCCTAAACCAGAGGATCCAGATCTCCAAGGGGCTCTGAGTGTGGCAGGCAGGAGTAGCCTCACAACACAGGGCCAATAGAATAAAAAAGCTGAGGAATCCTGCAGTGGGAACCTCCCAGCAGGCCGCCCAGAGCACCGAGTCTATGCGATCCAGGCCGCAGTGAACTCACAGCAGAGGGCCCACATCATGAAACTGTGAGCAACCCAGCCTTTGGGACCTCAGAGCAGAAGGCCCACATCCCCATGGGGTTGGGAACGTGGCACGAGTGTCCTCGCACCACTTAGCACGTATCAGAAAATGTGGGTACCCAGCAGTTAGGGCCTGACGCCAGAGGGCCCTCATCACCGAGGGGAGGAGGCTTCCAGCAGGCTCCAACTGCCACAAGAGGGCCGACATTGCCAAGGCGGGGTGTGCCAGCCAGGCAGGAGTGACCTCACAGCAGAGGGCCCACCTCACAGAAGTGGGAGGAACACAGCCAGGATCAGACTCTCACCAGAGGGCCCACATCACCAAGGGGATAGGAACCAGGCAGGAGTGTCCTCACACCTGTGGGGCCACATCATCGAAAGGTGAGGGACCCAGCACACGTGACCTCAAACCAGAGGACACACATCACCAAGGGGCTGGGAGTGAGGCAGGCAGGAGGAGTCTCAAAACAGAGGGCCCATAGAAGGAAAAAGGTGAGGAATCCCGCAGTTGGAACCTCCCCGCAGGTGGCCAGGAGCAGCGAGGCTATGGGGTCCATGCCGGAGTGAACTCACACCAGAGGGCCCTCATCATGAAACTGAGCAATGTACCATTGGGATCTCAGAGCAGAAGGCCCACATTCCCATGGGGTTGGGAACCTGGCAGGAGTGTACTCGCACCACAGGGCGCACATCAGAAAATTTTGGGAGCCCAGGAGTTAGGGTCTGACGCCAGAGGGCCCTCATTACCGAGGGGAGGAGACTCCCAGCAGGCACCAACTCCCAGTTGAGGGCCCACGTCGCCAAGTTGACGTGTGCCAGCCAGGCAGGAGTGACCTCATAGCAGAGGGCCTACCTCACAGAAGGGTGAGGAACCCATCCAGGATAAGACTCTCACCAGAGGGCCCACATCACCAAGGGGATCGGAAGAAGGCAGGAGTGTCCTCACACCAGTGTGGCCAC
Organism: Delphinapterus leucas; assembly: GCF_059928025.1. Taxonomy (NCBI): domain Eukaryota; kingdom Metazoa; phylum Chordata; class Mammalia; order Artiodactyla; family Monodontidae; genus Delphinapterus; species Delphinapterus leucas. The sequence continues at coordinate 5,412,937 of NW_028322232.1, read as the reverse complement.
ATTATAGAAAGGTGAGGAACCCAGCACATGTGGCCTAAACCAGAGGACCCACATTTCCAAGGTGCTCCGAGTGAGGCAGGCAGGAGTAGCCTAACAACACAGGGCCCACTGGATAAAAAATGTGAGGAATCCAGCAGTTTGAACCTCCCAGCAGGTGGCCCAGAGCATGGAGTCTATGGGATCCAGGTCACAGTGAACTCACAGCAGAGGGCCCACATCATGAAACTGTGAGCAACCCAGCCAGTGGGACCACAGAGCAGAAGGCCCACATCCCCATGGGGATGGGAACCTCGCAGGAGTGTCCTCGCACAACTTAGCACGTATCAGAAAATGTGGGAACCCAGCAGTTATGGCCTGACGCCAGAGGGCCCTCATCACAGAGGAGAGGAGGCTACCAGCAGGCTCCAAATGCCACCAGAGGGCCGACGTCACCAAGGCAATGGGAGCAAGCCAGGCAGGAGTTACCTCACAGCAGAGGGCCCACCTCACAGAAGTGTGAGGAGCCCAAACAGGATCAGACTCTAACCAGAGCGCCCACATCACCAAGGGGATGGAAACCAGGCAGGAGTGTCCTCACACCAGTGGGGCCACATCAGCGAAAGGTGAGGAACACAGCACATGTGGCCTCAAACAAGGGGACACACATCACGAAAGGGCTGGGAGTGAGGCATGCAGGAGGAGACTCACAACAGAGCGCCCATAGAATAAAAAAGGTGAGGAACCCCGCAGCTGGAAGCTCCAAGCGGTGGCCCAGAGCACCGAGGCTATGGGATCCATGCCGCAGTGAACTCACAGCAGAGGGCCCACATTCTGACTCTGTGAGCAACCCATTCGTTGGGACCTCAGAGCAGAAAGCCCACATCCCCATGGGGATGGGACCCTGGCTGGAGTGTACTCGCACGACAGGGCGCACATCAGAAAATATTGGGAGCCCATGAGTTAGGGCCTGACGCCAGAGGGCCCTCATTACCGAGGGGAGGAGACACCCAGCAGGCACCAAATCCCACCAGAGGGCCGACGTCGCCAAGGCGGGTTGTGCCAGCCAGGCAGGAGTGACCTCAGAGAAGAGGACCCACCTCACAGAAGTGTGAGGAACCCTACCAGGATCAGACTCTCACCGGAGGGCCCACATCACCAAGGGGATGGGAACCAGACAGTAGTGTCCTCACACCAGTGGGGCCACATCAGCCAAAGGTGAGGAACCCAGCACATGTGGCCTCAAACCAGAGGACACACATCACCAAGGGGCTAGGAGTGAGGCAGGTGTCTGGAGGGGCACATTTAACTCTAATTTTCCACCAGGAAGTGGAATGAACCAAAGTCTCAGAGTGCCGAGCCGGACCCTGATTACGGCCTGAAGGAAACCTGCGGTTCTGTGGCCAGTTTTCAAGGAAATGAGTTAAGAAAGGAAATCACGGGCACTGTAATTCACAAACCTGCAGAATTATAAATGACAGCTATTGGCAAAAATATATGGAAGTAAGTCTGCAAAGAGGACTTGAAAACGAGGCAGAATTGCAGGAATCATATTTCAGGAGGTAGATTGGAATTGCATTTAAAGCATGTGAAAAGCGGCAGATCTTTGACAGTGATGCACTTGGACAAAAGTGCGTAAACATTTTTTCCTGAATATATTCAGGAAAAAATGCATATGCCCTTTTTGGCCAACCAAGCACTCGAGAAATGGAAATCCGCACTACAATGAAGTCTCATTTCCCATTCGTCAAAAGGGCCATCTGAAAGAAGTGTAAAAACCAGAAACACAGGACAGGCCATGGAGAACAGGGAGCCTTGTTATGCTGATGGGCGGGATGTAAATTGCCAACAGACACTCTGGAGATGTTTATGGTGTATCCTGAAACATCTGAAAAACAAAGCTACAGACCCTAGGGCACTTCCACTTTTGGCCCTATAGCTTAGGAGAATTAAAATCAACAAGACACAGCCAACACAAAATTTAGGGCTGCTGTGTTTACAAGAACCTTGAGTCCAGTACAAATTAAATATCCCAGAAAGAAGAAAATGGATAAAGGAGTTGTGCTACTTACGTACAACGGAATATCACTCAGCAATGAAATCAATGTCATCAGGCCTGTAGCAGCAAATTGAGTGGATTTAAGTATGATGATTCTATGAGAAATAGGTCACACAGAGAAAGATAATTATCATAAGATATCACTAATAGAGAGAGTGTAAACTTGGCTACACATAAACTGAATTCCAAAACCGAACAGAGTCTCACGTTTAGATAAAAACTTATGCTTGCTTAAGGGGAAAGTTGAGTTGGGGTGTTGTATAAAACCAGAGATTGAAATTAGCACACATACCGTTCCATAAGCCAAATATGTACTAGACAAGACCTACTCTTTGCTCAACGAAATAGACTCATCCATGGTGTATCACCTCACACCTTTTAGAATGGGCATCATCAGAAAATCTACAAACAACAAATGCTGGAAAGGGTGTGGAGATAAGGAACCCTCTTCCACTATTGTTGGGAATGTAAATTGATACAGTCACTGTGGAGAACATTATGGAGTTTCTTATAAAACTAAGAATAGAATTACCATATGATACAGCAATCCCACTACTGGGCATATACCCAGACAAAACCATAAATCAAAAAGAGACATTCACCGCAATGTTCATTGCATCACTATTTACAATATCCAGGTAATGGAAGCAACCTAAATGCCCACAGACAGACGAGTGCATAAAGATGTGGTACATATGTAAAATGGAATATTACTAAGCCATAAAAAGGAATGAAATTGGGTCATTTGTAGAGACGTTGATGGATCTAGAGACTGTCATACAGAGTGAAGTAAGTCAGAAAGAGAAAAACAAATCTTGTCTATTAATGCATATATGTGGAACCTAGAAAAATTGTACAGATGAACCGTTTTGCAAGGCAGAAATAGAGCAACAGATGTAGACAACAAACGTATGGACACCAAGGGGGGAAAGCTGTTGGGGGGTGGTGGTGGGAGGAGTTGAGAGATTGGGATTGGCATGTATACATTTATATGTATAAAATAGATAACCAAAAAGAACCTGCTGTATAAAAAAATAAAATAAAATTCAAATTACAAAAAGTAAAACAGAAAAAATATTCTTCCCTTCACATACATGTATTTATATGAATAAATTATTTCCATGCTTATATCTGTAAATACAAAAAAGAGGAATAAAATCTACCTTGAACCAAAAACGAAAAAAAGAAAAAAAAACAGAACCCACCAGTTACACAGAGGAAAACCGTATCAGGGCACTTGCTCCAGTTGTAAACAATTCTGAAGTTGGCCAGTGGTGGGGAATCATCTCCCATTCAGCCAGCAGGCCCCACGCAACAAGCGTCCTCATTGCAAAGCTGGGGGACCGTGCCGAGGCATCTGTGAGTAAACGTGGGCTGAGCCCCAGGCCAGCTGCTGCTGAAATGTTCCCACCCTTCCCAGGTAAAACACCTGAATATGTACAAGGACTTGAAAGCCTAGAGGAAGGGCCATGGAGCCACATGAGTGACAGCATGCCAGCCGACTTGGTGCCTGCAGGCCAGCCAGGATGGTCCTGGCCCTGGGTGCTCTTCTGGAAGCTTTCCATTTCCCTGCCTGAGATACCCCTGCTGTCCCGGCCCCCACTGCTTTCTTCCTCACTCACCTCTGCCCAGGGAGAAATTCCAGCGGCAGGTATGGGTGACACATCCTCTTCTTTAGCAGGTGGCATCTTGGCAACTGCTGCAGAAATTCCAGCAGAGCCCCACTCACACTGGGCCACCCACAAAGCCGTGGCCTCTCACTCCCTCCCACCAGTCCAGCCCCAAGACTGCTGACAGGGCAGAGAAAATGGCGTCAGGCACAGCTGCAGGGGCTCTTGCTGCCTGGAGCGGTGTTTATATTGATCTGAACCCAGGCACACCTGGGGAGGTCTGGCCGGCACGGTCGGGCTTACCAGGCCAGCCAATAATCACCCCTCAGGGGCTCACAGTTGCAGAAACTGGAACTTGCTGAATCGGCCAGGTCCAAGGAACAGGTGTGGGCTCCTGAGAGTCAGGATAGACAAGGGGCTGCAGCTCTGGCTTGTTTTCTAATTATATTATCTGGCCTATGAGTGGGAGACAACTTCAAGAAAACCCTCTCCTAATGAGAGGAACCCAGGAGCCATGGAGAGGAGGGGTGGCTGGTGGGTGGAGACAGAGGCCTGGTGCCCCGGGTGCAGTGGAAGTCTCTGGAAGACCAGGTGGAGGGAGGCCACACAGAGAGATGCCCAGGGTCACAGACCTGTCGGAGCTGCTGTTTCTTAGTTCAAGTCCTGCTCTGAGGTGCTCTGTGTCAGATCTGAGTGACAGGTGAGCTGGGAGTGCTCTGCAATGAGGGCGATATGCACGGTTCCTGTGTTCCCAGCCCTGCCATGGTACCTGCAAGGGTAGCTCTGTATCCTGGGAGGGACCTGACCACGAGAGCCCCATGGGCTGCAGGGGAACCTGTCCAGGGAACACTATATCCTGGGAGGGGCCTGAACACGAGAGCCCCGTGGGCTGGGGTGGGGGTGGGGTACCTGCCCAGGTGAGCTCCATATCCTGGGATTGGCCTGACCTCGTGAGCCCCATGGGCTGCTGGAGTCCTGGTAAAGGATGTCAGGACTGTCAGTGAAGCCACCGAGGATATACCTCCAGTAGTTCCTAAATCCTACACCCTGCTGGTCATTCTACCAACCACCAGGACATGGTATTCTGTATTAGTCTTCAATGATGCCTTCTTTTGTATTCTATTAGTCCCAGAGTCACAAGAAATTTTGGCTTGTGAGTGGCAGGACTCAACATACAACTAAAACAATACTTCCGGGCCGTGTTGCCCCAAGGGTTCAAAAATTCCCACACCATCTTTGGGGAAAGCTCAGCTAAAGAACTAAAAGTTCTACCTCTGGAAAAGGAAACACTCCTTCAATATGCAGATGACATTCTGATCGTCAGCCCTACTAAGGAGACCTCTGAACTACCAAGCCAATAAAGGATACAAGTTGTCCAAGAAAAAGCTCAAATATCACAGACTACGGTGACCTGCCTGGGCTTCATTCTCACAGAAGGTCGGAGAAGCCCATCCCAGGAAAGGGAAGAAACAATTTACAGCCTTACCCATTTCTGAAACTAGAAGACAGCTTAGGGGTTCCTGGGGAGGCCAGGGTTTGCTGCTTCTGGATCCCTAACTACAGTCTACTAGCTGGGCCTCTATATGAAACACTGAAAGGAAAAGATGATGATCCTTTTGAATAGAATGCAGAAGTGGCCTTTCAAGAATGGAAAGAGCAGTCAATTCAGACCCTTGCCCTGGAACTCCCTAATTTAGCTAAACCCTTTGACCTTTACATTCCTGGTGAACGGTGAATCGCCATTGGAGTATTAGTGCAAAACCTGGGACCACTTGAAATGGAACAATGCAAGAATGCGATCCAGGTAGGATAAACTACGGTCACCAAGGGTCTTGGCCCACCGCCACATCTGGCCAAGATACTGGCAGTATCTGAAAACCTGGAAATTAGCAGCCCAAAAGGCCACCTCCCTCCTAAGGGAAAAGGACCCCACGTGGTGATCCTAACACCCAGCCATGCCCTGAAGTTGCAGGGCTGGCTCCGTGGGCACACTGACCTTGAGTGAGGAGGCCCTCCAACTCCAACTTCCATAGAGATAACCGGGGCAAAGAGGTACCATGACGACTCGTGTGAAGGTGTCTGCACGGGCAAATTTAACGCTCATTTCCCACCAGGAAGAGGAATTAACCAAAGGCTCAGCATGCCGTGCCAGAACCAGATTAGGGCCTGAAGCAATCCTGCGGGTTTGCGGCCAGCTCACAAGAAAGCGAGTTGAAGAAAGGAGCTCAGGGACACTGTAATTCACAAACCTGAAGAGTTATAAATGACAGCTATCACCCAAAAATATATTGAAGGAAGGCTGCGAAGAGGACTTGAAAGCGGAGCAGAATTGCAAGAAAACGATTTCAGGGGGTAGACTGGAATTGCATTTAAAGCATAGGAAAAGAGGCAGAACGTCGACAATGATGCACTTGGCCAAAAACGGCGTATGCGTTTTTTCCTGAATATATTCAGGAAAAAACGCAAACGCCCTTTTTGGCCAACCAAGCAAGCATGTTAAAGAAATCTGCACTACAATGAAGTCTCACTGCCCCCAGTCAAAAGGGCCATCTGAAAAAAGTGTAAAATCCAGAAAGGCAGCACAGGCCATGGAGAACAGGGAGCCTTGTTATGCTGATGGGCGGGATGTAAATTGCCAACAGCCACTCTGGAGAATTGTATGGTGTTTCCTCAAAAACCTTAAAAACAAAGCAACGGAGCCTACGGCATTACCACTTATGGTCCTATAGCTTTGGGAAATTAAAATCAAAAACACACAGCCACCCCATAGATTCGGACGGCTCTGTTTACAAGAACTTCGTCTACGGTACAAGTTAAATATCCCAGAAAGCGAAAAATGGATAAAGAAGTGTGGTACATACGTACAAAGGAATATCACTCAGCAATGAAATCTATTTCATCAGGTCCGTCGCGGCATAATGAGTGGATTCAGGTACGATGATTCTAAGTGAAATAAGTCACACAGAAAATGAAACATCATAAGTTATCACTAATACACGGAATGTAAACTTGGCTACACATGAATTGAATTACAAAACAGAACAGGGTCTCAAATTTAGAAAAGCAACTTATGCTTGCTTAAGGGGAAAAGTGAGTTGGGGTGCTGCATAAAAGCAGAGATAGAAATTAGCACAGATACCTTTCCATAAGCCAAATATGTAATAGTCAAGACCTACCCCTTGCTCAACGAAATGGACTAAACACCTCATATTCAACGCCTAGGAATACACCTGACTAGTAAGAATCTTCAAACCCATGGATTTATATGTCTCCGTAAGACAATCAAGCGTGTGTACAGCTGCATGAAGGCAGCAGAGAAAATCCAATAAATCCCATTATCAAAATGAATTACAAAAACAAAACACAATGACAGTGAAATAGAGAGCAATTCTTAAATAATTCATTCAGGGCATGTGATGCAACCTGGATTTACCACATCTACACCCAGAGCTGAGTGAGACATAAGGTTGGACACTTCGGGCTGATAGCATTGGTGAGGTTCGATGAGCAAATGAAGACCCTTTGAAGTCATACTGCATGGTACCCATTCCATGGGCCCCAACTTTCAAGTTTTAAGGGATTCTTCCTTCAGCTAAAACGTGCATGGGAAAACCACAGTATGGTGCACCGTGTGACCAGGAGACGTTTTCAAATGCATCTCAGTTTTCGTCCCCTTTTACTCGGGTTCACCATTCCAGACCTTTACTAACACTCTCCCCAATTGGAGAGTCAGTGCCTTTAACCTCCTGTTTGGCACAGTTTGCAATTTCTGCGCAAGATGAACAGGAATAGGGAGAACCAATGAGAGACTAGCTGTAGGTGTCTGCACTGGAAATTTAACGCTCATTTCCCACCAGGAAGAAGAATGAATCAAAGGCTCAGCATGCCGTGCCGGAACCTGATTAGGGCCTGAAGCAATCCTGCGGGTTTGCGGCCAGCTCACAAGAAAGCAAGTTGAGAAAGGAGCTCAGGGGCACTGTAATTCACAAACTTGCAGAGTTATAAATGACAGCTATCGTCCAAAAATATATTGAAGGAAGGCTGTGAAGAGGACTTGAAAGTGGGGCAGAATTGCAGGAAAACGATTTCAGGGGGTAGACTGGAATTGCATTTAAAGCATAGGAAAAGAGGCAGAACGTCGACAAAGATTCAGTTGGCCAAAAAGGGCGTATGCGTTTTTTCCTGAATATATTCAGGAAAAAACGCATACGCCCTTTTTGGCCAACCAAGCAAGCATGTTAAAAAAATCTGCACTACAATGAAGTCTCAATGCCCCCCGGTCAAAAGCGCAATCTGAAAAAAGTGTAAAATCCAGAAAGACAGCACAGGCCATGGAGAACATGGAGCCTTGTTATGCTGATGGGCGAGATGTAAATTGCCAACAGCCACTCTGGAGAAGTGTATTGTGTTTCCTGAAACACCTAAAAAACAAAGCAACGGAGCCTATAGCACTTCCACTTATGATCCTATAGCTTAGGTAAATTAAAATCAAAAACACACAGCCACCCCAAAGTTTCTGTGTACGGCTCTGTTTACAAGAACCTCGTCTACGGTACAAGTTAAATATCCCAGAAAGCGAAAAATGGATAAAGAAGTGTGGTACGTATGTACAATGGAATATCACTCACCAATGAAATCTATTTCATCAGGCCCGTCGCGGCATAATGAGTGGATTCAGGTACGATGATTCTAAGTGAAATAAGTCACACAGAAAATGAAACATCATAAGTTATCACTAATACACGGAATGTAAACTTGGCTACACATGAACTGAATTACAAAACAGAACAGGGTCTCAAATTTAGAAAACCAACTTATGCTAGATTAAGGGGAAAAGTGAGTTGGGGTGCTGCATAAAAGCAGAGAAAAAAATTAGCACAGATACCTTTCCATAAGCCAAATATGTAATAGTCAAGACCTACCCCTTGCTCAACGAAATGGACTAAACACCTCATATTCAACGCCTAGAAATACACCTGACTAGTAAGAATCTTCAAACCCATGGATTTATATGTATCCATAAGACAATCAAGCGTGTGTACAGCTGCATGAAGGCAGCAGAGAAAATCCAATAAATCCCATTATCAAAATGAATTACAAAAACAAAACACAATGAGAGTGAAATAGAGAGCAATTCTTAAATAATTCATTTAGGGAATGTGATGCAACCTGGATTGACCACATCTACACCCAGAGCTGAGTGAGACATAAGATTGGACACTTCGGGCTGATAGCATTGGTGAGGTTCGATGAGCAAATGCAGACCCTTTGAAGTCATACTGCATGGTACCCATTCCATAGGTCCCAACTCTCCAGTTTTAAGGGATTCTTCCTTCAGCTAAAACGTGCATGGGAAACCCAGAGTATGGTGCACCGTGTGACCAGGAAACGTTTTCAAATGCATCTCAGTTTTCGTCCCCTTTTACTCGGGTTCACCGTTCCAGACGCTTTACTAACACTCTCCCCACTTGGAGAGTCAGTGCCTTTAACTTCCTGTTTGGCACAGTTTGCAATTTCTGCGCAAGATGAACAGGAATAGGGAGAACCAATGAGAGACTAGCTGTAGGTGTCTGCACGGGCAAATGGAACGCTCATTTACCACCAGGGAGAGGAATTAACCAAAGGGTCAGCGTGCCCTGCCGGAACCAGATTAGTGCCTGAAGCAATCCTGCGGTTTTGCGGCCAGCTCACAAGAAAGCGAGTTGAAGAAAGGAGCTCAGGGGCACTGTAATTCACAAACCTGCAGAGTTATGAATGACAGCTATCGTCCAAAAATGTATTGAAGTAAGTCTTCGAAGAGGACTTGAAAGCGGGGCAGAATTTCAGGAAAACGATTTCAGGGGGTAGACTGGAATTGCATTTAAAGCATAGGAAAAGAGGCAGAATGTCGACAATGATGCACTTGGCGAAAAAGTGCGTATGCGTTTTTTCCTGAATATATTCAGGAAAAAACGCATAGCCCATTTTGGCCAGCCAAGCAAGCATGTAAGTGAAATCTGCACTACAATGAAGTCTCACTGCCCCCGGTCAAAAGGGCCATCTGAAACAAGTGTAAAATCCAGAAAGGCAGGACAGGTCATGGAGAACAGGGAGCCTTGTTATGCTGATGTGCTGGATGTAAATTGCCAACAGCCACTCTGGAGAAGTGTATGGTGTTTCCTGAAACACGTAGGAAACAAAGCAACACAGCCTATGGCACTTCCACTTATGGTCCTTTGGCTTAGGGAAATTAAAATCAAAAACACACAGCCACCCCAAAGTTTGGGACGGCTCTGTTTACAAGAACCTCATCTACGGTTCAAGTTAAATATCTGAGAAAGCTAAAAATGGATAAAGAAGTTGTGGTACGTATGTACAATGGAATATCACTCAGCAATTAGATCTACGTCATCAGGCCCGTAGCGGCATAATGAGTGGATTCCGGTACGACGATTCTACGAGAAATAAGTCACTCAGAAAAAGAAACATCATAAGATATCACTAATACACGGAACGTAAACTTGGCTACACATGAACTGAATTACAAAACAGAACAGGGTCTCAAATTTAGAAAACCAACTTATGCTTGCTTATGGGGAAAGGTGAGTTGGGGTGCTGCATCAAACCAGAGATTGAAATTAGCACAGATACCGTTCCATAAGCCAAATATATAATAGAAAAGACCTACACCTTGCTCAACGAAATGGACTCAACACAACATATTCAACGCCTGGGAATATACCTGACAAGTAAGAATCTTAAGACCCATGGATTTATATGTCTCCATAAGGAAATCAATCGTGTGTACAGCGGCTGAAACGCAGCAGTGAAAATCCGATAAATCCCATTATCAAAATAAATTTCACAAACACAACACAGTGACAGTGAAATAGAGAGCAATTCTTAAATAATTCATTCAGGGCTTGTGATGCAACCTGGATTAACCACATCTACACCCAGAGCTGGTTGAGACATAAGGCTGGACACTTCGGGCTGATAGCATTGGTGAGGTTCCGTGCGCAAAGGCAGACCCTTTGAAGTCATACTGCATGGTAGCCATTCCATGGGTCCCAAATCTCCAGGTTTCAGAGATTCTTCCTTCAGCTAAAACAAGCATGGGAAACCCAGAGTATGGTCCACTGTGTGATTGGGAAACGTTTTCAAATGCATCTCAGGTTTCGTCCCCTGGTACTCGGGTTCACCATTCCAGACGCTTTACTAACACTCTCCCCACTTGGAGAGTCAGTGCCTTTAACCTCCTGTTTGGCACAGTTTGCAATTTCTGCCCAAGATGAACTGGAATAGGCAGAACCAATGAGAGACTAGCTGTAGGTGTCTGCACAGGCAAATGGAACGCTCATTTCCCACCAGGAAGAGGGATTAACCAAAGGCTCAGCATGCGCTGCGGGAACCAGATTAGGGCCTGAAGCAGTCCTGTGGTTTTGCGGCCAGCTCACAAGAAAGCGAGTTGAAGAAAGGAGCTCAGGGGCACTGTAATTCACAAACCTGCATAGTTATGAATGACAGCTATCGTCCAAAAATGTATTGAAGTAAGTCTTCGAAGAGGACTTGAAAGCGGGGCAGAATTGCAGGAAAACGATTTCAGGGCGTAGACTGGAATTGCACTTAAAGCATAGGAAAAGAGGCAGAATGTCGAAAATGATGCACTTGGCCAAAAAGGGCGTATGCGTTTTTTCCTGAATATATTCAGGAAAAAACGCATACGCCCTTTTTGGCCAACCAAGCAAGCGTGTAAAGGAAATCTGCACTCCAATGAAGTCTCACGGCCCCCCGGTCCAAACGGCCATCTGAAACAAGTGTAAAATCCAGAAAGGCAGGACAGGTCATGGAGAACAGGGAGACTTGTTATGCTGATGGGCGGGATGTAAATTGCCAACAGCCACTCTGGAGAAGTGTATGGTGTTTCCTGGAACAGCTAAAAAACAAAGCAACGGAGCCTACGGCACTTCCACTTATGGTCCTATAGCTTAGGGAAATTAAAATCAAAAACACACAGCCACCCCAAAGTTTCGGACGGCTCTGTTTACAAGAACCTCGTCTACGGTACAAGTTAAATATCCCAGAACGTGAAAAATGGATAAAGAAGTTGTGGTACGTACGTACAATGGAATATCACTCAGCAATGAAATCTATGTCATCAGGCCCGTCGCGGCATAATGAGTGGATTCAGGTACGATGATTCTAAGTGAAATGAGTCACACAGAAAATGAAACATCATAAGATATCACTAATACAAGGAATGTAAACTTGGCTACACATGAACTGAATTACAAAACAGAACAGGGTCTCAAATTTAGAAAACCAACTTATGCTTGCTTAAGGGGAAAGGTGAGTTGGGGTGCTGCATAAAACCAGAGATAGAAATTAGCACAGATACCTTTCCATAAGCCAAATATGTAATTGTCAAGACCTACCCCTTGCTCAACGAAATGGACTAAACACCCCATATTCAACGACTAGGAATACACCTGACTAGTAAGAATGTTCAAACCCATGGATTTATATGTCTCCGTAAGAGAATGAAGCGTGTGTACAGAGGCATGAATGCAGCAGAGAAAATCCGATAAATCCCATTATCAAAATGAATTACAAAAACAAAACACAAGGACAGTGAAATAGAGAGCAATTCTTAAATAATTCATTCAGGGCTTGTGATGCAACCTGGATTTACCACATCTACACACAGAGCTGAGTGAGACATAAGATTGGGCACTTCGGGCTGATAGCATTGGTGACGTTCGATGAGCAAATGCAGACCCTTTGAAGTCATACTGCATGGTACCCATTCCATGAGTCCCATCTCTCCAGGTTTAACGAATTCTTCCTTCAGCTAAAACATGCGTGGGAAACCCACAGTATTGTGCACCGAGGGACCGGCAAACGTTTTTCAAATGCATCTCAGTTTTCGTCCCCTTTTACTCGGGTTCACCATTCCAGACCCTTTTCTAACAGTCTCCCCACTTGGAGAGTCAGTGCCTTTAACCTCCTGTTTGGCACAGTTTGCAATTTCTGCGCAAGATGAACAGGAATAGGGAGAACCAATGAGAGACTAGCTTTAGGTGTCTGCACGGGCAAATGTAATGCTCATTTCCCACCAGGAAGAGGAATTAACCAAAGGCTCAGCATGCCGTGCCGGAACCAGATTAGGGCCTGAAGCAATCCTGCGGGTTTGCGGCTAGCTCACAAGATAGCGAGTTGAAGAAAGGAGCTCAGGGGCACTGTAACTCACAAACCTGCAGAGTTATAAATGACAGCTATCGTCCAAAAATATATTGAAGGAAGCCTGCGAAGAGGACTTGTAAGTGGGGCAGAATTGCAGGATAACGATTTCAGGAGGTAGACGGGAATTGCATTTAAAGCATAGGAAAAGAGGCAGAACGTCGACAATGATGCTCTTGGCCAAAAAGGGCGTATGCGTTTTTTCCTGGATATATTCAGGAAAAAACGCATACGCCCTTTTTGGCCAACCAAGCAAGCATGTTAAAGAAATCTGCACTACAATGAAGTCTCACTGCCCCCCGGTCAAAAGGGCCATGTGAAAAAAGTGTAAAATCCAGAAAGGCAGCACAGGCCATGGAGAACAGGGAGCCTTGTTCTGCTGATGGGCGGGATGTAAATTGCCAACAGCCACTCTGGAGAAGTGTATAGTGTTTCCTGGAACAGCTAAAAAACAAAGCAACGGAGCCTACGGCACTTCCACTTATGGTCCTATAGCTTAGGGAAATTAAAATCAAAAACACACAGCCACCCCAAAGTTTCGGACGGCTCTGTTTACAAGAACCTCGTCTACGGTACAAGTTAAATATCCCAGAACGTGAAAAATGGATAAAGAAGTTGTGGTACGTACGTACAATTGAATATCACTCAGCAATGAAATCTATGTCATCCGGCCCTCGCAGCATAATGAGTGGATTCAGGTACGATGATTCTAAGTGAAATGAGTCACACAGAAAATGAAACATCATAAGATATCACTAATACAAGGAATGTAAACTTGGCTACACATGAACTGAATTACAAAACAGAACACGGTCTCAAATTTAGAAAACCAACTTATGCTTGCTTAAGGGGAAAGGTGAGTTGGGGTGCTGCATAAAACCAGAGATAGAAATTAGCACAGATACCTTTCCATAAGCCAAATATGTAATTGTCAAGACCTACCCCTTGCTCAACGAAATGGACTAAACACCCCATATTCAACGACTAGGAATACACCTGACTAGTAAGAATCTTCAAACCCATGGATTTATATGTCTCCGTAAGAGAATGAAGCGTGTGTACAGATGCATGAATGCAGCAGAGAAAATCCGATAAATCCCATTATCAAAATGAATTACAAAAACAAAGCACAAGGACAGTGAAATAGAGAGCAATTCTTAAATAATTCATTCAGGGCTTGTGATGCAACCTGGATTTACCACATCTACACCCAGAGCTGAGTGAGACATAAGGTTGGGCACTTCGGGCTGATAGCATTGGTGAGGTTCGATGAGCAAATGCAGACCCTTTGAAGTCATACTGCATGGTACCCATTCCATGGGTCCCATCTCTCCAGGTTTAACGAATTCTTCCTTCAGCTAAAACATGCGTGGGAAACCCACAGTATGGTGCACCGAGGGACCAGCAAACGTTTTCAAATGCATCTCAGTTTTCATCCCCTTTTACTCGGGTTCACCATTCCAGACACTTTACTAACACTCTCCCCACTTGGAGAGTCAGTGCCTTTAACCTCCTGTTTGGCACAGTTTGCAATTTCTGCGCAAGATGAACAGGAATAGGGAGAACCAATGAGAGACTAGATTTAGGTGTCTGCACGGGCAAATGTAACGCTCATTTCCCACCAGGAAGAGGAATTAACCAAAGGCTCAGCATGCCGTGCCGGAACCAGATTAGGGCCTGAAGCAATCCTGCGGGTTTGCGGCCAGCTCACAAGATAGCGAGTTGAAGAAAGGAGCTCAGGGGCACTGTAACTCACAAACCTGCAGAGTTATAAATGACAGCTATCGTCCAAAAATATATTGAAGGAAGGCTGCGAAGAGGACTTGTAAGTGGGGCAGAATTGCAGGATAACGATTTCAGGAGGTAGACGGGAATTGCATTTAAAGCATAGGAAAAGAGGCAGAACGTCGACAATGATGCTCTTGGCCAAAAAGTGCGTATGCGTTTTTTCCTGAATATATTCAGGAAAAAACGCATACGCCCTTTCTGGCCAACCAAGCAAGAATGTTAAAGAAATCTGCACTACAATGAAGTCTCAGTGCCCCCTGGTCAAAAGGGCCATGTGAAAAAAGTGTAAAATCCAGAAAGGCAGCACAGGCCATGGAGAACAGGGAGCCTTGTTATGCTGATGGGCGGGATGTAAATTGCCAACAGCCACTCTGGAGAAGTGTATGGTGTTTCCTGGAACAGCTAAAAAACAAAGCAACGGAGCCTACGGCACTTCCACTTATGGTCCTATAGCTTAGAGAAATTAAAATCAAAAACACACAGCCACCCCAAAGTTTCGGACGGCTCTGTTTACAAGAACCTTGTCTACGGTACAAGTTAAATATCCCAGAACGTGAAAAATGGATAAAGAAGTTGTGGTACGTACGTACAATGGAATATCACTCAGCAATGAAATCTATGTCATCAGGCCCTCGCGGCATAATGAGTGGATTCAGGTACGATGATTCTAAGTGAAATGAGTCACACAGAAAATGAAACATCATAAGATATCACTAATACAAGGAATTTAAACTTGGCTACACATGAACTGAATTACAAAACAGAACAGGGTCTCAAATTTAGAAAACCAACTTATGCTTGCTTAAGTGGAAAGGTGAGTTGGGGTGCTGCATAAAACCAGAGATAGAAATTAGCACAGATACTTTTCCATAAGCCAAATATGTAATTGTCAAGACCTACCCCTTGCTCAACGAAATGGACTAAACACCCCATATTCAACGTCTAGGAATACACCTGACTAGTAAGAATCTTCAAACCCATGGATTTATATGTCTCCGTAAGAGAATGAAGCGTGTGTACAGAGGCATGAATGCAGCAGAGAAAATCCGATAAATCCCATTATCAAAATGAATTACAAAAACAAAACACAAGGACAGTGAAATAGAGAGCAATTCTTAAATAATTCATTCAGGGCTTGTGATGCAACCTGGATTTACCACATCTACACCCAGAGCTGAGTGAGACAAAAGATTGGGCACTTCGGGCTGATAGAATTGGTGAGGTTCGATGAGCAAATGCAGACCCTTTGAAGTCATACTGCATGGTACCCATTCCATGGGTCCCATCTCTCCAGGTTTAACGAATTCTTCCTTCAGCTAAAACATGCGTGGGAAACCCACAGTATGGTGCACCGAGGGACCGGCAAACGTTTTCAAATGCATCTCAGTTTTCGTCCCCTTTTACTCGGGTTCACCATTCCAGACCCTTTACTAACACTCTCCCCACTTGGAGAGTCAGTGCCTTTAACCTCCTGTTTGGCACAGTTTGCAAATTCTGCGCAAGATGAACAGGAATAGGGAGAACCAATGAGAGACTAGCTTTAGGTGTCTGCACGGGCAAAGGTAACGCTCATTTCCCACCAGGAAGCGGAATTAACCAAAGGCTCAGCATGCCGTGCCGGAACCAGATTAGGGCCTGAATCAATCCTGCGGGTTTGCGGCCAGCTCACAAGATAGCGAGTTGAAGAAAGGAGCTCAGGGGCACTGTAACTCACAAACCTGCAGAGTTATAAATGACAGCTATCATCCAAAAATATATTGAAGGAAGGCTGCGAAGAGGACTTGTAAGTGGGGCAGAATTGCAGGATAACGATTACAGGAAGTAGACGGGAATTGCATTTAAAGCATAGGAAAAGAGGCAGAACGTCAACAATGATGCTCTTGTCCAAAAAGGGTGTATGCGTTTTTTCCTGAATATATTCAGGAAAAAACGCATACGCCCTTTTTGGCCAACCAAGCAAGCATGTTAAAGAAATCTGCACTACAATGAAGTCTCACTGCCCCCCGGTCAAAAGGGCCATGTGAAAAAAGTGTAAAATCCAGAAAGGCAGCACAGGCCATGGAGAACAGGGAGCCTTGTTCTGCTGATGGGCGGGATGTAAATTGCCAACAGCCACTCTGGAGAAGTGTATGGTGTTTCCTGGAACAGCTAAAAAACAAAGCAACGGAGCCTACGGCACTTCCACTTATGGTCCTATAGCTTAGGGAAATTAAAATCAAAAACACACAGCCACCCCAAAGTTTCGGACGGCTCTGTTTACAAGAACCTCGTCTACGGTACAAGTTAAATATCCCAGAACGTGTAAAATGGATAAAGAAGTTGTGGTACGTACGTACAATGGAATATCACTCAGCAATGAAATCTATGTCATCAGGCCCGTCGCGGCATAATGAGTGGATTCAGGTAGGATGATTCTAAGTGAAATGAGTCACACAGAAAATGAAACATCATAAGATATCACTAATACAAGGAATGTAAACTTGGCTACACATGAACTGAATTACAAAACAGAACAGGGTCTCAAATTTAGAAAACCAACTTATGCTTGCTTAAGGGGAAAGGTGAGTTGGGGTGCTGCATAAAACCAGAGATAGAAATTAGCACAGATACCTTTCCATAAGCCAAATATGTAATTGTCAAGACCTACCCCTTGCTCAACGAAATGGACTAAACACCCCATATTCAACGACTAGGAATACACCTGACTAGTAAGAATGTTCAAACCCATGGATTTATATGTCTCCGTAAGAGAATGAAGCGTGTGTACAGAGGCATGAATGCAGCAGAGAAAATCCGATAAATCCCATTATCAAAATGAATTACAAAAACAAAACACAAGGACAGTGAAATAGAGAGCAATTCTTAAATAATTCATTCAGGGCTTGTGATGCAACCTGGATTTACCACATCTACACACAGAGCTGAGTGAGACATAAGATTGGGCACTTCGGGCTGATAGCATTGGTGACTTTCGATGAGCAAATGCAGACCCTTTGAAGTCATACTGCATGGTACCCATTCCATGGGTCCCATCTCTCCAGGTTTAACGAATTCTTCCTTCAGCTAAAACATGCGTGGGAAACCCACAGTATTGTGCACCGAGGGACCGGCAAACGTTTTTCAAATGCATCTCAGTTTTCGTCCCCTTTTACTCGGGTTCACCATTCCAGACCCTTTTCTAACAGTCTCCCCACTTGGAGAGTCAGTGCCTTTAACCTCCTGTTTGGCACAGTTTGCAATTTCTGCGCAAGATGAACAGGAATAGGGAGAACCAATGAGAGACTAGCTTTAGGTGTCTGCACGGGCAAATGTAATGCTCATTTCCCACCAGGAAGAGGAATTAACCAAAGGCTCAGCATGCCGTGCCGGAACCAGATTAGGGCCTGAAGCAATCCTGCGGGTTTGCGGCTAGCTCACAAGATAGCGAGTTAAAGAAAGGAGCTCAGGGGCACTGTAACTCACAAACCTGCAGAGTTATAAATGACAGCTATCGTCCAAAAATATATTGAAGGAAGCCTGCGAAGAGGACTTGTAAGTGGGGCAGAATTGCAGGATAACGATTTCAGGAGGTAGACGGGAATTGCATTTAAAGCATAGGAAAAGAGGCAGAACGTCGACAATCATGCTCTTGGCCAAAAAGGGCGTATGCGTTTTTTCCTGGATATATTCAGGAAAAAACGCATACGCCCTTTTTGGCCAACCAAGCAAGCATGTTAAAGAAATCTGCACTACAATGAAGTCTCACTGCCCCCCGGTCAAAAGGGCCATGTGAAAAAAGTGTAAAATCCAGAAAGGCAGCACAGGCCATGGAGAACAGGGAGCCTTGTTCTGCTGATGGGCGGGATGTAAATTGCCAACAGCCACTCTGGAGAAGTGTATAGTGTTTCCTGGAACAGCTAAAAAACAAAGCAACGGAGCCTACGGCACTTCCACTTATGGTCCTATAGCTTAGGGAAATTAAAATCAAAAACACACAGCCACCCCAAAGTTTCGGACGGCTCTGTTTACAAGAACCTCGTCTACGGTACAAGTTAAATATCCCAGAACGTGAAAAATGGATAAAGAAGTTGTGGTACGTACGTACAATTGAATATCACTCAGCAATGAAATCTATGTCATCCGGCCCTCGCAGCATAATGAGTGGATTCAGGTACGATGATTCTAAGTGAAATGAGTCACACAGAAAATGAAACATCATAAGATATCACTAATACAAGGAATGTAAACTTGGCTACACATGAACTGAATTACAAAACAGAACACGGTCTCAAATTTAGAAAACCAACTTATGCTTGCTTAAGGGGAAAGGTGAGTTGGGGTGCTGCATAAAACCAGAGATAGAAATTAGCACAGATACCTTTCCATAAGCCAAATATGTAATTGTCAAGACCTACCCCTTGCTCAACGAAATGGACTAAACACCCCATATTCAACGACTAGGAATACACCTGACTAGTAAGAATCTTCAAACCCATGGATTTATATGTCTCCGTAAGAGAATGAAGCGTGTGTACAGATGCATGAATGCAGCAGAGAAAATCCGATAAATCCCATTATCAAAATGAATTACAAAAACAAAACACAAGGACAGTGAAATAGAGAGCAATTCTTAAATAATTCATTCAGGGCTTGTGATGCAACCTGGATTTACCACATCTACACCCAGAGCTGAGTGAGACATAAGGTTGGGCACTTCGGGCTGATAGCATTGGTGAGGTTCGATGAGCAAATGCAGACCCTTTGAAGTCATACTGCATGGTACCCATTCCATGGGTCCCATCTCTCCAGGTTTAACGAATTCTTCCTTCAGCTAAAACATGCGTGGGAAACCCACAGTATGGTGCACCGAGGGACCAGCAAACGTTTTCAAATGCATCTCAGTTTTCATCCCCTTTTACTCGGGTTCACCATTCCAGACACTTTACTAACACTCTCCCCACTTGGAGAGTCAGTGCCTTTAACCTCCTGTTTGGCACAGTTTGCAATTTCTGCGCAAGATGAACAGGAATAGGGAGAACCAATGAGAGACTAGATTTAGGTGTCTGCACGGGCAAATGTAACGCTCATTTCCCACCAGGAAGAGGAATTAACCAAAGGCTCAGCATGCCGTGCCGGAACCAGATTAGGGCCTGAAGCAATCCTGCGGGTTTGCGGCCAGCTCACAAGATAGCGAGTTGAAGAAAGGAGCTCAGGGGCACTGTAACTCACAAACCTGCAGAGTTATAAATGACAGCTATCGTCCAAAAATATATTGAAGGAAGGCTGCGAAGAGGACTTGTAAGTGGGGCAGAATTGCAGGATAACGATTTCAGGAGGTAGACGGGAATTGCATTTAAAGCATAGGAAAAGAGGCAGAACGTCGACAATGATGCTCTTGGCCAAAAAGTGCGTATGCGTTTTTTCCTGAATATATTCAGGAAAAAACGCATACGCCCTTTCTGGCCAACCAAGCAAGAATGTTAAAGAAATCTGCACTACAATGAAGTCTCAGTGCCCCCTGGTCAAAAGGGCCATGTGAAAAAAGTGTAAAATCCAGAAAGGCAGCACAGGCCATGGAGAACAGGGAGCCTTGTTATGCTGATGGGCGGGATGTAAATTGCCAACAGCCACTCTGGAGAAGTGTATGGTGTTTCCTGGAACAGCTAAAAAACAAAGCAACGGAGCCTACGGCACTTCCACTTATGGTCCTATAGCTTAGAGAAATTAAAATCAAAAACACACAGCCACCCCAAAGTTTCGGACGGCTCTGTTTACAAGAACCTTGTCTACGGTACAAGTTAAATATCCCAGAACGTGAAAAATGGATAAAGAAGTTGTGGTACGTACGTACAATGGAATATCACTCAGCAATGAAATCTATGTCATCAGGCCCTCGCGGCATAATGAGTGGATTCAGGTACGATGATTCTAAGTGAAATGAGTCACACAGAAAATGAAACATCATAAGATATCACTAATACAAGGAATTTAAACTTGGCTACACATGAACTGAATTACAAAACAGAACAGGGTCTCAAATTTAGAAAACCAACTTATGCTTGCTTAAGTGGAAAGGTGAGTTGGGGTGCTGCATAAAACCAGAGATAGAAATTAGCACAGATACCTTTCCATAAGCCAAATATGTAATTGTCAAGACCTACCCCTTGCTCAACGAAATGGACTAAACACCCCATATTCAACGTCTAGGAATACACCTGACTAGTAAGAATCTTCAAACCCATGGATTTATATGTCTCCGTAAGAGAATGAAGCGTGTGTACAGAGGCATGAATGCAGCAGAGAAAATCCGATAAATCCCATTATCAAAATGAATTACAAAAACAAAACACAAGGACAGTGAAATAGAGAGCAATTCTTAAATAATTCATTCAGGGCTTGTGATGCAACCTGGATTTACCACATCTACACCCAGAGCTGAGTGAGACAAAAGATTGGGCACTTCGGGCTGATAGAATTGGTGAGGTTCGATGAGCAAATGCAGACCCTTTGAAGTCATACTGCATGGTACCCATTCCATGGGTCCCATCTCTCCAGGTTTAACGAATTCTTCCTTCAGCTAAAACATGCGTGGGAAACCCACAGTATGGTGCACCGAGGGACCGGCAAACGTTTTCAAATGCATCTCAGTTTTCGTCCCCTTTTACTCGGGTTCACCATTCCAGACCCTTTACTAACACTCTCCCCACTTGGAGAGTCAGTGCCTTTAACCTCCTGTTTGGCACAGTTTGCAAATTCTGCGCAAGATGAACAGGAATAGGGAGAACCAATGAGAGACTAGCTTTAGGTGTCTGCACGGGCAAAGGTAACGCTCATTTCCCACCAGGAAGCGGAATTAACCAAAGGCTCAGCATGCCGTGCCGGAACCAGATTAGGGCCTGAATCAATCCTGCGGGTTTGCGGCCAGCTCACAAGATAGCGAGTTGAAGAAAGGAGCTCAGGGGCACTGTAACTCACAAACCTGCAGAGTTATAAATGACAGCTATCATCCAAAAATATATTGAAGGAAGGCTGCGAAGAGGACTTGTAAGTGGGGCAGAATTGCAGGATAACGATTACAGGAAGTAGACGGGAATTGCATTTAAAGCATAGGAAAAGAGGCAGAACGTCAACAATGATGCTCTTGTCCAAAAAGGGTGTATGCGTTTTTTCCTGAATATATTCAGGAAAAAACGCATACGCCCTTTTTGGCCAACCAAGCAAGCATGTTAAAGAAATCTGCACTACAATGAAGTCTCACTGCCCCCCGGTCAAAAGGGCCATGTGAAAAAAGTGTAAAATCCAGAAAGGCAGCACAGGCCATGGAGAACAGGGAGCCTTGTTCTGCTGATGGGCGGGATGTAAATTGCCAACAGCCACTCTGGAGAAGTGTATGGTGTTTCCTGGAACAGCTAAAAAACAAAGCAACGGAGCCTACGGCACTTCCACTTATGGTCCTATAGCTTAGGGAAATTAAAATCAAAAACACACAGCCACCCCAAAGTTTCGGACGGCTCTGTTTACAAGAACCTCGTCTACGGTACAAGTTAAATATCCCAGAACGTGTAAAATGGATAAAGAAGTTGTGGTACGTACGTACAATGGAATATCACTCAGCAATGAAATCTATGTCATCAGGCCCGTCGCGGCATAATGAGTGGATTCAGGTAGGATGATTCTAAGTGAAATGAGTCACACAGAAAATGAAACATCATAAGATATCACTAATACAAGGAATGTAAACTTGGCTACACATGAACTGAATTACAAAACAGAACAGGGTCTCAAATTTAGAAAACCAACTTATGCTTGCTTAAGGGGAAAGGTGAGTTGGGGTGCTGCATAAAACCAGAGATAGAAATTAGCACAGATACCTTTCCATAAGCCAAATATGTAATTGTCAAGACCTACCCCTTGCTCAACGAAATGGACTAAACACCCCATATTCAACGACTAGGAATACACCTGACTAGTAAGAATCTTCAAACCCATGGATTTATATGTCTCCGTAAGAGAATGAAGCGTGTGTACAGAGGCATGAATGCAGCAGAGAAAATCCGATAAATCCCATTATCAAAATGAATTACAAAAACAAAACACAAGGACAGTGAAATAGAGAGCAATTCTTAAATAATTCATTCAGGGCTTGTGATGCAACCTGGATTTACCACATCTACACACAGAGCTGAGTGAGACATAAGATTGGGCACTTCGGGCTGATAGCATTGGTGACGTTCGATGAGCAAATGCAGACCCTTTGAAGTCATACTGCATGGTACCCATTCCATGAGTCCCATCTCTCCAGGTTTAACGAATTCTTCCTTCAGCTAAAACATGCGTGGGAAACCCACAGTATTGTGCACCGAGGGACCGGCAAACGTTTTTCAAATGCATCTCAGTTTTCGTCCCCTTTTACTCGGGTTCACCATTCCAGACCCTTTTCTAACAGTCTCCCCACTTGGAGAGTCAGTGCCTTTAACCTCCTGTTTGGCACAGTTTGCAATTTCTGCGCAAGATGAACAGGAATAGGGAGAACCAATGAGAGACTAGCTTTAGGTGTCTGCACGGGCAAATGTAATGCTCATTTCCCACCAGGAAGAGGAATTAACCAAAGGCTCAGCATGCCGTGCCGGAACCAGATTAGGGCCTGAAGCAATCCTGCGGGTTTGCGGCTAGCTCACAAGATAGCGAGTTAAAGAAAGGAGCTCAGGGGCACTGTAACTCACAAACCTGCAGAGTTATAAATGACAGCTATCGTCCAAAAATATATTGAAGGAAGCCTGCGAAGAGGACTTGTAAGTGGGGCAGAATTGCAGGATAACGATTTCAGGAGGTAGACGGGAATTGCATTTAAAGCATAGGAAAAGAGGCAGAACGTCGACAATCATGCTCTTGGCCAAAAAGGGCGTATGCGTTTTTTCCTGGATATATTCAGGAAAAAACGCATACGCCCTTTTTGGCCAACCAAGCAAGCATGTTAAAGAAATCTGCACTACAATGAAGTCTCACTGCCCCCCGGTCAAAAGGGCCATGTGAAAAAAGTGTAAAATCCAGAAAGGCAGCACAGGCCATGGAGAACAGGGAGCCTTGTTCTGCTGATGGGCGGGATGTAAATTGCCAACAGCCACTCTGGAGAAGTGTATAGTGTTTCCTGGAACAGCTAAAAAACAAAGCAACGGAGCCTACGGCACTTCCACTTATGGTCCTATAGCTTAGGGAAATTAAAATCAAAAACACACAGCCACCCCAAAGTTTCGGACGGCTCTGTTTACAAGAACCTCGTCTACGGTACAAGTTAAATATCCCAGAACGTGAAAAATGGATAAAGAAGTTGTGGTACGTACGTACAATTGAATATCACTCAGCAATGAAATCTATGTCATCCGGCCCTCGCAGCATAATGAGTGGATTCAGGTACGATGATTCTAAGTGAAATGAGTCACACAGAAAATGAAACATCATAAGATATCACTAATACAAGGAATGTAAACTTGGCTACACATGAACTGAATTACAAAACAGAACACGGTCTCAAATTTAGAAAACCAACTTATGCTTGCTTAAGGGGAAAGGTGAGTTGGGGTGCTGCATAAAACCAGAGATAGAAATTAGCACAGATACCTTTCCATAAGCCAAATATGTAATTGTCAAGACCTACCCCTTGCTCAACGAAATGGACTAAACACCCCATATTCAACGACTAGGAATACACCTGACTAGTAAGAATCTTCAAACCCATGGATTTATATGTCTCCGTAAGAGAATGAAGCGTGTGTACAGATGCATGAATGCAGCAGAGAAAATCCGATAAATCCCATTATCAAAATGAATTACAAAAACAAAACACAAGGACAGTGAAATAGAGAGCAATTCTTAAATAATTCATTCAGGGCTTGTGATGCAACCTGGATTTACCACATCTACACCCAGAGCTGAGTGAGACATAAGGTTGGGCACTTCGGGCTGATAGCATTGGTGAGGTTCGATGAGCAAATGCAGACCCTTTGAAGTCATACTGCATGGTACCCATTCCATGGGTCCCATCTCTCCAGGTTTAACGAATTCTTCCTTCAGCTAAAACATGCGTGGGAAACCCACAGTATGGTGCACCGAGGGACCAGCAAACGTTTTCAAATGCATCTCAGTTTTCATCCCCTTTTACTCGGGTTCACCATTCCAGACACTTTACTAACACTCTCCCCACTTGGAGAGTCAGTGCCTTTAACCTCCTGTTTGGCACAGTTTGCAATTTCTGCGCAAGATGAACAGGAATAGGGAGAACCAATGAGAGACTAGATTTAGGTGTCTGCACGGGCAAATGTAACGCTCATTTCCCACCAGGAAGAGGAATTAACCAAAGGCTCAGCATGCCGTGCCGGAACCAGATTAGGGCCTGAAGCAATCCTGCGGGTTTGCGGCCAGCTCACAAGATAGCGAGTTGAAGAAAGGAGCTCAGGGGCACTGTAACTCACAAACCTGCAGAGTTATAAATGACAGCTATCGTCCAAAAATATATTGAAGGAAGGCTGCGAAGAGGACTTGTAAGTGGGGCAGAATTGCAGGATAACGATTTCAGGAGGTAGACGGGAATTGCATTTAAAGCATAGGAAAAGAGGCAGAACGTCGACAATGATGCTCTTGGCCAAAAAGTGCGTATGCGTTTTTTCCTGAATATATTCAGGAAAAAACGCATACGCCCTTTCTGGCCAACCAAGCAAGAATGTTAAAGAAATCTGCACTACAATGAAGTCTCAGTGCCCCCTGGTCAAAAGGGCCATGTGAAAAAAGTGTAAAATCCAGAAAGGCAGCACAGGCCATGGAGAACAGGGAGCCTTGTTATGCTGATGGGCGGGATGTAAATTGCCAACAGCCACTCTGGAGAAGTGTATGGTGTTTCCTGGAACAGCTAAAAAACAAAGCAACGGAGCCTACGGCACTTCCACTTATGGTCCTATAGCTTAGAGAAATTAAAATCAAAAACACACAGCCACCCCAAAGTTTCGGACGGCTCTGTTTACAAGAACCTTGTCTACGGTACAAGTTAAATATCCCAGAACGTGAAAAATGGATAAAGAAGTTGTGGTACGTACGTACAATGGAATATCACTCAGCAATGAAATCTATGTCATCAGGCCCTCGCGGCATAATGAGTGGATTCAGGTACGATGATTCTAAGTGAAATGAGTCACACAGAAAATGAAACATCATAAGATATCACTAATACAAGGAATTTAAACTTGGCTACACATGAACTGAATTACAAAACAGAACAGGGTCTCAAATTTAGAAAACCAACTTATGCTTGCTTAAGTGGAAAGGTGAGTTGGGGTGCTGCATAAAACCAGAGATAGAAATTAGCACAGATACTTTTCCATAAGCCAAATATGTAATTGTCAAGACCTACCCCTTGCTCAACGAAATGGACTAAACACCCCATATTCAACGTCTAGGAATACACCTGACTAGTAAGAATCTTCAAACCCATGGATTTATATGTCTCCGTAAGAGAATGAAGCGTGTGTACAGAGGCATGAATGCAGCAGAGAAAATCCGATAAATCCCATTATCAAAATGAATTACAAAAACAAAACACAAGGACAGTGAAATAGAGAGCAATTCTTAAATAATTCATTCAGGGCTTGTGATGCAACCTGGATTTACCACATCTACACCCAGAGCTGAGTGAGACAAAAGATTGGGCACTTCGGGCTGATAGAATTGGTGAGGTTCGATGAGCAAATGCAGACCCTTTGAAGTCATACTGCATGGTACCCATTCCATGGGTCCCATCTCTCCAGGTTTAACGAATTCTTCCTTCAGCTAAAACATGCGTGGGAAACCCACAGTATGGTGCACCGAGGGACCGGCAAACGTTTTCAAATGCATCTCAGTTTTCGTCCCCTTTTACTCGGGTTCACCATTCCAGACCCTTTACTAACACTCTCCCCACTTGGAGAGTCAGTGCCTTTAACCTCCTGTTTGGCACAGTTTGCAATTTCTGCGCAAGATGAACAGGAATAGGGAGAACCAATGAGAGACTAGCTTTAGGTGTCTGCACGGGCAAATGTACCGCTCATTTCCCACCAGGAAGAGGAATTAACCACAGGCTCAGCATGCCGTGCCGGAACCAGATTAGGGCCTGAAGCAATCCTGCGGGTTTGCGGCCAGCTCACAAGATAGCGAGTTGAAGAAAGGAGCTCAGGGGCACTGTAACTCACAAACCTGCAGAGTTATAAATGACAGCTATCGTCCAAAAATATATTGAAGGAAGGCTGCGAAGAGGACTTGTAAGTGGGGCAGAATTGCAGGATAACGATTTCAGGAGGTAGACGGGAATTGCATTTAAAGCATAGGAAAAGAGGCAGAACGTCGACAATGATGCTCTTGGCCAAAAAGTGCGTATGCGTTTTTTCCTGAATATATTCAGGAAAAAACGCATACGCCCTTTTTGGACAACCAAGCAAGCATGTTAAAGAAATCTGCACTACAATGAAGTCTCACTGCCCCCCGGTCAAAAGGGCCATGTGAAAAAAGTGTAAAATCCAGAAAGGCAGCACAGGCCATGGAGAAGAGGGAGCCTTGTTATGCTGATGGGCGGGATGTAAATTGCCAACAGCCACTCTGGAGAAGTGTATGGTGTTTCCTGGAACAGCTAAAAAACAAAGCAACGGAGCCTACGGCACTTCCACTTATGGTCCTATAGCTTAGGGAAATTAAAATCAAAAACACACAGCCACCCCAAAGTTTCGGACGGCTCTGTTTACAAGAACCTCGTCTACGGTACAAGTTAAATATCCCAGAACGTGAAAAATGGATAAAGAAGTTGTGGTACGTACGTACAATGGAATATCACTCAGCAATGAAATCTATGTCATCAGGCCCGTCGCGGCATAATGAGTGGATTCAGGTAGGATGATTCTAAGTGAAATGAGTCACACAGAAAATGAAACATCATAAGATATCACTAATACAAGGAATGTAAACTTGGCTACACATGAACTGAATTACAAAACAGAACAGGGTCTCAAATTTAGAAAACCAACTTATGCTTGCTTAAGGGGAAAGGTGAGTTGGGGTGCTGCATAAAACCAGAGATTGAAATTAGCACAGATATCGTTCCATAAGGCAAATATATATTAGACAAGACCTACTCCTTGCTCAACGAAATGGACTCAACACCTCATATTCAACACCTGGGAATATACCTGACAAGTAAGAATCTTAAAACCCATGGATTTATATGTCTCCATAAGGAAATCAAGAGTGTGTACAGCGGCCTAAACGCAGCAGTGAAAATCCGAAAAATCCCATTATCAAAATAAATTTCAAAAACAAAACACAATGACAGTGAAATAGAGAACAATTCTTAAATCATTCATTCAGGGCTTGTGATGCAACCTGGATTTCCCACATCTACACCCAGAGCTGGGTGAGACATAAGGCTGGACACTTCGGGCTGGTAGCATTGGTGAGGTTCTGTGAGCAAACGCAGAACCTTTGAAGTCATACTGCATGGTACCCATTCCCTGGGTCCCAACTCTCCAGGTTTAAGGGATTCTTCCTTCAGCTAAAACATGCATGGGAAACCCAGAGTATGGTCCACCGTGTGATTGGGAAACGTTTTCAAATGCATCTCAGTTTTTGAACCCTGGTACTCGGGTTCACCGTTCCAGACGCTTTACTCACACTCTCCCCACTTGGAGAGTCACTGCCTTTAACCTCCTGTTTGGCACAGTTTGCAATGTCCATGCAAGATGAACAGGAATAGGGAGAACTAATGAGAGACTAGCTGTAGGTGTCTGCACGGGCAAATGGAACGCCCATTTCCCACCA
The DNA here is from genome assembly GCF_059928025.1 of Delphinapterus leucas. Lineage (NCBI taxonomy): Eukaryota > Metazoa > Chordata > Mammalia > Artiodactyla > Monodontidae > Delphinapterus > Delphinapterus leucas. The sequence continues at coordinate 5,384,476 of NW_028322232.1, read as the reverse complement.
TGAAGAGGAATTAACCAAAGGCTCAGCGTGCCCTGCCGGAAACAGATTAGGGCCTGAAACAATCCTGCGGTTTTGCGGCCAGCTCACAAGATAGCGAGTTGAAGAAAGGAGCTCAGGGGCACTGTAATTCACAAACCTGTAGAGGTATGAATGACAGCTATCGTCCAAATATGTATTGAAGTAAGTCTTCGAAGAGGACTTGAAAGCGATGCAGAATTTCGGGAAAAATATTTCACGGTGTAGACTGGAGTTGCACTTAAAGCATAGGAAAATAGGCAGAATGTCGACAATGATGCACTTGGCCAAAAAGGGCGTATGCGTTTTTTCCTGAATATATTCAGGAAAAAACGCATACGCGCTTTTTGGCCAACCAAGCAACCGTGTAAAGGAAATGTGCACTACAATGAAGTCTCACTGCCCCCCGGTCAAAAGGGCCATCTGAAAAAAGTGTAAAATCCAGAAACACAGCACAGGACATGGAGAACAGGGACTCTTGTTATGCTGATGGGCGGGATATAAATTGCCAACAGCCACACTGGAGAAGTTTATGGTGTTTCCTGAAACACGTAGGAAACAAAGCAACACAGCCTATGGCACTTCCACTTATGGTCCTATAGCTTAGGGAAATTAAAATCAAAAATACACAGCCACCACAAAGTTTGGGACGGCTCTGTTTACAAGAACCTCGTCTACGGTACAATTTAAATATCTGAGAAAGCAAAAAATGGATAAAGAAGTTGTGGTACGCACGTACAATGGAATATCACTCAGCAATGAAATCTACGTCATCAGGTTCCTAGCGGCATAATGAGTGGATTCAGGTACGATGATTCTACAAGAAATAAGTCACACAGAAAAAGAAACATCCTAAGATATCACTAATACACGGAATGTAAACTTGGCTGCACATGAACTGAATAACAAAACAGAACAGCGTCTCAAATTTAGAAAAAAAACTTATGCTTGCTTACGGGGAAAGGTGAGTTGGGGTGCTTCATAAAACCAGAGATTGAAATTAGCAAAGATACCGTTCCATAAGCCAAATATATAATAGACAAGACCTACTCCTTGCTCAACGAAATGGACTCAATACCCCATATTCAACGCCTGGGAAGATACCTGACAAGTAAGAATCTTAAAACCCATGGATTTATATGTCTCCATAAGGAAATCAAGCGTGTGTACAGCGGCCTAAACACAGCAGTGAAAATCCGATAAATACCATTATCAAAATAAATTTCAAAAACAAAACACAATGACAGTGAAATAGAGAGCAATTCTTAAATAATTCATTCAGGGCTTGTGATGCAACCTGGATTTACCACATCTACACCCAAAGCTGGTTGAGACATAATGCTGGACACTTCGGGCTGATAGCATTGGTGAGGTTCGGTGAGCAAACACAGACCCTTTGAAGTCACACTGCATGGTACCCATTCCATGGGTCCCAACTCTCCAGGTTTAAGGGATTCTTCCTTCAGCTAAAACATGCATGGGAAACACAGAGCATGGTCCACCGTGTGATTGGGAAACGTTTTCAAATGCATCTCAGTTTTCGAACCCTGGTACTCGGGTTCACCATTCCAGACGCTTTACTAACACTCTCCCCACTTGGAGAGTCAGGGCCTTTAACCTCCTATTTGGCACAGTTTGCAATTTCTGCGCAAGATGAACAGGAATAGGGAGAACCAATGAGAGACTACCTGTAGGTGTCTGCACGGGCAAATGGAACGCTCATTTCCCCCCAGGAAGAGGAATTAAACAAAGGCTCAGCATGCCCTGCCGGAAACAGATTACTACCTGAAGCAATCCTGCGGTTTTGCGGCCAGCTCACAAGAAAGCGAGTTGAAGAAAGGAGCTCAGGGGCACTGTAATTCACAAACCTGCAGAGTTATGAATGACAGCTATCGTTCAAAAATGTACTGAAGTAAGTCTTCGAAGAGGAATTGAAAGCAGGGCAGAATTTCAGGAAAACGATTTCAGGGGTAGACTGGAATTGCACTTAAAGCATAGGAAAAGAGGCAGAATGTCGACAGTGATGCACTTGGCCAAAAAGTGCGTATGCGTTTTTTCCTGAATATATTCAGGAAAAAACGCATACGCACTTTTTGGCCAACCTAGCAAGCGTGTAAAGGAAATCTGCACTACAATGAAGTCTCACTGCCCCCCGGTCAAAAGGGCCATCTGAAAAAAGTGTAAAATCCAGAAAGGCAGGACAGGTCATGGAGAACAGGGAGCCTTGTTATGCTGATGGGCGGGATGTAAATTGCCAACAGCAACTCTGGAGAAGTGTATGGTGTTTCCTGAAACACATAGGAAACAAAGCAACACAGCCTATGGCACTTCCACTTATGGTCCTATAGCTTAGGGAAATTAAAATCAAAATCACACAGCCACCCCAATGTTTGGGACGGCTCTGTTTACAAGAACCTCGTCTACGGTACAAGTTAAATATCCGACAAAGCAAAAAATGGATAAAGAAGCTGTGGTACACACGTACAATGGAATATCACTCAGCAATGAAATCTACGTCATCAGGCCCATAGCGGCATAATGAGTGGAATCAGGTACGATGATTCTATGAGAAATAATTCACACAGAAAAAGAAACATCATAAGATATCACTAATACACGGAGTGTAAACTTGGCTACACATGAACTGAATTACAAAATAGAACAGGGTTTCAAATTTAGAAAACCAACTTATGCTTGCTTATGGGGAAAGTTGAGTTGGGGTGCTGCATAAAACCAGAGATTGAAATTAGCACAGATAACGTTCCATTAGCCAAATATGTAATAGACAAGACCTACTCCTTGCTCAACGAAATGGACTCAACACCCCATATTCAACGCCTGCGAAGATACCTGACAAGTAACAATCTTAAAACCCATGGATTTATATGTCTCCATAAGGAAATCAAGCGTGTGTACAGCGGCCGAAACGCAGCCGTGAAAATCCGATAAATCCCATTATCAAAACAAATTTCAAAAACAAAACACAATGACAGTGAAATAGAGAGCAATTCTTAAATAATTCATTCAGGGCTTGTGATGAACCTGGATTTACCACATCTACACCCAGAGCTGGGTGAGACATAAGGCTGGACACTTCGGGCTGATAGCATTGGTGAGGTTCGTTGAGCAAACGCAGACCCTTTGAAGTCATACTGCATGGTACCCATTCCATGGGTCCCAACTCTCCAGGTTTAAGGGATTCTTCCTTCAGCTAAAACATGCATGGGAAACCCAGAGTATGGTCCACCGTGTGATTGGGAAACGTTTTAAAATGCATCTCAGTTTTCGAACCCTGGTACTCGGGTTCACCATTCCAGACGCTTTACTAAAACTCTCCCCACTTGGAGAGTCAGTGCCTTTAACCTCCTGTTTGGCACAGTTTGCAATTTCTGCCCAAGATGAACTGGAATAGGGAGAACCAATGAGAGACTAGCTGTACGTGTCTGCACGGGCAAATGGAACGCTCATTTCCCACCAGGAAGAGGAATTAAACAAAGGCTCAGCGTGCCCTCCCGGAAAAAGATTAGGGCCTGAAGCAATCCTGCGGTTTTGCGGCCAGCTCACAAGAAAGCGAGTTGAAGAAAGGAGCTCAGGGGCACTGTAATTCACAAACCTGCAAAGCTATGAATGACAGCCATCGTCCAAAAATGTATTGAAGTAAGTCTTCGAAGAGGACTTGAAAGCGGGGCAGAATTTCAGGAAAACGATTTCAGGGGGTAGACTGGAATTGCACTTAAAGCATAGGAAAAGAGGCCGTATGTCGACAATGATGCACTTGGCCAAAAAGGGCGTATGCGTTTTTTCCCGAATATATTCAGGAAAAAACGCATACGCCCTTTTTGGCCAACCAAGCAAGCGTGTAAAGGAAATCTGCACTACAATGAAGTCTCACTGCCCCCCGGTCAAAAGGTGCATCTGAAAAAGTGTAAAATCCAGAAAGGCAGGACAGGTCATGGAGAACAGGGAGCCTTGTTATGCTGATGGGCGGGATGTAAATTGCCAACTGCCACTCTGGAAAAGCAAATGGTGTTTGCTGAAACACGTAGGAAACAAAGCAACACAGCCTATGGCACTTCCACTTATGGTCCTATAGCTTAGGGAAATTAAAATCAAAAACACACAGCCACCCCAAATTTTCGGACTGCTCTGATTACAAGAACCTCGTCTACGGTACATGTTAATTATCCCAGAAAGGGAAAAATGGATAAAGAAGTTGTGGTACGTACATACAATGGAATATCACTCAGCAATGAAATTTATGTCATCAGGCCTGTCGTGACAAAATGAATGGATTCAGGTACGATGATTCTAAGTTAAATAAGTCACACAGAAATAGAAACATCATAAGATATCACTAATACTCGGAATGTAAACTTGGCTACACATGAACTGAATTACAAAACAGCGTCTCAAATTTAGAAAACCAACCAATGCTTGCTTAATTGCAAAGGTGAGTTGGGGTGCTGCATAAAACCAGAGATTGGAATTAGCACAGATACCATTCCATAAGCCAAATACGTAATAGTCAAGACCTACTCCTTGCTCAACGAAATGGACTCAACACCCCATATTCAACGCCTAGGAATATACCTGACTAGTAAGAATCATAAAACCCATGGATTTATATGTCTCCGGAAGAGAATCAAGTGTGTGGACATCGGCATAAATGCAGCAGTGAAAATTTGATAAATCTCATTGTCAAAATAAATTACAAAAACAAAACACAGTGACAGTGAAATAGAGAGCAATTCTTAAATAATTCATTCAGTGCTTGTGATGCAATCTGGATTTACCACATCTACACCCAGAGCTGTGTGAGACATAAGGCTGGACACTTCGGGCTGATAGCATTGGTGAGGTTCGGTGAGCAAATGCAGACCTTTTGAAGTCATACTGCATGGTACCCATTCCATGGGTCCCAACTCTGCAGGTTTAAGGGATTCTTCCTTCTGTTAAACATGCATGGGCAACCCAGACTATGGTCCACCGTGTGACTGGGAAACGTTTTTAAATGCATCTCAGTTTTCGTTCCCTGTTACTCGGGTTCACTATTCAAGATGCTCTACTAACACACTCCCCACTTGGAGAGTCAGTGCCTTTAACCTCCTATTTGGCACAGTTTGCAATTTCTGCGCAAGATCAACAGGAATAGGGAAAACCCATGAGAGACTAGCTGTAGGTGTCTGCACGGGCAAATTTAATGCCCATTTCCCAACAGGAAGAGGAATTAACCAAAGTCTCAGAGTGCCGTGCCGCAACCAGATTAGGGCCTGTAGCAATCCTGCGGTTTTGAGGGCAGCTCACAAGAAAGCGAGTTGAAGAAAAGAGCTCAGGTTCCCTGTCCTTCACAAACCTGCAGAGTTATAAATGACAACTATCGTCCAAAAATACATTGAAGTAGGCTGTGAAGAGGACTTGAAAGTGGGGCAGAATTCCAGGAATATGATTTCAGGAGGTAGACGGGAAGTGCTCTGAAAGCATAGGAGAAGAGGCAGATCCTCGACAATGATGCACTTGGTCAAAAAGTGCATATGCGTTTTTTCTTGGCCTCATTAAAGAGGGTAGGAGGCTCCCAGCATGCTTTCGTGGCCAACAGAGGGCCCACATCACCAAGGCGATGTGAGCCAGCCCGGCAGGAGTGACCTCACATCAGAGGGCCCACCTCACAGAAGGGTAAGGAACCCAACCAGGATCAGACTCTCACCAGAGCACTCACATCAGCAAGGGGCTGTGAACCAGGCAGGACTGTCATCACACCCGTGGGGCCACAACATCAAAAGTTGAGGTACCCAGCACATTTGGCCTCAAACCAGAGGACCCACATCACCATGGGTCTCGGAGCGAGGCAGGCAGGATTTACCTCACAACACATGGCCCATTGTATAAAAAAGGTGAGGAATCCAGCAGTTGGAACATCACAGCAGGCGGCCCAGAGCACCGAGGCTATGGGATCCAGGCAGTGATGAACTCACAACAGAGGGCCGTCATCATGAAACTGTGAGCAAACCAGCTGTTGTGACCTCAGAGCACAAGGCCCACATCCCAATGGGGAAGGGAACCAAGCAGGAGTGTCATCGCACCAGTGGGCACACATCAGAAAATGTGGGGAGCCCAGCAGTTAGGGCCTGACGCCAGAGGGCTCCCATCACCGAGGAGAGGCGGCTCCCAGCAGGCTCCAACTGCTACCAGAGGGCCGCCATCGCCAATGCAGGATGTGCCAGCCAGGCAGGAGTGACCTCAGAGCAGCGAGCCAACCTCACAAAAGTGTGAGGAACCCAAAGAGGATTAGACTCTCACCACAGGGCCCACATCACCAAGGGAATGGGAACCAGGCTGGAGTGTCCTCACACCAGTGGGGCCTCATCACCGAAATGTGAGTGACCCAGCACACGTGGCCTCAAACCAGAGGACACCCATCACCAAGGAGCTGGGAGTGAGGCAGGCAGGAGGAGCCTCAAAACATAGGGCCCCTAGAATAAAAATGGTGAGGAATCCCACAGTTGGAACCTCCCAGCAGGCGGCCAGGAGCAGCGAGGCTATGGGATCCAGACCTGACTGAAGTCAAACAGAGGGCCCTCATCATGAAACTGTGAGTAACCCAGCCGTTGGGACTTCAGAACAGAAGGCCCACATTCCCATGTGGTTGGGAACATGGCATAAGTGTTCTCGCACCACAGGGCACACATCAGAGAATTTTGGGAGCTCAGAAGTTACGGCCTGACGCCAGAGGGCCCTCATAACAAACGGGAGGAGACTCCAAGCAGGCACCAACTCCCAACGGAGGGCCCATGTCGCCAAGGTGACGTGTGACAGCCAGGCAGGAGTTACCTCACAGCAGAGGGCCCACCTCACAGAAGGGTGAGGAACCCAGCCAGGATCAGACTCTCACCAGAGGGCTCATATCACCAAGGGGATGGGAACCAGGCACAAGTATCCTCACACCAGTGGGGCCACATCATCAAAAGGTGAGGGACCCAGCACACGTGGCCTCAAACCAGAGGACACACATCACCAAGGAGCTGGGAGAGAGGCAGGCAGGAGGAGTCTCAAAACAGAGGGTCCATAGAAGAAAAAAGGTGAGGAATCCCGCAGTTGGAGCCTCCCAGCAGGTGGCCAGGAGCAGCGAGGCTATGGGATCCAGGCCGGAGTGAACTCACACCAGAGGGCCCTCATCATGAAACTGAGCAACCCAACGTTGGGACCTCAGAGCAGAAGACCCACATTCCCATGGGGTTGGGAACCTGGCAGGAGTGTACTCGCACCACAGGGTGAACATCAGAAAATTTTGGGAGCCCAGGAGTTAGGGCCTGACGCCAGAGGGCCCTCATTACCGAGGGGAGGAGACTCCCAGCAGGCACCAACTCCCACCAGAGGGCCGACGTCGCCAAGGCGGGGTGTGTCAGCCAGGCAGGAGTGACCTCAGAGAAGAGGGCCCACCTCACAGAAGTGTGAGTAACCTAACCAGTATCAGACTCTCACAAGAGGGCCCACATCACCAAGGGGATGGGAAACAAGCAGGACTGTCCTCACACCAGTGGGGCCACATCAGCCAAAGGTGAGGAACCCAGCACATGTGGCCTCAAACCAGAGGACACACATCACCAAGGGGCTGGGAATGAGGCAGGTGTCTGGAGGGGCACATTTAACTCTAATTTCCCACCAGGAAGAGGAATTAACCAAAGGCTCAGAGTGTCGTGCCGGACCCAGATTATGGCCTGAAGCAAACCTGTGGTTCTGTGGCCAGCTTTCAAGGAAACGAGTTAAGAAAGGAAATCACGGGCACTGTAATTCACAAACCTGCAGAGTTATAAATGACAGCTATTGGCAAAAATATATGGAAGTAAGTCTGCAAAGAGGACTTGAAAACGAGGCAGAATTGCAGGAATCATATTTCAGGAGGTAGATTGGAATTGCATTTAAAGCATGTGAAAAGCGGCAGATCTTTGACAGTGATGCACTTGGACAAAAGTGCGTATATAGTTTTTCCTGAATATATTCAGGAAAAAACGCATATGCACTTTTTGGCCAACCAAGCACTCCAGCAATGGAAATCCGCACTACAATGAAGTCTCATATCCCATTCGTCAAAAGGGCCATCTGAAAAAAGTGTAAAAACAAGAAACACAGGACAGGCCATGGAGAACAGGGAGCCTTGTTATGCTGATGGGCGGGATGTAAATTTCCAACAGACACTCTGGAGATGTTTATGGTGTATCCTGAAACATCTGAAAAACAAAGCTACAGACCCTAGGGCACTTCCACTTTTGGCCCTATAGCTTAGGAAAATTAAAATCAACAAGACACAGCCAACACAAAATTTAGGGTTGCTGTGTTTACAAGAACTTCGAGTCCAGTACAAATTAAATATCCCAGAAAGAAAAAAATGGATAAAGGAGTTGTGCTACTTACGTAAAACGGAATATCACTCAGCAATGAAATCAATGTCATCAGGCCTGTAGCAGCAAATTGAGTGGATTTAAGTATGATGATTCTAAGAGAAATATGTCACACAGAGTAAGATAATTATCATAAGATATCACTAATAGAGAGAGTGTAAACTTGGCTACACATAAACTGAATTACAAAACCGAACAGAGTCTCACATTTAGATAAAAACTTATGCTTGCTTAAGGGGAAAGTTGAGTTGGGGTGCTGTATAAAACCAGAGATTGAAATTAGCACACATACCATTCCATAAGCCAAATATGTAATAGACAAGACCTACTCTTTGCTCAACGAAATAGACTCATCCATGGTGTATCACCTCACACCTGTTAGAATGGGCATCATCAGAAAATCTACAAACAACAAATGCTGGAAAGGGTGTGGAGATAAGGAACCCTCTTCCACTATTGTTGGGAATGTAAATTGATACAGTCACTGTGGAGAACATTATGGAGTTTCTTATAAAACTAAGAATAGAATTACCATATGATACAGCAATCCCACTACTGGGCATATACCCAGACAAAACCATAAATCAAAAAGAGACATTCACCGCAATGTTCATTGCATCACTATTTACAATATCCAGGTAATGGAAGCAACCTAAATGCCCACAGACAGACGAATGCATAAAGATGTGGTACATATATAAAATGGAATATTACTAAGCCATAAAAAGGAATGAAATTGGGTCACTTGTAGAGACGTTGATGGATCTAGAGACTGTCATACAGAGTGAAGTAAGTCAGAAAGAGAAAAACAAATCTTGTCTATTAATGCATTTATGTGGAACCTAGAAAAATTGTACAGATGAACCGTTTTGCAAGGCAGAAATAGAGCAACAGATGTAGACAACAAACGTATGGACACCAAGGGGGAAAGCTATTGGGGGCTGGTGGTGGGAGGAGTTGAGAGATTGGGATTGGCATGTATACATTTATATGTATAAAATAGATAACCAAAAAGAACCTGCTGTATAAAAAAATAAAATAAAATCAAAATTAAAAAAGTAAAACAGAAAAAATATTCTTCCCTTCACATACATGTATTTATATGAATAAATTATTTCCATGCTTATATCTGTAAATACAAAAAAGGGGAATAAAACCTACCTTGAAGCAAAAATGAAAAAAAGAAAAGAAAAACAGAACCCACCAGTTACACAGAGTAAAACCGTATCAGGCCACTTGCTCCAGTTGTAAACAATTCTGAAGTTGGTCAGTGGTGGGGAATCATCTCCCATTCAGCCAGCAGGCCCCACGCAACAAGCGTCCTCATTGCAAAGCTGGGGGACAGGGCCGAGGCATCTGTGAATAAACGTGGGCTGAGCCCCAGGCCAGCTGCTGCTGAAATGTTCCCACCCTTCCCAGGTAAAACACCTGAATATGTACAAAGACTTGAAAGCCTAGAGGAAAGGCCATAGAGCCACATGAGCGACAGCATGCCAGCCGACTTTGTGCCTGCAGGCCAGCCAGGATGGTCCTGGCCCTGGGTGCTCTTCTGGAAGCTTTCCATTTCCCTGCCTGAGATACCCCTGCTGTCCCGGCCCCCACTGCTTTCTTCCTCACTCACCTCTGCCCAGGGAGAAATTCCAGCAGCAGGTATGGGTGACACATCCTCTTCTTTAGCAGGTGGCATCTTGGCAACTGCTGCAGAAAGTCCAGCAGAGCCGCACTCACACTGGGCCACCCACAAAGCCGTGGCCTCTGACTCCCTCCCACCAGTCCAGCCCCGAGACAGCTGACAGGGCAGAGAAAATGGCGTCAAGCACAGCTGCAGGGGCTCTTGCTGCCTGGACCGGTGTTTATATTGATCTGAACACAGGCACACCTGTGGAGAGCTGGCCGGCATGGTCAGGCTTCCCAGGCCAGCCAATAATCACCCCTCAGGGGCTCACAGTTGCAGAAAATGGAATTGCTGAATCGGCCACGTCCAAGGAACAGGTGTGGGCTCCTGAGAGTCAGGATAGACAAGGGGCTGCAGCTCTGGCTTGTTTTCTAATTATATTATCTGGCCCATGAGTGGGAGACAACTTCAAGAAAACCCTCTTCTAATGAGAGGAACCCTTGAGTCAGGGAGAGGAGGGGTGGGTGGTGGGTGGAGACAGAGGCCTGGTGCCCCGGGTGCAGTGAAAGTCTCTGGAAGACCAGGTGGAGGGAGGCCACACAGAGTGATGCCCAGGGTCACAGACCTTTTGGAGCTGCTGTTGTTAGTTCAAGTCCTGCTCTGAGGTGCTCTGTGTCAGATCTGAGTGACAGGTGAGCTGGGAGTGCTCTGCAATGAGGGCGATGTGCACGGTTCCTGTGTGCCCAGCCCTGCCACGGTACCTGCAAGGGTAGCTCTGTATCCTGGGAGGGGCCTGACACCGAGAGCCCCATGGGCTGCCGGGGAACCTGCCCAGGGATCCCCATATCCTGGGAGGGGCCTGAACACGAGAGCCCCGTTGGCTGGTGTGGGGGTGGGGTACCTGCCCAGGTGAGCTCCATATCCTGGGATTGGCCTGACCTCGAGAGCCCCATGGGCTGCTGGAGTCCTGGTAAAGGATGTCAGGACAGTCAGTGAAGCCACCGAGGATAGACCTCCAGTAGTTCCTAAATCCTACACCCTGCTGGTCATTCTGCCAACCACCAGGACATGGTATTCTGTATTAATCTTCAATGATGCCTTCTTTTGTATTCCATTAGTCCCAGAGTCACAAGAAATTTTGGCTTGTGAGTGGCAGGACTCAACATACAACTAAAACAATACTTCTGGGCCGTGTTGCCCCAAGGGCTCAAAAATTCCCACACCATCTTTGGGGAAAGCTCAGCTAAAGACCTAAAAGTTCTACCTCTGGAAAAGGAAACACTCCTTCAATATGCAGACGACATTCTGATCGCCAGCCTTACTAAGGAGACCTCTGAACTACCAAGCCAATAAAGGATACAAGTTGTCTAAGAAAAAGCTCATATATCACAGACTACGGTGACCTACCTGGGCTTCATTCTCACAGAAGGTCGGAGAAGCCCATCCCAGGAAAGGGAAGAAACAATTTACAGCCTTACCCATTTCTAAAACTAAAAGACAGCTTAGGGGTTCCTGGGGAGGCCAGCGTTTGCTGCTTCTGGATCCCTAACTACAGTCTACTAGCTGGGCCTCTATATGAAACACCGAAAGGAAAAGATGATGATCCTTTGGAATAGAATCCAGAAGTGGCCTTTCAACAATGGAAAGAGCAGTCAATACAGACCCTTGCCCTGGAACTCCCTAATTTAGCTAAACCCTTTGACCTTTACATTCCTGGTGAACGGCGAATTGCCATTGGAGTATTAGTGCAAAACCTGGGACCACTTGAAATGGAACAATGCAAGAATGCCATCCAGGTAGGATAAACTACGGTCACCAATGGGCTTGGCCCACCGCCACATCTGGCCAAGAGACTGGCAGTATCTGAAAACCTGGAAATCAGCAGCCCAAAAGGCCACCTCCCTCCTAAGGGAAAAGGACCCCACGTGGTGATCCTAACCCCAAACATGCCCTGAAGTTGCAGGGTTTGCTCCGGGGGCACACTGACCTTGAGTGAGGATGCCCTCCAACTCCAACCTCCAGAGAGATAACCGGGGCAAAGGGGCACCATGACGACTCGTGTGACCATCACTTGACCCGGAGTTTCTCTCATAAAACAACAAGAGTGTGTCCCAAAAGAGTAGACTACTGCTTGCAGGACTTACTGCACCCAGAGCAGAGCTAATAATCTTGGCGGGGGAACTGTATATCACGCTGTCACCATAGAAAAGCCTACACACACTGTGATGATGGTGGCCAATAAGACCGGCTGGACTCCTGTTTACTTCAAAAGGCTGTTGAGTCAGTGGCCATCATGGTCCTTCATCACCACTGACCCTGGACTGTCTTGGAGTTGAGCAGGCAGCGTCCTGACACCTGGTGCTGTTTTTACGTTAATTCAGGGACCTAATTGAAGAAAGCGCAGACTACTAGTCAGAGCATCTAGGCTGGCAGAAACGGTCAGCCTAAGGTGGCCGAACAAATGCAGGGCGGGGTGAAACTGGACCTCACAGCGTCACTGCACATCTCCTTCCTGGACCCTTAAAGGTCAATAGAATCTATAACACTACCAATACTTGTGCTCAGGCGGACGAGCATGGAGGCAGGAGGCCTGGGGACAATCAACGTCACCTGGAGGCTGCTGGGGAGAAGTTCTGACCCTCGCCCACCGGTATGAGGGCTCCTAACTCAGCACTCAGCAGTTACAGATGAAAGGTCTGCACCCTCACCACTGTAAGAATGAGGAAGGGGACAAAATGCAGAAGAGGGGTTTGTCCCAGGCAAAGCCCCTTAAAAATCCCAGGGAGATAAAATTAGAATCTGGGCAATAAAATAAAGTCTAACCTTTTTTATCCTTTGTGCTTTGTCTAATTTCACATACTCCTAGGGTCCCGCATACAGAGGTTCAACAGCCGGCACTTCAGACCAGATTTCCTAGTGCAGAATGGCTGGGTCGACACCTCAGCTCTTGGGGCACAGTGCAGACTCCACGATATAGAGCCTGAGCTGCAGCCAACTGGGCCCTCGAGAGCTCCGCCCCCTCCCTCCCACTGACTCTGACAGGATCTCTACACAGCAGCCCAGCCCACAGCCCACGGGGTAGCACATGCTCTCACCTCTCCATTCTCTGATCAAAATATAAAGTTTCCTTTGCTTCTGAACCAAGCTCAGTCTCAATCTGTTGGCTCCAATGACAATGGGCAGGGGGACACTTGTTGGGGTCCACTCTGGAGGATCAGTAACAGAAATTGAGAACATTGTAACTTCAATGAACAGATGTGTGAGCCAAACTGTAATTAACATAGAACAGTGTATAAGGCTCGGGTAAAATAAGATGTTTCTAACACTTCCATTTGATATTTCCATCACTTTATTATAAGCAAGTTCAGTGAAAAGGTTTGTCTTATTTGTCAGGTCAATATTAGAGAAACGAAGTGATTTCTTTCCAAGGATGTACATCTAATAATCTTGGTTAAAGCTTCAATCTTGTTTTAAATGCTTTTCCATTGGAAATGATACCTCTCTTTCAGCTCCCCCATTTCTGAGAAGTATAAAATCTTATAATTTATTATAATCAAAGGGGAAAGGTGGGAGGAGGGATAAATTAACAGTTTGGGATTAACACATACACACTGCTATGTATAAAATCGATCATCAACAAGGAACTACTGTATAGCACAGGGAACTACACTCAATATTTTGCAATAACCTAGAAGGGGAAATAATCTGAAAAAGAATAGATATTTTTATTGACATCATCTATTAATGACAGTTAAAATGGAACCTAAGGGAAGCCGGTGGTGAGTGCTTCTGACCCTGAAGACTTCAATCATCTAAAGTTTGGACTCTGCCTACTTCCCAAGGCCCTTAATGAACATATGTGTAGCCGTAGCTTAAAAAATTCCCCAGTTTGGGTTGTGGAGAGACACTGATTTTGAAAAAGCCCTGGTGTTCTCCTCACATGAATGGGACACTTCCTACAGCTAAAACATGCCTGTCACACCCAGAGGATGGTATACCGTCTGATCGGGAAGAGTTTGGAAAAGGCATCTCATCTCCTCATCTCCTGGTGCTCGGGTTCACCCCTCCAGCGTCTTTACGAACAGTGTCCCCACTTGGAGATGTCAGCACTGTCAACATCCTGTTGCATACAGTTTGGAATTTGTCCAGAGGATGAAGCAGAAGGAGGAGGAACAATGAGAGACAAGTCCTAGGTGTTCGGACAGGCACATGTCACTCTAATTTCCAATCAGGAAAATGAATTGACCAAAGGCTAGTGTTGCCCATGGAAACAGTATAAGGCTTGAGGAAATCCCGCTGCTTTGTGGCAAGTTCCCATAAACACAAGTTGAAAAATGGAACTCAGGGACACTAAAATTCACGAAGCTGCAGAGTTGAAAATATCTATCAATGAAAAATGTCCTGAGGAAAGTCAGAGAAAAGGACTTGTAAGCAACGGAGAATGGCAGGAAAGGGATTGGAAGAGGTAGAAAGGACTCGCCATTAAGCACAAGAAAAGGGGCTGAACATTGCCAACATTGCCGTTGGCCAAAAAGGGTGTATGCGTCTTTTTCTGTATATATTCAAGAAAAGGGCATACACTTTTTTAGCCAACCAAACAGGTGGGCACTGGAAATCAATACTACAAAACATATCACTTCACATCAGTCAGAAGAGCCTTCCTCATAAAGTGCAAACACCAGAAATGCAGGACAGGGCAAGGAGAAAAGGGAGCCCTGTGAGGCTTATAGTGGAAATGTATATTGCCAACGGTCACTCTGGAGAAGTGTATTGTGTTTACTAAAGCATCTAAAAAATGAGCTACAGAGCACAGGGCACTTGCACTCATGGACGTATATCTTGGGAAAAACAAAAATCGAGAGGACACAGGCACCCCAATGTTTACCGCCCCTCTGTTTAAAAGATCCTCGACTAGGATATAATTTATATGTCTCTGGAGGGAAAAAATGGACAGAGATGTGGCACTTATGTAGAGTGGAATATTACTCAGCCTGAAAATCAATGAAATATGGCCAGTTGTAACAACCCCAGAGGAGTTACGTATGATCATTCGAAGTCACATAATTCAAAAAGAAAAAGACATACGATATTACTAATACATGGAATGTAAACGTGGCTACAAATGAACTGAATTACAAAACAGAATGGGGTCTCAAATTTAGAAAACCAACTTATGCTTGCTTAAGGATAAAGGAGAGTTGAGGAGCTGCATAAAACCAGAGATTGAAATTAGCACAGATACCATTCCATAAGCCAAATATGTAATAGAAAAAACCTACTCCCTGGTGAACGAAATGGACTCAACACCCCATATTCAGCGCCTAGGAATATACGGGACGAGTAAGAGTCTTAATACCTATGGATTTATATGTCTCCGTAAGAGAATCAAGCATGTGTACAGTGACATAAACGCAGCAGTGAAAATCAGCTAAATCCCATTATCAAAATAAATTTCAAAAACAAAACACAATGACAGTGAAATAGAGAGCAATTCTTAAATAATTCATTCAGAGCTTGTGATGCAACCTGGATTTACCACATCTACACCCAGAGCTGAGTGAGGCATAAGGTTGGACACTTCTGGCTGATAGCATTGGTGAGGTTCGATGAGCAAATGCAGACCCTTTGAAGTCATACTGCATGGTACCTATTCCATGGGTCCCAACTCTCCAGGTTTAAGGGATGCTTCCTTCAGGTAAATCATGCATGGAAATCCCACAGTATGGTCCACCGTGTGACCGGGAAACGTTTCTAAATGCATCTCAGTTTTTGTCACCTGGTACTTGGGATCACCATTCCAGACGCTTTACTAACACTCTCCCCACTTGGAGAGTCAGTGCCTTTAAACTCCTGTTTAGCTCATTTTGCAAATTCTACGCAAGATGAACAGGAATAGGGAGAACCAATGAGAGACTAGCTGTAGGTGTCTGCATGGGCAAATTTAACACTTATTTCCCACCAGGAAGAGGAATTAACCAAAGACTCAGTGTGCCGTGCCGGAACCAGATTAGGGCCTGAAGCAATCCTGCGGTTTTTCGGCCCGCACACAAGAAAGCGAGTTGAAGAAAGGGGCTCAGGGGCACTGTAATTCACCAACCTGCAGAGTTATAAATGACAGCTATCGTCCAAAAATATATTGAACTAAGGCTGCGAAGAGGACTTGAAAGCGGGGCAGAATTGCAGGAAAACGATTTCAGGGGGTAGACTGGAATTGCATTTAAAGCATAGGAAAAGAGGCAGAACGTCGACAATGATGCACTTGGCTAAATAGGGCGTATGTGTTTTTTCCTGAATATATTCAAGAAAAAATGCATACGCCCTTTTTGGCCAACCAAGCAAGCATGTTAAAGTAACCTGCACTACAATGAAGTCTCACTGTCCCCTGGTCAAAAGGGCCATCTGAAAAAAGTGTAAAATACAGAAAGGCAGCACAGCGCATGGAGAACAGGGAGCCTTGTTATGCTGATGGGCGGGATGTAAATTGCCAACAGCCACTCTGGAGAAGTGTATGGTGTTTCCTGAAACACCTAAAAAACAAAGAAACGGAGCTTACGGCACTTCCACTTATGGTCCTACAGTTTAGGGAAATTAAAATCAAAACCACACAGCCACCCCAATGTTTCGGACGGCTCTGTTTACAAGAACCTTGTCTACGGTACAAGTTAAATATCCCAGAATGCCAAAATTGGATAAAGAAGTTATGGTACGTACGTACAATGGAATATCACTCAGCAATGAAATCAATGTCATCAGGCCCGTCGCGGCATAATGAGTGGATTCAGGTATAATGATTCTAAGTGAAATAAGTCACACAGAAAAAGAAACATCATAAGTTATCACTAATACAAGGAATGTAAACTTGGCTACACATGAACTGAATTACAAGACAGAACAGGGTCTCAAATTTAGAAAACCAACTTATGCTTGCTTAAGGGGAAAGGTGAGTTGGGGTGCTGCATAAAACCAGAGATAGCAATTAGCACAGATACCATTCCATAAGCCAAATATGTAATAATCAAGACCTACTCCTTGCTCAACGAAATGGACTAAACACCACATATTCAACGCCTAGGAATACACCTGACTAATAAGAATCTTCAAACCCATGGATTTATATGTCTGCGTAACAAAATCAAGTGTGTGTACAGCGGCATGAATGCAGCAGAGAAAATCCTATAAATCCAATTATCAAAATGAATTACAAAAACAAAGCACAATGACAGTGAAATAGAGAGCAATTCTTAAATAACTCATTCAGGGCTTGTGATGCAACCTGGATTTACCACATCTACACCCAGAGCTGAGTGAGACATAAGGTTGGACACTTCGGGCTGATAGCATTGATGAGGTTCAGCGAGCAAATGCAGACCCTTTGAAGTCATGCTGCATGGTACCCATTCCATGGGTCCCAACTCTCCAGGTTTAAGGGATTCTTCCTTCAGCTAAAACATGCATGGGAAACCCACAGTATGGGGCAATGTGTTACTGGGAAAAGGTTTCCAGTGCATCTCAGGTTTCATCCCCTCTTACTCGGGTTCAACATTCCAGAACGTTTACTAACACTCTCCCCACATAGAGAGTCAGTGCCTTTAACCTCCTGTTTGGCACAGTTTGCAATTTCTGCGCAAGATGAACAGGAATAGGGAGAACCAATGAGAGACTAGCTGTAGGTGTCTGCACGGGCAAATGGAACGCTCATTTCCCGCCAGGAAGAGGAATTAACCAAAGGCTCAGTGTGCCTTGCTGGAAACAGATTAAGTCCTGAAGCAATCCTGCGGTTTTGCGGCCAGCTCACAAGAAAGCGAGTTGAAGAAAGGGGCTCAGGGGCACTCTAATTCACAAAACTGCAAAGTTATAAATGACAGCTATCGTCCAAAAATATATTGAAAGAAGGCTGTGAAGAGGACTTGAAAGTGGGGCAGAATTGCAGGAAAACGATTTCAGGTTGTAGACAGGAATTGCATTTAAAGCATTGGAAAAGAGGCAGAACGTCGACCATGATGCACTTGGCCAAAAAGGGCCTATGCGTTTTTTCCTGAATATATTCAGGAAAAAACGCATAGGCCCTTTTTGGCCAACCAAGCAAGCATGTTAAAGAAATCTGCACTACAATGAAGTCTCACTGCCCCCCGGTCAAAATGGCCATCTGAAATAGGTGTAAAATCCAGAAAGGCAGCACAGCCCATGGAGAACAGGGAGCCTTGTTATGCTGATGGGCGGGATGTCAATTGCCAACAGCCACTCTGGAGAAGTGTATGGTGTTTTCTGAAACACGTAGAAAACAAATCAACACAGCCCATGGCACTTCCACTTATGGTCCTATAGCTTAGGGAAATTAAAATCAAAAACACACAGCCACTCCAAATTTCGGACAGCTCTGTTTACAAGAACCTCGTCTATGGTACAAGCTAAATATCTCAGAAAGCAAAAAATGGATAAAGAAGT
Organism: Delphinapterus leucas; assembly: GCF_059928025.1. Lineage (NCBI taxonomy): Eukaryota > Metazoa > Chordata > Mammalia > Artiodactyla > Monodontidae > Delphinapterus > Delphinapterus leucas. The sequence goes on along the minus strand of NW_028322232.1, from coordinate 5,366,005 downwards.
TGTGGTACGTACGTAGAATGGTATATCACTCAGCAATGAAATCTATGTCATCAGGCCCGTAGCGGCATAATGAGTGGATTCAGGTAGGATGATTCTACGTGAAATAAGTCACACAGAAAAAGAAACATCATAAGATATCACTAATACACAGAATGTAAACTTGGCTACACATGAAGTGAATTACAAAACACAATAGGGTCTCACATTTAGAAAACCAACTTATGTTTGCTTATGGGGAAAGGTGAGTTGAGGTGCCGCATAAAACCAGAGAATGAAATTAGCACAGATACCGTTCCATAAGCCATATATGTAATATACATGATCTACTCCTTGCTCAACGAAATGGACTCAACATCACATATTCAACCCCAAGAATATACCTGACTAGAACGAGTCTTAAAACCTATGTATTTATATGTCTCCATAAGGGAATCCAGTGTGTTTACAGCGGCATAAACGCAGCATTGAAAATCAGCTAAATCCCATTATACAAATAAATTTTAAAAACTATCACAAAGACTGTGAAATAGAGAGCAATTCTTAAATAATTCATTCATGGTTTGTGATGAAACCTTGGTTTACCACATGCACACCCACAGCTGGGTTAGACATAAGGCTGGACCCTTGGGGTTGATAGGATTGGTGAGGTTCAGTGAGCAAATGCAGACCGTTAGAAGTAATACTGCATGGTACCTATTCCAAGGGTCCCAGCTCTCCAGGTTTAAGGGATTCGTCCTTCAGCTCAAACATGCATGGGGAACGCAGAGTGTGGTCCACCGTGTGATCAGAAAACGTTTTTAAATGCATCTCAGTTTTCGTCCCCTAGTCCTCGGGTTCACCATTCAAGACACTTTACTAACACTCTCCCCACTTGGAGAGTCAGTGCCTTTAACCTCCTGTTTGGTACATTTTGCAATTTCTGCCGAAGTTGAACAGGAATAGGGAGAACCAATGAGAGACTTGCTGTAGGTTTGTGGACAGGCACATTTAACTCTCATTTCCCTCCAGGAAGAGGAACTAACCACAGGCTCAGCGTGCCATGCTGGAAACAGATTAAGGCCTGAAGCAATCCTGCGGTTTTGCGGCCAATTCACCAGAAAGCGAGTTGAAGAAAGAGGCTCAGGGGCACTGTAATTCACAAACCTGCAGAGTTATAAATGACAGCTATCGTCCAAAAATGTATTCAAGTAAGGCTGCAAAGAGGACTTGAAAACGGGGCAGAATTGCCGGAATGCGATTTCAGGAGGTAGACGGGAATTGCTCTGAAAGCATAGGAAAAGAGGCAAAACCTCGACAATGATGCACTTGACCAAAAAGGGCATATTCGTTTTTTCCAGGGCCCTCATTTACAAGGGTAGGAGGCTCCCAGCATGCTCCAGGGGCCAACAGAAGCCCCACGTTGCCAAGGTGACGTGAGCCAGCCAGCCAGCCACGTGTGACCTCACATCAGAGGGCCCACCTCACATAAGGGTATGGAACCCAGCCAGGATCAGACTCTCACCAGAGAGCCCACATCACCAAGGGGATGGGAACCAGGCAGGAGTGTCCTCACACCCGTGGGGCCACATCATCGAAAGTTGAGGTACCCAGCACATGTAGCCTCAAACCAGAGGACCCACATCACCATGGGTCTCGGAGTGAGGCAGGAAGGGTTAACCTCACAACACATGGCCCACTGTATAAAAAAGGTGAGGAATCCAGCAGTTGGAACTTCCCAGCAGGCGGCCCAGAGCACCGAGGCTATGAGATCCAGGCCACAGTGAACTCACAGCAGAGGGCCCTCATCGTGATACTGTAAGCAACCCAGCCGTTGTGACCTCAGAGCACAAGGTCCACATCCCCATGGGGAAGGGAACCAAGCAGGAGTGTCATCGCACCAGTGGGCACACATCAGAAAAGGTTGGGAGCACAGCAGTTAGGGCCTGATGCCAGAGGGCCCTCATCACTGAGGGGACGTGGCTCCCAGAAGGCTCCAACTGCTACCAGAGGGCCGACGTAACCAATGCGGGGTGTGCCAGCCAGGCAGGAGTGACCTCAGAGCAGAGGGCCAACCTCACAGAAGTGTGAGGAAACCAAAGATGATCAGACTCTCACCAGAGGGCCCACATCACCAAGGGAATGGGAACAGGGCAGGAGTGTCCTCACACCAGTGGGGCCACATCACCGAAATGTGAGGGACCCAGCACACGTGGCCTCAAACTAGAGGACACACATCACCAAGGGACTGGGAGTGAGGCAGGCAGGAGGAGCCTCAAAACAGAGGGCCCATAGAATAAAAAAGGTGAGGAATCGTGCAGTTGGATCCTCCCAGCAGCCAGCCAGGAGCAGCGAGGCTATGGGATCCAGGCCGGAATGAACTCACACCAGAGGACCCTCATCATTAAACTGTGAGCAACCCAGCCGTTGGGACCTCAGAGCAGAAGGCCCACATCCACATGGGTATGGGAAACTGGCAGGAGTGCCATCGCACCAGTGGGCACACATCAGAAAATATGGGTACACAGCAGTTAGTGACTGACGCCACAGGGCCCTCATCCCCGAGGGGAGGAGGCTCCCAGCAAGCTCCAACTGCCACCAGAGGGCCGACGTCACCAAGGCAACGGGAGCAAGCCAGGCAGGAGTGACCTCACAGCAGAGGGCCCACCTCCCAGAAGTGTGACGAAACCAGTCAGGATCAGACTCTCACCAGACGGCCCACATCACCAAGGGGATGGGAACCAGGCAGGAGTGTCCTAACACCAGTGGGTCCACATCACTAAAAGGTGAGTAAACCGGCACATGTGGCCTGAAACCACAGGACCCACATCACGAAGGGGCTGGGAGTGAGGCAGGCAGGAGGAGCCTCACAACACAGGGCCCAAAGAATAAAAAAGGTGAGGTATCCAGCAGTTGGAACCTCGCAGCAGGCAGCCCAGAGCACAGAGACTATGGGATCCCAGCCTGAGTGAACTAACACCAGAGAGCCTATATCATGGAACTGTGAGCAACCCAGACGTTGGAACCACAGAGCAGAAGGCCCACATCCCCATGGGGATGGGAACCTTACAGGAGTGTCCTGTTATCACTGGGCTCACATCAGATAACGTGGGGAGCCCAGCAGTTATGGCCTGACGCCAGAGGGCCCTCATCACCGAGGGGAGGAGGCTCCCAGTAGGTTCCAACTGCCACCAGAGGGCCGATGTCACCAAGGCAATGGGAAGCCAGGAAGGAGTTACCTCACAGCAAAGGGCCCACCTCACAGAAGTGTGAGGAACCCAGCCAGGATCAGACTCTCACCAGAGGGCTCATATCGCCAAGGGGATGGGAACCAGGCACAAGTATCCTCAAACCAGTGGGGCCACATCATCGAAAGGTGAGGGACCCAGCACACGTGGCCTCTAATCAGAGGACACACATAAACAAGGGGCTGGGAATGAGGCAGGCAGGAGTAGCCTCAAAACAGATGGCCCATAGAATAAAAAAGGTGAGGAATCCCGCAGTTGGAACCTCCCAGCAGGCGGCCTGGAGTAGCGAGGCTATGGGATCCAGGCTGAGTGAACTCACACCAGAGGGCCCTCATCATGAAACTGTGAGAAACCCAGACGTTGGGACCTCAGAGCAGAAGGCCCACATTCCCATGGGTTTGGGAACCTGACAGGCGTGTACTCGCACCACAGGGTGCACATCAGAAAATTTTGAGAGCCCAGGAGTTAGGGCCTGACACCAGAGAGCCCTCATTACCGAGGGAAGGAGGCTCCCAGCAGGCACCAACACACAATTGAGGGCCCACATCGCCAAGATGACGTGTGCCAGTCAGGTAGGAGTGACCTCACAGCACAGGGCCTACCTAACAGAAGGGTGAGGAAACCAACCAGGATAAGACTCTCGCCAGAGGGCCCACATCACCAAGGGGATCGGAACCACGCAGGAGTGTCCTAACACCAATGTGGCCACATCATAGAAAGGTGAGGAACCCAGCACATGTGGCCTCAAAGCAGAGGACCCACATCTCCAAGGGGCTCAGAGTGAGGCAGGCAGGAGTAGCCTTACAACACAGGGCCCATAGAATAAAAAGATGAGGAATCCAGTAATTGGAAGCTCCCAGCAGGCGGCCCAGGGCACCCAGTCTATGAGATCTAGGCCGCAGTGAACTCACAGCAGAGGGCCCACATCATGATACTGTGAGCAACCCAGCAATTGGGACCACAGAGCAGAAAGCCCACATCCCCATGGGGATGGGAAACTGGCAGGAGTGTCATCGCACCAGTGGGCGCACATCAGAAAATGTGGAGAGCCCAGCAGTTAGGGCCTGATGCCAGCGGGCCCTCATCACCGAGGGGAGGAGGCTCCCATCCCGCTCCAACTGCAACCAGAGGGCTCACTTGGCCAAGGCGATGTGTGCCAGCCAGGCAGGAGTGACCTCACAGCAGAGAGCCCACCTCCCAGAAGTGTGAGGTATCCAGCCAGGATCAGACTCTCACCAGAGGGCCCACATCACCAAGGGGATGGGATCCAGGCAGGAGTGTCCTCACACCAGTGGGGCCACATCACTAAAAGGTGAGGAAACCGGCACATGTAGCCTCAAACCACAGGACCTACATCACCAACGGGGGAAGTGAGGAAGGCAGGAGGAGCCTCACAACACAGGGCACAAAGAATAAAAAAGGTGAGGAATCCAGCAGTTGGAACCTCGCAGCAGGCGGCCCAGAGCACAGGGGCTATGGGATCTAGGCCTGAGTGAACTAACATCAGAGAGCCAACACCATGAAACTGTAAGGAACCCAGGCGTTGGGACCTCAGAGCAGAAGGCCCACATCCCAATGGGGATGGGAACCTGGCAGGAGTGTCCTGGCATCACTGGGCTCACATCAGAAAACGTGGGGAGCACAGCAGTTAGAACCTGACGTCAGAGGGCACTCATCACTGAGGAGAGGAGGCTCCCAGCAGGCTCCAACTGCCACCAGAGGGCCTACGTCTCCAAGGCAATGGGAGCAAGCCAGGCAGGATTTACCTAAGAGCCGAGGGCCCACCTCACAGAAGGGTGAGGAACCCAGCCAGGATCAGACTCTCACCAGAGGGCCCACATCACCAAGGGGATGGGAACCAGGCAGGAGTTTCCTCACACCATTGGGGCCACATCATTGAAAGGAGAGGAACCCAGCACATGTGGTCTCGAACCAGAGGACACACATCACCAAGGGGCTGGGAATGAGGCAGGTGTCTGGACGGGCACATTTAACTCTCATTTCCCACCAGGAAGAGGAATTAACCAAACGCTGAGCATGCCATGCCGGAACCAGATTACAGCCTGAAGCAAACCTGCGGTTTTGTGGCCAGCTCACAAGGAAGCAAGTTAAGAAAGGAAATCAGGGGCACTGTAATTCACAAACCTGCAGAGTTATAAATGACAGCTATTGGCAAAAATATATTGAAGTAAGGCTGCAAAGAGGACTTGAAAACGAGGCAGAATTGCAGGAATCAGATTTCAGGAGGTAGATTTGAATTGCATTTAAAGCATATGAAAAGCAGCAGATCTTTGACAGTGATGCACTTGGACAAAAAGAGCGTATGCATTTTTTCCTGAATACATTCATGAAAAAACGCATATGCCCTTTTTTGTCAACCAAGCACTCCAGCAATGGAAATCCGCACTACAATGAAGTCTCTTTTCCCATTCGTCAAAAGGGCCATCTGAAAAAAGTGTAAAAACAAGAAACACAGGACAGGCCATGGAGAACAGGGAGCCTTGTTATGCTGATGGGTGGGATGTCAATTGCCAACAGACACTCTGGAGATGTTTATGATGTATCCTGAAACATCTAAAAAACAAAGCTACAGAGCCTAGGTCACTTCCACTTATGGCTCTATAGCTTAGGAATATTAAAATCAACAAGACACAGCCAACACAAAATTTAGGGCTGCTGTGTTTACAAGAAACTTGAGTCCAGTGCACATTAAATATCCCAGAAAGAAAAAAATGGATAAAGAAGTTGTGCTACTTATGTACAATGGAATATCACTCAGCAATGAAATCAATGTCATCAGGCCTGTAGCAGCAAATTGAGTGAATTTAAGCACGATGATTCTAAGAGAAATATGTCACACAGAGAAAGATAGTTATCATAAGATATCACTAATAGAGGGAGTGTAAACTTGGCTCCACATGAACTGGATTACAAAACCGAACAGAGTCTCACATTTAGATAAAAAACTTATGCTTGCTTAAGGGGAAAGTTGAGTTGGGGTGCTGTATAAAACCAGAGATTGAAATTAGCACAGATACCTTTCCATAAGCCAAATATGTATTAGACAAGACCTACTCCTTGCTCAACGAAATAGACTCATCCATGGTGTATCACCTCACACTGGTTAGAATGGGCATCATCAGAAAAATCTACAAACAACAAATGCTGGAAAGGGTGTGGAGATATGGAACCCTCTTCTACTATTGTTGGGAATGTAAATTGATACAGTCACTGTGGAGAACATTACAGAGTTTCTTATAAAACTAACAATAGAATTACCATCTGATACAGCAATCCCACTACTGGTCATATACCCAGACAAAACCAAAAATTAAAAAACGACATTCACCGCAATGTTCATTGCATCACTATTTACAATATCCAGGTAATGGAAGCAACCTAAATGCCCACAGACAGACGAATGCATAAAGATGTGGTACATATATAAAATGGAATATTACTGAGCCATAAAAAGGAACGAAATTGGGTCACCGGTAGAGATGTTGATGGATCTAGAGACTGTCATACACAGTGAAGTAAGTCAGAAAGAGAAAAACAAAACAAATCTTGTATATTAATGCATATATGTGGAACCTAGAAAAATTGTACAGATGAACCGTTTTGCAAGGCAGAAATAGAGCAACAGACGTAGACAACGAACTTATGGACACCAAGGGGGGAAAGCTGTTGGGGGGATGGTGGTGGGAGGAGTTGAGATATTGGGATTGGCATGTATACATTTATATGTATAAAACAGATAACCAAAAAAAAAAACCTGCTGTATAAAAAATAAAATAAAATTCAAAATTAAAAAAAATAAAATTAAAAAAAGTAAAACAGAAAAAATATTCTGCCCTTCACATACATGTATTTATATGAATAAATTATTTCCATGCATATATCTGTAAATACAGAAAAGAGGAATAAAATCTACCTTGAACCAAAAACGAAAAAAAGAAAAAGAAAAACAGAACCCACCAGTTACACAGAGGAAATCCCTATCAGGGCAATTGCTCCAGTTGTAAACAATTCTGAAGTTGGTCAGTGGTGGGGAATCATCTCCCATTCAGCCAGCAGGCCCCACGCAACAAGCGTCCTCATTGCAAAGCTGGGGGACCGTGCCGAGGCATCTGTGAGTAAACGTGGGCCGAGCCCCAGGCCAGCTGCTGCTGAAATGTTCCCACCCTTCCCAGGTAAAACACCTGAATATGTACAAGGACTTGAAAGCCTAGAGGAAGGGCCATGGAGCCACACGAGCGACAGCATGCCGGCCGACTTGATGCCTGTAGGCCAGCCAGGATGGCCCTGGCCCTGGGTGCTCTTCTGGAAGCTTTCCATTTCCCTGCCTGAGATACCCCTCCTGTCCCGGCCCCCACTGCTTTCTTCCTTCCTCACCTCTGCCCAGGGAGGAATTCCAGCGGCAGGTATGGGTGACACATCCTCGTCTTTAGCAGGTGGCATCTTGGCAACTGCTGCAGAAAGTCCAGCAGAGCCCCACTCACACTGAGCCACCCACAAAGCCGTGGCCTCTCACTCCCTCCCACCAACCCAGCCCCGAGACTGTTGACAGGGCAGAGAAAATGGCGTCAGGCACAGCTGCAGGGGCTCTTGCTGCCTGGAGTGGTGTTTATATCGATCTCAACCCAGGCACACCTGGGGAGATCTGGCCGGCACGGTCAGGCTGCCCAGGTCAGCCTATCATCACCCCTCAGGGTCTCACAGTTGCAGAAAATGGAACTTGCTGAATCGGCCAGGTCCAAGGAACAGGTGTGGGCTCTTGAGAGTCAGGATAGACAAGGGGCTGCAGCTCTGGCTTGTTTTCTAATCATTTTATCTGGCCCATGAGTGGGAGACAACTTCAAGAAAACCCTCTCCTAATGAGAGGAACCCAGGAGTCAGGGAGAGGAGGGGTGGGTGGTGGGTTTAGACAGAGGCCTGGTGCCCCGGGTGCAGTGGAAGCCTCTGGAAGACCAGGTGGAGGGAGGCCGCACAGAGTGATCCCCAAGGTCACAGACCTTTTGGAGCTGCTGTTTGTTAGTTCAAGTACTGCTCTGAGGTGCTCTGTGTCACATCTGAGCGACAGGTGAGCTGGGAGTGCTTTGCAATGTGCACTATGTGCACGGTTCCTGTTTGCCCAGACTTGCCACGGTACCTGCAAGGGTAGCTCTGTATCCTGGGAGGGACCTGACCACGAGAACCCCATGGGCTGCAGGGTACCTGCCCAGGGAACACCATATCCTGGGAGGGGCCTGACCACGAGGGCCCTGTGTCCTGGGGTGGGGGTGGGGTACCTGCCTGGGTAAGCTCCATATCCTGGGATTGGCCTGACCTTGAGAGTCCCATGGGCTGCAGCAGTCAAGGTAACGGATGTCAGGAGAGTCAGTGAAGCCACCGAGGATATACCTCCAGTAGTTCCTAAATCCTATACCCTGCTGGTCATTCTACCAACAACCAGGACTTGGTATTCTGTATTAGTCTTCAATGATGCCTTCTTTTACACTTTTTTCACATGGCCCGTTTGACCGGGGGGCAGTGAGGCTTCATTGTAGTGCAGATTTCCTTTACACGCTTGCTTGGTTGGCCAAAAAGTGCATATGTGTTTTTTCCTGAATATAGTCAGGAAAAAACCCATATGCACTTTTTGGCCAAGTGCATCATTGTCGACATTCTGCCTCTTTTCCTATGCTTTAAGTGCAATTCCAGTCTACCCGCTGAAATCGTTTTCCTGAAATTCTGCACCGCTTTAAAGCCCTCTTCACAGACTTACTTGAATATATTTTTGGACGATAGCTATCATTCATAACTCTGCAGGTTTGTGGACTACAGTCCACTTGAGCTCTTTTCTTCAACACGCTTTCTTGTGAGCTGACCGCAAAACCGCAGGATTGCTTCAGGCCCTAATCTGTTTCTGGCAGGGCATGCTGAGCCTTTGGTTAATTCCTCTTCCTGGTGGGAAATGAGCGTTCCATTTGCCCGTGCAGACACCTACAGCTAGTCTCTCATTGGTTCTCCCTATTCCTATTCATCTTGCGCAGAAATTGCAAACTGTGCCAAACAGGAGGTTAAAGGCACGGACTCTCCAAGAGGGGAGAGTGTTGGTAAAGCGTCTGGAATGGCGAACCCGAGTACCAGGGGACGAAAACTGCGATGCATTTGAAAATGTTTCCCAATGACACGGTGGACCGTACTCTGCGTTTCCCATGCATGTTTTAGCTGAAGGAAGAATCCCTTAAACCTGGAGAGTTGAGACCCATGGAATGGGTACCATGCAGTATGACTTCAAAGGGTCTGCATTTGCTCACCGAACCTCACCAATGCCATCAGCCCGAAGTGTCCAGCCTTATGTCTCACCCTAACCCTTACTCGAAGCCTTGCCCTAATCCGTCCCGTAATCCTAACCCATACGCAAACACTAACCCGTATCCTAACACGTACGCTCATCCTAAACAGTTGTCGTACCCTAACCTGTACCCTAAACCGTCCCCATCCCCTAACCCTAACAAACCATAACCCTAACACTTACCCAAAGCCTTACCCTAAACCGTCCCCTAATCCTAACCCGTACGTTAACACTAACTCATACCCTAACATGTACGCTCACCCTAAACCATTGTCGTACCCTAACCTGTACCCTAAACTGTCCCCGTCCCCTAAACATAACACTAACCCTAACCCTAAACCTAACCCTTACCCGAAGCCTTACCATAACCCGTCCCCTAAAACTAACCTGGGCGCTAACACTAACCCATACCCTAACACGTACACTCACCCTAAACCGTTGGCGAACCCTAACCTGTACCCTAAACTGTCCCCATCCCTGTCCTCTAACACTAACCCTAACCCTTACCCGAAGCGTCACCCTAATCCGTCCCATAATCCTAAACCGTACGCTAAAACTAACCCGTGCCCTACCACATACGCTCACCTGAAAACGTTGTCGTACCCTAACCTGTACCCTAAACCGTCACCGTCCCCTAATCCTAACCCTAACCCTTACCCAAAGCCTTACCCTAACCGTCGCCTAATCCTAACCCGTACGCTAACACTAACTGTACCCTAACACGTATGCTGACCCTAAACCGTTGTCGTACCCTAACCTGTACCCTAAACAATCCCCGTCCCCTAACCCTAACCCTAACCCTAACCCTAACCATTAAGCGAAGCCTTACCCTAACCCGTCCCTAATCCTAACCCGTACGCTAACACTAACACGTACCCTAACACATACGCTCACACTAAACCCTTGTTGTACCCTTACCTGTACCCTAAACCGTCCCCGTACCTTACCCTAACCCTAACCCTAACCCTAACCCTAAACCTTACCTGAAGCCTTGCCCTAACCCGTCCCCTAATCCTAACATGGACGCTAACACTAACCTGTACCCTAACATGTACGCTCACCCTAAACCGTTGTCGTACCCTAACCTGTACCCTAAACCGTCACCGTCCCCTAACCCTAACCCTAACCCTAACACTTACACGAAGCCTTACACTAACCCGTCCCCTAATCCTAACCCGTACGCTAACAATAACCCATACCCTAACACGTACACTCACGCTAAACCGTTGTCTTACCCTAACCTCTACCCTAAACCGTCACTGTCCCCTAACACTAACCCTAATCCTAACCCTTAACCGAAGCCTTACCCTAACCCGTCCCCTTATCCTAACCAGTACACTAACACTAACCCGTAACCTAACACGTACGCTCACCCTAAACCGTTGTCGTACCCTAACCTGTACCCTAAACCGTCCCCGTCCCCTAACCCTAAACCTAACCTTAACGCTAATCCTAAACCTTACCCGAAGCCTTACCCTAAACCGTTCCCTAATCCTAACCCGTATGCTAAAACTAACCCGTACCCCAACACGTACGCTCACACTAAACCGTTGTTGTACCCTAACCTGTATCCTAAACCGTCCCTGTCACCGTCCCCTAACACTAACCCTAACCCTAACCCTAACCCTTAGCCGAAGCCTTACCCTAACCCGTCCCCTAATCCTAACCCGTAGGCTAACACTAACCCGTACCCTAACACGTACGCTCACCCTAAACCGTTGTCGTACACTAACCTGTACCCTAAACCGTCCCCGTCACCTAACACTAACCCTAACCCTAACCCTAACCCTAACCCTTACCCGAAGCCTTACCCTAAACCGTTCCCTAATCCTAACCCGTACGCTAACACTAACCCGTGCCCTAACATGTACAGTCATCCTAAACCGTTGTCGTACGCTAACCTGTATCCTGAACCGTCCCCGTCCCCGTCCCCTAACCCTAACCCTAAACCTAACCCTAACCCTTACCCGAAACCTTACTCTAACCTGTCCCATAATCCTAACCCGTACGCTAACACTAATCCATACCGTAACACGTATGCTCACCCTAAACCGTTGTCGTACCCTAACCTGTACCCTAAACCGTCCCCATCCCCAAACCCTAACCCTAAACCTAACCCTAACCCTAAACCTTACCTTAAGCCTTACGCTAACCCGTCCCCTAATCCGAACACGTACGCTAACCATAACCCGTACCCTAACACGTACGCTCACCCTAAACCGTTGTCGTACCCTAACCTGTACCCTAAACCGTCCCCGTCCCCTAACCCTAACCCTAAACCTAAGCCTAACCCTTAACCGAAGCCTTACCCTAACCCGTCCCCTAATCCGAACCCGTATGCTAACACTAACCCGTACTCTAACACGTACACTCACCCTAAACCGTTTTCGTATGCTAACCTGTACCCTAAACCGTCCCCGTCCCCGTCCCCTAACCCTAACGCTAACCCTAACACTAACCCTTACCCGAAGCCTTACACTAACCCGTCCCCTAATCCTAACCCGTACGCTAACACTAAAACGTGCGCTACCACGTACGCTCACCATAAACTGTTGTCGTACACTAAAGTGTACCCTAAACCGTCCTCTTCCCCGTTCCCTAAACCTAAACCTAACCCTAACAATGACCCTTACCTGAAGCCTTACCCTAACCCATTCCATAATCCTAACCCGTACGCTAACACTAACCCGTACCCAAACACGTACGCTCACCCTAAACCGTTGTCGTACCCTAACCTGTACCCTAAACCGTCCCCATCCCCTAACCCTAACCCTAACCCTAACCCCAACCCGAAAACTTATCCGAAGCCTTACCCTAACCCATCCCTTATTCCTAACCCGTACGCTAACACTAACCCGTACCCTAACACTAACCCGTACCCTAACACGTACGCTCAACCTAAACCGTTGTGTACCATAACCTGTACCCTAAACCATCCCCGTACACTACCCCTAACCCTAACCTAAACCTAGCCCTTACTCGAAGCCTTACCCTAATCCGTCCCCTAATCCTAACCCATACGCTAACACTAAATGATACCCTAACACGTACGCTCACCCTAAACCGTTGTTGTACCCTAAACTGTACCCTAAACCGTTCCCGTCCCCGTCCCCCAACCGTAAACCTAACCCTAAACCTAATCCTTACCCGAAGCCTTACCCTAACCCGTCCCATAATCCTAACCGTATGCTAACACTAACCCGTACCCTAACACGTACGCTCACCCTAAAGAGTTGTCGTACCCTAACCTGTACCCTAAACCGTCCCTGTCACCTAACCCGAACCCTAAACCTAGCCCTAACTCTAACCCTTACCCGAAGCCTTACACTAACCCGTCCCCTAATCCTAACCCGTACGCTAACACTAAACCGTACCCAAACACGTACGCTCAACCTAAACCGTTGTCGTACCCTAACCTGTACCCTAAAGCGTCTCCGTCCCCTAACCCTAACCATAACCCTAACCCTAACACTTACTCGAAGCCTTATCCTAACCTGTCCCCTAATCCGAACCCGTACGCTAACACTAACCCGTACCCTAACACGTACGCTCACCCTAAACCGTTGTGTAACCTAACCTGTACCCTAAACCGTCCCCGTCCCCTAACCCTAACCCTAACCTTAATCCTAACCCTTACCCGAAGCCTTACCACAACCCGTCCCCTAATCCTAACCCGTACGCTAATACTAACACGTACCCTAACACGTACGCTCACTCTAAACCGTTGTCGTACCCTAACCTGTACCCTAAAGCATCTCCGTCCCCGTCCCCTAACACTAATCCTAACCCTAAACCTTACCCGAAGCCGTACCCTAACCCGTCCCCTAATCCTAACCCGTACGGTAACACTAACCCGTAGCCTAACACGTACGCTCAACCTAAACGGTTGTCGTACCCTAACCTGTACCCTAAACCGTCCCCGTCCCCGTCCCCTAACCCTAACCATAAGCCTAACCCTTACCCGAAGCCTTACCCTAACCCATCCCCTAATCCGAACCGTACGCTAACACTAACCCGTACCCTAACCGTACACTCACCCTAAACAGTTGTCGTACGCTAACCTGTATTCTAAACTGTCCCCGTCCCCGTCCCCTTACCCTAAACCTAACCCTAACACTAACCCTTACCCGAAGCCTTACCCTAAACCGTTCCATAATCCTATCCCGTACGCTAACACTAAACCGTGCGCTACCACGTAGGCTCAGCATAAACTGTTGTCATACACTAACCTGTACCCTAAACCGTCCCCGTCCCCGTCCCCTAACCCTAACCCTAACCCTTACCCAAAGCCTTACCCTAACCCGTCCCCTAATCATAAACCGTAGGCTAACACTAACCCGTACCCTAACACGCACACTCACCCTAAACCGTTTGCGTACACTAACCTGTACCCTAAACCGTCCACGTCCCCTAAACCTAACCCTAACCCTAACCCAAACCCTTACCCAAAGCCTTACCCTAAACGGTCCCCTAATCCTAACCCGTACGCTAACACTAACAAGTACCCAAACACGTACGCTCACCATAAACCGTTGTCGTACCCTAACCTGTACCCTAAACTCTCCCCGTCCCCGTCCCCTAAACTTAACCCTAACCCTAACCCTTACCCAAAGCCTTACACTAACCCCTCCCCTAATCCTAACCCGTACGCTAACACTAAACCATACCCTAACACGTACACTCACCCTAAATCGTTGTTGTACCCTAACCTGTACCCTAAACCGTCCCCGTCCCCGTCCCCTAACCCTAAACCTAACCGTAAACTTAACCCTTACCCGAAGCCTTACCCTAACACGTCCCCTAATCATAACCCGTACGCTAACACTAACACGTACCCTAACACGTATGCAACCCGAAACCGTTGTCGTAACCTAACCTGTACCCTAAACCATCCCCGTCCCCTAACCCTAAGCCTAAACCTAACCCTAACCCTAACCCTTACCCGAAGCCTTACCCTAACCCGTCATCTAATCCTAACCCGTACGCTAACACTAACCCGTACCCTAACACGTACGCTCACCCTAAACCGTTATCTTACCCTATCCTGTACCCTAAACTGTCCCCGTCCCCTAACCCTAACCCTAACCCTCACCCTAACCCTTACCCAAAGCCTTACGCTAACCCGTCCCCTAATCCTAACCTGTACGCTAACACTAACCCGTACCCTAACACGTACGCTCACCCTGAACCGTTGTCGTACCCTAACCTGTACCCTAAACCGTCCCCGTGCCCTAACCCTAACCCTAACGCTAACCCTAACTCTAACACTTACCCGAAGCCTTACCCTAACCCGTCCCGTAATCCTAACCCGTACGCTAACACTAACCCGTACCCTAACACGTACGCTCACCCTAAAACCTTGTCGTACCCTAACCTGTACCCTAAATCGTCCCTATCCCCTCACCCTAACCCTAACCCTAACCTTAAACCTTACCCGAAGCCTTACCCTAACCGGTCCCCTAAACCTAACCCGCACGCTAACACTAACCCGTGCCCTAACACGTACGCTCACCCGAAACATTTGTCGTACACTAAGCTGTACCCTAAACCGTCCCCATTACCTAACACTAACCCGAACCCTAACCATAGCCCTAAACCTTACCCGAAGCCTTACCCTAACCCGTCCCCTAATGCTAACCGTACGCTAACACTAATCCGTGCCCTAACACGTACGCTCACCCTAAAGCGTTGTCGTACGCTAACCTGTACACTAAACCGTTCCTGTCCCTGTACCCTAACCCTAACCCTAACCCAAACCCTAACCCTTACCCGAAGCCTTACACTAACCCATCCCATAATCCTAAACGCTACGCTAACACTAACCCGTGCCCTAACACGTACGCTCACCCTAAACCGTTGTCGTACATTAACCTGTACCCTAAATCGTCCCTGTCCCCTAACCCTAACCCTAACCCTAATCCTTACCCGAAGCCTTACCCTAACTCGTCCCCTAATTCTAACCCGTATGCTAACACTAACCTGTATCCTAACACATACGCTCACCCTAAAACTTTGTCGTACACTAAGCTGTACCCTAAATCGTCCCCGTCCCCTAACCCTAAACCTAACCCTTACACAAAGCCTTACCCTAACCCGTCCCCTAATCCTAACCCGTACGCTAACACTAACCCGTAACCTAACCCGTATGCTCAACCTAAACCGTACTCGTACACTAACCTGTACCCTAAACCATCCCGTCCTGGTCCCCTAACCCTAGCCCTTACCCGAAACCTTACCCTAACATGTCCCTTATTCCTAACCCGTACGCTAACACTATCCCGTACCCTTACACGTATGCTCACCTTAAAACGTTGTCGTACACTAACCTGTAACCTAAACCGTCTCCGTCCCCTAACCCTAACCCTAAACCTAGCCCTAAACCTAAACCTTACCCCAAGCCTTACCCTAACCCGACCCTTAATCCTAACCCGTACGCTAACACTAACCCATACCCTAACACGCACGCTCACCCTAAATCTTTGTCGTACCCTAACATGTACCCTAAACCGTCCCCGTCCCCTAACCCTAACCCTAACCCTAACCCTAACACTTACCCGAAGCCTTACACTAACCCGTCCCCTAATCCTAATCCGTACGCTAACACTAACCCGTGTCCTAACACGTACCCTCACCCTAAAACGTTGTCGTACCCTAACCTGTACCCTAAACCGTCACCGTCCCCTAGCCCTAACCCTAACCCTAACCCTTACGCGAAGCCTTACCCTAACCCGTCCCCAATCCTAACCCGTACGCTAACACTAACCCATGCCCTAACACATACGCTCACCCTAAACTGTTGTCGTACACTAACCTGTAAACTAAACCGTCCCCGTCCCCTAACCCTAACCCTAACCCTAACCCTAACCCTAACCCTAACCCTTACCCGAAGCCTTACCCTAATCTGTCCCCTAATCCTAACCCGTATGCTAACACTAACCCTTGCCCTAACACGTACACTCACCCTAAACCATTGTCGCACCCTAACCTGTACCCTGAACCATCCCTGTACCCTAACCCTAACCCTAACTCTAACCCTAACCCTAACCCTAACACTTACCCGAAGCCTTACCCTAACCCGTCCCCTAATCCTAACCCGTACGCTAACACTAACCCGTAACCTAACCCGTATGCTCAACCTAAACCGTACTCGTACACTAACCTGTACCCTAAACCATCCCGTCCTGGTCCCCTAACCCTAGCCCTTACCCGAAACCTTACCCTAACATGTCCCTTATTCCTAACCCGTACGCTAACACTATCCCGTACCCTTACACGTACGCTCACCTTAAAACGTTGTCGTACACTAACCTGTAACCTAAACCGTCTCCGTCCCCTAACCCTAACCCTAAACCTAGCCCTAAACCTAAACCTTACCCCAAGCCTTACCCTAACCCGACCCTTAATCCTAACCCGTACGCTAACACTAACCCATACCCTAACACGCACGCTCACCCTAAATCTTTGTCGTACCCTAACATGTACCCTAAACCGTCCCCGTCCCCTAACCCTAACCCTAACCCTAACCCTAACACTTACCCGAAGCCTTACACTAACCCGTCCCCTAATCCTAATCCGTACGCTAACACTAACCCGTGTCCTAACACGTACCCTCACCCTAAAACGTTGTCGTACCCTAACCTGTACCCTAAACCGTCACCGTCCCCTAGCCCTAACCCTAACCCTAACCCTTACGCGAAGCCTTACCCTAACCCGTCCCCAATCCTAACCCGTACGCTAACACTAACCCATGCCCTAACACATACGCTCACCCTAAACTGTTGTCGTACACTAACCTGTAAACTAAACCGTCCCCGTCCCCTAACCCTAACCCTAACCCTAACCCTAACCCTAACCCTTACCCGAAGCCTTACCCTAATCTGTCCCCTAATCCTAACCCGTATGCTAACACTAACCCTTGCCCTAACACGTACACTCACCCTAAACCATTGTCGCACCCTAACCTGTACCCTGAACCATCCCTGTACCCTAACCCTAACCCTAACTCTAACCCTAACCCTAACCCTAACACTTACCCGAAGCCTTACCCTAACCCGTCCCATAATCCTAACCCGTACGCTAACACTAACCCGTACCCTAACACGTACGCTCACCCTAAATCGTTTTCGTACCCTAACCTGTACCCTAAACCATCCCCGTCCCCTATCCCGAACCCTAACACTATCCCTAACCCTTACCCGAAGCCTTACCCTAACTCGGCCCCCAATTCTACACCATACGCTATCACTAACCCGTACCCTAACACGTACGCTCACCCTAAAACTTTGTCGTACCCTAACCTGTACCCTAAGTCGTCCCCTTCCCCTAAACCTAACCCTAACCCTAATACTTACCCGAAGCCTTACCCTAAACCGTCCCCTAACCCTAACCCTTACGCTAACACTAACCCGTGCCCTAAAACGAATGCTCACCCTAAACCGCTGTCGTACACTAACCTGTACCCTAAACCGTCCCCGTCCCCGTCCCCTAACCCTAACCCTAAACCTAACCCTTACCCGAAGCCTTACCCTAACACGTCCCCTAATCCTAACCCGTTCGCTAACACTAACCCGTGCCCTAACAGGTACGCTCACCCTAAAGCGTGGTCGTACCCTAACCTGTACACTAAACCGTCCCCGTCCCCGTTCCCTAACCCTAACCCTATCCCAAACCCTACCCCTTACCCGAAGCCTTACCCTAACCCGTCCCATAATCCTAAATAATACGCTAAAACTACCCCATGCCCTAACACATACGCTCACCCTAAACCGTTGTCGTACCCTAACCTGTACCCTAAACCGTCCCTGTAGCCTAACCCTAACCCTAACCCTAACCCTAACCCTTACCCGAAGCCTTACCCTAACCCGTCCCATAATCCTACCCCGTACGCTAACACTAACCCGTACCCTAACACGTACGCTCACCCTAAACCGTTGTCGTACCATAACCTGTACCTAAACCGTCCCCGTCCCCGTCCCCTAAACTTAACCCTAAACCTCACCCTTACCCGTAGCCTTACCCTAACCCGTCCCCTATTCCTAACCTATACGCTAACTCTAACCCGTACCCAAACATATACGCTCACCCTAAAGAGTTGTCGTACACTAACCTCTACCCTAAACCGTCCCCGTCCCCGTCCCCTAACCCTAACCCTAACCCTAACCCTTACCCGAAGCCTTACCCTAACAAGTCCCCAATCCTAACCCGTACGCTAACACTAACACATACCCTAACACGTACGCTCACCCTAAACCGTTGTCGTACCCTAGCCTATACCCTAAACAGTCCCCGTACCCTAACCCTAACCCTAACCCTAACCCTTACCCGAAGCCTTACCCTAACCCGTCCCCTAATCCTAACCCGTACGCTAACACTAAACCTTACCCTAACACGTACGCACACTCTAAACTGTTGTCATATCCTATCCTGTACCCTAAACCTTCCCCGTGCCCGTCCCCTAACCCTAACCCTAACCCTTACCCGAAGCCTTACCCTAACCTGTCCCCTAATCCTAACCCATACGCTAACACTAACCCTTACCCTAACACGTACGCACACCCTAAACTGTTGTCAAATCCTATCCTGTACCCTAAACCTTCCCCGTTCCTGTCCCCTAACCCTAACCCTAACCCTTACCCGAAGCCTTACCCTAACCTGTCCCCTAATCCTAACCCGTACGCTAACACTAACCCATGCCCTAACACATACGCTCACCCTAAAGCGTTGTCGTACCCTAACCTGTACCCTAAACCGTCCCCGTCCCCTAACCCTAACACTAACCCTAATACTAACCCTTACCCGAAGCCTTCCGTTAACCCGCCACCTAATCCTAACCCGTACGCTAACCCTAACCCGTACCCTAACACGTACGCTCACCCTAAACCGTTGTCGTACCCTAAACTGTACCCTGACCCGTCACCATCCCCAACCCTAACCCTAACCCTTACCCGAAGCCTTACACTAACCTGTCCCCTAATCCTAACCAGTACGCTAACACTAACCCGTACCCTAACACATAGGCTCACTCTAAACCGTTCTCGTACACTAACCTGTACCCTAAACCGTCCCCATCCCCTAACCCTAACCCTAACCCTTACCCGGAGCCTTACCCTAACCCGTCCTATAATCCTAAACCTTACGCTAACACTAACCCGTACCCTAACATGTTCGCTCACCCTAAACCGTTATCTTAACCTAAGCTGTACCCTAAACAGTCCCCGTCGCCTAAACATAACCGTAACCCTAACCCTAACACTAACACTTACACCAAGCCTTACCCTAACCCGTGCCCTATTCCTAAACCGTACGCTAACACTAACCCGTACCCTAACACGTACGCTCACCCTAAACCGTTGTCGTAGCCTAACCTGTACCCTAAACCCTCCCCATGCCCTAACACTTACCCTAAACCTAACCCTAACCCTAACCCTTACCCGAAGTCTTACCCTAACCCATCACCTAATCGGAACCCGTACGCTAACACTAACCCATACCCTATCACGTACGCTCACCCTAAACCGTTGTTGTACCCTAACCTGTACCCTAAACCCTCCCCATCCCCTAACCCTAACCCTAAACCTAACCCTAAACCTAACCCTTACCCGAAGCTTATCCTAACCCGTCCCCTAATCCTAACCCGTTCGCTAACACTAACACATACCCTACCACGTACGCTCCCCCTAAAGCATTGTTGTACCCTAACGTGTACCCTAAACCGTTCCCGTGCCCTAACCCTAACCCTAACCCTAACCCAAACCCTAACCCTTACCCGGAGCCTTACCCTAACCCGTCCCCTAATCCTAACCCGTACGCTAACACTAACACGTACCCTAATATGTACGCTCACCCTAAAACTTTGCCGTACCCTAACCTGTACCCTAAACCGTCCCGGTCCCCTAACCATAACCCTAACCCTAACCCTAACCCTAAACCTTACCCAAAGCCTTACACTAACCCGTCCCCTAATCCTAACCCATACGCTAACACTAACCCGTACCCTAACACGTACGCTCACCCTAAACCATTGTCGTAGCCTAACCTGTACCCTAAACCGTCTCCGTCACCTAACCCTAACCCTAACCCTAACACTTACCCGAAACCTTGCCCTAACTCGTCCCCTAATCCTAAGCCGTAGGCTAAAACTAACCCTTACCCTAACACGTACGCGCACACTAAACTGTGGTCGTACGCTAACCTGTACACTAAACCGTGCCCGTCCCCTAACCCTAACCCTAACCCTAACCCTAGCCCTTACCTGAAGCATTACCCTAACCCGTCCCCTAATCCGAACCCGTACGCTAACACTAACCCGTACCCTAACACGTACACTCACCTTAAACAGTTGTCGTACCCTAAACTGTACCCTAATACATCCCCGTCCCCGTCCCCTAACCCTAACCTTAACCCTAACCCTAACCCTTACCCGAAGCCTTACCCTAACCCGTCATCTAATCCTAACCCGTACGCTAACACTAACCCGTACCCTAACACGTACGCTCACCCTAAACCGTTATCTTACCCTAACCTGTACCCTAAACTGTCCCCGTCCCCTAACCCTAACCCTCACCCTAAACCTTACCCAAAGCCTTACGCTAACCCGTCCCCTAATCCTAATCTGTACGCTAACACTAACCCGTACCCTAATACGTGCGCTCACCCTAAACCGTTGTCATACCCTAACCTGTACCCTAAACTGTCCAGTCCCCGTCCCCTAACCCTAGCCCTTACCCGAAACCTTACCCTAACATGTCCCCTTTTCCTAACCCGTACGCTAACACTATCCCGTACCCTTACACGTACGCTCACCTTAAAACGTTGTCGTAGACTAACCTGTAACATAAACCGTCCCCGTCCCCTAACCCTAACCCTAACCCTTACCCAAAGCCTTACCCTAACCCGTCCCCTAATCATAAACCGTAGGCTAACACTAACCCGTACCCTAACACGCACACTCACCCTAAACCGTTTGCGTACACTAACCTGTACCCTAAACCGTCCACGTCCCCTAAACCTAACCCTAACCCTAACCCAAACCCTTACCCAAAGCCTTACCCTAAACGGTCCCCTAATCCTAACCCGTACGCTAACACTAACAAGTACCCAAACACGTACGCTCATCATAAACCGTTGTCGTACCCTAACCTCTACCCTAAACTCTCCCCGTCCCCGTCCCCTAAACTTAACCCTAACCCTAACCCTTACCCAAAGCCTTACACTAACCCCTCCCCTAATCCTAACCCGTACGCTAACACTAAACCATACCCTAACACGTACACTCACCCTAAATCGTTGTTGTACCCTAACCTGTACCCTAAACCGTCCCCGTCCCCGTCCCCTAACCCTAAACCTAACCGTAAACTTAACCCTTACCCGAAGCCTTACCCTAACACGTACCCTAATCATAACCCGTACGCTAACACTAACACGTACCCTAACACGTATGCAACCCGAAACCGTTGTCGTAACCTAACCTGTACCCTAAACCATCCCCGTCCCCTAACCCTAAGCCTAAACCTAACCCTAACCCTAACCCTTACCCGAAGCCTTACCCTAACCCGTCATCTAATCCTAACCCGTACGCTAACACTAACCCATACCCTAACACGTACGCTCACCCTAAACCGTTATCTTACCCTATCCTGTACCCTAAACTGTCCCCGTCCCCTAACCCTAACCCTAACCCTCACCCTAACCCTTACCCAAAGCCTTACGCTAACCCGTCCCCTAATCCTAACCTGTACGCTAACACTAACCCGTACCCTAACACGTACGCTCACCCTGAACCGTTGTCGTACCCTAACCTGTACCCTAAACCGTCCCCGTGCCCTAACCCTAACCCTAACGCTAACCCTAACTCTAACACTTACCCGAAGCCTTACCCTAACCCGTCCCGTAATCCTAACCCGTACGCTAACACTAACCCGTACCCTAACACGTACGCTCACCCTAAAACCTTGTCGTACCCTAACCTGTACCCTAAATCGTCCCTGTCCCCTAACCCTAACCCTAACCCTAACCTTAAACCTTACCCGAAGACTTACCCAAACCGGTCCCCTAAACCTAACCCGCACGCTAACATTAACCCATGCCCTAACACGTACGCTCACCCGAAACATTTGTCGTACACTAAGCTGTACCCTAAACCGTCCCCATTACCTAACACTAACCCGAACCCTAACCATAACCCTAAACCTTACCCGAAGCCTTACCCTAACCCGTCCCCTAATCCTAACCGTACGCTAACACTAATCCGTGCCCTAACACGTATGCTCACCCTAAAGCGTTGTCGTACCCTAATCTGTACCCTAAACCGTTCCTGTCCCCGTACCCTAACCCGAACCCTAACCCAAACCCTAACCCTTACCCGAAGCCTTACACTAACCCATCCCATAATCCTAAACGCTACGCTAACACTAACCCGTGCCCTAACACGTACGCTCACCCTAAACCATTGTCGTACATTAACCTGTACCCTAAATCGTCCCTGTCCCCTAACCCTAACCCTAACCCTAATCCTTACCCGAAGCCTTACCCTAACTCGTCCCCTAATTCTAACCCGTATGCTAACACTAACCTGTATCCTAACACATACGCTCACCCTAAAACTTTGTCGTACACTAAGCTGTACCCTAAATCGTCCCCGTCCCCTAACCCTAAACCTAACCCTTACACAAAGCCTTACCCTAACCCGTCCCCTAATCCTAACCCGTACGCTAACACTAACCCGTAACCTAACCCGTATGCTCAACCTAAACCGTTCTCGTACACTAACCTGTACCCTAAACCGTCCCGTCCCCGTCCCCTAACCCTAGCCCTTACCCGAAACCTTACCCTAACATGTCCCCTATTCCTAACCCGTACGCTAACACTATCCCGTACCCTTAAACGTACGCTCACCTTAAAACGTTGTCGTACACTAACCTGTAACCTAAACCGTCTCCGTCCCCTAACCCTAACGCTAACCCTAACACTAACCCATACCCGGAGCCTTACCCTAACCTGTCCCCTAATCCTAACCCGTACGCTAAGACTAACCCTTGCCCTAACACGTACGCTCACCCTAAACCGTTGTCGTACCCTAACCTGTACCCTAAACCGTCCCTCTACCCTAACCCTAACCCTAACCCTTATCCTAACCCTAAAGCTTACCCGAAGCCTTACCCTAACCCGTCCCATAATCCTAACCCGTACGCTAACACTAACCCGTACCCTAACATGTACGCTCACCCTAAACTGTTGTCGTACACTAAACTGTACCCTAAACCGTCCCTGTCCCTGACCATTAACCCTAAACCTAACCCTAACCCTAACCCTTACCCGACACCTTACCCTAACCCGTCCCATAATCCTAACCCGTACGCTAACACTAACCCGTACCCTAACATGTACGCTCACCCTAAACTGTTGTCGTACCCTAACCTGTACCCTAAACCGTCCCTGTCCCCGACCCTTAACCCTAAACCTAACCCTAACTCTAACCCTTACCTGACGCCTTACCCTAACCCGTCCCCAAATCCTAACCCGTACGCTAACACTAACCCGTACCCTAACACGCACGCTCACCCTAAACCGTTGTCGTACCCTAACATGTACCCTAAACCGTCCCCGTCCCCTAACCCTAACCCTAACCCTAAACCTAAACCTAACCCTTACCCGAAGCCTTACCATAACCCGTCCTCTAATCCTAACCCGTACGCTAACAGTAAACTGTGCCCTAACATGTACGCTGAACCTAAACCATTGTCCTACCCTAACCTGTACCCTAAACCGTCCCACTCCCCTAACCCTAACCCTAACCCTAACCCTAACCCTTACACCAAGCCTTACCCTAACCCGTGCCCTATTCCTAACCCGTACGCTAACACTAACCCGTACCCTAACACGTACGCTCACCTTAAACCGTTGTCGTAGCCTAACCTGTACCCTAAACCCTCCCCATGCCCTAACACTTACCCTAAACCTAACCCTAACCCTAACACTTACCCGAAGCCTTACCCTAACCCATCACCTAATCGGAACCCGTACGCTAACACTAACCCATACCCTATCACGTACGCTCACCCTAAACCGTTGTTGTACCCTAACCTGTACCCTAAACCCTCCCCATCCCCTAACCCTAACCCTAAACCTAACCCTAAACCTAACCCTTACCCGAAGCTTATCCTAACCCGTCCCCTAATCCTAACCCGTTCGCTAACACTAACACATACCCTACCACGTACGCTCCCCCTAAAGCATTGTTGTACCCTAACGTGTACCCTAAACCGTTCCCGTGCCCTAACCCTAACCCTAACCCTAACCCAAACCCTAACCCTTACCCGGAGCCTTACCCTAACCCGTCCCCTAATCCTAACCCGTACGCTAACACTAACCTGTGCCCTAACACGTACGCTCAACCTAAACCATTGTCGTACCCTAACCTGTACCCTAAACCGTCCCCTAACCCTAACCCTAACCCTAACACTTACCCGAATCCTTACCCTAACCCGTCCTCTAATCCTAACCTGTACGCTAACAGTAAACTGTGCCCTAACATGTACCCTCACCCTAAAACGTTGTCCTACCCTAACCTATACCCTAAACCCTCCCCGTCCCTAACCGTAACCCTAACACATACCCGAAGCCTTACCCTAACCCGTGTCCTATTCCTAACCCGTACGTTAACACTAACCCGTAACCTAACACGTACGCTCACCCTAAACCGTTGTCGTACCCCAACCTGTACCCTAAATCGTCCCCGTCCCCTACCCTAAACCTAACCCTAAACCAAAACCTAAACTTTACCCGAAGCTTTACCCTAACCCACCCCATAATCCTATCCCGTACGCTAACCCTAACCCGTACCCTACCACGTACGCTCACCCTAAACCGTTATCGTACCCTAACCTGTACCCTAAACCGTCCCCGTCCCCTAAGAGTAACCCTAAACGTAACCCTAACCCTAACCCTTAACCGAAGCCTTACCCTAACCCGTCCCTTAATCCTAACCCGTACGCTAACACTAAACCGAGTCCTAACACGTACGCTCACCCTAAAACTTTGTCCTACCCTAACCTGTACCCTAAACCGTCCCCATCCCGTAACCCTTACCCTAACCCTAACAATTACCCAAATCCTTAACCTAACCCGTCCTCTAATCCTAAAACGTACGCTAACAGTAAACCGTGCCCTAACACATACGCTCACCCTAAACCGTTGTCGTACCCTAACCTGTACCCTAAACCGTCCCCGTTCCCTAACCCTAACCCTAACCATAACCCTTACCCGAAGCCTTACCCTAACCCGTCCCCTGATCCTCTCACGTACGCTAACACTAACCCATACCCTATCACGTACGCTCAACCTAAACATTTGTCGTACACTAACCTGTACCCTAAACCGTCCCCATCCCTTAACCCTAACCGTAACCCTAACCCTAACCCTAACCCTAACGCTTACCCGAAGCCTTACCCTAACCCGTCCCCTAATACTAACCAGTACGCTAACACTAACCCGTACCCTAACACGTAGGCTCACCCTAAACCGTTGACGTACCCAGACCTGTACCCTAAACCTTCCCCGTCCCCTAACACTAACCCTAACCCTAACCCTTACCAGAAGCCTTACCCTAACCCGTCCCCAATCCTAACCCGTACGCTAACACTAACAAGTACCCTAACACATACGCTCACCCTAAACTGTTGTCGTACACTAACCTGTAACCTAAACCGTCCCCGTCCCCTAACCCTAACTCTAACCCTAACCCTAACCCTAACCCTTACCCGAAGCCTTACCCTAATCTGTCCCCTAATCCTAACCCGTATGCTAACACTAACCCTTGCCCTAACACGTACACTCACCCTAAACCATTGTCATACCCTAACCTGTACATTGAACCGTCCCTGTACCCTAACCCTAACCCTAACTCTAACCCTAACCCTAACCCTAACACTTACCCGAAGCCTTACCCTAACCCGTCCCATAATCCTAACCCGTACGCTAACACTAACCCGTACCCTAACACGTACGCTCACCCTAAACCGTTGACGTACCCTAACCTGTACCCTAAACTGTCCCCGTCCCCTAACCCTAACCCTAACGCTAACCCTTACCAGAAGCCTTACCCTAACCCGTCCCGTAATCCTAACCCGTACGCTAACACTAACCCGTACCCTAACACGTACGCTCACCCTAAACCTTGTCGTACCCTAACCTGTACCCTAAATCGTCCCTGTCCCCTAACCCTAACCCTAACCCTAACCTTAAACCTTACCCGACGCCTTACCCTAACCCGTCCCATAATCCTAACCCGTACGCTAACACTAACCCGTACCCTAACATGTACGCTCACCCTAAACTGTTATCGTACCCTAACCTGTATCCTAAACCGTCCCTGTCCCCGACCCTTAACCCTAACCCTAACCCTAACCCTAACCCTTACTTGACGCCTTACCCTAACCCGTCCCCAAATCCTAACCCGTACGCTAACACTAACCCGTACCCTAACACGCACGCTCACCCTAAACCGTTGTCGTACACTAACATGTACCCTAAACCGTCCCCATCCCCTAACCCTAACCCTAACCCTAAACCTAAACCTAACCCTTACCCGAAGCCTTACCATAACCCGTCCTCTAATCCTAACCCGTACGCTAACAGTAAACTGTGCCCTAACATGTACGCTGAACCTAAACCATTGTCCTACCCTAACCTGTACCCTAAACCGTCCCACTCCCCTAACCCTAACCCTAACCCTAACCCTAACCCTTACACCAAGCCTTACCCTAAACCGTGCCCTAATCCTAACCCGTACGCTAACACTAACCCATACCCTAACACGTACGCTCACCCTAAACCGCTGTCGTACACTAACCTGTACCCTAAACCGTCCCCGTCCCCGTCCCCGTCCCCTAACCCTAATCCTAAACCTAACCCTTACCCGAAGTCTTACCCTAACCCGTCCCCTAATCCTAACCCGTACGCTAACACTAACCCGTGCCCTAACACGTACGCTCACCCTAAAGTGTGGTTGTACCCTAACCAGTACACTAAACCGTCCCCGTCCCCGATCCCTAACCCTAACCCTAACCCAAACCCTAAGCCTTACCCGAAGCCTTACCCTAACCCGTCTCATAATCCTAACCGATACGCTAAAACTAACCCATGCCCTAACACATACACTCACCCTAAACCGTTGTCATACCCTAAACTGTACCCTAAACCGTCCCCGTCCCCTAACCCTAACCCTAATCCTTACGCGAAGCCTTACACTAACCCGTCCCCTAATCCTAACCCATACGCTAACTCTAACCCGTATCCTAACACGTACGCTCACCCTAAACCATTCTCATACACTAACCTGTACATTAAACCATCCCCGTCAACTAACCTTAACCCTAACCCTTACCCGAAGCCTTACCATAACCCGTCCTCTAATCCTAACCCGTACGCTAACAGTAAACTGTGCCCTAAATGTACACTCAACCTAAACAATTGTCCTACCCTAACTTGTACCCTAAACCGTCCCCGTCCCCTAACACTAACCCTAAACCTAGCCCTAAACCTAAACCTTAACCCAAGCCTTAACCTAACCCGACCCTTAATCCTAACCCGTACGCTAACACTAACCCATACCCTAACACGCACGCTCACCCTAAATCTTTGTCGTACCCTAACATGTACCCTAAACCGTCCCCGTCCCCTAACCCTAACCCTAACTCTAACCCTAACACTTACCCGAAGCATTACACTAACCCGTCCCCTAATCCTAATCCGTACGCTAACACTAACCCGTGTCCTAACACGTACCCTCACCCTAAACCGTTGTCGTACCCTAACCTGTACCCTAAACCGTCACCGTCCCCTAGCCCTAACCCTAACCCTAACCCTTACGCGAAGCCTTACCCTAACCCGTCCCCAATCCTAACCCGTACGCTAACACTAACAAGTACCCTAACACATACGCTCACCCTAAACTGTTGTCGTACACTAACCTGTAACCTAAACCGTCCCCGTCCCCTAACCCTAACCCTAACCCTAACCCTAACCCTAACCCTTACCCGGAGCCTTACCCTAACCTGTCCCCTAATCCTAACCCGTACGCTAACACTAACCCTTGCCCTAACACGTACGCTCACCCTAAACCGTTGTCGTACCCTAACCTGTACCCTAAACCGTCCCTCTACCCTAACCCTAACCCTAACCCTTATCCTAACCCTAAAGCTTACCCGAAGCTTTACCCTAACCCGTCCCATAATCCTAACACGTACGCTAACACTAACCCGTACCCTAACATGTACGCTCACCCTAAACGGTTGTCGTACCCTAAACTGTACCCTAAACCGTCCCTGTCCCTGACCATTATCCCTAACCCTAACCCTAACCCTAACCCTTACCCGACGCCTTACCCTAACCCGTCCCATAATCCTAACCCGTACGCTAACACTAACCCGTACCCTAACATGTACGCTCACCCTAAACTATTGTCGTACCCTAACCTGTACCCTAAACCGTCCCCGTCCCCTAACACTAACCCTAACCCTAAACCTAAACCTAACCCTTACCCGAAGCCTTACCATAACCCGTCCTCTAATCCTAACCCGTACGCTAACAGTAAACTGTGCCCTAACATGTACGCTGAACCTAAACCATTGTCCTACCCTAACGTGTACCCTAAACCGTCCCACTCCCCTAACCCTAACCCTAACCCTAACCCTAACCCTTACACCAAGCCTTACCCTAACCCGTGCCCTATTCCTAACCCGTACGCTAACACTAGCCCATACCCTAACACGTACGCTGACCCTAAACCGCTGTCGTACACTAACCTGTACCCTAAACCATCCCCGTCCCCGTCCCCGTCCCCTAACCCTAACCCTAAACCTAACCCTTACCCGAAGGCTTACCCTAACCCGTCCCCTAATCCTAACCCGTACGCTAAAACTAACCCGTGCCCTAACACGTACGCTCAACCTAAAGTGTGGTTGTACCCTAACCAGTACACTAAACCGTCCCCGTCCCCGTTCCCTAACCCTAACCCTAACCCAAACCCTAAGCCTTACCCGAAGCCTTACACTAACCCGTCTCATAATCCTAACTGATACGCTAAAACTAACCCATGCCCTAACACATACGCTCACCCTAAACCGTTGTCATACCCTAACCTGTACCCTAAACCGTCCCCGTCCCCTAACCCTAACCCTAATCCTTACGCGAAGCCTTACACTAACCCGTCCCCTAATCCTAACCCATACGCTAACTCTAACCCGTATCCTAACACGTACGCTCACCCAAACCATTCTCATACACTAACCTGTACCCTAAACCATCCCCGTCCACTAACCTTAACCCTAATACTTACCCGAAGCCTTACCATAACCCGTCCTCTAATCCTAACCCGTACGCTAACAGTAAACTGTGCCCTAAAATGTACACTCAACCTAAACCATTGTCCTACCCTAACTTGTACCCTAAACCGTCCCCGTCCCCTAACCCTAACCCTAAACCTAGCCCTAAACCTAAACCTTACCCCAAGCCTTACCCTAACCCGACCCTTAATCCTAACCCGTACGCTAACACTAACCCATACCCTAACACGCACGCTCACCCTAAACCGTTGTCGTAGCCTAACCTGTACCCTAAACCCTCCCCATGCCCTAACACTTACCCTAAACCTAACGCTAACCCTAACCCTTACCCGAAGCCTTACCCTAACCCATCACCTAATCGGAACCCGTACGCTAACACTAACCCATACCCTATCACGTACGCTCACCCTAAACCGTTGTTGTACCCTAACCTGTACCCTAAACCCTCCCCATCCCCTAACCCTAACCCTAAACCTAACCCTAAACCTAACCCTTACCCGAAGCTTATCCTAACCCGTCCCCTAATCCTAACCCGTTCGCTAACACTAACACATACCCTACCACGTACGCTCACCCTAAAGCATTGTTGTACCCTAACGTGTACCCTAAACCGTTCCCGTGCCCTAACCCTAACCCTAACCCTAACCCAAACCCTAACCCTTACCCGGAGCCTTACCCTAACCCGTCCCCTAATCCTAACCCGTACGCTAACACTAACCTGTGCCCTAACACGTACGCTCAACCTAAACCATTGTCGTACCCTAACCTGTACCCTAAACCGTCCCCTAACCCTAACCCTAACCCTAACACTTACCCGAATCCTTACTCTAACCCGTCCTCTAATCCTAACCTGTACGCTAACAGTAAACTGTGCCCTAACATGTACCCTCACCCTAAACCGTTGTCCTACCCTAACCTGTACCCTAAACCGTCCCCGTCCCTAACCGTAACCCTAACACATACCCGAAGCCTTACCCTAACCCGTGTCCTAATCCTAACCCGTACGTTAACACTAACCCGTACCCTAACACGTACGCTCACCCTAAACCGTTGTCGTACCCCAACCTGTACCCTAAACCGTCCCCGTCCCCTAACAGTAACCCTAAACCTAACCCTAACCCTAACCCTTAACCGAAGCCTTACCCTAACCCGTCCCTTAATCCTAACCCGTACGCTAACACTAAACCGAGTCCTAACACGTACGCTCACCCTAAAACTTTGTCGTACCCTAACCTGTACCCTAAACCGTCCCCATCCCGTAACCCTTACCCTAACCCTAACAATTACCCGAATCCTTAACCTAACCCGTCCTCTAATCCTAACACGTACGCTAACAGTAAACCGTGCCCTAACACATACGCTCACCCTAAACCGTTGTCGTACCCTAACCTGTACCCTAAACCGTCCCCGTTCCCTAAACCTAACCCTAACCATAACCCTTACCCGAATCCTTACCCTAACCCGTCCCCTGATCCTATCACGTACGCGAACACTAACCCATACCCTATCACGTACGCTCACCCTAAACATTTGTCGTACACTAACCTGTACCCTAAACCGTCCCCGTCCCTTAACCCTAACCGTAACCCTAACCCTAACCCTAACCCTAACGCTTACCCGAAGCCTTACACTAACCCGTCCCATAATCCTAACCCTTACGCTAACACTAACCGTTACCCTAACACGTACGCTCACCCTAAACCGTTGACGTACCCTAACCTGTACCCTAAACGGTCCCCGTCCCCTAACCCTAACCCTAACCCTTACCAGAAGCCTTACCCTAACCCGTCCCGTAATCCTAACCCGTACGCTAACACTAACCCGTACCCTAACACGTACGCTCACCCTAAAACGATGTCGTACCCTAACCTGTACCCTAAATCGTCCCTGTCCCCTAACCCTAACCCTAACCCTAACCCTAACCCTTACCAGAAGCCTTACCCTAACCCGTCCCGTAATCCTAACCCGTACGCTAACACTAACCCGTACCCTAACACGTACGCTCACCCTAAAACGTTGTCGTACCCTAACCTGTCCCCTAAATCGTCCCTGTCCCCTAACCCTAACCCTAACCTTAAACCTTACCCGAAGCCTTACCCTAACCGGTCCCCTAAACCTAAACCGCACGCTAACACTAACCCGTGCCCTAACAAGTACGCTCACCCGAAACATTTGTCGTACACTAAGCTGTACCCTAAACCGTCCCCATTACCTAACACTAACCCGAACCCTAACCATAACCCTAAACCTTAACCGAAGCCTTACCCTAACCCGTCCCTTAATCCTAACCGTATGCTAACACTAACCCGTGCCCTAACACGTACGCTCACCCTAAAGCGTTGTCGTACCCTAACCTGTACCCTAAACCGTTCCTGTCCCTGTACCCTAAACCTAACCCTAACCCAAACCCTAACCCTTACCCGAAGCCTTACACTAACCCATCCCATAATCCTAAACGCTACGCTAACACTAACCCGTGCCCTAACACGTACGCTCACCCTAAACCGTTGTCGTACATTAACCTGTACCCTAAATCGTCCCTGTCCCCTAACCCTAACCCTAACCCTAATCCTTACCCGAAGCCTTACCCTAACTCGTCCCCTAATTCTAACCCGTATGCTAACACTAACCTGTATCCTAACACATACGCTCACCCTAAAACTTTGTCGTACACTAAGCTGTACCCTAAATCGTCCCCGTCCCCTAACCCTAAACCTAACCCTTACACAAAGCCTTACCCTAACCCGTCCCCTAATCCTAACCCGTACGCTAACACTAACCCGTAACCTAAACCGTATGCTCAACCTAAACCGTTCTCGTACACTAACCTGTACCCTAAACCGTCCCGTCCCCGTCCCCTAACCCTAGCCCTTACCCGAAACCTTACCCTAACATGTCCCCTATTCCTAACCCGTACGCTAACACTATCCCGTACCCTTACACGTACGCTCACCTTAAAACGTTGTCGTACACTAACCTGTAACCTAAACCGTCTCCGTCCCCTAACCCTAACCCTAACCCTTACCCGGAGCCTTACCCTAACCTGTCCCCTAATCCTAACCCGTACGCTAACACAAACACTTGCCCTAACACGTACGCTCACCCTAAACCGTTGTCGTACCCTAACCTGTACCCTAAACCGTCCCTCTACCCTAACCCTAACCCTAACCCTTATCCTAACCCTAAAGCTTACCCGAAGCCTTACCCTAACCCGTCCCATAATCCTAACCCGTACGCTAACACTAACCCGTACCCTAACATGTACGCTCACCCTAAACGGTTGTCGTACCCTAAACTGTACCCTAAACCGTCCCTGTCCCTGACCATTAACCCTAACCCTAACCCTAACCCTAACCCTTACCCGACGCCTTACCCTAACCCGTCCCATAATCCTAACCCGTACGCTAACACTAACCCGTACCCTAACATGTACGCTCACCCTAAACTGTTGTCGTACCCTAACCTGTACCCTAAACCGTCCCTGTCCCCGACCCTTAACCCTAACCCTAACCCTAACCCTAACCCTTACCTGACGCCTTACCCTAACCCGTCCCCAAATCCTAACCTGTACGCTAACACTAACCCGTACCCTAACACGCACGCTCACCCTAAACCGTTGTCGTACCCTAACATGTACCCTAAACCGTCCCCATCCCCTAACCCTAACCCTAACCCTAAACCTAAACCTAACCCTTACCCGAAGCCTTACCATAACCCGTCCTCTAATCCTAACCCGTACGCTAACAGTAAACTGTGCCCTAACATGTACGCTGAACTTAAACCATTGTCCTACCCTAACCTGTACCCTAAACCGTCCCACTCCCCTAACCCTAACCCTAACCCTAACTCTAACCCTTACACCAAGCCTTACCCTAACCCGTGCCCTAATCCTAACCCGTACGCTAACACTAACCCATACCCTAACACGTACGCTCACCCTAAACCGCTGTCGTACACTAACCTGTACCCTAAACCGTCCCTGTCCCCGTCCCCGTCCCCTAACCCTAACCCTAAACCTAACCCTTACCCGAAGCCTTACCGTAACCCGTCCCCTAATCCTAACCCGTACGCTAACACTAACCCGTGCCCTAACACGTACGCTCACCCTAAAGTGTGGTTGTACCCTAACCAGTACACTAAACCGTCCCCGTCCCCGTTCCCTAACCCTAACCCTAACCCAAACCCTAAGCCTTACCCGAAGCCTTACCCTAACCCGTCTCATAATTCTAACCGATACGCTAAAACTAACCCATGCCCTAACACATACCCTCACCCTAAACCGTTGTCATACCCTAACCTGTACCCTAAACCGTCACCGTCCCCTAGCCCTAACCCTAACCCTAATCCTTACACGAAGCCTTACCCTAACTCGTACCCAATCCTAACACTAACACTAACAAGTACCCTAACACATACGCTCACCCTAAACTGTTGTCGTACACTAACCTGTAACCTAAACCGTCCCCGTCCCCTAACCCTAACCCTAACCCTAACCCTAACCCTAACCCTTACCCGAAGCCTTACCCTAATCTGTCCCCTAATCCTAACCCGTATGCTAACACTAACCCTTGCCCTAACACGTACACTCACCCTAAACCATTGTCGTACCCTAACCTGTACCCTGAACCGTCCCTGTACCCTAACCCTAACCCTAACTCTAACCCTAACCCTAACCCTAACACTTACCCGAAGCCTTACCCTAACCCGTCCCATAATCCTAACCCGTACGCTAACACTAACCCGTACCCTAAAACGTACGCTCACCCTAAATCGTTTTCGTACCCTAACCTGTACCCTAAACCATCCCCGTCCCCTAACCCTAACCCTAACACTATCCCTAACCCTTACCCGAAGCCTTACCCTAACTCGGCCCCCAATTCTAGACCATACGCTAACACTAACCCGTACCCTAACACATAGGCTCACTCTAAACCGTTCTCGTACACTAACCTGTACCCTAAACCGTCCCCATCCCCTAACCCTAACCCTAACCCTTACCCGGAGCCTTACCCTAACCCGTCCTCTAATCCTAAACCGTACGCTAACACTAACCCGTACCCTAACATGTTCGCTCACCCTAAACCGTTATCTTAACCTAAGCTGTACCCTAAACAGTCCCCGTCGCCTAAACATAACCGTAACCCTAACCCTAACACTAACACTTACCCGAAGGCTTACCCTAACCCGTCCCCTAATCCTAAACCGTACGCTAACATTAACCCGTACCCTAACATGTACGCTCAGCCTAAACCATTGTCGTAGCCTAACCTGTACCCTAAACCCTCCCCATGCCCTAACACTTACCCTAAACCTAACCCTAACCCTAACCCTTACCCGAAGCCTTACCCTAACCCATCACCTAATCGGAACCCGTACGCTAACACTAACCCATACCCTATCACGTACGCTCACCCTAAACCGTTGTTGTACCCTAACCTGTACCCTAAACCCTCCCCATCCCCTAACCCTAACCCTAAACCTAACCCTAACCCTAACCCTTACCCGAAGCTTATCCTAACCCGTCCCCTAATCCTAATCCATTCGCTAACACTAACACATACCCTACCACGTACGCTCACCCTAAAGCATTGTTGTACCCTAACGTGTACCCTAAACCGTTCCCGTGCCCTAACCCTAACCCTAACCCTAACCCAAACCCTAACCCTTACCCGGAGCCTTACCCTAACCCGTCCCCTAATCCTAACCCGTACGCTAACACTAACCTGTGCCCTAACACGTACGCTCAACCTAAACCATTTTCGTACCCTAACCTGTACCCTAAACCGTCCCCTAACCCTAACCCTAACCCTAACCCTTACCCGAAGCCTTAACCTAACCCGTCCTCTAATCCTAAACTGTACGCTAACAGTAAACTGTGACCTAACATGTACCCTCACCCTAAACCGTTGTCTTACCCTAACCTGTACTCTAAACCATCCCCGTCCCCTAACCCTAACCCAAATCCTAACCCTAAACTTAACCCTTACTCGAAGCCTTACCCTAACCCGTCCACTAATCCTAACCCGTACGCTTACACTAACAATTATCCTAACACGTACGCTCATCCTAAACCTTTGTCGTACCCTAAACTGTACCCTAAACCGTCCCGTCCCCGTCCCCGTCCCCGTCCCCTAACCCTAACCCTAACCCTAACCCTTACCCGAAGCCTTACCTTAACCCGTCCCCTAATCCTAATCCGTACGCTAACACTAACACGTAACCTAACACGTACGCTCACCCTAAAACGTTGTCATACCCTAACATGTACCCTAAACCGACCCCGTCCCCTAGCCCTAACCCTAACCCTAACCCTTACCCGAAGCCTTACCCTAACCCGTCCCCTAATCCTAACCGCTACGCTAACACTAACACGTATTCTAACACGTACACTCATCGTAAACCGTTGTCGTACCCTAACCTGTAACCTAAACCGTCCCCGTCCCCTAAGCCTAACTCTAACCCTAACCGTAACCTTTACGCGAAGCCTTACCCTTTCCTGTCCACTAATCCTAACCCGTACGCTAACACTCACCCTTGCCCTAACACGTACACTCACCCTAAACCGTTGTCGTACCCTAACCTGTACCCTAAACCGTCCCTGTACCCTAACCCTAACCATAACCCTAACCCTAACACTTACCCGAAGCCTTACCCTAACCCGTCCCATAATCCTAACCCGTACGCTAACACTAACCCGTACCCTAACACGTACACTCACCGTAAACCATTGTCATACCCTAACCTGTACCCTAAACCATACCCGTCCCCTAACCCTAACCCTAACCCTAACCCTAACCCTATCCATTACCCGAAGCCTTACCCTAACCAGTCCCCTAAGTCTAACCCGTACGCTAACACTAACAAGTGCCCTAACATGTACGCTCACCCTAAAGCGTGGTCGTACCCTAACCTGTACCCTAAACCGTCCCCGTCCCCGTGCCCTAACCCTAACCCAAACCCTAACTCTTACCCGAAGCCTTACCGTAAACCATCCCATAATCCTAACCG
Organism: Delphinapterus leucas; assembly: GCF_059928025.1. Lineage (NCBI taxonomy): Eukaryota > Metazoa > Chordata > Mammalia > Artiodactyla > Monodontidae > Delphinapterus > Delphinapterus leucas. Next base: position 5,329,091 of record NW_028322232.1, on the reverse strand, counting down.
ATACGCTAAAACTAACCCATGCCCTAACACGTACGCTCACCCTAAACCGTTGTCGTACCCTAACCTGTACGCTAAACCGTCCCCGTCCCTTAGCCCTAACCCTAACCCTTACCCGAAGCCTTACCCTAACACATCCCCTAATCCTAACGCGTACGCTAACTCTAACCTGTACCCTAACACGTACGCTCACCCTAAACCGTTGTCATACACTATCCTGTACCCTAAACTGTCCCCGTCCCCTAACCCTAACCCTAACCCTAAGCCTAACACTTGCCCGAAGCCTTACCCTAACCACTTCCCTAATCCTAACCCGTACGCTAACACTAAATCGTACCCTAACACGTACGCTCACCCTAAACCTTTTTCGTACCCTAACCTGTACCCTAAACCGTCCCCGTAACCTAACCCTAACTCTAACCCTAACCCTTACCTGAAGCCTTACCCTAACCCGTCCCCTAATCCTAACCCCTTACCCTAACCCGTCCCCTAATCCTAACCCATACGCTAAAACTAACCCTTACCCTAACCCGTACGCGCACCCTAAACTGTTCTCATATCCTAACCTATACCCTAAACCTTCCCCGTCCCCGTCCACGTCCCCTAAACCTATCCCTAAGCCTAACCCTAACCCTTGCCCGAAGCCTTACACTAACCCGTCCCCTAATCCTAACTCGTACGCTAACACTAGTCCATACTCTAACATGTACGATCACCCTAAACCGTTGTCGTACCCTAACCTGTACCCTAAACCGTCCCCGTCCCCTAACCCTAAATCTAACTCTAACCCTAACACTTACCCGAAGCCTTACCCTAACCCGTCCCCTAATCCTAACTCGTACACTAACACTAACCCGTGCCCTAACATGTACGCTCAACCTAAAGCGTTGTCGTACCCTAACCTGTACACTAAACCGTCCCCGTCCCCTAACCCTAACCCTAACCCTAACCCTAAGACTTACCCGAAGCCTTACCCTAACCTGTCCCCAAATCCTAACCCGTACGCTAACACTAACCCATACCCTAACACGTATGCTCACCCAAAAACGTTGTCGTACACTAACCTGTACCCTAAACAGTCCCCTAACCCTAACCCTAGCCCTAACCCTAACCCTTACCCGAAGCCTTACCCTAACCCGTCCCCTATTCCTAAACCGTACGCGAACACTAACACGTACCCTAACACGTACGCTCACTCTGAACCGTTGTTGTACACTAAACTGGACCCTAAGCCGTCCCCGTCCCTTAACCCGAACCCTAACCCTAACCCTAACCCTAACCCTAACCCTTACTCGAAGCCTTCCCATAACCCGTAACCTAATGCTAACCCGTACGTTAACACTAACCCGTAACCTAACACGTACGCTCAGCCTAAACCGTTGTCGTATCCTAACCTGTACCCTAAACCGTCCCTGTCACCTAACCCTAACTGTAAACCTAACCCTAACACTAACCCTTACCCGAAGCCTTTCCCTAACCCGTCCCCTAATCCTAACCCGTACGCTAACACTAACTTGTACCCTAAAACGTACGCTCACCCTAAACCGTGGACGTACCCTAACCTGTACCTTAAACCGTCCCCATCCCCTAACCCTAACCCGAACCCTAACACTAACCCTTACCCGAATACTTAACCTAACCTGTCCCCTACTCCTAACCCGTACGCTAACACTAACCCGTACCTTAACACGTACGCTCACCCTAAACCACTGTCATACCCTAAACTGTACCCTAAACAGTCCCCGTCCCCTAACCCTAACCCTAACCCTAACTCTTACCTGAAGCCTTACACTAACCCGTACCCTAATCCTAACCCGTACGCTATCACTAAACCGTACCCTGAGACGTACGCTCACCCTAAAAGGTTGTCGTACTCTAACCTGTACCCTACACCGTCCCCTAACCCTAACCCTAACCCTTACCCGAAGCCTTACCCTAACCCGTCCCCTAATCCTAAACCGTACGCTAACACTAACCCGTGCCCTAACACATACGCTCACCCTAAAGCGTTGTCGTACCCTAACCTGTACCCTAAACCGTCCCCGTCCCCGTCCCCTAACCCTAACCCTAACCCTAACCGTAACACTTACCCGAAGCCTTACCCTAACACGTCCCCTAATCCTAACCCGTATGCTAACACTAACCCGTACCCTAACACGTACGCTCACCCTAAACCATTGTCCTACCCTAACCTGTACCCTAAACCGTCCCCGTCCCCGTCCCCTAAACCTAACCCTAACCCTAACCCTAACCATTCCCCGAAGCCTTAGCCTAACCGTCCCCTAATCCTAAACCGTACGCTCACACTAACCCGTGCCCTAACACGTACGCTCACCCTGAACTGTTGTCGTACCCTAACCTGTACCCTAAACCGTCCCCGTCCCCTAAACCTAACCCTAACCTCACCCTAATCCTATCCCTTACCCAAAGCATTACCCTAACACGTCCCCTAATCCTAACCCGTACACTAACACTAACCTGTGCCCTAAAACATATGCTCAACGTAAACCGTTGTCGTACCCTAACCTGTACCCTAAACCGTCCCCATGTCCTAACCCTAACCCTAACCCTAACCCTAACCCTAAACCTTACCCGAAGCCTTACACTAAACCGTCCCCTAATCCTAAACCGTACGCTGACACTAACACGTAGCCTAACACGTACGCTCACCCTAAACCGTTGTCGTACCCTAACCTGTACCCTAAACCGTGTCCGTCCCCTAAACCTAAACCTAACCCTAACCCTAAATCTAACCCTTACCCGAAGCCTTACCCTAACCCGTCTCCTAATCCTAACCCGTACGCTAACAATAACACATACCCTAAAACGTACGGTCACCCTGAAGCATTGTCGTACCCTAAACTGTACCCTAAACCTTCCCCGTCCCTTAACCCTAACCCTAACCCTAACCCTAACCCTAATCCTTTCCCGAAGCCTTAACATAACCCGTCCCCTAATCCTATCCCGTACGCAAATATTAAAGCGTAACCTAACACGTACGCTCACACTAAACCGTTGTCGTACCCTAACCTGTACCCTAAACCGTCCCCGTCCCCGTCCCCTAACCCTAACCCTAACCCTTACCCGAAGCCTTATCCTAACCCGTACCCTAATCATAACCTGTAGGCTAACACTAACCCGTACCCTAAAACGCACACTCACCCTAAACCGTTTTCGTACACTAACCTGTACCCTAAACCGTCCCCGTCCACTAAACCTAACCCTAACCCTAACCCTAACCCTTACCCGAAGCCTTACCCTAACACTTCCCCTAATCCTAACCCGTACGCTAACACTAACCCGTACCCTAACACGTATGCTCAACCTAAACGGTTGTTGTACCCTAACCTGTACCCTAAACCATCCCCGTCCCCTAAACCTAACCCTAACCCTAACCCAAACCCTTACCCAAAGCCTTACCCTAAACGGTACCCTAATCCTAACCCGTACGCTAACACTAACAAGTACCCAAACACGTACACTCACCATAAACCGTTGTCGTACCCTAACCTGTACCCTAAACTCTCCCCGTCCCCATCCCCTAAGCTTAACCCTAACCCTAACCCTTACCCAAAGCCTTACACTAACCCCTCCCCTAATCCTAACCCGTACGCTAACACTAAACCATACCCTAACACGTACACTCACCCTAAATCGTTGTTGTACCCTAACCTGAACCCTAAACCGTCCCCGTCCCCATCCCCTAACCCTAAACCTAACCGTAAACTTAACCCTTACCCGAAGCCTTACCCTAACACGTCCCCTAATCATAACCCGTACGCTAACACTAACCCGTACCCTACCACGTACGCTCACCCGAAACCGTTGTCGTAACCTAACCTGTACCCTAAACCATCCCCGTCCCCTAACCCTAAGCCTAAACCTAACCCTAACCCTAAAACTTACCCGAAGCCTTACCCTAACCCGTCCCCTAATCCTAACCCGTACGCTAACACTAACCCATACCCTAACACGTACGCTCAGCCTAAACCGTTTTCGTACCCTAACCTGTACCCTAAACCGTCCCCGTCCCCTAACCCTAACCCTAACCCTAACCCTAAACTTAACCCTTACCCGAAGCCCTACCCTAAACCGTCCCCTAATCTTAAACTGTACGCTAACTCTAACCCATACCCTAACACGTACGCTCACGCTAAACCGTTGTCGTACCCTAACGTGTACCCAAATCCGTCCCCGTTCCCGTCACCTAACCCTAATCCTAAACCTTACCCGTAGCCTTACCCCAACCCGTCCCCTAATCCTAACCCGTACGCTAACACTAACACGTACACTAATATGTACGCTCACCCTAAAACTTTGCCGTACCCTAACCTGTACCCTAAACCGTCTCCGTCACCTAACCCTAACCCTAACCCTAACACTTACCCGAAACCTTGCCCTAACTCGTCCCCTAATCCTAAGCCGTAGGCTAAAACTAACCCTTACCCTAACACGTACGCGCACACTAAACTGTGGTCGTACGCTAACCTGTACACTAAACCGTCCCCGTCCTCTAACCCTAACCCTAACCCTAACCCTAGCCCTTACCTGAAGCATTACCCTAACCCGTCCCCTAATCCGAACCCGTACGCTAACACTAACCCGTACCCTAACACGTACACTCACCTTAAACAGTTGTCGTACCCTAAACTGTACCCTAATACATCCCCGTCCCCGTCCCCTAACCCTAACCTTAACCCTAACCCTAACCCTTACCCGAAGCCTTACCCTAACCCGTCATCTAATCCTAACCTGTACGCTAACACTAACCCGTACCCTAACACGTACGCTCACCCTAAACCGTTATCTTACCCTAACCTGTACCCTAAACTGTCCCCGTCCCCTAACCCTAAACCTAACCCTCACCCTAACCCTTACCCAAAGCCTTACGCTAACCCGTCCCCTAATCCTAATCTGTACGCTAACACTAACCCGTACCCTAATACGTGCGCTCACCCTAAACCGTTGTCATACCCTAACCTGTACCCTAAACCGTCCCGTCCCCGTCCCCTAACCCTAGCCCTTACCCGAAACCTTACCCTAACATGTCCCCTATTCCTAACCCGTACGCTAACACTATCCCGTACCCTTACACGTACGCTCACATTAAAACGTTGTCGTACACTAACCTGTAACGTAAACCGTCTCCGTCCCCTAACCCTAACCCTAACACTAACCCTAACCTTTACCCGGAGCCTTACCCTAACCTGTCCCCTAAACCTAACCCGTACGCTAACACTAACCCTTGCCCTAACACGTACGCTCACCCTAAACCGTTGTCGTATCCTAACCTGTACCCTAAACCGTCCCTCTACCCTAACCCTAACCCTAACCCTTATCCTAACCCTAAAGCTTACCCGAAGCCTTACCCCAACCCGTCCCATAATCCTAACCCGTACGCTAACACTAACCCGTACCCTAACATATACGCTCACCCTAAACGGTTGTCGTACCCTAAACTGTACCCTAAACCATCCCCGTCCCCTAACCCTAACCCTAACCCTTACCCGAAGCCTTAACCTAACACGTCCCCTAATCCTAACCCGTACGCTAACACTAAACAGTACCCTAACACGTACGCTCACCCTAAACCGTGGACGTACCCTAACCTGTACCTTAAACCGTCCCCATCCCCTAACCCTAACCCGAACCCTAACACTAACCCTTACCCGAATACTTAACCTAACCTGTCCCCTACTCCTAACCCGTACGCTAACACTAACCCGTACCCTAACACGTACGCTCGCCCTAAACCACTGTCATACCCTAACCTGTACCCTAAACAGTCCCCGTCCCCTAACCCTAACCCTAACCCTAACTCTTACCTGAAGCCTTACACTAACCCGTACCCTAATCCTAACCCGTACGCTATCACTAAACCGTACCCTGAGACGTACGCTCACCCTAAAAGGTTGTCGTACTCTAACCTGTACCCTACACCGTCACCTAACCCTAACCCTAACCCTTACCCGAAGCCTTACCCTAACCCGTCCCCTAATCCTAAACCGTACGCTAACACTAACCCGTGCCCTAACACATACGCTCACCCTAAAGCGTTGTCGTACCCTAACCTGTACCCTAAACCGTCCCCGTCCCCGTCCCCTAACCCTAACCCTAACCCTAACCGTAACACTTACCCGAAGCCTTACCCTAACACGTCCCCTAATCCTAACCCGTATGCTAACACTAACCCGTACCCTAACACGTACGCTCACCCGAAACCGTTGTCGTAACCTAACCTGTACCCTAAACCGTCCCTGTCCCCTAACCCTAACAGTAAACCTAACCCTAACACTAACCCTTACCCGAAGCCTTTCCCTAACCCGTCCCCTAATCCTAACCCGTACGCTAACACTAACTTGTACCCTAAAACGTACGCTCACCCTAAACAGTTGTCGTACACTAAACTGTACCCTAAACCGTCCCCGTCCCCTAACCCTAACCCTAACCCTAACCCTAACCCTAAACCTTACCCGAAGCCTTACCCTAACGCATCCCCTACTCCTAACCCATACGCTAACACTAACCCATACACTAACACATACGCTCACCCTAAACCCTTGTTGTACCCTAACCTGTACCCTAAACTGTCCCCGTCCCGCTCCCCTAACCCTAACCCTAGCCCTAACCGTAACCCTTACCCGAAGCCTTACCCTAACCCGTCCCCTAATCCTAAATCGTACACTAACCCTAACCCGTACTCTAACATGTACGCTCACCCTAAAGCGTTGTCGTACCCTAACCTGTACCCTAAATCGTATCCGTCCCCTAACCCTAACCCTAACCCTAACCCTTACCCGAAGCCTTACCCTATCCCGTCCCCTAATACTAACCCGTACGCTAACACTAACCCGTACCCTAACACGTACGCTCACCCTAAACGGTTGTCGTACCCTAACCTGTACCCTAAACCCTCCCCATCCCCTAACCCTAACCCTAAACCTAACCCTAACCCTAACCCTTACGCGAAGCCTTACCCTAACCCATCACATATACCGAACCCGTACGCTAACACTAAACCATACCCTACCACATACGCTCACCCTAAACCCTTGTTGTACCCTAACCTGTACCCTAAACCCTCCACATCCCCTAACCCTAACCCTAAACCTAACCCTAACCCTAACCCTTACCCGAAGCTTACCCTAACCCGTACCCTAATCCTAACCCGTTCGCTAACACTAACCCATACCCTACCACGTACGCTCACCCTAAACCGTTTTTGTACCCTAACCTGTACCCTAAACTGTTCCCGTGCCCTAACCCTAACCCTAACCCTAACCCAAACCCTAACCCTTACCCGAAGCCTTACCCTAACCCGTCCCCGAATCCTAACCCGTACGCTAACACTAACCTCTGCCCTAACTCGTACGCTCAACCTAAACCATTGTCGTACCCTAACCTGTACCCTAAACCGTCCCCTAACCCTAACCCTAACACTAAACCTTACCCGAAGCCTTACCCTAACCCGTCCTCTAATCCTAACATGTACGCTAACAGTAAACTCTGCCCTAACATGTACGCTCACCCTAAACCGTTGTCCTACCCTAACCTGTACCCTAAACCATCCCAATCCCCGTCCCCTAACCCTAACCCTAACCCTTACCCTTACCCGAAGCCTTACCTTAACCCATCCCCTAATCCTAATCCGTACACTAACACTAACCCGAAACCTAACACGTACGCTCACCCTAAACCGTTGTCGTACCCTAACATGTACCCTAAACTGTCCCCATCCCCTAGCCCTAACCCTAACCCTAACCCTTACACTTACCCGAAACCTTACCCTAACTCGTCCCCTAATCCTAAGCCGTAGGCTAAAACTAACCCTTACCCTAACACGTACGCTCACACTAAACTGTGGTCGTACCCTAACCTGTACCGTAAACCGCCCCATCCCCTAACCCTAACCCTAAACCTAACCCTAATCCTAACCCTAACCCGAAGCCTTACCCTAACCCGTCCCATAATCATAACCCGTACGCTAACACTAACCCGTGCCCTAACACGTAGGCTCACCATAAATCATTGTCGTACCCTAACCTGTACCCTAAACCATCCCCATCCCCGTCCCCGTCCCCTAACCTTAACCCTAACACTTACCCGACTCCTTACCTTAACCTGTCCCCTAATCCTAACCCTTACGCTAACACTAACCCTTGTCCTAACATGTACACTCACCCTAAACCGTTGTCTTACCCTAACCTGTACCCTAAACCGTCCCTGTAACCTAACCCTAACACTAACACTAACCCTAAACCGAACCCTTACCCGAAGCCTTCCCCTAACCCGTCCCCTAATCCTAAACCGTACGCTAACCCTAACCCGTACCCTAACACGTACGCTCACCCTAAACCGCTGTCGTACCCTAAACTGCACCCTAAACCGTCCCCGTCCACGTCCCCTAACCCTAACCCTAACCCGTCCCCTAATCCTAACCCGTACGCTAACTCTAAGCCATACCCTAACATGTACGCTCACCCTAAAGCGTTCTCATACACTAACCTGTAACCTAAACCGTCCCCGTCCCCTAACCCTAAACCTAACCCTTACCTGAAGCCTTACCTTAACCCGTCCTCTAATCCTAACCCGTACGCTAACTCTAAGCCGTACCCTAACACGTACGCTCACCCTAAACCGTTGACATATACTAACCTGTACACTAAACCGTCCCTGTCCCCTAACCCTAAACCTAACCCTAACCCTAACCATTACCCAAAGCCTTACCCTAACCCGTCCCTTAATCCTAACTCATACGCTAACACTAAACCGTACCCTAACACGTACGCTCACCCTAAACCGTTGTCGTACCCTAACCTGTACCCTAAACCGTCCCCGTCTAATAAGCCTAACCCTAACCCTAACCCTAACCCTAACCCTAGATTTTACCCGAAGCCTTACCCTAACCGGTCCCCTAATCCGAACCCGTATGCTAACACTAACCCGTACCCTAACACGTACGCTCAACCTAAACTTTTGTCGTGCCCTAACCTGTACCCTAAACCGTCCCCATCCCCTAACGCTAACCCTAACCCTAACCGTAAACCTAACCCTTACCCGAAGCCTTACCCTAACCCGTCCCCTAATCCTAAACTGTACGCTGACACTAACACGTACCCTAACACGTACGATCACCCTAAGTCGTTGTCGTAACCTAACCTGTACCCTAAACCGTCCCCGTCCCCGTCCCCTAACCATAACGCTAAGCCTAACCCTACCTGTACCCTAAACCCTTCCCATCCCCTAAGCCTAACCCTAAAACTAACCCTAACCCTAACACTTACGCGAAGCCTTACCCTAACCCATCACATAAACCGAACCCGAACGCTAACACTAACTCATACCCTACCACGTACGCTCACCCTAAACCGTTGTCGTACCGTAACCTGTACCCTGAACTGTGTCCGTCCCCTAAACCTAACACTAAACCTAAACCTAACCCTAACCCTTACCCGAAGCCTTACCCTAACCCGTCCCCTAAACATAACCCGTACGCGAACACTAACACGTACTCTAACACGTACGGTCACCCTGAACCGTTGTCATACACTAAACTGTACCCTAAACCGTCCCCGTCCCTTAACCCTAACCCTAACCCTAACCCTAACCCTAACCAAAACCCTAATCCTTACCCGAAGCCTTACCCTAACCCGTCCCCTAATCCTAACCCATACATTAAAACTAAACCGTAACCTAACACGTACGCTCACCCTAAACCGTTGTCGTACACTAACCTGTACCCTAAACCGACCCTGTCCCCTACCCCTAACCATAACCCTAACCCTAACACTAAACCTTACCCGAAGCCTTACCCTAACCCGTCCCCTAATCCTAACCCATACGCTAACACTAACCCGTACACTAACACGTACGCTCACCGTAAACCGTTGTCGTACCCTAACTTGTAACCTAAACCGTCCCAGTCCCCTAACCCTAACCCTAACACTTACCCAAAGCCTTACCCTAACACGTCAACTAAACCTAAATCGTACGCTAACACTAACCCATGCCCTAACACGTACGCTCACCCTAAACCGTTGTCGTACACTAACCTGTACACTAAACTGTCCCTGTCCCCTAACCCTAACCCTAACCCTAACCCTAACCATTACGCAAAGCCTTACCCTAACCCGTCCCCCAATCCTAACCCGTACGCTAACACTAACCCGTATCCTAACATGTACGCTCACCCTAAACCGTTCTCGTACCCTAAACTGTTCCCTAAACCGTCCTCGTCCCCTAACCCTAACCCTAACCCTAACCCTAACCCTAGCTTTTACCCGAAGCCTTACACTAACCGGTCCCCTAACCCTAACCCGTACGCTAACACTAACCAGTACCCTAACATGTACGCTCACCCTTAACCATTGTCGAACCCTAACCTATACCCTAAACCGTCCCCGTCCCCTAACCTAACCCTAAACCTAACCCTTACGTGAAGCCTTACCCTAACCTGTCCCCTAATCCTAAACCGTACGCTGACACTAACACGTACCCTAACACAGACGCTCACCCTAAAACATTGTCGTACACTAAACTGTACCCTAATCCGTCCCCATCCCCGTCCCCATCCCTTAACCCTAACCCTAACCCAAACCCTAACCCTAACCCTTACCCAAAGCCTTACCCTAATCGGTCCCATAATCCTAACCCGTATGCTAAAACTAAACCGTACCCTAACACGTACTCTCACCCTAAACCATTGTCGTACCCTAACCTATACCCTAAACCGTCCCCGTCCCCGTCCCCTATCCCTAACCCTAAGCCTAACCCTGAAGCTTACCCGAAGCCTTACCCTAACCCGTCCCCTAATTCTAACCCGTATGGTAACACTAACCCATACCCTAACACGTACGCTCACCCTAAACGTTTGTCGTACCCTAACCTGTACCCTAAACCGTGTCCGTCCCATAAACCTAACCCTAACCCTAACCCTAACCTTAACCCTTACCCGAAGCCTTACCCTAACCCGTCCCCTAATCCTAACCTGTACGCTAACACTAACACGTACCCTAACACTTACGGTCACCCTGAACCATTGTCGTACCCTAAACTGTACCCTAAACCGTCCCCGTCCCTTAACCCTAACCTTAACCCTAACCCTAACACTAACCCTAATCCTTACCCGAAGCCTTACCATAACCCGTCCCCTAATCCTAACCCGTACGCTAACACTAAACCGTAACCTAACACGTACGCTCACACTAAACCGTTGTCGTACCCTAACCTGTACCCTAAACCGTCCCTGGCCCCTAACCCTAACCCTAACACTAACCCGTACCCGAAGCCTAACACTAACCCGTCCCCTAATCCTAAGCCGTGCGCTAACAATAACCCATACCCCAACATGTACGCTCAACCTAAACCGTTGTCGTACCCTAAACTGTCCCCATCCCCTAACCCTAACCCTAACCCTAACCCTAACACTTACCCGAAGCCTTACCCTAACCCGTCCCCTAATCCTAACCCGTATGCTAACACTAACCCGTACCCTAACACGTACGCTCACCCTAAAATGTTGTTGTACCCTAACCTTTGCCCTAAACCGTCCCCGTCCACGTCCCCTAACCCTAACGCTAACCCTTACCCAAAGCCTTACCCTAACATGTCCCCTAATCCTAACCTGTACGCTAACACTAAACCGTACCCTAACACGTACGCTCACTCTAAACCGTTGTCGTACCCTAACCTGTACCCTAAACCGTCCCCGTCCCCTAACCCTAACCCTAACCCTTACCCGAAGCCTTACCATTACCTGTCCCCTAATCCTAACCCATATGCTAACACTAAGCTGTACCCTAACACGTATGCTCACCCTAAACAATTGTCGTACACTAAACTGTACCCTCAACCATCCCCGTGCCCTAACCCTAACCCTAACCCTAAACCTTACCCGAAGCCTTACACTAACCCGTCCCCTAATCCTAAACCGTACGCTGACACTAACACGTAGCCTAACACGTACGCTCACCCTAAACCGTTTTCGTACACTAACCTGTACCCTAAACCGTGTCCGTCCCCTATACCTAACCCTAACCCTAACCCTAAACCTAACCCTTACCCGAAGCCTTACCCTTACCCGTCCCCTAATCCTAACCCGTACGCTAACAATAACACGTACCCTAAAACATACGGTCACCCTGAACCATTGTCGTACCCTAAACTGTACCCTAAACCGTACACGTCCCTTAACCCTAACCCTAACCCTAACCCTAACCCTAACCCTAATCCTTTCCTGAAGCCTTAACATAACCCGTCTCCTAAACCTAACCCGTACACTAACATTAAATTGTAACCTAACACGTACGCGCACACTAAACCGTTGTCGTACCCTAACCTGTACACTAAACCGTCCCTGTCCCCTAACCCTAACCGTAACCCTAACCCTATCACTAACCCTTACCCAAAGCCTAACACTAACCCGTCCCCTAATCCTAAGCCGTGCGCTAACAGTAACCCATACCCCAACATGTACGCTCAACCTAAACCGTTGTCGTACCCTAAACTGTCCCCATCCCCTAACCCTAACCCTAACCCTAACCCCAACCCTAACCCTTACCCGAAGCCTTACCCTAACCCGTCCCCTAATCCTAACCCGTACGCTAACACTAACCCGTACCCTAACACGTACGCTCACCCTAAAACTTTGTCGTACCCTAACCTGTACCCTAAACCGTCCCCGTCCCCTAACCCTAACCCTAACCCTTACCCGAAGCCTTACCCTAACCCGTCCCCTAATGCTAACCCGTACGCTAACACTAACCCGTACCCTAACACGTACGCTCACCCTAAACCGTAGTTGTACCCTTACCTGTACCCTAAACCATCCCCGTCCCCTAACCCTAACCCTAACCCTTACCCGAAGCCTTAACCTAACCCGTCCCCTAAACCTAACCCGTACGCTAACACTAAACAGTACCCTAACACGTACGCTCACCCTAAACCGTGGACGTACCCTAACCTGTACCTTAAACCGTCCCCATCCCCTAACCCTAACCCGAACCCTAACACTAACCCTTACCCGAATACTTAACCTAACCTGTCCCCTACTCCTAACCCGTACGCTAACACTAACCCGTACCCTAACACGTACGCTCACCCTAAACCACTGTCATACCCTAACCTGTACCCTAAACAGTCCCCGTCCCCTAACCCTAACCCTAACCCTAACTCTTACCTGAAGCCTTACACTAACCCGTACCCTAATCCTAACCCGTACGCTATCACTAAACCGTACCCTGAGACGTACGCTCACCCTAAAAGGTTGTCGTACTCTAACCTGTACCCTACACCGTCCCCTAACCCTAACCCTAACCCTTACCCGAAGCCTTACCCTAACCCGTCCCCTAATCCTAAACCGTACGCTAACACTAACCCGTGCCCTAACACATACGCTCACCCTAAAGCGTTGTCGTACCCTAACCTGTACCCTAAACCGTCCCCGTCCCCGTCCCCTAACCCTAACCCTAACCCTAACCGTAACACTTACCTGAAGCCTTACCCTAACACGTCCCCTAATCCTAACCCGTATGCTAACACTAACCCGTACCCTAACACGTACGCTCACCCTAAACCATTGTCCTACCCTAACCTGTACCCTAAACCGTCCCCGTCCCCGTCCCCTAAACCTAACCCTAACCCTAACCCTAACCATTCCCCGAAGCCTTAGCCTAACCGTCCCCTAATCCTAAACCGTACGCTCACACTAACCCGTGCCCTAACACGTACGCTCACCCTGAACTGTTGTCGTACCCTAACCTGTACCCTAAACCGTCCCCGTCCCCTAAACCTAACCCTAACCTCACCCTAATCCTATCCCTTACCCAAAGCCTTACCCTAACACGTCCCCTAATCCTAACCCGTACACTAACACTAACCCGTGCCCTAAAACATACGCTCAACCTAAACCGTTGTCGTACCCTAACCTGTACCCTAAACCGTCCCCATGCCCTAACCCTAACCCTAACCCTAACCCTAACCCTAAACCTTACCCGAAGCCTTACACTAAACCGTCCCCTAATCCTAAACCGTACGCTGACACTAACACGTAGCCTAACACGTATGCTCACCCTAAACCGTTGTCGTACTCTAACCTGTACCCTAAACCGTGTCCGTCCCCTAAACCTAAACCTAACCCTAAGCCTAAATCTAACCCTTACCCGAAGCCTTACCCTAACCCGTCCCCTAATCCTAACCCGTACGCTAACAATAACACATACCCTAAAACGTACGGTCACCCTGAAGCAGTGTCGTACCCTAAACTGTACCCTAAACCTTCCCCGTCCCTTAACCCTAACCCTAACCCTAACCCTAACCCTAATCCTTTCCCGAAGCCTTAACATAACCCGTCCCCTAATCCTAACCCGTACGCAAATATTAAATCGTAACCTAACACGTACGCTCACACTAAACCGTTGTCGTACCCTAACCTGTACCCTAAACCGTCCCCGTCCCCGTCCCCTAACCCTAACCCTAACCCTTACCCGAAGCCTTATCCTAACCCGTACCCTAATCATAACCTGTAGGCTAACAGTAACCCGTACCCTAAAATGCACACTCACCCTAAACTGTTTTCGTACACTAACCTGTACCCTAAACCGTCCCTGTCCACTAAACCTAACCCTAACCCTAACCCTAACCCTTACCCGAAGCCTTACGATAACACTTCCCCTAATCCTAACCCGTTCGCTAACACTAACCCGTACCCTAACACGTATGCTCAACCTAAACGGTTGTTGTACCCTAACCTGTACCCTAAACCGTCCCCATCCCCTAAACCTAACCCTAACCCTAACCCAAACCCTTGCCCAAAGCCTTACCCTAAACGGTCCCCTAATCCTAACCCGTACGCTAACACTAACAAGTACCCAAACACGTACGCTCACCATAAACCGTTGTCGTACCCTAACCTGTACCCTAAACTCTCCCCGTCCCCATCCCCTAAGCTTAACCCTAACCCTAACCCTTACCCAAAGCCTTACACTAACCCCTCGCCTAATCCTAACCCGTACGCTAACACTAAACCATACCCTAACACGTACACTCACCCTAAATCGTTGTTGTACCCTAACCTGAACCCTAAACCGTCCCCGTCCCCGTCCCCTAACCCTAAACCTAACCGTAAACTTAACCCTTACCCGAAGCCTTACCCTAACGCGTCCCCTAATCATAACCCGTACGCTAACACTAACCCGTACCCTACCACGTACGCTCACCCGAAACTGTTGTCGTAACCTAACCTGTACCCTAAACCATCCCCGTCCCCTAACCCTAAGCCTAAACCTAACCCTAACCCTAAACCTTACCCGAAGCCTTACCCTAACCCGTCCCCTAATCCTAACCCGTATGCTAACACTAACCCATACCCTAACACGTACGCTCACCCTAAACCGTTTTCGTACCCTAACCTGTACCCTAAACCGTCCCCGTCCCCTAACACTAACCCTAACCCTAACCCTAAACTTAACCCTTACCCGAAGCCCTACCCTAAACCGTCCCCTAATCTTAAACTGTACGCTAACTCTAACCCGTACCCTAACACGTACGCTCACGCTAAACCGTTGTCGTACCCTAACGTGTACCCTAATCAATCCCCGTTCCCGTCACCTAACCCTAATCCTAAACCTTACCCGTAGCCTTACCCCAACCCGTCCCCTAATCCTAACCCGTACGCTAACACTAACACGTACCCTAATATGTACGCTCACCCTAAAACTTTGCCGTACCCTAACCTGTACCCTAAACCGTCCCGGTCCCCTAACCATAACCCTAACACTAACCCTAACCCTAACCCTTACCCGAAGCCTTACCCTAACACGTCCCATAATCGTATCCCGTACGCTAACACTAACCCGTGCCCTAACATATACTCTCACACTAAACCGTTGTTGTAACCTAACCTGTACCCTAAACTGTCCCCTTCCCCTAATCCCTAACCCTAACCCTAATCCTAACCCTTACCCGAAGCCTTACCCTAACCTGCCCCCTAATCCTAACCCGTACGCTAACTCTAACCCGTACCGTAACACGTACGCTCACGCTAAATCGTTGTCATACACTAACCTGTACCCTAAACCGTCCGCGTCCCCGTCCTCTAAACCTAACCCTAACCCTAACCCTAACCCTTACCCGAAGCCTTACCCTAACCCGTCCCCTAATCCTAACCCATACGCTAACACTAACCCGTACCCTAACACTTACGCTCACCCTAAACCGTTGTTGTGCACTAACATGTACCGTACACCGTCCTTTTCCCCGAACCCTAACCCTAACCCTAACCCTAACACTAACGCTTACCCGAAGCCTTACCCTAACCCGTCCCCTAATCCGAACCCGTACGCTAACAATAACCCGTACACTAACACGTACGCTCACCCTAAATCTTTGTCGTACCCTAATCTGTACCCTAAACCGTCCATATCCCCTAACCCTAACCCTAAACCTAACCCTAACTCTAAACCTTACCTGAAGCCTTACCCTAAACCATCCCCTAAACCGAACCCGTACGCTAACAATAACCCGTACACTAACACGTACGCTCACCCTAAACGGTTGTCGTACCCTAACCTGTACCCTAAACCGTCCCCGTCCCCGTCCCCTAACCCTAACCATAAGCCTAACCCTTACCCGAAGCCTTACCCTAACCCATCCCCTAATCCGAACCGTACGCTAACACTAACCCGTACCCTAACCGTACACTCACCCTAAACAGTTGTCGTACGCTAACCTGTATTCTAAACTGTCCCCGTCCCCGTCCCCTTACCCTAAACCTAACCCTAACACTAACCCTTACCCGAAGCCTTACCCTAAACCGTTCCATAATCCTATCCCGTACGCTAACACTAAACCGTGCGCTACCACGTAGGCTCAGCATAAACTGTTGTCATACACTAACCTGTACCCTAAACCGTCCCCGTCCCCGTCCCCTAACCCTAACCCTAACCCTTACCCAAAGCCTTACCCTAACCCGTCCCCTAATCATAAACCGTAGGCTAACACTAACCCGTACCCTAACACGCACACTCACCCTAAACCGTTTGCGTACACTAACCTGTACCCTAAACCGTCCACGTCCCCTAAACCTAACCCTAACCCTAACCCAAACCCTTACCCAAAGCCTTACCCTAAACGGTCCCCTAATCCTAACCCGTACGCTAACACTAACAAGTACCCAAACACGTACGCTCACCATAAACCGTTGTCGTACCCTAACCTGTACCCTAAACTCTCCCCGTCCCCGTCCCCTAAACTTAACCCTAACCCTAACCCTTACCCAAAGCCTTACACTAACCCCTCCCCTAATCCTAACCCGTACGCTAACACTAAACCATACCCTAACACGTACACTCACCCTAAATCGTTGTTGTACCCTAACCTGTACCCTAAACCGTCCCCGTCCCCGTCCCCTAACCCTAAACCTAACCGTAAACTTAACCCTTACCCGAAGCCTTACCCTAACACGTTCCCTAATCATAACCCGTACGCTAACACTAACACGTACCCTAACACGTATGCAACCCGAAACCGTTGTCGTAACCTAACCTGTACCCTAAACCATCCCCGTCCCCTAACCCTAAGCCTAAACCTAACCCTAACCCTAACCCTTACCCGAAGCCTTACCCTAACCCGTCATCTAATCCTAACCCGTACGCTAACACTAACCCGTACCCTAACACGTACGCTCACCCTAAACCATTATCTTACCCTATCCTGTACCCTAAACTGTCCCCGTCCCCTAACCCTAACCCTAACCCTCACCCTAACCCTTACCCAAAGCCTTACGCTAACCCGTCCCCTAATCCTAACCTGTACGCTAACACTAACCCGTACCCTAACACGTACGCTCACCCTGAACCGTTGTCGTACCCTAACCTGTACCCTAAACCGTCCCCGTGCCCTAACCCTAACCCTAACGCTAACCCTAACTCTAACACTTACCCGAAGCCTTACCCTAACCCGTCCCGTAATCCTAACCCGTACGCTAACACTAACCCGTACCCTAACACGTACGCTCACCCTAAAACCTTGTCGTACCCTAACCTGTACCCTAAATCGTCCCTGTCCCCTAACCCTAACCCTAACCCTAACCTTAAACCTTACCCGAAGCCTTACCCAAACCGGTCCCCTAAACCTAACCCGCACGCTAACACTAACCCGTGCCCTAACACGTACGCTCACCCGAAACATTTGTCGTACACTAAGCTGTACCCTAAACCGTCCCCATTACCTAACACTAACCCGAACCCTAACCATAACCCTAAACCTTACCCGAAGCCTTACCCTAACCCGTCCCCTAATCCTAACCGTACGCTAACACTAATCCGTGCCCTAACACGTATGCTCACCCTAAAGCGTTGTCGTACCCTAACCTGTACCCTAAACCGTTCCTGTCCCCGTACCCTAACCCTAACCCTAACCCAAACCCTAACCCTTACCCGAAGCCTTACACTAACCCATCCCATAATCCTAAACGCTACGCTAACACTAACCCGTGCCCTAACACGTACGCTCACCCTAAACCGTTGTCGTACATTAACCTGTACCCTAAATCGTCCCTGTCCCCTAACCCTAACCCTAACCCTAATCCTTACCCGAAGCCTTACCCTAACTCGTCCCCTAATTCTAACCCGTATGCTAACACTAACCTGTATCCTAACACATACGCTCACCCTAAAACTTTGTCGTACACTAAGCTGTACCCTAAATCGTCCCCGTCCCCTAACCCTAAACCTAACCCTTACACAAAGCCTTACCCTAACCCGTCCCCTAATCCTAACCCGTACGCTAACACTAACCCGTAACCTAACCCGTATGCTCAACCTAAACCGTTCTCGTACACTAACCTGTACCCTAAACCGTCCCGTCCCCGTCCCCTAACCCTAGCCCTTACCCGAAACCTTACCCTAACATGTCCCCTATTCCTAACCCGTACGCTAACACTATCCCGTACCCTTAAACGTACGCTCACCTTAAAACGTTGTCGTACACTAACCTGTAACCTAAACCGTCGCCGTCCCCTAACCCTAACGCTAACCCTAACCCTAACCCATACCCGGAGCCTTACCCTAACCTGTCCCCTAATCCTAACCCGTACGCTAAGACTAACCCTTGCCCTAACACGTACGCTCACCCTAAACCGTTGTCGTACCCTAACCTGTACCCTAAACCGTCCCTCTACCCTAACCCTAACCCTAACCCTTATCCTAACCCTAAAGCTTACCCGAAGCCTTACCCTAACCCGTCCCATAATCCTAACCCGTACGCTAACACTAACCCGTACCCTAACATGTACGCTCACCCTAAACTGTTGTCGTACACTAACCTGTACCCTAAACCGTCCCTGTCCCCGACCCTTAACCCTAACCCTAACCCTAACCCTAACCCTTACCTGACGCCTTACCCTAACCCGTCCCCAAATCCTAACCCGTACGCTAACACTAATCCGTACCCTAACACGCACGCTCACCCTAAACCGTTGTCGTACCCTAACATGTACCCTAAAACGTCCCCGTCCCCTAACCCTAACCCTAACCCTAAACCTAAACCTAACCCTTACCCGAAGCCTTACCATAACCCGTCGTCTAATCCTAACCCGTACGCTAACAGTAAACTGTGCCCTAACATGTACGCTGAACCTAAACCATTGTCCTACCCTAACCTGTACCCTAAACCGTCCCACTCCCCTAACCCTAACCCTAACCCTAACCCTAACCCTTACACCAAGCCTTACCCTAACCCGTGCCCTAATCCTAACCCGTACGCTAACACTAACCCATACCCTAACACGTATGCTCACCCTAAACCGCTGTCGTACACTAACCTGTACCCTAAACCGTCCCCGTCCCCGTCCCCGTCCCCTAACCCTAACCCTAAACCTAACCCTTACCCGAAGCCTTACCCTAAACCGTCCCCTAATCCTAACCCGTACGCTAACACTAACCCGTGCCCTAACAGGTACGCTCACCCTAAAGCGTGGTCGTACCCTAACCTGTACCCTAAACCGTCCCCGTCCCCTAACCCTAACCCTAATCCTTACCCGAAGCCTTACACTAACCCGTCCCCTAATCCTAACCCATACGCTAACTCTAACCCGTATCCTAACACGTACGCTCACCCTAAGCCATTCTCATACACTAACCTGTACCCTAAACCATCCCCGTCAACTAACCTTAACCCTAACCCTTACCCGAAGCCTTACCATAACCCGTCCTCTAATCCTAACCCGTACGCTAACAGTAAACTGTGCCCTAAAATGTACGCTCAACCTAAACCATTGTCCTACCCTAACTTGTACCCTAAACCGTCCCCGTCCCCTAACCCTAACCCTAAACCTAGCCCTAAACCTAAACCTTACCCCAAGCCTTACCCTAACCCGACCCTTAATCCTAACCCGTACGCTAACACTAACCCATACCCTAACACGCACGCTCACCCTAAATCTTTGTCGTACCCTAACATGTACCCTAAACCGTCCCCGTCCCCTAACCCTAACCCTAACCCTAACCCTAACACTTACCCGAAGCATTACACTAACCCGTCCCCTAATCCTAATCCGTACGCTAACACTAACCCGTGTCCTAACACGTACCCTCACCCTAAACCGTTGTCGTACCCTAACCTGTACCCTAAACCGTCACCGTCCCCTAGCCCTAACCCTAACCCTAACCCTTACGCGAAGCCTTACCCTAACCCGTCCCCAATCCTAACCCGTACACTAACACTAACAAGTACCATAACACATACGCTCACCCTAAACTGTTGTCGTACACTAACCTGTAACCTAAACCGTCCCCGTCCCCTAACCCTAACCCTAACCCTAACCCTAACCCTAACCCTTACCCGAAGCCTTACCCTAATCTGTCCCCTAATCCTAACCCGTATGCTAACACTAACCCTTGCCCTAACACGTACACTCACCCTAAACCATTGTCGTACCCTAACCTGTACCCTGAACCATCCCTGTACCCTAACCCTAACCCTAACTCTAACCCTAACCCTAACCCTAACACTTACCCGAAGCCTTACCCTAACCCGTCCCATAATCCTAACCCGTACGCTAACACTAACCCGTACCCTAACACGTACGCTCACCCTAAACCGTTGACGTACCCTAACCTGTACCCTAAACCGTCCCTGTCCCCTAACCCTAACCCTAACCCTAACCCTTACCAGAAGCCTTACCCTAACCCGTCCCGTAATCCTAACCTGTACGCTAACACTAACCCGTACCCTAACACGTACGCTCACCCTAAAACCTTGTCGTACCCTAACCTGTACCCTAAATCGTCCCTGTCCCCTCACCCTAACCCTAACCCTAACCTTAAACCTTACCCGAAGCCTTACCCTAACCGGTCCCCTAAACCTAACCCGCACGCTAACACTAACCCGGGCCCTAACACGTACGCTCACCCGAAACATTTGTCGTACACTAAGCTGTACCCTAAACCGTCCCCATTACCTAACACTAACCCGAACCCTAACCATAGCCCTAAACCTTACCCGAAGCCTTACCCTAACCCGTCCCCTAATGCTAACCGTACGCTAACACTAATCCGTGCCCTAACACGTACGCTCACCCTAAAGCGTTGTCGTACGCTAACCTGTACACTAAACCGTTCCTGTCCCTGTACCCTAACCCTAACCCTAACCCAAACCCTAACCCTTACCCGAAGCCTTACACTAACCCATCCCAT
Organism: Delphinapterus leucas; assembly: GCF_059928025.1. NCBI lineage: Eukaryota > Metazoa > Chordata > Mammalia > Artiodactyla > Monodontidae > Delphinapterus > Delphinapterus leucas. The sequence continues at coordinate 5,307,402 of NW_028322232.1, read as the reverse complement.
AATCCTAAACGCTACGCTAACACTAACCCGTGCCCTAACACGTACGCTCACCCTAAACCGTTGTCGTACATTAACCTGTACCCTAAATCGTCCCTGTCCCCTAACCCTAACCCTAACCCTAATCCTTACCCGAAGCCTTACCCTAACTCGTCCCCTAATTCTAACCCGTATGCTAACACTAACCTGTATCCTAACACATACGCTCACCCTAAAACTTTGTCGTACACTAAGCTGTACCCTAAATCGTCCCCGTCCCCTAACCCTAAACCTAACCCTTACACAAAGCCTTACCCTAACCCGTCCCCTAATCCTAACCCGTACGCTAACACTAACCCGTAACCTAACCCGTATGCTCAACCTAAACCGTACTCGTACACTAACCTGTACCCTAAACCATCCCGTCCTGGTCCCCTAACCCTAGCCCTTACCCGAAACCTTACCCTAACATGTCCCTTATTCCTAACCCGTACGCTAACACTATCCCGTACCCTTACACGTACGCTCACCTTAAAACGTTGTCGTACACTAACCTGTAACCTAAACCGTCTCCGTCCCCTAACCCTAACCCTAAACCTAGCCCTAAACCTAAACCTTACCCCAAGCCTTACCCTAACCCGACCCTTAATCCTAACCCGTACGCTAACACTAACCCATACCCTAACACGCACGCTCACCCTAAATCTTTGTCGTACCCTAACATGTACCCTAAACCGTCCCCGTCCCCTAACCCTAACCCTAACCCTAACCCTAACACTTACCCGAAGCCTTACACTAACCCGTCCCCTAATCCTAATCCGTACGCTAACACTAACCCGTGTCCTAACACGTACCCTCACCCTAAAACGTTGTCGTACCCTAACCTGTACCCTAAACCGTCACCGTCCCCTAGCCCTAACCCTAACCCTAACCCTTACGCGAAGCCTTACCCTAACCCGTCCCCAATCCTAACCCGTACGCTAACACTAACCCATGCCCTAACACATACGCTCACCCTAAACTGTTGTCGTACACTAACCTGTAAACTAAACCGTCCCCGTCCCCTAACCCTAACCCTAACCCTAACCCTAACCCTAACCCTAACCCTTACCCGAAGCCTTACCCTAATCTGTCCCCTAATCCTAACCCGTATGCTAACACTAACCCTTGCCCTAACACGTACACTCACCCTAAACCATTGTCGCACCCTAACCTGTACCCTGAACCATCCCTGTACCCTAACCCTAACCCTAACTCTAACCCTAACCCTAACCCTAACACTTACCCGAAGCCTTACCCTAACCCGTCCCATAATCCTAACCCGTACGCTAACACTAACCCGTACCCTAACACGTACGCTCACCCTAAATCGTTTTCGTACCCTAACCTGTACCCTAAACCATCCCCGTCCCCTATCCCGAACCCTAACACTATCCCTAACCCTTACCCGAAGCCTTACCCTAACTCGGCCCCCAATTCTACACCATACGCTAACACTAACCCGTACCCTAACACGTACGCTCACCCTAAAACTTTGTCGTACCCTAACCTGTACCCTAAGTCGTCCCCTTCCCCTAAGCCTAACCCTAACCCTAATACTTACCCGAAGCCTTACCCTAAACCGTCCCCTAACCCTAACCCTTACGCTAACACTAACTCGTGCCCTAAAACGAATGCTCACCCTAAACCGCTGTCGTACACTAACCTGTACCCTAAACCGTCCCCGTCCCCGTCCCCTAACCCTAACCCTAAACCTAACCCTTACCCGAAGCCTTACCCTAACACGTCCCCTAATCCTAACCCGTTCGCTAACACTAACACGTGCCCTAACAGGTACGCTCACCCTAAAGCGTGGTCGTACCCTAACCTGTACACTAAACCGTCCCCGTCCCCGTTCCCTAACCCTAACCCTATCCCAAACCCTACCCCTTACCCGAAGCCTTACCCTAACCCGTCCCATAATCCTAAATAACACGCTAAAACTACCCCATGCCCTAACACATACGCTCACCCTAAACCGTTGTCGTACCCTAACCTGTACCCTAAACCGTCCCTGTAGCCTAACCCTAACCCTAACCCTAACCCTAACCCTTACCCGAAGCCTTACCCTAACCCGTCCCATAATCCTACCCCGTACGCTAACACTAACCCGTACCCTAACACGTACGCTCACCCTAAACCGTTGACGTACCCTAACCTGTACCCTAAACCGTCCCTGTCCCCTAACCCTAACCCTAACCCTAACCCTTACCAGAAGCCTTACCCTAACCCGTCCCGTAATCCTAACCCGTACGCTAACACTAACCCGTACCCTAACACGTACGCTCACCCTAAAACCTTGTCGTACCCTAACCTGTACCCTAAATCGTCCCTGTCCCCTCACCCTAACCCTAACCCTAACCTTAAACCTTACCCGAAGCCTTACCCAAACCGGTCCCCTAAACCTAACCCGCACGCTAACACTAACCCGGGCCCTAACACGTACGCTCACCCGAAACATTTGTCGTACACTAAGCTGTACCCTAAACCGTCCCCATTACCTAACACTAACCCGAACCCTAACCATAGCCCTAAACCTTACCCGAAGCCTTACCCTAACCCGTCCCCTAATGCTAACCGTACGCTAACACTAATCCGTGCCCTAACACGTACGCTCACCCTAAAGCGTTGTCGTACGCTAACCTGTACACTAAACCGTTCCTGTCCCTGTACCCTAACCCTAACCCTAACCCAAACCCTAACCCTTACCCGAAGCCTTACACTAACCCATCCCATAATCCTAAACGCTACGCTAACACTAACCCGTGCCCTAACACGTACGCTCACCCTAAACCGTTGTCGTACATTAACCTGTACCCTAAATCGTCCCTGTCCCCTAACCCTAACCCTAACCCTAATCCTTACCCGAAGCCTTACCCTAACTCGTCCCCTAATTCTAACCCGTATGCTAACACTAACCTGTATCCTAACACATACGCTCACCCTAAAACTTTGTCGTACACTAAGCTGTACCCTAAATCGTCCCCGTCCCCTAACCCTAAACCTAACCCTTACACAAAGCCTTACCCTAACCCGTCCCCTAATCCTAACCCGTACGCTAACACTAACCCGTAACCTAACCCGTATGCTCAACCTAAACCGTACTCGTACACTAACCTGTACCCTAAACCATCCCGTCCTGGTCCCCTAACCCTAGCCCTTACCCGAAACCTTACCCTAACATGTCCCTTATTCCTAACCCGTACGCTAACACTATCCCGTACCCTTACACGTACGCTCACCTTAAAACGTTGTCGTACACTAACCTGTAACCTAAACCGTCTCCGTCCCCTAACCCTAACCCTAAACCTAGCCCTAAACCTAAACCTTACCCCAAGCCTTACCCTAACCCGACCCTTAATCCTAACCCGTACGCTAACACTAACCCATACCCTAACACGCACGCTCACCCTAAATCTTTGTCGTACCCTAACATGTACCCTAAACCGTCCCCGTCCCCTAACCCTAACCCTAACCCTAACCCTAACACTTACCCGAAGCCTTACACTAACCCGTCCCCTAATCCTAATCCGTACGCTAACACTAACCCGTGTCCTAACACGTACCCTCACCCTAAAACGTTGTCGTACCCTAACCTGTACCCTAAACCGTCACCGTCCCCTAGCCCTAACCCTAACCCTAACCCTTACGCGAAGCCTTACCCTAACCCGTCCCCAATCCTAACCCGTACGCTAACACTAACCCATGCCCTAACACATACGCTCACCCTAAACTGTTGTCGTACACTAACCTGTAAACTAAACCGTCCCCGTCCCCTAACCCTAACCCTAACCCTAACCCTAACCCTAACCCTAACCCTTACCCGAAGCCTTACCCTAATCTGTCCCCTAATCCTAACCCGTATGCTAACACTAACCCTTGCCCTAACACGTACACTCACCCTAAACCATTGTCGCACCCTAACCTGTACCCTGAACCATCCCTGTACCCTAACCCTAACCCTAACTCTAACCCTAACCCTAACCCTAACACTTACCCGAAGCCTTACCCTAACCCGTCCCATAATCCTAACCCGTACGCTAACACTAACCCGTACCCTAACACGTACGCTCACCCTAAATCGTTTTCGTACCCTAACCTGTACCCTAAACCATCCCCGTCCCCTATCCCGAACCCTAACACTATCCCTAACCCTTACCCGAAGCCTTACCCTAACTCGGCCCCCAATTCTACACCATACGCTAACACTAACCCGTACCCTAACACGTACGCTCACCCTAAAACTTTGTCGTACCCTAACCTGTACCCTAAGTCGTCCCCTTCCCCTAAGCCTAACCCTAACCCTAATACTTACCCGAAGCCTTACCCTAAACCGTCCCCTAACCCTAACCCTTACGCTAACACTAACCCGTGCCCTAAAACGAATGCTCACCCTAAACCGCTGTCGTACACTAACCTGTACCCTAAACCGTCCCCGTCCCCGTCCCCTAACCCTAACCCTAAACCTAACCCTTACCCGAAGCCTTACCCTAACACGTCCCCTAATCCTAACCCGTTCGCTAACACTAACCCGTGCCCTAACAGGTACGCTCACCCTAAAGCGTGGTCGTACCCTAACCTGTACACTAAACCGTCCCCGTCCCCGTTCCCTAACCCTAACCCTATCCCAAACCCTACCCCTTACCCGAAGCCTTACCCTAACCCGTCCCATAATCCTAAATAATACGCTAAAACTACCCCATGCCCTAACACATACGCTCACCCTAAACCGTTGTCGTACCCTAACCTGTACCCTAAACCGTCCCTGTAGCCTAACCCTAACCCTAACCCTAACCCTAACCCTTACCCGAAGCCTTACCCTAACCCGTCCCATAATCCTACCCCGTACGCTAACACTAACCCGTACCCTAACACGTACGCTCACCCTAAACCGTTGTCGTACCATAACCTGTACCTAAACCGTCCCCGTCCCCGTCCCCTAAACTTAACCCTAAACCTCACCCTTACCCGTAGCCTTACCCTAACCCGTCCCCTATTCCTAACCTATACGCTAACTCTAACCCGTACCCAAACATATACGCTCACCCTAAAGAGTTGTCGTACACTAACCTCTACCCTAAACCGTCCCCGTCCCCGTCCCCTAACCCTAACCCTAACCCTAACCCTTACCCGAAGCCTTACCCTAACAAGTCCCCAATCCTAACCCGTACGCTAACACTAACACATACCCTAACACGTACGCTCACCCTAAACCGTTGTCGTACCCTAGCCTATACCCTAAACAGTCCCCGTACCCTAACCCTAACCCTAACCCTAACCCTTACCCGAAGCCTTACCCTAACCCGTCCCCTAATCCTAACCCGTACGCTAACACTAAACCTTACCCTAACACGTACGCACACTCTAAACTGTTGTCATATCCTATCCTGTACCCTAAACCTTCCCCGTGCCCGTCCCCTAACCCTAACCCTAACCCTTACCCGAAGCCTTACCCTAACCTGTCCCCTAATCCTAACCCATACGCTAACACTAACCCTTACCCTAACACGTACGCACACCCTAAACTGTTGTCAAATCCTATCCTGTACCCTAAACCTTCCCCGTTCCTGTCCCCTAACCCTAACCCTAACCCTTACCCGAAGCCTTACCCTAACCTGTCCCCTAATCCTAACCCGTACGCTAACACTAACCCATGCCCTAACACATACGCTCACCCTAAAGCGTTGTCGTACCCTAACCTGTACCCTAAACCGTCCCCGTCCCCTAACCCTAACACTAACCCTAATACTAACCCTTACCCGAAGCCTTCCGTTAACCCGCCACCTAATCCTAACCCGTACGCTAACCCTAACCCGTACCCTAACACGTACGCTCACCCTAAACCGTTGTCGTACCCTAAACTGTACCCTGACCCGTCACCATCCCCAACCCTAACCCTAACCCTTACCCGAAGCCTTACACTAACCTGTCCCCTAATCCTAACCAGTACGCTAACACTAACCCGTACCCTAACACATAGGCTCACTCTAAACCGTTCTCGTACACTAACCTGTACCCTAAACCGTCCCCATCCCCTAACCCTAACCCTAACCCTTACCCGGAGCCTTACCCTAACCCGTCCTATAATCCTAAACCTTACGCTAACACTAACCCGTACCCTAACATGTTCGCTCACCCTAAACCGTTATCTTAACCTAAGCTGTACCCTAAACAGTCCCCGTCGCCTAAACATAACCGTAACCCTAACCCTAACACTAACACTTACCCGAAGGCTTACCCTAACCCGTCCCCTAATCCTAAACCGTACGCTAACACTAACCCATACCCTAACACGTACGCTCACCCTAAACCGTTGTCGTAGCCTAACCTGTACCCTAAACCCTCCCCATGCCCTAACACTTACCCTAAACCTAACCCTAACCCTAACCCTTACCCGAAGCCTTACCCTAACCCATCACCTAATCGGAACCCGTACGCTAACACTAACCCATACCCTATCACGTACGCTCACCCTAAACCGTTGTTGTACCCTAACCTGTACCCTAAACCCTCCCCATCCCCTAACCCTAACCCTAAACCTAACCCTAAACCTAACCCTTACCCGAAGCTTATCCTAACCCGTCCCCTAATCCTAACCCGTTCGCTAACACTAACACATACCCTACCACGTACGCTCCCCCTAAAGCATTGTTGTACCCTAACGTGTACCCTAAACCGTTCCCGTGCCCTAACCCTAACCCTAACCCTAACCCAAACCCTAACCCTTACCCGGAGCCTTACCCTAACCCGTCCCCTAATCCTAACCCGTACGCTAACACTAACACGTACCCTAATATGTACGCTCACCCTAAAACTTTGCCGTACCCTAACCTGTACCCTAAACCGTCCCGGTCCCCTAACCATAACCCTAACCCTAACCCTAACCCTAAACCTTACCCAAAGCCTTACACTAACCCGTCCCCTAATCCTAACCCATACGCTAACACTAACCCGTACCCTAACACGTACGCTCACCCTAAACCATTGTCGTAGCCTAACCTGTACCCTAAACCGTCTCCGTCACCTAACCCTAACCCTAACCCTAACACTTACCCGAAACCTTGCCCTAACTCGTCCCCTAATCCTAAGCCGTAGGCTAAAACTAACCCTTACCCTAACACGTACGCGCACACTAAACTGTGGTCGTACGCTAACCTGTACACTAAACCGTGCCCGTCCCCTAACCCTAACCCTAACCCTAACCCTAGCCCTTACCTGAAGCATTACCCTAACCCGTCCCCTAATCCGAACCCGTACGCTAACACTAACCCGTACCCTAACACGTACACTCACCTTAAACAGTTGTCGTACCCTAAACTGTACCCTAATACATCCCCGTCCCCGTCCCCTAACCCTAACCTTAACCCTAACCCTAACCCTTACCCGAAGCCTTACCCTAACCCGTCATCTAATCCTAACCCGTACGCTAACACTAACCCGTACCCTAACACGTACGCTCACCCTAAACCGTTATCTTACCCTAACCTGTACCCTAAACTGTCCCCGTCCCCTAACCCTAACCCTCACCCTAAACCTTACCCAAAGCCTTACGCTAACCCGTCCCCTAATCCTAATCTGTACGCTAACACTAACCCGTACCCTAATACGTGCGCTCACCCTAAACCGTTGTCATACCCCAACCTGTACCCTAAACTGTCCAGTCCCCGTCCCCTAACCCTAGCCCTTACCCGAAACCTTACCCTAACATGTCCCCTTTTCCTAACCCGTACGCTAACACTATCCCGTACCCTTACACGTACGCTCACCTTAAAACGTTGTCGTAGACTAACCTGTAACATAAACCGTCCCCGTCCCCTAACCCTAACCCTAACCCTTACCCAAAGCCTTACCCTAACCCGTCCCCTAATCATAAACCGTAGGCTAACACTAACCCGTACCCTAACACGCACACTCACCCTAAACCGTTTGCGTACACTAACCTGTACCCTAAACCGTCCACGTCCCCTAAACCTAACCCTAACCCTAACCCAAACCCTTACCCAAAGCCTTACCCTAAACGGTCCCCTAATCCTAACCCGTACGCTAACACTAACAAGTACCCAAACACGTACGCTCATCATAAACCGTTGTCGTACCCTAACCTCTACCCTAAACTCTCCCCGTCCCCGTCCCCTAAACTTAACCCTAACCCTAACCCTTACCCAAAGCCTTACACTAACCCCTCCCCTAATCCTAACCCGTACGCTAACACTAAACCATACCCTAACACGTACACTCACCCTAAATCGTTGTTGTACCCTAACCTGTACCCTAAACCGTCCCCGTCCCCGTCCCCTAACCCTAAACCTAACCGTAAACTTAACCCTTACCCGAAGCCTTACCCTAACACGTACCCTAATCATAACCCGTACGCTAACACTAACACGTACCCTAACACGTATGCAACCCGAAACCGTTGTCGTAACCTAACCTGTACCCTAAACCATCCCCGTCCCCTAACCCTAAGCCTAAACCTAACCCTAACCCTAACCCTTACCCGAAGCCTTACCCTAACCCGTCATCTAATCCTAACCCGTACGCTAACACTAACCCATACCCTAACACGTACGCTCACCCTAAACCGTTATCTTACCCTATCCTGTACCCTAAACTGTCCCTGTCCCCTAACCCTAACCCTAACCCTCACCCTAACCCTTACCCAAAGCCTTACGCTAACCCGTCCCCTAATCCTAACCTGTACGCTAACACTAACCCGTACCCTAACACGTACGCTCACCCTGAACCGTTGTCGTACCCTAACCTGTACCCTAAACCGTCCCCGTGCCCTAACCCTAACCCTAACGCTAACCCTAACTCTAACACTTACCCGAAGCCTTACCCTAACCCGTCCCGTAATCCTAACCCGTACGCTAACACTAACCCGTACCCTAACACGTACGCTCACCCTAAAACCTTGTCGTACCCTAACCTGTACCCTAAATCGTCCCTGTCCCCTAACCCTAACCCTAACCCTAACCTTAAACCTTACCCGAAGACTTACCCAAACCGGTCCCCTAAACCTAACCCGCACGCTAACATTAAACCGTGCCCTAACACGTACGCTCACCCGAAACATTTGTCGTACACTAAGCTGTACCCTAAACCGTCCCCATTACCTAACACTAACCCGAACCCTAACCATAACCCTAAACCTTACCCGAAGCCTTACCCTAACCCGTCCCCTAATCCTAACCGTACGCTAACACTAATCCGTGCCCTAACACGTATGCTCACCCTAAAGCGTTGTCGTACCCTAATCTGTACCCTAAACCGTTCCTGTCCCCGTACCCTAACCCGAACCCTAACCCAAACCCTAACCCTTACCCGAAGCCTTACACTAACCCATCCCATAATCCTAAACGCTACGCTAACACTAACCCGTGCCCTAACACGTACGCTCACCCTAAACCATTGTCGTACATTAACCTGTACCCTAAATCGTCCCTGTCTCCTAACCCTAACCCTAACCCTAATCCTTACCCGAAGCCTTACCCTAACTCGTCCCCTAATTCTAACCCGTATGCTAACACTAACCTGTATCCTAACACATACGCTCACCCTAAAACTTTGTCGTACACTAAGCTGTACCCTAAATCGTCCCCGTCCCCTAACCCTAAACCTAACCCTTACACAAAGCCTTACCCTAACCCGTCCCCTAATCCTAACCCGTACGCTAACACTAACCCGTAACCTAACCCGTATGCTCAACCTAAACCGTTCTCGTACACTAACCTGTACCCTAAACCGTCCCGTCCCCGTCCCCTAACCCTAGCCCTTACCCGAAACCTTACCCTAACATGTCCCCTATTCCTAACCCGTACGCTAACACTATCCTGTACCCTTAAACGTACGCTCACCTTAAAACGTTGTCGTACACTAACCTGTAACCTAAACCGTCTCCGTCCCCTAACCCTAACGCTAACCCTAACACTAACCCATACCCGGAGCCTTACCCTAACCTGTCCCCTAATCCTAACCCGTACGCTAAGACTAACCCTTGCCCTAACACGTACGCTCACCCTAAACCGTTGTCGTACCCTAACCTGTACCCTAAACCGTCCCTCTACCCTAACCCTAACCCTAACCCTTATCCTAACCCTAAAGCTTACCCGAAGCCTTACCCTAACCCGTCCCATAATCCTAACCCGTACGCTAACACTAACCCGTACCCTAACATGTACGCTCACCCTAAACTGTTGTCGTACACTAAACTGTACCCTAAACCGTCCCTGTCCCTGACCATTAACCCTAAACCTAACCCTAACCCTAACCCTTACCCGACACCTTACCCTAACCCGTCCCATAATCCTAACCCGTACGCTAACACTAACCCGTACCCTAACATGTACGCTCACCCTAAACTGTTGTCGTACCCTAACCTGTACCCTAAACCCTCCCTGTACCCGACCCTTAACCCTAAACCTAACCCTAACTCTAACCCTTACCTGACGCCTTACCCTAACCTGTCCCCTAATCCTAACCCGTACGCTAACACTAACCCGTACCCTAACACGCACGCTCACCCTAAACCGTTGTCGTACACTAACATGTACCCTAAACCGTCCCCATCCCCTAACCCTAACCCTAACCCTAAACCTAAACCTAACCCTTACCCGAAGCCTTACCATAACCCGTCCTCTAATCCTAACCCGTACGCTAACAGTAAACTGTGCCCTAACATGTACGCTGAACCTAAACCATTGTCCTACCCTAACCTGTACCCTAAACCGTCCCCGTCCCCTAACCCTAACCCTAAACCTAGCCCTAAACCTAAACCTTACCCCAAGCCTTACCCTAACCCGACCCTTAATCCTAACCCGTACGCTAACACTAACCCATACCCTAACACGCACGCTCACCCTAAACCGTTGTCGTAGCCTAACCTGTACCCTAAACCCTCCCCATGCCCTAACACTTACCCTAAACCTAACGCTAACCCTAACCCTTACCCGAAGCCTTACCCTAACCCATCACCTAATCGGAACCCGTACGCTAACACTAACCCATACCCTATCACGTACGCTCACCCTAAACCGTTGTTGTACCCTAACCTGTACCCTAAACCCTCCCCATCCCCTAACCCTAACCCTAAACCTAACCCTAAACCTAACCCTTACCCGAAGCTTATCCTAACCCGTCCCCTAATCTTAACCCGTTCGCTAACACTAACACATACCCTACCACGTACGCTCACCCTAAAGCATTGTTGTACCCTAACGTGTACCCTAAACCGTTCCCGTGCCCTAACCCTAACCCTAACCCTAACCCAAACCCTAACCCTTACCCGGAGCCTTACCCTAACCCATCCCCTAATCCTAACCCGTACGCTAACACTAACCTGTGCCCTAACACGTACGCTCAACCTAAACCATTGTCGTACCCTAACCTGTACCCTAAACCGTCCCCTAACCCTAACCCTAACCCTAACACTTACCCGAATCCTTACTCTAACCCGTCCTCTAATCCTAACCTGTACGCTAACAGTAAACTGTGCCCTAACATGTACCCTCACCCTAAACCGTTGTCCTACCCTAACCTGTACCCTAAACCGTCCCCGTCCCTAACCGTAACCCTAACACATACCCGAAGCCTTACCCTAACCCGTGTCCTAATCCTAACCCGTACGTTAACACTAACCCGTACCCTAACACGTACGCTCACCCTAAACCGTTGTCGTACCCCAACCTGTACCCTAAACCGTCCCCGTCCCCTAACAGTAACCCTAAACCTAACCCTAACCCTAACCCTTAACCGAAGCCTTACCCTAACCCGTCCCTTAATCCTAACCCGTACGCTAACACTAAACCGAGTCCTAACACGTACGCTCACCCTAAAACTTTGTCGTACCCTAACCTGTACCCTAAACCGTCCCCATCCCGTAACCCTTACCCTAACCCTAACAATTACCCGAATCCTTAACCTAACCCGTCCTCTAATCCTAACACGTACGCTAACAGTAAACCGTGCCCTAACACATACGCTCACCCTAAACCGTTGTCGTACCCTAACCTGTACCCTAAACCGTCCCCGTTCCCTAAACCGAACCCTAACCATAACCCTTACCCGAATCCTTACCCTAACCCGTCCCCTGATCCTATCACGTACACGAACACTAACCCATACCCTATCACGTACGCTCACCCTAAACATTGGTCGTACACTAACCTGTACCCTAAACCGTCCCCGTCCCTTAACCCTAACCGTAACCCTAACCCTAACCCTAACCCTAACGCTTACCCGAAGCCTTACACTAACCCGTCCCATAATCCTAACCCTTACGCTAACACTAACCGTTACCCTAACACGTACGCTCACCCTAAACCGTTGACGTACCCTAACCTGTACCCTAAACGGTCCCCGTCCCCTAACCCTAACCCTAACCCTTACCAGAAGCCTTACCCTAACCCGTCCCGTAATCCTAACCCGTACGCTAACACTAACCCGTACCCTAACACGTACGCTCACCCTAAAACGATGTCGTACCCTAACCTGTACCCTAAATCGTCCCTGTCCCCTAACCCTAACCCTAACCCTAACCCTAACCCTTACCAGAAGCCTTACCCTAACCCGTCCCGTAATCCTAACCCGTACGCTAACACTAACCCGTACCCTAACACGTACGCTCACCCTAAAACGTTGTCGTACCCTAACCTGTCCCCTAAATCGTCCCTGTCCCCTAACCCTAACCCTAACCTTAAACCTTACCCGAAGCCTTACCCTAACCGGTCCCCTAAACCTAACCCGCACGCTAACACTAACCCGTGCCCTAACACGTACGCTCACCCGAAACATTTGTCGTACACTAAGCTGTACCCTAAACCGTCCCCATTACCTAACACTAACCCGAACCCTAACCATAACCCTAAACCTTAACCGAAGCCTTACCCTAACCCGTCCCTTAATCCTAACCGTATGCTAACACTAACCCGTGCCCTAACACGTACGCTCACCCTAAAGCGTTGTCGTACCCTAACCTGTACCCTAAACCGTTCCTGTCCCTGTACCCTAAACCTAACCCTAACCCAAACCCTAACCCTTACCCGAAGCCTTACACTAACCCATCCCATAATCCTAAACGCTACGCTAACACTAACCCGTGCCCTAACACGTACGCTCACCCTAAACCGTTGTCGTACATTAACCTGTACCCTAAATCGTCCCTGTCCCCTAACCCTAACCCTAACCCTAATCCTTACCCGAAGCCTTACCCTAACTCGTCCCCTAATTCTAACCCGTATGCTAACACTAACCTGTATCCTAACACATACGCTCACCCTAAAACTTTGTCGTACACTAAGCTGTACCCTAAATCGTCCCCGTCCCCTAACCCTAAACCTAACCCTTACACAAAGCCTTACCCTAACCCGTCCCCTAATCCTAACCCGTACGCTAACACTAACCCGTAACCTAAACCGTATGCTCAACCTAAACCGTTCTCGTACACTAACCTGTACCCTAAACCGTCCCGTCCCCGTCCCCTAACCCTAGCCCTTACCCGAAACCTTACCCTAACATGTCCCCTATTCCTAACCCGTACGCTAACACTATCCCGTACCCTTACACGTACGCTCACCTTAAAACGTTGTCGTACACTAACCTGTAACCTAAACCGTCTCCGTCCCCTAACCCTAACCCTAAGCCTTACCCGGAGCCTTACCCTAACCTGTCCCCTAATCCTAACCCGTACGCTAACACAAACACTTGCCCTAACACGTACGCTCACCCTAAACCGTTGTCGTACCCTAACCTGTACCCTAAACCGTCCCTCTACCCTAACCCTAACCCTAACCCTTATCCTAACCCTAAAGCTTACCCGAAGCCTTACCCTAACCCGTCCCATAATCCTAACCCGTACGCTAACACTAACCCGTACCCTAACATGTACGCTCACCCTAAACGGTTGTCGTACCCTAAACTGTACCCTAAACCGTCCCTGTCCCTGACCATTAACCCTAACCCTAACCCTAACCCTAACCCTTACCCGACGCCTTACCCTAACCCGTCCCATAATCCTAACCCGTACGCTAACACTAACCCGTACCCTAACATGTACGCTCACCCTAAACTGTTGTCGTACCCTAACCTGTACCCTAAACCGTCCCTGTCCCCGACCCTTAACCCTAACCCTAACCCTAACCCTAACCCTTACCTGACGCCTTACCCTAACCCGTCCCCAAATCCTAACCTGTACGCTAACACTAACCCGTACCCTAACACGCACGCTCACCCTAAACCGTTGTCGTACCCTAACATGTACCCTAAACCGTCCCCATCCCCTAACCCTAACCCTAACCCTAAACCTAAACCTAACCCTTACCCGAAGCCTTACCATAACCCGTCCTCTAATCCTAACCCGTACGCTAACAGTAAACTGTGCCCTAACATGTACGCTGAACTTAAACCATTGTCCTACCCTAACCTGTACCCTAAACCGTCCCACTCCCCTAACCCTAACCCTAACCCTAACTCTAACCCTTACACCAAGCCTTACCCTAACCCGTGCCCTAATCCTAACCCGTACGCTAACACTAACCCATACCCTAACACGTACGCTCACCCTAAACCGCTGTCGTACACTAACCTGTACCCTAAACCGTCCCTGTCCCCGTCCCCGTCCCCTAACCCTAACCCTAAACCTAACCCTTACCCGAAGCCTTACCGTAACCCGTCCCCTAATCCTAACCCGTACGCTAACACTAACCCGTGCCCTAACACGTACGCTCACCCTAAAGTGTGGTTGTACCCTAACCAGTACACTAAACCGTCCCCGTCCCCGTTCCCTAACCCTAACCCTAACCCAAACCCTAAGCCTTACCCGAAGCCTTACCCTAACCCCTCTCATAATTCTAACCGATACGCTAAAACTAACCCATGCCCTAACACATACCCTCACCCTAAACCGTTGTCATACCCTAACCTGTACCCTAAACCGTCACCGTCCCCTAGCCCTAACCCTAACCCTAATCCTTACACGAAGCCTTACCCTAACTCGTACCCAATCCTAACACTAACACTAACAAGTACCCTAACACATACGCTCACCCTAAACTGTTGTCGTACACTAACCTGTAACCTAAACCGTCCCCGTCCCCTAACCCTAACCCTAACCCTAACCCTAACCCTAACCCTTACCCGAAGCCTTACCCTAATCTGTCCCCTAATCCTAACCCGTATGCTAACACTAACCCTTGCCCTAACACGTACACTCACCCTAAACCATTGTCGTACCCTAACCTGTACCCTGAACCGTCCCTGTACCCTAACCCTAACCCTAACTCTAACCCTAACCCTAACCCTAACACTTACCCGAAGCCTTACCCTAACCCGTCCCATAATCCTAACCCGTACGCTAACACTAACCCGTACCCTAAAACGTACGCTCACCCTAAATCGTTTTCGTACCCTAACCTGTACCCTAAACCATCCCCGTCCCCTAACCCTAACCCTAACACTATCCCTAACCCTTACCCGAAGCCTTACCCTAACTCGGCCCCCAATTCTAGACCATACGCTAACACTAACCCGTACCCTAACACATAGGCTCACTCTAAACCGTTCTCGTACACTAACCTGTACCCTAAACCGTCCCCATCCCCTAACCCTAACCCTAACCCTTACCCGGAGCCTTACCCTAACCCGTCCTCTAATCCTAAACCGTACGCTAACACTAACCCGTACCCTAACATGTTCGCTCACCCTAAACCGTTATCTTAACCTAAGCTGTACCCTAAACAGTCCCCGTCGCCTAAACATAACCGTAACCCTAACCCTAACACTAACACTTACCCGAAGGCTTACCCTAACCCGTCCCCTAATCCTAAACCGTACGCTAACATTAACCCGTACCCTAACATGTACGCTCAGCCTAAACCATTGTCGTAGCCTAACCTGTACCCTAAACCCTCCCCATGCCCTAACACTTACCCTAAACCTAACCCTAACCCTAACCCTTACCCGAAGCCTTACCCTAACCCATCACCTAATCGGAACCCGTACGCTAACACTAACCCATACCCTATCACGTACGCTCACCCTAAACCGTTGTTGTACCGTAACCTGTACCCTAAACCCTCCCCATCCCCTAACCCTAACCCTAAACCTAACCCTAACCCTAACCCTTACCCGAAGCTTATCCTAACCCGTCCCCTAATCCTAATCCATTCGCTAACACTAACACATACCCTACCACGTACGCTCACCCTAAAGCATTGTTGTACCCTAACGTGTACCCTAAACCGTTCCCGTGCCCTAACCCTAACCCTAACCCTAACCCAAACCCTAACCCTTACCCGGAGCCTTACCCTAACCCGTCCCCTAATCCTAACCCGTACGCTAACACTAACCTGTGCCCTAACACGTACGCTCAACCTAAACCATTTTCGTACCCTAACCTGTACCCTAAACCGTCCCCTAACCCTAACCCTAACCCTAACCCTTACCCGAAGCCTTAACCTAACCCGTCCTCTAATCCTAAACTGTACGCTAACAGTAAACTGTGACCTAACATGTACCCTCACCCTAAACCGTTGTCTTACCCTAACCTGTACTCTAAACCGTCCCCGTCCCCTAACCCTAACCCAAATCCTAACCCTAAACTTAACCCTTACTCGAAGCCTTACCCTAACCCGTCCACTAATCCTAACCCGTACGCTTACACTAACAATTATCCTAACACGTACGCTCATCCTAAACCTTTGTCGTACCCTAAACTGTACCCTAAACCGTCCCGTCCCCGTCCCCGTCCCCGTCCCCTAACCCTAACCCTAACCCTAACCCTTACCCGAAGCCTTACCTTAACCCGTCCCCTAATCCTAATCCGTACGCTAACACTAACACGTAACCTAACACGTACGCTCACCCTAAAACGTTGTCATACCCTAACATGTACCCTAAACCGACCCCGTCCCCTAGCCCTAACCCTAACCCTAACCCTTACCCGAAGCCTTACCCTAACCCGTCCCCTAATCCTAACCGCTACGCTAACACTAACACGTATTCTAACACGTACACTCATCGTAAACCGTTGTCGTACCCTAACCTGTAACCTAAACCGTCCCCGTCCCCTAAGCCTAACTCTAACCCTAACCGTAACCTTTACGCGAAGCCTTACCCTTTCCTGTCCACTAATCCTAACCCGTACGCTAACACTCACCCTTGCCCTAACACGTACACTCACCCTAAACCGTTGTCGTACCCTAACCTGTACCCTAAACCGTCCCTGTACCCTAACCCTAACCATAACCCTAACCCTAACACTTACCCGAAGCCTTACCCTAACCCGTCCCATAATCCTAACCCGTACGCTAACACTAACCCGTACCCTAACACGTACACTCACCGTAAACCATTGTCATACCCTAACCTGTACCCTAAACCATACCCGTCCCCTAACCCTAACCCTAACCCTAACCCTAACCCTATCCATTACCCGAAGCCTTACCCTAACCAGTCCCCTAAGTCTAACCCGTACGCTAACACTAACAAGTGCCCTAACATGTACGCTCACCCTAAAGCGTGGTCGTACCCTAACCTGTACCCTAAACCGTCCCCGTCCCCGTGCCCTAACCCTAACCCAAACCCTAACTCCTACCCGAAGCCTTACCGTAAACCATCCCATAATCCTAACCGATACGCTAAAACTAACCCATGCCCTAACACGTACGCTCACCCTAAACCGTTGTCGTACCCTAACCTGTACGCTAAACCGTCCCCGTCCCTTAGCCCTAACCCTAACCCTTACCCGAAGCCTTACCCTAACACATCCCCTAATCCTAACGCGTACGCTAACTCTAACCTGTACCCTAACACGTACGCTCACCCTAAACCGTTGTCATACACTATCCTGTACCCTAAACTGTCCCCGTCCCCTAACCCTAACCCTAACCCTAAGCCTAACACTTGCCCGAAGCCTTACCCTAACCACTTCCCTAATCCTAACCCGTACGCTAACACTAAATCGTACCCTAACACGTACGCTCACCCTAAACCTTTTTCGTACCCTAACCTGTACCCTAAACCGTCCCCGTAACCTAACCCTAACTCTAACCCTAACCCTTACCTGAAGCCTTACCCTAACCCGTCCCCTAATCCTAACCCCTTACCCTAACCCGTCCCCTAATCCTAACCCATACGCTAAAACTAACCCTTACCCTAACCCGTACGCGCACCCTAAACTGTTCTCATATCCTAACCTATACCCTAAACCTTCCCCGTCCCCGTCCACGTCCCCTAAACCTATCCCTAAGCCTAACCCTAACCCTTGCCCGAAGCCTTACACTAACCCGTCCCCTAATCCTAACTCGTACGCTAACACTAGTCCATACTCTAACATGTACGATCACCCTAAACCGTTGTCGTACCCTAACCTGTACCCTAAACCGTCCCCGTCCCCTAACCCTAAATCAAACTCTAACCCTAACACTTACCCGAAGCCTTACCCTAACCCGTCCCCTAATCCTAACTCGTACACTAACACTAACCCGTGCCCTAACATGTACGCTCAACCTAAAGCGTTGTCGTACCCTAACCTGTACACTAAACCGTCCCCGTCCCCTAACCCTAACCCTAACCCTAACCCTAAGACTTACCCGAAGCCTTACCCTAACCTGTCCCCAAATCCTAACCCGTACGCTAACACTAACCCATACCCTAACACGTATGCTCACCCAAAAACGTTGTCGTACACTAACCTGTACCCTAAACAGTCCCCTAACCCTAACCCTAGCCCTAACCCTAACCCTTACCCGAAGCCTTACCCTAACCCGTCCCCTATTCCTAAACCGTACGCGAACACTAACACGTACCCTAACACGTACGCTCACTCTGAACCGTTGTTGTACACTAAACTGGACCCTAAGCCGTCCCCGTCCCTTAACCCGAACCCTAACCCTAACCCTAACCCTAACCCTTACTCGAAGCCTTCCCATAACCCGTAACCTAATGCTAACCCGTACGTTAACACTAACCCGTAACCTAACACGTACGCTCAGCCTAAACCGTTGTCGTATCCTAACCTGTACCCTAAACCGTCCCTGTCACCTAACCCTAACTGTAAACCTAACCCTAACACTAACCCTTACCCGAAGCCTTTCCCTAACCCGTCCCCTAATCCTAACCCGTACGCTAACACTAACTTGTACCCTAAAACGTACGCTCACCCTAAACCGTGGACGTACCCTAACCTGTACCTTAAACCGTCCCCATCCCCTAACCCTAACCCGAACCCTAACACTAACCCTTACCCGAATACTTAACCTAACCTGTCCCCTACTCCTAACCCGTACGCTAACACTAACCCGTACCTTAACACGTACGCTCACCCTAAACCACTGTCATACCCTAAACTGTACCCTAAACAGTCCCCGTCCCCTAACCCTAACCCTAACCCTAACTCTTACCTGAAGCCTTACACTAACCCGTACCCTAATCCTAACCCGTACGCTATCACTAAACCGTACCCTGAGACGTACGCTCACCCTAAAAGGTTGTCGTACTCTAACCTGTACCCTACACCGTCCCCTAACCCTAACCCTAACCCTTACCCGAAGCCTTACCCTAACCCGTCCCCTAATCCTAAACAGTACGCTAACACTAACCCGTGCCCTAACACATACGCTCACCCTAAAGCGTTGTCGTACCCTAACCTGTACCCTAAACCGTCCCCGTCCCCGTCCCCTAACCCTAACCCTAACCCTAACCGTAACACTTACCCGAAGCCTTACCCTAACACGTCCCCTAATCCTAACCCGTATGCTAACACTAACCCGTACCCTAACACGTACGCTCACCCTAAACCATTGTCCTACCCTAACCTGTACCCTAAACCGTCCCCGTCCCCGTCCCCTAAACCTAACCCTAACCCTAACCCTAACCATTCCCCGAAGCCTTAGCCTAACCGTCCCCTAATCCTAAACCGTACGCTCACACTAACCCGTGCCCTAACACGTACGCTCACCCTGAACTGTTGTCGTACCCTAACCTGTACCCTAAACCGTCCCCGTCCCCTAAACCTAACCCTAACCTCACCCTAATCCTATCCCTTACCCAAAGCATTACCCTAACACGTCCCCTAATCCTAACCCGTACACTAACACTAACCTGTGCCCTAAAACATATGCTCAACGTAAACCGTTGTCGTACCCTAACCTGTACCCTAAACCGTCCCCATGCCCTAACCCTAACCCTAACCCTAACCCTAACCCTAAACCTTACCCGAAGCCTTACACTAAACCGTCCCCTAATCCTAAACCGTACGCTGACACTAACACGTAGCCTAACACGTACGCTCACCCTAAACCGTTGTCGTACTCTAACCTGTACCCTAAACCGTGTCCGTCCCCTAAACCTAAACCTAACCTTAACCCTAAATCTAACCCTTACCCGAAGCCTTACCCTAACCCGTCTCCTAATCCTAACCCGTACGCTAACAATAACACATACCCTAAAACGTACGGTCACCCTGAAGCATTGTCGTACCCTAAACTGTACCCTAAACCTTCCCCGTCCCTTAACCCTAACCCTAACCCTAACCCTAACCCTAATCCTTTCCCGAAGCCTTAACATAACCCGTCCCCTAATCCTATCCCGTACGCAAATATTAAAGCGTAACCTAACACGTACGCTCACACTAAACCGTTGTCGTACCCTAACCTGTACCCTAAACCGTCCCCGTCCCCGTCCCCTAACCCTAACCCTAACCCTTACCCGAAGCCTTATCCTAACCCGTACCCTAATCATAACCTGTAGGCTAACACTAACCCGTACCCTAAAACGCACACTCACCCTAAACCGTTTTCGTACACTAACCTGTACCCTAAACCGTCCCCGTCCACTAAACCTAACCCTAACCCTAACCCTAACCCTTACCCGAAGCCTTACCCTAACACTTCCCCTAATCCTAACCCGTACGCTAACACTAACCCGTACCCTAACACGTATGCTCAACCTAAACGGTTGTTGTACCCTAACCTGTACCCTAAACCATCCCCGTCCCCTAAACCTAACCCTAACCCTAACCCAAACCCTTACCCAAAGCCTTACCCTAAACGGTACCCTAATCCTAACCCGTACGCTAACACTAACAAGTACCCAAACACGTACGCTCACCATAAACCGTTGTCGTACCCTAACCTGTACCCTAAACTCTCCCCGTCCCCATCCCCTAAGCTTAACCCTAACCCTAACCCTTACCCAAAGCCTTACACTAACCCCTCCCCTAATCCTAACCCGTACGCTAACACTAAACCATACCCTAACACGTACACTCACCCTAAATCGTTGTTGTACCCTAACCTGAACCCTAAACCGTCCCCGTCCCCATCCCCTAACCCTAAACCTAACCGTAAACTTAACCCTTACCCGAAGCCTTACCCTAACACGTCCCCTAATCATAACCCGTACGCTAACACTAACCCGTACCCTACCACGTACGCTCACCCGAAACCGTTGTCGTAACCTAACCTGTACCCTAAACCATCCCCGTCCCCTAACCCTAAGCCTAAACCTAACCCTAACCCTAAAACTTACCCGAAGCCTTACCCTAACCCGTCCCCTAATCCTAACCCGTACGCTAACACTAACCCATACCCTAACACGTACGCTCACCCTAAACCGTTTTCGTACCCTAACCTGTACCCTAAACCGTCCCCGTGCCCTAACCCTAACCCTAACCCTAACCCTAAACTTAACCCTTACCCGAAGCCCTACCCTAAACCGTCCCCTAATCTTAAACTGTACGCTAACTCTAACCCATACCCTAACACGTACGCTCACGCTAAACCGTTGTCGTACCTTAACGTGTACCCAAATCCGTCCCCGTTCCCGTCACCTAACCCTAATCCTAAACCTTACCCGTAGCCTTACCCCAACCCGTCCCCTAATCCTAACCCGTACGCTAACACTAACACGTACACTAATATGTACGCTCAACCTAAAACTTTGCCGTACCCTAACCTGTACCCTAAACCGTCTCCGTCACCTAACCCTAACCCTAACCCTAACACTTACCCGAAACCTTGCCCTAACTCGTCCCCTAATCCTAAGCCGTAGGCTAAAACTAACCCTTACCCTAACACGTACGCACACACTAAACTGTGGTCGTACGCTAACCTGTACACTAAACCGTCCCCGTCCTCTAACCCTAACCCTAACCCTAACCCTAGCCCTTACCTGAAGCATTACCCTAACCCGTCCCCTAATCCGAACCCGTACGCTAACACTAACCCGTACCCTAACACGTACACTCACCTTAAACAGTTGTCGTACCCTAAACTGTACCCTAATACATCCCCGTCCCCGTCCCCTAACCCTAACCTTAACCCTAACCCTAACCCTTACCCGAAGCCTTACCCTAACCCGTCATCTAATCCTAACCTGTACGCTAACACTAACCCGTACCCTAACACGTACGCTCACCCTAAACCGTTATCTTACCCTAACCTGTACCCTAAACTGTCCCCGTCCCCTAACCCTAAACCTAACCCTCACCCTAACCCTTACCCAAAGCCTTACGCTAACCCGTCCCCTAATCCTAATCTGTACGCTAACACTAACCCGTACCCTAATACGTGCGCTCACCCTAAACCGTTGTCATACCCTAACCTGTACCCTAAACCGTCCCGTCCCCGTCCCCTAACCCTAGCCCTTACCCGAAACCTTACCCTAACATGTCCCCTATTCCTAACCCGTACGCTAACACTATCCCGTACCCTTACACGTACGCTCACATTAAAACGTTGTCGTACACTAACCTGTAACGTAAACCGTCTCCGTCCCCTAACCCTAACCCTAACACTAACCCTAACCTTTACCCGGAGCCTTACCCTAACCTGTCCCCTAAACCTAAACCGTACGCTAACACTAACCCTTGCCCTAACACGTACGCTCACCCTAAACCGTTGTCGTATCCTAACCTGTACCCTAAACCGTCCCTCTACCCTAACCCTAACCCTAACCCTTATCCTAACCCTAAAGCTTACCCGAAGCCTTACCCCAACCCGTCCCATAATCCTAACCCGTACGCTAACACTAACCCATACCCTAACATATACGCTCACCCTAAACGGTTGTCGTACCCTAAACTGTACCCTAAACCATCCCCGTCCCCTAACCCTAACCCTAACCCTTACCCGAAGCCTTAACCTAACACGTCCCCTAATCCTAACCCGTACGCTAACACTAAACAGTACCCTAACACGTACGCTCACCCTAAACCGTGGACGTACCCTAACCTGTACCTTAAACCGTCCCCATCCCCTAACCCTAACCCGAACCCTAACACTAACCCTTACCCGAATACTTAACCTAACCTGTCCCCTACTCCTAACCCGTACGCTAACACTAACCCGTACCCTAACACATACGCTCGCCCTAAACCACTGTCATACCCTAACCTGTACCCTAAACAGTCCCCGTCCCCTAACCCTAACCCTAACCCTAACTCTTACCTGAAGCCTTACACTAACCCGTACCCTAATCCTAACCCGTACGCTATCACTAAACCGTACCCTGAGACGTACGCTCACCCTAAAAGGTTGTCGTACTCTAACCTGTACCCTACACCGTCACCTAACCCTAACCCTAACCCTTACCCGAAGCCTTACCCTAACCCGTCCCCTAATCCTAAACCGTACGCTAACACTAACCCGTGCCCTAACACATACGCTCACCCTAAAGCGTTGTCGTACCCTAACCTGTACCCTAAACCGTCCCCGTCCCCGTCCCCTAACCCTAACCCTAACCCTAACCGTAACACTTACCCGAAGCCTTACCCTAACACGTCCCCTAATCCTAACCCGTATGCTAACACTAACCCGTACCCTAACACGTACGCTCACCCGAAACCGTTGTCGTAACCTAACCTGTACCCTAAACCGTCCCTGTCCCCTAACCCTAACAGTAAACCTAACCCTAACACTAACCCTTACCCGAAGCCTTTCCCTAACCCGTCCCCTAATCCTAACCCGTACGCTAACACTAACTTGTACCCTAAAACGTACGCTCACCCTAAACAGTTGTCGTACACTAAACTGTACCCTAAACCGTCCCCGTCCCCTAACCCTAACCCTAACCCTAACCCTAACCCTAAACCTTACCCGAAGCCTTACCCTAACGCATCCCCTACTCCTAACCCATACGCTAACACTAACCCATACACTAACACATACGCTCACCCTAAACCCTTGTTGTACCCTAACCTGTACCCTAAACTGTCCCCGTCCCGCTCCCCTAACCCTAACCCTAGCCCTAACCGTAACCCTTACCCGAAGCCTTACCCTAACCCGTCCCCTAATCCTAAATCGTACACTAACCCTAACCCGTACTCTAACATGTACGCTCACCCTAAAGCGTTGTCGTACCCTAACCTGTACCCTAAATCGTATCCGTCCCCTAACCCTAACCCTAACCCTAACCCTTACCCGAAGCCTTACCCTATCCCGTCCCCTAATACTAACCCATACGCTAACACTAACCCGTACCCTAACACGTACGCTCACCCTAAACGGTTGTCGTACCCTAACCTGTACCCTAAACCCTCCCCATCCCCTAACCCTAACCCTAAACCTAACCCTAACCCTAACCCTTACGCGAAGCCTTACCCTAACCCATCACATATACCGAACCCGTACGCTAACACTAAACCATACCCTACCACGTACGCTCACCCTAAACCCTTGTTGTACCCTAACCTGTACCCTAAACCCTCCACATCCCCTAACCCTAACCCTAAACCTAACCCTAACCCTAACCCTTACCCGAAGCTTACCCTAACCCGTACCCTAATCCTAACCCGTTCGCTAACACTAACCCATACCCTACCACGTACGCTCACCCTAAACCGTTTTTGTACCCTAACCTGTATCCTAAACTGTTCCCGTGCCCTAACCCTAACCCTAACCCTAACCCAAACCCTAACCCTTACCCGAAGCCTTACCCTAACCCGTCCCCGAATCCTAACCCGTACGCTAACACTAACCTCTGCCCTAACTCGTACGCTCAACCTAAACCATTGTCGTACCCTAACCTGTACCCTAAACCGTCCCCTAACCCTAACCCTAACACTAAACCTTACCCAAAGCCTTACCCTAACCCGTCCTCTAATCCTAACATGTACGCTAACAGTAAACTCTGCCCTAACATGTACGCTCACCCTAAACCGTTGTCCTACCCTAACCTGTACCCTAAACCATCCCAATCCCCGTCCCCTAACCCTAACCCTAACCCTTACCCTTACCCGAAGCCTTACCTTAACCCATCCCCTAATCCTAATCCGTACACTAACACTAACCCGAAACCTAACACGTACGCTCACCCTAAACCGTTGTCGTACCCTAACATGTACCCTAAACTGTCCCCATCCCCTAGCCCTAACCCTAACCCTAACCCTTACACTTACCCGAAACCTTACCCTAACACGTCCCCTAATCCTAAGCCGTAGGCTAAAACTAACCCTTACCCTAACACGTACGCTCACACTAAACTGTGGTCGTACCCTAACCTGTACCGTAAACCGCCCCATCCCCTAACCCTAACCCTAAACCTAACCCTAATCCTAACCCTAACCCGAAGCCTTACCCTAACCCGTCCCATAATCATAACCCGTACGCTAACACTAACCCGTGCCCTAACATGTAGGCTCACCATAAATCATTGTCGTACCCTAACCTGTACCCTAAACCATCCCCATCCCCGTCCCCGTCCCCTAACCTTAACCCTAACATTTACCCGACTCCTTACCTTAACCTGTCCCCTAATCCTAACCCTTACGCTAACACTAACCCTTGTCCTAACATGTACACTCACCCTAAACCGTTGTCTTACCCTAACCTGTACCCTAAACCGTCCCTGTAACCTAACCCTAACACTAACACTAACCCTAAACCGAACCCTTACCCGAAGCCTTCCCCTAACCCGTCCCCTAATCCTAAACCGTACGCTAACCCTAACCCGTACCCTAACACGTACGCTCACCCTAAACCGCTGTCGTACCCTAAACTGCACCCTAAACCGTCCCCGTCCACGTCCCCTAACCCTAACCCTAACCCGTCCCCTAATCCTAACCCGTACGCTAACTCTAAGCCATACCCTAACATGTACGCTCACCCTAAAGCGTTCTCATACACTAACCTGTAACCTAAACCGTCCCCGTCCCCTAACCCTAAACCTAACCCTTACCTGAAGCCTTACCTTAACCCGTCCTCTAATCCTAACCCGTACGCTAACTCTAAGCCGTACCCTAACATGTACGCTCACCCTAAACCGTTGACATATACTAACCTGTACACTAAACCGTCCCTGTCCCCTAACCCTAAACCTAACCCTAACCCTAACCATTACCCAAAGCCTTACCCTAACCCGTCCCTTAATCCTAACTCATACGCTAACACTAAACCGTACCCTAACACGTACGCTCACCCTAAACCGTTGTCGTACCCTAACCTGTACCCTAAACCGTCCCCGTCTAATAAGCCTAACCCTAACCCTAACCCTAACCCTAACCCTAGATTTTACCCGAAGCCTTACCCTAACCGGTCCCCTAATCCGAACCCGTATTCTAACACTAACCCGTACCCTAACACGTACGCTCAACCTAAACTTTTGTCGTGCCCTAACCTGTACCCTAAACCGTCCCCATCCCCTAACGCTAACCCTAACCCTAACCGTAAACCTAACCCTTACCCGAAGCCTTACCCTAACCCGTCCCCTAATCCTAAACTGTACGCTGACACTAACACGTACCCTAACACGTACGATCACCCTAAGTCGTTGTCGTAACCTAACCTGTACCCTAAACCGTCCCCGTCCCCGTCCCCTAACCATAACGCTAAGCCTAACCCTACCTGTACCCTAAACCCTTCCCATCCCCTAAGCCTAACCCTAAAACTAACCCTAACCCTAACACTTACGCGAAGCCTTACCCTAACCCATCACATAAACCGAACCCGAACGCTAACACTAACTCATACCCTACCACGTACGCTCACCCTAAACCGTTGTCGTACCGTAACCTGTACCCTGAACTGTGTCCGTCCCCTAAACCTAACACTAAACCTAAACCTAACCCTAACCCTTACCCGAAGCCTTACCCTAACCCGTCCCCTAAACATAACCCGTACGCGAACACTAACACGTACTCTAACACGTACGGTCACCCTGAACCGTTGTCATACACTAAACTGTACCCTAAACCGTCCCCGTCCCTTAACCCTAACCCTAACCCTAACCCTAACCCTAACCAAAACCCTAATCCTTACCCGAAGCCTTACCCTAACCCGTCCCCTAATCCTAACCCATACATTAAAACTAAACCGTAACCTAACACGTACGCTCACCCTAAACCGTTGTCGTACACTAACCTGTACCCTAAACCGACCCTGTCCCCTACCCCTAACCATAACCCTAACCCTAACACTAAACCTTACCCGAAGCCTTACCCTAACCCGTCCCCTAATCCTAACCCATACACTAACACTAACCCGTACACTAACACGTACGCTCACCGTAAACCGTTGTCGTACCCTAACTTGTAACCTAAACCGTCCCAGTCCCCTAACCCTAACCCTAACACTTACCCAAAGCCTTACCCTAACACGTCAACTAAACCTAAATCGTACGCTAACACTAACCCATGCCCTAACACGTACGCTCACCCTAAACCGTTGTCGTACACTAACCTGTACACTAAACTGTCCCTGTCCCCTAACCCTAACCCTAACCCTAACCCTAACCATTACGCAAAGCCTTACCCTAACCCGTCCCCCAATCCTAACCCGTACGCTAACACTAACCCGTGCCCTAACACATACGCTCACCCTAAAGCGTTGTCGTACCCTTACCTGTACCCTAAACCATCCCCGTCCCCTAACCCTAACCCTAACCCTTACCCGAAGCCTTAACCTAACCCGTCCCCTAAACCTAACCCGTACGCTAACACTAAACAGTACCCTAACACGTACGCTCACCCTAAACCGTGGACGTACCCTAACCTGTACCTTAAACCGTCCCCATCCCCTAACCCTAACCCGAACCCTAACACTAACCCTTACCCGAATACTTAACCTAACCTGTCCCCTACTCCTAACCCGTACGCTAACACTAACCCGTACCCTAACACGTACGCTCACCCTAAACCACTGTCATACCCTAACCTGTACCCTAAACAGTCCCCGTCCCCTAACCCTAACCCTAACCCTAACTCTTACCTGAAGCCTTACACTAACCCGTACCCTAATCCTAACCCGTACGCTATCACTAAACCGTACCCTGAGACGTACGCTCACCCTAAAAGGTTGTCGTACTCTAACCTGTACCCTACACCGTCCCCTAACCCTAACCCTAACCCTTACCCGAAGCCTTACCCTAACCCGTCCCCTAATCCTAAACCGTACGCTAACACTAACCCGTGCCCTAACACATACGCTCACCCTAAAGCGTTGTCGTACCCTAACCTGTACCCTAAACCGTCCCCGTCCCCGTCCCCTAACCCTAACCCTAACCCTAACCGTAACACTTACCCGAAGCCTTACCCTAACACGTCCCCTAATCCTAACCCGTATGCTAACACTAACCCGTACCCTAACACGTACGCTCACCCTAAACCATTGTCCTACCCTAACCTGTACCCTAAACCGTCCCCGTCCCCGTCCCCTAAACCTAACCCTAACCCTAACCCTAACCATTCCCCGAAGCCTTAGCCTAACCGTCCCCTAATCCTAAACCGTACGCTCACACTAACCCGTGCCCTAACACGTACGCTCACCCTGAACTGTTGTCGTACCCTAACCTGTACCCTAAACCGTCCCCGTCCCCTAAACCTAACCCTAACCTCACCCTAATCCTATCCCTTACCCAAAGCCTTACCCTAACACGTCCCCTAATCCTAACCCGTACACTAACACTAACCCGTGCCCTAAAACATACGCTCAACCTAAACCGTTGTCGTACCCTAACCTGTACCCTAAACCGTCCCCATGCCCTAACCCTAACCCTAACCCTAACCCTAACCCTAAACCTTACCCGAAGCCTTACACTAAACCGTCCCCTAATCCTAAACCGTACGCTGACACTAACACGTAGCCTAACACGTACGCTCACCCTAAACCGTTGTCGTACTCTAACCTGTACCCTAAACCGTGTCCGTCCCCTAAACCTAAACCTAACCCTAAGCCTAAATCTAACCCTTACCCGAAGCCTTACCCTAACCCGTCCCCTAATCCTAACCCGTACGCTAACAATAACACATACCCTAAAACGTACGGTCACCCTGAAGCAGTGTCGTACCCTAAACTGTACCCTAAACCTTCCCCGTCCCTTAACCCTAACCCTAACCCTAACCCTAACCCTAATCCTTTCCCGAAGCCTTAACATAACCCGTCCCCTAATCCTAACCCGTACGCAAATATTAAATCGTAACCTAACACGTACGCTCACACTAAACCGTTGTCGTACCCTAACCTGTACCCTAAACCGTCCCCGTCCCCGTCCCCTAACCCTAACCCTAACCCTTACCCGAAGCCTTATCCTAACCCGTACCCTAATCATAACCTGTAGGCTAACAGTAACCCGTACCCTAAAACGCACACTCACCCTAAACTGTTTTCGTACACTAACCTGTACCCTAAACCGTCCCCGTCCACTAAACCTAACCCTAACCCTAACCCTAACCCTTACCCGAAGCCTTACGATAACACTTCCCCTAATCCTAACCCGTTCGCTAACACTAACCCGTACCCTAACACGTATGCTCAACCTAAACGGTTGTTGTACCCTAACCTGTACCCTAAACCGTCCCCATCCCCTAAACCTAACCCTAACCCTAACCCAAACCCTTGCCCAAAGCCTTACCCTAAACGGTCCCCTAATCCTAACCCGTACGCTAACACTAACAAGTACCCAAACACGTACGCTCACCATAAACCGTTGTCGTACCCTAACCTGTACCCTAAACTCTCCCCGTCCCCATCCCCTAAGCTTAACCCTAACCCTAACCCTTACCCGAAGCCTTACCCTAACCCGTCCCCTAAACATAACCCGTACGCGAACACTAACACGTACTCTAACACGTACGGTCACCCTGAACCGTTGTCATACACTAAACTGTACCCTAAACCGTCCCCGTCCCTTAACCCTAACCCTAACCCTAACCCTAACCCTAACCAAAACCCTAATCCTTACCCGAAGCCTTACCCTAACCCGTCCCCTAATCCTAACCCATACATTAAAACTAAACCGTAACCTAACACGTACGCTCACCCTAAACCGTTGTCGTACACTAACCTGTACCCTAAACCGACCCTGTCCCCTACCCCTAACCATAACCCTAACCCTAACACTAAACCTTACCCGAAGCCTTACCCTAACCCGTCCCCTAATCCTAACCCATACGCTAACACTAACCCGTACACTAACACGTACGCTCACCGTAAACCGTTGTCGTACCCTAACTTGTAACCTAAACCGTCCCAGTCCCCTAACCCTAACCCTAACACTTACCCAAAGCCTTACCCTAACACGTCAACTAAACCTAAATCGTACGCTAACACTAACCCATGCCCTAACACGTACGCTCACCCTAAACCGTTGTCGTACACTAACCTGTACACTAAACTGTCCCTGTCCCCTAACCCTAACCCTAACCCTAACCCTAACCATTACGCAAAGCCTTACCCTAACCCGTCCCCCAATCCTAACCCGTACGCTAACACTAACCCGTATCCTAACATGTACGCTCACCCTAAACCGTTCTCGTACCCTAAACTGTTCCCTAAACCGTCCTCGTCCCCTAACCCTAACCCTAACCCTAACCCTAACCCTAGCTTTTACCTGAAGCCTTACACTAACCGGTCCCCTAACCCTAACCCGTACGCTAACACTAACCAGTACCCTAACATGTACGCTCACCATTAACCATTGTCGAACCCTAACCTATACCCTAAACCGTCCCCGTCCCCTAACCTAACCCTAAACCTAACCATTACGTGAAGCCTTACCCTAACCTGTCCCCTAATCCTAAACCGTACGCTGACACTAACACGTACCCTAACACAGACGCTCACCCTAAAACATTGTCGTACACTAAACTGTACCCTAATCCGTCCCCATCCCCGTCCCCATCCCTTAACCCTAACCCTAACCCAAACCCTAACCCTAACCCTTACCCAAAGCCTTACCCTAATCGGTCCCATAATCCTAACCCGTATGCTAAAACTAAACCGTACCCTAACACGTACTCTCACCCTAAACCATTGTCGTACCCTAACCTATACCCTAAACCGTCCCCGTCCCCGTCCCCTATCCCTAACCCTAAGCCTAACCCTGAAGCTTACCCGAAGCCTTACCCTAACCCGTCCCCTAATTCTAACCCGTATGGTAACACTAACCCATACCCTAACACGTACGCTCACCCTAAACGTTTGTCGTACCCTAACCTGTACCCTAAACCGTGTCCGTCCCATAAACCTAACCCTAACCCTAACCCTAACCTTAACCCTTACCCGAAGCCTTACCCTAACCCGTCCCCTAATCCTAACCTGTACGCTAACACTAACACGTACCCTAACACTTACGGTCACCCTGAACCATTGTCGTACCCTAAACTGTACCCTAAACCGTCCCCGTCCCTTAACCCTAACCTTAACCCTAACCCTAACACTAACCCTAATCCTTACCCGAAGCCTTACCATAACCCGTCCCCTAATCCTAACCCGTACGCTAACACTAAACCATAACCTAACACGTACGCTCACACTAAACCGTTGTCGTACCCTAACCTGTACCCTAAACCGTCCCTGGCCCCTAACCCTAACCCTAACACTAACCCGTACCCGAAGCCTAACACTAACCCGTCCCCTAATCCTAAGCCGTGCGCTAACAATAACCCATACCCCAACATGTACGCTCAACCTAAACCGTTGTCGTACCCTAAACTGTCCCCATCCCCTAACCCTAACCCTAACCCTAACCCTAACACTTACCCGAAGCCTTACCCTAACCCGTCCCCTAATCCTAACCCGTATGCTAACACTAACCCGTACCCTAACACGTACGCTCACCCTAAAATGTTGTTGTACACTAACCTTTGCCCTAAACCGTCCCCGTCCACGTCCCCTAACCCTAACGCTAACCCTTACCCAAAGCCTTACCCTAACATGTCCCCTAATCCTAACCTGTACGCTAACACTAAACCGTACCCTAACACGTACGCTCACACTAAACTGTGGTCGTACCCTAACCTGTACCGTAAACCGCCCCATCCCCTAACCCTAACCCTAAACCTAACCCTAATCCTAACCCTAACCCGAAGCCTTACCCTAACCCGTCCCATAATCATAACCCGTACGCTAACACTAACCCGTGCCCTAACATGTAGGCTCACCATAAATCATTGTCGTACCCTAACCTGTACCCTAAACCATCCCCATCCCCGTCCCCGTCCCCTAACCTTAACCCTAACATTTACCCGACTCCTTACCTTAACCTGTCCCCTAATCCTAACCCTTACGCTAACACTAACCCTTGTCCTAACATGTACACTCACCCTAAACCGTTGTCTTACCCTAACCTGTACCCTAAACCGTCCCTGTAACCTAACCCTAACACTAACACTAACCCTAAACCGAACCCTTACCCGAAGCCTTCCCCTAACCCGTCCCCTAATCCTAAACCGTACGCTAACCCTAACCCGTACCCTAACACGTACGCTCACCCTAAACCGCTGTCGTACCCTAAACTGCACCCTAAACCGTCCCCGTCCACGTCCCCTAACCCTAACCCTAACCCGTCCCCTAATCCTAACCCGTACGCTAACTCTAAGCCATACCCTAACATGTACGCTCACCCTAAAGCGTTCTCATACACTAACCTGTAACCTAAACCGTCCCCGTCCCCTAACCCTAAACCTAACCCTTACCTGAAGCCTTACCTTAACCCGTCCTCTAATCCTAACCCGTACGCTAACTCTAAGCCGTACCCTAACATGTACGCTCACCCTAAACCGTTGACATATACTAACCTGTACACTAAACCGTCCCTGTCCCCTAACCCTAAACCTAACCCTAACCCTAACCATTACCCAAAGCCTTACCCTAACCCGTCCCTTAATCCTAACTCATACGCTAACACTAAACCGTACCCTAACACGTACGCTCACCCTAAACCGTTGTCGTACCCTAACCTGTACCCTAAACCGTCCCCGTCTAATAAGCCTAACCCTAACCCTAACCCTAACCCTAACCCTAGATTTTACCCGAAGCCTTACCCTAACCGGTCCCCTAATCCGAACCCGTATTCTAACACTAACCCGTACCCTAACACGTACGCTCAACCTAAACTTTTGTCGTGCCCTAACCTGTACCCTAAACCGTCCCCATCCCCTAACGCTAACCCTAACCCTAACCGTAAACCTAACCCTTACCCGAAGCCTTACCCTAACCCGTCCCCTAATCCTAAACTGTACGCTGACACTAACACGTACCCTAACACGTACGATCACCCTAAGTCGTTGTCGTAACCTAACCTGTACCCTAAACCGTCCCCGTCCCCGTCCCCTAACCATAACGCTAAGCCTAACCCTACCTGTACCCTAAACCCTTCCCATCCCCTAAGCCTAACCCTAAAACTAACCCTAACCCTAACACTTACGCGAAGCCTTACCCTAACCCATCACATAAACCGAACCCGAACGCTAACACTAACTCATACCCTACCACGTACGCTCACCCTAAACCGTTGTCGTACCGTAACCTGTACCCTGAACTGTGTCCGTCCCCTAAACCTAACCCTAAACCTAACCCTAACCCTAACCCTTACCCGAAGCCTTACCCTAACCCGTCCCCTAAACATAACCCGTACGCGAACACTAACACGTACTCTAACACGTACGGTCACCCTGAACCGTTGTCATACCCTAAACTGTACCCTAAACCGTCCCCGTCCCTTAACCCTAACCCTAACCCTAACCCTAACCCTAACCAAAACCCTAATCCTTACCCGAAGCCTTACCCTAACCCGTCCCCTAATCCTAACCCATACATTAACACTAAACCGTAACCTAACACGTACGCTCACCCTAAACCATTGTCGTACACTAACCTGTACCCTAAACCGTCTCTGTCCCCTAGCCCTAACCATAACCCTAACCCTAACACTAACCCTTACCCGAAGCCTTACCCTAACCCGTCCCCTAATCCTAACCCATACACTAACACTAACCCGTACCCTAACACGTACGCTCACCGTAAACCGTTGTCGTACCCTAACTTGTAACCTAAACCGTCCCAGTCCCCTAACCCTAACACTAACCCTTACCCGAAGCCTTACCCTAACCCGTCAACTAAACCTAAACCGTACGCAAACACTAAGCCGTGCCCTAACACGTACGCTCACCCTAAACCGTTGTCGTACACTAACCTGTACCCTAAACCGTCCCTGTCCCCTAACCCTAACCCTAACCCTAACCATTACCCAAAGCCTTACCATAACCCGTCCCCCAATCCTAACCCGTACGCTAACACTAACCCGTGCCCTAACACATACGCTCACCCTAAACCGTTGTCGTACCCTTACCTGTACCCTAAACCATCCCCGTCCCCTAACCCTAACCCTAACCCTTACCCGAAGCCTTAACCTAACCCGTCCCCTAAACCTAACCCGTACGCTAACACTAAACAGTACCCTAACACGTACGCTCACCCTAAACCGTGGACGTACCCTAACCTGTACCTTAAACCGTCCCCATCCCCTAACCCTAACCCGAACCCTAACACTAACCCTTACCCGAATACTTAACCTAACCTGTCCCCTACTCCTAACCCGTACGCTAACACTAACCCGTACCCTAACACGTACGCTCACCCTAAACCACTGTCATACCCTAACCTGTACCCTAAACAGTCCCCGTCCCCTAACCCTAACCCTAACCCTAACTCTTACCTGAAGCCTTACACTAACCCGTACCCTAATCCTAACCCGTACGCTATCACTAAACCGTACCCTGAGACGTACGCTCACCCTAAAAGGTTGTCGTACTCTAACCTGTACCCTACACCGTCCCCTAACCCTAACCCTAACCCTTACCCGAAGCCTTACCCTAACCCGTCCCCTAATCCTAAACCGTACGCTAACACTAACCCGTGCCCTAACACATACGCTCACCCTAAAGCGTTGTCGTACCCTAACCTGTACCCTAAACCGTCCCCGTCCCCGTCCCCTAACCCTAACCCTAACCCTAACCGTAACACTTACCCGAAGCCTTACCCTAACACGTCCCCTAATCCTAACCCGTATGCTAACACTAACCCGTACCCTAACACGTACGCTCACCCTAAACCATTGTCCTACCCTAACCTGTACCCTAAACCGTCCCCGTCCCCGTCCCCTAAACCTAACCCTAACCCTAACCCTAACCATTCCCCGAAGCCTTAGCCTAACCGTCCCCTAATCCTAAACCGTACGCTCACACTAACCCGTGCCCTAACACGTACGCTCACCCTGAACTGTTGTCGTACCCTAACCTGTACCCTAAACCGTCCCCGTCCCCTAAACCTAACCCTAACCTCACCCTAATCCTATCCCTTACCCAAAGCCTTACCCTAACACGTCCCCTAATCCTAACCCGTACACTAACACTAACCCGTGCCCTAAAACATACGCTCAACCTAAACCGTTGTCGTACCCTAACCTGTACCCTAAACCGTCCCCATGCCCTAACCCTAACCCTAACCCTAACCCTAACCCTAAACCTTACCCGAAGCCTTACACTAAACCGTCCCCTAATCCTAAACCGTACGCTGACACTAACACGTAGCCTAACACGTACGCTCACCCTAAACCGTTGTCGTACTCTAACCTGTACCCTAAACCGTGTCCGTCCCCTAAACCTAAACCTAACCCTAAGCCTAAATCTAACCCTTACCCGAAGCCTTACCCTAACCCGTCCCCTAATCCTAACCCGTACGCTAACAATAACACATACCCTAAAACGTACGGTCACCCTGAAGCAGTGTCGTACCCTAAACTGTACCCTAAACCTTCCCCGTCCCTTAACCCTAACCCTAACCCTAACCCTAACCCTAATCCTTTCCCGAAGCCTTAACATAACCCGTCCCCTAATCCTAACCCGTACGCAAATATTAAATCGTAACCTAACACGTACGCTCACACTAAACCGTTGTCGTACCCTAACCTGTACCCTAAACCGTCCCCGTCCCCGTCCCCTAACCCTAACCCTAACCCTTACCCGAAGCCTTATCCTAACCCGTACCCTAATCATAACCTGTAGGCTAACAGTAACCCGTACCCTAAAACGCACACTCACCCTAAACTGTTTTCGTACACTAACCTGTACCCTAAACCGTCCCCGTCCACTAAACCTAACCCTAACCCTAACCCTAACCCTTACCCGAAGCCTTACGATAACACTTCCCCTAATCCTAACCCGTTCGCTAACACTAACCCGTACCCTAACACGTATGCTCAACCTAAACGGTTGTTGTACCCTAACCTGTACCCTAAACCGTCCCCATCCCCTAAACCTAACCCTAACCCTAACCCAAACCCTTGCCCAAAGCCTTACCCTAAACGGTCCCCTAATCCTAACCCGTACGCTAACACTAACAAGTACCCAAACACGTACGCTCACCATAAACCGTTGTCGTACCCTAACCTGTACCCTAAACTCTCCCCGTCCCCATCCCCTAAGCTTAACCCTAACCCTAACCCTTACCCGAAGCCTTACCCTAACCCGTCCCCTAAACATAACCCGTACGCGAACACTAACACGTACTCTAACACGTACGGTCACCCTGAACCGTTGTCATACACTAAACTGTACCCTAAACCGTCCCCGTCCCTTAACCCTAACCCTAACCCTAACCCTAACCCTAACCAAAACCCTAATCCTTACCCGAAGCCTTACCCTAACCCGTCCCCTAATCCTAACCCATACATTAAAACTAAACCGTAACCTAACACGTACGCTCACCCTAAACCGTTGTCGTACACTAACCTGTACCCTAAACCGACCCTGTCCCCTACCCCTAACCATAACCCTAACCCTAACACTAAACCTTACCCGAAGCCTTACCCTAACCCGTCCCCTAATCCTAACCCATACGCTAACACTAACCCGTACACTAACACGTACGCTCACCGTAAACCGTTGTCGTACCCTAACTTGTAACCTAAACCGTCCCAGTCCCCTAACCCTAACCCTAACACTTACCCAAAGCCTTACCCTAACACGTCAACTAAACCTAAATCGTACGCTAACACTAACCCATGCCCTAACACGTACGCTCACCCTAAACCGTTGTCGTACACTAACCTGTACACTAAACTGTCCCTGTCCCCTAACCCTAACCCTAACCCTAACCCTAACCATTACGCAAAGCCTTACCCTAACCCGTCCCCCAATCCTAACCCGTACGCTAACACTAACCCGTATCCTAACATGTACGCTCACCCTAAACCGTTCTCGTACCCTAAACTGTTCCCTAAACCGTCCTCGTCCCCTAACCCTAACCCTAACCCTAACCCTAACCCTAGCTTTTACCCGAAGCCTTACACTAACCGGTCCCCTAACCCTAACCCGTACGCTAACACTAACCAGTACCCTAACATGTACGCTCACCCTTAACCATTGTCGAACCCTAACCTATACCCTAAACCGTCCCCGTCCCCTAACCTAACCCTAAACCTAACCCTTACGTGAAGCCTTACCCTAACCTGTCCCCTAATCCTAAACCGTACGCTGACACTAACACGTACCCTAACACAGACGCTCACCCTAAAACATTGTCGTACACTAAACTGTACCCTAATCCGTCCCCATCCCCGTCCCCATCCCTTAACCCTAACCCTAACCCAAACCCTAACCCTAACCCTTACCCAAAGCCTTACCCTAATCGGTCCCATAATCCTAACCCGTATGCTAAAACTAAACCGTACCCTAACACGTACTCTCACCCTAAACCATTGTCGTACCCTAACCTATACCCTAAACCGTCCCCGTCCCCGTCCCCTATCCCTAACCCTAAGCCTAACCCTGAAGCTTACCCGAAGCCTTACCCTAACCCGTCCCCTAATTCTAACCCGTATGGTAACACTAACCCATACCCTAACACGTACGCTCACCCTAAACGTTTGTCGTACCCTAACCTGTACCCTAAACCGTGTCCGTCCCATAAACCTAACCCTAACCCTAACCCTAACCTTAACCCTTACCCGAAGCCTTACCCTAACCCGTCCCCTAATCCTAACCTGTACGCTAACACTAACACGTACCCTAACACTTACGGTCACCCTGAACCATTGTCGTACCCTAAACTGTACCCTAAACCGTCCCCGTCCCTTAACCCTAACCTTAACCCTAACCCTAACACTAACCCTAATCCTTACCCGAAGCCTTACCATAACCCGTCCCCTAATCCTAACCCGTACGCTAACACTAAACCGTAACCTAACACGTACGCTCACACTAAACCGTTGTCGTACCCTAACCTGTACCCTAAACCGTCCCTGGCCCCTAACCCTAACCCTAACACTAACCCGTACCCGAAGCCTAACACTAACCCGTCCCCTAATCCTAAGCCGTGCGCTAACAATAACCCATACCCCAACATGTACGCTCAACCTAAACCGTTGTCGTACCCTAAACTGTCCCCATCCCCTAACCCTAACCCTAACCCTAACCCTAACACTTACCCGAAGCCTTACCCTAACCCGTCCCCTAATCCTAACCCGTATGCTAACACTAACCCGTACCCTAACACGTACGCTCACCCTAAAATGTTGTTGTACCCTAACCTTTGCCCTAAACCGTCCCCGTCCACGTCCCCTAACCCTAACGCTAACCCTTACCCAAAGCCTTACCCTAACATGTCCCCTAATCCTAACCTGTACGCTAACACTAAACCGTACCCTAACACGTACGCTCACTCTAAACCGTTGTCGTACCCTAACCTGTACCCTAAACCGTCCCCGTCCCCTAACCCTAACCCTAACCCTTACCCGAAGCCTTACCATTACCTGTCCCCTAATCCTAACCCATATGCTAACACTAAGCTGTACCCTAACACGTATGCTCACCCTAAACAATTGTCGTACACTAAACTGTACCCTCAACCATCCCCGTGCCCTAACCCTAACCCTAACCCTAAACCTTACCCGAAGCCTTACACTAACCCGTCCCCTAATCCTAAACCGTACGCTGACACTAACACGTAGCCTAACACGTACGCTCACCCTAAACCGTTTTCGTACACTAACCTGTACCCTAAACCGTGTCCGTCCCCTATACCTAACCCTAACCCTAACCCTAAACCTAACCCTTACCCGAAGCCTTACCCTTACCCGTCCCCTAATCCTAACCCGTACGCTAACAATAACACGTACCCTAAAACATACGGTCACCCTGAACCATTGTCGTACCCTAAACTGTACCCTAAACCGTACACGTCCCTTAACCCTAACCCTAACCCTAACCCTAACCCTAACCCTAATCCTTTCCTGAAGCCTTA
Source organism: Delphinapterus leucas (assembly GCF_059928025.1). Lineage (NCBI taxonomy): Eukaryota > Metazoa > Chordata > Mammalia > Artiodactyla > Monodontidae > Delphinapterus > Delphinapterus leucas. Next base: position 5,267,875 of record NW_028322232.1, on the reverse strand, counting down.
ACATAACCCGTCTCCTAAACCTAACCCGTACACTAACATTAAATTGTAACCTAACACGTACGCGCACACTAAACCGTTGTCGTACCCTAACCTGTACACTAAACCGTCCCTGTCCCCTAACCCTAACCGTAACCCTAACCCTATCACTAACCCTTACCCGAAGCCTAACACTAACCCGTCCCCTAATCCTAAGCCGTGCGCTAACAGTAACCCATACCCCAACATGTACGCTCAACCTAAACCGTTGTCGTACCCTAAACTGTCCCCATCCCCTAACCCTAACCCTAACCCTAACCCCAACCCTAACCCTTACCCGAAGCCTTACCCTAACCCGTCCCCTAATCCTAACCCGTACGCTAACACTAACCCGTACCCTAACACGTACGCTCACCCTAAAACTTTGTCGTACCCTAACCTGTACCCTAAACCGTCCCCGTCCCCTAACCCTAACCCTAACCCTTACCCGAAGCCTTACCCTAACCCGTCCCCTAATGCTAACCCGTACGCTAACACTAACCCGTACCCTAACACGTACGCTCACCCTAAACCGTAGTTGTACCCTTACCTGTACCCTAAACCATCCCCGTCCCCTAACCCTAACCCTAACCCTTACCCGAAGCCTTAACCTAACCCGTCCCCTAAACCTAACCCGTACGCTAACACTAAACAGTACCCTAACACGTACGCTCACCCTAAACCGTGGACGTACCCTAACCTGTACCTTAAACCGTCCCCATCCCCTAACCCTAACCCGAACCCTAACACTAACCCTTACCCGAATACTTAACCTAACCTGTCCCCTACTCCTAACCCGTACGCTAACACTAACCCGTACCCTAACACGTACGCTCACCCTAAACCACTGTCATACCCTAACCTGTACCCTAAACAGTCCCCGTCCCCTAACCCTAACCCTAACCCTAACTCTTACCTGAAGCCTTACACTAACCCGTACCCTAATCCTAACCCGTACGCTATCACTAAACCGTACCCTGAGACGTACGCTCACCCTAAAAGGTTGTCGTACTCTAACCTGTACCCTACACCGTCCCCTAACCCTAACCCTAACCCTTACCCGAAGCCTTACCCTAACCCGTCCCCTAATCCTAAACCGTACGCTAACACTAACCCGTGCCCTAACACATACGCTCACCCTAAAGCGTTGTCGTACCCTAACCTGTACCCTAAACCGTCCCCGTCCCCGTCCCCTAACCCTAACCCTAACCCTAACCGTAACACTTACCCGAAGCCTTACCCTAACACGTCCCCTAATCCTAACCCGTATGCTAACACTAACCCGTACCCTAACACGTACGCTCACCCTAAACCATTGTCCTACCCTAACCTGTACCCTAAACCGTCCCCGTCCCCGTCCCCTAAACCTAACCCTAACCCTAACCCTAACCATTCCCCGAAGCCTTAGCCTAACCGTCCCCTAATCCTAAACCGTACGCTCACACTAACCCGTGCCCTAACACGTACGCTCACCCTGAACTGTTGTCGTACCCTAACCTGTACCCTAAACCGTCCCCGTCCCCTAAACCTAACCCTAACCTCACCCTAATCCTATCCCTTACCCAAAGCCTTACCCTAACACGTCCCCTAATCCTAACCCGTACACTAACACTAACCCGTGCCCTAAAACATACGCTCAACCTAAACCGTTGTCGTACCCTAACCTGTACCCTAAACCGTCCCCATGCCCTAACCCTAACCCTAACCCTAACCCTAACCCTAAACCTTACCCGAAGCCTTACACTAAACCGTCCCCTAATCCTAAACCGTACGCTGACACTAACACGTAGCCTAACACGTACGCTCACCCTAAACCGTTGTCGTACTCTAACCTGTACCCTAAACCGTGTCCGTCCCCTAAACCTAAACCTAACCCTAAGCCTAAATCTAACCCTTACCCGAAGCCTTACCCTAACCCGTCCCCTAATCCTAACCCGTACGCTAACAATAACACATACCCTAAAACGTACGGTCACCCTGAAGCATTGTCGTACCCTAAACTGTACCCTAAACCTTCCCCGTCCCTTAACCCTAACCCTAACCCTAACCCTAACCCTAATCCTTTCCCGAAGCCTTAACATAACCCGTCCCCTAATCCTAACCCGTACGCAAATATTAAATCGTAACCTAACACGTACGCTCACACTAAACCGTTGTCGTACCCTAACCTGTACCCTAAACCGTCCCCGTCCCCGTCCCCTAACCCTAACCCTAACCCTTACCCGAAGCCTTATCCTAACCCGTACCCTAATCATAACCTGTAGGCTAACAGTAACCCGTACCCTAAAACGCACACTCACCCTAAACTGTTTTCGTACACTAACCTGTACCCTAAACCGTCCCCGTCCACTAAACCTAACCCTAACCCTAACCCTAACCCTTACCCGAAGCCTTACGATAACACTTCCCCTAATCCTAACCCGTTCGCTAACACTAACCCGTACCCTAACACGTATGCTCAACCTAAACGGTTGTTGTACCCTAACCTGTACCCTAAACCGTCCCCATCCCCTAAACCTAACCCTAACCCTAACCCAAACCCTTGCCCAAAGCCTTACCCTAAACGGTCCCCTAATCCTAACCCGTACGCTAACACTAACAAGTACCCAAACACGTACGCTCACCATAAACCGTTGTCGTACCCTAACCTGTACCCTAAACTCTCCCCGTCCCCATCCCCTAAGCTTAACCCTAACCCTAACCCTTACCCAAAGCCTTACACTAACCCCTCGCCTAATCCTAACCCGTACGCTAACACTAAACCATACCCTAACACGTACACTCACCCTAAATCGTTGTTGTACCCTAACCTGAACCCTAAACCGTCCCCGTCCCCGTCCCCTAACCCTAAACCTAACCGTAAACTTAACCCTTACCCGAAGCCTTACCCTAACGCGTCCCCTAATCATAACCCGTACGCTAACACTAACCCGTACCCTACCACGTACGCTCACCCGAAACTGTTGTCGTAACCTAACCTGTACCCTAAACCATCCCCGTCCCCTAACCCTAAGCCTAAACCTAACCCTAACCCTAAACCTTACCCGAAGCCTTACCCTAACCCGTCCCCTAATCCTAACCCGTACGCTAACACTAACCCATACCCTAACACGTACGCTCACCCTAAACCGTTTTCGTACCCTAACCTGTACCCTAAACCGTCCCCGTCCCCTAACACTAACCCTAACCCTAACCCTAAACTTAACCCTTACCCGAAGCCCTACCCTAAACCGTCCCCTAATCTTAAACTGTACGCTAACTCTAACCCGTACCCTAACACGTACGCTCACGCTAAACCGTTGTCGTACCCTAACGTGTACCCTAATCCATCCCCGTTCCCGTCACCTAACCCTAATCCTAAACCTTACCCGTAGCCTTACCCCAACCCGTCCCCTAATCCTAACCCGTACGCTAACACTAACACGTACCCTAATATGTACGCTCACCCTAAAACTTTGCCGTACCCTAACCTGTACCCTAAACCGTCCCGGTCCCCTAACCATAACCCTAACCCTAACCCTAACCCTAAACCTTACCCAAAGCCTTACACTAACCCGTCCCCTAATCCTAACCCATACGCTAACACTAACCCGTACCCTAACACGTACGCTCACCCTAAACCATTGTCGTAGCCTAACCTGTACCCTAAACCGTCTCCGTCACCTAACCCTAACCCTAACCCTAACACTTACCCGAAACCTTGCCCTAACTCGTCCCCTAATCCTAAGCCGTAGGCTAAAACTAACCCTTACCCTAACACGTACGCGCACACTAAACTGTGGTCGTACGCTAACCTGTACACTAAACCGTGCCCGTCCCCTAACCCTAACCCTAACCCTAACCCTAGCCCTTACCTGAAGCATTACCCTAACCCGTCCCCTAATCCGAACCCGTACGCTAACACTAACCCGTACCCTAACACGTACACTCACCTTAAACAGTTGTCGTACCCTAAACTGTACCCTAATACATCCCCGTCCCCGTCCCCTAACCCTAACCTTAACCCTAACCCTAACCCTTACCCGAAGCCTTACCCTAACCCGTCATCTAATCCTAACCCGTACGCTAACACTAACCCGTACCCTAACACGTACGCTCACCCTAAACCGTTATCTTACCCTAACCTGTACCCTAAACTGTCCCCGTCCCCTAACCCTAACCCTCACCCTAAACCTTACCCAAAGCCTTACGCTAACCCGTTCCCTAATCCTAATCTGTACGCTAACACTAACCCGTACCCTAATACGTGCGCTCACCCTAAACCGTTGTCATACCCTAACCTGTACCCTAAACCGTCCAGTCCCCGTCCCCTAACCCTAGCCCTTACCCGAAACCTTACCCTAACATGTCCCCTTTTCCTAACCCGTACGCTAACACTATCCCGTACCCTTACACGTACGCTCACCTTAAAAGGTTGTCGTACACTAACCTGTAACATAAACCGTCTCCGTCCCCTAACCCTAACCCTAACCCAAACACTAACCCTAACCTTTACCCGGAGCCTTACCCTAACCTGTCCCCTAATCCTAACCCGTACGCTAACACTAACCCTTGCCCTAACACGTACGCTCACCCTAAACCGTTGTCGTACCCTAACCTGTACCCTAAACCGTACCTCTACCCTAACCCTAACCCTAACCCTTATCCTAACCCTAAAGCTTACCCGAAGCCTTACCCTAACCCGTCCCATAATCCTAACCCGTACGCTAACACTAACCCGTACCCTAACATGTACGCTCACCCTAAACGGTTGTCGTACCCTAAACTGTACCCTAAACCGTCCCTGTCCCTGACCATTAACCCTAACCCTAACCCTAATCCTAACCCTTACCCGACGCCTTACCCTAACACGTCCCATAATCCTAACCCGTACGCTAACACTAACCCGTACCCTAACATGTACGCTCACCCTAAACTGTTGTCGTACCCTAAGCTGTAGCCTAAACCGTCCCTGTCCCCGACCCTTAACCCTAACCCTAACCCTAACCCTAACCCTTACCCGACGCCTTACACTAACCCGTCCCCAAATCCTAAACCGTACGCTAACACTAACCCGTACCCTAACACGCACGCTCACCCTAAACCGTTGTCGTACCCTAACATGTACCCTAAACCGTCCCCATCCCCTAACCCTAACTCTAACCCTAACCCTAACCCTAACCCTTACACCAAGCCTTACCCTAACCCGTGCCCTAATCCTAACCCGTATGCAAACACTAACCCGTACCCTAACACGTATGCTCACTCTAAACCGTTGTCGTACCCTAACCTGTACCCTAAACCGTCCCCATCCCCTAAACCCAAACCTAAACCTAACCCTAACCCTTACCCGAAGCCTTCCCCTAACCCGTCCCCTAATCCTAACCCGTACGCTAACACTAACTCGTACCCTAACACGTACGCTCACCCTAAACCATTGTCGTACCCTAACCTGTACACTAAACCGTCCCCGTCCCCTAAACCTAACCCTAAACCTAACCGTAACGCTTACCCGAAGCCTTACCCTAACCCGTACCCTATTCCTAACCCGTACGCTAACACTAACATGTACCCTAATATGTACGCTCACCCTAAACCGTTGTCGTACGCTAACCTTTACCATAAACCGTCCCCGTCCCCTAACCCTAATCCTAAACCTAAACCTAACCCTTACCGAAGCCTTACACTAACCAGTCCACTAAACCTAACCCGTACGCTAACACTAAACCGTACCCTAAAACGTACACTCACCGTAAAACGTTGTCACACCCTAACCTGTACCCTAAACCGTCCCCGTCCCTAACCGTAACCCTAACACATACCCGAAGCCTTACCCTAAGCCGTGTCCTAATCCTAACCCGTACGTTAACACTAACCTGTACCCTAACACGTACGCTCACCCTAAACCGTTGTCGTACCCCAACCTGTACCCTAAACCGTCCCCGTCCCCTAACCCTAACCCTAACCCTAAACCAAAACCTAAACTTTACCCGAAGCTCTACCCTAACCCATCCCATAATCCTATCCCGTACGATAACCCTAACCCGTACCCTACCACGTACGCTCACCCTAAACCGTTGTCGTACCCTAACCTGTACCCTAAACCGTCCCCGTCCCCTAACAGTAACCCTAAACCTAACCCTAACCCTAACCCTTAACCGAAGCCTTACCCTAACCCGTCCCTTAATCCTAACCCGTACGCTAACACTAAACCGAGTCCTAACACGTACGCTCACCCTAAAACTTTGTCGTACCCTAACCTGTACCCTAAACCGTCCCCATCCCGTAACCCTTACCCTAACCCTAACAATTACCCGAACCCTTAACCTAACCCGTCCTCTAATCCTAACACGTACGCTAACAGTAAACCGTGACCTAACACATACGCTCACCCTAAACCGTTGTCGTACCCTAACCTGTACCCTAAACCGTCCCCGTTCCCTAACCCTAATCCTAACCATAACCCTTACCCGAAGCCTTACCCTAACCCGTCCCCTGATCCTATCACGTACGCTAACACTAACCCATACCCTATCACGTACGCTCACCCTAAACATTTGTCGTAAACTAACCTGTACCCTAAACCGTCCCCGTCCCTTAACCCTAACCGTAATCCTAACCCTAACCCTAACCCTAACCCTTACCCGAAGCCTTACCCTAACCCGTCCCCTAATACTAACCAGTACGCTAACACTAACCCGTACCCTAACACGTACGCTCACCCTAAAACGTTGACGTACCCTAACCTGTACCCTAAACCGTCCCCGTCCCCTAACCCTAAACCTTACCCTTACCAGAAGCCTTACCCTAACCCGTCCCATAATCCTAACCCGTACGCTAACACTAACCCGTACCCTAACACGTACGCTCACCCTAAAACCTTGTCGTACCCTAACCTGTACCCTAAATCGTCCCTGTCCCCTAACCCTAACCCTAACCCTAACCTTAAACCTTACCCGAAGCCTTACCCTAACCGGTCCCCTAAACCTAACCCGCACGCTAACACTAACCCGTGCCCTAACACGTACGCTCACCCGAAACATTTGTCGTACACTAAGCTGTACCCTAAACCGTCCCCATTACCTAACACTAACCCAAACCCTAACCATAACCCTAAACCTTACCCGAAGCCTTACCCTAACCCGTCCCCTAATCCTAACCGTACGCTAACACTAATCCGTGCCCTAACACGTACGCTCACCCTAAAGCATTGTCGTACCCTAACCTGTACCCTAAACTGCTCCTGTCCCCGTACCCTAACCCTAACCCTAACCCAAACCCTAACCCTTACCCGAAGCCTTACACTAACCCATCCCATAATCCTAAACGCTACGCTAACACTAACCCGTGCCCTAACACGTACGCTCACCCTAAACCGTTGTCGTACATTAACCTGTACCCTAAATCGTCCCTGTGCCCTAACCCTAAACCTAACCCTAATCCTTACCCGAAGCCTTACCCTAACTCGTCCCCTAATTCTAACCCCTACGCTAACACTAACCTGTATCCTAACACGTACGCTCACCCTAAAACTTTGTCGTACACTAAGCTGTACCCTAAATCGTCCCCGTCCCCTAACCCTAAACCTAACCCTTACACAAAGCCTTACCGTAACCCGTCCCCTAATCCTAAACCGTACGCTAACACTAACCCGTAACCTAACCCGTATGCTCAACCTAAACCGTTCTCGTACAGTAACCTGTACCCTAAACCGTCCCTCCCCGTCCCCTAACCCTAGCCCTTACCCGAAACCTTACCCTAACATGTCCCCTATTCCTAACCCGTACGCTAACACTATCCCATACCCTTACACGTACGCTCACCTTAAAACGTTGTCGTACACTAACCTGTAACCTAAACCGTCCCCATCCCCTAACCCTCACCCTAATCCTTACTCGAAGCCTTACACTAACCCGTCCCCTAATCCTAACCCATACGCTAACTCTAATCCGTATCCTAACACGTACGCTCACCCTAAACCATTCTCATACACTAACCTGTACCCTAAACCATCCCCGTCAACTAAGCTTAACCCTAACCCTTACCTGAAGCCTTACCATAACCCGTCCTCTAATCCTAACCCGTACGCTAACAGTAAACTGTGCCCTAAAATGTACGCTCAACCTAAACCATTGTCCTACCCTAACTTGTAACCTAAACCGTCCCCGTCCCCTAACCCTAACCCTAAACCTAGCCCTAAACCTAAACCTTACCCCAAGCCTTACCCTAACCCGACCCTTAATCCTAACCCGCTAACACTAACCCATACCCTAACACGTACGCTCACCCTAAATCTTTGTCGTACCCTAACATGTACCCTAAACCGTCCCCGTCCCCTAACCCTAACCCTAACCCTAACCCTAACACTTACCCGAAGCATTACACTAACCCGTCCCCTAATCCTAATCCGTACGCTAACACTAACCCGTGTCCTAACACGTACCCTCACCCTAAACCTTTGTCGTACCCTAACCTGTACCCTAAACCGTCACCGTCCCCTAGCCCTAACCCTAACCCTAACCCTTACGCGAAGCCTTACCCTAACCCGTCCCCAATCCTAACCCGTACGCTAACACTAACAAGTACCCTAACACATACGCTCAACCTAAACTGTTGTCGTACACTAACCTGTAACCTAAACCGTCCCCGTCCCCTAACCCTAACCCTAACCCTAACCCTAACCCTTACCCGAAGCCTTACCCTAATCTGTCCCCTAATCCTAACCCGTACGCTAACACTAACCTGTGCCCTAAAACGAATGCTCACCCTAAACCGCTGTCGTACACTAACCTGTACCCTAAACCGTCCCCGTCCCCGTCACCTAACCCTAACCCTAAACCTAACCCTTACCCGAAGCCTTACCCTAACCCGTCCCCTAATCCTAACACGTACGCTAACACTAACCCGTGCCCTAACAGGTATGCTCACCCTAAATCGTGGTCGTACCCTAACCTGTACATTAAACCGTCCCCGTCCCCGTTCCCTAACCCTAACCCTATCCCAAACCCTACCCCTTACCCGAAGCCTTACCCTAACCCGTCCCATAATCCTAAATAATACGCTAAAACTACCCCATGCCCTAACACATACGCTCACCCTAAACCGTTGTCGTACCCTAACCTGTACCCTAAACCGTCCCCGTCCCCTAACCCTAACCCTAATCCTTACCCGAAGCCTTACCCTAACCCGTCCCCTAATCCTAACACATACGCTAACTCTAACCCGTACCCTAACACGTACGCTCACCCTAAACCATTCTCATACACTAACCTGTACCCTAAAACGTCCCCATCACCTAACCCTAACCCTAACACTTACCTGACGCCTTACCCTAAACCATCCCCTAATCCTAACCCGTACGCTAACACTAACCCGTACCCTAACACGTACACTCACCCTAAAACTTAGTCGTACCCTAAACAGTACCCTAAACCGTCCCCGTCCCCGTCCCCTAACCCTAACTCTAACCCTAACCCTAACCCTAACCCTTACCCAACGCCTTACCCTAAGCCGTCACCTAATCCTAACCCGTACGCTAACACTAACCCATGTCCTAACACGTACGCTCACCCTACACCGTTATCTTACCCTAACCTGTACCCTAAACTGTCCCCGTCCCCTAACCCTAACCCTAACCCCAACCCTAACCCTTACCCAAAGCCTTACGCTAACCCGTCCCCTAATCCTAAACTGTACGCTAACACTAACCCGTAGCCTAATACGTGCGCTCACCCTAAACCGTTGTCATACCCTAACCTGTACCCTAAACCGTCCCGTCCCCGTCCCCTAACCCTAGCCCTTACCCGAAACCTTACCCTAACATGTCCCCTATTCCTAACCCGTACGCTAACACTATCCCGTACCCTTACACGTACGCTCACCTTAAAACGTTGTCGTACACTAACCTGTAACATAAACCGTCTCCGTCCCCTAACCCTAACCCTAACCCTAACACTAACCCTAACCTTTACCCGGAGCCTTACCCTAACCTGTCCCCTAATCCTAACCCGTACGCTAACACTAACCCTTGCCCTAACACGTACGCTCACCCTAAACCGTTGTCGTACCCTAACCTGTACCCTAAACCGTCCCTCTACCCTAACCCTAACCCTAACCCTTATCCTAACCCTAAAGCTTACCCGAAGCCTTACCCTAACCCGTCCCATAATCCTAACCCGTACGCTAACACTAACCCGTACCCTAACATGTACGCTCACCCTAAACGGTTGTCGTACCCTAAACTGTACCCTAAACCGTCCCTGTCCCTGACCATTAACCCTAACCCTAACCCTAACCCTAACCCTTACCCGACGCCTTACCCTAACCCGTCCCATAATCCTACCCTGTACGCTAACACTAACCCGTACCCTAACACGTATGCTCACCCTAAACCGTTGTCGTACCATAACCTGTACCCTAAACCGTCCCCATCCCCTAAACTTAACCCTAAACCTCACCCTTACCCGTAGCCTTACCCTAACCCGTCCCCTATTCCTAACCTATACGCTAACTCTAACCCGTACCCTAACATGTACGCTCACCCTAAAGAGTTGTCGTACACTAACCTCTACCCTAAACCGTCCCCGTCCCCGTCCCCTAACCCTAACCCTAACCCTTACCCGAAGCCTTACCCTAACAAGTCCCCAATCCTAACCCGTACGCTAACACTAACACATACCCTAACACGTATGCTCACCCTAAACCGTTGTCGTACCCTAACCTATACCCTAAACAGTCCCCGTACCCTAACCCTAACCCTAACCCTTACCCGAAGCCTTACCCTAACCCGTCCCCTAATCCTAACCCGTACGCTAACACTAAACCTTACCCTAACACGTACGCACACTCTAAACTGTTGTCATATCCTATCCTGTACCCTAAACCTTCCCCGTGCCCGTCCCCTAACCCTAACCCTAACCCTTACCCGAAGCCTTACCCTAACCTGTCCCCTAATCCTAACCCATACGCTAACACTAACCCTTACCCTAACACGTACGCACACCCTAAACTGTTGTCAAATCCTATCCTGTACCCTAAACCTTCCCCGTTCCTGTCCCCTAACCCTAACCAAAACCCTAACCCTAAACTTAACCCTTACTCGAAGCCTTACCCTAACCCGTCCACTAATCCTAACCCGTACGCTTACACTAACAATTATCCTAACATGTAAGCTCACCCTAAACCTTTGTCGTACCCTAACCTGTACCCTAAACCGTCCCCGTCCCCATCCCCTAACCCTAACCCAAACCCTAACTCTTACCCGAAGCCTTACCGTAACCCATCCCATAATCCTAACCGATACGCTAAAACTAACCCATGCCCTAACACGTACGCTCACACTAAACCGTTGTCGTACCTTAACCTGTACGCTAAACCGTCCCCGTCCCGTAACCTTAACCCTAACCCTTACCCGAAGCCTTACCCTAACCCGTCCCCTAATCCTAACTCGTACACTAACACTAACACGTGCCCTAATACGTACGCTCAACCTAAAGCGTTGTCATACCCTAACCTGTACACTAAAGCGTCCCCGTCCCCTAACCCTAAGCCTAACCCTAAGACTTACCCGAAGCCTTACCCTAACCTGTCCCCAAATACTAACCCATACGCTAACACTAACCCATACACTAACACATACGCTCACCCTAAACCCTTGTTGTACCCTAACCTGTACCCTAAACTGTCCCCGTCCCCGTCCCCTAACCCTAACCCTAGCCCTAACCGTAACCCTTACCCGAAGCCTTACCCTATCCTGTCCCATAATCCTAACCCGTACGCTAACACAAACCCGTACCCTAACACGTACGCTCAACCTAAACCATTGTCGTACCCTAACCTGTACCCTAAACCATCCCCTAACCCTAACCCTTACCCGAAGCCTTACCCTAACCCGTCCTCTAATCCTAACCTGTACGCTAACAGTAAACTGTGCCCTAACATGTACGCTCACCCTAAACCGTTGTCCTACCCTAAACTGTACCCTAAACCATCCCAATCCCCGTCCCCTAACCCTAACCCTAACCCTAACCCTTACCCTTATCCGAAGCCTTACCTTAACCCATCCCCTAATCCTAATCCGTACACTAACACTAACCCGTAAACTTACACGTACGCTCACCCTAAACCGTTGTCGTACACTAACATGTACCCTAAACCGTCCCCATCCCCTAGCCCTAACCCTAACCCTAACCCTAACACTTACCCGAAACCTTACCCTAACTCGTCCCCTAATCCTAAGCCGTAGGCTAAAACTAACCCTTACCCTAACACGTACGCTCACACTAAACTGTGGTCGTACCCTAACCTGTACCGTAAACCGCCCCATCCCCTAACCCTAACCCTAAACCTAACCCTAATCCTAACCCTTACCCGAAGCCTTACCCTAACCCGTCCCATAATCATAACCCGTACGCTAACACTAACCCGTGCCCTAACACGTAGGCTCACCATAAATCATTGTCGTACCCTAACCTGTACCCTAAACCATCCCCATCCCCGTCCCCGTCCCCTAAACCTAACCCTAACACTTACCCGAAGCCTTACCCTAACCTGTCCCCTAATCCTAACCCTTACGCTAACACTAACCCTTGCCCTAACATGTACACTCACCCTAAACCGTTGTCTTACCCTAACCTGTACCCTAAACCGTCCCTGTAACCTAACACTAACACTAACACTAACCCTAAACCGAACCCTTACACGAAGCCTTCCCCTAACCCGTCCCCTAACCCTAAACCGTACGCTAACCCTAACCCGTACCCTAACACGTACGCTCACCCTAAACCGCTGTCGTACCCTAAACTGCACCCTCAACCGTCCCCGTCCCCTAACCCTAACCCTAACCCTAACCCATCCCCTAATCCTAACCCGTACGCTAACTCTAAGCCATACCCTAACACGTACGCTCACACTAAACCGTTCTCGTACACTAACCTGTAACCTAAACCGTCCCCGTCCCCTAACCCTAAACCTAACCCTTACCCGAAGCCTTACCTTAACCCGTCCTCTAATCCTAACCCGTACGCTAACTCTAAGCCGTACCCTAACACGTACGCTCACCTTAAACCGTTGTCATATACTAACATGTACCCTAAACCGTCCCCGTCTAATAACCCTAACCCTAACCCTAACCCTAACCCTAACCCTAGCTTTTACCCGAAGCCTTACCCTAACCGGTCCCCTAATCCGAACCCGTATGCTAACACTAACCCGTACCCTAACACGTACGCTCAACCTAAACTTTTGTCGTGCCCTAACCTGTACCCTAAACCGTCCCCATCCCCTAACCCTAACCCTAACCCTAACCCTAACCCTAACCCTTACCCGAAGCCTTACCCTAACCCGTCCCCTAATCCTAAACTGTACGCTGACACTAACACATACCCTAACACGTACGATCACCCTAAACCGTTGTCGTAACCTAACATGTACCCTAAACCGTCCCCGTCCCCGTCCCCTAACCATAACGCTAAGCCTAACCCTGAAGCTTACCCGAAGCCTTACCCTAACCCGTCCCCAATCCTAACCCGTACTGTAACACTAACCCGTACCCTAACACGTACACTCACCCTAAACCGTTGTCGTACCCTAACCTGTACCCTGAACCGTGTCCGTCCCCTAAACCTAAACCTAACCCTAACCCTTACCCGAAGCCTTACCCTAACCCGTCCCCTAAACATAACCCGTACGAAAACACTAAGACGTACCCTAACACGTACGGTCACCCTGAAACGTTGTCGTACACTAAACTGTACCCTAAACCGTCCCCGTCCCTTAACCCTAACCCTAACCCTAACCAAAACCCTAATCCTTACCCGAAGCCTTACCATAACCCGTCCCCTAATCCTAACCCATACATTAACACTAAACCATAACCTAACACGTACGCTCACCCTAAACCGTTGTCGTACACTAACCTGTATCCTAAACCGTCCCTGTCCCCTACCCCTAACCATAACCCTAACCCTAACACTAACCCTTACCCGAAGCCTTACCCTAACCCGTCCCCTAATCCTAACACGTACGCTAACACTAACCTGTACACTAACACGTACGCTCACCGTAAACCGTTGTCGTACCCTAACTTGTAACCTAAACCGTCCCCGTCCCCTAACCCTAACCCTAACCCTAACCCTAACACTTACCCAAAGCCTTACCCTAACACGTCAACTAAACCTAAATCGTACGCTAACACTAACCCATGCCCTAACACGTACGCTCACCCTAAACCGTTGTCGTACACTAACCTGTACACTAAACTGTTCCTGTCCCCTAACCCTAACCCTAACCCTAACCCTAACGATTACGCAAAGCTTTACCCTAACCCGTCCCCCAATCCTAAACCATACGCTAACACTAACCCATACCCTAACATGTACGCTCACCCTAAACCGTTCTCGTACCCTAAACTGTTCCCTAAACCATCCTCGTCCCCTAACCCTAACCCTAACCCTAACCCTAGCTTTTACCCGAAGCCTTACACTAACCGGTCCCCTAACCCTAACCCGTACGCTAACACTAACCAGTACCCTAACATGTACGCTCACCCTTAACCATTGTCGTACCCTAACCTATACCCTAAACCGTCCCCGTCCCCTAACCTAACCCTAACCCTAACCCTTACGTGAAGCCTTACCTTAACCTGTCCCCTATTCCTAAACCGTACGCTGACACTAACGCATACCCTAACACGGACGCTCACCCTAAAACATTGTCGTACACTAAACTGTACCCTAATCCGTCCCCGTCCCCGTCCCCGTCCCATAACCCTAACCCTAACCCAAACCCTAACCCTAACGCTTACCCAAAGCCTTACCCTAATCGGTCCCCTAATTCTAACCCGTATGATAACACTAACCCGTACCCTAACACGTACTCTCAGCCTAAACATTTGTCGTACCCTAACCTATACCCTAAACCGTCCCCGTCCCCGTCCCCTATCCCTAACCCTAACCCTAACCCTGAAGCTTACCCGAAGCCTTACCCTAACCCGTCCCCTAATTCTAACCCGTACGGTAACACTAACCCATACCCTAACACGTACGCTCACCCTAAACGGTTGTCGTACCCTAACCTGTACCCTAAACCGTGTCCGTCCCCTAAACCTAACCCTAACCCTAACCCTAACCTTAACCCTTACCCGAAGCCTTACCCTAACCCGTCCCCTAATCCTAACCCGTACGCTAACACTAACACGTACCCTAACACTTACGGTCACCCTGAACCATTGTCGTACCCTAAACTGTACCCTAAACCGTCCCTGTCCCTTAACCCTAACACTAACCCTAACCCTAACCCTAACCCTAATCCTTACCCGAAGCCTTACCATAACCCGTCCCCTAATCCTAACCCGTACGCTAACACTAAACCGTAACCTAACACGTACGCTCACACTAAACCGTTGTCGTACCCTAACCTGTACCCTAAACCGTCCCTGGCCCCTAACCCTAACCCTAACACTAACCCTTACCCGAAGCCTAACACTAACCCGTCCCCTAATCCTAAGCCGTGCGTTAACAATTACCCATACCCCAACATGTACGCTCAACCTAAACCGTTGTCGTACCCTAAACTGTCCCCATCCCCTAACCCTAACACTAACCCTAACCCTAACACTTACCCGAAGCCTTACCCTAACCCGTCCCCTAATCCTAACCCGTATGCTAACACTAACCCGTACCCTAACACGTACGCTCACCCTAAAACGTTGTTGTACCCTAACCTTTGCCCTAAACCATCCCCGTCCCCGTCCCCTAACCCTAACGCTAACCCTTACCCAAAGCCTTACCCTAACACGTTCCCTAATCCTAACCCGTACGCTAACACTAAACCGTACCCTAACACGTACGCTCACTCTAAACCGTTGTCGTACCCTAAAATGTACCCTAAACCGTCCCCGTCCCCTAACCCTAACCCTAACCCTAACCCTTACCCGAAGCCTTACCATAACCTGTCCCCTAATCCTAAACCATATGCTAACACTAACCCGTACCCTAACACGTATGCTCACCCTAAACAATTGTCGTACCCTAAACTGTACCCTCAACCATCCCCGTGCCCTAACCCTAACCCTAACCCTAACCCTAAACCTTACCCGAAGCCTTACACTAACCCGTCCCCTAATCCTAAACCGTACGCTGACACTAAAACGTAGCCTAACACGTACGCTCACCCTAAACCGTTTTCGTACACTAACCTGTACCCTAAACCGTGTCCGTCCCCTATACCTAACCCTAACCCTAACCCTAAACCTAACCCTTACCCGAAGCCTTACCCTTACCCGTCCCCTAATCCTAACCCGTACGCTAACAATAACACGTACCCTAAAACGTACGGTCACCCTGAACCATTGTCGTACCCTAAACTGTACCCTAAACCGTCCCCGTCCCTTAACCCTAACCCTAACCCTAACCCTAACCCTAATCCTTACCCGAAGCCTTAACATAACCCGTCCCCTAATCCTAACCCGTACACGAACATTAAATTGTAACCTAACACGTACGCTCACACTAAACCGTTGTCGTACCCTAACCTGTACCCTAAACCGTCCCCGTCCCCTAACCCTAACCGTAACCCTAACCCTATCACTAACGCTTACCCGAAGCCTAACACTAACCCGTCCCCTAATCCTAAGCCGTGCACTAACAGTAACCCATACCCCAACATGTACGCTCACACTAAACCGTTGTCGTACCCTAACCTGTACCCTAAACCGTCCCCGTCCCCGTCCCCTAACCCTAAACCTAACCCTAACTGTAACACTTACCCGAAGCCTTACCCTAACACGTCCCCTAATCCTAACCCGTATGCTAACACTAACCCGTACCCTAACACGTACGCTCACCCTAAACCATTGTCCTAACCTAACCTGTACCCTAAACCGTCCCCGTCCCCGTCCCCTAAACCTAACCCTAACCCTAACCCTAACCATTCCCCGAAGCCTTACCCTAACCGTCCCCTAATCCTAACCCGTACGCTCACACTAACCCGTGCCCTAACACGTACGCTCACCCTGAACCGTTGTCGTACCCTAACCTGTACCCTAAACCGTCCCCGTCCCCTAAACCTAACCCTAACCTCACCATAATCCTAACCCTTACCCAAAGCCTTACCCTAATCCGTCCCCTAATCCTAACCCGTACACTAACACTAACCCGTGCCCTAAAACATACGCTCAACCTAAACCGTTGTCGTACCCTAACCTGTACCCTAAACCGTCCCCGTGCCCTAACCCTAACCCTAACCCTAACCCTAACCCTAAATCTAACCCTTACCCGAAGCCTTACCCTAACCCGTCCCCTAATCCTAACCCGTACGCTAACAATAAAACATACCCTAAAACGTACGGTCACCCTGAACCATTGTCGTACCCTAAACTGTACCCTAAACCTTCCCCGTCCCTTAACCCTAACCCTAACCGTAACCCTAACCCTAACCCTAATCCTTTCCCGAAGCCTTAACATAACCCGTCTCCTAATCCTAACCCGTACGCTAATATTAAATCGTAACCTAACACGTACGCTCACACTAAACCGTTGTCGTACACTAACCTGTACCCTAAACCGTCCCCGTGCCCTAACCCTAACCCTAAGCCTAACCCTACCACTAAAACTTACCCGAACCTTACACTAAACCGTCCCCTAATCCTAAACCATACGCTGACACTAACACATAGCCTAACACGTACGCTCACCCTAAACCGTTGTCGTACCCTAAACTGTACCGTAAACCGTGTCCATCCCCTAACCCTAACCCTAACCCGAACCCTAACCCTAACCCTTACCCGAAGCCTTACCCTAACCTGTCCCCTAATCCTAACACTTACGCTAACACTAACCCTTGCCCTAACAGGTACACTCACCCTAAACCGTTGTCTTACCCTAACCTGTACCCTAAACCGTCCCTGTACCCTAACCCTAACCCTAACACTAACCCTAAACCGAACCCTTACCCGAAGCCTTCCCCTAACCCGTCCCCTAATCCTAAACCGTACGCTAACCCTAACCCGTGCCCTAACACGTACGCTCACCCTAAACCGCTGTCGTACCCTAAACTGTACCCTAAACCGTCCCCATCCCCTAACCCTAACCCTAACCCTAACCCTTACCCGAAGCCTTCCCCTAACACGTCCCCTAATCCTAAACCGTACGCTAACTCTAAGCCATACCCTAACACGTACGCTCACCCTAAACGGTTCTCGTACACTAACCTGTAACCTAAACCATCCCCGTCCCCTAACCCTAAACCTAACCCTTACCCGAAGCCTTACCTTAACCCGTCCTCTAATCCTAACCCGTACGCTAACTCTAAGCCGTACCCTAACACGTACGCTCACCCTAAACCGTTGTCATACACTAACCTGTACACTAAACCGTCCCTGTCCCCTAACCCTAACCCTAACCCTAACCCTAAACATTACCCAAAGCCTTACCCTAACCCGTCCCATAATCCTAACCCGTACGCTAACACTAACCCGTACCCTAACATGTACGCTCACCCTAAACTGTTGTCGTACCCGAACCTGTACCCTAAACCGTCCCTGTCCCCGACCCTTAACCCTAACCCTAACCCTAACCCTAACCCTTACCTGACGCCTTACCCTAACCCGTCCCCAAATCCTATCCCGTACGCTAACACTAACCCGTACCCTAACACGCACGCTCACCCTAAACCGTTGTCGTACCCTAACATGTACCCTAAACCGTCCCCGTCCCCTAACCCTAACCCTAACCCTAAACCTAAACCTAACCCTTACCCGAAGCCTTACCATAACCCGTCCTCTAATCCTAACCCGTACGCTAACAGTAAACTGTGCCCTAACATGTACGCTGAACCTAAACCATTGTCCTACCATAACCTGTACCCTAAACCGTCCCCCTCCCCTAACCCTAACCCTAACCCTAACCCTAACCCTTACACCAAGCCTTACCCTAACACGTGCCCTAATCCTAACTCGTACGCTAACACTAACCCATACCCTAACACGTACGCTCACCCTAAACCGCTGTCGTACACTAACCTGTACCCTAAACCGTCCCCGTCCCCGTCCCCTAACCCTAACCCTAACCCTAAACCTAACCCTTACCCGAAGCCTTACCCTAACCCGTCCCCTAATCCTAACCCGTACGCTAACACTAACCCGTGCCCTAACACGTACGCTCACCCTAAAGTGTGGTTGTACCCTAACCAGTACACTAAACCGTCCCCGTCCCCGTTTCCTAAACCTAACCCTAACCCAAACCCTAAGCCTTACCTGAAGCCTTACCCTAACCCGTCTCATAATCCTAACCGATACGCTAAAACTGACCCATGCCCTAACACATACGCTCACCCTAAACCGTTGTCGTACCCTAACCTGTACCCTAAACCGTCCCCGTCCCCTAACCCTAACCCTAATCCTTACCCGAAGCCTTACACTAACCCGTCCCCTAATCCTAACCCATACGCTAACTCTAACCCGTATCCTAACACGTACGCTCACCCTAAACCATTCTCATACACTAACCTGTACCCTAAACCATCCCCGTCAACTAACCTTAACCCTAACCCTTACCCGAGGCCTTACCATAACCCGTCCTCTAATCCTAACCCGTACGCTAACAGTAAACTGTGCCCCAAAATGTACGCTCAACCTAAACAATTGTCCTACCCTAACTTGTACCCTAAACCGTCCCCGTCCCCTAACCCTAACCCTAAACCTAGCCCTAAACCTAAACCTTACCCCAAGCCTTACCCTAACCCGACCCTTAATCCTAAACCGTACGCTAACACTAACCCATACCCTAACACGCACGCTCACCCTAAACCGTTGTCGTACCCTAACATGTACCCTAAACCGTCCCCGTCTAATAACCCTAACCCTAACCCTAACCCTAGCTTTTACCCGAAGCCTTACCCTAACCGGTCCCCTAATCCGAACCCGTATGCTAACACTAACCCGTACCCTAACACGTACGCTCAACCTAAACTTTTGTCGTGCCCTAACCTGTACCCTAAACCGTCCCCATCCCCTAACCCTAACCCTAACCCTAACCCTAACCCTTACCCGAAGCCTTATCCTAACCCGTCCCCTAATCCTAAACTGTACGCTGACACTAACACGTACCCTAACACGTACGATCACCCTAAACCGTTGTCGTAACCTAACCTGTACCCTAAACCGTCCCCGTCCCCGTCCCCTAACCATAACGCTAAGCCTAACCCTGAAGCTTACCCGAAGCCTTACCCTAACCCGTCCCCAATCCTAACCCGTACTGTAACACTAATCCGTACCCTAACACGTACACTCACCCTAAACCGTTGTCGTACCCTAACCTGTACCCTGAACCGTGTCCGTCCCCTAAACCTAACACTAAACCTAAACCTAACCCTAACCCTTACCCGAAGCCTTACCCTAACCCGTCCCCTAAACATAACCCGTACGAAAACACTAACACGTACCCTAACACGTACGGTCACCCTGAACCGTTGTCGTACACTAAACTGTACCCTAAACCGTCCCCGTCCCTTAACCCTAACCCTAACCCTAACCAAAACCCTAATCCTTACCCGAAGCCTTACCATAACCCATCCCCTAATCCTAACCCATACATTAACACTAAACCGTAACCTAACACGTACGCTCAACCTAAACCGTTGTCGTACACTAACCTGTACCCTAAACCGTCCCTGTCCCCTACCCCTAACCATAACCCTAACCCTAACACTAACCCTTACCCGAAGCCTTACCCTAACCCGTACCCTAATCCTAACCCGTACGCTAACCCTAACCCGTACACTAACACGTACGCTCACCGTAAACCGTTGTCGTACCCTAACTTGTAACCTAAACCGTCCCCGTCCCCTAACCCTAACCCTAACCCTAACCCTAACACTTACCCAAAGCCTTACCCTAACACGTCAACTAAACCTAAATCGTACGCTAACACTAACCCATGCCCTAACACGTACGCTCACCCTAAACCGTTGTCGTACACTAACCTGTACACTAAACTGTCCCTGTCCCCTAACCCTAACCCTAACGCTAACCCTAAGCATTACGCAAAGCTTTACCCTAACCCGTCCCCCAATCCTAAACCATACGCTAACACTAACCCGTACCCTAACATGTACGCTCACCCTAAACCGTTCTCGTACCCTAAACTGTTCCCTAAACCATCCTCGTCCCCTAACCCTAACCCTAACCCTAACCCTAACCCTAGCTTTTACCCGAAGCCTTACACTAACCGGTCCCCTAACCCTAACCCGTACGCTAACACTAACCAGTACCCTAACATGTACGCTCACCCTTAACCATTGTCGTACCCTAACCTATACCCTAAACCGTCCCCGTCCCCTAACCTAACCCTAACCCTAACCCTTACGTGAAGCCTTACCCTAACCTGTCCCCTAATCCTAAACCGTACGCTGACACTAACGCGTACCCTAACACGGACGCTCACCCTAAAACATTGTCGTACACTAAACTGTACCCTAATCCGACCCCGTCCCCGTCCCCGTCCCATAACCCTAACCCTAACCAAACCCTAACCCTAACCCTTACCCAAAGCCTTACCCTAATCGGTCCCCTAATTCTAACCCGTATGATAACACTAACCCGTACCCTAACACGTACTCTCACCCTAAACCGTTGTCGTACCCTAAACTATACCCTAAACCGTCCCCGTACCCGTCCCCTATCCCTAACCCTAACCCTAACCCTGAAGCTTACCCGAAGCCTTACTCTAACCCGTCCCCTAATTCTAACCCGTACAGTAACACTAACCTATACCCTAACACGTACGCTCACCCTAAACGGTTGTCGTACCCTAACCTGTACCCTAAACCGTGTCCGTCCCCTAAACCTAACCCTAACCCTAACCCTAACCTTAACCCTTACCCGAAGCCTTACCCTAACCCGTCCCCTAATCTTAACCCGTACGCTAACACTAACACGTACCCTAACACTTACGGTCACCCTGAACCATTGTCGTACCCTAAACTGTACCCTAAACCGTCCCCGTCCCTTAACCCTAACACTAACCCTAACCCTAACCCTAACCCTAATCCTTACCCGAAGCCTTACCATAACCCGTCCCCTAATCCTAAACTGTACGCTAACACTAACCCGTACCCTAATACGTGCGCTCACCCTAAACCGTTGTCATACCCTAACCTGTACCCTAAACCGTCCCGTCCCCGTCCCCTAACCCTAGCCCTTACCCGAAACCTTACCCTCACATGTCCCCTATTCCTAACCCGTACGCTAACACTATCCCGTACCCTTACACGTACGCTCACCTTAAAACGTTGTCGTACACTAACCTGTAACCTAAACCGTCTCCGTCCGCTAACCCTAACCCTAACCTTTACCCGGAGCCTTACCCTAACCTGTCCCCTAATCCTAACCCGTACACTAACACTAACCCTTGCCCTAACATGTACGCTCACCCTAAACCGTTGTCGTACCCTAACCTGTACCCTAAACCGTCCCTCTACCCTAACCCTAACCCTAACCCTTATCCTAACGCTAAAGCTTACCCGAAGCCTTACCCTAACCCGTCCCATAATCCTAACCCGTACGCTAACACTAACCCGTACCCTAACATGTACGCTCACCCTAAACGGTTGTCGTACCCTAAACTGTACCCTAAACCGTCCCTGTCCCTGACCATTAACCCTAACCCTAACCCTAACCCTAAGCCTAACACTAACCCTAACCTTTACCCGGAGCCTTACCCTAACCTGTCCCCTAATCCTAACCCGTACGCTAACACTAACCCTTGCCCTAACACGTACGCTTACCCTAAACCGTTGTCGTACCCTAACCTGTACCCTAAACCGTCCCTCTACCCTAACCCTAACCCTAACCCTTATCCTAACCCTAAAGCTTACCCGAAGCCTTACCCTAACCCGTCCCATAATCCTAACCCGTACGCTAACACTAACCCGTACCCTAACACGTACGCTCACCCTAAACGGTTGTCGAACCCTAAACTGTACCCTAAACCGTCCCTGTACCTGACCATTAACCCTAACCCTAACCCTAACCCTAACCCTTACCCGACGCCTTACCCTAACCCGTCCCATAATCCTAACACGTACGCTAACACTAACCCGTACCCTAACATGTACGCTCACCCTAAACTGTTGTCGTACCCTAACCTGTAGCCTAAACCGTCCCTGTCCCTGACCCTTAACCCTAACCCTAACCCTTACCCGACGCCTTACACTAACCCGTCCCCAAATCCTAAACGGTACGCTAACACTAACCCGTACCCTAACACGCACGCTCACCCTAAACCGTTGTCGTACCCTAACATGTACCCTAAACCATCCCCGTCCCCTAACCCTAACCCTAACCCTAAACCTAAACCTAACCCTTATCCGAAGCCTTACCATAACCCGTCCTCTAATCCTAACCCGTACGCTAACAGTAAACTGTGCCCTAACGTGTACGCTGAACCTAAACCATTGTCCTACCCTAACCTGAGCCCTAAACCGTCCTCCTCCCCTAACCCTAACCCTAACCCTAACCCTAACACTTACACCAAGCCTTACCCTAACCCGTGCCCTAATCCTAACCCGTACGCAAACACTAACCCGTACCCTAACACGTATGCTCACTCTAAACCGTTGTCGTACCCTAACCTGTACCCTAAACCGTCCCCATCCCCTAAACCCAACCCTAACCCTAACCCTAACCCTTACCCGAAGCCTTCCCCTAACCCGTCCCCTAATCCTAACCCGTACGCTAACACTAGCTCGTACCCTAACACGTACGCTCACCCTAAACCGTTGTCGTACCCTAACCTGTACCCTAAACCATCCCCGTTCCCTAACCCTAACCCTAACCATAACCCTTACCCGAAGCCTTACCCTAACCCGTCCCCTGATCCTATCACGTATGCTAACACTAACCCATACCCTATCACGTACGCTCACCCTAAACATTTGTCGTACACTAACCTGTACCCTAAACCGTCCCCGTCCCTTAACCCTAACCGTAACCCTAACCCTAACCCTAACCCTAACCCTTACCCGAAGCCTTACCCTAACCCGTCCCCTAATACTAACCAGTACGCTAACACTAACCCGTACCCTAACACGTACGCTCACCCTAAACCGTTGATGTACCCTAACCTGTACCCTAAACCGTCCCCGTCCCCTAACCCTAACCCTAACCCTAACCCTTACCGGAAGCCTTACCCTAACCCGTCCCATAATCCTAAACCGTACGCTAACACTAACCCGTACCCTAACACGTACGCTCACCCTAAAACCTTGTCGTACCCTAACCTGTACCCTAAATCGTCCCTGTCCCCTAACCCTAACCCTAACCCTTATCCTAAACCTAAAGCTTACCCAAAGCCTTACCCTAACCGGTCCCCTAAACCTAACCCGCACGCTAACACTAACCCGTGCCCTAACACGTACGCTCACCCGAAACATTTGTCGTACACTAAGCTGTACCCTAAACCGTCCCCATTACCTAACACTAACCCGAACCCTAACCATAACCCTAAACCTTACCCGAAGCCTTACCCTAACCCGTCCCCTAATCCTAACCGTACGCTAACACTAATCCGTGCCCTAACACGTACGCTCACCCTAAAGCGTTGTCGTACCCTAACCTGTACCCTAAACTGCTCCTGTCCCCGTACCCTAACCCTAACCCTAACACAAACCCTAACCCTTACCCGAAGCCTTACACTAACCCATCCCATAATCCTAAACGCTACGCTAACACTAACCCGTGCCCTAACACGTACGCTCACCCTAAACCGTTGTCGTACATTAACCTGTACCCTAAATCGTCCCTGTGCCATAACCTTAAACCTAACCCTAATCCTTACCCGAAGCCTTACCCTAACTCGTCCCCTAATTCTAACCCCTACACTAACACTAACCTGTATCCTAACACGTACGCTCACCCTAAAACTTTGTCGTACACTAAGCTGTACCCTAAATCGTCCCCGTCCCCTAACCCTAAACCTAACCCTTACACAAAGCCTTACCCTAACCCGTCCCCTAATCCTAAACCGTACGCTAACACTAACCCGTATCCTAACCCGTATGCTCAACCTAAACCTTTCTCGTACAGTAACCTGTACCCTAAACCGTCTCGTCCCCGTCCCCTAACCCTAGCCCTTACCCGAAACCTTACCCTAACATGTCCCCTATTCCTAACCCGTACGCTAACACTATCCCGTACCCTTACATGTATGCTCACCTTAAAACGTTGTCGTACACTAACCTGTAACCTAAACCATCTCCGTCCCCTAACCCTAACCCTAACCCTAACACTAACCCTAACCCTTACCCGGAGCCTTACCCTAACCTGTCCCCTAATCCTAACCCGTACGCTAACACTAACCATTGCCCTAACACGTACGCTCACCCTAAACCGTTGTCGTACCCTAACCTGTACCCTAAACCGTCCCTCTACCCTAACCCTAACCCTAACCCTTATCCTAAACCTAAAGCTTACCCAAAGCCTTACCCTAACCCGTCCCATAATCCTAACCCGTACGCTAACACTAACCCGTACCCTAACATGTACTCTCACCCTAAACTGTTGTCGTACCCTAAACTGTACCCTAAACCGTCCCTGTCCCTGACCATTAACCCTAACCCTAACCCTAACCCTAACCCTTACCCGACGCCTTACCCTAACCCGTCCCATAATCCTAACCCGTACGCTAACACTAAACCGTACCCTAACATGTACGCTCACCCTAAACTGTTGTCGTACCCTAACCTGTACCCTAAACCGTCCCTGTCCCCGACCCTTAACCCTATCCCTAATCCTACCCCTAACCCTTACCCGACGCCTTACACTAACCCGTCCCCAAATCCTAACCCGTACACTAACACTAACCCGTACCCTAACACGTACGCTCACCCTAAACCGTAGTTGTACCCTTACCTGTACCCTAAACCATCCCCGTCCCCTAACCCTAAACCTAACCCTTACCCGAAGCCTTAACCTAAACCGTCCCCTAATCCTAACCCGTACGCTAACACTAAACAGTACCCTAACACGTACGCTCACCCTAAACCGTGGACGTACCCTAACCTGTACCTTAAACCGTCCCCATCCCCTAACCCTAACCCGAACCCTAACACTAACCCTTACCCGAATACTTAACCTAACCTGTCCCCTACTCCTAACCCGTACGCTAACACTAACCCGTACCCTAACACGTACGCTCACCCTAAACCACTGTCATACCCTAACCTGTACCCTAAACAGTCCCCGTCCCCTAACCCTAACCCTAACCCTAACTCTTACCTGAAGCCTTACACTAACCCGTACCCTAATCCTAACCCGTACGCTATCACTAAACCGTACCCTGAGACGTACGCTCACCATAAAAGGTTGTCGTACTCTAACCTGTACCCTACACCGTCCCCTTACCCTAACCCTAATCCTTACCCGAAGCCTTACCCTAACCCGTCCCCTAATCCTAAACCGTACGCTAACACTAACCCGTGCCCTAACACATACGCTCACCCTAAAGCGTTGTCGTACCCTAACCTGTACCCTAAACCGTCCCTGTCCCCGTCCCCTAACCCTAAACCTAACCCTAACCGTAACACTTACCCGAAGCCTTACCCTAACACGTCCCCTAATCCTAACCCGTATGCTAACACTAACCCGTACCCTAACACGTACGCTCACCCTAAACCATTGTCCTACCCTAACCTGTACCCTAAACCGTCCCCGTCCCCGTCCCCTAAACCTAACCCTAACCCTAACCCTAACCATTCCCCGAAGCCTTACCCTAACCGTCCCCTAATCCTAAACCGTACGCTCACACTAACCCGTGCCCTAACACGTACGCTCAACCTGAACTGTTGTCGTACCCTAACCTGTACCCTAAACCGTCCCCGTCCCCTAAACCTAACGCTAACCTCACCCTAATCCTATCCCTTACCCAAAGCCTTACCCTAACACGTCCCCTAATCCTAACCCGTACACTAACACTAACCCGTGCCCTAAAACATACGCTCAACCTAAACCGTTGTCGTACCCTAACCTGTACCCTAAACCGTCCCTGTGCCCTAACCCTAACCCTAACCCTAACCCTAAACCTTACCCGAAGCCTTACACTAAACCGTCCCCTAATCCTAAACCGTACGCTGACACTAACACGTAGCCTAACACGTACGCTCACCCTAAACCGTTGTCGTACTCTAACCTGTACCCTAAACCGTGTCCGTCCCCTAAACCTAACCCTAACCCTAACCCTAAATCTAACCCTTACCCGAAGCCTTACCCTAACCCGTCCCCTAATCCTAACCCGTACGCTAACAATAACACATACCCTAAAACGTACGGTCACCCTGAAGAATTGTCGTACCCTAAACTGTACCCTAAACCTTCCCCGTCCCTTAACCCTAACCCTAACCCTAACCCTAACCCTAACCCTAATCCTTTCCCGAAGCCTTAACATAACCCGTCCCCTAATCCTAACCCGTACGCAAATATTAAATCGTAACCTAACACGTACGCTCACACTAAACCGTTTGCGTACCCTAACCTGTACCCTAAACCGTCCCCGTCCCCGTCCCCTAACCCTAACCCTAACCCTTACCCGCAGCCTTATCCTAACCCGTACCCTAATCATAACCTGTAGGCTAACACTAACCCGTACCCTAAAACGCACACTCACCCTAAACTGTTTTCGTACACTAACCTGTACCCTAAACCGTCCCCGTCCACTAAACCTAACCCTAACCCTAACCCTAACCCTTACCTGAAGCCTTACCCTAACACTTCCCCTAATC
Source organism: Delphinapterus leucas (assembly GCF_059928025.1). NCBI lineage: Eukaryota > Metazoa > Chordata > Mammalia > Artiodactyla > Monodontidae > Delphinapterus > Delphinapterus leucas. The sequence continues at coordinate 5,240,110 of NW_028322232.1, read as the reverse complement.
CTAACCCGTACGCTAACACTAACCCGTACCCTAACACGTATGCTCAACCTAAACGGTTGTTGTACCCTAACCTGTACCCTAAACCGTCCCCATCCCCTAAACCTAACCCTAACCCTAACCCAAACCCTTACCCAAAGCCTTACCCTAAACGGTCCCCTAATCCTAACCCGTACGCTAACACTAACAAGTACCCAAACACGTACGCTCACCATAAACCGTTGTCGTACCCTAACCTGTACCCTAAACTCTCCCCGTCCCCATCCCCTAAGCTTAACCCTAACCCTAACCCTTACCCAAAGCCTTACACTAACCCCTCCCCTAATCCTAACCCGTACGCTAACACTAAACCATACCCTAACACGTACACTCACCCTAAATCGTTGTTGTACCCTAACCTGAACCCTAAACCGTCCCCGTCCCCGTCCCCTAACCCTAAACCTAACCGTAAACTTAACCCTTACCAGAAGCCTTACCCTAACACGTCCCCTAATCATAACCCGTACGCTAACACTAACCCGTACCCTACCACGTACGCTCACCCGAAACCGTTTTCGTAACCTAACCTGTACCCTAAACCGTCCCTGTCCCCTAACCCTAACAGTAAAACTAACCCTAACACTAACCCTTACCCGAAGCCTTTCCCTAACCCGTCCCCTAATCCTAACACGTACGCTAACACTAACTTGTACCCTAAAACGTACGCTCACCCTAAACAGTTGTCGTACACTAACCTGTACTCTAAACCGTCCCCGTCCCCGTCCCCTAACCCTAACCCTAACACTAAATCTAACCCTTACCCGAAGCCTTACCCTAACCCGTCCCCTAATCCTAACCCGTACGCTAACACTAACCCGTGCCCTAACACGTACGCTCAACCTAAAGTGTGGTCGTACCCTAACCTGTACACTAAACCGTCCCCGTCCCCGTTCCCTAACCCTAACCCTAACCCAAACCCTAAGCCTTACCCGAAGCCTTACCCTAACCCGTCTCATAATCCTAACCGATACGCTAAAACTAACCCATGCCCTAACACATACGCTCACCCTAAACCGTTGTCGTACCCTAACCTGTACCCTAAACCGTCCCCGTCCCCTAACCCTAACCCTAATCCTTACCCGAAGCCTTACACTAACCCGTCCCCTAATCCTAACCCATACGCTAACTCTAACCCGTATCCTAACACGTACGCTCACCCTAAACCATTCTCATACACTAACCTGTACCCTAAACCATCCCCGTCAACTAAGCTTAACCCTAACCCTTACCTGAAGCCTTACCATAACCCGTCCTCTAATCCTAACCCGTACGCTAACAGTAAACTGTGCCCTAAAATGTACGCTCAACCTAAACCATTGTCCTACCCTAACTTGTACCCTAAACCGTCCCCGTCCCCTAACCCTAACCCTAAACCTAGCCCTAAACCTAAACCTTACCCCAAGCCTTACCCTAACCCGACCCTTAATCCTAACCCGCTAACACTAACCCATACCCTAACACGTACACTCACCCTAAATCTTTGTCGTACCCTAACATGTACCCTAAACCATCCCCGTCCCCTAACCCTAACCCTAAACCTAACCCTAACACTTACCCGAAGCATTACACTAACCCGTCCCCTAATACTAATCCGTACGCTAACACTAACCCGTGTCCTAACACGTACCCTCACCCTAAACCGTTGTCGTACCCTAACCTGTACCCTAAACCGTCACCGTCCCCTAGCCCTAACCTTAACCCTAACCCTTACGCGAAGCCTTACCCTAACCCGTCCCCAATCCTAACCCGTAAGCTAACACTAACAAGTACCCCAACACATACGCTCACCCTAAACTGTTGTCGTACACTAACCTGTTACCTAAACCGTCCCCGTCCCCTAACCCTAACCCTAACCCTAACCCTATCCCTTACCCGAAGCCTTACCCTAATCTGTCCCCTAATCCTAACCCGTATGCTAACACTAACCCTTGCCCTAACACGTACACTCACCCTAAACCATTGTCGTACCCTAAACTATACCCTGAACCGTCCCTGTACCCTAACCCTAACCCTAACTCTAACCCTAACCCTAACCCTAACACTTACCCGAAGCCTTACCCTAACCCGTCCCTTAATCCTAACCCGTACGCTAACACTAACCCGTACCCTAACACGTACGCTCACCCTAAATCGTTTTCTACCCTAATCTGTACCCTAAACCATCCCCGTCCCCTAAACCTAACCCTAACACTATCCCTAACCCTTACCCGAAGCCTTACCCTAACTCGGCCCCCAATTCTAAACCATACGCTAACACTAACCCGTACCCTAACACGTATGCTCACCCTAAAACTTTGTCGTACCCTAACCTGTACCCTAAGTCGTCCCCTTCCCCTAAGCCTGACCCTAACCCTAATACTTACCCGAAGCCTTACCCTAAACCGTCCCCTAATCCTAACCCATACGCTAACACTAACCTGTGCCCTAAAACGAATGCTCACCCTAAACCGCTGTCGTACACTAACCTGTACCCTAAACCGTCCCCGTCCCCGTCCCCTAACCCTAACCCTAAACCTAACCCTTACCCGAAGCCTTACCCTAACCCGTCCCCTAATCCTAACCCGTAAGCTAACACTAACCCGTGCCCTAACAGGTACGCTCACCCTAAAGCGTGGTCGTACCCTAACCTGTACATTAAACCGTCCCCGTCCCCGTTCCCTAACCCTAACCCTATCCCAAACCCTACCCCTTACCCGAAGCCTTACCTTAACCCGTCCCATAATCCTAAATAATACGCTAAAACTACCCCATGCCCTAACACATACGCTCACCCTAAACCGTTGTCGTACCCTAACCTGTACCCTAAACCATCCCCGTCCCCTAACCCTAACCCTAATCCTTACCCGAAACCTTACCCTAACCCGTCCCCTAATCCTAACACATACGCTAACTCTAACGCGTACCCTAACCCGTACGCTCACCCTAAACCATTCTCATACACTAACCTGTACCCTAAAACGTCCCCATCACCTAACCCTAACCCTAACACTTACCTGACGCCTTACCCTAAACCATCCCCTAATCCTAACCCGTACGCTAACACTAACCCGTACCCTAAGACGTACACTCACCCTAAAACTTAGTCGTACCCTAAACAGTACCCTAAACCGTCCCCGTCCCCTAACCCTAACCCTAACTCTAACCCTAACCCTAACCCTTACCCAACGCCTTACCCTAAGCCGTCACCTAATCCTAACCCGTACGCTAACACTAACCCATGTCCTAACACGTACGCTCACCCTAAACCGTTATCTTACCCTAACCTGTACCCTAAACTGTCCCCGTCCCCTAACCCTAACCCTAACCCTCACCCTAACCCTTACCCAAAGCCTTACGCTAACCCGTCCCCTAATCCTAATCTGTACGCTAACACTAACCCGTACCCTAATATGTGCGCTCACCCTAAACCGTTGTCATACCCTAACCTGTACCCTAAACCGTCCCGTCCCCGTCCCCTAACACTAGCCCTTACCCGAAACCTTACCCTAACATGTCCCCTATTCCTAACCCGTACGCTAACACTATCCCGTACCCTTACACGTACGCTCACCTTAAAACGTTGTCGTACACTAACCTGTAACATAAACCGTCTCCGTCCCCTAACCCTAACCCTAACCCTAACACTAACCCTAACCTTTACCCGGAGCCTTACCCTAACCTGTCCCCTAATCCTAAACCGTACGCTAACACTAACCCTTGCCTTAACACGTACGCTTACCCTAAATCGTTGTCGTACCCTAACCTGTACCCTAAACCGTCCCTCTACCCTAACCCTAACCCTTATCCTAACCCTAAAGCTTACCCGAAGCCTTACCCTAACCCGTCCCATAATCCTAACCCGTACGCTAACACTAACCCGTACCCTAACATGTACGCTCACCCTAAACGGTTGTCGTACCCTAAACTGTACCCTAAACCGTCCCTGTCCCTGACCATTAACCCTAACCCTAACCCTAACCCTAACCCTTACCCGACGCCTTACCCTAACCCGTCCCATAATCCTACCCCGTACGCTAACACTAACCCGTACCCTAACAAGTATGCTCACCCTAAACCGTTGTCGTACCATAACCTGTACCCTAAACCGTCCCCATCCCCTAAACTTAACCCTAAACCTCACCCTTACCCGTAGCCTTACACTAACCCGTCCCCTATTCCTAACCTATACGCTAACTCTAACCCGTACCCTAACATGTACGCTCACCCTAAAGAGTTGTCGTACACTAACCTCTACCCTAAACCGTCCCCGTCCCCGTCCCCTAACCCTAACCCTAACCCTAACCCTAACCCTTACCCGAAGCCTTACCCTAACAAGTCCCCAATCCTAACCCGTACGCTAACACTAACACATACCCTAACACGTATGCTCACCCTAAACCGTTGTCGTACCCTAACCTATACCCTAAACAGTCCCCGTACCCTAACCCTAACCCTAACCCTTACCCGAAGCCTTACCCTAACCCGTCCCCTAATCCTAACCCGTACGCTAACACTAAACCTTACCCTAACACGTACGCACACTCTAAACTGTTGTCATATCCTATCCTGTACCCTAAACCTTCCCCGTGCCCGTCCCATAACCCTAACCCTAACCCTTACCCGAAGCCTTACCCTAACCTGTCCCCTAATCCTAACCCGTACGCTAACACTAACCCGTACCCTAACACATAGGCTCACTCTAAACCGTTCTCGTACACTAACCTGTACCCTAAACCGTCCCCATCCCCTAACCCTAACCCTAACCCTTACCCGGAGCCTTACCCTAACCCGTCCTCTAATCCTAAACCGTACGCTAACACTAACCCGTACCCTAACATGTTCGCTCACCCTAAACCGTTTTCTTAACCTAAGCTGTACCCTAAACAGTCCCCGTCGCCTAAACATAACCGTAACCCTAACCCTAACACTAACACTTACCCGAAGGCTTACCCTAACCCGTCCCCTAATCCTAAACCGTACGCTAACACTAACCCGTACCCTAACACGTACGCTCAGCCTAAACCGTTGTCGTAGCCTAACCTGTACCCTAAACCGTCCCCATGCCCTAACACTTACCCTAAACCTAACCCTAACCCTAACCCTTACCCGAAGCTTAACCTAACCCGTCCCCTAATCCTAACCCGTTCGCTAACACTAACACATACCCTACCACGTACGCTCACCCTAAAGCAGTGTTGTACCCTAACGTGTACCCTAAACCGTTCCCGTGCCCTAACCCTAACCCTAACCCTAACCAAAACCCTAACCCTTACCCGGAGCCTTACCCTAACCCGTCCCCTAATCCTAACCCGTACGCTAACACTAACCTGTGCCCTAACACGTACGCTCAACCTAAACCATTGTCGTACACTAACCTGTACCCTAAACCGTCCCCTAACCCTAACCCTAACCCTAACCCTTACCCGAAGCCTTACCCTAACCCGTCCTCTAATCCTAACCTGTACGCTAACGGTAAACTGTGCCCTAACGTGTACCCTCACCCTAAACCGTTGTCCTACCCTAACCTGAACTCTAAACCGTCCCCGTCCCCTAACCCTAACCAAAACCCTAACCCTAAATTTAACCCTTACTCGAAGCCTTACCCTAACCCGTCCACTAATCCTAACCCGTACGCTTACACTAACAATTATCCTAACACGTACGCTCACCCTTAACCTTTGTCGTACCCTAACCTGTACCCTAAACCGTCCCCGTCCCCGTCCCCTACCCCTAACCCAAACCCTAACTCTTACCCGAAGCCTTACCGTAACCCATCCCATAATCCTAACCGATATGCTAAAACTAACCCATGCCCTAACACGTACGCTCACACTAAACCGTTGTCGTACCCTAACCTGTACGCTAAACCGTCCCCGTCCCGTAACCTTAACCCTAACCCTTACCCGAAGCCTTACCCTAACCCGTCCCCTAATCCTAACTCGTACACTAACACTAACACGTGCCCTAACACGTACGCTCAACCTAAAGCGTTGTCATACCCTAACCTGTACACTAAAGCGTCCCCGTCCCCTAACCCTAACCCTAACCCTAAGACTTACCCGAAGCCTTACCCTAACCTGTCCCCAAATCCTAACCCATACGCTAACACTAACCCATACACTAACACATACGCTCACCCTAAACCCTTGTTGTACCCTAACCTGTACCCTAAACTGTCCCCATCCCCGTCCCCTAACCCTAACCCTAGACCTAACCGTAACCCTTACCCGAAGCCTTACCCTATCCTGTCCCCTAATCCTAACCCGTACGCTAACACAAACCCGTACCCTAACACGTACGCTGAACCTAAACCATTGTCGTACCCTAACCTGTATCCTAAACCGTCCCCTAACCCTAACCCTTACCCGAAGCCTTACCCTAACCCGTCCTCTAATCCTAACCTGTACGCTAACAGTAAACTGTGCCCTAACATGTACGCTCACCCTAAACCGTTGTCCTACCCTAACCTGTACCCTAAACCATCCCAATCCCCGTCCCCTAACCCTAACCCTAACCCTAACCCTTACCCTTATCCGAAGCCTTACCTTAACCCATCCCCTAATCCTAATCCGTACACTAACACTAACCCGTAAACTTACACGTACGCTCACCCTAAACCGTTGTCGTACACTAACATGTACCCTAAACCGTCCCCATCCCCTAGCCCTAACCCTAACCCTAACCCTAACACTTACCCGAAACCTTACCCTAACTCGTCCCCTAATCCTAAGCCGTAGGCTAAAACTAACCCTTACCCTAACACGTACGCTCACACTAAACTGTGGTCGTACCCTAACCTGTACCCTAAACCGCCCCATCCCCTAACCCTAACCCTAAACCTAACCCTAATCCTAACCCTTACCCGAAGCCTTACCCTAACCCGTCCCATAATCATAACCCGTACGCTAACACTAACCCGTGCCCTAACACGTAGGCTCACCATAAATCATTGTCGTACCCTAACCTGTACCCTAAACCATCCCCATCCCCGTCCCCGTCCCCTAAACCTAACCCTAACACTTACCCGAAGCCTTACCCTAACCTGTCCCCTAATCCTAACCCTTACGCTAACACTAACCCTTGCCCTAACATGTACACTCACCCTAAACCGTTGTCTTACCCTAACCTGTACCCTAAACCGTCCCTGTAACCTAACCCTAACACTAACACTAACCCTAAACCGAACCCTTACACGAAGCCTTCCCCTAACCCGTCCCCTAACCCTAAACCGTACGCTAACCCTAACCCGTACCCTAACACGTACGCTCACCCTAAACCGCTGTCGTACCCTAAACTGCACCCTCAACCGTCCCCGTCTCCTAACCCTAACCCTAACCCTAACCCATCCCCTAATCCTAACCCGTACGCTAACTCTAAGCCATACCCTAACACGTACGCTCACCCTAAACCGTTCTCGTACACTAACCTGTAACCTAAACCGTCCCCGTCCCCTAACCCTAAACCTAACCCTTACCCGAAGCCTTACCTTAACCCGTCCTCTAATCCTAACCCGTACGCTAACTCTAAGCCGTACCCTAACACGTACGCTCACCTTAAACCGTTGTCATATACTAACATGTACCCTAAACCGTCCCCGTCTAATAACCCTAACCCTAACCCTAACCCTAACCCTAACCCTAGCTTTTACCCGAAGCCTTACCCTAACCGGTCCCCTAATCCGAACCCGTATGCTAACACTAACCCGTACGCTAACACGTACGCTCAACCTAAACTTTTGTCGTGCCCTAACCTGTACCCTAAACCGTCCCCATCCCCTAACCCTAACCCTAACCCTAACCCTTACCCGAAGCCTTACCCTAACCCATCCCCTAATCCTAAATTGTACGCTGACACTAACACGTACCCTAACACGTACGATCACCCTAAACCGTTGTCGTAACCTAAACTGTACCCTAAACCGTCCCCGTCCCCGTCCCCTAACCATAACGCTAAGCCTAACCCTGAAGCTTACCCGAAGCCTTACCCTAACCCGTCCCCAATCCTAACCCGTACTGTAACACTAACCCGTACCCTAACACGTACACTAACCCTAAACCTTTGTCGTACCCTAACCTGTACCCTGAACCGTGTCCGTCCCCTAAACCTAACACTAAACCTAAACCTAACCCTAACACTTACCCGAAGCCTTACCCTAACCCGTCCCCTAAACATAACCCGTACGAAAACACTAACACGTACCCTAACACGTACGGTCACCCTGAACCGTTGTCGTACACTAAACTGTACCCTAAACCGTCCCCGTCCCTTAACCCTAACCCTAACCCTAACCAAAACCCTAATCCTTACCCGAAGCCTTACCATAACCCGTCCCCTAATCCTAACCCATACATTAACACTAAACCGTAACCTAACACGTACGCTCAACCTAAACCGTTGTCGTACACTAACCTGTACCCTAAACCGTCCCTGTCCCCTACCCCTAACCATAACCCTAACCCTAACACTAACCCTTACCCGAAGCCTTACCCTAACCCGTACCCTAATCCTAACCCGTACGCTAACACTAACCCGTACACTAACACGTACGCTCACCGTAAACCGTTGTCGTACCCTAACTTGTAACCTAAACCGTCCCCGTCCCCTAACCCTAACCCTAACCCTAACCCTAACACTTACCCAAAGCCTTACCCTAACACGTCAACTAACCCTAAATCGTACGCTAACACTAACCCATGCCCTAACACGTACGCTCACCCTAAACCGTTGTCGTACACTAACCTGTACACTAAACTGTCCCTGTCCCCTAAACCTAACCCTAACGCTAACCCTAACCATTACGCAAAGCTTTACCCTAACCCGTCCCCCAATCCTAAACCATACGCTAACACTAACCCGTACCCTAACATGTACGCTCACCCTAAACCATTCTCGTACCCTAAACTGTTCCCTAAACCATCCTCGTCCCCTAACCCTAACCCTAACCCTAACCCTAACCCTAGCTTTTACCCGAAGCCTTACACTAACCGGTCCCCTAACCCTAACCCGTACGCTAACACTAACCAGTACCCTAACATGTACGCTCACCCTTAACCATTGTCGTACCCTAACCTATACCCTAAACCGTCCCCGTCCCCAACCTAACCCTAACCCTAACCCTTACGTGAAGCCTTACCCTAACCTGTCCCCTAATCCTAAACCGTACGCTGACACTAACGCGTACCCTAACACGGACGCTCACCCTAAAACATTGTCGTACACTAAACTGTACCCTAATCCGTCCCCGTCCCCGTCCCCGTCCCATAACGCTAACCCTAACCAAACCCTATCCCTAACCCTTACCCAAAGCCTTACCCTAATCGGTCCCCTAATTCTAACCCGTATGATAACACTAACCCGTACCCTAACACGTACTCTCACCCTAAACCGTTGTCGTACCCTAAACTATACCCTAAACCGTCCCCGTACCCGTCCCCTATCCCTAACCCTAACCCTAACCCTGAAGCTTACCCGAAGCCTTACTCTAACCCGTCCCCTAATTCTAACCCGTACGGTAACACTAACCCATACCCTAACACGTACGCTCACCCTAAACGGTTGTCGTACCCTAACCTGTACCCTAAACCGTGTCCATCCCCTAAACCTAACCCTAACCCTAACCCTAACCTTAACCCTTACCCGAAGCCTTACCCTAACCCGTCCCCTAATCTTAACCCGTACGCTAACACTAACACGTACCCTAACACTTACGGTCACCCTGAACCATTGTCGTACCCTAAACTGTACCCTAAACCGTCCCCGTCCCTTAACCCTAACACTAACCCTAACCCTAACCCTAACCCTAATCCTTACCCGAAGCCTTACCATAACCCGTCCCCTAATCCTAACCCGTACGCTAACACTAAACTGTAACCTAACATGTACGCTCACACTAAACCGTTGTCGTACCCTAACCTGTACCCTAAACCGTCCCTGGCCCCTAACCCTAACCCTAACACTAACCCTTACCCGAAGCCTAACACTAACCCGTCCCCTAATCCTAAGCCGTGCGCTAACAATTACCCATACCCCAACATGTACGCTCAACCTAAACCGTTGTCGTACCCTAAACTGTCCCCATCCCCTAACCCTAACCCTAACCCTAACCCTAACACTTACCCGAAGCCTTACCCTAACCCATCCCCTAATCCTAACCCGTATGCTAACACTAACCCGTACCCTAACACGTACGCTCACCCTAAAACGTTGTTGTACCCTAACCTTTGCCCTAAACCGTCCCCGTCCCCGTCCCCTAACCCTAACGCTAACACTTACCCGAAGCCTTACCCTAACCCGTCCCCTAATCCTAACCCGTACGCTAACACTAAACCGTACCCTAACACGTACGCTCACTCTAAAACGTTGTCGTACCCTAACCTGTACCCTAAACCGTCCCCGTCCCCTAACCCTAACCCTAACCCTAACCCTTACCCGAAGCCTTACCATAACCTGTCCCCTAATCCTAAACCATATGCTAACACTAAGCCGTACCCTAACACGTATGCTCACCCTAAACAATTGTCGTACCCTAAACTGTACCCTCAACCATCCCCGTGCCCTAACCCTAACCCTAACCCTAACCCTAACCCTAAACCTTACCCGAAGCCTTACACTAACCCGTCCCCTAATCCTAAACCGTACGCTGACTCTAACACGTAGCCTAACACGTACGCTCACCCTAAACCGTTTTCGTACACTAACCTGTACCCTAAACCGTGTCCGTCCCCTATACCTAACCCTAACCCTAACCCTAAACCTAACCCTTACCCGAAGCCTTACCCTTACCCGTCCCCTAATCCTAACCCGTACGCTAACAATAACACGTACCCTAAAACGTACGGTCACCCTGAACCATTGTCGTACCCTAAACTGTACCCTAAACCATCCCCGTCCCTTAACCCTAACCCTAACCCTAACCCTAACCCTAATCCTTACCCGAAGCCTTAACATAACCCGTCCCCTAATCCTAACCCGTACACTAACATTAAATTGTAACCTAAAACGTACGCTCACACTAAACCGTTGTCGTACCCTAACCTGTACCCTAAACCGTCCCCGTCCCCTAACCCTAACCGTAACCCTAACCCTGTCACTAACGCTTACCCGAAGCCTAACACTAACCCGTCCCCTAATCCTAAGCCGTGCACTAACAGTAACCCATACCCCAACATGTACACTCACACTAAACCGTTGTCGTACCCTAACCTGTACCCTAAACCGTCCCCGTCCCCGTCCCCTAACCCTAAACCTAACCCTAACCGTAACACTTACCCGAAGCCTTACCCTAACACGTCCCCTAATCCTAACCCGTATGCTAACACTAACCCGTACCCTAACACGTACGCTCACCCTAAACCATTGTCCTAACCTAACCTGTACCCTTAACCGTCCCCGTCCCCGTCCCCTAAACCTAACCCTAACCCTAACCCTAACCATTCCCCGAAGCCTTACCCTAACCGTCCCCTAATCCTAACCCGTACGCTCACACTAACCCGTGCCCTAACACGTACGCTCACCCTGAACCGTTGTCGTACCCTAACCTGTACCCTAAACCGTCCCCGTCCCCTAAACCTAACCCTAACCTCACCCTAATCCTAACCCTTACCCAAAGCCTTACCCTAACCCGTCCCCTAATCCTAACCCGTACACTAACACTAACCCGTGCCCTAAAACATACGCTCAACCTAAACAGTTGTCGTACCCTAACCCGTACCCTAAACCTAACCCTTACCCGAAGCCTTACCCTAACCCGTCCCCTAATCCTAACACGTACGCTAACAATAAAACATACCCTAAAACGTACGGTCACCCTGAACCATTGTCGTACCCTAAACTGTACCCTAAACCTTCCCCGTCCCTTAACCCTAACCCTAACCCTAACCCTAACCCTGATCCTTTCCCGAAGCCTTAACATAACCCGTCTCCTAATCCTAACCCGTACGCTAATATTAAATCGTAACCTAACACGTACGCTCACACTAAACCGTTGTCGTACCCTAACCTGTACCCTAAACCGTCCCTGTCCCCTAACCTTAACCGTAACCCTAACCCTAACACTAACCCTTACCCGGAGCCTAACACTAAACCGTCCCCTAATCCTAACCCGTACACTAACACTAAACCGTGCCCTAAAACATACGCTCAACCTAAACCATTGTCGTACCCTAACCTGTACCCTAAACCGTCCCCGTGCCCTAACCCTAACCCTAAGCCTAACCCTACCACTAAACCTTACCCGAAGCCTTACACTAAACCGTCCCCTAATCCTAAACCATACGCTGACACTAACACATAGCCTAACACGTACGCTCACCCTAAACTGTACCGTAAACCGTGTCCATCCCCTAACCCTAACCCTAACCCTAACCCTAACCTTAACCCTAACCCTTACCCGAAGCCTTACCCTAACCCGTCCCCTAATCCTAACCCGTAGGCTAACACTAACCCGTACCCTAACACGTACGCTCACCCTAAACTGTTGTCGTACCCTAACCTGTTCTCTAAAGCTTCCCCATCCCCTAACCCTAAACCTAACCCTAACACTTACCCTTACCCTAACCTTTACCCGAAGCCTTACACTATCCCGTCCCCAATCCGAACCCGTAGGCTAACAGTAACCCGTGCCCTAAAACGTACGCTCACCTAAACCGTTGTCGTACCCTAACCTGTACCCTAAAACGTCCCCTAACTGTAACCCTAACCCTAACCCTAACCCTTACCCGAAACATTACCCTAACCCGTCCCCTAATCCGATTCCGTACGCTAACACTAACCCGTACCCTAACACGTACACCCACCCTAAAACGTTGTCGTCCCCTAACCTGTACCCTAAACCGTCCCCGTCCCCTACCCTAACCCTAACACTAACCCTAACCCTAACCCTTACCCAAAGCCTTACCCTAACATGTCACCTAATCCTAACCCGTACGCTAACACTAACCCGTGCCCTAACACGTACGGTCACCCTAAACCTTTGTCGTACCCTAACCTATACCCTAAACCGTCCCTGTCCCCATCCCCTAACCCTAAACCTAAACCTAACACTAACCCTTACCCAAGGGCTTACCCTAACCCATCCCCTAATCCTAACCCGTATGCTAACACTAACCCGTACCCTAACACGTACACTCACCCTAAACCGTTGTCCTACCCTAACCTGTACCGTAAACCGTTCCCGTCCCCTAACCGTAACACTAACCCTAAACCTTACCCTTACCCAAAGCCTTACCCTAACCCATCACCTAATCCTAACCCGTACGCTAACACTAACCCGTGCCCTAACACGTACGCTCACCCTAAACCGTTGTTGTACCCTAACCTGTACCCTAAACCGCCCCATCCCCTAACCCTAACCCTAAACCTAACCCTAATCCTAACCCTTACCCGAAGCCTTACCCTAACCCGTCCCATAATCATAACCCGTACGCTAACACTAACCCGTGCCCTAACACGTAGGCTCACCATAAATCATTGTCGTACCCTAACCTGTACCCTAAACCATCCCCATCCCCGTTCCCGTCTCCTAACCCTAACCCGAACCCTAAACCTAACCCTTACCCGAAGCCTTACCCTAACCTGTCCCCTAATCCTAACACTTAGGCTAACACTAACCCTTGCCCTAACATGTACACTCACCCTAAACCGTTGTCTTACCCTAACCTGTACCCTAAACCGTCCCTGTACCCTAACCCTAACCCTAACACTAACCCTAAACCGAACCCTTACCCGAAGCCTTCCCCTAACCCGTCCCCTAATCCTAAACCGTACGCTAACCCTAACCCGTGCCCTAACACGTACGCTCACCCTAAACCGCTGCCGTACCCTAAACTGTACCCTAAACCGTCCCTGTCCCCTAACCCTAACCCTAACCCTAAACCTTACCCGAAGCCTTCCCCTAACCTGTCCCCTAATCCTAACCCGTACGCTAACTCTAAGCCATACCCTAACACGTACGCTCACCCTAAACCGTTCTCGTACACTAACCTGTAACCTAAACCGTCCCCGTCCCCTAACCCTAACCCTAACCCTTACCCGAAGCCTTACTTTAACCCGTCCTCTAATCCTAACCCGTACGCTAACTCTAAGCCGTACCCTAACACGTACGCTCACCCTAAACCGTTGTCATACACTAACCTGTACACTAAACCGTCCCTGTCCCCTAACCCTAACCCTAACCCTAACCCTAAACATTACCCAAAGCCTTACCCTAACCCGTCCCCTAATCCTAACCCGTACGCTAACACTAACCCGTAACCTAACCCGTATGCTCAACCTAAACCGTTCTCGTACACTAACCTGTACCCTAAACCGTCCCGTCCCCGTCCCCTAACCCTAGCCCTTACCCGAAACCTTACCCTAACATGTCCCCTATTCCTAACCCGTACGCTAACATTATCCCGTACCCTTACACGTACGCTCACCTTAAAACGTTGTCGTACACTAACCTGTAACCTAAACCGTCTCAGTCCCCTAACCCTAACGCTAACCCTAACCCTAACCCATACCCGGAGCCTTACCCTAACCTGTCCCCTAATCCTAACCCCTACGCTAACACTAACCCTTGCCCTAACACGTACGCTCACCCTAAACCGTTGTCGTACCCTAACCTGTACCCTAAACCGTCCCTCTACCCTAACCCTAACCCTAACCCTTATCCTAACCCTAAAGCTTACCCGAAGCCTTACCCTAACCCGTCCCATAATCCTAACCCGTACGCTAACACTAACCCGTACCCTAACATGTACGCTCACCCTAAACTGTTGTCGTACACTAAACTGTACCCTAAACCGTCCCCGTCCCCTAACCCTAACCCTAACCCTAACCCTTACCAGAAGCCTTACCCTAACCCGTCCCGTAATCCTAACCCGTACGCTAACACTAACCCGTACCCTAACACGTACGCTCACCCTAAAACCTTGTCGTACCCTAACCTGTACCATAAATCGTCCCTGTCCCCTAACCCTAACCCTAACCCTAACCTTAAACCTTACCCGAAGCCTTACCCTAACCGGTCCCCTAAACCTAACCCGCACGCTAACACTAACCCGTGCCCTAACACGTACGCTCACCCGAAACATTTGTCGTACACTAAGCTGTACCCTAAACCGTCCCCATTACCTAACACTAACCCGAACCCTAACCATAACCCTAAACCTTACCCGAAGCCTTACCCTAACCCGTCCCCTAATCCTAACCGTATGCTAACACTAACCCGTGCCCTAACACGTACGCTCACCCTAAAGCGTTGTCGTACCCTAACCTGTACCCTAAACCGTTCCTGTCCCTGTACCCTAACCCTAACCCTAACCCAAACCCTAACCCTTACCCGAAGCCTTACACTAACCCATCCCATAATCCTAAACGCTACGCTAACACTAACCCATGCCCTAACACGTACGCTCACCCTAAACCGCTGTCGTACATTAACCTGTACCCTAAATCGTCCCTGTCCCCTAACCCTAACCCTAACCCTAATCCTTACCTGAAGCCTTACCCTAACTTGTCCCCTAATTCTAACCCGTATGCTAACACTAACCTGTATCCTAACACATACGCCCACCCTAAAACTTTGTCGTACACTAAGCTGTACCCAAAATCGTCCCCATCCCCTAACCCTAAACCTAACCCTTACACAAAGCCTTACCCTAACCCGTCCCCTAATCCTAACCCGTACGCTAACACTAACCCGTAACCTAACCCGTATGCTCAACCTAAACCGTTCTCGTACACTAACCTGTACCCTAAACCGTCCCTGTCCCTGACCATTAACCCTAACCCTAACCCTAACCCTAACCCTTACCCGACGCCTTACCCTAACCCGTCCCATAATCCTAACCCATACGCTAACACTAACCCGTACCCTAACATGTACGCTCACCCTAAACCGTTGTCGTACCCTAACCTGTACCCTAAACCGTCCCTGTCCCCGACCCTTAACCCTAACCCTAACCCTAACCCTAACCCTTACCTGACGCCTTACCCTAACCCGTCCCCAAATCCTAACCCGTACGCTAACACTAACCCATACCCTAACTCGCACGCTCACCCTAAAACGTTGTCGTACCCTAACATGTACCCTAAACCGTCCCCGTCCCCTAACCCTAACCCTAACCCTAAACCTAAACCTAACCCTTACCCGAAGCCTTACCATAACCCGTCCTCTAATCCTAACCCGTACGCTAACAGTAAACTGTGCCCTAACATGTACGCTGAACCTAAACCATTGTCCTACCCTAACCTGTACCCTAAACCGTCCCCCTCCCCTAACCCTAACCCTATCCCTAACCCTAAACCTAACCCTTACCCGAAGCCTTACCATAACCCGTCCTCTAATCCTAACCCGTACGCTACCAGTAAACTGTGCCCTAACATGTAGGCTGAACCTAAACCATTGTCTTACCCTAACCTGTACCCTAAACCGTCCCCCTCCCCTAAGCCTAACCCTAACCCTAACCCTAACACTTACGCCAAGCCTTACCCTAACCCGTGCCCTAATCCTAACCCGTACGCTAACACTAACCCATACCCTAACACGTACGCTCACCCTAAACCGCTGTCATACACTAACCTGTACCCTAAACCGTCCCCGTCCCCGTCCCCTAACCCTAACCCTAAACCTAACCCTTACCCGAAGCCTTACCCTAACCCGTCCCCTAATCCTAACCCGTACGCTAACACTAACCCGTGCCCTAACACGTACGCTCACCCTAAAGTGTGGTTGTACCCTAACCAGTACACTAAACCGTCCCCGTCCCCGTTCCCTAACCCTAACCCTAACCCAAACCCTAAGCCTTACCCGAAGCCTTACCCTAACCCATCTCATAATCCTAACCGATACGCTAAAACTAACCCATGCCCTAACACATACGCTCACCCTAAACCGTTGTCGTACCCTAACCTGTACCCTAAACCGTCCCCGTCCCCTAACCCTAACCCTAATCCTTACCCGAAGCCTTACACTAACCCGTCCCCTAATCCTAACCCATACGCTAACTCTAACCCATATCCTAACACGTACGCTCACCCTAAACCATGCTCATACACTAACCTGTACCCTAAACCATCCCCGTCAACTAACCTTAACCCTAACCCTTACCCGAAGCCTTACCATAACCCGTCCTCTAATCCTAACCCGTACGCTAACAGTAAATTGTGCCCTAACATGTACGCTGAACCTAAACCATTGTCCTACCCTAACCTGTACCCTAAACCGTCCCTGTCCCCTAACCCTTGCCCTAACCCTAACCCTAACCCTAACCCTTACCAGAAGCCTTACTCTAACCCGTCCCTTAATCCTAACCCGTACGCTAACACTAACAGGTACCCTAACACCTACGCTCACCCTAAACTATTGTTGTACCCTAACCTGTACCCTAAAGGGTCTCCATCCCCTAACCCTAACCCTAACCCTAACCCTAACCCTTACCCAAAGCCTTTCCCTACCCCGTCCCCTAATCCTAAACCGTAGGCTAACACTAACACGTACCCTAACACGTACGCTCACCCTAAACCGTTGTCGTACCCTAATCTGTACCCTAAACCGTCCCCGTCTCCTAACCCTAACCCTTAACGTAAACCTAAACCTTACCCGAAACCTTACCCTAACCCGTCCCCTAATGCCAACCCCTATGCTAACACTAGCCCGTACCCTAACACGTACGCTTACCCTAAAACTTTGTCGTACCCTAAACTGTACCCTAAACCTTCCCCGTCCCCTAACCCTAACCCTAACCCTAAACCTATCCCTAACCCTTACGCGACGCCTTACCGTAACCCGTCCCCTAATCCTAAACCGTACGCTAACACTAACAGGTACCCTAACACGTACACTCACCCTAAACCCTTGTCGTACACTAAACTGTACACTAAACCGTCCCCGTCCCCGTCCCCTAACCCTAACCCTAACCTTAACCCTAACACTAAACCTTACCCGAAGCCTTACCCTAACCCGTCCCCTAATCCTAACCTATACGCTAACACTAACCCGTACCCTAACACGTACGCTCACCCTAAACCGTTGTCGTACCCTAATCTGTAGCATAAACTGTCCCCGTCCCCTATTCCTAACCCTAACCCTAAACCTAACCCTTACCCGAAGCCTTACATTATCACGTACCCTAATCCTAACATGTACGCTAACACTAACCCGTACCCTAACACGTACGCTCACCCTAAACCGTTGTCGTAACCAACCTGTACCCTACACCGTCCCCATCCCCTAACGCTAACCCTAACCCTTACCCGAAGCCTTACCCAAACCCGTACCCTAATCCTAACCAGTACGCTAACACTAACCCATACCCAAACATGTACGCTCACCCTAAACAGATGTCATACCCTAAACTGTACCCTAAACCGTCCCCGTCCCCTAACCCTAACCCTAACCCTAAAACTTACCCGAAGCCTTACCCTAACCCATCCCCTAATCCTAACCCATACGCTAACACTAACCCATACCCTAAAAGGTACGCTCACCCTAAACCGTTGTAGTACCCTAACCTGTACCCTAAACCGTCACGGTCCCCATCCCCTAACCCTAACCCTAGCCCTAATCCTAACCCTTACCCGAAGCCATACCCTAACCCGTCCCCTAACCCTAACCTGTATTCTAACACAAACACATACCCTAACACTACGCTCACCCTAAACCGCTGTCGTACCCTAACCTGTACCCTAAACCGTCCCCGTCCCCTAACCCTAGCCCTAACTCTAACCCTAAACCTAACACTTACCCGAAGCCTTACCCTACCCCGTACCCTATTCCTAACTCGTACGCTAACACTAACACGTACCATAACATGTACGCTCACCCTAAACCGTGGTCGTACCCTAACCTGTACCCTAAACTGTCACCGTCCCGTAACCCTAACCCTAAACCTAACCCTTACCCGAAGCCTTACACTAACCCGTACCCTAATCCTAACCCGTACGCTAACACTAGCCCGTACCCTAACACGTATGCTCACCCTATAGCATTGTCGTACCCTAACCTGTACCCTAAACCGTTCCCGTCACCTAACCCTAAACCTAACCCTTACCCGAAGCCTTACCCTAACCCATCCGCTAATCCTAACCCATACGCTAACACTAACTGGTTCCTTAACACCTACGCTCCCCATAAAATGTTGTCGTACCCTAACCTGTACCCTAAACCATCCCCGTCCCCTAACGCTAACCCTAACCCTAACTCTTACCCGAAGCCTTACCCAAAACCGTACCCTAATCCTAACCAGTACGCTAACACAAACCCATACCCTAACATGTACGCTCACCCTAAACAGTTGTCGTACCCTAACCTGTACCATAAACCGTCCCCGTCCCCTATCCCTAACCCTAACACTTACCCGAAGCCTTAACCTAACCAGTCCCATAATCCTAACCCGTACGCTAACACTAACCCATACCCTAAAACGTACGCTCACCCGAAACCGTTGTCGTACCCTAATCTGTTCCCTAAACCGTACCCGTCCCCTAACCCTAACCCTATTCCTAACCCTAACCCTTACCCGAAACCTTACCCTAACCCGTCCCCTAATCCCAACCCGTACGCTAACACTAACCCGTACCCTAACATGTACGCTTACCCTAAAACTTTGTTGTACTCTAAACTGTACCCTAAACCTTCCCCGTCCCCTAACCCTAACCCTAACCCTAAACCTATCCCTAACCCTTACGCGACGCCTTACCGTAACCCGTCCCCTAATCCTAAACTGAACGCTAACACTAACAGCTACCCTAACACGTACACTCACACTAAACCCTTGTTGTACACTAAACTGTACGCTAAACCATCCCCGTCCCCGTCCCCTAACCCTAACCCTAACCCTAACACTAAACCTTACCCGAAGCCTTACCCTAACCCGTCCCCTAATCCTAGCCTATACGCTAACACTAACCCGTACCCTAACACATACGCTCACCGTAAACCGTTGTCGTACCCTAAACTGTACCATAAACCGTCTCCGTCCCCGTCCCCTAAACCTAACCCTAACCCTAACCCTAAACCGTACCCTAAGCCTTAACGTAAACCATCCCCTAATCGTAAACCATACCCTAACACTAACCCGTACCCTAACACTTACGCTCACCCTAAACCGCTGTCGTACCCTAACCTGTACCCTAAATCGTCCCGGTCCACTAACCCTAACCCTAACCCTAACCCTAACCCTAACTCTAACCCTTTCCCGAAGCCTTACCATAATCTGTCCCCTAATCCTAAACCGTACGCTAACACTAAACCGTACGATAACACGTAAGCTCAACCTAAACCACTGTCGTACCATAACCTGTACCCTAAAACGTTCCCGTCCCCTAACACTAACCCTAACCCTAAAACTAACCCTAACCCTTACCCGACGCCATACCCTAAACCGACCCCTAATCCTAACCCGTACGCTAACACTAACATGTACCCACGCTCACCATAAACCGTTGTCGTACCCTAAACTGTACCCTAAACCGTCCCCGTCACTTAACCGTAACCCTAACCCTAACCCTAAACCTAACCCTAACCCCAACCCTAACCCTAACCCTAACCCTAACCCTAACCCTAACACTAACACTAACCCTTACCCGAAGCCTTACCCTAACCCGTCCCCTAATCCTAACCTGTACGCTAACACTAAACCGTACCCCAAAATGTACGCTCAACCGAAACTGTTGTCGTACACTAACCTGTACCCTAAACCGTCCCTGTCCCCTAACCCTAACCCTAACCCTAACCCTAATACTTGCTCGAAGCCTTACCCTAACCTGTTCCCTAATCCTAACCCGTACGCTAATATTAACCCGTACCCTAACCCGTACGCTCACCCTAAACTGTTGTCATACCCTAACCTTTACCGAAAACACTCCCCGCTCACTAACCCTAACCCTAACCCTAATCCTAACCCTTACCCAAAGCCTTACACTGTCCCGTCCCCTAATCCTAACCGGTACGCAAACACTAACCCGTACCCTAACACGTACGCTCAACCTAAACCGTTCACGTACCCTAACCTGTACCCTAAACCGTCCCCGTCCCCTAAACCTAACCCTAACCCTAACACTAACCCTTACCTGAAGCCTTACCCTAACCCGTCCCCTAATCCTAACCCGTACGCTAACACTAACCCCTACCCTAACACGTACGCTCACCCTAAACCGTTGTCGTACCCTAACCTGTAACCTAAACAGTCCCCATCTCCGTCCCCTAACCCTAACCCTAACCCTAACCCTAACCCTAACCCCTAACCCTAACCCTAACCCTAAATCTTACCCGAAGCCTTACCCTAACCCGTCCCCTAATCCTAACCCGTACGCTAACACTAACCCGTGCCCTAACACGTACGCTCACCCTAAACCATTGTCGTACCCTAACCTGTACCCTAAACCGTCCCCATCCCCTAACCCTAACCCTAAACCTAACTGTAACCCTAACACTTACCGGAAGCCTTACCCTAACCCGTGCCCAAATCCTAACCCGTACGCTAACACTAACCCGTACCGTAACACGTACACTCACCCTAAACCGTTGTCGTACCCTAACCTGTACCCTAAACCGTCCCCGTCCCCGTCCCCTAACCCTAAACCTAAGCCTTACCTGAAGCCTTACCCTAACCTGTCCCCTAATCCTAACCTGTACGCTAACACTAACCCATACCCTAACACGTACGCTCACCCTAAACCTTTGTCGTACCCTAAGCTGTACCCTAAACCGTCCCCGCCCCTAAACCTAACCCTAACCCTAACCCTTACCCGGAGCCTTATCCTAACCTATCCCCTAATCCTAACCCGTACGCTAACACTAATCCTTGCCCTAACACGTACGCTTACCCTAAACCATTGTCATACCCTAACCTGTACCCTAAACCATCCCCGTCCCCTAACCCTAACCCTATCCCTAACCCTAAATTTAACCCTTACCCGAAGCCTTACCCTAACACTTTCCCTAATCCTAACCTGTACGCTAACACTAACCCATACCCTAACACATACGCTCACCCTAAACCGTTGTCGTACCCTAACCTGTACCCTAAACCATCCCTGTCCCCGACGCTTAACCCTAACCCTAACCCTAACGCTTACCCGACGCCTTACCCTAAACCATCCTTAAATCCTAACCCGTATGCTAACACTAACCCGTACCCTAACACGCACGCTCACCCTAAAACTTTGTCGTACCCTAACCTGTACGCTAAACCGTCCCCGTCCCCTAACCCTAACCCTAACCCTAACCCTTACCCGAACCCTTACCCTAACCCGTCCCCTAATCCTAACCCGTACGCTAACACTAACCCGTGCCCTAACACGTACGCTCACAGTAAACCGTTGTCGTACCCTAACCTGTACACTAAACCGGCCCCATCCCCTAACCCTAACACTAACCGTAAACCTAACACTTACCCGAAGACTTACCCTAACCCGTGCCCAAATACTAACCCGTACCGTAACACGTACGCTCACCCTAAACCGTTGTCCTACACTAACCTGTACCCTAAACCGTCCCCATCCCCTAAACCTAACCCTAAACCTAACCCTAACCCTAACCCTTACCCGAAGCCTTACCCTAACCCGTCCCCTAATCCTAACCCGTACGCTTACACTAACCCGTACCCCAAAATGTACGCTCATCCTAAACCGTTGTCGTACCCTAACCTGTACCCTAAACCGTCCCCGTCCCTGTCCCCTAACCCTAACCGTAACCCTAAACCTAACACTAACCCTTACCCGAAGCCTTACACTAACCGGTCCCCTAATCCTAACCCGTAGGCTAACACTAACCCGTACCCTAACATGTATGCTCACCGAAAACCGTTGTCGTACCCTAACCTGTACTCTAAACCGTCCCCATCCCCTAACCCTAAACATAACCTTAACCCTAACCCTAAGCCTTACCCGAAGCCTTACCCTAATCCGTCCGCAAGTCCTAACCCGTACGCTAACACTAACACGTACCCTAGCACGTACGCTCACCCTGAACCGTTGTCGTACCCTAACCTGTACCCTAAACCGTCCCCGTCCCCTAACCCTAACCCTATCCCTAACAATAACCCTTACCCGAAGCCTTACCCTAAACCTTCCCCTTAACCTAAACCGTACGCTAACACTAACCCGTACCCTAAGACCTACGCTCACCCTAAAAGGTTTTCGTACCCTATCCTGTAACCTAAACCGTCCCCGTCCCCTAACCCTAACCCTAAACCTATCCCTAACCCTTACCTGATGCCTTACCCTAACCCGTCCCCTAATCCTAAACCTTACGCTAATACTAACCCGTACCCTAACACGTAGGCTCACCCTAAACCGTTGTCGTAACCTAAACTGTACTCTAAACCGTCCCCGTCCCCTAACCCTAACCCTAAACCTAACCCGAAGCCTTAGCCTAACCCGTCCCCTAATCCTAACCCATACGCTAACACTAAAACGTATCCTAAGACCTACGCTCACCCTAAAAGGTTGTCGTACCCTATCCTGTACCCTAAACCGTCCCCGTCCCCTAACCCTAACCCTAAACCTATCCCTAACCCTTACCCGACGCCTTACACTAACCCGTCCCCTAATCCTAACCCGTACGCTAACACTAACCCGTATCCTAACACGTACGCTCACCCTAAACCGTTGTCGTACCCTAACCTGTACCGTATATCGTCCCAGTCCCCTAAACCTAACCCTAACCCTAAACCTAACCCTAAACCTTACCCTAATCCGTCCCCTAATCCTAACCCGTACGCTAACACTAACACGTACCCTAACACGTACGCTCACCCTAAACCGTTGTCGTACACAAACCTGTACCCTAAACCGTCCCCGTCCCCTAACCATAACCCTAACCCTAAACCTAACCCTAACACTTACCCGAAGCCTTACCCTAACCCGTCCCCTAATCCTGACCATACGTTAATACTAACCCGTACCTTAACACGTACGCTCACCCTAAAACTTTGTCGTACCCTAAGCTGTACCCTAAACCGTCCCCGTCCCCTAACCCTAACCCTAACACTAACCCTTACCCGAAGCCTTACCCTAATCCGTCCCCTAATCCTATCCCGTACGCTAACACTAACCCGTACCCTAACACGTACGCTCACCCTAAACCGTTGTCGTATCCTAAACTGTACCCTAAACCTTCCCCGTCCCCTAAACCTAACCCTAACTCTAACCCTTACCCGAAGCCTTACCCTAACCTGTCCCCTAATCCTAACGTGTACGCTAACACTAACGTGTACCCTAACACGTACGCTCACCCTAAACCGTTGTCGTACCCTAACCTGTACCCTAAACCGTCCCCGTCCCCTAACCCTAACCCTAACCCTAACACTTACCTGAAGCCTTACCGTAAACTGTCCCCTAATCCTAACCCGTATGCTCACACTAACCCGTACCCTAACACGTACGCTCACCCTAAACCGTTGTCGTACACTAGCCTGTACCCTAAACGGTCCCCGTTCCCTAACCCTAACCGTAACCCTAACCCTAACCCTTACCCGAAACCTTACCCTAAACCGTCCCCTAATCCTAACACGCACGCTAACACTAAACCTTACCCTAACACGTACGCTCACCCTAAACCGTTGTCGTACCCTAACCTGTACCCTAAACTGTCCCCGTCCCCTAACCCTAAACCTAACCCTAACACTAACCCTTACCCAAAGCCTTACCCTAACCCGTCCCCTAATCCTAACCCGTACGCTAACACTAACCCGTACCCTAACATGTACGCTCACCCTCAACCATTGTCATGCCCTAACCTGTACCCTAAACGGTCCTCGTCCCCTAACCCTATCCCTAACCCTAACCCTTACCCGAAGCCTTACCCTAACCCGTCCCCTAATCCTAACCCGTACGCTAACACTAAACCGTACCCTAACATGTACGCTCACCCTAAACCATTTTCGTACCCTAACCTGTACCCTAAACGGTCCCCGTCCCCTACCCCTAACCCTAACCCTAAACCATCCCCGTCCCCTAAACCTAACCCTAACCCTAACCGTAACCCTTACCCGAAGCCTTACCCTAACCCTTCACCTAATCCTAAACCTTATGCTAACACTAACACGTACCCTAACAGGTACGCTCACCCTGAACCGTTGTCGTACACTAAACTGTACCCTAAACGGTCCCCATCACTTAACCCTAACCCTAACCCTAACCCTAACCCTAACCCTTACCCGAAGCCTTATGCTAACCCGTCCCCTAATCCTAACCCGTTCGCTAACACTAACCCATACCATAATATGTACCCTCAACCTAAACCGTTGTCGCACCCTAACCTGTACCCTAAACCGTCCCCGTCCCCTAACCCTAACCCTGACCCTTACCCTAATCCTAACCCTTACCCGTAGCCTTACCCTAACCCGTCCCCTAATACTAACCCGTACGCTAACACTAACCCGTACCGTAACACGTACGCTCACCCTAAACCTTTTTCGTACACTAACCTGTACCCTAAACCGTCCCCATCCCTGTTCCCTAACCTTAACGCTAACCCTAACCCTATCACTTACCAGAAGCCTTACCCTAACCCGTCCCCTAATCCTAACCCTTATCCTAACTCTAACCCGTACACTAACATGTACGCTCAACCTAAACCGTTGTCATACCCTAACCTGTAACCTAAACCGTCCCCGTCCCCTAACCCTAACCCTAACCCTAACCCTAATCCTAACCCTTACCCAAAGCCTTAGCCCAACCCGTCCCCTAATCCTAACGTGTACGCTAACACTAACGTGTACCCTAACAGGTACGCTCACCCTAAACCGTTGTCTTACCCTAACCTCTACCTTAAACCATCCCCGTCCCCTAACCCTAACCCTAACCCTTACCCAAAGCCTTACCCTAAACCGTCCCCTAATCCTAACACGCACGCTAACACTAAACCGTACCCTAACACGTACGCTCACCCTAAGCCATTGTCGTACCCTAACCTGTGCCCTAAACTGTCCCCATCCCCTAACCCTAAACCTAACCCTAACGCTAAACCTTACCCGTAGATTTACCCTAACCCGTCCCCTAATACTAACCGGTACGCTAACACTAACCCGTACCCTAACACGTATGCTCACCCTAAAATTTTTCGTACCCTAACCTGTACCCTAAACTGTCCCCATCCCTGTCCCCTAACCCTGAACCTAACCCTAACCCTATCACTTACCCGAAGCCTTACCCTAACCCGTCCCCTAATCCTAACCCGTATCCTAACTCTAACCCGTACACTAACATGTACGCTCAACCTAAACCGTTGTCATGCCCTAACCTGTACCCTAAACTATCCCCGTCCCCTAACCTTAACCCTAACCCTTACCCGAAGCCTTACCCTAACCCGTCCCCTAATCCTAAACCGTACGCAAACACTAAGCCGTACCCTAACACGTATGTTCACCCTAAACGGTTGTCGTACCCTAACCTGTACCCTAAACCATCCCCGTTCCCGTTCCCTAACCCTAACCCTAACCCTAAGCTTACCCGAAGCCTTACCCTAACCCGCCCCCTAATCCTAACCCGTATGCTAACACTAACCCGTACCCTAACACGTACGCTCACCCTAAACCGTTGTCGTACCCTAACCTGTACCGTAAACCGTCCCCTTCCCCTAACCCTAACCCTAACCCTTTTCCGAAGCCTTACCTTAACCCGTCCACTAATCCTAACCCGTACGCTAACACCAACTCGTACCCTAACACGTACGCTCACCCTAAACCGTTGTCGTACCCTAACCTGTACCCTAAACTGGCCCCGTCCCCTAACCCTAACCCTAACCCTAACCCTAACCCTTATCCGAAGCCTTACCCTAACCCGTCCCCTAATCCTAATCCGTACGCTAACACTATCCCATAACCTAACACGTACGCTCACCCTAAACCATTGTCCTACCCTAACCTGTACCCTAAACCATCCCCGTCCTCTAACCCTAACCCTTGCCAGAAGCCTTACCCTAACCCATCACCTAATACTAACCCGTACGCTAACACTAACTCCTACGCTAACAGTAACCCGTACCCTAACACGTACGCTCACCCTAAACCGTTGTCGTACACAAACTTGTACCCTAAACCGTCCCCGTCCCCTAACCCTAACCCTAACACTTACCCGAAGCCTTACCCTAACCCGTCCCATAATCCTAACCCGTACGATAACACTAACCCATACCCTAACACGTACGCTCACCCTAAACCGTTGTCGTTGCCTACCCTGTACCCTAAACCATCCCCGTCCCCTAACCCTAACACTAAACCTAACCCTAACACTTACCCGAAGCCTTACCCTAATACGTCCCTTAATCCTAAACCGTACGCTACCAATAACCAATACCCTAACACATACGCTCACCCTAAACCGTTGTCATACGCTAACCTCTACCCTAAACCGTCCCCATCACCTAACCTTAACCCATACACTAACACTTACCCGAAGCCTTACCCTAAACCGTCCACTAACCCTAACTGGTACGCTAACACTAACCCGTACCCTAACACGTACGCTCACCCTAAACCGTTGTCGTACGCTAACCTGTACCCTATACCGTCCCCTCCCCTCACCCTAACCCTAACCTTAACCATAAACCTTACCCGAAGCCTTACCCAAACACGTCCCTAATCCTAACACGTACGCTCACCCTAAACCATTGTCATGCACTAACCTGTACCCTAAACCATCCCCGTCCCCTAACCCTAAACCTAACCCTTACCAGAAGCCTTACCCTAACCCTTCCCCTAATACTAACCAGTCCGCTAACACTAACTCATACGCTAACACTAACCTGTACCCTAACACGTACGCTCACCCTAAACCTTTGTCATACACTAACCTGTAACCTAAACCGTCCCCGTCCCCTAACCCTTACCCGAAACCTTACCCTAACGCGTACCCTAATCCTAACCTGTATGCTAACACTAACCCATACCCTAACACGTACACTCACCCTAAAACTTTGTCGTAACCTAACCTGTACCCTAAACCATCCTCGTCCGCTAACCCTAACCCTAACCACAACCCTTACCCGAAGCCTTACCCTAACACATCCCCTAATCCTAACCCGTATGCTAACACTAACCTCTACCCTAACACGTACGCTCACCCTAAACCGTTGTCGTACCCTAACCTGTACCCTAAACAGTTCCCGTCCCCTAACCCTAAACCTAACCCTAACCCTTACCTGAAGCCTTACCCTAACCCGTCCCCTAATCCGAACCCATACGCTAACACTAACCAGTACCCTAACACATACACTCAAACTAAATATAATATATAATGTAAATATATATATATATATATATAATATATTGTAATATATTCAGGAAAATACGCATACGCTCTTTTTGGCCAACCAAGAAAGCGTGTAAAGGAAATCTGCACCAAAATGAAGTCTCACTGCCCCCCGGTCAAAAGGGCCATGTGAAAAAAGTGTAAAATCCAGAAAGGCAGCACAGGCCATGGAGAACAGGGAGTCTTGTTATGCTGATGGGCGGGATGTAAATTGCCAACAGCCACTCTGGAGAAGTGTATGGTGTTTCCTGGAACAGCTAAAAAACAATGCAACGGAGCCTACGGCACTTCCACTTATGGTCCTATAGCTTAGGGAAATTAAAATCAAAAACACACAGCCACCCCACAGTTTCGGACGGCTCTGTTTACAAGAACCTCGTCTACGGTACAAGTTAAATATCCCAGAACGTGAAAAATGGATAAAGAAGTTGTGGTACGTACGTACAATGGAATATCACTCAGCAATGAAATCTATGTCATCAGGCCCTCGCGGCATAATGAGTGGATTCAGGTACGATGATTCTAAGTGAAATGAGTCACACAGAAAATGAAACATCATAAGATATCACTAATACAAGGAATGTAAACTTGGCTACACATGAACTGAATTACAAAACAGAACAGGGTCTCAAATTTAGAAAAGCAACTTATGCTTGCTTAAGGGGAAAGGTGAGTTGGGGTGCTGCATAAAACCAGAGATAGAAATTAGCACAGATACCTTTCCATAAGCCAAATATGTAATTGTCAAGACCTAACCCTTGCTCAACGAAATGGACTAAACACCCCATATTCAACGACTAGGAATACACCTGACTAGTAAGAATCTTCAAACCCATGGATTTATATGTCTCCGTAAGAGAATGAAGCGTGTGTACAGAGGCATGAATGCAGCAGAGAAAATCCGATAAAACCCATTATCAAAATGAATTACAAAAACAAAACACAAGGACAGTGAAATAGAGAGCAATTCTTAAATAATTCATTCAAGGGTTGTGATGCAACCTGGATTTACCACATCTACACCCAGAGCTGAGTGAGACATAAGGTTGGGCACTTCGGGCTGATAGCATTGGTGAGGTTCGATGAGCAAATGCAGACCCTTTGAAGTCATACTGCATGGTACCCATTCCATGGGTCCCATCTCTCCAGGTTTAACGAATTCTTCCTTCAGCTAAAACATGCATGGGAAACCCACAGTATGGTGCACCGAGGGACCGGCAAACGTTTTCAAATGCATCTCAGTTTTCGTCCCCTTTTACTCGGGTTCACCCTTCCAGACCCTTTACTAACACTCTCCCCACTTGGAGTCAGTGCCTTTAACCTCCTGTTTGGCACAGTTAGCAATTTCTGCGCAAGATGAACAGGAATAGGGAGAACCAATGAGAAACTAGCTTTAGGTGTCTGCACGGGCAAATGTAACGCTCATTTCCCACCAGGAAGAGGAATTAACCAAAGGCTCAGCATGCCGTGCCGGAACCAGATTAGGGCCTGAAGCAATCCTGCGGGTTTGCGGCCAGCTCACAAGATAGCGAGTTGAAGAAAGGAGCTCAGGGGCACTGTAACTCAGAAACCTGCAGAGTTATAAATGACAGCTATCGTCCAAAAATATATTGAAGGAAGGCTGCGAAGAGGACTTGTAAGTGGGGCAGAATTGCAGGATAACGATTTCAGGAGGTAGACGGGAATTGCATTTAAAGCATAGGAAAAGAGGCAGAACGTCGACAATGATGCTCTTGGCCAAAAAGGGCGTATGCGTTTTTTCCTGAATATATTCAGGAAAAAACGCATACGCCCTTTTTGGCCAACCAAGCAAGCATGTTAAAGAAATCTGCACTACAATGAAGTCTCACTGCCCCCCGGTCAAAAGGGCCATGTGAAAAAAGTGTAAAATCCAGAAAGGGAGCACAGGCCATGGAGAACAGGGAGTCTTGTTATGCTGATGGGCGGGATGTAAATTGCCAACAGCCACTCTGGAGAAGTGTATGGTGTTTCCTGGAACAGCTAAAAAACAATGCAACGGAGCCTACGGCACTTCCACTTATGGTCCTATAGCTTAGGGAAATTAAAATCAAAAACACACAGCCACCCCACAGTTTCGGACGGCTCTGTTTACAAGAACCTCGTCTACGGTACAAGTTAAATATCCCAGAACGTGAAAAATGGATAAAGAAGTTGTGGTACGTACGTACAATGGAATATCACTCAGCAATGAAATCTATGTCATCAGGCCCTCGCGGCATAATGAGTGGATTCAGGTACGATGATTCTAAGTGAAATGAGTCACACAGAAAATGAAACATCATAAGATATCACTAATACAAGGAATGTAAACTTGGCTACACATGAACTGAATTACAAAACAGAACAGGGTCTCAAATTTAGAAAACCAACTTATGCTTGCTTAAGGGGAAAGGTGAGTTGGGGTGCTGCATAAAACCAGAGATAGAAATTAGCACAGATACCTTTCCATAAGCCAAATATGTAATTGTCAAGACCTAACCCTTGCTCAACGAAATGGACTAAACACCCCATATTCAACGACTAGGAATACACCTGACTAGTAAGAATCTTCAAACCCATGGATTTATATGTCTCCGTAAGAGAATGAAGCGTGTGTACAGAGGCATGAATGCAGCAGAGAAACTCCGATAAAACCCATTATCAAAATGAATTACAAAAACAAAACACAAGGACAGTGAAATAGAGAGCAATTCTTAAATAATTCATTCAAGGGTTGTGATGCAACCTGGATTTACCACATCTACACCCAGAGCTGAGTGAGACATAAGGTTGGGCACTTTGGGCTGATAGCATTGGTGAGGTTCGATGAGCAAATGCAGACCCTTTGAAGTCATACTGCATGGTACCCATTCCATGGGTCCCATCTCTCCAGGTTTAACGAATTCTTCCTTCAGCTAAAACATGCATGGGAAACCCACAGTATGGTGCACCGAGGGACCGGAAAACGTTATCAAATGCATCTCAGTTTTCGTCCCCTTTTACTCGGGTTCACCATTCCAGACCCTTTACTAACACTCTCCCCACTTGGAGAGTCAGTGCCTTTAACCTCCTGTTTGGCACAGTTTGCAATTTCTGCGCAAGATGAACAGGAATAGGGAGAACCAATGAGAGACTAGCTTTAGGTGTCTGCACGGGCAAATGTAACGCTCATTTCCCACCAGGAAGAGGAATTAACCAAAGGCTCAGCATGCCGTGCCGGAACCAGATTAGGGCCTGAAGCAATCCTGCGGGTTTGCGGCCAGCTCACAAGATAGCGAGTTGAAGAAAGGAGCTCAGGGGCACTGTAACTCAGAAACCTGCAGAGTTATAAATGACAGCTATCGTCCAAAAATATATTGAAGGAAGGCTGCGAAGAGGACTTTTAAGTGGGGCAGAATTGCAGGATAACGATTTCAGGAGGTAGACGGGAATTGATTTAAAGCATAGGAAAAGAGGCAGAACGTCGACAATGATGCTCTTGGCCAAAAAGGGCGTATGCGTTTTTTCCTGAATATATTCAGGAAAAAACGCATACGCCCTTTTTGGCCAACCAAGCAAGCATGTTAAAGAAATCTGCACTACAATGAAGTCTCACTGCCCCCCGGTCAAAAGGGCCATGTGAAAAAAGTGTAAAATCCAGAAAGGCATCAGAGGCCATGGAGAACAGGAAGCCTTGTTATGCTGATGGGCGGGATGTAAATTGCCAACAGCCACTCTGGAGAAGTGTACGGTGTTTCCTGGAACAGCTAAAAAACAAAGCAACGGAGCCTACGGCACTTCCACTTATGGTCCTATAGCTTAGGGAAATTAAAATCAAAAACACACAGCCACCCCAAAGTTTCGGACGGCTCTGTTTACAAGAACCTCGTCTACGGTACAAGTTTAATATCCCAGAACGTGAAAAATGGATAAAGAAGTTGTGGTACGTACGTACAATGGAATATCACTCAGCAATGAAATCTATGTCATCAGGCCCGTCGCGGCATAAGGAGTGCTTTCAGGTACGATGATTCTAAGTGAAATGAGTCACACAGAAAATGAAACATCATAAGATATCACTAATACAAGGAATGTAAACTTGGCTACACATGAACTGAATTACAAAACAGAACAGGGTCTCAAATTTAGAAAAGCAACTTATGCTTGCTTAAGGGGAAAGGTGAGTTGGGGTGCTGCATAAAACCAGAGATAGAAATTAGCACAGATACCTTTCCATAAGCCAAATATGTAATTGTCAAGACCTACCCCTTGCTCAACGAAATGGACTAAACACCCCATATTCAACGACTAGGAATACACCTGACTAGTAAGAATCTTCAAACCCATGGATTTATATGTCTCCGTAAGAGAATGAAGCGTGTGTACAGAGGCATGAATGCAGCAGAGAAAATCCGATAAATCCCATTATCAAAATGAATTACAAAAACAAAACACAAGGACAGTGAAATAGAGAGCAATTCTTAAATAATTCATTCAGGGCTTGTGATGCAACCTGGATTTACCACATCTACACCCAGAGCTGAGTGAGACATAAGGTTGGGCACTTCGGGCTGATAGCATTGGTGAGGTTCGATGAGCAAATGCAGACCCTTTGAAGTCATACTGCATGGTACCCATTCCATGGGTCCCATCTCTCCAGGTTTAACGAATTCTTCCTTCAGCTAAAACATGCGTGGGAAACCCACAGTATGGTGCACCGAGGGACCGGCAAACGTTTTCAAATGCATCTCATTTTTCGTCCCCTTTTACTCGGGTTCACCATTCCAGACCCTTTACTAACACTCTCCCCACTTGGAGAGTCAGTGCCTTTAACCTCCTGTTTGGCACAGTTTGCAATTTCTGCACAAGTTGAACAGGAATAGGGAGAACAAAAGAGAGACTAGCTTTAGGTGTCTGCACGGGCAAATGTAACGCTCATTTCCCACCAGGAAGAGGAATTAACCACAGGCTCCGCATGCCGTGCCGGAACCAGATTAGGGCCTGAAGCAATCCTGCAGGTTTGCGGCCAGCTCACAAGATAGCGAGTTGAAGAAAGGAGCTCAGGGGCACTGTAACTCACAAACCTGCAGAGTAATAAATGACAGCTATCGTCCAAAAATATATTGAAGGAAGGCTGCGAAGAGGACTTGTAAGTGGGGCAGAATTGCAGGATAACGATTTCAGGAGGTAGACGGGAATTGCATTTAAAGCATAGGAAAAGAGGCAGAACGTCGACAATGATGCTCTTGGCCAAAAAGTGCGTATGCGTTTTTTCCTGAATATATTCAGGAAAAAACGCATACGCACTTTTTGGCCAACCAAGCAAGCATGTTAAAGAAATCTGCACTACAATGAAGTCTCACTGCCCCCCGGTCAAAAGGGCCATGTGAAAAAAGTGTAAAATCCAGAAAGGCAGCACAGGCCATGGAGAACAGGGAGTCTTGTTATGCTGATGGGCGGGATGTAAATTGCCAACAGCCACTCTGGAGAAGTGTATGGTGTTTCCTGGAACAGCTAAAAAACAAAGCAACGGAGCCTATGGCACTTCCACTTATGGTCCTATAGCTTAGGGAAATTAAAATCAAAAACACACAGCCACCCCACAATTTCGGACGGCTCTGTTTACAAGAACCTCGTCTACGGTACAAGTTAAATATCCGAGAACGTGAAAAATGGATAAAGAAGTTGTGGTACGTACGTACAATGGAATATCACTCAGCAATGAAATCTATGTCATCAGGCCCTCGCGGCATAATGAGTGGATTCAGGTACGATGATTCTAAGTGAAATGAGTCACACAGAAAATGAAACATCATAAGATATCACTAATACAAGGAATGTAAACTTGGCTACACATGAACTGAATTACAAAACAGAACAGGGTCTCAAATTTAGAAAAGCAACTTATGCTTGCATAAGGGGAAAGGTGAGTTGGGGTGCTGCATAAAACCAGAGATAGAAATTAGCACAGATACGTTTCCATAAGCCAAATATGTAATTGTCAAGACCTACCCCTTGCTCAACGAAATGGACTAAACACCCCATATTCAACGACTAGGAATACACCTGACTAGTAAGAATCTTCAAACCCATGGATTTATATGTCTCCGTAAGAGAATGAAGCGTGTGTACAGAGGCATGAATGCAGCAGAGAAAATCCGATAAATCCCATTATCAAAATGAATTACAAAAACAAAACACAA
Organism: Delphinapterus leucas; assembly: GCF_059928025.1. NCBI lineage: Eukaryota > Metazoa > Chordata > Mammalia > Artiodactyla > Monodontidae > Delphinapterus > Delphinapterus leucas. Next base: position 5,205,674 of record NW_028322232.1, on the reverse strand, counting down.
GGACAGTGAAATAGAGAGCAATTCTTAAATAATTCATTCAGGGCTTGTGATGCAACCTGGATTTACCACATCTACACCCAGAGCTGAGTGAGACATAAGGTTGGGCACTTCGGGCTGATAGCATTGGTGAGGTTCGATGAGCAAATGCAGACCCTTTGAAGTCATACTGCATGGTACCCATTCCATGGGTCCCATCTCTCCAGGTTTAACGAATTCTTCCTTCAGCTAAAACATGCGTGGGAAACCCACAGTATGGTGCACCGAGGGACCGGCAAACGTTTTCAAATGCATCTCATTTTTCGTCCCCTTTTACTCGGGTTCACCATTCCAGACCCTTTACTAACACTCTCCCCACTTGGAGAGTCAGTGCCTTTAACCTCCTGTTTGGCACAGTTTGCAATTTCTGCACAAGTTGAACAGGAATAGGGAGAACAAAAGAGAGACTAGCTTTAGGTGTCTGCACGGGCAAATGTAACGCTCATTTCCCACCAGGAAGAGGAATTAACCACAGGCTCCGCATGCCGTGCCGGAACCAGATTAGGGCCTGAAGCAATCCTGCAGGTTTGCGGCCAGCTCACAAGATAGTGAGTTGAAGAAAGGAGCTCAGGGACACTGTAACTCACAAACCTGCAGAGTTATAAATGACAGCTATCGTCCAAAAATATATTGAAGGAAGGCTGCGAAGAGGACTTGTAAGTGGGGCAGAATTGCAGGATAACGATTTCAGGAGGTAGACGGGAATTGCATTTAAAGCATAGGAAAAGAGGCAGAACGTCGACAATGATGCTCTTGGCCAAAAAGTGCGTATGCGTTTTTTCCTGAATATATTCAGGAAAAAACGCATACGCCCTTTTTGGCCAACCAAGCAAGCATGTTAAAGAAATCTGCACTACAATGAAGTCTCACTGCCCCCCGGTCAAAAGGGCCATGTGAAAAAAGTGTAAAATCCAGAAAGGCAGCACAGGCCATGGAGAACAGGGAGTCTTGTTATGCTGATGGGCGGGATGTAAATTGCCAACAGCCACTCTGGAGAAGTGTAAGGTGTTTCCTGGAACAGCTAAAAAACAAAGCAACGGAGCCTATGGCACTTCCACTTATGGTCCTATAGCTTAGGGAAATTAAAATCAAAAACACACAGCCACCCCACAGTTTCGGACGGCTCTGTTTACAAGAACCTCGTCTACGGTACAAGTTAAATATCCCAGAACGTGAAAAATGGATAAAGAAGTTGTGGTACGTACGTACAATGGAATATCACTCAGCAATGAAATCTATGTCATCAGGCCCTCGCGGCATAATGAGTGGATTCAGGTACGATGATTCTAAGTGAAATGAGTCACACAGAAAATGAAACATCATAAGATATCACTAATACAAGGAATGTAAACTTGGCTACACATGAACTGAATTACAAAACAGAACAGGGTCTCAAATTTAGAAAAGCAACTTATGCTTGCTTAAGGGGAAAGGTGAGTTGGGGTGCTGCATAAAACCAGAGATAGAAATTAGCACAGATACCTTTCCATAAGCCAAATATGTAATTGTCAAGACCTACACCTTGCTCAATGAAATGGACTAAACACCGCATATTCAACGACTAGGAATACACCTGACTAGTAAGAATCTTCAAACCCATGGATTTATATGTCTCCGTAAGAGAATGAAGCGTGTGTACAGAGGCATGAATGCAGCAGAGAAAATCCGATAAAACCCATTATCAAAATGAATTACAAAAACAAAACACAAGGACAGTGAAATAGAGAGCAATTCTTAAATAATTCATTCAGGGCTTGTGATGCAACCTGGATTTACCACATCTACACCCAGAGCTGAGTGAGACATAAGGTTGGGCACTTCGGGCTGATAGCATTGGTGAGGTTCGATGAGCAAATGCAGACCCTTTGAAGTCATACTGCATGGTACCCATTCCATGGGTCCCATCTCTCCAGGTTTAACGAATTCTTCCTTCAGCTAAAACATGCGTGGGAAACCCACAGTATGGTGCACCGAGGGACTGGCAAACGTTTTCAAATGCATCTCAGTTTTCGTCCCCTTTTACTCGGGTTCACCCTTCCAGACCCTTTACTAACACTCTCCCCACTTGGAGAGTCAGTGCCTTTAACCTCCTGTTTGGCACAGTTTGCAATTTCTGCGCAAGATGAACAGGAATAGGGAGAACCAATGAGAGACTAGCTTTAGGTGTCTGCACGGGCAAATGTAACGCTCATTTCCCACCAGGAAGAGGAATTAACCAAAGGCTCAGCATGCCGTGCCGGAACCAGATTAGGGCCTGAAGCAATCCTGCGGGTTTGCGGCCAGCTCACAAGATAGCGAGTTGAAGAAAGGAGCTCAGGGGCACTGTAACTCACAAACCTGCAGAGTTATAAATGACAGCTATCGTCCAAAAATATATTGAAGGAAGGCTGCGAAGAGGACTTGTAAGTGGGGCAGAATTGCAGGATAACGATTTCAGGAGGTAGACGGGATTTGCATTTAAAGCATAGGAAAAGAGGCAGAACGTCGACAATGATGCTCTTGGCCAAAAAGGGCGTATGCGTTTTTTCCTGAATATATTCAGGAAAAAACGCATACGCCCTTTTTGGCCAACCAAGCAAGCATGTTAAAGAAATCTGCACTACAATGAAGTCTCACTGCTCCCCGGTCAAAAGGGCCATGTGAAAAAAGTGTAAAATCCAGAAAGGCAGCACAGGCCATGGAGAACAGGGAGCCTTGTTATGCTGATGGGCGGGATGTAAATTGCCAACAGCCACTCTGGAGAAGTGTATGGTGTTTCCTGGAACAGCTAAAAAACAAAGCAACGGAGCCTACGGCACTTCCACTTATGGTCCTATAGCTTAGGGAAATTAAAATCAAAAACACACAGCCACCCAAAAGTTTCAGACGGCTCTGTTTACAAGAACCTCGTCTACGGTACAAGTTAAATATCCCAGAACGTGAAAAATGGATAAAGAAGTTGTGCTACGTACGTACAATGGAATATCACTCAGCAATGAAATCTATGTCATCAGGCCCGTCGCGGCATAATGAGTGGATTCAGGTACGATGATTCTAAGTGAAATGAGTCACACAGAAAATGAAACATCATAAGATATCACTAATACAAGGAATGTAAACTTGGCTACACATGAACTGAATTACAAAACAGAACAGGGTCTCAAATTTAGTAAACCAACTTATGCTTGCTTAAGGGGAAAGGTGAGTTGGGGTGCTGCATAAAACCAGAGATAGAAATTAGCACAGATACCTTTCCATAAGCCAAATATGTAATTGTCAAGACCTACCCCTTGCTCAACGAAATGGACTAAACACCCCATATTCAACGACTATGAATACACCTGACTAGTAAGAATCTTCAAACCCATGGATTTATATGTCTCCGTAAGAGAATGAAGCGTGTGTACAGAGGCATGAATGCAGCAGAGAAAATCCGATAAATCCCATTATCAAAATGAATTACAAAAACAAAACACAAGGACAGTGAAATAGAGAGCAATTCTTAAATAATTAATTCTGGGCTTGTGATGCAACCTGGATTTACCACATCTACACCCAGAGCTGAGTGAGACATAAGGTTGGGCACTTCGGGCTGATAGCATTGGTGAGGTTCGATGAGCAAATGCAGACCCTTTGAAGTCATACTGCATGGTACCCATTCCATGGGTCCCATCTCTCCAGGTTTAACGAATTCTTCCTTCAGCTAAAACATGCGTGGGAAACCCACAGTATGGTGCACCGAGGGACCGGCAAACGTTTTCAAATGCATCTCAGTTTTCGTCCCCTTTTACTCGGGTTCACCATTCCAGACCCTTTACTAACACTCTCCCCACTTGGAGAGTCAGTGCCTTTAACCTCCTGTTTGGCACAGTTTGCAATTTCTGCGCAAGATGAACAGGAATAGGGAGAACCAATGAGAGACTAGCTTTAGGTGTCTGCACGGGCAAATGGAACGCTCATTTCCCACCAGGAAGAGGTATTAACCACAGGCTCCGCATGCCGTGCCGGAACCAGATTAGGGCCTGAAGCAATCCTGCGGGTTTGCGGCCAGCTCACAAGATAGCGAGTTGAAGAAAGGAGCTCAGGGGCACTGTAACTCACAAACCTGCAGAGTTATAAATGACAGCTATCGTCCAAAAATATATTGAAGGAAGGCTGCGAAGAGGACTTGTAAGTGGGGCAGAATTGCAGGATAACGATTTCAGGAGGTAGACGGGAATTGCATTTAAAGCATAGGAAAAGAGGCAGAACGAGGACAATGATGCTCTTGGCCAAAAAGGGCGTATGCGTTTTTCCCTGAATATATTCAGGAAAAAACGCATACGCCCTTTTTGGCCAACCAAGCAAGCATGTTAAAGAAATCTGCACTACAATGAAGTCTCACTGCCCCCCGGTTAAAAGGGCCATGTGAAAAAAGTGTAAAATCCAGAAAGGCAGCACAGGCCATGGAGAACAGGGAGCCTTGTTATGCTGATGGGCGGGATGTAAATTGCCAACAGCCACTCTGGAGAAGTGTATGGTGTTTCCTGGAACAGCTAAAAAACAAAGCAACGGAGCCTACGGAACTTCCACTTATGGTCCTATAGCTTAGGGAAATTAAAATCAAAAACACACAGCCACCCAAAAGTTTCGGACGGCTCTGTTTACAAGAACCTCGTCTACGGTACAAGTTAAATATCCCAGAACGTGAAAAATGGATAAAGAAGTTGTGGTACGTACGTACAATGGAATATCACTCAGCAATGAAATCTATGTCATCAGGCCCGTCGCGGCATAATGAGTGGATTCAGGTAGGATGATTCTAAGTTTAATGAGTCACACAGAAAATGAAATATCATAAGATATCACTAATACAAGGAATGTAAACTTGGCTACACATGAACTGAATTACAAAACAGAACAGGGTCTCAAATTTAGAAAACCAACTTATGCTTGCTTAAGGGGAAAGGTGAGTTGGGGTGCTGCTTAAAACCAGAGATAGAAATTAGCACAGATACCTTTCCATAAGCCAAATATGTAATTGTCAAGACCTACCCCTTGCTCAACGAAATGGACTAAACACCCCATATTCAAAGACTAGCAATACACCTGACTAGTAAGAATCTTCAAACCCATGGATTTATATGTCTCCGTAAGAGAATGAAGCGTGTGTACAGAGGCATGAATGCAGCAGAGAAAATCCGATAAATCCCATTATCAAAATGAATTACAAAAACAAAACACAAGGACAGTGAAATAGAGAGCAATTCTTAAATAATTCATTCAGGGCTTGTGATGCAAGCTGGATTTAAACATCTACACCCAGAGTTGAGTGAGACATAAGGTTGGGCACTTCGGGCTGATAGCATTGGTGAGGTTCGATGAGCAAATGCAGACCCTTTGAAGTCATACTGCATGGTACCCATTCCATGGTTCCCATCTCTCCAGGTTTAACGAATTCTTCCTTCAGCTAAAACATGCGTGGGAAACCCACAGTATGGTGCACCGAGGGACCGGCAAACGTTTTCAAATGCATCTCAGTTTTCGTCCCCTTTAACTCGGGTTCATCATTCCAGACCCTTTACTAACACTCTCCCCACTTGGAGAGTCAGTGCCTTTAACCTCCTGTTTGGCACAGTTTGCAATTTCTGCGCAAGATGAACAGGAATAGGGAGAACCAATGAGAGACTAGCTTTAGGTGTCTGCACGGGCAAATGTAACGCTCATTTCCCACCAGGAAGAGGAATTAACCAAAGGCTCAGCATGCCGTGCCGGAACCAGATTAGGGCCTGAAGCAATCCTGCGGGTTTGCGGCCAGCTCACAAGATAGCGAGTTGAAGAAAGGAGCTCAGGGGCACTGTAACTCACAAACCTGCAGAGTTATAAATGACAGCTATCGTCCAAAAATATATTGAAGGAAGGCTGCGAAGAGGACTTGTAAGTGGGGCAGAATTGCAGGATAACGATTTCAGGAGGTAGACGGGAATTGCATTTAAAGCATAGGAAAAGAGGCAGAACGTCGACAATGATGCTCTTGGCCAAAAAGGGCGTATGCGTTTTTTCCTGAATATATTCAGGAAAAAACGCATACGCCCTTTTTGGCCAACCAAGCAAGCATGTTAAAGAAATCTGCACTACAATGAAGTCTCAGTGCCCCCCGGTCAAAAGGGCCATGTGAAAAAAGTGTAAAATCCAGAAAGGCAGCACAGGCCATGGAGAACAGGGAGCCTTGTTCTGCTGATGGGCGGGATGTAAATTGCCAACAGCCACTCTGGAGAAGTGTATGGTGTTTCCTGGAACAGCTAAAAAACAAAGCAACAGAGCCTATGGCACTTCCACTTATGGTCCTATAGCTTAGGGAAATTAAAATCAAAAACACACAGCCACCCCAAAGTTTCGGACGGCACTGTTTACAAGAACCTCGTCTACGGTACAAGTTAAATATCCCAGAACGTGAAAAATGGATAAAGAAGTTGTGGTACGTACGTACAATGGAATATCACTCAGCAATGAAATCTATGTCATCAGGCCCGTCGCGGCATAATGAGTGGATTCAGGTACGAAATGATTCTAAGTGAAATGAGTCACACAGAAAATGAAACATCATAAGATATCACTAATACAAGGAATGTAAACTTGGCTACACATGAACTGAATTACAAAACAGAACAGGGTCTCAAATTTAGAAAAGCAACTTATGCTTGCTTAAGGGGAAAGGTGAGTTGGGGTGCTGCATAAAACCAGAGATAGAAATTAGCACAGATACCTTTCCATAAGCCAAATATGTAATTGTCAAGACCTACCCCTTGCTCAACGAAATGGACTAAACACCCCATATTCAACGACTAGGAATACACCTGACTAGTAAGAATCTTCAAACCCATGGATTTATATGTCTCCGTAAGAGAATGAAGCGTGTGTACAGAGGCATGAATGCAGCAGAGAAAATCCGATAAATCCCATTATCAAAATGAATTACAGAAACAAAACACAAGGACAGTGAAATAGAGAGCAATTCTTAAATAATTCATTCAGGGCTTGTGATGCAACCTGGATTTACCACATCTACACCCAGAGCTGAGTGAGACATAAGGTTGGGCACTTCGGGCTGATAGCATTGGTGAGGTTCGATGAGCAAATGCAGACCCTTTGAAGTCATACTGCATGGTACCCATTCCATGGGTCCCATCTTTCCCGGTTTAACGAATTCTTCCTTCAGCTAAAACATGCGTGGGAAACCCACAGTATGGTGCACCGAGGGACCGGCAAACATTTTCAAATGCATCTCAGTTTTCGTCCCCTTTTACTCGGGTTCACCATTCCAGACCCTTTACTAACACTCTCCCCACTTGGAGAGTCAGTGCCTTTAACATCCTGTTTGGCACAGTTTGCAATTTCTGCGCAAGATGAACAGGAATAGGGAGAACCAATGAGAGACTAGCTTTAGGTGTCTGCACGGGCAAATGGAACGCTCATTTCCCACCAGGAAGAGGAATTAACCACAGGCTCCGCATGCCGTGCCGGAACCAGATTAGGGCCTGAAGCAATCCTGCGGGTTTGCGGCCAGCTCACAAGATAGCGAGTTGAAGTAAGGAGCTCAGGGACACTGTAACTCACAAACCTGCAGAGTTATAAATGACAGCTATCGTCCAAAAATATATTGAAGGAAGGCTGCGAAGAGGACTTGTAAGTGGGGCAGAATTGCAGGATAACGATTTCAGGAGGTAGACGGGAATTGCATTTAAAGCATAGGAAAAGAGGCAGAACGTCGACAATGATGCTCTTGGCCAAAAAGGGCATATGCGTTTTTTCCTGAATATATTCAGGAAAAAACGCATACGCCGTTTTTGGCCAACCAAGCAAGCATGTTAAAGAAATCTGCACAACAAAGAAGTCTCACTGCCCCCCGGTCAAAAGGGCCATGTGAAAGAAGTGTAAAATCCAGAAAGGCAGCACAGGCCATGGAGAACAGGGAGCCTTGTTATGCTGATGGGCGGGATGTAAATTGCCAACAGCCACTCTGGAGAAGTGTATGGTGTTTCCTGGAACAGCTAAAAAACAAAGCAACGGAGCCTACGGCACTTCCACTTATGGTCCTATAGCTTAGGGAAATTAAAATCAAAAACACACAGCCACCCCAAAGTTTCGGACGGCTCTGTTTACAAGAACCTCGTCTACGGTACAAGTTAAATATCCCAGAACGTGAAAAATGGATAAAGAAGTTGTGGTACGTACGTACAATGGAATATCACTCAGCAATGAAATCTATGTCATCAGGCCCGTCGCGGCATAATGAGTGGATTCAGGTAGGATGATTCTAAGTTTAATGAGTCACACAGAAAATGAAATATCATAAGATATCACTAATACAAGGAATGTAAACTTGGCTACACATGAACTGAATTACAAAACAGAACAGGGTCTCAAATTTAGAAAACCAACTTATGCTTGCTTAAGGGGAAAGGTGAGTTGGGGTGCTGCTTAAAACCAGAGATAGAAATTAGCACAGATACCTTTCCATAAGCCAAATATGTAATTGTCAAGACCTACCCCTTGCTCAACGAAATGGACTAAACACCCCATATTCAAAGACTAGCAATACACCTGACTAGTAAGAATCTTCAAACCCATGGATTTATATGTCTCCGTAAGAGAATGAAGCGTGTGTACAGAGGCATGAATGCAGCAGAGAAAATCCGATAAATCCCATTATCAAAATGAATTACAAAAACAAAACACAAGGACAGTGAAATAGAGAGCAATTCTTAAATAATTCATTCAGGGCTTGTGATGCAAGCTGGATTTAAACATCTACACCCAGAGTTGAGTGAGACATAAGGTTGGGCACTTCGGGCTGATAGCATTGGTGAGGTTCGATGAGCAAATGCAGACCCTTTGAAGTCATACTGCATGGTACCCATTCCATGGTTCCCATCTCTCCAGGTTTAACGAATTCTTCCCTCAGCTAAAACATGCGTGGGAAACCCACAGTATGGTGCACCGAGGGACCGGCAAACGTTTTCAAATGCATCTCAGTTTTCGTCCCCTTTAACTCGGGTTCACCATTCCAGACCCTTTACTAACACTCTCCCCACTTGGAGAGTCAGTGCCTTTAACCTCCTGTTTGGCACAGTTTGCAATTTCTGCGCAAGATGAACAGGAATAGGGAGAACCAATGAGAGACTAGCTTTAGGTGTCTGCACGGGCAAATGTAACGCTCATTTCCCACCAGGAAGAGGAATTAACCAAAGGCTCAGCATGCCGTGCCGGAACCAGATTAGGGCCTGAAGCAATCCTGCGGGTTTGCGGCCAGCTCACAAGATAGCGAGTTGAAGAAAGGAGCTCAGGGGCACTGTAACTCACAAACCTGCAGAGTTATAAATGACAGCTATCGTCCAAAAATATATTGAAGGAAGGCTGCGAAGAGGACTTGTAAGTGGGGCAGAATTGCAGGATAACGATTTCAGGAGGTAGACGGGAATTGCATTTAAAGCATAGGAAAAGAGGCAGAACGTCGACAATGATGCTCTTGGCCAAAAAGGGCGTATGCGTTTTTTCCTGAATATATTCAGGAAAAAACGCATACGCCCTTTTTGGCCAACCAAGCAAGCATGTTAAAGAAATCTGCACTACAATGAAGTCTCAGTGCCCCCCGGTCAAAAGGGCCATGTGAAAAAAGTGTAAAATCCAGAAAGGCAGCACAGGCCATGGAGAACAGGGAGCCTTGTTCTGCTGATGGGCGGGATGTAAATTGCCAACAGCCAGCCACTCTGGAGAAGTGTATGGTGTTTCCTGGAACAGCTAAAAAACAAAGCAACGGAGCCTACGGCATTTCCACTTATGGTCCTATAGCTTAGGGAAATTAAAATCAAAAACACACAGCCACCGCAAAGTTTCGGACGGCTCTGTTTACAAGAACCTCGTCTACGGTACAAGTTAAATATCCCAGAACGTGAAAAATGGATAAAGAAGTTGTGGTACGTACGTACAATGGAATATCACTCAGCAATGAAATCTATGTCATCAGGCCCGTCGCGGCATAATGAGTGGATTCAGGTACGATGATTCTAAGTGAAATGAGTCACACAGAAAATGAAACATCATAAAATATCACTAATACAAGGAATGTAAACTTGGCTACACATGAACTGAATTACAAAACAGAACAGGGTCTCAAATTTAGAAAACCAACTTATGCTTTCTAAAGGGGAAAGGTGAGTTGGAGTGTTGCATAAAACCAGAGATAGAAATTAGCACAGATACCTTTCCATAAGCCAAACATGTAATTGTCAAGACCTACTCCTTGCTCAACGAAATGGACTAAACACCCCATATTCAACGACTAGCAATACACCTGACTAGTAAGAATCTTCAAACCCATGGATTTATATGTCTCCGTAAGAGAATGAAGCGTGTGTACAGAGGCATGAATGCAGCAGAGAAAATCCGATAAATCCCATTATCAAAATGAATTACAAAAACAAAACACAAGGACATTGAAATAGAGAGCAATTCTTAAATAATTCATTCAGGGCTTGTGATGCAACCTGGATTTACCACATCTACACCCAGAGCTGAGTGAGACATAAGGTTGGGCACTTCGGGCTGATAGCATTGGTGAGGTTCGATGAGCAAATGCAGACCCTTTGAAGTCATACTGCATGGTACCCATTCCATGGGTCCCATCTCTCCAGGTTTAACGAATTCTTCCTTCAGCTAAAACATGCGTGGGAAACCCACAGTACGGTGCACCGAGGGACCGGCAAACGTTTTCAAATGCATCTCAGTTTTCGTCCCCTTTTACTCGGGTTCACCATTCCAGACCCTTTACTAACACTCTCCCCACTTGGAGAGTCAGTGCCTTTAACCTCCTGTTTGGCACAGTTTGCAATTTCTGCGCAAGATGAACAGGAATAGGGAGAACCAATGAGAGACTAGCTTTAGGTGTGTGCACGGGCAAATGGAACGCTCATTTCCCACCAGGAAGAGGAATTAACCACAGGCTCAGCATGCCGTGCCGGAACCAGATTAGGGCCTGAAGCAATCCTGCGGGTTTGCGGCCAGCTCACAAGATAGCGAGTTGAAGAAAGGAGCTCAGGGGCACTGTAACTCACAAACCTGCAGAGTTATAAATGACAGCTATCGTCCAAAAATATATTGAAGGAAAGCTGCGAAGAGGACTTGTAAGTGGGGCAGAATTGCAGGATAAAGATTTCAGGAGGTAGACGGGAATTGCATTTAAAGCATAGGAAGAGAGGCAGAACGTCGACAATGATGCTCTTGGACAAAAAGGGCGTATGCGTTTTTTCCTGAATATATTCAGGAAAAAACGCATACGCCCTTTTTGGCCAACCAAGCAAGCATGTTAAAGAAATCTGCACTACAATGAAGTCTCACTGCTCCCCGGTCCAAAGGGCCATGAGAAAAAAGTTTAAAATCCAGAAAGGCAGCACAGGCCATGGAGAACAGGGAGCCTTGTTATGCTGATGGGCGGGATGTAAATTGCCAACAGCCACTCTGGAGAAGTGTATGGTGTTTCCTGGAACAGCTAAAAAAGAAAGCAACGGAGCCTACGGCACTTCCACTTATGGTCCTATAGCTTAGGGAAATTAAAATCTAAAACACACAGCCACCCCAAAGTTTCGGATGGCTCTGTTTACAAGAACCTCGTCTACGGTACAAGTTAAATATCCCAGAACGTGAAAAATGGATAAAGAAGTTGTGGTACGTACGTACAATGGAATATCACTCAGCAATGAAATCTATGTCATCAGGCCCGTCGCGGCATAATGAGTGGATTCAGGTACGATGATTCTAAGTGAAATGAGTCACACAGAAAATGAAACATCATAAAATATCACTAATACAAGGAATGTAAACTTGGCTACACATGAACTGAATTACAAAACAGAACAGGGTCTCAAATTTAGAAAACCAACTTATGCTTTCTAAAGGGGAAAGGTGAGTTGGAGTGTTGCATAAAACCAGAGATAGAAATTAGCACAGATACCTTTCCATAAGCCAAACATGTAATTGTCAAGACCTACTCCTTGCTCAACGAAATGGACTAAACACCCCATATTCAACGACTAGCAATACACCTGACTAGTAAGAATCTTCAAACCCATGGATTTATATGTCTCCGTAAGAGAATGAAGCGTGTGTACAGAGGCATGAATGCAGCAGAGAAAATCCGATAAATCCCATTATCAAAATGAATTACAAAAACAAAACACAAGGACATTGAAATAGAGAGCAATTCTTAAATAATTCATTCAGGGCTTGTGATGCAACCTGGATTTACCACATCTACACCCAGAGCTGAGTGAGACATAAGGTTGGGCACTTCGGGCTGATAGCATTGGTGAGGTTCGATGAGCAAATGCAGACCCTTTGAAGTCATACTGCATGGTACCCATTCCATGGGTCCCATGTCTCCAGGTTTAACGAATTCTTCCTTCAGCTAAAACATGCGTGGGAAACCCACAGTATGGTGCACCGAGGGACCGGCAAACGTTTTCAAATGCATCTCAGTTTTCGTCCCCTTTTACTCGGGTTCACCATTCCAGACCCTTTACTAACACTCTCCCCACTTGGAGAGTCAGTGCCTTTAACCTCCTGTTTGGCACAGTTTGCAATTTCTGCGCAAGATGAACAGGAATAGGGAGAACCAATGAGAGACTAGCTTTAGGTGTGTGCACGGGCAAATGTAACGCTCATTTCCCACCAGGAAGAGGAATTAACCACAGGCTAGAATGCCGTGCCGGAACCAGATTAGGGCCTGAAGCAATCCTGCGGGTTTGCGGCCAGCTCACAAGATAGCGAGTTGAAGAAAGGAGCTCAGGGGCACTGTAACTCACAAACCTGCAGAGTTATAAATGACAGCTATCGTCCAAAAATATATTGAAGGAAGGCTGCGAAGAGGACTTGTAAGTGGGGCAGAATTGCAGGATAACGATTTCAGGAGGTAGACGGGAATTGCATTTAAAGCATAGGAAAAGAGGCAGAACGTCGAAAATGATGCTCTTGGCCAAAAAGGGCGTATGCGTTTTTTCCTGAATATATTCAGGAAAAAACGCATACGCCCTTTTTGGCCAACCAAGCAAGCATGTTAAAGAAATCTGCACTACAATGAAGTCTCACTGCCCCCCGGTCAAAAGGGCCATGTGAAAAAAGTGTAAAATATAGAAAGGCAGCACAGGCCATGGAGAACAGGGAGCCTTGTTCTGCTGATGGGCGGGATGTAAATTGCCAACAGCCACTCTGGAGAAGTGTATGGTGTTTCCTGAAACACGTAGGAAACAAAGCAACACAGCCTATGTCATTTCCACTTATGATCCTATAGCTTAGGGAATTTAAAATCAAAAACACACAGCCACCCCAAAGTTTGGGATGGCTCTGTTTACAAGAACCTCGTCTACGGTACAAGTTAAATATCCGAGAAAGCAAAAAATGGATAAAGAAGTTGTGGTACGTACGTACAATGGAATATCACTCAGCAATGAGATCTACGTCATCAGGCCCATAGCAGCATAATGAGTGGATTCAGGTACGACGATTCTATGAGAAATAAGTCACACAGAAAAAGAAACATCATAAGATATCACTAATACACGGAACGTAAACTTGGCTACACCTGTACTGAATTACCAAACAGAACTGGGTCTCAAATTTAGAAAACCAACTTATGCTTGCTTATTGGGAAAGGTGACTTGAGGTGCTGCATCAAACCAGAGATTGAAATTAGCACAGATACCGTTCCATAAGCCAAATATATAATAGACAAGACCTACTCCTTGCTCAACGAAATGGAATCAACACTCCATATTCAACGCCTGGGAATATACCTGACAAGTAATAATCTTAAGACCCATGGATTTATATGTCTCCATAAGGAAATCAAGCGTGTGTACAGCGGCCAAAACGCAGCAGTGAAAATCCGATAAATCCCATTATCAAAATAAATTTCACAATCACAACACAATGACAGTGGAATAGAGAGCAATTCTTAGATAATTCATTCAGGGCTTGTGAGGCAACCTGGATTTACCACATCTACACCCAGAGCTGAGTGAGACATAAGGCTGGACACTTCGGGCTGATAGCTTTGGTGAGGTTCGGTGAGCAAAGGCAGATGCTTTCAAGTCATACTGCATGGTACCCATTCCATGGGTCCCAACTCTCCAGGTTTAAGGGATTCTTCCTTCAACTAAAACATGCATGGGAAACCCAGAGTATGGTCCACCGTGTGATTGGGAAACGTTTTCAAATGCATCTCAGTTTTCGACCCCTGGTACTCGGGTGCACCGTTCCAGACACTTTACTAACACTCTCCACCCTTGGAGAGTCAGTGCCTTTAACCTCCTGTTTGGCACAGTTTGCAATTTCTGCGCAAGATGAACAGGAATAGGGAGAACCAATGAGAGACTAGCTGTAGGTGTCTGCACGGGCAAATGGCACGCTCATTTCCCACCAGGAAGAGGAATTAACCAACGGCTCAGCATGACCTGCCGGAACCAGATTAGATCCTGAAGCAATCCTGCGGTTTTGCGGCCAGCTCACAAGATAGCGAGTTGAAGAAAGAAGCCCAGGTGCACTGTAATTCACAAACCTGCAGAGTTATGAATGACAGCTATCGTCCAAAAATGTATTGAAGTAAGTCTTCGAAGAGGACTTGAAAGTGGGGCAGAATTTCAGGAAAACGATTTCATGGGTTAGACTGGAATTGCACTTAAAACATAGGAAAAGAGGCATAATGTCCACAATGATGCACTTGGCCAAAAAGGGCATATGCTTTTTTTCCTGAATATATTCAGGAAAAAATGCATACGCACTTTTTGGCCAACCAAGCAAGCGTGTAAAGGAAATCTGCACTACATTGAAGTCTCACTGCCCCCCGGTCAAAAGGGCCATCTGAAAAAAGTGTAAAATCCAGAAAGGCAGAACAGGTCATGGAGAACAGGGAGCCTTGTTATGCTGATGGGCGGGATTTAAATTGCCAACAGCCACTCTGGAGAAGTGTATGGTGTATCCTGAAACACATAGGAAACAAAGCAACACAGCCTATGGCACTTCCTCTTATGGTCCTATAGCTTAGGGAAATTAAAATCAAAAACACACAGCCACCCCAAAGTTTGGGACGGCTCTGTTTACAAGAACCTCGTCTACGGTACAAGTTAAATATCTGAGAAAGCAAAAAATGGATAAAGAAGTTGTGGTACGTACGTACAATGGAATATGACTCAGCAGTGAGATCTACGTCATCAGGCACGTAGCAGCAAAATGAGTGGATTCAGGTAAGACGATTCTACGAGAAATAAGTCACACAGAAAAAGAAACATCATAAGATATCACTAATACACGGAATGTAAACTTGGCTACACATGAACTGAATTACAAAACAGAACAGGGTCTCAAATTTAGAAAACCAACTTATGCTTGCTTATGGCAAAAAGTGAGTTGGGGTGCTGCATAAAACCAGAGATTAAAATTAGCACAGATACCGTTCCATAAGCCAAATATATAATAGACAAGACCTACTCCTTGCTCAACGAAATGGACTCAACACCCCATATTCAACGCCTGGGAATATACCTGACCAGTAAGAATCTTAAGACCCATGGATTTATATGTCTCCATAAGGAAATCAAGCGTGTGTACAGCGGCCTAAACGCAGCAGTGAAAATCCTAT
The DNA here is from genome assembly GCF_059928025.1 of Delphinapterus leucas. NCBI lineage: Eukaryota > Metazoa > Chordata > Mammalia > Artiodactyla > Monodontidae > Delphinapterus > Delphinapterus leucas. The sequence continues at coordinate 5,189,989 of NW_028322232.1, read as the reverse complement.
AAATCCCATTATCAAAATATATTTCAAAAACAAAACACAATGACAGTGAAATAGAGAGCAATGCTTAAAGAATTCATTCAGGGCTTGTGATGCAACCTGGATTCACCCCATCTACACCCAGTGCTGGGTGAGACATAAGGCTGGACACTTCGGGCTGATAGCATTGGTGAGGTTCGGTGAGCAAACGCAGACCCTTTGAAGTCATACTGCCTGGTACCCATACCATGGGTCCCAACTCTCCAGGTTTAAGGGATTCTTCCTTCAGCTAAAACATGCATGGGAAACCCAGAGTATGGTCCACCATGTGATTGGGAAACGTTTTCAAATGCATCTCAAGTTTCGTCCCCTGGTACTCGGGTTCACCTTTCCAGACGCTTTACTAACACTCTCCCCACTTGGAGAGTCAGTGCCTTTAACCTTCTGTTTGGCACAGTTTGCAATTTCTGCGCAAGATGAACAGGAATAGGGAGAACCAATGAGAGACTAGCTGCAGGTGTCTGCACGGGCAAATGGAACGCTCATTTCCCACCAGGAAGAGGAGTTAACCAAAGGCTCAGCATGCCCTGCCAGAACCAGATGAGGGCCTGAAGCAATCCTGCGGTTCTGCGGCCAGCTCACAAGAAAGCGAGTTGAAGAAAGGAGCTCAGGGGCACTGTAATTCACAAAACTGCAGAGTTATGAATGACAGCTATCGTCCAAAAATGTACTGAAGTAAGTCTTCAAAGAGGACTTGAAAGCGGGGCAGAATTTCAGGAAAACGATTTCAGGGGGTAGACTGGAATTACACTTAAAGCATAGGAAAAGAGGCAGAATGTCCACAATGATGCACTTGGCCAAAAAGGGTGTATGCGTTTTTTCCTGAATATATTCAGGAAGAAACGCATACGCCCTTTTTGGCCAACCAAGCAAGCCTGTAAAGGAAATCTGCACTACAATGAAGTCTCACTGTCCCCGGGTCAAAAGGGCCATCTGAAAAAAGTGTAAAATCCAGAAAGGCAGGACAGGTCATGGAGAACAGGGAGCATTGTTATGCAGATTGGCGGGATGTAAATTGCCAACAGCCAGTCTGGAGAAGTGTATGGTGTTTCCTGAAACACGTAGGAAACAAAGCAACACGGCCTATGGCACTTCCACTTATGGTCCTATAGCTTAGGGAAATTAAAATCCAAAACACACAGCCACCCCAAAGTTTGGGAAGTCTCTGTTTACAGGAACCTCGTCTACGGTAAAAGTTACATATCCGAGAAAGCAAAAAATGGATAAAGAAGTTGAGGTACGTACGTACAATGGAATATCATTCAGCAATGAAATCTACGTCATCAGGCCCATTGCGGCATAATGAGTGGATTCAGGTACGACGATTCTACGAGAAATAAGTCACACAGAAAAAGAAACTTCATAAGATATCACTAATACAAGGAACGTAATCTTGGCTAAACATGAACTGAATTAGAAAACAGAACAGGGTCTCAAATTTAGAAAACCAACTTATGCTTGCTTATGGGGAAAGGTGAGTTGGGGTGCTGCATCAAACCAGAGATTGAAATTAGCACAGATACCGTTCCATAAGCCAAATATATAATAGACAAGACCTACTCCTTGCTCAACGAAATGGACTCAACACCGCATATTCAACGCCTGGGAATATACCTGACAAGTAAGAATCTTAAGACCCATGGATATATATGTCTCCATAAGGAAATCAAGCGTGTGTATAGCGGCCTAAACTCAGCAGTGAAAATCCGATAAATCCCATTATCAAAATAAATTTCAAAAACAAAACACAATGACAGTGAAATAGAGAGCAATTCTTAAATAATTCATTCAGGGCTTGTGATGCAACCTGGATTTACCACATCTACACCCAGAGCTGGGTGAGACATAAGGCTGGACATTTCGGGATGATAGCATTGGTGAGGTTCGGTGACCAAAGGCATACAATTTGAAGTCATACTGCATGGTACCCATTCCATGGGTCCCAACTCTCCAGGTTTAAGGGATTCTTCCTTCAGCTAAAACATGCATGGGAAACCCAGAGTATGGTCCACCGTGTGATTGGGAAACGTTTTAAAATGCATATCAGGATTCGACCCCTGGTACTCGGGTTCACCATTCCAGACGTTTTACTAACACTCTCCGCACTTGGAGAGTCAGTGCCTTTAAACTCCTGTTTGGCACAGTTTGCTATTTCTGCGCAAGATGAACAGGAATAGGGAGAACCAATGAGAGACTAGCTGTAGGTGTCTGCACGGTCAAATGGAGCGCTCATTTCCCACCAGGAAGAGGAATTAACCAAAGGCTCAGCGTGCCCTGCCGGAACCAGATTAGGGCCTAAAAAATCCTGCGGTTATGCGGCCAGCTCACAAGAAAGCGAGTTGAAGAAAGGAGCTCAGGGGCACTGTAATTCACAAACCTGCAGAGTTTTGAATGACAGCTATCATCCAAAAATGTATTGAAGTAAGTCTTCGAAGTGGACTTGAAAGCGGGGCAGAATTTCAGGAAAACGATTTCAGGGGGTAGACTGGAATTGCACTTAAAGCATAGGAAAAGAGGCAGAATGTCGACAATGAAGCACTTGGCCAAAAATGGCGTATGCGTTTTTTCCTGAATATATTCAGGAAAAAACGCATACGCCCTTTTTGGCCAACCAAGCAAGCGTGTAAAGGAAATCAGCACTACAATGAAGTCTCACTGCCCCCCGGTCCAAAGGGCCATCTGAAACAAGTGTAAAATCCAGAAAGGCAGGAGAGGTCATGCAGAACAGGGAGCCTTGTTATGCTGATGGTCGGGATGTAAATTGCCAAGAGCCACTCTGGCGAAGTGTATGATGTTTCCTGAAACATGTAGGAAACAAAGCAACACAGCCTATGGCACTTCCACTTATGGTCCTATAGCTTAGGGAAATTAAAATCAAAAACACACAGCCATCCCAAAGTTTGGGACGGCAGTGTTTACAAGAACCTCGTCTACGGTACAAGTTAAATATCCGAGAAAGCAAAAAATGGATAAAGAAGTTGTGGTACGTACGTACAATGGAATATCACTCAGCAATGAGATCTACGTCATCAGGCCCGTAGCGGCATAATGAGTGGATTCAGGTACGACGACTCTACGAGAAATAAGTCACACAGAAATAGAAACATCATAAGGTATCACTAATACACGGAACGTAAACTTGTCTACACATGAACTGAATTACAAAACAGAACAGGGTCTCAAATTTAGAAAGCCAACTTATGCTTGCTAATGGGGAAAGGTGAGTTGGGGTGCTGCATCAAACCAGAGATTGAAATTAGCACAGATACCGTTCCATAAGCCTAATATATAATAGACAAGACCTACTCCTTGCTCAACGAAAAGGACTCAACACCCCATATTCAACGCCTGGGAATATACCTGACAAGTAATAATCTTAAGACCCATGGATTTATATGACTCCATAAGGAAATCAAGCGTGTGTACAGCGGCCTAAACGCAGCAGTGAAAATCCGATAAATCCCATTATCAAAATAAATTTCACAAACACAACACATTGACAGTGAAATACAGAGCAATTCTTAGATAATTCATTCAGGGCTTGTGATGCAACCTGGATTTACCACATCTACACCCAGATCTGGGTGAGACATAAGGCTGGACACTTCGGGCTGATAGCATTGGTGAGGTTCGGTGTGCAAAGCAGACCCTTTGAAGTCATACTGCATGGTACCCATTCCATGGGTCCCAACTCTCCAGGTTTAAGGGATTCTTCCTTCAGCTAAAACATGAATGGGAAACCCAGAGTATGGTCCACCGTGTGATTGGGAAACGTTTTCAAATGCATCTCAGGTTTCGTCCCCTGGTACTCGGGTTCACCGTTCTAGACGCTTTACTAACACTCTCCCCACTTGGAGAGTCAGTGCCTTTAACCTTCTGTTTGGCACAGTTTGCAATTTCTGCGCAAGATGAACAGGAATAGGGAGAACCAATGAGAGACTAGCTGTAGGTGTCTGCACGGGCAAATGGAATCCTCACTTCCCACCAGGAAGAGGAATTAACCAAAGGCTCAGCATGCCCTGCCGGAACCAGATTAGGGCCTGAAGCAATCCTGCGGGTTTGCGGCCAGCTCACAAGAAAGCGAGTTGAAGAAAGGAGCTCAGGGGCACTGTCATTCACAAACCTGCAGAGTTATGATCGACAGCTATCGTCCAAAAATGTATTGAAGTAAGTCTTCGAAGAGGACTTGAAAGTAGGGCAGAATTTAAGGAAAACGATTTCAGGGGGTAGACTGGAATTACACTTAAAGCATAGGAAAAGAAGCAGAATATCCACAATGATGCACTTGGCCAAAAAGGGCGTATGCTTCTTTTCCTGAATATATTCAGGAAAAAACGCATACGCCCTTTTTGGCCAACCAAGCAAGCTTGTAAAGGAAATCTGCACTACAATGAAGTCTCACTGCCCCCCGGTCAAAAGGGCCATCTGAAACAAGTGTAAAATCCAGAAAGGCAGGAAAGGTCATGGAGAACAGGGAGCCTTGTTATGCTGCTTGGCGGGATGTAAATTGCCAACAGCCAATCGGGAGAAGTGTATGGTGTTTCCTGAAACACTTAGGAAACAAAACAACACAGCCTATGGCACTTCCACTTAGGGTCCTATAGCTTAGGGAAATTAAAATCAAAAACACACAGCCACCCCAAAGTTTGGGACGGCTCTGTTTACAAGAACCTGGTCTACGGTACAAGTTAAATATCCGAGAAAACAAAAAATGGATAAAGAAATTGTGGTACGTACGTACAATGGAATATCACTCAGCAATGAAATCTACGTCATCAGGCCAATAGCGGCATAATGAGTGGATTCAGGTACGACGATTCTACGAGAAATAAGTCACACAGAAAAAGAAACATCCTAAGATATCACTAATACACGGAACATAAACTTGGCTACACATGAACTGAATTACAAAACAGAACAGGGTCTCAAATTTAGAAAACAAACTTATGCTTGCTTATCGGGAAAGGTGAGTTGAGGTGATGCATAAAATCAGAGATTGAAATTAGCACAGATACCGTTCCATAAGCCAAATATATAATAGACAAGACCTACTTCTTTCTCAACGAAATGGACTCAACACCCCATATTCAACGCCTGGGAATATACCTGACAAGTAAGAATCTTAAGAGCCATGGATTTATATGTCTCAATAAGGAAATCAAGCATGTGTACAGCGGCCTCAACGCAGCAGTGAAAATCCGATAAATCCCATTATCAAAATAAATTTCAAAAACAAAACACAATGACAGTGAAATAGAGAGCAATTCTTAGATAATTTATTCAGGGCTTGTGATACAACCTGGATTTACCACATCTACACCCAGAGCTGGGTGAGACATAAGGCTGGACACTTCGGGCTGATAGCATTGGTGAGGTTCGGTGAGCAAAGGCAGACCCTTTGAAGTCATACTGCATGGTACCCATTCCATGGGTCCCAACTCTCCAGGTTTAAGGGATTCTACCTTCAACTAAAACATGCATGCGAAACCCAGAGCATGGTCCACCGTGTGATTGGGAATCGTTTTCAAATGCATATCAGGTTTCGACACCTGGTACTCGGGTGCACCGTTCCAGACGCTTTACTAACACTCTCCCCACTTGGAGAGTCAGTGCCTTTAACCTCCTGTTTTGCACAGTTTGCAATTTCTGCGCAAGATGAACAGGAATAGGGAGAACCAATGAGAGACTAGCTGTAGGTGTCTGCACGGGCAAATGGAACGCTCATTTCCCACCAGGAAGAGGAATTAACCAAAGGCTCAGCGTGCACTGCCGGAACCAGATTAGTGCCTGAAGCAATCCTGCGGTTTTGCGGCCAGCTCACAAGAAAGCGAGTTGAAGAAAGGAGCTCAGGGGCACTGTAATTCACAAACCTGCAGAGTTATGAATGACAGCTATCGTCCAAAAATGTATTGAAGTAAGTCTTCGAAGAGGACTTGAAAGCGGGGCAGAATGTCAGGAAAACGATTTCAGGGGGTAGACTGGAATTGCACTTAAAGCATAGGAAAAGAGGCAGAATGTCGACAATGATACAGTTGGCCAAAAAGAGCATATGCGTTTTTTCCTGAATATATTCAGGAAAAAACGCATAGCCCTTTTTGGCCAACCAAGCAAGCGTGTAAATGAAATCTGCACTACAATGAAGTCTCACTGCCCCCGGTCAAAAGGGCCATCTGAAACAAGTGTAAAATCCAGAAAGGCTGGACAGGTCATGGAGAACAGGGAGCTTTGTTATGCAGAAGGGCAGGATGTAAATTGCCAACAGCCAATCTGGAGAAGTGTATGGTGTTTCCTGAAACACGTAGGAAACAATGCAACACAGCCTATGGCACTTCCACTTATGGTCCTAAAGCTTAGGGAAATTAAAATCAAAAACACACAGCCACTCCAAAGTTTGGGACGGCTCTGTTTACAAGAAACTCGTCTACGGTACAAGTTAAATATCCGAGAAAGCAAAAAATGGATAAAGAAGTTGTGGTACGTACGTACAATGGAATATCACTCAGCAATGAGATCTACGTCATCAGGCCCGTAGCGGCAGAATGAGTGCATTCAGGTACGACGATTCTACGAGAAATAAGTCACACAGAAAAAGAAACATCTTAAGATATCCCTCATACACGGAACGTAAACTTGGCTACACATGTACTGAATTACAAAACAGAACAGGGTCTCAAATTTGAAAACCAACTTATGCTTGCTTATGGGGAAAGGTGAGTTGGCGTGCTGCATCAAACCAGAGATTGAAATTTGCACAGATATCGTTCCATAAGCCAAATATATAATAGACAAGACCTACTCCTTGCTCAACGAAATGGACTCAACACCCCATATTCAACTCCTGGGAATATACCTGACAAGTAAGAATCTTAAGACCCATGGATTTATATGTCTCCATAAGGAAATCAAGCGTGTGTACAGCGGCCTAAACGCAGCAGTGAAAATCCGATAAATCCCATTATCAAAATAAATTTCAAACACAAAACACAATGACAGTGAAATAGAGAGCAATTCTTAAATAATTCATTCAGGGCTTGTGATGCAACCTGGATTTACCACATCTACACCCAGAGCTGGGTGTGACATAAGGCTGGACACTTCGGGCTGATAGCATTGGTGTGGTTCGGTGAGCAAACGCAGACCCTTTGAAGTCATACCGCATGGTAGCCATTCCATGGGTCCCAACTCTCCAGGTTTAAGGGATTCTTCCTTCAGCTAAAACATGCATGGGAAACCCAGAGTATGGTCCATCGTGTGATTGGGAAACGTTTTCAAATGCATCTCAGGTTTCGAACCCAGGTACTCGGGTTCACAATTCCAGACGCTTTACTAACACTCTCCCCACTTGGGGAGTCAGTGCCTTTAACCTCCTGTTTAGCACGGTTGGCAATTTCTGTGCAAGATGAAGAGGAATAGAGACAACCAAAGAGAGTCTAGCTGTAGGTGTCTGCACAGGCAAATGGAGCGCTCATTTCCCACCAGGAAGAGGAATTAACCAAAGGCTCAGCATGCCCTGCCAGAAACAGATTAGGGCCTGAAGGAATCCTGAGGTTTTGCGGCCAGCTCACAAGAAAGCGAGTTGAAGAAAGGAGCTCAGGGGCACTGTAATTCTCAAACCTGCAGAGTTATGAATGACAGCTATCGTCCAAAAATGTATTGAAGTAAGTCTTCGAAGAGGACTTGAAAACGGGGCAGAATTTCAGGAAAACGATTTCAGGGGGTAGACTGGAATTGCTCTTAAAGCATAGGAAAAGAGGCAGAATGTCGACAATGATGCACTTGGCCAAAAAGGTCGTATGCGTTTTTTCCTGAATATATTCAGGAAAAAACGCATACGCCCTTTTTGGCCTACCAAGCAAGCGTGTAAAGGAAATCTGCACTACAATGAAGTCTCACTGCCCCCCGGTCAAAAGGGCCATCTGAAAAAAGTGTAAAATCCAGAAAGGCAGGACAGGTCATGGAGAACACAGAGCCTTGTTATGCTGATGGGCGGGATGTAAATTGCCAACAGCCACTCTGGAGAAGTGTATGGTGTTTCCTGAAACACGTAGGAAACAAAGCAACACAGCCTATGGCACTTCCACTTATGGTCCTATAGCGTAGGGAAATTACAATCAAAAACACACAGCCACCCCAAAGTTTGGGACGGCTCTGTTTACAAGAACCTCGTCTACGGTACAAGTTAAATATCCCAGAAAGCAAAAAATGCATAAAGATGTTGTGGTACGCACGTACAATGGTATATCACTCAGCAATGAAATCTACGTCATCAGGCCCGTAGCGGCATAATGAGTGGATTCAGGTACGATGATTCTACGAGAAATAAGTCACACAGAAAAAGAAACATCATAAGATATCACTAATACACGGAATGTCAACTTGGCTACACATGAACTGAATTACAAAACAGAACAGTGTCTCAAATTTAGAAAACCAACTTAGGCTTGCTTATGGGGAAAGGTGAGTTGGGGTGCTGCATAAAACCACAGATTGAAATTAGCACAGATACCGTTCAATAAGACAAATATATAATAGACAAGACCTACTCCTTGCTCAACGAAATGGACTCAACACGCCATATTCAACGCCTGGGAACATACCTGACAAGTAAAATCTTATAACCCATGGATTTATATGTCTCCATAAGGAAATCAAGCGTGTGTACAGCAGCCTAAACGCAGCAGTGAATATCCGATAAATCCCATTATCAAAATAAATTTCAAAAACAAAACACAATGACAGTGAAAGAGAACTATTCTTAAATAATACATTCAGGGCTTGTGATGCAACCTGGATTTACCACATCTACACCCAGAGCTGGGTGAGACATAAGGCCGGACACTTCGGGCTGATAGCATTGGTGAGGTTCGGTGAGAAAACGCAGACCCTTTGAAGTCATACTGCATGGTACCCATTCTATGGGTCCCAACTCTCCAGGTTTAAGGGATTCTTCCTTCAGCTAAAACATGCATGGGAATCCCATAGTATGGACCACCGTGTGATTGTGAAACGTTTACAAATGCATCTCAGTTTTCGCCCCTGGTACTCGGGTTCACCATTCCAGACGCTTTGCTAACACTCTCCCCACTTGGAGAGTCAGTGCCTTTAACCTCCTGTTTGGCACAGTTTGCAATTTCTGCGCAAGATGAACAGGAATATGGGGAACTAATGAGAGACTAGCTGTAGGTGTCTGCACGGGCAAATCGAATGCTCATTTCCCACCAGGAACAGGAATTACCCAAAGGCTCAGCGTGCCCTGCCGGAAACAGATTAGGGCCTGAAGCAATCCTGCGGTTTTGCGGCCAGCTCACAAGAAAGCGAGTTGAAGAAAGGAGCTCAGGGGCACTGTAATTCACAAAACTGCAGAGTTATGAATCACAGCTATCGTCCAAAAATGTACTGAAGTAAGTCTTCGAAGAGGACTTGAAAGCGGGGCAGAATTTCAGGAAAACGATTTCAGGGGGTAGACTGGAATTGCACTTAAAGCATAGGAAAAGAGGCAGAATGTCGACAATGATGCACTTGGCCAAAAAGGGCGTATGCGTTTTTTCCTGAATATATTCAGGAAAAAACGCATACGTACTTTTTGACCAACCAAGCAAGCGTGTAAAGGAAATCTGCACTACAATGAAGTCTCACAGCCCCCCAGTCAAAAGGGCCATCTGAAGAAAGTGCAAAATCCAGAAAGGCAGGACAGGTCATGGAGAACAGGGAGCCTTGTTATGCTGATGGGCGGGATGTAAATTGCCAACAGCCACTCTGGAGAAGTGTATGGTGTTTCCTGAAACACGTAGGAAACAAAGCAACACAGCCTATGGCACTTCCACTTATAGTCCTATAGCTTAGGAAAATTACAATCAAAAACACACAGCCACCCCAAAGTTTGGGATGGCTCTGTTTACAAGAACCTCATCTACGGTACAAGTTAAATATCCGAGGAAGCAAAAACTGGATAAAGAAGTTGTGGTACGCACGTACAATGGAATATCACTCAGCAATGAAATCTATGTCATCAGGCCCGTAGCGGCATAATGAGTGGATTCAGGTACGATGATTCTACGAGAAATAAGTCACACAGAAAAAGAAACATCATAAGATATCACTAATACACGGAATGTAAACTTGGCTACACATGAACTGAATTACAAAACAGAAAAGGGTCTCAAATTTAGAAAACCAACTTATGCTTGCTTATGGGGAAAGGTGAGTTGGGGTGCTGCATAAAACCAGAGATTGAAATTAGCACAGATGCCGTTCCATAAGCCAAATATATAATAGAGAAGACCTACTCCTTGCTCAACGAAATGGACTCAACATCCCATATTCAACGCATGGGAAGATACCTGACAAGTAAGAATCTTAAAACCCATGGATTTATATGTCTCCATAAGGAAATCAAGCGTGTGTACAGCGGCCTAAATGCAGCAGTGAACATCCGATAAATTCCGTTATCGAAATAAATTTGAAAAACAAAACACAATGACAGTGAAATAGAGAGCAAATCTTAAATAATTCATTCAGGGCTTGTGATGCAACCTGGATTTACCACATCTACACCCAGAGCTGGGTGAGACATAATGCTGGACAATTTGGGCTGATAGCATTGGTGAGGTTCGGTGAGCAAACGAAAGACCCTTTGAAGTCATACTGCATGATACCCATTCCATGGGTCCCAACGCTCCAGGTTTAAGGGATTCTTCCTTCAGCAAAAACATGCATGGGAAACCCAGAGTATGGTCCACCGTGTGATTGGGAAACGTTTTCAAATGCATCTCAGTTTTCATCACCTGGCAATCGGGTTCACCATTCCAGACGCTTTAATAACACTCTCCCCACTTGGAGAGTCACTGCCTTTAACCTCCGGTTTGGCACAGTTTGCAATTTCTACGCAAGATGAACAGGAATAGGGAGAACCAATGAGAGACTAGCTGTAGGTGTCTGCACGGGCAAATGGAACGCTCATTTCCCACCAGGAAGAGGAATTACCCAAAGGCTCAGCGTGCCCTGCCGGAAAGAGATTAGGGCCTGAAGCAATCCTGTGGTTTTGCGGCCAGCTCACAAGAAAGAGAGTTGAAGAAAGGAGCTCAGGGGCACTGTAATTCACAAACCTGCAGAGTTATGAATGACAGCTATCGTCCAAAAATGTATTGTAATAAGTCTTCGAAGAGGACTTGAAAGCGGGCAGAATTTCAGGAAAACGATTTCAGGAGGTAGACTGGAATTGCACTTAAAGCATAGGAAAAGAGGCAGAATGTCGACAATGATGCACTTGGCCAAAAAGGGCGTATGCGTTTTTTCCTGAATATATTCAGGAAAAAACGCATACGCCCTTTTTGGCCAACCAAGCAAGCGTGTAAAGGAAATCTGCACTACAATGAAGTCTCACTGTGCCCCGGTCAAAAGGGCCATCTGAAAAAAGTGTAAAATCCAGAAAGGCAGGACAGGTCATGGAGAACACAGAGCCTTGTTATGCTGATGGGCGGGATGTAAATTGCCAACAGCCACTCTGGAGAAGTGTATGGTGTTTCCTGAAACACGTAGGAAACAAAGCAACACAGCCTATGGCACTTCCACTTATGGTCCTATAGCGTAGGGAAATTACAATCAAAAACACACAGCCACCCCAAAGTTTGGGACGGCTCTGTTTACAAGAACCTCGTCTACAGTACAAGTTAAATATCCCAGAAAGCAAAAAATGCATAAAGATGTTGTGGTACGCACGTACAATGGTATATCACTCAGCAATGAAATCTACGTCATCAGGCCCGTAGCGGCATAATGAGTGGATTCAGGTACGATGATTCTACGAGAAATAAGTCACACAGAAAAAGAAACATCATAAGATATCACTAATACACGGAATGTCAACTTGGCTACACATGAACTGAATTACAAAACAGAACAGTGTCTCAAATTTAGAAAACCAACTTAGGCTTGCTTATGGGGAAAGGTGAGTTGGGGTGCTGCATAAAACCACAGATTGAAATTAGCACAGATACCGTTCAATAAGACAAATATATAATAGACAAGACCTACTCCTTGCTCAACGAAATGGACTCAACACGCCATATTCAACGCCTGGGAACATACCTGACAAGTAAAATCTTATAACCCATGGATTTATATGTCTCCATAAGGAAATCAAGCGTGTGTACAGCAGCCTAAACGCAGCAGTGAATATCCGATAAATCCCATTATCAAAATAAATTTCAAAAACAAAACACAATGACAGTGAAAGAGAACTATTCTTAAATAATACATTCAGGGCTTGTGATGCAACCTGGATTTACCACATCTACACCCAGAGCTGGGTGAGACATAAGGCCGGACACTTCGGGCTGATAGCATTGGTGAGGTTCGGTGAGAAAACGCAGACCCTTTGAAGTCATACTGCATGGTACCCATTCTATGGGTCCCAACTCTCCAGGTTTAAGGGATTCTTCCTTCAGCTAAAACATGCATGGGAATCCCATAGTATGGACCACCGTGTGATTGTGAAACGTTTACAAATGCATCTCAGTTTTCGCCCCTGGTACTCGGGTTCACCATTCCAGACGCTTTGCTAACACTCTCCCCACTTGGAGAGTCAGTGCCTTTAACCTCCTGTTTGGCACAGTTTGCAATTTCTGCGCAAGATGAACAGGAATATGGGGAACTAATGAGAGACTAGCTGTAGGTGTCTGCACGGGCAAATCGAATGCTCATTTCCCACCAGGAACAGGAATTACCCAAAGGCTCAGCGTGCCCTGCCGGAAACAGATTAGGGCCTGAAGCAATCCTGCGGTTTTGCGGCCAGCTCACAAGAAAGCGAGTTGAAGAAAGGAGCTCAGGGGCACTGTAATTCACAAAACTGCAGAGTTATGAATCACAGCTATCGTCCAAAAATGTACTGAAGTAAGTCTTCGAAGAGGACTTGAAAGCGGGGCAGAATTTCAGGAAAACGATTTCAGGGGGTAGACTGGAATTGCACTTAAAGCATAGGAAAAGAGGCAGAATGTCGACAATGATGCACTTGGCCAAAAAGGGCGTATGCGTTTTTTCCTGAATATATTCAGGAAAAAACGCATACGTACTTTTTGACCAACCAAGCAAGCGTGTAAAGGAAATCTGCACTACAATGAAGTCTCACAGCCCCCCAGTCAAAAGGGCCATCTGAAGAAAGTGCAAAATCCAGAAAGGCAGGACAGGTCATGGAGAACAGGGAGCCTTGTTATGCTGATGGGCGGGATGTAAATTGCCAACAGCCACTCTGGAGAAGTGTATGGTGTTTCCTGAAACACGTAGGAAACAAAGCAACACAGCCTATGGCACTTCCACTTATAGTCCTATAGCTTAGGAAAATTACAATCAAAAACACACAGCCACCCCAAAGTTTGGGATGGCTCTGTTTACAAGAACCTCATCTACGGTACAAGTTAAATATCCGAGGAAGCAAAAACTGGATAAAGAAGTTGTGGTACGCACGTACAATGGAATATCACTCAGCAATGAAATCTATGTCATCAGGCCCGTAGCGGCATAATGAGTGGATTCAGGTACGATGATTCTACGAGAAATAAGTCACACAGAAAAAGAAACATCATAAGATATCACTAATACACGGAATGTAAACTTGGCTACACATGAACTGAATTACAAAACAGAAAAGGGTCTCAAATTTAGAAAACCAACTTATGCTTGCTTATGGGGAAAGGTGAGTTGGGGTGCTGCATAAAACCAGAGATTGAAATTAGCACAGATGCCGTTCCATAAGCCAAATATATAATAGAGAAGACCTACTCCTTGCTCAACGAAATGGACTCAACATCCCATATTCAACGCATGGGAAGATACCTGACAAGTAAGAATCTTAAAACCCATGGATTTATATGTCTCCATAAGGAAATCAAGCGTGTGTACAGCGGCCTAAATGCAGCAGTGAACATCCGATAAATTCCGTTATCGAAATAAATTTGAAAAACAAAACACAATGACAGTGAAATAGAGAGCAAATCTTAAATAATTCATTCAGGGCTTGTGATGCAACCTGGATTTACCACATCTACACCCAGAGCTGGGTGAGACATAATGCTGGACAATTTGGGCTGATAGCATTGGTGAGGTTCGGTGAGCAAACGAAAGACCCTTTGAAGTCATACTGCATGATACCCATTCCATGGGTCCCAACGCTCCAGGTTTAAGGGATTCTTCCTTCAGCAAAAACATGCATGGGAAACCCAGAGTATGGTCCACCGTGTGATTGGGAAACGTTTTCAAATGCATCTCAGTTTTCATCACCTGGCAATCGGGTTCACCATTCCAGACGCTTTAATAACACTCTCCCCACTTGGAGAGTCACTGCCTTTAACCTCCGGTTTGGCACAGTTTGCAATTTCTACGCAAGATGAACAGGAATAGGGAGAACCAATGAGAGACTAGCTGTAGGTGTCTGCACGGGCAAATGGAACGCTCATTTCCCACCAGGAAGAGGAATTACCCAAAGGCTCAGCGTGCCCTGCCGGAAAGAGATTAGGGCCTGAAGCAATCCTGTGGTTTTGCGGCCAGCTCACAAGAAAGAGAGTTGAAGAAAGGAGCTCAGGGGCACTGTAATTCACAAACCTGCAGAGTTATGAATGACAGCTATCGTCCAAAAATGTATTGTAATAAGTCTTCGAAGAGGACTTGAAAGCGGGCAGAATTTCAGGAAAACGATTTCAGGAGGTAGACTGGAATTGCACTTAAAGCATAGGAAAAGAGGCAGAATGTCGACAATGATGCACTTGGCCAAAAAGGGCGTATGCGTTTTTTCCTGAATAAATTCAGGAAAAAACGCATGCGCCCTTTTTGGCCAACCAAGCAAGCGTGTAAAGGAAATCTGCACTACAATGAAGTCTCACTGCCCCCCGGTCAAAAGGGCCATCTGAAAAATGTGTAAAATCCAGAAAGGCAGGACAGGTCATGGAAAACAGGGTGCCTTGTTATGCTGATGGGCGGGATGTAAATTGCCAGCAGCCACTCTGGAGAAGTGTATGGTGTTTCCTGAAACACGTAGGAAACAAGGAACACAGCCTATGGCACTTCCACTTATGGTCCTATAGCTTAGGGAAATTAAAATCAAAAACACACAGCCACCCCAATGTTTGAGATGGTTCTGTTTATAAGAACCTCATCTACGGTACAAGTTAAATATCCCAGAAAGCAAAAAATGCATAAAGATGTTTTGGTACGCACGTACAATGGTATATCACTCAGCAATGAAATCTACGTCATCAGGTCCGTAGCGGCATAATGAGTGGATTCAGGTACGATGATTCTACGAGAAATAAGTCACACAGAAAAAGAAACATCATAAGATATCACTAATACACGGAATGTAAACTTGGCTACAAATGAACTGAATTACAAAACAGAACAGTGTCTCAAATTTAGAAAACCAACTTAGGCTTGCTTATGGGGAAAGGTGAGTTGGGGTGCTGCATAAAACCAGAGATTGAAATTAGCACAGATACCTTTCCATAAGCCAAATATATAATAGAAAAGACCTACTCCTTGCTCAACGTAATGGACACAACACCCCATATTCAACGCCGGGGACGATACCTGACAAGTAAGAATCTTAAAACCCATGGATTTATATGTCTCCATAAGGCAATCAAGCATGTGTACAGCGGCCTAAACGCAGCAGTGAAAATCCGATAAATCCCATTATCAAAATAAATTTCAAAAACAAAACACAATGACAGTGAAACAGAGAGTAAATCTTAAATAATTCATTCAGAGCTGGTGATGCAACCTGGATTTCCCACATCTACACCCAGAGCTGGGTGAGACATAAGGCTGGACACTTCGGGCTGATAGCATTGGTGAGGTTCGGTGAGCAAACGCAGACCCTTTGAATTCATACTGCATGGTACCCATTCCAAGGGTCCCAACTCTCTAGGTTTAAGGGATTCTTCCTTCAGCTAAAACACGCATGGGAAACCCAGAGTATGGTCCACCGTGTGATTGGGAAACGTTTTCAAATGCATCTCAGTTTTCGTCCCCTGGTACTCGGGTTCACCGTTCCAGACGGTTTGCTAACACTCTCCCCACTTGGAGAGTCAGTGCCTTTAACCTCCGGTTTGGCACAGTTTGCAATTTCTGCGCAAGATGAACAGGAATAGGGAGAACCGATGAGAGACTAGCTGTAGGTGTCTGCACGGGCAAATGGAACGCTCATTTCCCACCAGGAAGAGGAATTAACCAAAGGCTCAGCGTGCCCTGGCGGAAACAGATTAGGGCCTGAAGCAATCCTGCGGTTTTGCGGACAGCTCACATGAAAGCGAGTTGAAGAAAGGAGCTCAGGGACACTGTAATTCACAAACTTGCAGAGTAATGAATGACAGCTATCGTCCAAAAATGTACTGAAGTATGTCTTCGAAGAGGAGTTGAAAGCGGGGCAGAATTTCAGGAAAACGATTTCAGGGGGTAGACTGGAATTGCACTTAAAGCACAGGAAAAGAGGCAGAATGTCGACAATGATGCACTTGGAAAAAAAGGGCGTATGCGTTTTTTCCTGAATATATTCAGGAAAAAACGCATACGCCCTTTTTGGCCAACCAAGCAAGCGTGTAAAGGAAATCTGCAGTACAATGAAGTTTCACTGCCCCCGGGTCAAAAGGGCCATCTGAAAAAAGTGTAAAATCCAGAAAGGCAGGACAGGTCATGGAGAACAGGGAGCCTTGTTATGCTGATTGGCGGGATGTAAATTGCCAACAGCCACTCTGGAGAAGTGTATGGTGTTTCCTGAAACACGTAGGAAACAAAGCAACACAGCCTATGGCACTTCCACTTATAGTCCTATAGCTTAGGAAAATTATAATCAAAAACACACAGCCACCCCAAAGTTTGGGACGGCTCTGTTTACAAGAACCTCGTCTATGGTACAAGTTAAATATCCGAGGAAGCAAAAACTGGATAAAGAAGTTGTGGTACGCACGTACAATGGAATATCACTCAGCAATGAAATCTATGTCATCAGGCCCGTAGCGGCATAATGAGTGGTTTCAGGTACGATGATTCTACGAGAAATAAGTCACACAGAAAAAGAAACATCATAAGATATCACTAATACACGGAATGTAAACTTGGCTACACATGAACTGAATTACAAAACAGAAAAGGGTCTCAAATTTAGAAAACCAACTTATGCTTGCTTATGGGGAAAGGTGAGTTGGGGTGCTGCATAAAACCAGAGATTGAAATTAGCACAGATGCCGTTCCATAAGCCAAATATATAATAGACAAGACCTACTCCTTGCTCAACGAAATGGACTCAACATCCCATATTCAACGCATGGGAAGATACCTGACAAGTAAGAATCTTAAAACCCATGGATTTATATGTCTCCATAAGGAAATCAAGCGTGTGTACAGCGGCCTAAATGCAGCAGTGAACATCCGATAAATTCCGTTATCGAAATAAATTTGAAAAACAAAACACAATGACAGTGAAATAGAGAGCAAATCTTAAATAATTCATTCAGGGCTTGTGATGCAACCTGGATTTACCACATCTACACCCAGAGCTGGGTGAGACATAATGCTGGACAATTTGGGCTGATAGCATTGGTGAGGTTCGGTGAGCAAACGAAAGACCCTTTGAAGTCATACTGCATGATACCCATTCCATGGGTCCCAACGCTCCAGGTTTAAGGGATTCTTCCTTCAGCAAAAACATGCATGGGAAACCCAGAGTATGGTCCACCGTGTGATTGGGAAACGTTTTCAAATGCATCTCAGTTTTCATCACCTGGCAATCGGGTTCACCATTCCAGACGCTTTAATAACACTCTCCCCACTTGGAGAGTCACTGCCTTTAACCTCCGGTTTGGCACAGTTTGCAATTTCTACGCAAGATGAACAGGAATAGGGAGAACCAATGAGAGACTAGCTGTAGGTGTCTGCACGGGCAAATGGAACGCTCATTTCCCACCAGGAAGAGGAATTACCCAAAGGCTCAGCGTGCCCTGCCGGAAAGAGATTAGGGCCTGAAGCAATCCTGTGGTTTTGCGGCCAGCTCACAAGAAAGAGAGTTGAAGAAAGGAGCTCAGGGGCACTGTAATTCACAAACCTGCAGAGTTATGAATGACAGCTATCGTCCAAAAATGTATTGTAATAAGTCTTCGAAGAGGACTTGAAAGCGGGCAGAATTTCAGGAAAACGATTTCAGGAGGTAGACTGGAATTGCACTTAAATCATAGGAAAAGAGGCAGAATGTCGACAATGATGCACTTGGCCAAAAAGGGCGCATGCGTTTTTTCCTGAATATATTTAGGAAAACAGGCGTACGCCCTTTTTGGCCAACCAAGCAAGCGTGTAAAGGAAATCTGCACTACACTGAAGTCTCTCTGCCCCCTGGTCAAAAGGGCCATCTGAAAAAAGTGTAAAATCCAGAAAAGCAGCACAGGCCATGGAGAAGAGGGAGCCTTGTTATGCTGATGGGCGGGATGTAAATTGCCAACAGCCACTCTTTAGAAGTGTATGGTGTTTCCTCAAACACCTAAAAAACAAAGCAACGGAGAATACGGCATTTCCAGTTATGCTCCTCTAGATTAGGGAAATTAAAATCAAAAACACACAGCCACCCCAATGTTTGGGATGGCTCTGTTTACAAGAACCTCGTCTACGGCACAAGTTCAATATCCCAGAAAGCGAAAAATGTATAAAGAAATCGTGGTACGTACATACAAAGGAATATCACTCACCATTGAAATCTATGTCATCAGGCCCGTTGCCGCATAATGAGTGGATTCAGGTATGATGATTCTAAGTGAAATAAGTCACACAGAAAATAAAACCTCATAAGATATCACTAATACACGGAATGTAAACTTGGCTACACATGAACTGAATTACGAAACAGAACAGGGTCTCAAATTTAGAAAACCAACTTATGCTTGCTTGAGGGGAAAAGTGAGTTGGGGTGCTGCATGAAAGCAGAGATAGAAATTAGCACAGATACCTTTCCATAAGCCAAATATGTAATAGTCAAGACCTACCCATTGCTCAACGAAATGGACTAAACACCTCATATTCAACGCCTAGGAATACACCTGACTAGTAAGAATCTTGAAACCCATGGATTTATATGTCTCTGTAAGACAATCAAGCGTGTGTACAGCTGCATAAATGCAGCAGAGAAACTCCGATAAATCCCATTATCAAAATGAATTACAAAAACAAAACCCAATGACAGTGAAATAGAGAGCAATTCTTAAATAATTCATTCAGGGCTTGTGATGCAACGTGGATTTACCACATCTACACCCAGAGCTGGGTGAGACATAAGGCTGGACACCTCGGGCTGATAGCTTTGGTGAGGTTCGGTGAGCAAACGCAGACCCTTTGAAGTCATACTGCATGGTACCCATTCCATGGGTCCCAACACTCCAGGTTTAAGGGATTCTTCCTTCAGCTAAAACATGCATGGGAAACCCAGAGTATTGTCCACCGTGTGATTGGGAAACGTTTTCAAATGCATCTCAGTTTTCGAACCCTGGTACTCAGGTTCACCATTCCAGACGCTTTACTAACACTCTCCCCACTTGGAGAGTCAGTGCCTTTAACCTCCTGTTTGGCACAGTTTGCAATTTCTGCGCTAGATGAACAGGAATTGGGAGAACCAATGAGAGACTAGCTGTAGGTGTCTGCACGGGCAAATGGAACGCTCATTTCCCACCAGGAAGACGAATTAACCAAAGGCTCAGCATGCCCTGCCGGAAACAGATTAGGGCCTCAAGCAATCCTGCGGTTTTGGGGCCAGCTCACAAGAAAGCGAGTTGAAGAAAGGAGCTTAGGGGTACTGTAATAAACAAACGTGCAGAGTTATGAATGACAGCTATCGTCCAAAAATGTATTGAAGTAAGTCTTCGAAGAGGACTTGAAAGCGGGGCAGAATTTCAGGAAAACGATTTCAGGGGGTAGACTGGAATTGCACTTAAAGCATAGGACAAGAGGCAGAATGTCGACAATGATGCACTTGGCCAAAAAGGGCGTATGCGTTTTTTCCTGAATATATTCAGGAAAAAACGAATACGCCCTTTTTGGCCAACCAAGCAAGCGTGTAAAGGAAATCTGCACTACAATGAAGTCTCACTGCCCCCCGGTCAAACGGGCCATCTGAAAAAAGTGTAAAATCCAGAAAGGCAGTCCAGGTCATGGAGAAAAGGGAGCCTTGTTATGCTGATGTGCGGGATGTAAATTGCCAACAGCCACTCTGGAGAAGTGTATGGTGTTTCCTGAAACACGTAGGAAACAAAGCAACACAGCCTATGGCACTTCCACTTATGGTCCTATAGCTTAGGGAAATTAAAATCAAAAACACACAGCCACCCCAATGTTGGGGATGGCTCTGTTTACAAGAACCTCGTCTACGGTACAAGTTAAATATCCGAGAAAGCAAAAAATGGATAAAGAAGTTGTGGTACGAACGTACGATGGAATATCATTCAGCAATGAAATCTACGTCATCAGGTCCGAGGCGGCATAATGAGTGGATCCAGGTACGATGATTCTACGAGAAATAAGTCACACAGAAAAAGAAACATCATAGGATATCACTAATACACTGAATGTAATCTTGGCTACACATGAACTCTATTACAAAACAGAACAGGGTCTCAAATTTAGAAAACCAACTTATGCTTTCTTAATGGGAAAGGTGAGTTGGGGTGCTGCATAAAACCAGAGATTGAAATTAGCACAGATACCGTTCCATAAGCCAAATATAAAATAGACAAGACCTACTCCTTGCTCAACGAAATGGACTCAACACCACATATTCAACGCCTGGGAAGATACCTGACACGTAAGAATCTTAAAACCCATGGATTTATATGTCTCCATAAGGAAATCAAGCGTGTGTACAGGGGCCTAAACGCAGCACTGAACGTCCGATAAATCCCATTATCAAAATAAATTTCTAAAACAAAACACAATGACAGTGAAATAGAGAGCAATTCTTAAATAATTCATTCAGGGCTTGTGATGCAACCTGCATTTACCACATCTACACCCAGAGCTGGGTGAGATATAAGGCTGGGCACTTTGGGCTGATAGCTTTGGTGAGGTTTGGTGAGCAAACGCAGACCCTTTGAAGTCATACTGCATGGTACCCATTCCATGGGTCCCAACACTCCAGGTTTAAGGGATTCTTCCTTCAGCTAAAACATGCATGGGAAACCCAGAGTATTGTCCACCGTGTGATTGGGAAACGTTTTCAAATGCATCTCAGTTTTCGAACCCTGGTACTCGGGTTCACCATTCCAGACGCTTTACTAACACTCTCCCCGCTTGGAGAGTCAGTGCCTTTAACCTCCTGTTTGGCACAGTTTGCAATTTCTGCGCAAGATGAACAGGAATAGGGAGAACCAATGAGAGACTAGCTGTAGGTGTCTGCACGGGCAAATGGAACGCTCATTTCCCACCAGGAAGAGGAATTAACCAAAGGCTCAGCATGCCCTGCCGGAAACAGATTAGGGCCTCAAGCAATCCTGCGGTTTTGCGGCCAGTTCACAAGAAAGCGAGTTGAAGAAAGGAGCTCAGGGGCACTGTAATTCACAAACCTGCAGAGTTATGAATGACAGCTATAGTCCAAAAATGTACTGAAGTAAGTCTTCGAAGAGGACTTGAAAGCGGGGCAGAATTTCAGGAAAACGATTTCAGGGGGTAGACTGGAATTGCATTTAAAGCATAGGAAAAGAGGCAGAATGTCGACAATGATGCACTTGGCCAAAAAGGGCGTATGCGTTTTTTCCTGAATATATTCAGGAAAAAACGCATACGCGCTTTTTGGCCAACCAAGCAAGCGTGTAAAGGAAATCTGCACTACACTGAAGTCTCTCTGCCCCCTTGTCAAAAGGGCCATCTGAAAAAAGTGTAAAATCCAGAAAAGCAGCACAGGCCATGGAGAAGAGGGAGCCTTGTTATGCTGATGGGCGGGATGTAAATTGCCAACAGCCACTCTTTAGAAGTGTATGGTGTTTCCTCAAACACCTAAAAAACAAAGCAACGGAGCCTATGGCATTTCCACTTATGGTCCTCTAGCTTAGGGAAATTAAAATCAAAAACACACAGCCACCCCAAAATTTTGGACGGCTCTGTTTACAAGAACCTCTTCTACGGTACAAGTTAAATATCCTAGAATGTGAAAAATGGATAAAGAATTTGTGGTACGTACGTACAATGGAATATCACTCACCAATGAAATCAATGTCCTCGGGCCCGTCGCGGCATAATGAGTAGATTCAGGTACGATGATTCTAAGTGAAATAAGTCACACAGAAAATGAAACATCATAAGATATCAGTAATACACAGAATGTAAACTTGGCTACACATGAACTAAATTAAAAAACAGAACAGGGTCTCAAATTTAGAAAACCAACTTATGCTTGCTTAAGGGGAAAGGTGAGCTGGGGTGCTGTATAAAACCAGAGATAGAAATTAACACAGATACCTTTCCATAAGCCAAATATGTAATAATCAAGACATACTCCTTGCTCAAAGAAATGGACTCAACACTCCATATTCAAAGCCTAAGAATACACCTGACTAGTAAGAATCTTCAAACCCATGAATTTATATGTCTCCGTAAGAGACTCAAATGTGTGTACAGCGGCATGAATGCAGCAGAGAAAATCCGATAAATCCCATTATCAAAATGAATTACAATAACAAACACAATGACAGTGAAATAGAGAGCAATTCTTAAATAATTCATTCAGGGCTTGTGATGCAACCTGGATTTACCACATCTATACCAAGAGCTGAGTGAGACATAAGGTTGGACACTTCGGGCTGATAGCATTGTTGAGGTTCGATGAGCAAATGCAGACCCTTTGAAGTCATACTGCATGGTACCCATTCCATGGGTCCCAACTCTTCAGGTTTAAGGGATTCTTCCTTCAGCTAAACGTGCATGGGAAACCCACAGTATGGTGCACCGTGTGACCGGGAAACGTTTTCAAATGCATCTCAGTTTTCGTCCCCTTTTACTCGGGTTAACCATTCCAGACGCTTTACTAACACTCTCCCCACTTGGAGAGTCAGTGCCTTTAACCTCCTGCTTGGCACAGTTTGCAATTTCTGCGCAAGATGAACAAGAATAGGGAGAACCAATGAGAGACTAGCTCTAGGTGTCTGCACGTTCAAATATAACGCTCATTTCCCACCAGGAATAGGAATTTACCAAAGGATCAGCCTGCTGTCCTGGAACCAGATTAGGGCCTGAAGCAATCCTGCGGGTTAGCTGCCAGCTCACAAGAAAGCGAGTAGAAGAAAGAAGCTCAGGCGCACTGTCATTCACAAACTTGCAGAGTTATAAATGACAGCTATGGTCCAAAAATATATTGAAGAAAGTCTACGTAGAGGACTTGAAAGCGTGGCAGAATTGCAGGAAAACAATTTCAGGGGCAGACTGGAATTGCATTTAAAGAATAGGGAAAGAGACAGAAAGTCGACAATGATGCACTTGGTCAAAAAGGTCGTATGCGTTTTTTCCTGAATATATTCAGGAAAAAACGCATACACGCATTTTGGCCAACCAAGCAAGCGTGTAAAGAAATCTGCACTACAATGAAGCCTCACTGCCCCCCTTACAAAACGGACATCTGAAAATAGTGAAAAATCCAGAATCACAGGACAGGCCATGGAGAACAGGGAGCCTTGTTATGCTGATGGGCGGGATGTAAATTGCCAACAGCCACTCTGGAGAAGTGTATGGTGTTTCCTCAAACACCTAAAAAACTAAGCAACGGAGCCTACGTCACTTCAACTTATGGTTCTATAGCTTAGGGAAATTAAAATCAAAAAGACACAGCCACCCATAAATTTTGGATGGCTCTGCTTACAAGAACCTCGTCTGCGGTACAAGTTAAATATCCGAGAAAGCGAAAAATGGATAAAGTTGTGGTACGTACGTACAATGGAATATCACTCAGCAATGAAATCTGTCATGAGGCGCATTGCGGCATAGTGAGTTTATTCAGGTACGATGATTCTAAGTTAACTAAGTCACACAGAAAAAGAAACACCATAAGATATCTCAAATACACAGACTGTAAACATGGCTGCACATGAACTCAATTACAAAACAGAAAAGGGTCTCAAATTTAGAAAAGCAACTTATGCTTGCTTAAGGGGAAAGGTGAGTTGTGGCGCTGCATAAAACCAGAGATTGAAATTAGCACAGATAACTTTCCATAAGCAAATATGTAATAGTCAGGACCCACTCCTTGCTCCACGAAATGGACTCAACACCACATACTCAATGCCTAGGAATATACCTGACTAGTAAGAATCTTAAAACCCATGGATTTATATGTCTCCATAAGAGAAACAAGCATGTGTACAGTGGCAAAAATGCAGCAGTGAAAATCCGATAAATCCCATTATCAAAATAAATTACAAACACAAAACTCAATGACAATGAAATAGAGAGCAATTCTTAAATAATTCATTCAGGGCTTGTGATGCAACCTGTATTTACCACATCTACACCCAGAGCTGAGTGAGACATAAGGCTGGACACTTCGGGCTGATAGCATTGGTGACGTTCGGTTAGGAAAGGCAACCCTTTGAAGTCATACTGCATGGTACCCATTCCATGGGTCCCAACTCTCCAGGTTTAAGGGATTCTTCCTTCAGATAAAACATGCATGGGAAACCCAGAATATGGTCCACCGTGTGACTGGGAAACCTTTTTAAATGCATCTCAGTTTTCGTCCCGTCGTACTCGGTTTAAACATTCCAGACGCTTTACTAACACTCTCTCCACTTGCAGAGTCTGTGCCTTTAACCTCCTGTTTGGCACAGTTTGGAATTTCTGCGCAAGATGAACAGGAATAGGGAGAACCAATGAGAGATTAGCTGTAGGTGTCTGCACGAGCAAATTTAATGCTCATTTCGCACCAGGAGGAGGAATTAGCCAAAGGCTCAGCATGCCATGCCGGAACCAGTTTAGGGCCTGAGGCAATCCTGCGGTTTTGCGGCCAGCTCACAAGAAAGCGAGTTGAAGAAAGGAGCTCAGGGGCACTGTAATTCACAAACCTGCAGAGTTATAGATGACAGCTATCGTCCAAAAATATATTGAAGTAAGGCTGCAAAGAGGACTTGATCGCGGGGCAGAATTCCAGGAATACGATTTCAGGAGGTAGATGGGAAGTCCTCTGAAAGTATAGGAGAAGAGGCAGAACCTCGACAATGATGCACTTGGTCAAAAAGGGCATATGCGTTTCTTTCAGGGCCCTCATTAAAGAGGGTAGGAGGCTCCCAGCATGCTTCAGTGGCCAACAGAGGGCCTACGTCGCCAAGGCGACGTGAGCCATCCAGGCAGGAGTGACCTCACATCAGAGGGCCCACCTCACAGAAGGGTAAGGAACCCAGTCAGGATCAGACTCTCACCAGAGTGCCCACATAAGCAAGGGGCTGGGAACCAGGCACGAGTGTCCTCACGCCCGTGGGGCCACATCATCGAAAGTTGAGGTACCCAGCACATGTGGCCTCAAACCAGAGGACCCACATCACCATGGGTCTCGGAGCGAGGCAGGCAGGATTAACCTCAAAACACATGGCCCATTGTATAAAAAAGGTGAGGAATCCAGCAGTTGGAACGTCCCAGCAGGCGGCCCAGATCACCGAGGCTATGGGATCCAGGCAGTGATGAACTCACAACAGAGGGCCCTCATCGTGATACTGTAAGCAACCCAGCCGTTGTGACCTCAGAGCACAAGGCCCACATCCCCATGGGGAAGGGAACCAAGCAGGAGTGTCATCGCACCAGTGGGCACACATCAGAAAATGTGGAGAGCCCTGCAGTTAGGGCTGGACGCCAGAGGGCCCTCATCACTGAGGAGAGGAGGCTCCCAGCAAGCTCCAACTGCTACCAGAGGGCCGACGTCGCCAATGCGGGGTGTGCCAGCCAGGCAGGAGTGACCTCAGAGCAGAGGGCCAACCACACAAAAGTGTGAGGAACCCAAAGAGGATCAGACTCTCACCACAGGACCCACATCACCAAGGGAATGGAAACCAGGCAGGAGTGTCCTCACACCAGTGGGGCCACATCACCGAAATGTGACGGACCCAGCACACGTGGCCTCAAAATACAGGACACACATCACCAAGGGGCTGGGAGTGAGGCAGGCAGGAGGAGTCTCAAAACAGAGGGCCCATAGAAGGAAAAAGTTGAGGAATCCCGCAGTTGGAAGCTCCCCGCAGGTGGACAGGAGCAGCGAGGCTATGGGATCTATGCCGGAGTGAACTCACACCAGAGGGCCCTCATCATGAAACTGAGCAACGTAACATTGGGACCTCAGAGCAGAAAGCCCACATTCCCACGGGGTTCGGAACCTGGCAGGAGTGTACTCGCACCACAGGGCGCACATCAGAAAATTTTGGGAGCCCAGCAGTTAGGGTCTGACACCAGAGGGCCCTCATTACCGAGGGGAGGAGACTCCCAGCAGGCACCAACTCCCAACTGAGGGCCCATGTCGCCAAGATGACGTGTGTCAGCCAGGCAGGAGTGACCTCACAGCAGAGGGCCTACCTCACAGAAGGGTGAGGAACCCAGCCAGGATAAGACTCTCACCAGAGGGCCCACATCACCAAAGGGATCGGAACAAGGCAGGAGTGTCCTCACACCAGTGTGCCCACATTATAGAAAGGTGAGGAACCCAGCACATGTGGCCTAAACCAGAGGACCCACATTTCCAAGGTGCTCCGAGTGAGGCAGGCAGGAGTAGCCTAACAACACAGGGCCCACAGAATAAAAAATGTGAGGAATCCAGCAGTTGGAACCTCCCAGCAGGTGGCCCAGAGCACAGAGTCTATGGGATCCAGGCCACAGTGATCTCACAGCAGAGGGCCCACATCATGAAACTGTGAGCAACCCAGCCAGTGGGACCTCAGAGCAGAAGGCCCACATCCCCATGGGGATGGGAACCTCGCAGGAGTGTCCTCGCACAACTTAGCACGTATCAGAAAATGTGGGAACCCAGCAGTTATGGCCTGACGCCAGAGAGCCCACATCACGGAGGAGAGGAGGCTACCAGCAGGCTCCAAATGCCACCAGAGGGCTGACGTCACCAAGGCAACGGGAGCAAGCCAGGCAGGAGTTACCTCACAGCAGAGGGCCCACCTCACAGAAGTGTGAGGAACCCAAAGAGGATCAGACTCTAACCAGAGCGCGCACATCACCAAGGGGATGGAAACCAGGCAGGAGTGTCCTCACACCAGTGGGGCCACATCAGCGAAAGGTGAGGAACACAGCACATGTGGCCTCAAACAAGGGGACACACATCACGAAAGGGCTGGGAGTGAGGCATGCAGGAGGAGACTCACAACAGAGGGCCCATAGAATAAAAAAGTGAGGAACCCCGCAGTTGGAAGCTCCAAACAGGTGGCCCAGATCACCGAGGCAATGGGATCCATGCCGGAGTGAACTCACAGCAGAGGGCCCACATTCTGACACTGTGAGCAACCCAGCCGTTGGGACCTCAGAGCAGAAAGCCCACATGCCCATGGGGATGGGACCCTGGCTAGAGTGTACTCGCATGACAGGGCGCACATCAGAAAATTTTGGGAGCCCATGAGTTAGGGCCTGACGCCATAGGGCCCCCATCACCGAGGGGAGGAGACTCCCAGCAGGCACCAACTCCCAACTGAGGGCCCACATCGCCAAGGTGACGTGTGCCAGCCAGGCAGGATTGACCTCACAGCAGAGGGCCCACCTCACAGAAGTGGGAGGAACCCAGCCAGGATCAGACTCTCACCAGAGGGCCCACATCACCAAGGGGATCAGAACAAGGCAGGAGGGTCCTCACACCAGTGTGGCCACATCATTGAAAGGTGAGGGACCCAGCACACGTGGCCTCAAACCAGAGGACACACATCACCCAGGGGCTGGGAGTGAGGCAGGCAGGAGGAGTCTCGAAACAGAGGGCCCATAGAAGGAAAAAGGTGAGGAATCCCACAGTTGGAACCTCCCCGCAGGTGGCCAGGAGCAGGGAGGCTATGGGATCCATGCGGGAGTGAACTCACACAAGAGGGCCCTCATCATGAAACTGAGCAACGTACCATTGGGACCTCAGAGCAGAAGACCCACATTCCCATGGGGTTGGGAACCTGGCAGGAGTGTACTCGCACAACAGGGCACACATCAGAGAATTTTGGGAGCCCAGGAGTTAGGGTCTGACGCCAGAGGGCCCTCATTACCGACGGGAGGAGACTCCCGGCAGGTACCAACTCCCAACTGAGGGCCCACATCTCCAAGGTGACATGTGCCAGCCAGGCAGGAGTGACCTCACAGCAGAGGGCCCACCTCACAGAAGGGTGAGGAACCCAGCCAGGATCAGACTCTCACCAGAGGGCCCACATCATCAAGGGGATAGGAAGCAGGCAGGAGTGTCCTCACACCAGTGGGGCCACACAATCGAAAGGAGAGGGACCCAGCACACGTGGCCTCAAACCAGAGGAAACACATCACCAAGGGGCTGGGAGTGAGGCAAGCAGGAGGAGTCTCAAAACAGAGGGCCCATAGAAGAAAAAAGGTGAGGAATCCCGCAGTTGGAACCTCCCAGCAGGTGGCCAGGAGCAGAGAGGCTATGGGATCCAGGCCGGAGAGAACTCACAGCAGAGGGCCCTCATCATGAAACTCAGCAACCCATGGTTGGGACCTCAGAGCAGAAGGCCCACATTCCCATGGGGTTGGGAACCTGGCAGGAGTGTACTCGATCCACAGGGCGCATATCAGAAAATATTGGGAGCCCAGGGTTTAGGGTCTGACGCCAGAGGGCCCTCATTACCGAGGGGAGGAGACACCCAGCAGGCACCAAATCCCACCAGAGGGCCGACGTCGCCAAGGCGGGGTGTGCCAGCCAGGCAGGAGTGACCTCAGAGAAGAGGGCCCACCTCACAGAAGTGTGAGGAACCCAACCAGGATCAGACTCTCACCGGAGGGCCCACATCACCAAGGGGATGGGAACCAGGCAGGAGTGTCCTCACACCAGTAGGGCCACATCAGCCAAAGGTGAGGAACCCAGCACATGTGGCCTCCAACCAGAGGACACACATCACCAAGGGGCTAGGAGTGAGGCAGGTGTCTGGAGGGGTACATTTAACTCTAATTTCCCACCAGGAAGTGGAATGAACCAAAGTCTCAGAGTGCCGTGCCGGACCCTGATTACGGCCTGAAGCAAACCTGCGGCTCTGTGGCCAGTTTTCAAGGAAACGAGTTAAGAAAGGAAATCACGGTCACTGTAATTCACAAACCTGCAGAGTTATAAATGACAGCTATCGTCCAAAAATATATTGAAGTAAGGCTGCAAAGAGGACTTGAACGCGGGGCAGAATTCCAGGAATAAGATTTCAGGAGGTAGACGGGAAGTCCTCTGAAAGTATGGGAGAAGAGGCAGAACCTCGACAATGATGCACTTGGTCAAAAAGGGCATATGCGTTTCTTCCAGGGCCCTTATTAAAGAGGGTAGGAGGCTCCCAGCATGCTTCAGTGGCCAACAGAGGGCCCTCTGTCGCCAAGGAGTCATGAGCCATCAGGCAGGAGTGACCTCACATCAGAGGGCCCACCTCACAGAAGGGTAAGGAACCCAGTCAGGATCAGACTCTCACCAGAGTGCCCACATAAGCAAGGGGCTGGGAACCGGGCAGGAGTGTCCTCACACCCGTGGGGCCACATCATCGAAAGTTGAGGTACCCAGCACATGTGGCCTCAAACCAGAGGACCCACATCACCATGGGTCTCGGAGCGAGGCAGGCAGGATTAACTTCAAAACACATGGCCCATTGTATAAAAAAGGTGAAGAATCCAGCAGTTGGAACATCCCAGCTGGCGGCCCAGAGCACCGAGGCTATGGGATCCAGGCAGTGATGAACTCACAACAGAGGGCCCTCATCGTGATACTGTAAGCAACCCAGCCGTTGTAACCTCAGAGCACAAGGCCCACATCCCCATGGGGAAGGGAACCAAGCAGGAGTGTCATCGCACCAGTGGGCACACATCAGAAAATGTGGGGAGCCCAGCAGTTAGGGCCGGACGCCAGAGGGCCCTCATCACTGAGGAGAGGAGGCTCCCAGCAAGCTCCAACTGCTACCAGAAGGCCGACGTCGCCAATGCGGGGTGTGCCAGCCAGGCAGGAGTGACCTCACAGCAGAGGGCCCACCTCACAGAAGGTTGAGGAACCCAGCCAGGATCAGACTCTCACCAGAGGGCCCACATCACCAAGGGGATCAGAACAAGGCAGGAGGGTCCTCACACCAGTGTGGCCACATCATTGAAAGGTGAGGGACCCAGCACACGTGGCCTCAAACCAGAGGACACACATCACCAAGGGGCTGGGAGTGAGGCAGGCAGGAGGAGTCTCAAAACAGAGGCCCATAGAAGAAAAAAGGTGAGGAATCCCGCAGTTGTAACCTCCCAGCAGGTGGCCAGGAGCAGCGAGGCTATGGGATCCAGGCCGGAGAGAACTCACAGCAGAGGGCCCTCATCATGAAACTGAGCAACCCACGGTTGGGACCTCAGAGCAGAAGGCCCACATTCCCATGGGGTTGGGAACGTGGCAGGAGTGTACTCGAACCACAGGGCGCATATCAGAAAATATTGGGAGCCCAGGAGTTAGGGCCTGACGCCAGAGGGCCCTCATTACCGAGGGGAGGAGACACCCAGCAGGCACCAAATCCCACCAGAGGGCCGACGTCGCCAAGGCGGGGTGTGCCAGCCAGGCAGGAGTGACCTCAGAGAAGAGGGCCCACCTCACAGAAGTGTGAGGAACCCAACCAGGATCAGACTCTCACCGGAGGGCCCACATCACCAAGGGGATGGGAACCAGGCAGGAGTGTCCTCACACCAGTGGGGCCACATCAGCCAAAGGTGAGGAAACCAGCACATGTGGCCTCAAACCAGAGGACACACATCACCAAAGGGCTAGGAGTGAGGCAGGTGTCTGGAGGGGCACATTTAACTCTAATTTCCCACCAGGAAGTGGAATGAACCAAAGTCTCAGAGTGCCGTGCCGGACCCTGATTACGGCCTGAAGCAAACCTGCGGTTCTGTGGCCAGGTTTCAAGGAAACGAGTTAAGAAAGCAAATCACGGGCACTGTAATTCACAAACCTGCAGAGTTATAAATGACAGCTATTGGCAAAAATATATGGAAGTAAGTCTGCAAAGAGGACTTGAAAACGAGGCAGAATTGCAGGAATCATATTTCAGGAGGTAGATTGGAATTGCATTTAAAGCATGTGAAAAGCGGCAGATCTTTGACAGTGATGCACTTGGACAAAAGTGCGTAAACATTTTTTCCTGAATATATTCAGGAAAAAACACATATGCCCTTTTTGGCCAACCAAGCACTCGAGAAATGGAAATCCGCACTACAATGAAGTCTCATTTCCCATTCGTCAAAAGGGCCATCTGAAAAAAGTGTAAAAACCAGAAACACAGGACAGGCCATGGAGAACAGGGAGCCTTGTTATGCTGACGGGCGGAATGTAAATTGCCAACAGACACTCTGGAGATGTTTATGGTGTATCCTGAAACATCTGAAAAACAAAGCTACAGACCCTAGGGCACTTCCACTTTTGGCCCTATAGCTTAGGAAAATTAAAATCAACAAGACACAGCCAACACAAAATTTAGGGCTGCTGTGTTTACAAGAACCTTGAGTCCAGTACAAATTAAATATCCCAGAAAGAAAAAATGGATAAAGGAGTTGTGCTACTTACGTACAACGGAATATCACTCAGCAATGAAATCAATGTCATCAGGCCTGTAGCAGCAAATTGAGTGGATTTAAGTATGATGATTCTAAGAGAAATAGGTCACACAGAGAAAGATAATTATCATAAGATATCACTAATAGAGAGAGTGTAAACTTGGCTACACATAAACTGAATTCCAAAACCGAACAGAGTCTCACATTTAGATAAAAACTTATGCTTGCTTAAGGGGAAAGTTGAGTTGGGGTGCTGTATAAAACCAGAGATTGAAATTAGCACACATACCGTTCCATAAGCCAAATATGTACTAGACAAGACCTACTCTTTGCTCAAAGAAATAGACTCATCCATGGTGTATCACCTCACACCTGTTAGAATGGGCATCATCAGAAAATCTACAAACAACAAATGCTGGAAAGGGTGTGGAGATAAGGAACCCTCTTCCACTATTGTTGGGAATGTAAATTGATACAGTCACTGTGGAGAACATTATGGAGTTTCTTATAAAACTAAGAATAGAATTACCATATGATACAGCAACCCCACTACTGGGCATATACCCAGACAAAACCATAAATCAAAAAGAGACATTCACCGCAATGTTCATTGCATCACTATTTACAATATCCAGGTAATGGAAGCAACCTAAATGCCCACAGACAGACGAATGCATAAAGATGTGGTACATATATGAAATGGAATATTACTAAGCCATAAAAAGGAATGAAATTGGGTCATTTGTAGAGACGTTGATGGATCTAGAGACTGTCATACAGAGTGAAGTAAGTCAGAAAGAGAAAAACAAATCTTGTCTATTAATGCATATATGTGGAACCTAGAAAAATTGTACAGATGAACCGTTTTGCAAGGCAGAAATAGAGCAACAGATGTAGACAACAAACGTATGGACACCAAGGGGGGAAAGCTGTTGGGGGGTGATGGTGGGAGGAGTTGAGAGATTGGGATTGGCATGTATACATTTATATGTATAAAATAGATAACCAAAAAGAACCTGCTGTATAAAAAAATAAAATAAAATTCAAATTACAAAAAGTAAAACAGAAAAAATATTCTTTCCTTCACATACATGTATTTATATGAATAAATTATTTCCATGCTTATATCTGTAAATACAAAAAAGAGGAATAAAATCTACCTTGAACCAAAAACGAAAAAAAGAATAAAAAACAGAACCCACCAGTTACACAGAGGAAAACCGTATCAGGGCACTTGCTCCAGTTGTAAACAATTCTGAAGTTGGTCAGTGGTGGGGAATCATCTCCCATTCAGCCAGCAGGCCCCACGCAACAAGCGTCCTCATTGCAAAGCTGGGGGACCGTGCCGAGGCATCTGTGAGTAAACGTGGGCTGAGCCCCAGGCCAGCTGCTGCTGAAATGCTCCCACCCTTCCCAGGTAAAACACCTGAATATGTACAAGGACTTGAAAGCCTAGAGGAAGGGCCATGGAGCCACATGAGTGACAGCATGCCAGCCGACTTGGTGCCTGCAGGCCAGCCAGGATGGCCCTGTCCCTGGGTGCTCTTCTGGAAGCTTTCCATTTCCCTGCCTGAGATACCCCTGCTGTCCCGGCCCCCACTGCTTTCTTCATCACTCACCTCTGCCCAGGGAGAAATTCCAGCGGCAGGTATGGGTGACACATCCTCTTCTTTAGCAGGTGGCATCCTGGCAACTGCTGCAGAAAGTCCAGCAGAGCCCCACTCACACTGGGCCACCCACAAAGCCGTGGCCTCTCACTCCCTCCCACCAGTCCAGCCCCGAGACTGCTGACAGGGCAGAGAAAATGGCGTCAGGCACAGCTGCAGGGGATCTTGCTGCCTGGAGCGGTGTTTATATTGATCTGAACCCAGGCACACCTGGGGAGGGCTGGCCGGCACGGTCGGGCTTCCCAGGCCACCCAATAATCACCCCTCAGGGGCTCACAGTTGCAGAAAATGGAACTTGCTGAATCGGCCAGGTCCAAGGAACAGGTGTGGGCTCCTGAGAGTCAGGATAGACAAGGGGCTGCAGCTCTGGCTTGTTTTCTAATTATATTATCTGGCCCATGAGTGGGAGACAACTTCAAGAAAACCCTCTCCTAATGAGAGGAACCCAGGAGTCAGGGAGAGGAGGGGTGGCTGGTGGGTGGAGACAGAGGCCTGGTGCCCCGGGTGCAGTGGAAGTCTCTGGAAGACCAGGTGGAGGGAGGCCACACAGAGTGATGCCCAGGGTCACAGACCTGTCGGAGCTGCTGTTTGTTAGTTCAAGTCCTGCTCTGAGGTGCTCTGTGTCAGATCTGAGTGACAGGTGAGCTGGGAGTGCTCTGCAATGAGGGCGATATGCACGGTTCCTGTGTTCCCAGCCCTGCCATGGTACCTGCAAGGGTAGCTCTGTATCCTGGGAGGGGCCTGACCACGAGAGCCCCATGGGCTGCAGGGGAACCTGCCCAGGGAACCCCATATCCTGGGAGGGGCCTGAACACGAGAGCCCCGTGGGCTGGGGTGGGGGTGGGGTACCTGCCCAGGTGAGCTCCATATCCTGGGATTGGCCTGACCTCGAGAGCCCCATGGGCTGCTGGAGTCCTGGTAAAGGATGTCAGGACAGTCAGTGAAGCCACCGAGGATATACCTCCAGTAGTTCCTAAATCCTACACCCTGCTGGTCATTCTACCAACCACCAGGACATGGTATTCTGTATTAGTCTTCAATGATGCCTTCTTTTGTATTCTATTAGTCCCAGAGTCACAAGAAATTTTGGCTTGTGAATGGCAGGACTCAACATGCAACTAAAACAATACTTCCGGGCCGTGTTGCCCCAAGGGTTCAAAAATTCCCACACCATCTTTGGGGAAAGCTCAGCTAAAGACCTAAAAGTTCTACCTCTGGAAAAGGAAACACTCCTTCAATATGCAGACGACATTCTGATCACCAGCCCTACTAAGGAGACCTCTGAACTACCAAGCCAATAAAGGATACAAGTTGTCCAAGAAAAAGCTCAAATATCACAGACTACGGTGACCTGCCTGGGCTTCATTCTCACAGAAGGTCGGAGAAGCCCATCCCAGGAAAGGGAAGAAACAATTTACAGCCTTACCCATTTCTGAAACTAGAAGACAGCCTAGGGGTTCCTGGGGAGGCCAGGGTTTGCTGCTTCTGGATCCCTAACTACAGTCTACTAGCTGGGCTTCTATATGAAACACTGAAAGGAAGAGATGATGATCCTTTTGAATAGAATGCAGAAGTGGCCTTTCAAGAATGGAAAGAGCAGTCAATTCAGACCCTTGCCCTGGAACTCCCTAATTTAGCTAAACCCTTTGACCTTTACATTCCTGGTGAACGGTGAATCGCCATTGGAGTATTAGTGCAAAACCTGGGACCACTTGAAATGGAACAATGCAAGAATGTGATCCAGGTAGGATAAACTACGGTCACCAAGGGGCTTGGCCACCGCCACATCTGGCCAAGATACTGGCAGTATCTGACAACCTGGAAATCAGCAGCCCAAAAGGCCACCTCCCTCCTCAGGGAAAAGGACCCCACGTGGTGATCCTAACACCCAACCATGCCCTGAAGTTGCAGGGTTGGCTCCGTGGGCACACTGACCTTGAGTGAGGAGGCCCTCCAACTCCAACCTCCATAGAGATAACCGGGGCAAAGGGGCACCATGACGACTCATGTGAAGGTGTCTGCACGGGCAAATTTAACGCTCATTTCCCACCAGGAAGAAGAATTAACCAAAGGCTCAGCATGCCGTGCCGGAACCTGATTAGGGCCTGAAGCAATCCTGTGGGTTTGCGGCCAGCTCACAAGAAAGCGAGTTGAAGAAAGGAGCTCAGGGGCACTGTAATTCACAAACCTGCAGAGTTATAAATGACAGTTATCGTCCAAAAATATATTGAAGGAAGGCTGTGAAGAGGACTTTTAAGCGGGGCAGAATTGCAGGAAAACGATTTCAGGGAGTAGACTGGAATTGCATTTAAAGCATAGGAAAAGAGGCAGAATGTCGACAATGATTCAGTTGGCCAGAAAGGGCGTATGCGTTTTTTCCTGAATATATTCAGGAAAAAACGCATACGCCCTTTTTGGCCAACCAAGCAAGCATGTTAAAGAAATCTGCACTACAATGAAGTCTCACTTCCCCCCGGTCAAAAGCGCAATCTGAAAAAAGTGTAAAATCCAGAAAGACAGCACAGGCCATGGAGAACATGGAGCCTTGTTATGCTGATGGGCGAGATGTAAATTGCCAACAGCCACTCTGGAGAAGTGTATTGTGTTTCCTGAAACACCTAAAAAACTAAGCAACGGAGCCTATGGCACTTCCACTTATGGTCCTATAGCTTAGGTAAATTAAAATCAAAAACACAGAGCCACCCCAAAGTTTTGGACGGCTCTGTTTACAAGAACCTCGTCTACGGTACAAGTTAAATATCCCAGAATGTGAAAAATGGATAAAGAAGTTGTGGTAGGTACGTAAAATGGAATCTCACTCAGCAATGAAATCTATGTCATCAGGCCCGTCGTGGCATAATGAGTGGATTCAGGTACGATGATTCTAAGTGAAATAAGTCACACAGAAAATGAAACATCATAAGATATCACTAATACACGGAATGTAAACTTGGCTACACATGAACTGAATTACAAAACAGAACAGGGTCTCAAATTTAGAAAACCAACTTATGCTTGCTTAAGGGGAAAGGTGAGTTGGGATGCTGCATAAAACCAGAGATAGAAATTAGCACAGATACCTTTCCATAAGCCAAATATGTAATAGTCAAGACCTAGCCCTTGCTCAACGAAATGGACTAAACACCCCATATTCAACGCCTAGGAATACACATGACTAGTAAGAATCTTCAAACCCTTGGATTTATATGTCTCCATAAGAGACTCAAGTGTGTGTACAGCGGCATGAATGCAGCAGAGAAAATCCGATAAAACCCATTATCAAAATGAATTACAAAAACAAACACAATGACAGTGAAATAGAGAGCAATTCTTAAATAATTCATTCAGGGCTTGTGATGCAACCTGGATTTACCACATCTACACCCAGAGCTGAGTGAGACATAAGGCTGGACACTTCAGGCTGATAGCATTGGTGAGGTTCGATGAGCAAATGCAGACCCTTTGAAGTCATACTCCATGGTACCCATTCCATGGGTCCCAACTCTCCAGTTTTAAGGGATTTTTCCTTCAGCTAAAACATGCATGGGAAACCCACAGTACAGTGCACTGTGTGACCGGGAAACATTTTCAAATGCATGTCAGTTTTCGTCCCCTTTTACTCGGGTTCACCATTCCAGACCCTTTACTAACACTCTCCCAACTTGAAGAGTCAGTGCCTTTAACCTCCTGTTTGGCACAATTTGCAATTTCTGCGCAAGATGAACAGGAATAGGGAGAACCAATGAGAGACTAGCTGTAGGTGTCTGCACGGGCAAATGGAACGCTCATTTCCCACCAGGAAGAGGAATTAACCAAAGGCTCAGCATGCCCTGCCGGAACCAGATTAGGGCCTGAAGCATTCCTGCGGGTTTGCGGCCAACTCACAAGAAAGCGAGTTGAAGAAAGGAGCTCAGGGGCACTGTAATTCACAAACCTGCAGAGTTATAAATGACAGCTATCGTCCAAAAGTATATTGAAGGAAGGCTGCGAAGAGGACTGGAAAGCGGGGCAGAATTGCAGGAAAACGATTTCAGGGGGTAGACTGGAATTGCCTTTAAAGCATAGGAAAAGAGGCAGAATGTCGACAATGATGCACTTGGCCAACAAGGGCGTATGCGTTTTTTCCTGAATATATTCAGGAAAAAACGCATACGCCCTTTTTGGCCAACCAAGCAAGCATGTTAAAGAAATCTGTACTACAAAGAAGTCTCACTGCCCCCAGGTCAAAAGGGCCATCTGAAAAAAGTGTAAAATCCAGAAAGACAGCACAGGCCATGGAGAACAGGGAGCCTTGTTATGCTGATGGGCGGGATGTAAATTGCCAACAGCCACTCTGGAGAAGTGTATGGTGTTTCCTGAAACACCTAAGAAACAAAGCAACGGAGACTACGGCACTTCCACTTATGGTCTTATAGATCACGGAAATTAAAATCAAAAACAGACAGCCACCCCAAAGTTTCAGACGGCTCTGTTTACAGGGATCTCGTCTACGGTACAAGTTAAATATCCCAGAATGTGAAAAATGGATAAAGAAGTTGTGGTACGTACGTACAATAGAATATCACTCAGCAATGAAATCTATGTCATCAGGCCCATCGTGGCATAATGAGTGGATTCAGGTACGATGATTCTAAGTGAAATAAGTCACACAGAAAATGAAACATCATAAGATATCACTAATACACGGAATGTAAACTTGGCTACACATGAACTGAATTACAAAACAGAACAGGGTCTCAAATTTAGAAAACCAACTTATGCTTGCTTAAGGGGAAATGTGAGTTGGGTTGCTGCATAAAAGCAGAGATAGAAATTAGCACAGATACCTTTCCATAAGCCAAATATGTAATAGTCAAGACCTCCTCCTTGCTCAACGAAATGGACTAAACACCACGTATTCAACGCCTAGGAATACAGCTGACTAGTAATAATCTTCAAACCCATGGGTTTATATGTCTCTGTAAGAGAATCAAGCGTGTGTACAGTGGCCTAAATGCAGCAGTGAAAATCCGATAAATCCCATTATCAAAATCAATTTCAAAAACATAACACAATGACAGTGAAATAGAGAGCAATTCTTAAATCATTCATTCAGGGCTTGTGATGCAACCTGGATTTACCACATCTACAACCAGAGCTGAGTGAGACATAAGGCTGGACACTTCGGGCTGATAGCATTGGTGAGGTTCGTTGAGAAAATGCAGGCCCTTTGAAGTCATACTTCATGGTACCCATTCCATGGGTCCCAACTCTCCAGGTTTAAGGGATTCTTTCTTCAGCTAAAACATGCATGGGAAACCCACAGTATGGTGCACCGTGTGACCAGGAAACGTTTTCAAATGCATCTCAGTTTTCGAGCCCTTTTACTCGGGTTCACGATTCAAGACCCTTTACTAATACTCTCCCCACTTAGAGAGTCAGTGCCTTTAACCTCATGTTTGGCACAGTTTGCAATTTCTGCACAAGATAAACAAGAATAGGGAGAACCAATGAGAGACTAGCTCTAGGTGTCTGCACGTTCAAATATAACGCTCATTTCCCACCAGAAAGAGGAATTTACCAAAGGATCAGCGTGCTGTGCCAGAACCAGATTAGGGCATGAAGCAATCCTGCGGGTTTGTGGCCAGCTCACAAGAAAGCGAGTAGAAGAAAGGAGCTCAGGCACACTGTCATTCACAAACCTGCAGAGTTATAAATGACAGCTATTGTCCAAAAATATATTGAAGTAAGGCTGCGTAGAGGACTTGAAAGCGGGGCAGAATTGCAGGAAAACGATTTCAGGGGCAGACTGGAATTGCATTTAAAGCATAGGGAAAGAGACAGAAAGTCGACAATGATGCACATGGTCAAAAAGGGCCTATGCGTTTTTTCCTGAATATATTCAGGAAAAAAACACATACGCCCTTTTTGGTCAAACAAGCAAGCGTGTAAAGAAATCTGCATTACAATGAAGTCTCACTGCCCCCCTGTCAAAAGGGACATGTGAAAAAAGTGAAAAATCCAGAAAGGCAGGGCAGGCCATGGAGAACAGGGAGCCTTGTTATGCTGATGGGCGGGATGTAAATTGCCAACAGCCACTCTGGAGAAGTGTATGGTTTTCCTCAAACACCTAAAAAACTAAGCAACGGAGCCTACGGCACTTCAACTTATGGTTCTAGAGCTTAGGGAAATTAAAATCAAAAAGACACAGCCAGCCATAAATTTTGGACGGCTCTGCTTACAAGAACCTCGTTTACGGTACAAGTGAAATATCCCAGAAAGCGAAAAATGGATAAAGAAGTTGTTGTACGTACATACAATGGAATATCACTCAGCAATGAAATCTATGTCATGAGGCCCTTCGCGGCATAATGAGTGGATTCAGGTACGATGATTCTAAGTTAACTAAGTCACACAGAAAAAGAAACACCATAAGATATCTCAAATACACGGAATGTAAACATGGCTGCAAATGAACTCAATTACAAAACAGAAAAGGGTCTCAAATTTAGAAAACCAACTTATGCTTGCTTATGGGGAAAGGTGAGTTGTGGTGCTGCATAAAACCAGAGATTGAAATTAGCACAGATACCTTTCCATAAGCAAGTATGTAATAGTCAGGACCTACTCCTTGCTCCACGAAATGGACTCAACACCCCATATTCAATGCCTAGGAATATACCTGACTAGTAAGAATCTGAAAACCCATGGATTTATATGTCTCCATAAGAGAATCAAGCATGTGTACAGCAGCATAAACGCAGCAGTGAAAATCCGATAAATCCCATTATAAAAATAAATTACAAAAACAAAACACAATGACAGTGAAATAGAGAGCAATTCTTAAATAATTCATTCAGGGCTTGTGATGCAACGTGGATTTACCACATCTACACCCCGAGCTGAGTGAGACATAAGGCTGGACACTTCGGGCTGATAGCATTGGTGACGTTCGGTGAGCCAAGGCAACCCTTTGAAGTCATACTGCATGGTACCCATTCCATGGGTCCCAACTCTCCAGGTTTAAGGGATTCTTCCTTTAGCTAAAACATGCATGGGCAACCCAGAATATGGTCGACCGTGTGACCGGGAAACCTTTTTAAATGCATCTCAGTTTTCGTCCCCTCGTACTCGGTTTTACCATTCCAGACGCTTTACTAACACTCTCCCCACTTGGAGAGTCAGTGCCTTTAACCTCCTGTTTGGCACAGTTTGGAATTTCTGCGCAAGATGAACAGGAATAGGGAGAACCAATGAGAGATTAGCTGTAGGTGTCTGCACGAACAAATTTAATGCTCATTTCCCACCAGGAAGAGGAATTAGCCAAAGGCTCAGCATGCCGTGCCGGAACCAGATTAGGGCCTGAAGCAATCCTGCGGTTTTGCGGCCAGCTCACAAGAAAGCGAGTTGAAGAAAGGAGCTCAGGGACACTGTAATTCACAAACCTGCAGAGTTATAAATGACAGCTATCGTCCAAAAATATATTGAAGTAAGGCTGCAAAGAGGACTTGAACGCGGGGCAGAATTCCAGGAATAAGATTTCAGGAGGTAGACGGGAAGTCCTCTGAAAGTATGGGAGAAGAGGCAGAACCTCGACAATGATGCACTTGGTCAAAAAGGGCATATGCGTTTCTTCCAGGGCCCTTATTAAAGAGGGTAGGAGGCTCCCAGCATGCTTCAGTGGCCAACAGAGGGCCCTCTGTCGCCAAGGAGTCATGAGCCATCAGGCAGGAGTGACCTCACATCAGAGGGCCCACCTCACAGAAGGGTAAGGAACCCAGTCAGGATCAGACTCTCACCAGAGTGCCCACATAAGCAAGGGGCTGGGAACCGGGCAGGAGTGTCCTCACACCCGTGGGGCCACATCATCGAAAGTTGAGGTACCCAGCACATGTGGCCTCAAACCAGAGGACCCACATCACCATGGGTCTCGGAGCGAGGCAGGCAGGATTAACCTCAAAACACATGGCCCATTGTATAAAAAAGGTGAAGAATCCAGCAGTTGGAACATCCCAGCTGGCGGCCCAGAGCACCGAGGTTATGGGATCCAGGCAGTGATGAACTCACAACAGAGGGCCCTCATCGTGATACTGTAAGCAACCCAGCCGTTGTAACCTCAGAGCACAAGGCCCACATCCCCATGGGGAAGGGAACCAAGCAGGAGTGTCATCGCACCAGTGGGCACACATCAGAAAATGTGGGGAGCCCAGCAGTTAGGGCCGGACGCCAGAGGGCCCTCATCACTGAGGAGAGGAGGCTCCCAGCAAGCTCCAACTGCTACCAGAAGGCTGACGTCGCCAATGCGGGGTGTGCCAGCCAGGCAGGAGTGACCTCACAGCAGAGGGCCCACCTCACAGAAGGTTGAGGAACCCAGCCAGGATCAGACTCTCACAAGAGGGCCCACATCATCAAGGGGATAGGAACCAGGCAGGAGTGTCCTCACACTAGTGGGGCCACATCATCGAAAGGCGAGGGACCCAGCATACGTGGCCTCAAACCAGAGGACACACATCACCAAGGGGCTGGGAGTGAGGCAGGCAGGAGGAGTCTCAAAACAGAGGCCCATAGAAGAAAAAAGGTGAGGAATCCCGCAGTTGTAACCTCCCAGCAGGTGGCCAGGAGCAGCGAGGCTATGGGATCCAGGCCGGAGAGAACTCACAGCAGAGGGCCCTCATCATGAAACTGAGCAACCCACGGTTGGGACCTCAGAGCAGAAGGCCCACATTCCCATGGGGTTGGGAACGTGGCAGGAGTGTACTCGAACCACAGGGCGCATATCAGAAAATATTGGGAGCCCAGGAGTTAGGGCCTGACGCCAGAGG
Organism: Delphinapterus leucas; assembly: GCF_059928025.1. Taxonomy (NCBI): domain Eukaryota; kingdom Metazoa; phylum Chordata; class Mammalia; order Artiodactyla; family Monodontidae; genus Delphinapterus; species Delphinapterus leucas. Next base: position 5,147,748 of record NW_028322232.1, on the reverse strand, counting down.
GCCCTCATTACCGAGGGGAGGAGACACCCAGCAGGCACCAAATCCCACCAGAGGGCCGACGTCGCCAAGGCGGGGTGTGCCAGCCAGGCAGGAGTGACCTCAGAGAAGAGGGCCCACCTCACAGAAGTGTGAGGAACCCAACCAGGATCAGACTCTCACCGGAGGGCCCACATCACCAAGGGGATGGGAACCAGGCAGGAGTGTCCTCACACCAGTGGGGCCACATCAGCCAAAGGTGAGGAAACCAGCACATGTGGCCTCAAACCAGAGGACACACATCACCAAGGGGCTAGGAGTGAGGCAGGTGTCTGGAGGGGCACATTTAACTCTAATTTCCCACCAGGAAGTGGAATGAACCAAAGTCTCAGAGTGCCGTCCCGGACCCTGATTACGGCCTGAAGCAAACCTGCGGTTCTGTGGCCAGTTTTCAAGGAAACGAGTTAAGAAAGCAAATCACGGGCACTGTAATTCACAAACCTGCAGAGTTATAAATGACAGCTATTGGCAAAAATATATGGAAGTAAGTCTGCAAAGAGGACTTGAAAACGAGGCAGAATTGCAGGAATCATATTTCAGGAGGTAGATTGGAATTGCATTTAAAGCATGTGAAAAGCGGCAGATCTTTGACAGTGATGCACTTGGACAAAAGTGCGTAAACATTTTTTCCTGAATATATTCAGGAAAAAACACATATGCCCTTTTTGGCCAACCAAGCACTCGAGAAATGGAAATCCGCACTACAATGAAGTCTCATTTCCCATTCGTCAAAAGGGCCATCTGAAAAAAGTGTAAAAACCAGAAACACAGGACAGGCCATGGAGAACAGGGAGCCTTGTTATGCTGACGGGCGGAATGTAAATTGCCAACAGACACTCTGGAGATGTTTATGGTGTATCCTGAAACATCTGAAAAACAAAGCTACAGACCCTAGGGCACTTCCACTTTTGGCCCTATAGCTTAGGAAAATTAAAATCAACAAGACACAGCCAACACAAAATTTAGGGCTGCTGTGTTTACAAGAACCTTGAGTCCAGTACAAATTAAATATCCCAGAAAGAAAAAATGGATAAAGGAGTTGTGCTACTTACGTACAACGGAATATCACTCAGCAATGAAATCAATGTCATCAGGCCTGTAGCAGCAAATTGAGTGGATTTAAGTATGATGATTCTAAGAGAAATAGGTCACACAGAGAAAGATAATTATCATAAGATATCACTAATAGAGAGAGTGTAAACTTGGCTACACATAAACTGAATTCCAAAACCGAACAGAGTCTCACATTTAGATAAAAACTTATGCTTGCTTAAGGGGAAAGTTGAGTTGGGGTGCTGTATAAAACCAGAGATTGAAATTAGCACACATACCGTTCCATAAGCCAAATATGTACTAGACAAGACCTACTCTTTGCTCAAAGAAATAGACTCATCCATGGTGTATCACCTCACACCTGTTAGAATGGGCATCATCAGAAAATCTACAAACAACAAATGCTGGAAAGGGTGTGGAGATAAGGAACCCTCTTCCACTATTGTTGGGAATGTAAATTGATACAGTCACTGTGGAGAACATTATGGAGTTTCTTATAAAACTAAGAATAGAATTACCATATGTTACAGCAACCCCACTACTGGGCATATACCCAGACAAAACCATAAATCAAAAAGAGACATTCACCGCAATGTTCATTGCATCACTATTTACAATATCCAGGTAATGGAAGCAACCTAAATGCCCACAGACAGACGAATGCATAAAGATGTGGTACATATATAAAATGGAATATTACTAAGCCATAAAAAGGAATGAAATTGGGTCATTTGTAGAGACGTTGATGGATCTAGAGACTGTCATACAGAGTGAAGTAAGTCAGAAAGAGAAAAACAAATCTTGTCTATTAATGCATATATGTGGAACCTAGAAAAATTGTACAGATGAACCGTTTTGCAAGGCAGAAATAGAGCAACAGATGTAGAAAACAAACGTATGGACACCAAGGGGGGAAAGCTGTTGGGGGGTGGTGGTGGGAGGAGTTGAGAGATTGGGATTGGCATGTATACATTTATATGTATAAAATAGATAACCAAAAAGAACCTGCTGTATAAAAAAATAAAATAAAATTCAAATTACAAAAAGTAAAACAGAAAAAATATTCTTTCCTTCACATACATGTATTTATATGAATAAATTATTTCCATGCTTATATCTGTAAATACAAAAAAGAGGAATAAAATCTACCTTGAACCAAAAACGAAAAAAAGAATAAAAAACAGAACCCACCAGTTACACAGAGGAAAACCGTATCAGGGCACTTGCTCCAGTTGTAAACAATTCTGAAGTTGGTCAGTGGTGGGGAATCATCTCCCATTCAGCCAGCAGGCCCCACGCAACAAGCGTCCTCATTGCAAAGCTGGGGGACCGTGCCGAGGCATCTGTGAGTAAACGTGGGCTGAGCCCCAGGCCAGCTGCTGCTGAAATGCTCCCACCCTTCCCAGGTAAAACACCTGAATATGTACAAGGACTTGAAAGCCTAGAGGAAGGGCCATGGAGCCACATGAGTGACAGCATGCCAGCCGACTTGGTGCCTGCAGGCCAGCCAGGATGGCCCTGTCCCTGGGTGCTCTTCTGGAAGCTTTCCATTTCCCTGCCTGAGATACCCCTGCTGTCCCGGCCCCCACTGCTTTCTTCATCACTCACCTCTGCCCAGGGAGAAATTCCAGCGGCAGGTATGGGTGACACATCCTCTTCTTTAGCAGGTGGCATCCTGGCAACTGCTGCAGAAAGTCCAGCAGAGCCCCACTCACACTGGGCCACCCACAAAGCCGTGGCCTCTCACTCCCTCCCACCAGTCCAGCCCCGAGACTGCTGACAGGGCAGAGAAAATGGCGTCAGGCACAGCTGCAGGGGATCTTGCTGCCTGGAGCGGTGTTTATATTGATCTGAACCCAGGCACACCTGGGGAGGGCTGGCCGGCACGGTCGGGCTTCCCAGGCCACCCAATAATCACCCCTCAGGGGCTCACAGTTGCAGAAAATGGAACTTGCTGAATCGGCCAGGTCCAAGGAACAGGTGTGGGCTCCTGAGAGTCAGGATAGACAAGGGGCTGCAGCTCTGGCTTGTTTTCTAATTATATTATCTGGCCCATGAGTGGGAGACAACTTCAAGAAAACCCTCTCCTAATGAGAGGAACCCAGGAGTCAGGGAGAGGAGGGGTGGCTGGTGGGTGGAGACAGAGGCCTGGTGCCCCGGGTGCAGTGGAAGTCTCTGGAAGACCAGGTGGAGGGAGGCCACACAGAGTGATGCCCAGGGTCACAGACCTGTCGGAGCTGCTGTTTGTTAGTTCAAGTCCTGCTCTGAGGTGCTCTGTGTCAGATCTGAGTGACAGGTGAGCTGGGAGTGCTCTGCAATGAGGGCGATATGCACGGTTCCTGTGTTCCCAGCCCTGCCATGGTACCTGCAAGGGTAGCTCTGTATCCTGGGAGGGGCCTGACCACGAGAGCCCCATGGGCTGCAGGGGAACCTGCCCAGGGAACCCCATATCCTGGGAGGGGCCTGAACACGAGAGCCCCGTGGGCTGGGGTGGGGGTGGGGTACCTGCCCAGGTGAGCTCCATATCCTGGGATTGGCCTGACCTCGAGAGCCCCATGGGCTGCTGGAGTCCTGGTAAAGGATGTCAGGACAGTCAGTGAAGCCACCGAGGATATACCTCCAGTAGTTCCTAAATCCTACACCCTGCTGGTCATTCTACCAACCACCAGGACATGGTATTCTGTATTAGTCTTCAATGATGCCTTCTTTTGTATTCTATTAGTCCCAGAGTCACAAGAAATTTTGGCTTGTGAATGGCAGGACTCAACATGCAACTAAAACAATACTTCCGGGCCGTGTTGCCCCAAGGGTTCAAAAATTCCCACACCATCTTTGGGGAAAGCTCAGCTAAAGACCTAAAAGTTCTACCTCTGGAAAAGGAAACACTCCTTCAATATGCAGACGACATTCTGATCACCAGCCCTACTAAGGAGACCTCTGAACTACCAAGCCAATAAAGGATACAAGTTGTCCAAGAAAAAGCTCAAATATCACAGACTACGGTGACCTGCCTGGGCTTCATTCTCACAGAAGGTCGGAGAAGCCCATCCCAGGAAAGGGAAGAAACAATTTACAGCCTTACCCATTTCTGAAACTAGAAGACAGCCTAGGGGTTCCTGGGGAGGCCAGGGTTTGCTGCTTCTGGATCCCTAACTACAGTCTACTAGCTGGGCTTCTATATGAAACACTGAAAGGAAGAGATGATGATCCTTTTGAATAGAATGCAGAAGTGGCCTTTCAAGAATGGAAAGAGCAGTCAATTCAGACCCTTGCCCTGGAACTCCCTAATTTAGCTAAACCCTTTGACCTTTACATTCCTGGTGAACGGTGAATCGCCATTGGAGTATTAGTGCAAAACCTGGGACCACTTGAAATGGAACAATGCAAGAATGTGATCCAGGTAGGATAAACTACGGTCACCAAGGGGCTTGGCCACCGCCACATCTGGCCAAGATACTGGCAGTATCTGACAACCTGGAAATCAGCAGCCCAAAAGGCCACCTCCCTCCTCAGGGAAAAGGACCCCACGTGGTGATCCTAACACCCAACCATGCCCTGAAGTTGCAGGGTTGGCTCCGTGGGCACACTGACCTTGAGTGAGGAGGCCCTCCAACTCCAACCTCCATAGAGATAACCGGGGCAAAGGGGCACCATGACGACTCATGTGAAGGTGTCTGCACGGGCAAATTTAACGCTCATTTCCCACCAGGAAGAAGAATTAACCAAAGGCTCAGCATGCCGTGCCGGAACCTGATTAGGGCCTGAAGCAATCCTGTGGGTTTGCGGCCAGCTCACAAGAAAGCGAGTTGAAGAAAGGAGCTCAGGGGCACTGTAATTCACAAACCTGCAGAGTTATAAATGACAGTTATCGTCCAAAAATATATTGAAGGAAGACTGTGAAGAGGACTTTTAAGCGGGGCAGAATTGCAGGAAAACGATTTCAGGGAGTAGACTGGAATTGCATTTAAAGCATAGGAAAAGAGGCAGAATGTCGACAATGATTCAGTTGGCCAGAAAGGGCGTATGCGTTTTTTCCTGAATATATTCAGGAAAAAACGCATACGCCCTTTTTGGCCAACCAAGCAAGCATGTTAAAGAAATCTGCACTACAATGAAGTCTCACTGCCCCCCGGTCAAAAGCTCAATCTGAAAAAAGTGTAAAATCCAGAAAGACAGCACAGGCCATGGAGAACATGGAGCCTTGTTATGCTGATGGGCGAGATGTAAATTGCCAACAGCCACTCTGGAGAAGTGTATTGTGTTTCCTGAAACACCTAAAAAACTAAGCAACGGAGCCTATGGCACTTCCACTTATGGTCCTATAGCTTAGGGAAATTAAAATCAAAAACACAGAGCCACCCCAAAGTTTTGGACGGCTCTGTTTACAAGAACCTCGTCTACGGTACAAGTTAAATATCCCAGAATGTGAAAAATGGATAAAGAAGTTGTGGTAGGTACGTAAAATGGAATCTCACTCAGCAATGAAATCTATGTCATCAGGCCCGTCGTGGCATAATGAGTGGATTCAGGTACGATGATTCTAAGTGAAATAAGTCACACAGAAAATGAAACATCATAAGATATCACTAATACACGGAATGTAAACTTGGCTACACATGAACTGAATTACAAAACAGAACAGGGTCTCAAATTTAGAAAACCAACTTATGCTTGCTTAAGGGGAAAGGTGAGTTGGGATGCTGCATAAAACCAGAGATAGAAATTAGCACAGATACCTTTCCATAAGCCAAATATGTAATAGTCAAGACCTAGCCCTTGCTCAACGAAATGGACTAAACACCCCATATTCAACGCCTAGGAATACACATGACTAGTAAGAATCTTCAAACCCTTGGATTTATATGTCTCCATAAGAGACTCAAGTGTGTGTACAGCGGCATGAATGCAGCAGAGAAAATCCGATAAAACCCATTATCAAAATGAATTACAAAAACAAACACAATGACAGTGAAATAGAGAGCAATTCTTAAATAATTCATTCAGGGCTTGTGATGCAACCTGGATTTACCACATCTACACCCAGAGCTGAGTGAGACATAAGGCTGGACACTTCAGGCTGATAGCATTGTTGAGGTTCGATGAGCAAATGCAGACCCTTTGAAGTCATACTCCATGGTACCCATTCCATGGGTCCCAACTCTCCAGTTTTAAGGGATTTTTCCTTCAGCTAAAACATGCATGGTAAACCCACAGTACAGTGCACTGTGTGACCGGGAAACGTTTTCAAATGCATGTCAGTTTTCGTCCCCTTTTACTCGGGTTCACCATTCCAGACCCTTTACTAACACTCTCCCAACTTGAAGAGTCAGTGCCTTTAACCTCCTGTTTGGCACAGTTTGCAATTTCTGCGCAAGATGAACAGGAATAGGGAGAACCAATGAGAGACTAGCTGTAGGTGTCTGCACGGGCAAATGGAACGCTCATTTCCCACCAGGAAGAGGAATTAACCAAAGGCTCAGCATGCCCTGCCGGAACCAGATTAGGGCCTGAAGCATTCCTGCGGGTTTGCGGCCAACTCACAAGAAAGCGAGTTGAAGAAAGGAGCTCAGGGGCACTGTAATTCACAAACCTGCAGAGTTATAAATGACAGCTATCGTCCAAAAATATATTGAAGGAAGGCTGCGAAGAGGACTGGAAAGCGGGGCAGAATTGCAGGAAAACGATTTCAGGGGGTAGACTGGAATTGCATTTAAAGCATAGGAAAAGAGGCAGAATGTCGACAATGATGCACTTGGCCAACAAGGGCGTATGCGTTTTTTCCTGAATATATTCAGGAAAAAACGCATACGCCCTTTTTGGCCAACCAAGCAAGCATGTTAAAGAAATCTGTACTACAAAGAAGTCTCACTGCCCCCAGGTCAAAAGGGCCATCTGAAAAAAGTGTAAAATCCAGAAAGACAGCACAGGCCATGGAGAACAGGGAGCCTTGTTATGCTGATGGGCGGGATGTAAATTGCCAACAGCCACTCTGGAGAAGTGTATGGTGTTTCCTGAAACACCTAAGAAACAAAGCAACGGAGACTACGGCACTTCCACTTATGGTCTTATAGATCACGGAAATTAAAATCAAAAACAGACAGCCACCCCAAAGTTTCAGACGGCTCTGTTTACAAGGATCTCGTCTACGGTACAAGTTAAATATCCCAGAATGTGAAAAATGGATAAAGAAGTTGTGGTACGTACGTACAATAGAATATCACTCAGCAATGAAATCTATGTCATCAGGCCCATCGTGGCATAATGAGTGGATTCAGGTACGATGATTCTAAGTGAAATAAGTCACACAGAAAATGAAACATCATAAGATATCACTAATACACGGAATGTAAACTTGGCTACACATGAACTGAATTACAAAACAGAACAGGGTCTCAAATTTAGAAAACCAACTTATGCTTGCTTAAGGGGAAAGGTGAGTTGGGTTGCTGCATAAAAGCAGAGATAGAAATTAGCACAGATACCTTTCCATAAGCCAAATATGTAATAGTCAAGACCTCCTCCTTGCTCAACGAAATGGACTAAACACCACGTATTCAACGCCTAGGAATACAGCTGACTAGTAATAATCTTCAAACCCATGGGTTTATATGTCTCTGTAAGAGAATCAAGCGTGTGTACAGTGGCCTAAATGCAGCAGTGAAAATCCGATAAATCCCATTATCAAAATCAATTTCAAAAACATAACACAATGACAGTGAAATAGAGAGCAATTCTTAAATCATTCATTCAGGGCTTGTGATGCAACCTGGATTTACCACATCTACAACCAGAGCTGAGTGAGACATAAGGCTGGACACTTCGGGCTGATAGCATTGGTGAGGTTCGTTGAGAAAATGCAGGCCCTTTGAAGTCATACTTCATGGTACCCATTCCATGGGTCCCAACTCTCCAGGTTTAAGGGATTCTTTCTTCAGCTAAAACATGCATGGGAAACCCACAGTATGGTGCACCGTGTGACCAGGAAACGTTTTCAAATGCATCTCAGTTTTCGAGCCCTTTTACTCGGGTTCACGATTCAAGACCCTTTACTAATACTCTCCCCACTTAGAGAGTCAGTGCCTTTAACCTCATGTTTGGCACAGTTTGCAATTTCTGCACAAGATAAACAAGAATAGGGAGAACCAATGAGAGACTAGCTCTAGGTGTCTGCACGTTCAAATATAACGCTCATTTCCCACCAGAAAGAGGAATTTACCAAAGGATCAGCGTGCTGTGCCAGAACCAGATTAGGGCATGAAGCAATCCTGCGGGTTTGTGGCCAGCTCACAAGAAAGCGAGTAGAAGAAAGGAGCTCAGGCACACTGTCATTCACAAACCTGCAGAGTTATAAATGACAGCTATTGTCCAAAAATATATTGAAGTAAGGCTGCGTAGAGGACTTGAAAGCGGGGCAGAATTGCAGGAAAACGATTTCAGGGGCAGACTGGAATTGCATTTAAAGCATAGGGAAAGAGACAGAAAGTCGACAATGATGCACATGGTCAAAAAGGGCCTATGCGTTTTTTCCTGAATATATTCAGGAAAAAAACACATACGCCCTTTTTGGTCAAACAAGCAAGCGTGTAAAGAAATCTGCATTACAATGAAGTCTCACTGCCCCCCTGTCAAAAGGGACATGTGAAAAAAGTGAAAAATCCAGAAAGGCAGGGCAGGCCATGGAGAACAGGGAGCCTTGTTATGCTGATGGGCGGGATGTAAATTGCCAACAGCCACTCTGGAGAAGTGTATGGTTTTCCTCAAACACCTAAAAAACTAAGCAACGGAGCCTACGGCACTTCAACTTATGGTTCTAGAGCTTAGGGAAATTAAAATCAAAAAGACACAGCCAGCCATAAATTTTGGACGGCTCTGCTTACAAGAACCTCGTTTACGGTACAAGTGAAATATCCCAGAAAGCGAAAAATGGATAAAGAAGTTGTTGTACGTACATACAATGGAATATCACTCAGCAATGAAATCTATGTCATGAGGCCCTTCGCGGCATAATGAGTGGATTCAGGTACGATGATTCTAAGTTAACTAAGTCACACAGAAAAAGAAACACCATAAGATATCTCAAATACACGGAATGTAAACATGGCTGCAAATGAACTCAATTACAAAACAGAAAAGGGTCTCAAATTTAGAAAACCAACTTATGCTTGCTTATGGGGAAAGGTGAGTTGTGGTGCTGCATAAAACCAGAGATTGAAATTAGCACAGATACCTTTCCATAAGCAAGTATGTAATAGTCAGGACCTACTCCTTGCTCCACGAAATGGACTCAACACCCCATATTCAATGCCTAGGAATATACCTGACTAGTAAGAATCTGAAAACCCATGGATTTATATGTCTCCATAAGAGAATCAAGCATGTGTACAGCAGCATAAACGCAGCAGTGAAAATCCGATAAATCCCATTATAAAAATAAATTACAAAAACAAAACACAATGACAGTGAAATAGAGAGCAATTCTTAAATAATTCATTCAGGGCTTGTGATGCAACGTGGATTTACCACATCTACACCCCGAGCTGAGTGAGACATAAGGCTGGACACTTCGGGCTGATAGCATTGGTGACGTTCGGTGAGCCAAGGCAACCCTTTGAAGTCATACTGCATGGTACCCATTCCATGGGTCCCAACTCTCCAGGTTTAAGGGATTCTTCCTTTAGCTAAAACATGCATGGGCAACCCAGAATATGGTCGACCGTGTGACCGGGAAACCTTTTTAAATGCATCTCAGTTTTCGTCCCCTCGTACTCGGTTTTACCATTCCAGACGCTTTACTAACACTCTCCCCACTTGGAGAGTCAGTGCCTTTAACCTCCTGTTTGGCACAGTTTGGAATTTCTGCGCAAGATGAACAGGAATAGGGAGAACCAATGAGAGATTAGCTGTAGGTGTCTGCACGAACAAATTTAATGCTCATTTCCCACCAGGAAGAGGAATTAGCCAAAGGCTCAGCATGCCGTGCCGGAACCAGATTAGGGCCTGAAGCAATCCTGCGGTTTTGCGGCCAGCTCACAAGAAAGCGAGTTGAAGAAAGGAGCTCAGGGACACTGTAATTCACAAACCTGCAGAGTTATAAATGACAGCTATCGTCCAAAAATATATTGAAGTAAGGCTGCAAAGAGGACTTGAACGCGGGGCAGAATTCCAGGAATAAGATTTCAGGAGGTAGACGGGAAGTCCTCTGAAAGTATGGGAGAAGAGGCAGAACCTCGACAATGATGCACTTGGTCAAAAAGGGCATATGCGTTTCTTCCAGGGCCCTTATTAAAGAGGGTAGGAGGCTCCCAGCATGCTTCAGTGGCCAACAGAGGGCCCTCTGTCGCCAAGGAGTCATGAGCCATCAGGCAGGAGTGACCTCACATCAGAGGGCCCACCTCACAGAAGGGTAAGGAACCCAGTCAGGATCAGACTCTCACCAGAGTGCCCACATAAGCAAGGGGCTGGGAACCGGGCAGGAGTGTCCTCACACCCGTGGGGCCACATCATCGAAAGTTGAGGTACCCAGCACATGTGGCCTCAAACCAGAGGACCCACATCACCATGGGTCTCGGAGCGAGGCAGGCAGGATTAACCTCAAAACACATGGCCCATTGTATAAAAAAGGTGAAGAATCCAGCAGTTGGAACATCCCAGCTGGCGGCCCAGAGCACCGAGGTTATGGGATCCAGGCAGTGATGAACTCACAACAGAGGGCCCTCATCGTGATACTGTAAGCAACCCAGCCGTTGTAACCTCAGAGCACAAGGCCCACATCCCCATGGGGAAGGGAACCAAGCAGGAGTGTCATCGCACCAGTGGGCACACATCAGAAAATGTGGGGAGCCCAGCAGTTAGGGCCGGACGCCAGAGGGCCCTCATCACTGAGGAGAGGAGGCTCCCAGCAAGCTCCAACTGCTACCAGAAGGCTGACGTCGCCAATGCGGGGTGTGCCAGCCAGGCAGGAGTGACCTCACAGCAGAGGGCCCACCTCACAGAAGGTTGAGGAACCCAGCCAGGATCAGACTCTCACAAGAGGGCCCACATCATCAAGGGGATAGGAACCAGGCAGGAGTGTCCTCACACTAGTGGGGCCACATCATCGAAAGGCGAGGGACCCAGCATACGTGGCCTCAAACCAGAGGACACACATCACCAAGGGGCTGGGAGTGAGGCAGGCAGGAGGAGTCTCAAAACAGAGGCCCATAGAAGAAAAAAGGTGAGGAATCCCGCAGTTGTAACCTCCCAGCAGGTGGCCAGGAGCAGCGAGGCTATGGGATCCAGGCCGGAGAGAACTCACAGCAGAGGGCCCTCATCATGAAACTGAGCAACCCACGGTTGGGACCTCAGAGCAGAAGGCCCACATTCCCATGGGGTTGGGAACGTGGCAGGAGTGTACTCGAACCACAGGGCGCATATCAGAAAATATTGGGAGCCCAGGAGTTAGGGCCTGACGCCAGAGGGCCCTCATTACCGAGGGGAGGAGACACCCAGCAGGCACCAAATCCCACCAGAGGGCCGACGTCGCCAAGGCGGGGTGTGCCAGCCAGGCAGGAGTGACCTCAGAGAAGAGGGCCCACCTCACAGAAGTGTGAGGAACCCAACCAGGATCAGACTCTCACCGGAGGGCCCACATCACCAAGGGGATGGGAACCAGGCAGGAGTGTCCTCACACCAGTGGGGCCACATCAGCCAAAGGTGAGGAAACCAGCACATGTGGCCTCAAACCAGAGGACACACATCACCAAGGGGCTAGGAGTGAGGCAGGTGTCTGGAGGGGCACATTTAACTCTAATTTCCCACCAGGAAGTGGAATGAACCAAAGTCTCAGAGTGCCGTCCCGGACCCTGATTACGGCCTGAAGCAAACCTGCGGTTCTGTGGCCAGTTTTCAAGGAAACGAGTTAAGAAAGCAAATCACGGGCACTGTAATTCACAAACCTGCAGAGTTATAAATGACAGCTATTGGCAAAAATATATGGAAGTAAGTCTGCAAAGAGGACTTGAAAACGAGGCAGAATTGCAGGAATCATATTTCAGGAGGTAGATTGGAATTGCATTTAAAGCATGTGAAAAGCGGCAGATCTTTGACAGTGATGCACTTGGACAAAAGTGCGTAAACATTTTTTCCTGAATATATTCAGGAAAAAACACATATGCCCTTTTTGGCCAACCAAGCACTCGAGAAATGGAAATCCGCACTACAATGAAGTCTCATTTCCCATTCGTCAAAAGGGCCATCTGAAAAAAGTGTAAAAACCAGAAACACAGGACAGGCCATGGAGAACAGGGAGCCTTGTTATGCTGACGGGCGGAATGTAAATTGCCAACAGACACTCTGGAGATGTTTATGGTGTATCCTGAAACATCTGAAAAACAAAGCTACAGACCCTAGGGCACTTCCACTTTTGGCCCTATAGCTTAGGAAAATTAAAATCAACAAGACACAGCCAACACAAAATTTAGGGCTGCTGTGTTTACAAGAACCTTGAGTCCAGTACAAATTAAATATCCCAGAAAGAAAAAATGGATAAAGGAGTTGTGCTACTTACGTACAACGGAATATCACTCAGCAATGAAATCAATGTCATCAGGCCTGTAGCAGCAAATTGAGTGGATTTAAGTATGATGATTCTAAGAGAAATAGGTCACACAGAGAAAGATAATTATCATAAGATATCACTAATAGAGAGAGTGTAAACTTGGCTACACATAAACTGAATTCCAAAACCGAACAGAGTCTCACATTTAGATAAAAACTTATGCTTGCTTAAGGGGAAAGTTGAGTTGGGGTGCTGTATAAAACCAGAGATTGAAATTAGCACACATACCGTTCCATAAGCCAAATATGTACTAGACAAGACCTACTCTTTGCTCAAAGAAATAGACTCATCCATGGTGTATCACCTCACACCTGTTAGAATGGGCATCATCAGAAAATCTACAAACAACAAATGCTGGAAAGGGTGTGGAGATAAGGAACCCTCTTCCACTATTGTTGGGAATGTAAATTGATACAGTCACTGTGGAGAACATTATGGAGTTTCTTATAAAACTAAGAATAGAATTACCATATGTTACAGCAACCCCACTACTGGGCATATACCCAGACAAAACCATAAATCAAAAAGAGACATTCACCGCAATGTTCATTGCATCACTATTTACAATATCCAGGTAATGGAAGCAACCTAAATGCCCACAGACAGACGAATGCATAAAGATGTGGTACATATATAAAATGGAATATTACTAAGCCATAAAAAGGAATGAAATTGGGTCATTTGTAGAGACGTTGATGGATCTAGAGACTGTCATACAGAGTGAAGTAAGTCAGAAAGAGAAAAACAAATCTTGTCTATTAATGCATATATGTGGAACCTAGAAAAATTGTACAGATGAACCGTTTTGCAAGGCAGAAATAGAGCAACAGATGTAGAAAACAAACGTATGGACACCAAGGGGGGAAAGCTGTTGGGGGGTGGTGGTGGGAGGAGTTGAGAGATTGGGATTGGCATGTATACATTTATATGTATAAAATAGATAACCAAAAAGAACCTGCTGTATAAAAAAATAAAATAAAATTCAAATTACAAAAAGTAAAACAGAAAAAATATTCTTTCCTTCACATACATGTATTTATATGAATAAATTATTTCCATGCTTATATCTGTAAATACAAAAAAGAGGAATAAAATCTACCTTGAACCAAAAACGAAAAAAAGAATAAAAAACAGAACCCACCAGTTACACAGAGGAAAACCGTATCAGGGCACTTGCTCCAGTTGTAAACAATTCTGAAGTTGGTCAGTGGTGGGGAATCATCTCCCATTCAGCCAGCAGGCCCCACGCAACAAGCGTCCTCATTGCAAAGCTGGGGGACCGTGCCGAGGCATCTGTGAGTAAACGTGGGCTGAGCCCCAGGCCAGCTGCTGCTGAAATGCTCCCACCCTTCCCAGGTAAAACACCTGAATATGTACAAGGACTTGAAAGCCTAGAGGAAGGGCCATGGAGCCACATGAGTGACAGCATGCCAGCCGACTTGGTGCCTGCAGGCCAGCCAGGATGGCCCTGTCCCTGGGTGCTCTTCTGGAAGCTTTCCATTTCCCTGCCTGAGATACCCCTGCTGTCCCGGCCCCCACTGCTTTCTTCATCACTCACCTCTGCCCAGGGAGAAATTCCAGCGGCAGGTATGGGTGACACATCCTCTTCTTTAGCAGGTGGCATCCTGGCAACTGCTGCAGAAAGTCCAGCAGAGCCCCACTCACACTGGGCCACCCACAAAGCCGTGGCCTCTCACTCCCTCCCACCAGTCCAGCCCCGAGACTGCTGACAGGGCAGAGAAAATGGCGTCAGGCACAGCTGCAGGGGATCTTGCTGCCTGGAGCGGTGTTTATATTGATCTGAACCCAGGCACACCTGGGGAGGGCTGGCCGGCACGGTCGGGCTTCCCAGGCCACCCAATAATCACCCCTCAGGGGCTCACAGTTGCAGAAAATGGAACTTGCTGAATCGGCCAGGTCCAAGGAACAGGTGTGGGCTCCTGAGAGTCAGGATAGACAAGGGGCTGCAGCTCTGGCTTGTTTTCTAATTATATTATCTGGCCCATGAGTGGGAGACAACTTCAAGAAAACCCTCTCCTAATGAGAGGAACCCAGGAGTCAGGGAGAGGAGGGGTGGCTGGTGGGTGGAGACAGAGGCCTGGTGCCCCGGGTGCAGTGGAAGTCTCTGGAAGACCAGGTGGAGGGAGGCCACACAGAGTGATGCCCAGGGTCACAGACCTGTCGGAGCTGCTGTTTGTTAGTTCAAGTCCTGCTCTGAGGTGCTCTGTGTCAGATCTGAGTGACAGGTGAGCTGGGAGTGCTCTGCAATGAGGGCGATATGCACGGTTCCTGTGTTCCCAGCCCTGCCATGGTACCTGCAAGGGTAGCTCTGTATCCTGGGAGGGGCCTGACCACGAGAGCCCCATGGGCTGCAGGGGAACCTGCCCAGGGAACCCCATATCCTGGGAGGGGCCTGAACACGAGAGCCCCGTGGGCTGGGGTGGGGGTGGGGTACCTGCCCAGGTGAGCTCCATATCCTGGGATTGGCCTGACCTCGAGAGCCCCATGGGCTGCTGGAGTCCTGGTAAAGGATGTCAGGACAGTCAGTGAAGCCACCGAGGATATACCTCCAGTAGTTCCTAAATCCTACACCCTGCTGGTCATTCTACCAACCACCAGGACATGGTATTCTGTATTAGTCTTCAATGATGCCTTCTTTTGTATTCTATTAGTCCCAGAGTCACAAGAAATTTTGGCTTGTGAATGGCAGGACTCAACATGCAACTAAAACAATACTTCC
Organism: Delphinapterus leucas; assembly: GCF_059928025.1. Lineage (NCBI taxonomy): Eukaryota > Metazoa > Chordata > Mammalia > Artiodactyla > Monodontidae > Delphinapterus > Delphinapterus leucas. The sequence goes on along the minus strand of NW_028322232.1, from coordinate 5,132,323 downwards.
GGGCCGTGTTGCCCCAAGGGTTCAAAAATTCCCACACCATCTTTGGGGAAAGCTCAGCTAAAGACCTAAAAGTTCTACCTCTGGAAAAGGAAACACTCCTTCAATATGCAGACGACATTCTGATCACCAGCCCTACTAAGGAGACCTCTGAACTACCAAGCCAATAAAGGATACAAGTTGTCCAAGAAAAAGCTCAAATATCACAGACTACGGTGACCTGCCTGGGCTTCATTCTCACAGAAGGTCGGAGAAGCCCATCCCAGGAAAGGGAAGAAACAATTTACAGCCTTACCCATTTCTGAAACTAGAAGACAGCCTAGGGGTTCCTGGGGAGGCCAGGGTTTGCTGCTTCTGGATCCCTAACTACAGTCTACTAGCTGGGCTTCTATATGAAACACTGAAAGGAAGAGATGATGATCCTTTTGAATAGAATGCAGAAGTGGCCTTTCAAGAATGGAAAGAGCAGTCAATTCAGACCCTTGCCCTGGAACTCCCTAATTTAGCTAAACCCTTTGACCTTTACATTCCTGGTGAACGGTGAATCGCCATTGGAGTATTAGTGCAAAACCTGGGACCACTTGAAATGGAACAATGCAAGAATGTGATCCAGGTAGGATAAACTACGGTCACCAAGGGGCTTGGCCACCGCCACATCTGGCCAAGATACTGGCAGTATCTGACAACCTGGAAATCAGCAGCCCAAAAGGCCACTTCCCTCCTCAGGGAAAAGGACCCCACGTGGTGATCCTAACACCCAACCATGCCCTGAAGTTGCAGGGTTGGCTCCGTGGGCACACTGACCTTGAGTGAGGAGGCCCTCCAACTCCAACCTCCATAGAGATAACCGGGGCAAAGGGGCACCATGACGACTCATGTGAAGGTGTCTGCACGGGCAAATTTAACGCTCATTTCCCACCAGGAAGAAGAATTAACCAAAGGCTCAGCATGCCGTGCCGGAACCTGATTAGGGCCTGAAGCAATCCTGTGGGTTTGCGGCCAGCTCACAAGAAAGCGAGTTGAAGAAAGGAGCTCAGGGGCACTGTAATTCACAAACCTGCAGAGTTATAAATGACAGTTATCGTCCAAAAATATATTGAAGGAAGACTGTGAAGAGGACTTTTAAGCGGGGCAGAATTGCAGGAAAACGATTTCAGGGAGTAGACTGGAATTGCATTTAAAGCATAGGAAAAGAGGCAGAATGTCGACAATGATTCAGTTGGCCAGAAAGGGCGTATGCGTTTTTTCCTGAATATATTCAGGAAAAAACGCATACGCCCTTTTTGGCCAACCAAGCAAGCATGTTAAAGAAATCTGCACTACAATGAAGTCTCACTGCCCCCCGGTCAAAAGCTCAATCTGAAAAAAGTGTAAAATCCAGAAAGACAGCACAGGCCATGGAGAACATGGAGCCTTGTTATGCTGATGGGCGAGATGTAAATTGCCAACAGCCACTCTGGAGAAGTGTATTGTGTTTCCTGAAACACCTAAAAAACTAAGCAACGGAGCCTATGGCACTTCCACTTATGGTCCTATAGCTTAGGGAAATTAAAATCAAAAACACAGAGCCACCCCAAAGTTTTGGACGGCTCTGTTTACAAGAACCTCGTCTACGGTACAAGTTAAATATCCCAGAATGTGAAAAATGGATAAAGAAGTTGTGGTAGGTACGTAAAATGGAATCTCACTCAGCAATGAAATCTATGTCATCAGGCCCGTCGTGGCATAATGAGTGGATTCAGGTACGATGATTCTAAGTGAAATAAGTCACACAGAAAATGAAACATCATAAGATATCACTAATACACGGAATGTAAACTTGGCTACACATGAACTGAATTACAAAACAGAACAGGGTCTCAAATTTAGAAAACCAACTTATGCTTGCTTAAGGGGAAAGGTGAGTTGGGATGCTGCATAAAACCAGAGATAGAAATTAGCACAGATACCTTTCCATAAGCCAAATATGTAATAGTCAAGACCTAGCCCTTGCTCAACGAAATGGACTAAACACCCCATATTCAACGCCTAGGAATACACATGACTAGTAAGAATCTTCAAACCCTTGGATTTATATGTCTCCATAAGAGACTCAAGTGTGTGTACAGCGGCATGAATGCAGCAGAGAAAATCCGATAAAACCCATTATCAAAATGAATTACAAAAACAAACACAATGACAGTGAAATAGAGAGCAATTCTTAAATAATTCATTCAGGGCTTGTGATGCAACCTGGATTTACCACATCTACACCCAGAGCTGAGTGAGACATAAGGCTGGACACTTCAGGCTGATAGCATTGTTGAGGTTCGATGAGCAAATGCAGACCCTTTGAAGTCATACTCCATGGTACCCATTCCATGGGTCCCAACTCTCCAGTTTTAAGGGATTTTTCCTTCAGCTAAAACATGCATGGTAAACCCACAGTACAGTGCACTGTGTGACCGGGAAACGTTTTCAAATGCATGTCAGTTTTCGTCCCCTTTTACTCGGGTTCACCATTCCAGACCCTTTACTAACACTCTCCCAACTTGAAGAGTCAGTGCCTTTAACCTCCTGTTTGGCACAGTTTGCAATTTCTGCGCAAGATGAACAGGAATAGGGAGAACCAATGAGAGACTAGCTGTAGGTGTCTGCACGGGCAAATGGAACGCTCATTTCCCACCAGGAAGAGGAATTAACCAAAGGCTCAGCATGCCCTGCCGGAACCAGATTAGGGCCTGAAGCATTCCTGCGGGTTTGCGGCCAACTCACAAGAAAGCGAGTTGAAGAAAGGAGCTCAGGGGCACTGTAATTCACAAACCTGCAGAGTTATAAATGACAGCTATCGTCCAAAAATATATTGAAGGAAGGCTGCGAAGAGGACTGGAAAGCGGGGCAGAATTGCAGGAAAACGATTTCAGGGGGTAGACTGGAATTGCATTTAAAGCATAGGAAAAGAGGCAGAATGTCGACAATGATGCACTTGGCCAACAAGGGCGTATGCGTTTTTTCCTGAATATATTCAGGAAAAAACGCATACGCCCTTTTTGGCCAACCAAGCAAGCATGTTAAAGAAATCTGTACTACAAAGAAGTCTCACTGCCCCCAGGTCAAAAGGGCCATCTGAAAAAAGTGTAAAATCCAGAAAGACAGCACAGGCCATGGAGAACAGGGAGCCTTGTTATGCTGATGGGCGGGATGTAAATTGCCAACAGCCACTCTGGAGAAGTGTATGGTGTTTCCTGAAACACCTAAGAAACAAAGCAACGGAGACTACGGCACTTCCACTTATGGTCTTATAGATCACGGAAATTAAAATCAAAAACAGACAGCCACCCCAAAGTTTCAGACGGCTCTGTTTACAAGGATCTCGTCTACGGTACAAGTTAAATATCCCAGAATGTGAAAAATGGATAAAGAAGTTGTGGTACGTACGTACAATAGAATATCACTCAGCAATGAAATCTATGTCATCAGGCCCATCGTGGCATAATGAGTGGATTCAGGTACGATGATTCTAAGTGAAATAAGTCACACAGAAAATGAAACATCATAAGATATCACTAATACACGGAATGTAAACTTGGCTACACATGAACTGAATTACAAAACAGAACAGGGTCTCAAATTTAGAAAACCAACTTATGCTTGCTTAAGGGGAAAGGTGAGTTGGGTTGCTGCATAAAAGCAGAGATAGAAATTAGCACAGATACCTTTCCATAAGCCAAATATGTAATAGTCAAGACCTCCTCCTTGCTCAACGAAATGGACTAAACACCACGTATTCAACGCCTAGGAATACAGCTGACTAGTAATAATCTTCAAACCCATGGGTTTATATGTCTCTGTAAGAGAATCAAGCGTGTGTACAGTGGCCTAAATGCAGCAGTGAAAATCCGATAAATCCCATTATCAAAATCAATTTCAAAAACATAACACAATGACAGTGAAATAGAGAGCAATTCTTAAATCATTCATTCAGGGCTTGTGATGCAACCTGGATTTACCACATCTACAACCAGAGCTGAGTGAGACATAAGGCTGGACACTTCGGGCTGATAGCATTGGTGAGGTTCGTTGAGAAAATGCAGGCCCTTTGAAGTCATACTTCATGGTACCCATTCCATGGGTCCCAACTCTCCAGGTTTAAGGGATTCTTTCTTCAGCTAAAACATGCATGGGAAACCCACAGTATGGTGCACCGTGTGACCAGGAAACGTTTTCAAATGCATCTCAGTTTTCGAGCCCTTTTACTCGGGTTCACGATTCAAGACCCTTTACTAATACTCTCCCCACTTAGAGAGTCAGTGCCTTTAACCTCATGTTTGGCACAGTTTGCAATTTCTGCACAAGATAAACAAGAATAGGGAGAACCAATGAGAGACTAGCTCTAGGTGTCTGCACGTTCAAATATAACGCTCATTTCCCACCAGAAAGAGGAATTTACCAAAGGATCAGCGTGCTGTGCCAGAACCAGATTAGGGCATGAAGCAATCCTGCGGGTTTGTGGCCAGCTCACAAGAAAGCGAGTAGAAGAAAGGAGCTCAGGCACACTGTCATTCACAAACCTGCAGAGTTATAAATGACAGCTATTGTCCAAAAATATATTGAAGTAAGGCTGCGTAGAGGACTTGAAAGCGGGGCAGAATTGCAGGAAAACGATTTCAGGGGCAGACTGGAATTGCATTTAAAGCATAGGGAAAGAGACAGAAAGTCGACAATGATGCACATGGTCAAAAAGGGCCTATGCGTTTTTTCCTGAATATATTCAGGAAAAAAACACATACGCCCTTTTTGGTCAAACAAGCAAGCGTGTAAAGAAATCTGCATTACAATGAAGTCTCACTGCCCCCCTGTCAAAAGGGACATGTGAAAAAAGTGAAAAATCCAGAAAGGCAGGGCAGGCCATGGAGAACAGGGAGCCTTGTTATGCTGATGGGCGGGATGTAAATTGCCAACAGCCACTCTGGAGAAGTGTATGGTTTTCCTCAAACACCTAAAAAACTAAGCAACGGAGCCTACGGCACTTCAACTTATGGTTCTAGAGCTTAGGGAAATTAAAATCAAAAAGACACAGCCAGCCATAAATTTTGGACGGCTCTGCTTACAAGAACCTCGTTTACGGTACAAGTGAAATATCCCAGAAAGCGAAAAATGGATAAAGAAGTTGTTGTACGTACATACAATGGAATATCACTCAGCAATGAAATCTATGTCATGAGGCCCTTCGCGGCATAATGAGTGGATTCAGGTACGATGATTCTAAGTTAACTAAGTCACACAGAAAAAGAAACACCATAAGATATCTCAAATACACGGAATGTAAACATGGCTGCAAATGAACTCAATTACAAAACAGAAAAGGGTCTCAAATTTAGAAAACCAACTTATGCTTGCTTATGGGGAAAGGTGAGTTGTGGTGCTGCATAAAACCAGAGATTGAAATTAGCACAGATACCTTTCCATAAGCAAGTATGTAATAGTCAGGACCTACTCCTTGCTCCACGAAATGGACTCAACACCCCATATTCAATGCCTAGGAATATACCTGACTAGTAAGAATCTGAAAACCCATGGATTTATATGTCTCCATAAGAGAATCAAGCATGTGTACAGCGGCATAAACGCAGCAGTGAAAATCCGATAAATCCCATTATAAAAATAAATTACAAAAACAAAACACAATGACAGTGAAATAGAGAGCAATTCTTAAATAATTCATTCAGGGCTTGTGATGCAACGTGGATTTACCACATCTACACCCCGAGCTGAGTGAGACATAAGGCTGGACACTTCGGGCTGATAGCATTGGTGACGTTCGGTGAGCCAAGGCAACCCTTTGAAGTCATACTGCATGGTACCCATTCCATGGGTCCCAACTCTCCAGGTTTAAGGGATTCTTCCTTTAGCTAAAACATGCATGGGCAACCCAGAATATGGTCGACCGTGTGACCGGGAAACCTTTTTAAATGCATCTCAGTTTTCGTCCCCTCGTACTCGGTTTTACCATTCCAGACGCTTTACTAACACTCTCCCCACTTGGAGAGTCAGTGCCTTTAACCTCCTGTTTGGCACAGTTTGGAATTTCTGCGCAAGATGAACAGGAATAGGGAGAACCAATGAGAGATTAGCTGTAGGTGTCTGCACGAACAAATTTAATGCTCATTTCCCACCAGGAAGAGGAATTAGCCAAAGGCTCAGCATGCCGTGCCGGAACCAGATTAGGGCCTGAAGCAATCCTGCGGTTTTGCGGCCAGCTCACAAGAAAGCGAGTTGAAGAAAGGAGCTCAGGGACACTGTAATTCACAAACCTGCAGAGTTATAAATGACAGCTATCGTCCAAAAATATATTGAAGTAAGGCTGCAAAGAGGACTTGAACGCGGGGCAGAATTCCAGGAATAAGATTTCAGGAGGTAGACGGGAAGTCCTCTGAAAGTATGGGAGAAGAGGCAGAACCTCGACAATGATGCACTTGGTCAAAAAGGGCATATGCGTTTCTTCCAGGGCCCTTATTAAAGAGGGTAGGAGGCTCCCAGCATGCTTCAGTGGCCAACAGAGGGCCCTCTGTCGCCAAGGAGTCATGAGCCATCAGGCAGGAGTGACCTCACATCAGAGGGCCCACCTCACAGAAGGGTAAGGAACCCAGTCAGGATCAGACTCTCACCAGAGTGCCCACATAAGCAAGGGGCTGGGAACCGGGCAGGAGTGTCCTCACACCCGTGGGGCCACATCATCGAAAGTTGAGGTACCCAGCACATGTGGCCTCAAACCAGAGGACCCACATCACCATGGGTCTCGGAGCGAGGCAGGCAGGATTAACCTCAAAACACATGGCCCATTGTATAAAAAAGGTGAAGAATCCAGCAGTTGGAACATCCCAGCTGGCGGCCCAGAGCACCGAGGTTATGGGATCCAGGCAGTGATGAACTCACAACAGAGGGCCCTCATCGTGATACTGTAAGCAACCCAGCCGTTGTAACCTCAGAGCACAAGGCCCACATCCCCATGGGGAAGGGAACCAAGCAGGAGTGTCATCGCACCAGTGGGCACACATCAGAAAATGTGGGGAGCCCAGCAGTTAGGGCCGGACGCCAGAGGGCCCTCATCACTGAGGAGAGGAGGCTCCCAGCAAGCTCCAACTGCTACCAGAAGGCTGACGTCGCCAATGCGGGGTGTGCCAGCCAGGCAGGAGTGACCTCACAGCAGAGGGCCCACCTCACAGAAGGTTGAGGAACCCAGCCAGGATCAGACTCTCACAAGAGGGCCCACATCATCAAGGGGATAGGAACCAGGCAGGAGTGTCCTCACACTAGTGGGGCCACATCATCGAAAGGCGAGGGACCCAGCATACGTGGCCTCAAACCAGAGGACACACATCACCAAGGGGCTGGGAGTGAGGCAGGCAGGAGGAGTCTCAAAACAGAGGCCCATAGAAGAAAAAAGGTGAGGAATCCCGCAGTTGTAACCTCCCAGCAGGTGGCCAGGAGCAGCGAGGCTATGGGATCCAGGCCGGAGAGAACTCACAGCAGAGGGCCCTCATCATGAAACTGAGCAACCCACGGTTGGGACCTCAGAGCAGAAGGCCCACATTCCCATGGGGTTGGGAACGTGGCAGGAGTGTACTCGAACCACAGGGCGCATATCAGAAAATATTGGGAGCCCAGGAGTTAGGGCCTGACGCCAGAGGGCCCTCATTACCGAGGGGAGGAGACACCCAGCAGGCACCAAATCCCACCAGAGGGCCGACGTCGCCAAGGCGGGGTGTGCCAGCCAGGCAGGAGTGACCTCAGAGAAGAGGGCCCACCTCACAGAAGTGTGAGGAACCCAACCAGGATCAGACTCTCACCGGAGGGCCCACATCACCAAGGGGATGGGAACCAGGCAGGAGTGTCCTCACACCAGTGGGGCCACATCAGCCAAAGGTGAGGAAACCAGCACATGTGGCCTCAAACCAGAGGACACACATCACCAAGGGGCTAGGAGTGAGGCAGGTGTCTGGAGGGGCACATTTAACTCTAATTTCCCACCAGGAAGTGGAATGAACCAAAGTCTCAGAGTGCCGTCCCGGACCCTGATTACGGCCTGAAGCAAACCTGCGGTTCTGTGGCCAGTTTTCAAGGAAACGAGTTAAGAAAGCAAATCACGGGCACTGTAATTCACAAACCTGCAGAGTTATAAATGACAGCTATTGGCAAAAATATATGGAAGTAAGTCTGCAAAGAGGACTTGAAAACGAGGCAGAATTGCAGGAATCATATTTCAGGAGGTAGATTGGAATTGCATTTAAAGCATGTGAAAAGCGGCAGATCTTTGACAGTGATGCACTTGGACAAAAGTGCGTAAACATTTTTTCCTGAATATATTCAGGAAAAAACACATATGCCCTTTTTGGCCAACCAAGCACTCGAGAAATGGAAATCCGCACTACAATGAAGTCTCATTTCCCATTCGTCAAAAGGGCCATCTGAAAAAAGTGTAAAAACCAGAAACACAGGACAGGCCATGGAGAACAGGGAGCCTTGTTATGCTGACGGGCGGAATGTAAATTGCCAACAGACACTCTGGAGATGTTTATGGTGTATCCTGAAACATCTGAAAAACAAAGCTACAGACCCTAGGGCACTTCCACTTTTGGCCCTATAGCTTAGGAAAATTAAAATCAACAAGACACAGCCAACACAAAATTTAGGGCTGCTGTGTTTACAAGAACCTTGAGTCCAGTACAAATTAAATATCCCAGAAAGAAAAAATGGATAAAGGAGTTGTGCTACTTACGTACAACGGAATATCACTCAGCAATGAAATCAATGTCATCAGGCCTGTAGCAGCAAATTGAGTGGATTTAAGTATGATGATTCTAAGAGAAATAGGTCACACAGAGAAAGATAATTATCATAAGATATCACTAATAGAGAGAGTGTAAACTTGGCTACACATAAACTGAATTCCAAAACCGAACAGAGTCTCACATTTAGATAAAAACTTATGCTTGCTTAAGGGGAAAGTTGAGTTGGGGTGCTGTATAAAACCAGAGATTGAAATTAGCACACATACCGTTCCATAAGCCAAATATGTACTAGACAAGACCTACTCTTTGCTCAAAGAAATAGACTCATCCATGGTGTATCACCTCACACCTGTTAGAATGGGCATCATCAGAAAATCTACAAACAACAAATGCTGGAAAGGGTGTGGAGATAAGGAACCCTCTTCCACTATTGTTGGGAATGTAAATTGATACAGTCACTGTGGAGAACATTATGGAGTTTCTTATAAAACTAAGAATAGAATTACCATATGTTACAGCAACCCCACTACTGGGCATATACCCAGACAAAACCATAAATCAAAAAGAGACATTCACCGCAATGTTCATTGCATCACTATTTACAATATCCAGGTAATGGAAGCAACCTAAATGCCCACAGACAGACGAATGCATAAAGATGTGGTACATATATAAAATGGAATATTACTAAGCCATAAAAAGGAATGAAATTGGGTCATTTGTAGAGACGTTGATGGATCTAGAGACTGTCATACAGAGTGAAGTAAGTCAGAAAGAGAAAAACAAATCTTGTCTATTAATGCATATATGTGGAACCTAGAAAAATTGTACAGATGAACCGTTTTGCAAGGCAGAAATAGAGCAACAGATGTAGACAACAAACGTATGGACACCAAGGGGGGAAAGCTGTTGGGGGGTGATGGTGGGAGGAGTTGAGAGATTGGGATTGGCATGTATACATTTATATGTATAAAATAGATAACCAAAAAGAACCTGCTGTATAAAAAAATAAAATAAAATTCAAATTACAAAAAGTAAAACAGAAAAAATATTCTTTCCTTCACATACATGTATTTATATGAATAAATTATTTCCATGCTTATATCTGTAAATACAAAAAAGAGGAATAAAATCTACCTTGAACCAAAAACGAAAAAAAGAATAAAAAACAGAACCCACCAGTTACACAGAGGAAAACCGTATCAGGGCACTTGCTCCAGTTGTAAACAATTCTGAAGTTGGTCAGTGGTGGGGAATCATCTCCCATTCAGCCAGCAGGCCCCACGCAACAAGCGTCCTCATTGCAAAGCTGGGGGACCGTGCCGAGGCATCTGTGAGTAAACGTGGGCTGAGCCCCAGGCCAGCTGCTGCTGAAATGCTCCCACCCTTCCCAGGTAAAACACCTGAATATGTACAAGGACTTGAAAGCCTAGAGGAAGGGCCATGGAGCCACATGAGTGACAGCATGCCAGCCGACTTGGTGCCTGCAGGCCAGCCAGGATGGCCCTGTCCCTGGGTGCTCTTCTGGAAGCTTTCCATTTCCCTGCCTGAGATACCCCTGCTGTCCCGGCCCCCACTGCTTTCTTCATCACTCACCTCTGCCCAGGGAGAAATTCCAGCGGCAGGTATGGGTGACACATCCTCTTCTTTAGCAGGTGGCATCCTGGCAACTGCTGCAGAAAGTCCAGCAGAGCCCCACTCACACTGGGCCACCCACAAAGCCGTGGCCTCTCACTCCCTCCCACCAGTCCAGCCCCGAGACTGCTGACAGGGCAGAGAAAATGGCGTCAGGCACAGCTGCAGGGGATCTTGCTGCCTGGAGCGGTGTTTATATTGATCTGAACCCAGGCACACCTGGGGAGGGCTGGCCGGCACGGTCGGGCTTCCCAGGCCACCCAATAATCACCCCTCAGGGGCTCACAGTTGCAGAAAATGGAACTTGCTGAATCGGCCAGGTCCAAGGAACAGGTGTGGGCTCCTGAGAGTCAGGATAGACAAGGGGCTGCAGCTCTGGCTTGTTTTCTAATTATATTATCTGGCCCATGAGTGGGAGACAACTTCAAGAAAACCCTCTCCTAATGAGAGGAACCCAGGAGTCAGGGAGAGGAGGGGTGGCTGGTGGGTGGAGACAGAGGCCTGGTGCCCCGGGTGCAGTGGAAGTCTCTGGAAGACCAGGTGGAGGGAGGCCACACAGAGTGATGCCCAGGGTCACAGACCTGTCGGAGCTGCTGTTTGTTAGTTCAAGTCCTGCTCTGAGGTGCTCTGTGTCAGATCTGAGTGACAGGTGAGCTGGGAGTGCTCTGCAATGAGGGCGATATGCACGGTTCCTGTGTTCCCAGCCCTGCCATGGTACCTGCAAGGGTAGCTCTGTATCCTGGGAGGGGCCTGACCACGAGAGCCCCATGGGCTGCAGGGGAACCTGCCCAGGGAACCCCATATCCTGGGAGGGGCCTGAACACGAGAGCCCCGTGGGCTGGGGTGGGGGTGGGGTACCTGCCCAGGTGAGCTCCATATCCTGGGATTGGCCTGACCTCGAGAGCCCCATGGGCTGCTGGAGTCCTGGTAAAGGATGTCAGGACAGTCAGTGAAGCCACCGAGGATATACCTCCAGTAGTTCCTAAATCCTACACCCTGCTGGTCATTCTACCAACCACCAGGACATGGTATTCTGTATTAGTCTTCAATGATGCCTTCTTTTGTATTCTATTAGTTCCAGAGTCACAAGAAATTTTGGCTTGTGAATGGCAGGACTCAACATGCAACTAAAACAATACTTCCGGGCCGTGTTGCCCCAAGGGTTCAAAAATTCCCACACCATCTTTGGGGAAAGCTCAGCTAAAGACCTAAAAGTTCTACCTCTGGAAAAGGAAACACTCCTTCAATATGCAGACGACATTCTGATCACCAGCCCTACTAAGGAGACCTCTGAACTACCAAGCCAATAAAGGATACAAGTTGTCCAAGAAAAAGCTCAAATATCACAGACTACAGTGACCTGCCTGGGCTTCATTCTCACAGAAGGTCGGAGAAGCCCATCCCAGGAAAGGGAAGAAACAATTTACAGCCTTACCCATTTCTGAAACTAGAAGACAGCCTAGGGGTTCCTGGGGAGGCCAGGGTTTGCTGCTTCTGGATCCCTAACTACAGTCTACTAGCTGGGCTTCTATATGAAACACTGAAAGGAAGAGATGATGATCCTTTTGAATAGAATGCAGAAGTGGCCTTTCAAGAATGGAAAGAGCAGTCAATTCAGACCCTTGCCCTGGAACTCCCTAATTTAGCTAAACCCTTTGACCTTTACATTCCTGGTGAACGGTGAATCGCCATTGGAGTATTAGTGCAAAACCTGGGACCACTTGAAATGGAACAATGCAAGAATGTGATCCAGGTAGGATAAACTACGGTCACCAAGGGGCTTGGCCACCGCCACATCTGGCCAAGATACTGGCAGTATCTGACAACCTGGAAATCAGCAGCCCAAAAGGCCACCTCCCTCCTCAGGGAAAAGGACCCCACGTGGTGATCCTAACACCCAACCATGCCCTGAAGTTGCAGGGTTGGCTCCGTGGGCACACTGACCTTGAGTGAGGAGGCCCTCCAACTCCAACCTCCATAGAGATAACCGGGGCAAAGGGGCACCATGACGACTCATGTGAAGGTGTCTGCACGGGCAAATTTAACGCTCATTTCCCACCAGGAAGAAGAATTAACCAAAGGCTCAGCATGCCGTGCCGGAACCTGATTAGGGCCTGAAGCAATCCTGTGGGTTTGCGGCCAGCTCACAAGAAAGCGAGTTGAAGAAAGGAGCTCAGGGGCACTGTAATTCACAAACCTGCAGAGTTATAAATGACAGTTATCGTCCAAAAATATATTGAAGGAAGGCTGTGAAGAGGACTTTTAAGCGGGGCAGAATTGCAGGAAAACGATTTCAGGGAGTAGACTGGAATTGCATTTAAAGCATAGGAAAAGAGGCAGAATGTCGACAATGATTCAGTTGGCCAGAAAGGGCGTATGCGTTTTTTCCTGAATATATTCAGGAAAAAACGCATACGCCCTTTTTGGCCAACCAAGCAAGCATGTTAAAGAAATCTGCACTACAATGAAGTCTCACTGCCCCCCGGTCAAAAGCGCAATCAGAAAAAAGTGTAAAATCCAGAAAGACAGCACAGGCCATGGAGAACATGGAGCCTTGTTATGCTGATGGGCGAGATGTAAATTGCCAACAGCCACTCTGGAGAAGTGTATTGTGTTTCCTGAAACACCTAAAAAACTAAGCAACGGAGCCTATGGCACTTCCACTTATGGTCCTATAGCTTAGGGAAATTAAAATCAAAAACACAGAGCCACCCCAAAGTTTTGGACGGCTCTGTTTACAAGAACCTCGTCTACGGTACAAGTTAAATATCCCAGAATGTGAAAAATGGATAAAGAAGTTGTGGTAGGTACGTAAAATGGAATCTCACTCAGCAATGAAATCTATGTCATCAGGCCCGTCGTGGCATAATGAGTGGATTCAGGTACGATGATTCTAAGTGAAATAAGTCACACAGAAAATGAAACATCATAAGATATCACTAATACACGGAATGTAAACTTGGCTACACATGAACTGAATTACAAAACAGAACAGGGTCTCAAATTTAGAAAACCAACTTATGCTTGTTTAAGGGGAAAGGTGAGTTGGGATGCTGCATAAAACCAGAGATAGAAATTAGCACAGATACCTTTCCATAAGCCAAATATGTAATAGTCAAGACCTAGCCCTTGCTCAACGAAATGGACTAAACACCCCATATTCAACGCCTAGGATTACACATGACTAGTAAGAATCTTCAAACCCTTGGATTTATATGTCTCCATAAGAGACTCAAGTGTGTGTACAGCGGCATGAATGCAGCAGAGAAAATCCGATAAAACCCATTATCAAAATGAATTACAAAAACAAACACAATGACAGTGAAATAGAGAGCAATTCTTAAATAATTCATTCAGGGCTTGTGATGCAACCTGGATTTACCACATCTACACCCAGAGCTGAGTGAGACATAAGGCTGGACACTTCAGGCTGATAGCATTGTTGAGGTTCGATGAGCAAATGCAGACCCTTTGAAGTCATACTCCATGGTACCCATTCCATGGGTCCCAACTCTCCAGTTTTAAGGGATTTTTCCTTCAGCTAAAACATGCATGGGAAACCCACAGTACAGTGCACTGTGTGACCGGGAAACGTTTTCAAATGCATGTCAGTTTTCGTCCCCTTTTACTCGGGTTCACCATTCCAGACCCTTTACTAACACTCTCCCAACTTGAAGAGTCAGTGCCTTTAACCTCCTGTTTGGCACAGTTTGCAATTTCTGCGCAAGATGAACAGGAATAGGGAGAACCAATGAGAGACTAGCTGTAGGTGTCTGCACGGGCAAATGGAACGCTCATTTCCCACCAGGAAGAGGAATTAACCAAAGGCTCAGCATGCCCTGCCGGAACCAGATTAGGGCCTGAAGCATTCCTGCGGGTTTGCGGCCAACTCACAAGAAAGCGAGTTGAAGAAAGGAGCTCAGGGGCACTGTAATTCACAAACCTGCAGAGTTATAAATGACAGGTATCGTCCAAAAATATATTGAAGGAAGGCTGCGAAGAGGACTGGAAAGCGGGGCAGAATTGCAGGAAAACGATTTCAGGGGGTAGACTGGAATTGCATTTAAAGCATAGGAAAAGAGGCAGAATGTCGACAATGATGCACTTGGCCAACAAGGGCGTATGCGTTTTTTCCTGAATATATTCAGGAAAAAACGCATACGCCCTTTTTGGCCAACCAAGCAAGCATGTTAAAGAAATCTGTACTACAAAGAAGTCTCACTGCCCCCAGGTCAAAAGGGCCATCTGAAAAAAGTGTAAAATCCAGAAAGACAGCACAGGCCATGGAGAACAGGGAGCCTTGTTATGCTGATGGGCGGGATGTAAATTGCCAACAGCCACTCTGGAGAAGTGTATGGTGTTTCCTGAAACACCTAAGAAACAAAGCAACGGAGACTACGGCACTTCCACTTATGGTCTTATAGATCACGGAAATTAAAATCAAAAACAGACAGCCACCCCAAAGTTTCAGACGGCTCTGTTTACAGGGATCTCGTCTACGGTACAAGTTAAATATCCCAGAATGTGAAAAATGGATAAAGAAGTTGTGGTACGTACGTACAATAGAATATCACTCAGCAATGAAATCTATGTCATCAGGCCCATCGTGGCATAATGAGTGGATTCAGGTACGATGATTCTAAGTGAAATAAGTCACACAGAAAATGAAACATCATAAGATATCACTAATACACGGAATGTAAACTTGGCTACACATGAACTGAATTACAAAACAGAACAGGGTCTCAAATTTAGAAAACCAACTTATGCTTGCTTAAGGGGAAAGGTGAGTTGGGTTGCTGCATAAAAGCAGAGATAGAAATTAGCACAGATACCTTTCCATAAGCCAAATATGTAATAGTCAAGACCTCCTCCTTGCTCAACGAAATGGACTAAACACCACATATTCAACGCCTAGGAATACAGCTGACTAGTAATAATCTTCAAACCCATGGGTTTATATGTCTCTGTAAGAGAATCAAGCGTGTGTACAGTGGCCTAAATGCAGCAGTGAAAATCCGATAAATCCCATTATCAAAATCAATTTCAAAAACATAACACAATGACAGTGAAATAGAGAGCAATTCTTAAATCATTCATTCAGGGCTTGTGATGCAACCTGGATTTACCACATCTACAACCAGAGCTGAGTGAGACATAAGGCTGGACACTTCGGGCTGATAGCATTGGTGAGGTTCGTTGAGAAAATGCAGGCCCTTTGAAGTCATACTTCATGGTACACTTTCCATGGGGCCCAACTCTCCAGGTTTAAGGGATTCTTCCTTCAGCTAAAACATGCATGGGAAACCCACAGTATGGTGCACCGTGTGACCAGGAAACGTTTTCAAATGCATCTCAGTTTTCGAGCCCTTTTACTCGGGTTCACGATTCAAGACCCTTTACTAATACTCTCCCCACTTAGAGAGTCAGTGCCTTTAACCTCATGTTTGGCACAGTTTGCAATTTCTACACAAGATAAACAAGAATAGGGAGAACCAATGAGAGACTAGCTCTAGGTGTCTGCACGTTCAAATATAACGCTCATTTCCCACCAGGAAGAGGAATTTACCAAAGGATCAGCGTGCTGAGCCGGAACCAGATTAGGGCATGAAGCAATCCTGCGGGTTTGCGGCCAGATCACAAGAAAGTGAGTAGAAGAAAGGAGCTCAGGGGCACTGTCATTCACAAACCTGCAGAGTTATAAATGACAGCTATTGTCCAAAAATATATTGAAGTAAGGCTGCGTAGAGGACTTGAAAGCGGGGCAGAATTGCAGGAAAACGATTTCAGGGGCAGACTGGAATTGCGTTTAAAGCATAGGGAAAGAGACAGAAAGTCGACAATGATGCACTTGGTCAAAAAGGGCCTATGCGTTTTTTCCTGAATATATTCAGGAAAAAAACACATACGCCCTTTTTGGTCAAACAAGCAAGCGTGTAAAGAAATCTGCATTACAATGAAGTCTCACTGCCCCCCTGTCAAAAGGGACATCTGAAAAGAGTGAAAAATCCAGAAAGGCAGGACAGGCCATGGAGAACAGGGAGCCTTGTTATGCTGATGGGCGGGATGTAAATTGCCAACAGCCACTCTGGAGAAGTGTATGGTTTTCCTCAAACACCTAAAAAACTAAGCAACGGAGCCTACGGCACTTCAACTTATGGTTCTAGAGCTTAGGGAAATTAAAATCAAAAAGACACAGCCACCCATAAATTTTGGACGGCTCTGCTTACAAGAACCTCGTTTACGGTACAAGTGAAATATCCCAGAAAGCGAAAAATGGATAAAGAAGTTGTTGTACGTACGTACAATGGAATATCACTCAGCAATGAAATCTATGTCATGAGGCCCGTCGCGGCATAATGAGTGGATTCAGGTACGATGATTCTAAGTTAACTAAGTCACACAGAAAAAGAAACACCATAAGATATCTCAAATACACGGAATGTAAACATGGCTGCAAATGAACTCAATTACAAAACAGAAAAGGGTCTCAAATTTAGAAAACCAACTTATGCTTGCTTATGGGGAAAGGTGAGTTGTGGTGCTGCATAAAACCAGAGATTGAAATTAGCACAGATACCTTTCCATAAGCAAGTATGTAATAGTCAGGTCCTACTCCTTGCTCCACGAAATGGACTCAACACCCCATATTCAATGCCTAGGAATATACCTGACTAGTAAGAATCTGAAAACCCATGGATTTATATGTCTGCATAAGAGAATCAAGCATGTGTACAGCGGCATAAACGCAGCAGTGAAAATCCGATAAATCCCATTATAAAAATAAATTACAAAAACAAAACACAATGACAGTGAAATAGAGAGCAATTCTTAAATAATTCATTCAGGGCTTGTGATGCAACGTGGATTAACCACACCTACACCCCGAGCTGAGTGAGACATAAGGCTGGACACTTCGGGCTGATAGCATTGGTGACGTTCGGTGAGCCAAGGCAACCCTTTGAAGTCATACTGCATGGTACCCATTCCATGGGTCCCAACTCTCCAGGTTTAAGAGATTCTTCCCTTAGCTAAAACATGCATGGGCAACCCAGAATATGGTCGACCGTGTGACCGGGAAACCTTTTTAAATGCATCTCAGTTTTCGTCCCCTCGTACTCGGTTTTACCATTCCAGACGCTTTACTAACACTCTCCCCACTTGGAGAGTCAGTGCCTTTAACCTCCTGTTTGGCACAGTTTGGAATTTCTGCACAAGATGAACAGGAATAGGGAGAACCAATGAGAGATTAGCTGTAGGTGTCTGCACGAACAAATTTAATGCTCATTTCCCACCAGGAAGAGGAATTAGCCAAAGGCTCAGCATGCCGTGCCGGAACCAGATTAGGGCCTGAAGCAATCCTGCGGTTTTGCGGCCAGCTCACAAGAAAGCGAGTTGAAGAAAGGAGCTCAGGGACACTGTAATTCACAAACCTGCAGAGTTATAAATGACAGCTATCGTCCAAAAATATATTGAAGTAAGGCTGCAAAGAGGACTTGAACGCGGGGCAGAATTCCAGGAATAAGATTTCAGGAGGTAGACGGGAAGTCCTCTGAAAGTATAGGAGAAGAGGCAGAACCTCGACAATGATGCACTTGGTCAAAAAGGGCATATGCGTTTCTTCCAGGGCCCTTATTAAAGAGGGTAGGAGGCTCCCAGCATGCTTCAGTGGCCAACAGAGGGCCTACGTCGCCAAGGCGTCATGAGCCATCAGGCAAGAGTGACCTCACATCAGAGGGCCCACCTCACAGAAGGGTAAGGAACCCAGTCAGGATCAGACTCTCACCAGAGTGCCCACATAAGCAAGGGGTTGGGAACCAGGCAGGAGTGTCCTCACGCCCGTGGGGCCACATCATCGAAAGTTGAGGTACCCAGCACATGTGGCCTCAAACCAGAGGACCCACATCACCATGGGTCTCGGAGCGAGGCAGGCAGGATTAACCTCAAAACACATGGCCCATTGTATAAAAAAGGTGAAGAATCCAGCAGTTGGAACATCCCAGCTGGCGGCCCAGAGCACCGAGGCTATGGGATCCAGGCAGTGATGAACTCACAACAGAGGGCCCTCATCATGATACTGTAAGCAACCCAGCCGTTGTAACCTCAGAGCACAAGGCCCACATCCCCATGGGGAAGGGAACCAAGCAGGAGTGTCATCGCACCAGTGGGCACACATCAGAAAATGTGGGGAGCCCAGCAGTTAGGGCCGGACGCCAGAGGGCCCTCATCACTGAGGAGAGGAGGCTCCCAGCAAGCTCCAACTGCTACCAGAAGGCCGACGTCGCCAATGCGGGGTGTGCCAGCCAGGCAGGAGTGACCTCACAGCAGAGGGCCCACCTCACAGAAGGGTGAGGAACCCAGCCAGGATCATACTCTCACCAGAGGGCCCACATCATCAAGGGGATAGGAACCAGGCAGGAGTGTCCTCACACTAGTGGGGCCACATCATCGAAAGGCGAGGGACCCAGCATACGTGACCTCAAACCAGAGGACACACATCACCAAGGGGCTGGGAGTGAGGCAGGCAGGAGGAGTCTCAAAACAGAAGGCCCATAGAAGAAAAAAGGTGAGGAATCCCGCAGTTGGAACCTCCCAGCAGGTGGCCAGGAGCAGCGAGGCTATGGGATCCAGGCCTGACTGAACTCAAAACAGAGGGCCCTCATCATGAAACTGTGAGCAACCCAGCCGTTGGGACCTTAGAGCAGAAGGCCCACATTCCCATGTGGTTGGGAACCTGGCAGAAGTGTACTCGCACCACAGGGCGCACATCAGAGAATTTTGGGAGCCCAGAAGTTAGGGCCTGACGCCAGAGAGCCCTCATTACAAAGGGGAGGAGACCCCAAGCAGGCACCAACTCCCAACTGAGGGCCCATGTCGCCAAGGTGACGTGCGACAGCCAGGCAGGAGTGACCTCACAGCTGAGGGCCTACCTCAGAGAATGGTGAGGAACCCAGTTCACACCAGGGTGGCCACATCATAGAAAGGTGAGGAACCCAGCACATGTGGCCTAAACCAGAGGATCCAGATCTCCAAGGGGCTCGGAGTGAGGCAGACAGGAGTAGCCTCACAACACAGGGCCAATAGAATAAAAAAGCTGAGGAATCCTGCAGTGGGAAACTCCCAGCAGGCGGCCCAGAGCACCGAGTCTATGCGATCCAGGCCGCAGTGAACTCACAGCAGAGGGCCCACATCATGAAACTGTGAGCAACCCAGCCAGTGGGACCTCAGAGCAGAAGGCCCACATCCCCATGGGGATGGGAACCTCGCAGGAGTGTCCTCGCACAACTTAGCACGTATCAGAAAATGTGGGAACCCAGCAGTTATGGCCTGACGCCAGAGGGCCCTCATCACGGAGGAGAGGAGGCTACCAGCAGGCTCCAAATGCCACCAGAGGGCCGACGTCACCAATGGAACGGGAGCAAGCCAGGCAGGAGTTACCTCACAGCAGAGGGCCCACCTCACAGAAGTGTGAGGAGCCCAAACAGGATCAGACTCTAACCAGAGCGCCCACATCACCAAGGGGATGGAAACCAGGCAGGAGTGTCCTCACACCAGTGGGGCCACATCAGCGAAAGGTGAGGAACACAGCACATGTGGCCTCAAACAAGGGGACACACATCACGAAAGGGCTGGGAGTGAGGCATGCAGGAGGAGACTCACAACAGAGCGCCCATAGAATAAAAAAGGTGAGGAACCCCGCAGTTGGAAGCTCCAAGCAGGTGGCCCAGAGCACCGAGGCTATGGGATCCATGCCGGAGTGAACTCACAGCAGAGGGCCCACATTCTGACACTGTGAGCAACCCAGCCGTTGGGACCTCAGAGCAGAAAGCCCACATCCCCATGGGGATGGGACCCTGGCTGGAGTGTACTCGCACGACAGGGCGCACATCAGAAAATGTTGGGAGCCCATGAGTTAGGGCCTGACGCCAGAGGGCCCTCATTACCGAGGGGAGGAGACTCCCAGCAGGCACCAACTCCCAACTGAGGGCCCACATCGCCAAGGTGACGTGTGCCAGCCAGGCAGGAGTGACCTCACAGCAGAGGGCCCACCTCCCAGAAGTGTGAGCAGTCCAGACAGGATCAGACTCTCACCAGAGGGCCCCCATCACCAAGGGGATGGGAACCAGGCAGGAGTGTCCTCACACCAGTGGGGCCACATCATCAAAAGATGAGGAACCCATCACATGTGGCCTCAAACCAGAGGACACACATCACCAAGGGGCTGGGTGTGAGGCAGGTGTCTGGAGGGGCACATTTAACTCTAATTTCCCACCAGGAAGTGGAATGAACCAAAGTCTCAGAGTGCCGTGCCGGACCCTGATTACGGCCTGAAGCAAACCTGCGGTTCTGTGGCCAGTTTTCAAGGAAACGAGTTAAGAAAGCAAATCACGGGCACTGTAATTCACAAACCTGCAGAGTTATAAATGACAGCTATTGGCAAAAATATATGGAAGTAAGTCTGCAAAGAGGACTTGAAAACGAGGCAGAATTGCAGGAATCATATTTCAGGAGGTAGATTGGAATTGCATTTAAAGCATGTGAAAAGCGGCAGATCTTTGACAGTGATGCACTTGGACAAAAGTGCGTAAACATTTTTTCCTGAATATATTCAGGAAAAAGCACATATGCCCTTTTTGGCCAACCAAGCACTCGAGAAATGGAAATCCGCACTACAATGAAGTCTCATTTCCCATTCGTCAAAAGGGCCATCTGAAAAAGTGTAAAAACCAGAAACACAGGACAGGCCATGGAGAACAGGGAGCCTTGTTATGCTGATGGGCGGGATGTAAATTGCCAACAGACACTCTGGAGATGTTTATGGTGTATCTTGAAACATCTGAAAAACAAAGCTACAGACCCTAGGGCACTTCCACTTTTGGCCCTATAGCTTAGGAAAATTAAAATCAACAAGACACAGCCAACACAAAATTTAGGGCTGCTGTGTTTACAAGAACCTTGAGTCCAGTACAAATTAAATATCCCAGAAAGAAAAAAATGGATAAAGGAGTTGTGCTACTTACGTACAACGGAATATCACTCAGCAATGAAATCAATGTCATCAGGCCTGTAGCAGCAAATTGAGTGGATTTAAGTATGATGATTCTAAGAGAAATAGGTCACACAGAGAAAGATAATTATCATAAGATATCACTAATAGAGAGAGTGTAAACTTGGCTACACATAAACTGAATTCCAAAACCGAACAGAGTCTCACATTTAGATAAAAACTTATGCTTGCTTAAGGGGAAAGTTGAGTTGGGGTGCTGTATAAAACCAGAGATAGAAATTAGCACAGATACCTTTCCATAAGCCAAATATGTACTAGACAAGACCTACTCTTTGCTCAACGAAATAGACTCATCCATGGTGTATCACCTCACACCTGTTAGAATGGGCATCATCAGAAAATCTACAAACAACAAATGCTGGAAAGGGTGTGGAGATAAGGAACCCTCTTCCACTATTGTTGGGAATGTAAATTGATACAGTCACTGTGGAGAACATTATGGAGTTTCTTATAAAACTAAGAATAGAATTACCATATGATACAGCAATCCCACTACTGGGCATATACCCAGACAAAACCATAAATCAAAAAGAGACATTCACCGCAATGTTCATTGCATCACTATTTACAATATCCAGGTAATGGAAGCAACCTAAATGCCCACAGACAGACGAATGCATAAAGATGTGGTACATATATAAAATGGAATATTACTAAGCCATAAAAAGGAATGAAATTGGGTCATTTGTAGAGACGTTGATGGATCTAGAGACTGTCATACAGAGTGAAGTAAGTCAGAAAGAGAAAAACAAATCTTGTCTATTAATGCATATATGTGGAACCTAGAAAAATTGTACAGATGAACCGTTTTGCAAGGCAGAAATAGAGCAACAGATGTAGACAACAAACGGATGGACACCAAGGGGGGAAAGCTGTTGGGGGGTGGTGGTGGGAGGAGTTGAGAGATTGGGATTGGCATGTATACATTTATATGTATAAAATAGATAACCAAAAAGAACCTGCTGTATAAAAAAATAAAATAAAATTCAAATTACAAAAAGTAAAACAGAAAAAATATTCTTCCCTTCACATACATGTATTTATATGAATAAATTATTTCCATGCTTATATCTGTAAATACAAAAAAGAGGAATAAAATCTACCTTGAACCAAAAACGAAAAAAAGAAAAAAAAACAGAACCCACCAGTTACACAGAGGAAAACCGTATCAGGGCACGTGCTCCAGTTGTAAACAATTCTGAAGTTGGTCAGTGGTGGGGAATCATCTCCCATTCAGCCAGCAGGCCCCACGCAACAAGCGTCCTCATTGCAAAGCTGAGGGACCGTGCCGAGGCATCTGTGAGTAAACGTGGGCTGAGCCCCAGGCCAGCTGCTGCTGAAATGTTCCCACCCTTCCCAGGTAAAACACCTGAATATGTACAAGGACTTGAAAGCCTAGAGGAAGGGCCATGGAGCCACATGAGTGACAGCATGCCAGCCGACTTGGTGCCTGCAGGCCAGCCAGGATGGTCCTGGCCCTGGGTGCTCTTCTGGAAGCTTTCCATTTCCCTGCCTGAGATACCCCTGCTGTCCCGGCCCCCACTGCTTTCTTCCTCACTCACCTCTGCCCAGGGAGAAATTCCAGCGGCAGGTATGGGTGACACATCCTCTTCTTTAGCAGGTGGCATCTTGGCAACTGCTGCAGAAAGTCCAGCAGAGCCCCACTCACACTGGGCCACCCACAAAGCCGTGGCCTCTCACTCCCTCCCACCAGTCCAGCCCCAAGACTGCTGACAGGGCAGAGAAAATGGCGTCAGGCACAGCTGCAGGGGCTCTTGCTGCCTGGAGCAGTGTTTATATTGATCTGAACCCAGGCACACCTGGGGAGGGCTGGCCGGCACGGTCGGGCTTCCCAGGCCAGCCAATAATCACCCCTCAGGGGCTCACAGTTGCAGAAACTGGAACTTGCTGAATCGGCCAGGTCCAAGGAACAGGTGTGGGCTCCTGAGAGTCAGGATAGACAAGGGGCTGCAGCTCTGGCTTGTTTTCTAATTATATTATCTGGCCCATGAGTGGGAGACAACTTCAAGAAAACCCTCTCCTAATGAGAGGAACCCAGGAGTCAGGGAGAGGAGGAGTGGCTGGTGGGTGGAGACAGAGGCCTGGTGCCCCGGGTGCAGTGGAAGTCTCTGGAAGACCAGGTGGAGGGAGGCCACACAGAGTGATGCTCAGGGTCACAGACCTGTCGGAGCTGCTGTTTGTTAGTTCAAGTCCTGCTCTGAGGTGCTCTGTGTCAGATCTGAGTGACAGGTGAGTTGGGAGTGCTCTGCAATGAGGGCGATATGCACGGTTCCTGTGTTCCCAGCCCTGCCATGGTACCTGCAAGGGTAGCTCTGTATCCTGGGAGGGGCCTGACCACGGGAGCCCCATGGGCTGCAGGGGAACCTGCCCAGGGAACCCCATATCCTGGGAGGGGCCTGAACACGAGAGCCCCGTGGGCTGGGGTGGGGGTGGGGTACCTGCCCAGGTGAGCTCCATATCCTGGGATTGGCCTGACCTCGAGAGCCCCATGGGCTGCTGGAGTCCTGGTAAAGGATGTCAGGACAGTCAGTGAAGCCACCGAGGATATACCTCCAGTAGTTCCTAAATCCTACACCCTGCTGGTCATTCTACCAACCACCAGGACATGGTACTCTGTATTAGTCTTCAATGATGCCTTCTTTTGTATTCTATTAGTCCCAGAGTCACAAGAAATTTTGGCTTGTGAGTGGCAGGACTCAACATACAACTAAAACAATACTTCCGGACCGTGTTGCCCCAAGGGTTCAAAAATTCCCACACCATCTTTGGGGAAAGCTCAGCTAAAGAACTAAAAGTTCTACCTCTGGAAAAGGAAACACTCCTTCAATATGCAGATGACATTCTGATCGCCAGCCCTACTAAGGAGACCTCTGAACTACCAAGCCAATAAAGGATACAAGTTGTCCAAGAAAAAGCTCAAATATCACAGACTACGGTGACCTGCCTGGGCTTCATTCTCACAGAAGGTCGGAGAAGCCCATCCCAGGAAAGGGAAGAAACAATTTACAGCCTTACCCATTTCTGAAACTAGAAGACAGCTTAGGGGTTCCTGGGGAGGCCAGGGTTTGCTGCTTCTGGATCCCTAACTACAGTCTACTAGCTGGGCCTCTATATGAAACACTGAAAGGAAAAGATGATGATCCTATTGAATAGAATGCAGAAGTGGCCTTTCACGAATGGAAAGAGCAGTCAATTCAGACCCTTGCCCTGGAACTCCCTAATTTAGCTAAACCCTTTGACCTTTACATTCCTGGTGAACGGTGAATCGCCATTGGAGTATTAGTGCAAAACCTGGGACCACTTGAAATGGAACAATGCAAGAATGCGATCCAGGTAGGATAAACTACGGTCACCAAGGGGCTTGGCCCACCGCCACATCTGGCCAAGATACTGGCAGTATCTGAAAACCTGGAAATCAGCAGCCCAAAAGGCCACCTCCCTCCTAAGGGAAAAGGACCCCACGTGGTGATCCTAACACCCAACCATGCCCTGAAGTTGCAGGGTTGGCTCCATGGGCACACTGACCTTGAGTGAGCAGGCCCTCCAACTCCAACCTCCATAGAGATAACCAGGGCAAAGGGGCACAATGACGACTCGTGTGAAGGTGTCTGCACGGGCAAATTTAACGCTCATTTCCCACCAGGAAGAGGAATTAACCAAAGGCTCAGCATGCCGTGCCGGAACCAGATTAGGGCCTGAAGCAATCCTGTGGGTTTGCGGCCAGCTCACAAGAAAGCGCGTTTAAGAAAGGAGCTCAGGGGCACTGTAATTCAAAAACCTGCAGAGTTATAAATGACAGCTATCATCCAAAAATATATTGAAGGAAGGCTGCGAAGAGGACTTGAGAGTGAGGCAGAATTGCAGGAAAACGATTTCAGGGGGTAGACTGGAATTGCATTTAAAGCATAGGAAAAGAGGCAGAACGTCGACGATGATTCAGTTGGCCAAAAAGGGCGTATGCGTTTTTTCCTGAATACAGGAAATTTTCCTGAATTCAGGAAAAAACGCATACGCCCTTTTTGGCCAACCAAGCAAGCATGTTAAAGAAATCTGCACTACAATGAAGTCTCAATGACCCCGGTCAAAAGCGCAATCTGAAAAGGGCGTAAAATCCAGAAAGACAGCACAGGCCATGGAGAACATGGAGCCTTGTTATGCTGATGGGCGAGATGTAAATTGCCAACAGCCACTCTGGAGAAGTGTATGGTGTTTCCTGAAACACCTAAAAAACAAAGCAACGGAGCCTATAGCACTTCCACTTATGGTCCTATAGCTTAGGGAAATTAAAATCAAAAACACACAGCCACCCCAAAGTTTCAGAGGGCTCTGTTTACAAGAACCTCATCTACGGTACAAGTTAAATATCCCAGAATGTGAAAAATGGATAAAGAATTTGTGGTACGTACGTAAAATGGAATCTCACTCAGCAATGAAATCTATGTCATCAGGCCCGTCGCGGCATAATGAGTGGATTCAGGTACGATGATTCTAAGTGAAATAAGTCACACAGAAAATGAAACATCATAAGATATCACTAATACATGGAATGTAAACTTGGCTACACATGAACTGAATTACAAAACAGAACAGGGTCTCAAATTTAGAAAACCAACTTATGCTTGCCTAAGGGGAAAGGTGAGTTGGGGTGCTGCATAAAAGCAGAGATAGAAATTAGCACAGATACCTTTCCATAAGCCAAATATGTAATAGTCAAGACCTAGCCCTTGCTTAGCGAAATGGACTAAACACCCCATATTCAACGCCTAGGATTACACATGACTAGTAAGAATCTTCAAACCCATGGATTTATATGTCTCTGTAAGAGACTCAAGTGTGTGTACAGCGGCATGAATGCAGCAGAGAAAATCCGATAAAATCCATTATCAAAATGAATTACAAAAACAAACACAATGACAGTGAAATAGAGAGCATTTCTTAAATAATTCATTCAGGGTTTGTGATGCAACCTGGATTTACCACATCTACACCCAGAGCTGAGTGAGACATAAGGCTGGACACTTCGGGCTGATAGCATTGGTGAGGTTTGATGAGCAAATGCAGACCCTTTGAAGTCATACTGCATGGTACCCATTCCATGGGTCCCAACTCTCCAGGTTTAAGGGATTCTTCCTTCAGCAAAAACATGCATGGGAAACCCACAGCACAGTGCACTGTGTGACCGGGAATCGTTTTCAAATGCATCTCAGTTTTCGTTCCCTTTTACTCGATTTCAGCATTCCAGACCCTTTACTAACACTCTCCCCACGTGGAGAGTCAGTGCCTTTAACCTCCTGTTTGGCACAGTTTGCAATTTCTGCGCAAGCTGAACAGGAATAGGGAGAACCAATGAGAGACTAGCTGTAGGTGTCTGCACGGGCAAATGGAACGCTCATTTCCCAGCAGGAAGAGGAATTAACCAAAGGCTCAGCATGCCGTGCTGGAACGAGATTAGGGCCTGAAGCATTCCTGTGGGTTTGCGGCCAGCTCACAAGAAAGCGAGTTGAAGAAAGGAGCTCCGGGGCACTGTAATTCCCAAACCTGCAGAGTTATAAATGACAGCTATCGTCCAAAAATATATTGAAGGAAGGCTGCGAAGAGGACTGGAAAGCGGGGCAGAATTGCAGGAAAACGATTTCAGGGGGTAGACTGGAATTGCATTTAAAGCATAGGAAAAGAGGCAGAACGTTGACAATGATGCACTTGGCCAAAAATGGCGTATGCGTTTTTTCCTGAATATATTCAGGAAAAAACGCATATGCCCTTTTTGGCCAACCAAGCAAGCATGTTAAAGAAATCTCCACTACAAAGAAGTCTCACTGCCCCCAGGTCAAAAGGGCCATCTGAAAAAAGTGTAAAATCCAGAAAGACAGCACAGGCCATGGAGAACAGGGAGCCTTGTTATGCTGATGGGCGGGATGTAAATTGCCAACAGCCACTCCGGAGAAGTGTATGGTGTTTCCTGAAACACCTAAGAAACAAAGCAACGGAGACTACGGCACTTCCACTTATGGTCTTAGAGATCACGGAAATTAAAATCAAAAACAGACAGCCACCCCAAAGTTTCAGAGGGCTCTGTTTACAGGAATCTCGTCTACGGTACAAGGTAAATATCCCAGAATGTGAAAAATGGATAAAGAAGTTGTGGTACACACATTCAATGGAATATCACTCAGCAATGAAATCTATGTCATCAGGCCCATTGTGGCATAATGAGTGGATTCAGGTACGATGATTCTAAGTGAAATAAGTCACACAGAAATTGAAACATCATAAGATATCACTAATACACGGAATGTAAACTTGGCTACAGATGAACTGAATTACAAAACAGAACAGGGTCTCAAATTTAGAAAACCACCTTATGCTTGCTTAAGGGGAAAAGTGAGTTGGGGTGCTGCATAAAACCAGAGATAGAAATTAGCACAGATACCTTTCCATAAGCCAAATATGTAATAGTCAAGACCTACTACTTGCTCAACGAAATGGACTAAACACCCCTTATTCAACGCCTAGGAATACACCTGACTAGTAAGTATCTTCAAACCCATGGATTTATATATCTCCATAAGAGACTCAAGTGTGTGTACAGCGGCATGAATGCAGCAGAGAAAATCCGATAAATCCCATTATCAAAATGAATTACAAAAACAAACACAATGACAGTGAAATAGAGAGCAATTCTTAAATAATTCATTCAGGGCTTGTGATGCAAACTGGATTTACCACATCTACAACCAGAGCTGAGTGAGACATAAGGCTGTACACTTCAGGCTGATAGCATTGGTGAGGTTCGTTGAGAAAATGCAGACCCTTTGAAGTCATACTGCATGGTACCCATTCCATGGGTCCCAACTCTCCAGGTTTAAGGGATTCTTCCTTCAGCTAAAACATGCATGGGAAACCCACAGTATGGTGCACCGTGTGACCGGGAAAACTTTTCAAATGCATCTCAGTTTTCGTCCCCTTTTACTCGGGTTCACGATTGAAGACCCTTTACTAATACTCTCCCCACTTAGAGAGTTAGTGCCTTTAACCTCCTGTTTGGCACAGTTTGCAATTTCTGCGCAAGATGAACAAGAATAGGGAGAACCAATGAGAGACTAGCTCTAGGTGTCTGCACGTTGAAATATAACACTCATTTCCCACCAGGAAGAGGAATTTACCAAAGGATCAGCATGCTGTGCCGGAACCAGATTAGGGCATGAAGCAATCCTGCGGGTTTGCGGCCAGCTCACAAGAAAGCGAGTAGAAGAAAGGAGCTCAGGCGCACTGTCATTCACAAACCTGCAGAGTTATAAATGTCAGCTATTGTCCAAAAATGTATTGAAGTAAGGCTGCGTAGAGGACTTGAAAGCGGGGCAGAATTGCAGGAAAACGAGTTCAGGGGCAGACTGGAATTGCATTTAAAGCATAGGGAAAGAGACAGAAAGTCGACAATGATGCACTTGGTCAAAAAGGGCGTATGCATTTTTTCCTGAATATATTCAAGAAAAAACACATACGCCCTTTTTGGACAAACAAGCAAGCCTGTAAAGAAATCTGCATTACAATGAAGTCTCACTGCCCCCATGTCAAAAGGGACATCTGAAAAAAGTGAAAAATCCAGAAAGGCAGGACAGGCCATGGAGAACAGGTAGCCTTGTTATGCTGATGGGCGGGATGTAAATTGCCAACAGCCAGTCTGGGGAAGTGTATGGTGTTTCCTCAAACACCTAAAAAACTAAGCAACGGAGCCTACGGCACTTCAACTTATGGTTCTATAGCTTAGGGAAATTAAAATCAAAAAGACACAGCCACCCATAAATTTTGGACGGCTCTGCTTACAAGAACCTCAGTTACGGTACAAGTGAAATATCCCAGAAAGCAAAAAATGGATAAAGAAGTTGTTGTACGTACGTACAATGGAATATCACTCAGCAATGAAATCTATGTCATGAGGTCCATCGCGGCATAATGAGTGGATTCAGGTACGATGATTCTAAGTTAACTAAGTCACACAGAAAAAGAAACACCATAAGATATCTCAAATACACAGAATGCAAACATGGCTGCACATGAACTCAATTACAAAACAGAAAAGGGTCCCAAATTTAGAAAACCAACTTATGCTTGCTTAAGGGGAAAGGTGAGTTGTGCTGCTGCATAAAACCAGAGATTGAAATTAGCACAGATACCTTTCCATAAGCAAATATGTAATAGTCAGGACCTACTCCTTGCTCCACGAAATGGACTCAACACCCCATATTCAATGCCTAGGACTATACCTGACTAGTAAGAATCTGAAAACCCATGGATTTATATTTCTCCATAAGAGAATCAAGCATGTGTACAGCGGCATAAACGCAGCAGTGAAAATCCGATAAATCCCATTATCAAAATAAATTACAAAAACAAAACACAATGACAGTGAAATAGAGAGCAATTCTTAAATCATTCATTCAGGGCTTGTGATGCAACCTGGATTTACCACATCTAAACCCCGAGCTGAGTGAGACATAAGGCTGGACACTTCGGGCTGATAGCATTGGTGACGTTTGGTGAGCAAAGGCAACCCTTTGAAGTCATACTGCATGGTACCCATTCCATGGGTCCCAACTCTCCAGGTTGAAGGGATTCTTCCTTCAGCTAAAACATGCATGGGCAACCCAGAATATGGTCCACCGTGTGACCGGGAAACCTTTTTAAATGCATCTCAGTTTTCGTCCCCTCGTACTCGGTTTTACCATTCCAGACGCTTTACTAACACTCTCTCCACTTGGAGAGTCAGTGCCTTTAACCTCCTGTTTGGCACAGTTTGGAATTTCTGCGCAAGATGAACAGGAATAGGGAGAACCAATGAGAGATTAGCTATACGTGTCTGCACGAACAAATTTAACGCTCATTTCCCACCAGGAAGAGGAATTAGCCAAAGACTCAGCATGCTGTGCCGGAACCAGATTAGGGCCTGAAGCAATCCTGCGTTTTTGCGGCCAGCTCACAAGAAAGCGAGTTGAAGAAAGGAGCTCAGGGGCACTGTAATTCACAAACCTGCAGAGTTATAAATGACAGCTATCGTCCAAAAATATATTGAAGTAAGGCTGCAAAGAGGACTTGAACGCGGGGCAGAATTCCAGGAATACGATTTCAGGAGGTAGACGGGAAGTCCTCTGAAAGTATAGGAGAAGAGGCAGAACCCCGACAATGATGCACTTGGTCAAAAAGGGCATATGCGTTTCTACCAGGGCCCTTATTAAAGAGGGTAGGAGGCTCCCAGCATGCTTCAGTGGCCAACAGAGGGCCTACGTCGCCAAGGCGACGTGAGCCATCCAGGCAGGAGTGACCTCACATCAGAGGGCCCACCTCACAGAAGGGTAAGGAACCCAGTCAGGATCAGACTCTCACCAGAGTGCCCACATAAGCAAGGGGCTGGGAACCAGGCAGGAGTGTCCTCACACCCGTGGGGCCACATCATCGAAAGTTGAGGTACCCAGCACATGTGGCCTCAAACCAGAGGACCCACATCACCATGGGTCTCGGAGCGAGGCAGGCAGGATTAACCTCAAAACACATGGCCCATTGTATAAAAAAGGTGAGGAATCCAGCAGTTGGAACATCCCAGCAGGCGGCCCAGAGCACCGCGGCTATGGGATCCAGGCAGTGATGAACTCACAACAGAGGGCCCTCATCGTGATACTGTAAGCAACCCAGCCGTTGTAACCTCAGAGCACAAGGCCCACATCCCCATGGGGAAGGGAACCAAGCAGGAGTGTCATCGCACCAGTGGGCACACATCAGAAAATGTGGGGAGCCCAGCAGTTAGGGCCGGACGCCAGAGGGCCCTCATCACTGAGGAGAGGAGGCTCCCAGCAAGCTCCAACTGCTACCAGAAGGCCGACATCGCCAATGCGGGGTGTGCCAGCCAGGCAGGAGTGACCTCAGAGCAGAGGGCCAACCACACAAAAGTGTGAGGAACCCAAAGAGGATCAGACTCTCACCGGAGGGCCCACATCACCAAGGGAATGGAAACCAGGCAGGAGTGTCCTCACACCAGTGGGGCCACATCACCGAAATGTGACGGACCCAGCACACGTGGCCTCAAACTACAGGACACACATCACCAAGGGGCTGGGAGTGAGGCAGGCAGGAGGAGCCTCCAAACAGAGGGCCCATAGCGTAAAAAAGGTGAGGAATCCCGCAGTTGGAACCTCCCAGCAGGTGGCCAGGAGCAGCGAGGCTATGGGATCCAGGCCTGACTGAACTCAAAACAGAGGGCCCTCATCATGAAACTGTGAGCAACCCAGCCGTTGGGACCTTAGAGCAGAAGGCCCACATTCCCATGTGGTTGGGAACCTGGCAGAAGTGTACTCGCACCACAGGGCGCACATCAGAGAATTTTGGGAGCCCAGAAGTTAGGGCCTGACGCCAGAGAGCCCTCATTACAAAGGGGAGGAGACCCCAAGCAGGCACCAACTCCCAACTGAGGGCCCATGTCGCCAAGGTGACGTGCGACAGCCAGGCAGGAGTGACCTCACAGCTGAGGGCCTACCTCAGAGAATGGTGAGGAACCCAGTTCACACCAGGGTGGCCACATCATAGAAAGGTGAGGAACCCAGCACATGTGGCCTAAACCAGAGGACCCACATTTCCAAGATGCTCCGAGTGAGGCAAGCAGGAGTAGCCTCACAACACAGGGCCCACAGAATAAAAAATGTGAGGAATCCAGCAGTTTGAACCTCCCAGCAGGTGGCCCAGAGCACGGAGTCTATGGGATCCAGGCCACAGTGAACTCACAGCAGAGGGCCCACATCATGAAACTGTGAGCAACCCAGCCGGTGGAACCTCAGAGCAGAAGACCCACATCCCCATGGGGATAGGAAC
Organism: Delphinapterus leucas; assembly: GCF_059928025.1. Taxonomy (NCBI): domain Eukaryota; kingdom Metazoa; phylum Chordata; class Mammalia; order Artiodactyla; family Monodontidae; genus Delphinapterus; species Delphinapterus leucas. The sequence continues at coordinate 5,099,974 of NW_028322232.1, read as the reverse complement.
CTCGCAGGAGTGTCCTCGCACAACTTAACACGTATCAGAAAATGTGGGAACCCAGCAGTTAGGGCCTGACGCCAGAGGGCCCTCATCACCGAGGAGAGGAGGCTACCAGCAGGCTCCAAATGCCACCAGAGGGCCGACGTCACCAAGGCAATGGGAGCAAGCCAGGCAGGAGTTACCTCACAGCAGAGGGCCCACCTCACAGAAGTGTGAGGAACCCAACCAGGATCAGACTCTAACCAGAGGGCCCACATCACCAAGGGGATGGAAACCAGGCAGGAGTCTCCTCACACCAGTGGGGCCACATCAGCCAAAGGTGAGGAACACAGCACATGTGGCCTCAAATAAGGGGACACACATCACAAAAGGGCTGGGAGTGAGGCATGCAGGAGGAGACTCACAACAGAGGGCCCATAGAATAAAAAGGTGAGGAACCCCACCGTTAGAAGCTCCAAGCAGGTGGCCCAGAGCACCGAGGCTATGGGATCCATGCCGGAGTGAACTCACAGCAGAGGGCCCACATTCTGACACTGTGAGCAACCCAGCCGTTGGGACCTCAGAGCAGAAAGCCAACATCCCCATGGGGATGGGACCCTGGCAGGAGTGTACTCGCACGACAGGGCGCACATCAGAAAATTTTGGGAGCCCATGAGTTAGGGCCTGACGCCAGAGGGCCCTCATTACCGAGGGGAGGAGACTCCCAGCAGGCACCAACTCCCAACTGAGGGCCCACATCGCCAGGGTGACGTGTGCCAGCCAGGCAGTAGTGACCTCACAGCAGAGGGTCTACCTCACAGAAGGGTGAGGAATCCAGCCAGGATCAGGCTCTCACCAGAGGGCCCCCATCACCAAGTGGATGGGAACCAGGCAGGAGTGTCCTCACACCAGTGGGCCCACATCAATAAAGGTGAGGAAACCGGCACATGTGGCCTCAAACCAGAGGACCTACATCACAAAGGGGCTGGGAGTGAGTCAGGAAGGAGGAGCATGAAAACACAGAACCCAAAGAATAGAAAAGGTAAGGAATTCAGCAGTAGGAACCTCCCAGCAGGCGGCTCAGAGCACAGAGTCTATGGGATCTAGGCCTGAGTGAACTAACACCAGAGAGCCAACATCATGAAACGGTGAACAACACAGGTGTTGGGACCTTAGAGCAGAAGGCCCACATGCCCATGGGGATGGGAACCTGGCAGGAGTGCCCTCGCACCACTTAGGACGTATCAGAAAATGTGGGAACCCAGCAGTTAGGGCCTGATGCCAGAGGGCCTCATCACCGAGGGGAGGAGGCTCCCAGCAGGCTCCAACTGCCACCAGAGGTCTGACGTCGCCAAGGCGGGGTGTGCTAGCCAGGCAGGAGTGACCTCAGAGAAGAGGGCCCACCTCACAGAAGTGTGAGGAACCCAACCAGGATCAGACTCTCGCCGGAGGGACCACATCACCAAGGGGATGGGAAGCAGGCAGGAGTGTCCTCACACCAGTGGGGCCACATCATCAAAAGATGAGGAACCCATCACATGTGGCCTCAAACCAGAGGACACACATCACCAAGGGGCTGGGAGTGAGGCAGGTGTCTGGAGGGGCACATTTAACTCTAATTTCCCACCAGGAAGAGGAATTAACCAAAGGCTCAGAGTGCCGTGCCACACCCTGATTACGGCCTGAAGCAAACCTGCGGTTTTGTGGCCAGCTTTCAAGGAAGCGAGTTAAGAAAGGAAATCACGGGCACTGTAATTCACAAACCTGCAGAGTTATAAATGACAGCTATTGGCAAAAATATATTGAAGTAAGTCTGCAAAGAGGACTTGAAAACGAGGCAAAATTGAGGAATCATATTTCAGGAGGTAGATTGGAATTGCATTTAAAACATGTGAAAAGTGGCAGATCTTTGACAGTGATGCACTTGGACGAACAGTGCGTATACATGTTTTCCTGAATATATTCAGGAAAAAACGCATATGCCCTTTTTGGCCAACCAAGCACTCGAGCAATGGAAATCCGTACTACAATGAAATCTCATTTCCCATTCGTCAAAAGGGCCATCTGAAAAAAGTGTAAAAACCAGAAACACAGGACAGGCCATGGAGAACAGGGAGCCTTGTTATGCTGATGGGCGGGATGTAAATTGCCAACAGACACTCTGGAGATGTTTATGGTGTATCCTGAAACATCTGAAAAACAAAGCTACAGAGACTAGGGCACTTCCACTTTTGGCCCTATAGCTTAGGAAAATTAAAATCAACAAGACACAGCCAACACAAAATTTAGGGCTGCTGTGTTTACAAGAACCTCGAGTCCAGTACAAATTAAATATCCCAGAAAGAAAAAAATGGATGAAGGAGTTGTGCTACTTACGTACAACGGAATATCACTCAGCAATGAAATCAATGTCATCAGGCCTGTAGCAGCAAATTGAGTGGATTTAAGTATGATGATTCTAAGAGAAATAGGTCACACAGAGAAAGATAATTATCATAAGATATCACTAATAGAGGGAGTGTAAACTTGGCTACACATAAACTGAATTACAAAACCGAACAGTCTCAAATTTAGATAAAAACTTATGCTTGCTTAAGGGGAAAGTTGAGTTGGGGTGCTGTATAAAACCAGAGATTGAAATTAGCACACATACCATTCCATAAGCCAAATATGTAATAGACAAGACCTACTCTTTGCTCAACGAAATAGACTCATCCATGGTGTATCACCTCACACCTGTTAGAATGGGCATCATCAGAAAATCTACAAACAACAAATGCTGGAAAGGGTGTGGAGATAAGGAACCCTCTTCCACTATTGTTGGGAATGTAAATTGATACAGTCACTGTGGAGAACATTATGGAGTTTCTTATAAAACTAAGAATAGAATTACCATATGATACAGCAATCCCAATACTGGGCATATACCCAGACAAAACCATAAATCAAAAAGAGACATTCACCTCAATGTTCATTGCATCACTATTTACAATATCCAGGTAATGGAAGCAACCTAAATGCCCACAGACAGACGAATGCATAAAGATGTGGTACAAATATAAAATGGAATATTACTAAGCCATAAAAAGGAATGAAATTGGGTCATTTGTAGAGACGTTGATGGATCTAGAGACTGTCATACAGAGTGAAGTAAGTCAGAAATAGAAAAACAAATCTTGTATATTAATGCATATATGTGGAACCTAGAAAAATTATACAGATGAACCGTTTTTTAAGGCAGAAATAGAGCAACAGATGTAGACAACAAACGTATGGACACCAAGGGGGGAAAGCTGTTGGGGGGTGGTGGTGGGAGGATTGAGAGATTGGGATTGGCATGTATACATTTATATGTATAAAATAGATAACCAAAAAGAACCTGCTGTATAAAAAAATAAAATAAAATTCAAAATTACAAAAAGTAAAACAGAAAAAATATTCTTCCCTTCACATACATGTATTTATATGAATAAATTATTTCCATGCTTATATCCGTAAATACAAAAAAGAGGAATAAAATCTACCTTGAACCAAAAATGAAAAAAAGAAAAAAAAAACAGAACCCACCAGTTACACAGAGGAAAACCTTATCAGGGCACTTGCTCCAGGTGTAAACAATTCTGTAGTTGGCCAGTGGTGGGGAATCATCTCCCATTCAGCCAGCAGGCCCCACGCAACAAGCGTCCTCATTGCAAAGCTGGGGGACCGTGCCAAGGCATCTGTGAGTAAATGTGGGCCGAGCCCCAGGCCAGCTGCTGCTGAAATGTTCCCACCCTTCCCAGGTAAAACACCTGAATATGTACAAGGACTTGAAAGCCTAGAGGAAGGGCCATGGAGCCACATGAGTGACAGCATGCCAGCCGATTTGGTGCCTGCAGGCCAGCCAGGATGGTCCTGGCCCTGGGTACTCTTCTGGAAGCTTTCCATTTCCCTGCCTGAGATACCCCTGCTGTCCGGGCCCCCACTGCTTTCTTCCTCACTCACCTCTGCCCAGGGAGAAATTCCAGAGGCAGGTATGGGTGACACATCCTCTTCTTTAGCAGGTGGCATCTTGGTAACTGCTGCAGAAAGTCCAGCAGAGCCCCACTCACACTGGGCCACCCACAAAGCCGTGGCCTCTCACTCCCTCCCACCAGTCCAGCCCCGAGACTGCGGACAGGGCAGAGAAAATGGCGTCAGGCACAGCTGCAGGGGCTCTTGCTGCCTGGAGTGGTGTTTATATTGATCTCAAACAGGCACACCTGGGGAGGGCTGGCCGGCACGGTCAGGCTTCCCAGGCCAGCCAATAATCACCCTTCAGGCACTCACAGTTGCAGAAACTGGAACTTGCTGAATCGGCCAGGTCCAAGGAACAGGTGTGGGCTCCTGAGAGTCAGGATAGACAAGGGGTTGCAGCTCTGGCTTGTTTTCTAATTATATTATCTGGCCCATGAGTGGGAGACAACTTCAAGAAAACCCTCTCCTAATGAGAGGAACCCAGGAGTCAGGGAGAGGAGGGGTGGGTGGTGGGTGGAGACAGAGGCCTGGTGCCCCGGGTGCAGTGGAAGTCTCTGGAAGACCAGGTGGAGGGAGGCCACACAGAGTGATGCCCAGGGTCACAGACCTGTCGGAGCTGCTGTTTCTTAGTTCAAGTCCTGCTCTGAGGTGCTCTGTGTCAGATCTGAGTGACAGGTGAGCTGGAAGTGCTCTGCAATGAGGGCGATGTGCACGGTACCTGTGTGCCCAGCCCTGCCAGGGTAACTGCAAGGGTAGCTCTGTATCCTGGGAGGGGCCTGACCATGAGAGCCCCATGGGCTGCAGGGGAACCTGCCCAGGGAACCCCATATCCTGGGAGGGGCCTGAACAGGAGAGCACCGTGGGCTGCGGTGGGGGTGGGGTACCTGCCCAGGTGAGCTCCATATCCTGGGATTGGCCTGACCTCGAGAGCCCCATGGGCTGCTGGAGTCCTGGTAAAGGATGTCAGGACAGTCAGTGAAGCCACCGAGGATATACCTCCAGTAGTTCCTAAATCCTACACCCTGCTGGTCATTCTACCAACCACCGGGACATGGTATTCTGTATTAGTCTTCAATGATGCCTTCTTTTGTATTCTATTAGTCCCAGAGTCACAAGAAATTTTGGCTTGTGAGTGGCAGGACTCAACATACAACTAAAACAATACTTCTGGGCCGTGTTGCCCCAAGGGTTCAAAAATTCCCACACCATCTTTGGGGAAAGCTGAGTTAAAGACCTAAAAGTTCTACCTCTGGAAAAGGAAACACTCCTTCAATATGCAGACGACATTCTGATCGCCAGCCCTACTAAGGAGACCTCTGAACTACCAAGCCAATAAAGGATAGAAGTTGTCAAATAAAAAGCTCAAATATCACAGACTACGGTGACCTGCCTGGGCTTCATTCTCACAGAAGGTCGGAGAAGCCCATCTCAGGAAAGGGAAGAAACAATTTACAGCCTTACCCATTTCTAAAACTAGAAGACAGCTTAGGGGTTCCTGGGGAGGCCAGGGTTGGTGCTTCTGGATCCCTAACTACAGTCTACTAGCTGGGCCTCTATATGAAACACTGAAAGGAAAAGATGATGATCCTTTTGAATAGAATCCAGAAGTGGCCTTTCAAGAATGGAAAGAGCAGTCAATTCAGACCCTTGCCCTGGAACTTCCTAATTTAGCTAAACCCTTTGACCTTTACATTCCTGGTGAATGGTGAATCGCTATTGGAGTATTAGTGCAAAAACTGGGACCACTTGAAATGGAACAATGCAAGAATGCCATCCCGGTAGGATAAACTACGGTCACCAATGGGCTTGGCCCACCGCCACATCTGGCCAAGATACTGGCGGTATCTGAAAACCTGGAAATCAGCAGCACAAAAGGCCACCTCCCTCCTAAGGGAAAAGGACCCCACGTGGTGATCCTAAGCCCCAACCATGCCCTGAAGTTGCAGGGTTTGCTCCGTGGGCACACTGACCTCGAGTGAGGAGGCCCTCCAACTCCAACCTCCAGAGAGATAACCGGGGTAAAGGGGCACCATGACGACTCATGTGACCATCACTTGACCTGGAGTTTCTCTCATAAAACAACAAGAGTGTGTCCCAAAAGAGTAGACTACTGCTTGCAGGACTTACTGCACCCAGAGCGGACCTAATAATCTTGGCGGGGGAAGCGTATATCACGCTGTCACCATAGAAGAGCCTACAGACACTGTGATGATGGTGGCCAATAAGACCGGCTGGACTCCTGTTTACTTCAAAAGGCTGTTGACTCAGTGGCCATCATGGTCCTTCATCACCACTGACCCTGGACTGTCTGGGAGTTGAGCAGGCAGGGTCCTGACACCTGGTGCTCTTTTTACGTTAATTCAGGGGCCTAATTGAAGAAAGTGCAGACTACTGGTCAGAGCATCTAGGCTGGCAGAAACGGTCAGCCTAAGGTGGCCGAACAAATGCAGGGCGGGGTGAAACTGGACCTCACAGCGTCACTGCACATCTCCTTCCTGGACCCTTAAAGGTCATTAGAATCTATAACGCTTCCAATACTGGTGCTCAGGTGGACGAGCGGGGAGGCAGGAGGCCTGGGGACAATCAACGTCACCTGGAGGCTGCTGGGGAGAAGTTCTGACCCTCGCCCACGGGTATGAGGGCTCCTAACTCAGCACTCAGCAGTTACAGAAGAAGGGTCTGCACCCTCAGCACTCTAAGAATGAGGAAGGGGAAAAAAGGCAGAAGAGGGCTTTTTCCCAGGCAAAGCCCCTTAAAAATCCCTGGGAGATAAAAATAGAATCTGGGCAATAAAATAAAGTCTAACCTTTTTTATCCTTTGTGCTTTGTCTAATTTCACGTGCTCCTAGGGTCCCGCATACAGAGGTTCAACAGCCGGCACTTCAGACCAGATTTCCTAGTGCGGAATGGCTGGGTCGACACCTCAGCTCCTGGGACACAGTGCACACTCCGCGATATAGAGCCTGAGCTGCAGCCAACCGGGCCCTCGAGAGCTCCGCCCCCTCCCTCCCACTGACTCTGACAGGATCTCTACACAGCAGCCCAGCCCACAGCCCACGGGGTAGCACATGCTCTCACCTCTCCATTCTCTGATCAAAATATAAAGTTTCCTTTGCTTCTGAACCAAACTCAGTCTCAATCTGTTGGCTCCAATGACACTGGGCAGGGGGACACTTGTTGGGGTCCACTCTGGAGGATCAGTAACAGAAATTGAGAACATTGTAACTTCAATGAACAGATGTTTGAGCCAAACTGTAATTAACATAGAACAGTGTATAAGGCTCGGGTAAAATAAGATGTTTCTAACACTCCCATTTGATATTTCCATCACTTTATTATAAGCAAGTTCAGTGAAAAGGTTTGTCTTATTTGTCAGGTCAATATTAGAGAAACGAAGTGATTTCTTTCCAAGGATGTACATCTAAAAATCTTGGTTAAAACTTCAATCTTGTTTTAAATGCTTTTCCATTGAAAATGATACCTCTCTTTCAGTTCCCCCAATTCTGAGAAGTATAAAATCTTATAATTTATTATTACCAAAGGGGAAAGGTGGGAGGAGGGATAAATTAACAGTTTGGGATTAACACATACACACTGCTATGTATAAAATCGATCATCAACAAGGAACTACTGTATAGCCCCGGGAACTACACTCAATATTTTACAATAACCTATAAGGGGAAATAATCTGAAAAAGAATAGATATTTTTATTGACATCATCTATTAATGACAGTTAAAATGGAACCTAAGGGAAGCCGGTGGTGAGTGCTTCTGACCCTGAAGACTTCAATCATCTAAAGTTTGGACTCTGCCTACTTCCCAAGGCCCTTAATGAACATATGTGTAGCCGTAGCTTAAAAAATTCCCCAGTTTGGGTTGTGGAGAGACACTGATTTTGTAAAAGCCCTGGTGTTCTCCTCACATGAATGGGACACTTCCTACAGCTAAAACATGCCTGTCACACCCAGAGGATGGTATACCATCTGATCGGGAAGAGTTTGGAAAAGGCATCTCATCTCCTCATCTCCTGGTGCTCGGGTTCATCCCTCCAGCATCTTTACGAACAGTCTCCCCACTTGGAGATGTCAGCACTGTCAACATCCTGTTGCAGACAGTTTGGAATTTGTCCAGAGGATGAAGCAGAAGGAGGAGGAACAATGAGACACAAGTCCTAGGTGTTCGGACAGGCACATGTCACTCTTATTTCCAATCAGGAAGACGAATTGACCAAAGGCTAGGGTTGCCCATGGAAACAGAATAGGGCTTGAGGAAATTCCGCTGCTTTGTGGCCAGTTCCCATAAACAGAAGTTGAAAAATGGAACTCAGGGACACTAAAATTCACGAAACTGCAGAGTTGAAAATATCTATCACTGAAAAATGTCTTGAGGAAAGTCAGAGGAAAGGACTTGTAAGCAACGGAGAATGGCAGGAAAGGGATTGGAAGAGGTAGAAAGGACTCGCCATTAAGCACAAGAAAAGGGGCTGAACATTGCCAACATTGCAATTGGCCAAAAAGGGTGTATGCGTCTTTTTCTGTATGTATTCAAGAAAAGGGTATACACTTTTTTAGCCAACCAAACAGGTGGGCACTGGAAATCAATACTACAAAACATATCACTTCGCATCAGTCAGAAGAGCCTTCCTCATAAAGTGTAAACACCAAAAATGCAGGACAGGGCAAGGAGAAAAGGGAGCTCTCTGAGGCTTATACTGGAAATGTATATTGCCAACGGTCACTCTGGAGAAGTGTATTGTGTTTACTAAAGCATCTAAAAAATGAGCTACAGAGCACAGGGCACTTGCACTCATGGACGTATATCTTGGGAAAAACAAAAATCGAGAGGACACAGGCACCCCAATATTTACCACCTCTATGTTTAAAAGATCCTCGACTAGGATATAATTTATAAGTCTCTGGAGGGAAAAAATGGATAGAGATGTGACACTTATGTAGAGTGGAATATTACTCAGCCTGGAAATCAATGAAATATGGCCAGTTGTAACAACCACAGAGGAGTTACGTATGATCATTCGAAGTCACATAATTCAAAAAGAAAAAGACACACGATATTACTAATACATGGAATGTAAACGTGGCTACAAATGAACTGAATTACTAAACAGAACGGGGTCTCAAATTTAGAAAACCAACATATGCTTGCTTAAGGATAAAGGAGAGTTGGGGTGCTGCATAAAACCAGAGATAGAAATTAGCACAGATACCTTTCCATAAGCCAAATATGTAATAGTCAAGACCTACCAGTTGCTCAACGAAATGGACTAAACACCCCATATTCAACGCCTAGGAATACACCTGACTAGTAAGAATCTTCAAACCCATGGATTTATATGTCTCTGTAAGAGAATCAAGGGTGTGTATAGATTTATGAACGCAGCAGAGAAAATCCGATAAATCCAATTATCAAAATGAATTACAAAAACAAAACACAATGACAGTGAAATAGAGAGCTATACTTAAATAATTCATTCAGAGCTTGTGATGCAACCGGGATTAACCACATCTGCACCAAGAGCTGAGTGAGACATAAGGTTGGACACTTCAGGCGGATAGCACTGGTGAGGTACGATGAGCAAATGCAGACCCTTTGAAGTCATACTGCATGGTACCCATTCCATGGGTCCAAACTCTCCAGGTTTAAGAGATTCTTCCTTCAGCTAAAACATGCATGGGAAACACAATGTATGGTACACCGTGTGAGTGGGAAGCGTTTTCAAATGCATCTCAGTTTTCGTCCCCTTTTACACGGGTTCACCATTCCAGACCCTTTACTAACACTCTCTCCACTTGGAGAGTCAGTGCCTTTAACCTCCTGTTTGGCACAGTTTGGAAATTCTGCGGAAGGTGAACAGGAATAGGGAGAACCAATCAGGGAATAGCTGTAGGTGTCTGCACGTGCAAATTTAATGCTCATTTCCCACCAGGAAGAGGAATTAACCAAAGGCTCAGCATGACGTGCCGGAACCAGATTAGGGCCTGAAGCAATCATGTGGGTTTGCGGCCAGCTCACAAGATAGCGAGTTGAAGAAAGGAGCTCAGGGGCACTGTAATTCAAAAAACTGCACAGTTATGAATGACAGCTATCGTCCAAAAATGTATTGAAGTAAGTCTTCGAAGAGGACTTGAAAGCGGGGCAGAATTTCGGGAAAACAATTTCACGGGGTGGACTGGAATTGAACTTAAAGCATAGGAAAAGAGGCAGAATGTCAAAAATGATGCACTTGGTCAAAAAGGGCGTATGAGTTTTTTCCTGAATATATTCAGGAAAAAACGCATACGCCCTTTTTGGCCAACCAAGCAAGCGTGTAAAAGAAATCTGCACTACAACGAAGTCTCACTGCCCCCCAATCAAAAGGGCCATCTGAAATAAGTGTAAAATCCAGAAAGGTAGCACAGGTCCTGGAGAACAGGGAACCTTATTATGCTGATGGGCGTGATGTAAATTGCCAACAGCCACTCTGGAGAAGTGTATGGTGTTTCCTGAAACACGTAGGAAACAAAGCAACACAGCCTATGGCACTTCCACTTAGGGTCCTATAGCTTAGGGAAATTAAAATCAATAACACACAGCCACCCCAAAGTTTGGGACGGCTCTGTTTACAAGAACATCATCTACGGTGCAAGTTAAATATCCGAGAAAGCAAAAAATGGATAAAGAAGTTGTGGTACGTATGTACAATGGAATATCACTCAGCAATGAGATCTACGTCATCAGGCCCGTAGCGGCACAATGAGTGGATTCAAGTACGACGATTCTACGAGAAATAAGTCACTCAGAAAAAGAAACATCATAAGATATCACTAATACAGGGAACGTAAACTTGGCTACACATGAACTGAATTACAAAACAGAACAGGGTCTCAAATTTAGAAAACCAATTTATGCTTGCTTATGGGGAAAGGTGAGTTGGGGTGCTGCATCAAACCAGAGATTGAAATTAGCACAGATACCGTTCCATAAGCCAAATATATAATAGACAAGACCTACTCCTTGCTCAACGAAATGGACTCAACACCCCATATTCAACGCCTGGGAATATACCTGACAAGTAAGAATCTTAAGACCCATGGATTTATATGTCTCCATAAGGAAAACAAGCGTGTGTACAGCGGCTGAAACGCAGCAGTGAAAATCCGATAAATCCAATTATCAAAATAAATTTCACAAACAAAACACAATGACAGTGAAATAGAGAGCAATTCTTAAATAATTCATTCAGGGCTTGTGATGCAACCTGGATTTACCACATCTACACCCAGAGCTGGTTGAGACATAAGGCTGGACACTTCGGGCTGATAGCATTGGTGAGGTTCGGTGAGCAAAGGCAGACCCTTTGAAGTCATACTGCATGGTACCCACTCCATGGGTCCCAACTCTCCAGGTTTCAGAGATTCTTCCTTCAGCTAAAACAAGCAAGGGAAACCCAGAGTATGGTCCACCGTGTGATTGGGAAACGTTTTCAAATGCATCTCAGTTTTCGTCCCCTGGTACTCGGGTTCACCATTCCAGACGCTTTACTAACACTCTCCCCACTTGGAGAGTCAGTGCCTTTAACCTCCTGTTTGGCACAGTTTGCAATTTCTGCGCAAGATGAACAGGAATAGGGAGAACCAATGCGAGACTAGCTGTAGGTGTCTGCACGTGCAAATGGAACGCTCATTTCCCACCAGGAAGAGGGATTAACCAAAGGCTCAGCGTGCCCTGTGGGAACCAGATTAGGGCCTGAAGCAATCCTGTGGTTTTGCGGCAGGCTCACAAGAAAGCGAGTTGAAGAAAGGAGCTCAGGGTCACTGTAATTCACAAACCTGCAGAGTTATGAATGACAGCTATCGTCCAAAAATGTATTGAAGTAAGTCTTCGAAGAGGACTTGAAAGCGGGGCAGAATTGCAGGAAAACGATTTCAGGGGGAAGACTGGAATTGCACTTAAAGCATAGGAAAAGAGGCAGAATGTCGACAATGATGCACTTGGCCAAAAAGGGCGTATGCGTTTTTTCCTGAATATGTTCAGGAAAAAACGCATACGCCCTTTTTGGCCAACCAAGCAAGCGTGTAAAGGAAATCTGCACTCCAATGAAGTCTCACGGCCCCCCGGTCCAAACGGCCATCTGAAACAAGTGTAAAATCCAGAAAGGCAGGACAGGTCATGGAGAACAGGGAGCCTTGTTATGCTGATGGGCGGGATGTAAATTGCCAACAGCCACTCTGGAGAAGTGTATGGTGTTTCCTGAAACACGTAGGAAACAAAGCAACACAGCCTATGGCACTTCCACTTAGGGTCCTATAGCTTAGGGAAATTAAAAACACACAGCCACCCCAAAGTTTGGGACGGCTCTAATTACAAGAACCTCGTCTACGGTACAAGTTAAATATGCGAGAAAGCAAAAAATGGATAAAGAAGTTGTGGTACGTACGTACAATGGAATATCACTCAGCAATGAGATCTACGTCATCAGGCCCGTAGCGGCATAATGAGTGGATTCAGGTACGACGATTCTACGAGAAATAAGTCACACAGAAAAAGAAAGATCATAAGATATCACTAATACACGGAACGTAAACTTGGCTACACATGAACTGAATTACAAAACAGAACAGGTTCTCAAATTTCGAATACCAACTTATGCTTGCTTATGGGGAAAGGTGAGTTGGGGTGCTGCATAAAACCAGAGATTGAAATTAGCACAGAAACCGTTCCATAAGCCAAATATATAATAGACAAGACCTACTCCTTGCTCAACGAAATGGACTCAACAACCCATATTCAACGCCTGGGAATATACCTGACAAGTAAGAAACTTAAGACCCATGGATTTATATGTCTCCATAAGGAAGTTAAGCGTGTCTACAGGGGCCTAAACGCAGCCGTGAAAATCCGATAAATCCCATTATCAAAATAAATTACAAAAACAAATCACAATGACAGTGAAATAGAGAGCAATTCTTAAATCATTCATTCAGGGCTTGTGATGCAACCTGGAGTTACCACATCTACACCTATGGCTGGGTGAGACATAAGGCTGGACACTTCGGGCGGATACCATTGGTGAGGTTCAGTGAGCAAATGCAGACCCTTTGAAGTCATACTGCATGGTACACATTCCATGGGTCCCAACTCTCCAGGTTTAAGGGATTCTTCCTTCAGCTAAAACATGCATGGCAAACCCAGAGTAATGTCCATCATGTGATTGGGAAACGTTTTCAAATGCGTCTCAGGTTTCGACCCCTGGTACTCGGGTTCACCGTTCCAGACGCTTTACTAACACTCTCCCCAATTGGAGAGTCAGTGCCTTTAACCTCCTGTTTGGCACAGTTTGCAATTTCTGCGCAATATGAACAGGAATAGGAACAACCAATGAGAGACTAGCTGTAGGTGTCTGCACGGGCAAATGGAACGCTCATTTCCCACCAGGAAGAGGGACTAACCAAAGGTTCAGCGTGCCCTGCCGGAACCAGATTAGGGCCTGAAGCAATACTGCGGTTTAGCGGCCAGCTCACAAGAAAGCGAGTTGAAGAAAGGAGCTCAGGGGCACTGTAATTCACAAACCTGCAGAGTTATGAATGACAGCTATGGTCCAAAAATGTATTGAAGTAAGTCTTCGAAGAGGACTTGAAAGCGGGGCAGAATTTCAGGAAAACGATTTCAGGGGGTAGAATGGAATTGCACTTAAAGCATAGGAAAATAGGCAGAATGTCCACAATGATGCACTTGGCCAAAAAGGGCGTATGCGTTTTTTCCTGAAAAAACGCATACGCCCTTTTTGGCCAACCAAGCAAGCGTGTAAAGGAAATCTGCACTACAATGAAGTCTCACTACCCCCTGGTCAAAAGGGCCATCTGAAAAACCTGTAAAATCCAGAAAGGCAGGACAGGTCATGGAGAACAGGGAGCCTTGTTATGCTGGTGGTTGGGATGTAAATTGCCAACAGCCACTCTGGAGAAGTGTATGGGTTTTCCTGAAACACGTAGGAAACAAAGCAACACAGCCTATGGCACTTCCACTTATGATCCTATAGCTTAGGGAAATTAAAATCAAAAACACACAGCCACACCAAAGTTTGGTACGGCTCTGTTTACAAGAACCTTGTCTACAGTACAAGTAAAATATCCGAGAAATCAAAAAATTTATAAAGAAGTTGTGGTACGCACGTACAATGGAATATCACACAGCAATGAAATCTACGTCATCAGGCCCGTAGCGGCATAATGAGTGGATTCAGGTACGATGATTCTACGAGAAATAAGTCACACAGAAAAAGAAACATCATAAGATATCACTAATACACGGAATGTAAACTTGGCTACACATGAACTGAATTACAAAACAGAACAGGGTCTTAAATTTAGAAAACCAACTTATTCTTACTTATGGGGAATGTTGAGTTGGGGTGCTGCATAAAACCAGAGATTGAAATTAGCATAGATACCGTTCCATAAGCCAAATATATTATAGACAAGACCTACTCCGTGCTCAACGAAATGGACTCAACACCACATATTCAACGCCTGGGAACATACCAGACAAGTAACAATCGTAAATCCCATGGATTTTTATGTCTCCATAAGGAAATCAAGCGTGAGTACACTGGCCTAAAGGCAGCAGTGAAAATTCGATAAATCCCATTATCAAAATAAATTTAAAAAACAAAACACAATGACAGTGAAATAGAGAGCAATTCTTAAATAATTCATTCAGGGCTTGTGATGCAACCTGGATTTACCACATCTGCACCCAGAGCTGGGTGAGACATAAGGCCGGACACTTCGGGCTGATAGCATTGGTGAGGTTCGGTGAGCAAATGCAGACCCGTTGAAGTCATAGTGCCTGGTATCCATTCCATGGGTCCCAACTCTCCAGGTTTAAGGGATTCTTCCTTCAGCTAAAACATGCATGGGAAACCCAGTGTATGGTCCACCGTGTGATTGGGAAACGTTTTCAAATGCATCTCAGTTTTCGTCCCCTGGTACTAGAGTTCAACATTCCAGACCCTTTAATAACACTCTCCCCACTTGGAGAGTCAGTGCCTTTAACCTCTTGTTTCGCACAGTTTGCAGTTTCTGCGCAAGATGAACAGGAATAGGGAGAACCAATTACAGACGAGCTGTGGGTGTCTGCACGGGCAAATGGAACGCTCATTTCCCACCAGGAAGAGGAATTAACCAAAGGCTCAGCGTGCCCTGCTGGAAACAGATTAAGGGCTGAAGTAATCCTGCGGTTTTGCGGCCAGCTCACAAGAAAGCGAGTTGAAGAAAGGAGCTCAGGGGCACTGCAATTCACAAACCTGCAGAGTTCTGAATGACAGCTATCGTCCTAAAAATGTACTGAAGTAAGTCTTCGAAGAGGACTTGAAAGCGGGGCAAAATTTCAGGAAAACGATTTCAGGGGGCAGACTGGAATTGCACTTAAATCATAGGAAAAGAGGCAGAATGTCGGCCATGATGCACTTGGCCAAAAAGTGCGTATGCGTTTTTTCCTGAATATATTCAGGAAAAAACGCATACGCACATTTTGGCCAACCAAGCAAGCGTGTAAAGGAAATCTGCACTACAATGAAGTCTCACTGCCCCCCGGTCAAAAGGGCCATCTGAAACAAGTGTAAAATCCAGAAAGGCAGGACAGGTCATGGAGAACAGGGAGCCTTGTTATGCTGATGGGCGGGATGTAAATTGCCAACAGCCACTCTGGAGAAGTGTAGGGTGTTTCCAGAAACATGTAGGAAACAAAGCAACACAGCCTATGGCACTTCCACATATGGTCCTATAGCTTAGGGAAATTAAAATCAAAAACACACAGCGACCGCAAAATTTGGGATGGCTCTGTTTACAAGAACCTTGTCTACAGTACAAGTTAAATATCCGAGAAAGCAAAAACTGGTTAAAGAAGTTGTGGTACTCACGTACAATGGAATAACACTCAGCAATGAAATCTACGTCATCCGGCCCGTAGCGGCATAATGAGTGGATTCAGGCACGATGATTCTACGAGAAATAAGTCACACAGAAAAGAAACATCATAAGATATCACTAATACACGGAATGTAATCTTGGCTACACATGAACTGAATTACAAAACAGAACAGGGTCTCAAATTGAGAAAACCAACTTATGCTTGCTTATGGGGAAAGGTGAGTTGGGGTGCTGCATAAAACCAGAGATTGATATTAGCACAGATACCGTTCCATAAGCCAAATATATAATAGAAAATACCTACTCTTTTCTCAACGAAATGGACTCAACACCCCATATTAAACGCCTGGGAATATACCTGACAATTAAGAATCTTAAAACCCATGGATTTATATGTCTCCATAAGGAAATCATGAGTGTGTACAGCGGCCTAAATGCAGCAGTGAAAATCCGATAAATCCCATTATCAAAATAAATTTCAAAAACAAAACACAATGACAGTGAAATAGAGAGCAATTCTTAAATAATTCTTTCAGGGCTTGTGATGCAACCTGGATTTGCCACATCTACACCCAGAGCTGAGTGAGACATAATGTTGGACACTTCAGGCTGATAGCATTGGTGAGGTTCGGTGAGCAAATGTAGACCCTTTGAAGTCATACAGCATGGTACCCATTCCATGGGTCCCAACTCTCCAGGTTGAAGGGATTCTTCCTTCAGCTAAAACATGCATGGGAAACCCACAGTATGTTGCACTGTGTGACTGGGAAACGTTTTCAAATGCATCTCAGTTTTCCTCCCCTGGTACTCGGGTTCACCATTCCAGAACCTTTACTAACACTCTCCCCACTTGGAGAGTCAGTGCCTTTAACCTCCTGTTTGGCACAGTTTGCAATTTCTGCGCAAGATCATTAGGAATAGGGAGAACCAATGAGAGACTAGCTGTAGGTATCTGCATGGGCAAATTTCACGCTCATTTCCCACCAGGAAGAGGAAATAGCCAAAGGCTCACCATGCCGTGCCGGAACCAGATTAAGGCCTGAAACAATCCTGCGGTTTTGCGGCCAGCTCACAAGAAAGCGAGTTGAAGAAAGGAGCTCAGGGACACTGTAATTCACAAACCTGCAGAGTTATAAATGACAGCTATCGTCCAAAAATATATTGAATTAAGGCTTCAAAGAGGACTTGAATGCGGGGCAGAACTGAAGGAAAATGATTTCAAGGGGTACACTGGAATTGCATTTAAAGCATACGAAAAGAGGGAAAACGTTGACAATGATGCACTTGGCCAAAAAGTGCGTATGCGTTTTTTCCTGAATATATTCAGGAAAAATCGCATACGCCCTTTTTTGCCAACCAAGCAAGCGTGTAAACAAATCTGCGCTACAATGAAGGCTCACTGCCCCCCGGTCAAAAGGGCCATCTGAAAATACTATAAATCCAGAAAGGCAGGACAGGCCATGGAGAAGAGGGAGCCTTGTTATGTTGATGGGCGTTATATAAATTGCCAACTGCCACTCTGGAGAAGTGTATGGTGTTTCCTGAAACACTTAAAAAACAAAGCGATGAACCTTACGACACTTCCACTTATGGTCCTGTAGCTTAGGGACATTAAAATCAAAAACACACATCCACCCCAAAGTTTCGGACGGCTCTATTTACAAGAACCTCGTCTACGGTACTAGATATATATCCCAGAAAGCGAAAAATGGATACAGAAATTGTGTTACGTACGTACAATGGAATATCACTCAGCAATGAAATCTATGTCATCAGGCCCGTAGCGGCATAATGAGTGGATTCAGGTACGACGATTCTACTAGAAATAAGTCACACAGAAAAAGAAATATCATAAGATATCACTAATACAAGGAATTTAAACTTGGCTACACATGAACTGAATTACAAAACAGAACAGGGTCTCAAATTTAGAAAACAAACTTATGCTTGCTTAAGGGGAAATGTGAGTTGGGGTGCTGCATAAAACCAGAGATTGAAATTACCACAGATACCCTTCCATAAGCCAAATATATTAGAGTCAAGGCCTACTCCTTGCTCAACGAAATGGACTCAACACCACATATTCAACGCCTAGGAATATACCTGACTAGTAAGAATCTTACAACCCATGGATTCATATGTCTTCGTAAGAGAATCAAGCGTGTGTACAGCAGCATAAACGCAGCAGTGAAAATCCAATAAATCCCGTTATCAAAATAAATTACAAAAACAAAACACAATGACAGTGAAATAGAGAGCACTTCGTAAATAATTCATTCAGGGTCTGTGATGCAACCTGGATTTACCACATCTACACCCAGAGCTTGGTGAGACATAAGGCCGGACACTTCAGGCTGATAGCATTGGTGAGGTTCGGTGAGGAAATGCAGACCCTTTGAAGTCATACTGCATGGTACCCATTCCATGGGTCCCAACTCTCCAGGTTTAAGGGATTCTTCCTTCAGCTAAAACATGCATGGGAAACCCAGAGTATGGTCCACCGTGTGACCGGTAAACATTTTTAAATGAATCTCAGTTTTCGTCCTCTGGTACTTGGGTTCACCATTCCGGAACCTTTACTAACACTCTCCCCACTTGGAGAGTCAGTGCCTTTAACCTCCTGTTTGGCACAGTTTGCAATTTCTGCGCAAGATGAACAGGAATAGGGAGAACCAATGAGAGACTAGCTGTAGGTACATGCATGGGCAAATTTAACACTCATTTCCCACTAGGAAGAGGAAATAGCCAAAGGCTCAGCATGATGTGCCGGAACCAGATTAGGTCCTGAAGCAATCCTGCGGTTTTGCGGCCAGCTCACAAGAAAGCGAGTTGAAGAAAGGAGCTCAGGGCCACTGCCATTCACAAATCTGCAGAGTTATGAATGACAGCTATCGTCCAAAAATATCTGAAGTAAGGCTGCGAAGAGGACTTGAAAGCAGGGCAGAATTCCAGGAATACGATTTCAGGAGGTAAACGGGAAGTCCTTTGAAAGCATAGTAAAAGAGGCAGAACCTCGACAATGATGCCCTTGGTGAAAAGGGCATATGCGGTTTTTCCAGGGCCCTCATTAAAGAGGGTAGGAGGCTCCCAGCATGCTTCAGTGGCCAACAGAGGGCCCACGTCGCCAATGCGACATGAGCCAACCAGGCAGGAGTGACCTCACATCAGAGGGCCCACCTCACATAAGGGTAATGTACCCAGCCAGGATCAGACTCTCACCAGAGTGCCCACATCAGCTAGGGGCTGGGAACCAGGCAGGAGTGTCCTCACACCCGTGGGGCCACATCATCGAAAGTTGAGGTACCCAACACAGGTTGTCTCAAACCAGAGAACCCACATCACCATGGGTCTCGGATCGAGTCAGGCAGGAGTAGCCTCACAACACAGGGCCAATAGAATAAATAAGCTGAGGAATCCTGCAGTGAGAACCTCCCAGCAGGTGGCCCAGAGCACTGAGTTTATGCGATCCAGGCCACAGTGAACTCACAGCAGACGGCCCACATCATGAAACTGAGCAACCCAGCCGTTGGGACCTCAGAGCAGAAGGCCCACATTCCCATGGGGTTGGGAACATGGCACGAGTGTCCTCACACCACTTAGCACGTATCAGAAAATGTGGGTATCCAGCAGTTAGGGCCTGACGCCAGAGGGCCCTCATCACTGAGGGGAGGAAGCTCCCAGCAGGCTCCAACTGACGCAAGAGGGCTGATGTTGCCAAGGCGGGGTGTGCCAGCCAGGCAGGAGTGACCTCACAGCAGAGGGCCCACCTCACAGAAGGGTGAGGAACCCAGCCAGGATCACACTCTCACCAGAGGACCCACATCACCAAGGGGATAGGAACCAGGCAGGAGTGTCCTCACACCAGTGGGGCCACATCATCGAAAGGTGAGGGACCCAGCACACGTAGCCTCAAACCGGAGGACACACATCACCATGGGGCCTGGAGTGAAGCAGGCAGGAGGAGTCTCAAAACAGAGGGCCCATAGAAGAAAAAAGGTGAGGAATCCCTCAGTTGGAACCTCCCTGCAGTCGGCCAGCAGCAGCGAGGCTATGGGATCCAGGCCGGAGTGAACTCACAGCAGAGGGCCCTCATCATGAAACTGAGCAACCCACCATTGGGACCTCAGAGCAGAAGGCCCACATTCCCATGGGGTTGGGAACCTGGCAGGAGTGTACTCGCACCACAGGGTGCACATCAGAATATTTTGGGAGCTCAGGAGTTAGGGCCTGACGCCAGCGGTCCCTCATTACCGAGGGGAGGAGACACCCAGCAGGCACCAACTCCCAACTGAGGGCCCATGTCACCAAGGTGACGTGTGACAGTCACGCAGGAGTGACCTCACAGCAGAGGGCCGACCTCACAGAAGGGTGAGGAACCCAGCCAGGATAAGACTCTCACCAGAAAACCCACATCACCAAGGGGATCGGAACAAGGCAGGAGTGTCCTCATACCAGTGGGGCCACATTATATAAAGGTGAGGAGCCCAACACATGTGGCCTAAACCAGAGGACCCACATTTCCAAGGTGCTCCGAGTGAGGCAGGCAGGAGTAGCCTAACAACACAGAAGCCACAGAATAAAAAATGTGAGGAATCCAGCAGTTTGAACCTCCCAGCAGGTGGCCCAGAGCACGGAGTCTATGGGATCCAGGCCACAGTGAACTCACAGCAGAGGGCCCACATCATGAAACTGTGAGCAACCCAGCCAGTGGGACCTCAGAGGAGAAGGCCCACATCCCCATGGGGATGGGAACCTCGCAGGAGTGTCCTCGCACAACTTAGAACATATCAGAAAATGTGGGAACCCAGCAGTTAGGGCCTGACGCCAGAGGGCCCTCATCCCGGAGGAGAGGAGGCTACCAGCAGGCTCCAAATGCCACCAGAGGGCCGACGTCACCAACGCAACGGGAGCAAGCCAGGAAGGAGTTACCTCACAGCAGAGGGCCCACCTCACAGAAGTGTGAGGAGCCCAAACAGGATCAGACTCTAACCAGAGCGCCCAAATCACCAAGGCGATGGAAACCAGGCAGGAGTGTCCTCACACCAGTGGGGCCACATCAGCGAAAGGTGAGGAACACAGCACATGTGGCCTCAAACAAGGGGACACACATCACGAAAGGGCTGGGAGTGAGGCATGCAGGAGGAGACTCACAACAGAGCGCCCATAGAATAAAAAAGGTGAGGAACCCCACAGTTGGAAGCTCCAAGCAGGTGGCCCAGAGCACCGAGGCTATGGGATCCATGCCGGAGTGAACTCACAGTAGACGGCCCACATTCTGACACTGTGAGCAACCCAGCCGTTGGGACCTCAGAGCAGAAAGCCCACATCCCCATGGGGCTGGGACCCTGGCAGTAGTGTACTCGCATGACAGGGTGCACATCAGAAAATTTTGGGAGCCCATGAGTTAGGGCCTGACGCCAGAGGGTCCTCATTACCGAGGGGAGGAGACTCCCAGCAGGCACCAACTCCCAACTGAGGGCGCACATCGCCAAGGTGACGTGTGCCAGGCAGGCAGGAGTGACCTCACAGCAGAGGGCCCACCTCCCAGAAGTGTGAGGAATCCAGCCAGGATCAGACTCTCACCAGAGGGCCCCCATCACCAAGGGGGTGGGAACCAGGCAGGAGCGTCCTCACACCAGTGGGGCCACATCAATAAAGGTGAGGAAACCGGCACAGGTGGCCTCAAACCAGAGGACCTACATCACAAAGGGGCTGGGAGTGAGTTAGGAAGGAGGAGCATGAAAACACAGGACCCAAAGAATAGAAAAGGTAAGGAATCCAGCAGTAGGAACCTCCCAGCAGACGGCTCAGAGCACAAAGTCTATGGGATCTAGAACTGAGTGAACTAACACCAGAGAGCCAACATCATGAAACGGTGAACAACACAGGTGTTGGGACCTTAGAGCAAAAGGCCCACATACCCATGGGGATGGGAACCTGGCAGGAGTGTCCTCGCACCACTTAGCATGTATCAGAAAATGTGGGAACCCAGTAGTTAAGGCCTGATGCCAGAGGGCCTCATCACCGAGGGGAGGAGGCTCCCAGCATGCTCCAACTGCCACCAGAGGGCCGACGTCGCCAAGGCGGGGTGTGCCAGCCAGGCAAGAATGACCTCAGAGAAGAGGGCCCACCTCACAGAAGTGTGAGGAACCCAACCAGGATCAGACTCTCGCCGGAGGCACCACATCACCAAGGGGATGGGAAGCAGGCAGGAGTGTCCTCACACCAGTGGGGCCACATCATCAAAAGATGAGGAACCCATCACATGTGGCCTCAAACCAGAGGACACACATCACCAAGGGGCTAGGAGTGAGGCAGGTGTCTGGAGGGGCACATTTAACTCTAATTTCCCACCAGGAAGAGGAATTAACCAAAGGCTCAGAGTGCCGTGCCACACCCTGATTACGGCCTGAAGCAAACCTGCGGTTTTGTGGCCAGCTTTCAAGGAAGCGAGTTAAGAAAGGAAATCACGGGCACTGTAATTCACAAACCTGCAGAGTTATAAATGACAGCTATTGGCAAAAATATATGGAAGTAAGTCTGCAAAGAGGACTTGAAAACGAGGCAGAATTGCAGGAATCATATATCAGGAGGTAGATTGGAATTGCGTTTAAAGCATGTGAAAAGCGGCAGATCTTTGACAGTGATGCACTTGGACAAAAAGTGCGTATACATTTTTTCCTGAATATATTCAGAAAAAACGCATATGCCCTTTTTGGCCAACCAAGCACTCCAGCAATGGAAATCCGCACTACAATGAAGTCTCATTTCCCATTCGTCAAAAGGGCCATCTGAAAAAAGTGTAAAAGCCAGAAACACAGGACAGGCCATGGAGAACAGGGAGCCTTGTTATGCTGATGGGCGGGATGTAAACTGCCAACAGACACTCTGGAGATGTTTATGGTGTATCCTGAAACATCTGAAAAACAAAGCTACAGAGCCTAGGGCACTTCCACTTTTGGCCCTATAGCTTAGGAAATTTAAAATCAACAAGACACAGCCAACACAAAATTTAGGGCTGCTGTGTTTACAAGAACCTCGAGTCCAGTACAAATTAAATATCCCAGAAAGAAGAAAATGGATAAAGAAGTTGTGCTACCTACGTACAACGGAATATCACTCAGCAATGAAATCAATGTCATCAGGCCTGTAGCAGCAAATTGAGTGGATTTAGGTATGATGATTCTAAGAGAAATATGTCACACACAGAAAGATAATTATCATAAGATATCACTAATAGAGGGAGTGTAAACTTGGCTACACATAAACTAAATTACAAAACCGAACAGAGTCTCACATTTAGATAAAAATCTTATGCTTCCTTAAGGGGAAAGTTGAGTTGGGGTGCTGTATAAAACCAGAGACTGAAATTAACACACATACCGTTCCATAAGCCAATATGTAATAGACAAGACCTACTCTTTGCTCAACGAAATAGACTCCTCCATGGTGTATCACCTCACACCTGTTAGAATGGGCATCATCAGAAAATCTACAAACAACAAATGTTGGAATGGGTGTGGAGATAAGGAACCCTCTTCCACTATTGTTGGGAATGTAAATTGATACAGTCACTGTGGAGAACATTATGGAGTTTCTTATAAAACTAAGAATAGAATTACCATATGATACAGCAATCCCACTACTGGGCATATACCCAGACAAAACCATAAATCAAAAAGAGACATTCACCGCAATGTTCATTGCATCACTATTTACAATATCCAGGTAATGGAAGCAACCTAAATGCCCACAGACAGACGAATGCATCAAGATGTGGTACAAGTATAAAATGGAATATTACTAAGCCATATAAAGGAATGAAATTGGGTCATTTGTAGAGACGTTGATGGATCTAGAGACTGTCATACAGAGTGAAGTAAGTCAGAAAGAGAAAAACAAATCTTGTATATTAATGCATATATGTGGAACCTAGAAAAATTGTACAAATGAACCGTTTTGCAAGGCAGAAATAGAGCAACAGATGTAGACAACAAACGTATGGACACCAAGGGGGGAAAGCTGTTGGGGGTGGTGGTGGGAGGAGTTGAAATATTGGGATTGGCATGTATACATTTATATGTATAAAAGAGATAACCAAAAAGAATCTGCTTTATAAAAAAATAAAATAAAATTCAAAGTTAAAAAAATAAAATTAAAAATATTAAAACAGAAAAAATATTCTTCCCTTCACATACATATATTTATATGAATAAATTATTTCCATGCTTATATCTGTAAATACAAAAAAGAGGAATAAAATCTACCTTGAACCAAAAATGAAAAAAAGAAAAAAAAACAGAACCCACAAGTTACACAGAGGAAAACTGTATCAGGGCACTTGCTCCAGTTGTAAACAATTCTGAAGTTGGTCAGTGGTGGGGAATCATCTCCCATTCAGCCAGCAGGCCCCACGCAACAAGCGTCCTCATTGCAAACCTGGGGGACCGTGCCGAGGCATCTGTGAGTAAACGTGGGCCGAGCCCCATGCCAGCTGCTGCTGAAATGTTCCCACCCTTCCCAGGTAAAACACCTGAATATGTACAAGGACTTGAAAGCCTAGAGGAAGGGCCATGGAGCCACATGAGCAACAGCATGCCAACCGACTTGGTGCCTGCAGGCCAGCCAGGATGCTCCTGGCCCTGGTTGCTCTTCTGGAAGCTTTCCCTTTCTCTGCCTGAGATACCCCTTCTGTCCCGGCCCCCACTGCTTTCTTCCTTCCTCACCTCTGCCCAGGGAGAAATTCCAGCGGCAGATATGGGTGACACATCCTCTTCTTTAGCAGGTGGCATCTTGGCAACTGCTGCAGAAAGTCCAGCAGAGCCCCACTCACACTGGGCCACCCACAAAGCCGTGGCCTCTCACTCCCTCCCACCCGTCCAGCCCCAAGACTGCTGACTGGGCAGAGAAAATGGCGTCAGGCACAGCTGCAGGGGCTCTTGCTGCCTGGAGCGGTGTTTATATTGATCTGAACCCAGGCACACCTGGGGAGGACTGGCCGGCATGGTCAGGCTTCCCAGGCCAGCCAATAATCACCCCTCAGGGGCTCACAGTTGCAGAAAATGGAACTTGCTGAATCGGCCAGGTACAAGGAACAGGTGTGGGCTCCTGAGAGTCAGGATAGACAAGGGGCTGCAGCTCTGGCTTGTTTTCTAATTATATTATCTGGCCCATGAGTGGGAGACAACTTCAAGAAAACCCTCTCCTAATGAGAGGAACCCAGGAGTCAGGGAGAGGAGGGGTGGCTGGTGGGTGGAGGCAGAGGCCTGGTGCCCCGGGTACAGTGGAAGTCTCTGGAAGACCAGGTGGAGGGAGGCCCAACAGAGTGATGCCCAGGGTCACAGACCTGTCGGGGCTGCTGTTTGTTAGTTCAAGTCCTGCTCTGAGGTTCTCTGTGTCAGATCTGAGTGACAGGTGAGCTGGGAGTGCTCTGCAATGAGGGCGATGTGCAGGGTTCCTGTGTGCCCAGCCCTGCCACGGTAACCGCAAGGGTAGCTCTTTATCCTGGGAGGGGCCTGACCACGAGAACCCCGTGGTCTGGGGTGGGGGGTAGGGTACCTGCGCAGGTGATCTCCATATCCTGGGATTGGCCTGACCTCGAGAGCCCCACGGGCTGCTGGAGTCCTGGTAAATGATGTCAGGACAGTCAGTGAAGCCACTGAGGATGTACCTCCAGTATTTCCTAAATTCTACACCCTGCTGGTCATTCTACCAACCACCAGGACATGGTATTCTGTATTAGTCTTCAATGATGCCTTCTTTTGTATTCTATTATTCCCAGAGTCACAAGAAATTTGGCTTGTGAGTGGCAGGACTCAACATACAACTAAAACAATACTTCTGGGCCGTCTTGTCCCAAGGGTTCAAAAATTCCCACACCATCTTTGGGGAAAGCTCAGTTAAAGAACTAAAAGTTCTACCTCTGGAAAAGGAAACACTCCTTCAATTTGCAGATGACATTCTAATCGCCAGCCCTACTAAGGAGACCTCTGAACTACCAAGCCAATAAAGGATACAGGTTGTCGAAGAAAAAGCTCAAATATCACAGACTACGGTGACCTGCCTGGGCTTCATTCTCACAGAAGGTCGGAGAAGCCCATCCCAGGAAAGGGAAGAAACAATTTACAGCCTTACCCATATCTAAAACTAGAAGACAGCTTAGGGGTTCCTGGGGAGGCCAGGGTTTGGTGCTTCTGGATCCCTAACTACAGTCTACTAGCTGGGCCTCTATATGAAACACTGAAAGGAAAAGATGATGATCCTTTTGAATAGAATCCAGAAGTGGCCTTTCAAGAATGGAAAGAGCAGTCAATTCAGACCCTTGCCCAGGAACTCCCTAATTTAGCTAAACCCTTTGATCTTTACATTCCTGGTGAAAAGTGAATCGCCATTGGAGTATTAGTGCAAAACCTGGGACCACTTGAAATGGAACAATGCAAGAATGCCATGCAGGTAGGATAAACTACAGTCACCAAGGGGCTTGGCCCACTGCCACATCTGGCCAAGATACTGGCGGTATCTAAAAACCTGGAAATCAGCAGCCCAAAAGGCCACCTCCCTCCTAAGGGAAAAGGACCCCACGTGGTGATCCTAACCCCCAACCATGCCCTGACGTTGCAGGGTTTGCTCCGTGGGCACACTGACCTCGAGTGAGGAGGCCCTCCAACTCCAACCTCCAGAGAGATAACCGGGGGCAACGGGGCACCATGACGACTCATGTGACCATCACTTGACCTGGAGTTTCTCTCATAAAACAACAAGAGTGTGTCCCAAAAGAGTAGACTACTGCTTGCAGGACTTACTGCACCCAGAGCGGACCTAATAATCTTGGCGGGGGAAGCGTATATCACGCTGTCACCATAGAAGAGCCTACAGACACTGTGATGATGGTGGCCAATAAGACCGGCTGGACTCCTGTTTACTTCAAAAGGCTGTTGACTCAGTGGCCATCATGGTCCTTCATCACCAGTGACCCTGGACTGTCTGGGAGTTGAGCGGACAGGGTCCTGACACCTGGTGCTGTTTTTACGTTAATTCAGCGGCCTAATTGAAGAAAGCGCAGACTACTGGTCAGAGCATCTAGGCTGGCAGAAACGGCCAGCCTAAGGTGGCCGAACAAATGTGGGGCGGGGTGAAACTGGACCTCACAGCGTCACTGCACATCTCCTTCCTGGACCCTTAAAGGTCATTAGAATCTATAACACTTCCAATACTGGTGCTCAGGCGGACGAGCAGGGAGGCAGGAGGCCTGGGGACAATCAACGTCACCTGGAGGCTGCTGGGGAGAAGTTCTGACCCTCGCTCACGGGTATGAGGGCTCCTAACTCAGCACTCAGCAGTTACAGAAGAAGGGTCTGCACCCTCAGCACTCCAAGAATGAGGAAGGGGACAAAAGGCAGAAGAGGGGTTTGTCCCAGGCAAAGCCCCTTAAAAATCCCTGGGAGATAAAAATAGAATCTGGGCAATAAAATAAAGTCTAACCTTTTTTATCCTTTGTGCTTTGTCTAATTTCACATGCTCCTAGGGTCCTGCATACAGAGGTTCCACACCCGGCACTTTAGACCAGATTTCCTAGTGCAGAATGGCTGGGTCGACACCTCAGCTCCTGGGGCACAGTCAACACTCCGTGATATAGAGCCTGAGCTGCAGCCAACTCTGACAGGATCTCTACACAGCAGCCCAGCCCACAGCCCACGGGGTAGCACATGCTCTCACCTCTCCATTCTCTGATCAAAATATAAAGTTTCCTTTGCTTCTGAACCAAACTCAGTCTTGATCTGTTGGCTCCAATGACACTGGGCAGGGGGACACTTGTTGGGGTCCACTCTGGAGGATCAGTAACAGAAATTGAGAACATTGTAACTTCAATGAACAGATGTGTGAGCCAAACTGTAATTAACATAGAACAGTGTATAAGGCTCGGGTAAAATAAGATGTTTCTAACACTTCCATTTGATATTTCCATCACTTTATTATAAGCAAGTTCAGTGAAAAGGTTTGTCTTATTTGTCAGGTCAATATAAGAGAGACGAAGTGATTTCTTTCCAAGGATGTACATCTAATAATCTTGGTTAAAGCTTCAATCTTGTTTTAAATGCTTTTCCATTGAAAATGGTGCCTCTCTTTCAGCTCCCCCATTTCTGAGAAGTATAAAGTCTTATAATTTATTATTTCCAAAGGGGAAAGGTAAGAGGAGGGATAAATTAACAGTTTTGGATTAACACATACACACTGCTATGTATAAAATCGATCATCAACAAGGAACTGCTGTATAGCACAGGGAACTACACTCAATATTTTGCAATAACCTATAAGGGGAAATAATCTGAAAAAGAATAGATATTTTTATTGACATCATCTATTAATGACAGTTAAAATGGAACGTAAGGGAAGCTGGTGGTGAGTGCTTCTGATCCTGAAGACTTCAATCATCTAAAGTTTGGACTCTGCCTACTTCCCAAGGCCCTTAATGAACATATGTGTAGCCGTAGCTTAAAAAATTCCCCAGTTTGGGTTGCGGAGAGACACTGATTTTGAAAAAGCCCTGGTGTTCTCCTCACATGAATGGGACCCTTCCTACAGCTAAAGCATGCCTGTCACACCCAGAGGATGGTATACCGTCTGATTGGGAAGAGTTTGGAAAAGGCATCTCATCTCCTCATCTCCTGGTGCTCGGGTTCACCCCTCCAGCGTCTTTACTAACAGTGTCCCCACTTGGAGATGTCAGCACTGTCAACATCCTGTTGCAGACAGTTTGGAATTTGTCCAGATGATGAAGCAGAAGGAGGAGGAACAATGAGAGACAAGTCCTAGGGGTTCGGACAGGCACATGTCACTCTAATTTCCAATCAGGAAGACGAATTGACCAAAGGCTAGGGTTGCCCATGGAAACAGAATAGGGCTTGAGGAAATCCCGCTGCTTTGTGGCCAGTTCCCATAAACACAAGTTGAAAAATGGAGCTCAGTGGCACTAAAATTCACGAAACTGCAGAGTTGAAAATATCTATCACTGAAAAATGTCCTGAGGAAAGTCAGAGAAAAGGACTTGTAAGCAACGGAGAATGGCAGGAAAGGGATTGGAAGAGGTAGAAAGGACTCGCCATTAAGCACAAGAAAAGGGGCTGAACATTGCCAACATTGCTGTTGGCCAAAAAGGGTGTATGCGTCTTTTTCTGTATATATTCAAGAAAAGGGCATACACGTTTTTAGCCAACCAAACAGGTGGGCACTGGAAATCAGTACTACAAAACATGTCACTTCGCATCAGTCAGAAGAGCCGTCCTCATAAAGTGTAAACACCAGAAATGCAGGACAGGGCAAGGAGAAAAGGGAGCCCTGTGAGGCTTATACTGGAAATGTATATTACCAACGGTCACTCTGGAGAAGTGTATTGTGTTTACTAAAGCATCTAAAAGATGAGCTACAGAGCACAGGGCACTTGCACTCATGGACGTATATCTTGGGAAAAACAAAAATCGAGAGGACACAGGCACCCCAATGTATACCGCCTCACTGTTTAAAAGATCCTCGAATAGGATATAACTTAAATGTCTCTGGAGGGAAAAAATAGATACAGATGTGGTGCTCATGTAGAGTGGAATATGACTCAGCCTGGAAATCAATGCAATATGGCCACTTGTAACAACTCCAGAGGAGTTACATATGATCATTCAAAGTCACAGAATTCAAAAAGTAAAAGACATACTATATCACTAATACATGGAATGTAAACTTGGCTACACATGAACTGAATTACAAAACAGAACAGGTTCTCATATTTAGAAAACCAACTTATTCTTGCTTAAGGATAAAGGTGAGTTGGGGTGCTGCATAAAACCAGAGATTGAAATTAGCACAGATACTATTCCATAAGACAAATATGTAATAGTCAAGACCTACTCCTTGCTCAACAAAATGGACTCAACACCACATATTCAACGCCTAGGAATATACCTGACTAGTAAGAATCTTCAAACCCATGGGTTTATATGTCTCCGAAAGAGAATCAAGCGTGTGTACAGCGGCATGAACACAGCAGTGAAAATACGATAAATCCCATTATCAAAATAAATTACAGAAACAAAACACAATGACAGTGAAATAGAGAGCAATTCTTAAATAATTCATTCAGGGTCTGTGATGCAACCTGGATTTACCATATCTACACCTAGAGATGAGTGAGACATAAGGCTGGACACCAGGCTGATAGCACTGGTGAGGTTCGGTGAGCAAATGCAGACCCCTTGAAGTACCCATTCCATGGGTCCCAACTCTCCAGGTTTAAGGGATTCTTCCTTCAGCTAAAACATGCCTTTGAAACCCGCAGTATGGTGCACCATGTGACCGAGAAACGTTTTACAATGCATCTCAGATTTCGTCCCCTTTTACACGGGTTCAACATTCCAGACGCTTTACTAACACTATCCCCACTTGGAGAGTCAGTGCCTTTAACCTCCTGTTTGGCACAGTTTGCAATTTCTGTGCAAGATGAACAGGAATAGGGAGAATCAATGAGAGACTAGCTGTAGGTGTCTGCACGGGCAAATGGAACGCCCATTTCCCACCAGGAAGAGGAATTAACCAAAGGCTCAGCGTGCCCTGCCGGAAACAGATTAGGGCCTGAAGCAATCCTGCGGTTTTGCGGCCAGCTCACAAGAAAGCGAGTTGAAGAAAGGAGCTCAGGGGCACTGTAATTCACAAACTTGCAGAGATATGAATGACAGCTGTCGTCCAAAAATGTATTGAAGTAAGTCTTCGAAGAGGACTTGAAAACGGGGCAGAATTTAGGGAAAACGGTTTCAGGGGGTAGACTGGAATTGCACTTAAAACATAGGAAAAGAGGCAGAATGTCGACAATGATGCACTTGGCCAAAAACGGCATATGCGGTTTTCATGAATATATTCAGGAAAAAACGCATACGCACTTTTTGGCCAACCAAGCAAGCGTGCAAAGGAAATCTGCACTACAATGAAGCCTCACTGCCCCCCGGTCAAATGGCCATCTGAAAAAAGTATAAAACCCAGAAAGGCAGGACAGGTCATGGAGAACAGGGAGCCTTGTTATGCTGATGGGCGGGATGTAAATTGCCAACAGCCAATCTGGAGAAGTGTATGGTGTTTCCTGAAACACGTAGGAAACAAAGCAACACAGCCTATGGCACTTCCACTTAGGGTCCTATAGCTTAGGGAAATTAAAATCAAAAAGACAGAGCCACCCCAAAGTTTCAGACAGCTCTGTTTACAAGAACCTCGTCTACGGTGCAAGTTAAATATCCGAGAAAGCAAAAAATGGATAAAGAAGTTGTGGTACATACATACAATGGAATATCACTCAGCAATGAAATCTACGTCATTAGGCCCGTAGCGGCATAATGAGTGAATTCAGACGCGATGATTCTACGAGAAATAAGTCACACAGTAAAAGAAACATCATAAGATATCACTAATACACGGAATGTAAACTTGGCTACACACGAACTGAATTACAAAACAGAACAGGGTCTCAAATTTAGGAAACCAACTTATGCTTGCTTATGGGGAA
The DNA here is from genome assembly GCF_059928025.1 of Delphinapterus leucas. NCBI lineage: Eukaryota > Metazoa > Chordata > Mammalia > Artiodactyla > Monodontidae > Delphinapterus > Delphinapterus leucas. The sequence goes on along the minus strand of NW_028322232.1, from coordinate 5,068,536 downwards.
AGGTGAGTTGGGGTGCTGCATAAAACCAGAGATTGAAATTAGCACAGATATCGTTCCATAAGGCAAATATATATTAGACAAGACCTACTCCTTGCTCAACGAAATGGACTCAACACCTCATATTCAACACCTGGGAATATACCTGACAAGTAAGAATCTTAAAACCCATGGATTTATATGTCTCCATAAGGAAATCAAGAGTGTGTACAGCGGCCTAAACGCAGCAGTGAAAATCCGAAAAATCCCATTATCAAAATAAATTTCAAAAACAAAACACAATGACAGTGAAATAGAGAACAATTCTTAAATCATTCATTCAGGGCTTGTGATGCAACCTGGATTTCCCACATCTACACCCAGAGCTGGGTGAGACATAAGGCTGGACACTTCGGGCTGGTAGCATTGGTGAGGTTCTGTGAGCAAACGCAGAACCTTTGAAGTCATACTGCATGGTACCCATTCCCTGGGTCCCAACTCTCCAGGTTTAAGGGATTCTTCCTTCAGCTAAAACATGCATGGGAAACCCAGAGTATGGTCCACCGTGTGATTGGGAAACGTTTTCAAATGCATCTCAGTTTTTGAACCCTGGTACTCGGGTTCACCGTTCCAGACGCTTTACTCACACTCTCCCCACTTGGAGAGTCACTGCCTTTAACCTCCTGTTTGGCACAGTTTGCAATTTCCATGCAAGATGAACAGGAATAGGGAGAACTAATGAGAGACTAGCTGTAGGTGTCTGCACGGGCAAATGGAACGCCCATTTCCCACCATGAAGAGGAATTAACCAAAGGCTCAGCGTGCCCTGCCGGAAACAGATTAGGGCCTGAAACAATCCTGCGGTTTTGCGGCCAGCTCACAAGATAGCGAGTTGAAGAAAGGAGCTCAGGGGCACTGTAATTCACAAACCTGTAGAGGTATGAATGACAGCTATCGTCCAAATATGTATTGAAGTAAGTCTTCGAAGAGGACTTGAAAGCGATGCAGAATTTCGGGAAAAATATTTCACGGTGTAGACTGGAGTTGCACTTAAAGCATAGGAAAATAGGCAGAATGTCGACAATGATGCACTTGGCCAAAAAGGGCATATGCTTTTTTTCTTGAATATATTCAGGAAAAAACGCATAGGCCCTTTTTCGCCAACCAAGCAACCGTGTAAAGGAAATCTGCACTAGAATGAAGTCTCACTGCCCCCCGGTCAAAAGGGCCATCTGAAAAAAGTGTAAAATCCAGAAAGGCAGGACAGGTCATGGAGAACAGGGAGCCTTGTTATGCTGATGGGCGGGATGTAAACTCCCAACAGCCACTCTGGAGAAGTGTATGGTGTTTCCTGAAACACGAAGGAAACAAAGCAACACAGCCTATGGCATTTCCACTTATGGTCCTATAGCTTAGGGAAATTAAAATAAAAAACACACAGCCACCCCAAAGTTTCCGATGGCTATGTTTACAAGAACCTCATCTACGGTATAAGTTAAATATCCGAGAAAGCAAAAAATGGATAAAGAAGTTGTGGTACGCACGTACAATGGAATATCACTCAGCAATGAAATCTACGTCATCAGGCCCGTAGCCCCATAATGAGTGGATTCAGGTACAATGATTCTATGAGAAATAAGTCACACAGAAAAGGAAACATCATAAGATATCACTAATACACGGAATGTAATCTTGGCTACACATGAACTGAATTACAAAACAGAACAGGGTCTCAAATTTAGAAAACCAACTTATGCTTGCTTATGGGGAAAGGTGAGTTGGGGTGCTGCATAAAACCAGAGATTGAAATTTGCACAGATACCGTTCCATAAGCCAAATATATAATAGAAAAGACCTACTCCTTGCTCAACGAAATGGACTCAACACCCCATATTCAACGCCTGGGAAGATACCTGACAAGTAAGAATCTTAAAACCCATGGACTTATATGTCTCCATAAGGAAATCAAGCGTGTGTACAGTGGCATAAACGCAGCAGTGAAAATCCGATAAATCCCATTATCAAAATAATTTCAAAAACAAAACCACAATGACAGTGAAATAGAGAGCAATTCTTATATAATTCATTCAGGGCTTGTGATGCAACCTGGATTTACCACATCTACACCCAGAGCTGGGTGACACATAAGGCTGGACACTTCGGGCTGATAGCATTGGTGAGGTTCGGTGAGCAAACGCAGACCCTTTGAAGTCATACTGCATGGTACCCATTCCATGGGTCCCAACTCTCCAGGTTTAAGGGTTTCTTCCTTCAGCTAAAACATGCATGGGAAACCCACAGTACAGTGCACTGTGTGATTGGGAAACGTTTTCAGATTCATCTCAGTGTTCGTCCCCTGGTACTCGGGTTCACCATTCCAGACGCTTTACTAACACTCTCCCCACTTGGAGAGTCAGTGCCTTTAACCTCCTGTTAGGCACAGTTTGCAATTTCTTCTAAAGATGAACAAGAATAGGGAGAACCAATGAGAGACTAGCTGTAGGTGTCTGCACGGGCAAATGGAACGCTCATTTCCCATCAGGAAGAGGAATTAACCAAAGGCTCAGTGTGCCCTGCGGGAAGGAGATTAAGTCCTGAAGCAATCCTGCGGTTTTGCGGCCAGCTCACAAGAAAGCGAGTTGAAGAAAGGAGCTCAGGGGCACTGTAATTCACAAACTTGCAGAGGTATGAATGACAGCTATTGTCCAAAAATGTACTGAAGTAAGTCTTCGAAGAGGACTGGAAAGCGGGGCAGAATTTCAGGAAAACGATTTCAGGGGGTAGACTGGAATTGCACTTAAAGCATAGGAAAAGAGGCAGAATGTAGACAATGATGCACTTGGCCAAAAAGGGCGAATGCGTTTTTTCCTGAATATATTCAGGAAAAAACGCATACGCACATTTTGCCCAAACAAGCAAGCGTGTAAATGAAATCTGCACTACAATGAAGTCTCAATGCCACCCGGTCCAAAGGGCCATCTGAAAAAAGTGCAAAATCCAGAAAGGCAGGACAGGTCATGGAGAACAGGGAGCCTTGTTACGCTGGTGGGCGGGATATAAATTGCCAACAGCCACTCTGGAGAAGTGTATGGTGTTTCCTGAAAAACGTAGGAAACAAAGCAACACAGCCTATGGCACTTCCACTTATGGTCCTATAGCTTAGGGAAATTAAAATCAAAAACACACAGCCACCCCAAAGTTTGGTACGGCTCTGTTTACAAGAACCTCTTCTACGGTACTAGTTAAATATCCGAGAAAGCAAAAAATGGATAAAGAAGTTGTGGTACGCACGTACAATGAAATATCACTCAGCAATGAAATCTACGTCATCAGGCCCGTAGCGGCAAAATGAGTGGATTCATGTATGATGATTCTACGAGAAAGAAGTCACACAGAAAAAGAAACATCATAAGATATCACTAATACACGGAATGTAATCTTGGCTACACATGAACTGAAATACAAAACAGAACAGGGTCTCAAATTTAGAAAACCAACTTATGCTTGCTTATGGGGAAAGGTGAGTTGGTGTGCTGCATAAAACCAGAGATTGAAATTTGCACTGCAACCGTTCCATAAGCCAAATATATAATAGACAAACCTACTCCTTGCTCAACGAAATGGACTCAACACCACATATTCAACGCCTGGGAAGATACCTGACAAGTAAGAATCTTAAAACCCATGGACTTATATGTCTCCATAAGGAAATCAAGCGTGTGTACAGTGGCCTAAACGCAGCAGTGAAAATCCGATAAATCCCATTATCAAAATACATTTCAAAAACAAAACGCAATGACAGTGAAATAGAGAGCAATTCTTAAATAATTCATTCAGGGCTTGTGATGCAACCTGGATTTACCACATCTACACCCAGAGCTGGGTGAGACATAAGGCTGGACACTTCGGGCTGATAGCATTGGTGAGTTTCGGTGAGCAAATGCAGAACCTTTGAAGTCATACTGCATGGTACCCATTCCATGGGTCCCAACTCTCCAGGTTTAAGGGATTCTTCCTTCAGCTAAACCATGCATGGGAAACACAGAGTATGGTCGACTGTGTGATTGGGAAACGTTTTCAAATGCATCTCAGTTTTCATCCCCTGGTACTCGTGTTCACCATTCCAGACGCTTTACTAACACTCTCCCCACTTGGAGAGTCAGTGCCATTAACCTCCTGTTTGGCACAGTTTGCAATTTCTGCGCAAGATGCACAGGAATAGGGAGAACAAATGAGAGACTAGCTGTAGGTGTCTGCACGGGCAAATGGAACGCTCATTTCCGACCAGGAAGAGGAATTAACCAAAGGCTCAGCGTGCCCTGCCGGAAAGAGATTTTGGCCTGAAGCAATCCTGCGGTTTTGCGGCCAGCTCACAAGAAAGCAGGTTGAAGAAAGGAGCTCAGGGGCACTGTAATTCACAAACATGCAGAGTTATGAATGACAGCTATCGTCCAAAAATGTCTTGAAGTAAGTCTTCGAAGAGGACTTGAAAGCGGGGTAGAATTTCAGGAAAACGATTTCAGGGTGTAGACTGGAATTGCACTTAAAGCATAGGAAAAGAGGCAGAATGTCGGCAATGATGCACGTGGCCAAAAAGGGCGTATGCGTTTTCTGCTGAATATATTCAGGAAAAAACGCATACGCCCTTTTTGGCCAAGCAAGCGTGTAAAGGAAATCTGCACTACAATGAAGTCTCACTGCCCCCCAGTCAAAACGGCCATTTGATAACAGTGCAAAATCCAAAAAGGCAGGACAGGTCATGGAGAACAGGGAGCCTTCTTATGCAGATGGGCGGGATGTAAATTGCCAACAGCCACTCTGGAGAAGTGTATGGTGTATCCTGAAACACGTAGGAAACAAAGCAACACAGCCTATGGCACTTCCACTTATGGTCCTATAGCTTAGGGAAATTAAAATCAAAAACACACAGCCACCCCAAAGTTTCCGATGGCTCTGTTTACAAGAACCTCGTCTACGGTACAAGTTAAATATCCGAGAAAGCAAAAAATGGATAAAGAAATTGTGGTACGCACGTACAACGGAATATCACTCAGCAATGAAATCTACGTCATCAGGTCCCTAGCGGCATAATGAGTGGATTCAGGTATGATGATTCTACGAGAAATAAGTCACACAGAAAAAGAAACATCATAAGATATCACTAATACACGGAATGTAAACTTGGCTACACATGAACTGAATAACAAAACAGAACAGGGTCTCATATTTAGAAAACCAACTTATGCTTGCTTATGGGGAAAGGTGAGTTGGGGTGCTTCATAAAACCAGAGATTGAAATTAGCACAGATACCGTTCCATAAGCCAAATATATAATAGACAAGACCTACTCCTTGCTCAACGAAATGGACTCAACACCCCATATTCAAAGCCTGGGAAGATACCTGACAAGTAAGAATCTTAAAACCCATGGATTTATATGTTTCCATAAGGAAATCAAGAGTGCGTATAGCGGCCTAAATGCAGCAGTGAAAATCCGATAAATCCCATTATCAAACAAATTTCAAAAACAAAACACAATGACAGTGAAATAGAGAGCAAGGATTAAATAATTCATTCAGGGTTGTTATGCAACCTGGATTTACCACATCTACACCCAGAGCTGGGTGAGACATAAGGCTGGACACTTCGGGCTGATAGCATTGGTGAGGTTCGTTGAGCAAACGCAGACCCTTTGAAGTCATACTGCATGGTACCCATTCCATGGGTCCCAACTCTCCAGGTTTAAGGGATTCTTCCTTCAGCTATAACATGCATGGGAAACCAAGAGTATGGTCCACCGTGTGATTGGGAAACGTTTTCAAATGCATCTCAGTTTTCGAACGCTGGTACTGGGGTTCACCATTCCAGACGCTTTACTAACACTCTCCCCACTTGGAGAGTCAGTGCCATTAACCTCCTGTTTGGCACAGTTTGCAATTTTCGCGCAAGATGAACAGGAATAGGGAGAACCAATGAAAGACTAGCTGTAGGTGTCTGCACGGGCAAATGGAACGCTCATTTCCGACCAGGAAGAGGAATTAACCAAAGGCTCAGCGTGCCCTGCCGGAAAGAGATTAGGGCATGAAGCAATCCTGCGGTTTTGCGGCCAGCTCACAAGAAAGCGAGTTGAAGAAAGGAGCTCAGGGGCACTGCAATTCACAAACCTGCAGAGTTATGAATGACAGCTATCGTCCTAAAATGTATTGAAGTAAGGATTCGAAGAGGACTTGAAAGCGGGGCAGAATTTCACGAAAACGATTTCAGGGGGTAGACTGGAATTGCACTTAAAGCATAGGAAAAGAGGCAGAATGTCGACAATGATGCACTTGGCCAAAAAGGGCGTATGCGTTTTTTCCTGAATATATTCAGGAAAAAACGCATACGCCCTTTTTGGCCAACCAAGCAAGCGTGTAAAGGATATCTGCACTACAATGAAGTCTCACTGCCCCCCGGTCAAAATGGCCATCTGAAAAAAGTGTAAAATCCAGAAAGACAGGACAGGTCATGGAGAACAGGGAGCCTGGTTATGCTGATGGGCGGGATGTAAATTGCCAACAGCCACTCTGGAGAAGTGTATGGTGTTTCCTGAAACACGTAGGAAACAAAGCAACACAGCCTATGGCACTTCCACTTAGGGTCCTATAGCTTAGGGAAATTAAAATCTAAAACACACAACCACCCCAAAGTTTAGTACAGCTCTGTTTACAATAACCTCTTCTACGGTACTAGTTAAATATCCGAGAACGCAAAAAATGGATAAAGAAGTTGTGGTACGCACGTACAATGGAATATCACTCCGCAATGAAATCTACGTCATCAGGCCCGTAGCGGCATAATGAGTGGATTCAGGTACGATGATTCTACGAGAAATAAGTCACACAGAAAAAGAAACATCATAAGATATCACTAATACACGGAATGTAAACTTGGCTACACATGAACTGAATTACAAAACAGAACAGGGTCTCAAATTTAGAAAACCAACTTATGCTTGCTTATGCGGAAAGGTGAGTTGGGGTGCTGCATAAAACCAGAGATTGAAATTTGCACAGATACCGTTCCATAAGCCAAATATATAATAGACAAGACCTACTCCTTGCTCAACGAAATGGACTCAACACCCCATATTCAACGCCTGGGAAGATACCTGACAAGTAAGAATCTTAAATCCCATGGACTTATATGTCTCCATAAGGAAATCAAGCGTGTGTACAGTGGCCTAAACGCAGCAGTGTAAATCCGATAAATCCCATTATCAAAATACATTTCAAAAACAAATCACAATGACAGTGAAATAGAGAGCAATTCTTAAATAATTCATTCAGGGCTTGTGATGCAACCTGGATTTACCACATCTACACCCAGAGCTGGGTGAGACATAAGGCTGGACACTTCGGGCTGATAGCCTTGGTGAGGTTCGGAGAGCAAACACAGACGCTTTGAAGTCATACGTCATGGTACCCATTCCAAGGGTCCCAACTCTCGAGGTTTAAGGGATTCTTCGTTCAGCTAAAACATGCATGGGAAACACAGAGTATGGTCCACCGTGTGATTGGGAAACGTTTTCAAATGCATCTCAGTTTTCGTCCCATGGTACTCGGGTTCACCATTCCAGACGCTTTACTAACACTCTCCCCACTTGGAGAGTCAGTGCCTTTAACCTCCTGTTTGGCCCGGTTGGCAATTTCTGCGCAAGATGAACAGGAATAGGGAGAACCAATGAGAGACTAGCTGTAGGTGTCTGCACAGGCATATAAAACGCTCATTTCCCACCAGGAAGAGGAATTAAACAAAGGCTCAGCGTGCCCTGCCGGAAAGAGATTATGGCCTGAAGCAATCCTGCGGTATTGCGGCCAGCTCACAAGAAAGCAGATTGAAGAAAGGAGCTCAGGGGCACTGTAATTCACAAACCTGCAGAGTTATGAATGACAGCTATCGTCCAAAAATGTCTTGAAGTAAATCTTCGAAGAGGACTTGAAAGCGGGGCCGAATTTCAGGAAAACGATTTCAGGGGATAGACTGGAATTGCACTTAAAGCATAGGAAAAGGGGCAGAATGTCGACAATGATGCACTTGGCCAAAAAGGGAGTATGCGTTTTGTCCTGAATATATTCAGGAAAAAACGCATACGCGCTTTTTGGCCAACCAAGCAACCGTGTAAAGGAAATGTGCACTACAATGAAGTCTCACTGCCCCCCGGTCAAAAGGGCCATCTGAAAAAAGTGTAAAATCCAGAAACACAGCACAGGACATGGAGAACAGGGACTCTTGTTATGCTGATGGGCGGGATATAAATTGCCAACAGCCACACTGGAGAAGTTTATGGTGTTTCCTGAAACACGTAGGAAACAAAGCAACACAGCCTATGGCACTTCCACTTATGGTCCTATAGCTTAGGGAAATTAAAATCAAAAATACACAGCCACCACAAAGTTTGGGACGGCTCTGTTTACAAGAACCTCGTCTACAGTACAATTTAAATATCCGAGAAAGCAAAAAATGGATAAAGAAGTTGTGGTACGCACGTACAATGGAATATCACTCAGCAATGAAATCTACGTCATCAGGCCCATAGCGGCATAATGAGTGGAATCAGGTACGATGATTCTATGAGAAATAATTCACACAGAAAAAGAAACATCATAAGATATCACTAATACACGGAGTGTAAACTTGGCTACACATGAACTGAATTACAAAATAGAACAGGGTTTCAAATTTAGAAAACCAACTTATGATTGCTTATGGGGAAAGTTGAGTTGGGGTGCTGCATAAAACCAGAGATTGAAATTAGCACAGATAACGTTCCATTAGCCAAATATGTAATAGACAAGACCTACTCCTTGCTCAACGAAATGGACTCAACACCCCATATTCAACGCCTGGGAAGATACCTGACAAGTAACAATCTTAAAACCCATGGATTTATATGTCTCCATAAGGAAATCAAGCGTGTGTACAGCGGCCGAAACGCAGCCGTGAAAATCCGATAAATCCCATTATCAAAACAAATTTCAAAAACAAAACACAATGACAGTGAAATAGAGAGCAATTCTTAAATAATTCATTCAGGGCTTGTGATGAACCTGGATTTACCACATCTACACCCAGAGCTGGGTGAGACATAAGGCTGGACACTTCGGGCTGATAGCATTGGTGAGGTTCGTTGAGCAAACGCAGACCCTTTGAAGTCATACTGCATGGTACCCATTCCATGGGTCCCAACTCTCCAGGTTTAAGGGATTCTTCCTTCAGCTAAAACATGCATGGGAAACCCAGAGTATGGTCCACCGTGTGATTGGGAAACGTTTTAAAATGCATCTCAGTTTTCGAACCCTGGTACTCGGGTTCACCATTCCAGACGCTTTACTAAAACTCTCCCCACTTGGAGAGTCAGTGCCTTTAACCTCCTGTTTGGCACAGTTTGCAATTTCTGCCCAAGATGAACTGGAATAGGGAGAACCAATGAGAGACTAGCTGTACGTGTCTGCACGGGCAAATGGAACGCTCATTTCCCACCAGGAAGAGGAATTAAACAAAGGCTCAGCGTGCCCTCCCGGAATAAGATTAGGGCCTGAAGCAATCCTGCGGTTTTGCGGCCAGCTCACAAGAAAGCGAGTTGAAGAAAGGAGCTCAGGGGCACTGTAATTCACAAACCTGCAAAGCTATGAATGACAGCCATCGTCCAAAAATGTATTGAAGTAAGTCTTCGAAGAGGACTTGAAAGCGGGGCAGAATTTCAGGAAAACGATTTCAGGGGGTAGACTGGAATTGCACTTAAAGCATAGGAAAAGAGGCCGTATGTCGACAATGATGCACTTGGCCAAAAAGGGCGTATGCGTTTTTTCCCGAATATATTCAGGAAAAAACGCATACGCCCTTTTTGGCCAACCAAGCAAGCGTGTAAAGGAAATCTGCACTACAATGAAGTCTCACTGCCCCCCGGTCAAAAGGTGCATCTGAAAAAGTGTAAAATCCAGAAAGGCAGGACAGGTCATGGAGAACAGGGAGCCTTGTTATGCTGATGGGCGGGATGTAAATTGCCAACTGCCACTCTGGAAAAGCAAATGGTGTTTGCTGAAACACGTAGGAAACAAAGCAACACAGCCTATGGCACTTCCACTTATGGTCCTATAGCTTAGGGAAATTAAAATCAAAAACACACAGCCACCCCAAATTTTCGGACTGCTCTGATTACAAGAACCTCGTCTACGGTACATGTTAATTATCTCAGAAAGGGAAAAATGGATAAAGAAGTTGTGGTACGTACATACAATGGAATATCACTCAGCAATGAAATTTATGTCATCAGGCCTGTCGTGACAAAATGAATGGATTCAGGTACGATGATTCTAAGTTAAATAAGTCACACAGAAATAGAAACATCATAAGATATCACTAATACTCGGAATGTAAACTTGGCTACACATGAACTGAATTACAAAACAGGGTCTCAAATTTAGAAAACCAACCAATGCTTGCTTAAGGGCAAAGGTGAGTTGGGGTGCTGCATAAAACCAGAGATTGGAATTAGCACAGATACCATTCCATAAGCCAAATACGTAATAGTCAAGACCTACTCCTTGCTCAACGAAATGGACTCAACACCCCATATTCAACGCCTAGGAATATACCTGACTAGTAAGAATCATAAAACCCATGGATTTATATGTCTCCGGAAGAGAATCAAGTGTGTGGACATCGGCATAAATGCAGCAGTGAAAATTTGATAAATCTCATTGTCAAAATAAATTACAAAAACAAAACACAGTGACAGTGAAATAGAGAGCAATTCTTAAATAATTCATTCAGTGCTTGTGATGCAATCTGGATTTACCACATCTACACCCAGAGCTGTGTGAGACATAAGGCTGGACACTTCGGGCTGATAGCATTGGTGAGGTTCGGTGAGCAAATGCAGACCTTTTGAAGTCATACTGCATGGTACCCATTCCATGGGTCCCAACTCTGCAGGTTTAAGGGATTCTTCCTTCTGTTAAACATGCATGGGCAACCCAGACTATGGTCCACCGTGTGACCGGGAAACGTTTTTAAATGCATCTCAGTTTTCGTTCCCTGTTACTCGGGTTCACTATTCAAGATGCTCTACTAACACACTCCCCACTTGGAGAGTCAGTGCCTTTAACCTCCTATTTGGCACAGTTTGCAATTTCTGCGCAAGATCAACAGGAATAGGGAAAACCCATGAGAGACTAGCTGTAGGTGTCTGCACGGGCAAATTTAATGCCCATTTCCCAACAGGAAGAGGAATTAACCAAAGTCTCAGAGTGCCGTGCCGCAACCAGATTAGGGCCTGTAGCAATCCTGCGGTTTTGAGGGCAGCTCACAAGAAAGCGAGTTGAAGAAAAGAGCTCAGGTTCCCTGTCCTTCACAAACCTGCAGAGTTATAAATGACAACTATCGTCCAAAAATACATTGAAGTAGGCTGTGAAGAGGACTTGAAAGTGGGGCAGAATTCCAGGAATATGATTTCAGGAGGTAGACGGGAAGTGCTCTGAAAGCATAGGAGAAGAGGCAGATCCTCGACAATGATGCACTTGGTCAAAAAGTGCATATGCGTTTTTTCTTGGCCTCATTAAAGAGGGTAGGAGGCTCCCAGCATGCTTTCGTGGCCAACAGAGGGCCCACATCACCAAGGCGATGTGAGCCAGCCCGGCAGGAGTGACCTCACATCAGAGGGCCCACCTCACAGAAGGGTAAGGAACCCAACCAGGATCAGACTCTCACCAGAGCGCCCACATCAGCAAGGGGCTGTGAACCAGGCAGGACTGTCATCACACCCGTGGGGCCACAACATCAAAAGTTGAGGTACCCAGCACATTTGGCCTCAAACCAGAGGACCCACATCACCATGGGTCTCGGAGCGAGGCAGGCAGGATTTACCTCACAACACATGGCCCATTGTATAAAAAAGGTGAGGAATCCAGCAGTTGGAACATCACAGCAGGCGGCCCAGAGCACCGAGGCTATGGGATCCAGGCAGTGATGAACTCACAACAGAGGGCCGTCATCATGAAACTGTGAGCAAACCAGCCGTTGTGACCTCAGAGCACAAGGCCCACATCCCAATGGGGAAGGGAACCAAGCAGGAGTGTCATCGCACCAGTGGGCACACATCAGAAAATGTGGGGAGCCCAGCAGTTAGGGCCTGACGCCAGAGGGCTCCCATCACCGAGGAGAGGCGGCTCCCAGCAGGCTCCAACTGCTACCAGAGGGCCGCCATCGCCAATGCAGGATGTGCCAGCCAGGCAGGAGTGACCTCAGAGCAGCGAGCCAAGCTCACAAAAGTGTGAGGAACCCAAAGAGGATTAGACTCTCACCACAGGGCCCACATCACCAAGGGAATGGGAACCAGGCTGGAGTGTCCTCACACCAGTGGGGCCTCATCACCGAAATGTGAGTGACCCAGCACACGTGGCCTCAAACCAGAGGACACCCATCACCAAGGAGCTGGGAGTGAGGCAGGCAGGAGGAGCCTCAAAACATAGGGCCCCTAGAATAAAAATGGTGAGGAATCCCACAGTTGGAACCTCCCAGCAGGCGGCCAGGAGCAGCGAGGCTATGGGATCCAGACCTGACTGAAGTCAAACAGAGGGCCCTCATCATGAAACTGTGAGTAACCCAGCCGTTGGGACTTCAGAACAGAAGGCCCACATTCCCATGTGGTTGGGAACATGGCATAAGTGTTCTCGCACCACAGGGCACACATCAGAGAATTTTGGGAGCTCAGAAGTTACGGCCTGACGCCAGAGGGCCCTCATAACAAACGGGAGGAGACTCCAAGCAGGCACCAACTCCCAACGGAGGGCCCATGTCGCCAAGGTGACGTGTGACAGCCAGGCAGGAGTTACCTCACAGCAGAGGGCCCACCTCACAGAAGGGTGAGGAACCCAGCCAGGATCAGACTCTCACCAGAGGGCTCATATCACCAAGGGGATGGGAACCAGGCACAAGTATCCTCACACCAGTGGGGCCACATCATCAAAAGGTGAGGGACCCAGCACACGTGGCCTCAAACCAGAGGACACACATCACCAAGGAGCTGGGAGAGAGGCAGGCAGGAGGAGTCTCAAAACAGAGGGTCCATAGAAGAAAAAAGGTGAGGAATCCCGCAGTTGGAGCCTCCCAGCAGGTGGCCAGGAGCAGCGAGGCTATGGGATCCAGGCCGGAGTGAACTCACACCAGAGGGCCCTCATCATGAAACTGAGCAACCCAACGTTGGGACCTCAGAGCAGAAGACCCACATTCCCATGGGGTTGGGAACCTGGCAGGAGTGTACTCGCACCACAGGGTGAACATCAGAAAATTTTGGGAGCCCAGGAGTTAGGGCCTGACGCCAGAGGGCCCTCATTACCGAGGGGAGGAGACTCCCAGCAGGCACCAACTCCCACCAGAGGGCCGACGTCGCCAAGGCGGGGTGTGCCAGCCAGGCAGGAGTGACCTCAGAGAAGAGGGCCCACCTCACAGAAGTGTGAGTAACCTAACCAGTATCAGACTCTCACAAGAGGGCCCACATCACCAAGGGGATGGGAAACAAGCAGGAGTGTCCTCACACCAGTGGGGCCACATCAGCCAAAGGTGAGGAACCCAGCACATGTGGCCTCAAACCAGAGGACACACATCACCAAGGGGCTGGGAATGAGGCAGGTGTCTGGAGGGCCACATTTAACTCTAATTTCCCACCAGGAAGAGGAATTAACCAAAGGCTCAGAGTGTCGTGCCGGACCCAGATTATGGCCTGAAGCAAACCTGTGGTTCTGTGGCCAGCTTTCAAGGAAACGAGTTAAGAAAGGAAATCACGGGCACTGTAATTCACAAACCTGCAGAGTTATAAATGACAGCTATTGGCAAAAATATATGGAAGTAAGTCTGCAAAGAGGACTTGAAAACGAGGCAGAATTGCAGGAATCATATTTCAGGAGGTAGATTGGAATTGCATTTAAAGCATGTGAAAAGCGGCAGATCTTTGACAGTGATGCACTTGGACAAAAGTGCGTATATAGTTTTTCCTGAATATATTCAGGAAAAAACGCATATGCACTTTTTGGCCAACCAAGCACTCCAGCAATGGAAATCCGCACTACAATGAAGTCTCATATCCCATTCGTCAAAAGGGCCATCTGAAAAAAGTGTAAAAACAAGAAACACAGGACAGGCCATGGAGAACAGGGAGCCTTGTTATGCTGATGGGCGGGATGTAAATTTCCAACAGACACTCTGGAGATGTTTATGGTGTATCCTGAAACATCTGACAAACAAAGCTACAGACCCTAGGGCACTTCCACTTTTGGCCCTATAGCTTAGGAAAATTAAAATCAACAAGACACAGCCAACACAAAATTTAGGGCTGCTGTGTTTACAAGAACCTTGAGTCCAGTACAAATTAAATATCCCAGAAAGAAAAAAATGGATAAAGGAGTTGTGCTACTTACGTAAAACGGAATATCACTCAGCAATGAAATCAATGTCATCAGGCCTGTAGCAGCAAATTGAGTGGATTTAAGTATGATGATTCTAAGAGAAATAGGTCACACAGAGTAAGATAATTATCATAAGATATCACTAATAGAGAGAGTGTAAACTTGGCTACACATAAACTGAATTACAAAACCGAACAGAGTCTCACATTTAGATAAAACTTATGCTTGCTTAAGGGGAAAGTTGAGTTGGGGTGCTGTATAAAACCAGAGATTGAAATTAGCACACATACCATTCCATAAGCCAAATATGTAATAGACAAGACCTACTCTTTGCTCAACGAAATAGACTCATCCATGGTGTATCACCTCACACCTGTTAGAATGGGCATCATCAGAAAATCTACAAACAACAAATGCTGGAAAGGGTGTGGAGATAAGGAACCCTCTTCCACTATTGTTGGGAATGTAAATTGATACAGTCACTGTGGAGAACATTATGGAGTTTCTTATAAAACTAAGAATAGAATTACCATATGATACAGCAATCCCACTACTGGGCATATACCCAGACAAAACCATAAATCAAAAAGAGACATTCACCGCAATGTTCATTGCATCACTATTTACAATATCCAGGTAATGGAAGCAACCTAAATGCCCACAGACAGACGAATGCATAAAGATGTGGTACATATATAAAATGGAATATTACTAAGCCATAAAAAGGAATGAAATTGGGTCACTTGTAGAGACGTTGATGGATCTAGAGACTGTCATACAGAGTGAAGTAAGTCAGAAAGAGAAAAACAAATCTTGTCTATTAATGCATTTATGTGGAACCTAGAAAAATTGTACAGATGAACCGTTTTGCAAGGCAGAAATAGAGCAACAGATGTAGACAACAAACGTATGGACACCAAGGGGGAAAGCTATTGGGGGCTGGTGGTGGGAGGAGTTGAGAGATTGGGATTGGCATGTATACATTTATATGTATAAAATAGATAACCAAAAAGAACCTGCTGTATAAAAAAATAAAATAAAATCAAAATTAAAAAAGTAAAACAGAAAAAATATTCTTCCCTTCACATACATGTATTTATATGAATAAATTATTTCCATGCTTATATCTGTAAATACAAAAAAGGGGAATAAAACCTACCTTGAAGCAAAAATGAAAAAAAGAAAAGAAAAACAGAACCCACCAGTTACACAGAGTAAAACCGTATCAGGCCACTTGCTCCAGTTGTAAACAATTCTGAAGTTGGTCAGTGGTGGGGAATCATCTCCCATTCAGCCAGCAGGCCCCACGCAACAAGCGTCCTCATTGCAAAGCTGGGGGACAGGGCCGAGGCATCTGTGAATAAACGTGGGCTGAGCCCCAGGCCAGCTGCTGCTGAAATGTTCCCACCCTTCCCAGGTAAAACACCTGAATATGTACAAAGACTTGAAAGCCTAGAGGAAAGGCCATAGAGCCACATGAGCGACAGCATGCCAGCCGACTTTGTGCCTGCAGGCCAGCCAGGATGGTCCTGGCCCTGGGTGCTCTTCTGGAAGCTTTCCATTTCCCTGCCTGAGATACCCCTGCTGTCCCGGCCCCCACTGCTTTCTTCCTCACTCACCTCTGCCCAGGGAGAAATTCCAGCAGCAGGTATGGGTGACACATCCTCTTCTTTAGCAGGTGGCATCTTGGCAACTGCTGCAGAAAGTCCAGCAGAGCCCCACTCACACTGGGCCACCCACAAAGCCGTGGCCTCTCACTCCCTCCCACCAGTCCAGCCCCGAGACAGCTGACAGGGCAGAGAAAATGGCGTCAAGCACAGCTGCAGGGGCTCTTGCTGCCTGGACCGGTGTTTATATTGATCTGAACACAGGCACACCTGTGGAGAGCTGGCCGGCATGGTCAGGCTTCCCAGGCCAGCCAATAATCACCCCTCAGGGGCTCACAGTTGCAGAAAATGGAATTGCTGAATCGGCCACGTCCAAGGAACAGGTGTGGGCTCCTGAGAGTCAGGATAGACAAGGGGCTGCAGCTCTGGCTTGTTTTCTAATTATATTATCTGGCCCATGAGTGGGAGACAACTTCAAGAAAACCCTCTTCTAATGAGAGGAACCCTTGAGTCAGGGAGAGTAGGGGTGGGTGGTGGGTGGAGACAGAGGCCTGGTGCCCCGGGTGCAGTGAAAGTCTCTGGAAGACCAGGTGGAGGGAGGCCACACAGAGTGATGCCCAGGGTCACAGACCTTTTGGAGCTGCTCTTGTTAGTTCAAGTCCTGCTCTGAGGTGCTCTGTGTCAGATCTGAGTGACAGGTGAGCTGGGAGTGCTCTGCAATGAGGGCGATGTGCACGGTTCCTGTGTGCCCAGCCCTGCCACGGTACCTGCAAGGGTAGCTCTGTATCCTGGGAGGGGCCTGACACCGAGAGCCCCATGGGCTGCCGGGGAACCTGCCCAGGGATCCCCATATCCTGGGAGGGGCCTGAACACGAGAGCCCCGTTGGCTGGTGTGGGGGTGGGGTACCTGCCCAGGTGAGCTCCATATCCTGGGATTGGCCTGACCTCGAGAGCCCCATGGGCTGCTGGAGTCCTGGTAAAGGATGTCAGGACAGTCAGTGAAGCCACCAAGGATAGACCTCCAGTAGTTCCTAAATCCTACACCCTGCTGGTCATTCTGCCAACCACCAGGACATGGTATTCTGTATTAATCTTCAATGATGCCTTCTTTTGTATTCCATTAGTCCCAGAGTCACAAGAAATTTTGGCTTGTGAGTGGCAGGACTCAACATACAACTAAAACAATACTTCTGGGCCGTGTTGCCCCAAGGGCTCAAAAATTCCCACACCATCTTTGGGGAAAGCTCAGCTAAAGACCTAAAAGTTCTACCTCTGGAAAAGGAAACACTCCTTCAATATGCAGACGACATTCTGATCGCCAGCCTTACTAAGGAGACCTCTGAACTACCAAGCCAATAAAGGATACAAGTTGTCTAAGAAAAAGCTCATATATCACAGACTACGGTGACCTACCTGGGCTTCATTCTCACAGAAGGTCGGAGAAGCCCATCCCAGGAAAGGGAAGAAACAATTTACAGCCTTACCCATTTCTAAAACTAAAAGACAGCTTAGGGGTTCCTGGGGAGGCCAGCGTTTGCTGCTTCTGGATCCCTAACTACAGTCTACTAGCTGGGCCTCTATATGAAACACCGAAAGGAAAAGATGATGATCCTTTGGAATAGAATCCAGAAGTGGCCTTTCAACAATGGAAAGAGCAGTCAATACAGACCCTTGCCCTGGAACTCCCTAATTTAGCTAAACCCTTTGACCTTTACATTCCTGGTGAACGGCGAATTGCCATTGGAGTATTAGTGCAAAACCTGGGACCACTTGAAATGGAACAATGCAAGAATGCCATCCAGGTAGGATAAACTACGGTCACCAATGGGCTTGGCCCACCGCCACATCTGGCCAAGAGACTGGCAGTATCTGAAAACCTGGAAATCAGCAGCCCAAAAGGCCACCTCCCTCCTAAGGGAAAAGGACCCCACGTGGTGATCCTAACCCCAAACATGCCCTGAAGTTGCAGGGTTTGCTCCGGGGGCACACTGACCTTGAGTGAGGATGCCCTCCAACTCCAACCTCCATAGAGATAACCGGGGCAAAGGGGCACCATGACGACTCGTGTGACCATCACTTGACCCGGAGTTTCTCTCATAAAACAACAAGAGTGTGTCCCAAAAGAGTAGACTACTGCTTGCAGGACTTACTGCACCCAGAGCAGAGCTAATAATCTTGGCGGGGGAACTGTATATCACGCTGTCACCATAGAAAAGCCTACACACACTGTGATGATGGTGGCCAATAAGACCGGCTGGACTCCTGTTTACTTCAAAAGGCTGTTGAGTCAGTGGCCATCATGGTCCTTCATCACCACTGACCCTGGACTTTCTTGGAGTTGAGCAGGCAGCGTCCTGACACCTGGTGCTGTTTTTACGTTAATTCAGGGACCTAATTGAAGAAAGCGCAGACTACTAGTCAGAGCATCTAGGCTGGCAGAAACGGTCAGCCTAAGGTGGCCGAACAAATGCAGGGCGGGGTGAAACTGGACCTCACAGCGTCACTGCACATCTCCTTCCTGGACCCTTAAAGGTCAATAGAATCTATAACACTACCAATACTTGTGCTCAGGCGGACGAGCATGGAGGCAGGAGGCCTGGGGACAATCAACGTCACCTGGAGGCTGCTGGGGAGAAGTTCTGACCCTCGCCCACCGGTATGAGGGCTCCTAACTCAGCACTCAGCAGTTACAGATGAAAGGTCTGCACCCTCACCACTGTAAGAATGAGGAAGGGGACAAAATGCAGAAGAGGGGTTTGTCCCAGGCAAAGCCCCTTAAAAATCCCAGGGAGATAAAATTAGAATCTGGGCAATAAAATAAAGTCTAACCTTTTTTATCCTTTGTGCTTTGTCTAATTTCACATACTCCTAGGGTCCCGCATACAGAGGTTCAACAGCCGGCACTTCAGACCAGATTTCCTAGTGCAGAATGGCTGGGTCGACACCTCAGCTCTTGGGGCACAGTGCAGACTCCACGATATAGAGCCTGAGCTGCAGCCAACTGGGCCCTCGAGAGCTCCGCCCCCTCCCTCCCACTGACTCTGACAGGATCTCTACACAGCAGCCCAGCCCACAGCCCACGGGGTAGCACATGCTCTCACCTCTCCATTCTCTGATCAAAATATAAAGTTTCCTTTGCTTCTGAACCAAGCTCAGTCTCAATCTGTTGGCTCCAATGACAATGGGCAGGGGGACACTTGTTGGGGTCCACTCTGGAGGATCAGTAACAGAAATTGAGAACATTGTAACTTCAATGAACAGATGTGTGAGCCAAACTGTAATTAACATAGAACAGTGTATAAGGCTCGGGTAAAATAAGATGTTTCTAACACTTCCATTTGATATTTCCATCACTTTATTATAAGCAAGTTCAGTGAAAAGGTTTGTCTTATTTGTCAGGTCAATATTAGAGAAACGAAGTGATTTCTTTCCAAGGATGTACATCTAATAATCTTGGTTAAAGCTTCAATCTTGTTTTAAATGCTTTTCCATTGGAAATGATACCTCTCTTTCAGCTCCCCCATTTCTGAGAAGTATAAAATCTTATAATTTATTATAATCAAAGGGGAAAGGTGGGAGGAGGGATAAATTAACAGTTTGGGATTAACACATACACACTGCTATGTATAAAATCGATCATCAACAAGGAACTACTGTATAGCACAGGGAACTACACTCAATATTTTGCAATAACCTAGAAGGGGAAATAATCTGAAAAAGAATAGATATTTTTATTGACATCATCTATTAATGACAGTTAAAATGGAACCTAAGGGAAGCCGGTGGTGAGTGCTTCTGACCCTGAAGACTTCAATCATCTAAAGTTTGGACTCTGCCTACTTCCCAAGGCCCTTAATGAACATATGTGTAGCCGTAGCTTAAAAAATTCCCCAGTTTGGGTTGTGGAGAGACACTGATTTTGAAAAAGCCCTGGTGTTCTCCTCACATGAATGGGACACTTCCTACAGCTAAAACATGCCTGTCACACCCAGAGGATGGTATACCGTCTGATCGGGAAGAGTTTGGAAAAGGCATCTCATCTCCTCATCTCCTGGTGCTCGGGTTCACCCCTCCAGCGTCTTTACGAACAGTGTCCCCACTTGGAGATGTCAGCACTGTCAACATCCTGTTGCATACAGTTTGGAATTTGTCCAGAGGATGAAGCAGAAGGAGGAGGAACAATGAGAGACAAGTCCTAGGTGTTCGGACAGGCACATGTCACTCTAATTTCCAATCAGGAAAATGAATTGACCAAAGGCTAGTGTTGCCCATGGAAACAGTATAAGGCTTGAGGAAATCCCGCTGCTTTGTGGCAAGTTCCCATAAACACAAGTTGAAAAATGGAACTCAGGGACACTAAAATTCACGAAGCTGCAGAGTTGAAAATATCTATCAATGAAAAATGTCCTGAGGAAAGTCAGAGAAAAGGACTTGTAAGCAACGGAGAATGGCAGGAAAGGGATTGGAAGAGGTAGAAAGGACTCGCCATTAAGCACAAGAAAAGGGGCTGAACATTGCCAACATTGCCGTTGGCCAAAAAGGGTGTATGCGTCTTTTTCTGTATATATTCAAGAAAAGGGCATACACTTTTTTAGCCAACCAAACAGGTGGGCACTGGAAATCAATACTACAAAACATATCACTTCACATCAGTCAGAAGAGCCTTCCTCATAAAGTGCAAACACCAGAAATGCAGGACAGGGCAAGGAGAAAAGGGAGCCCTGTGAGGCTTATAGTGGAAATGTATATTGCCAACGGTCACTCTGGAGAAGTGTATTGTGTTTACTAAAGCATCTAAAAAATGAGCTACAGAGCACAGGGCACTTGCACTCATGGACGTATATCTTGGGAAAAACAAAAATCGAGAGGACACAGGCACCCCAATGTTTACCGCCCCTCTGTTTAAAAGATCCTCGACTAGGATATAATTTATATGTCTCTGGAGGGAAAAAATGGACAGAGATGTGGCACTTATGTAGAGTGGAATATTACTCAGCCTGAAAATCAATGAAATATGGCCAGTTGTAACAACCCCAGAGGAGTTACGTATGATCATTCGAAGTCACATAATTCAAAAAGAAAAAGACATACGATATTACTAATACATGGAATGTAAACGTGGCTACAAATGAACTGAATTACAAAACAGAATGGGGTCTCAAATTTAGAAAACCAACTTATGCTTGCTTAAGGATAAAGGAGAGTTGAGGAGCTGCATAAAACCAGAGATTGAAATTAGCACAGATACCATTCCATAAGCCAAATATGTAATAGAAAAAACCTACTCCCTGGTGAACGAAATGGACTCAACACCCCATATTCAGCGCCTAGGAATATACGGGACGAGTAAGAGTCTTAATACCTATGGATTTATATGTCTCCGTAAGAGAATCAAGCATGTGTACAGTGACATAAACGCAGCAGTGAAAATCAGCTAAATCCCATTATCAAAATAAATTTCAAAAACAAAACACAATGACAGTGAAATAGAGAGCAATTCTTAAATAATTCATTCAGAGCTTGTGATGCAACCTGGATTTACCACATCTACACCCAGAGCTGAGTGAGGCATAAGGTTGGACACTTCTGGCTGATAGCATTGGTGAGGTTCGATGAGCAAATGCAGACCCTTTGAAGTCATACTGCATGGTACCTATTCCATGGGTCCCAACTCTCCAGGTTTAAGGGATGCTTCCTTCAGGTAAATCATGCATGGAAATCCCACAGTATGGTCCACCGTGTGACCGGGAAACGTTTCTAAATGCATCTCAGTTTTTGTCACCTGGTACTTGGGATCACCATTCCAGACGCTTTACTAACACTCTCCCCACTTGGAGAGTCAGTGCCTTTAAACTCCTGTTTAGCTCATTTTGCAAATTCTACGCAAGATGAACAGGAATAGGGAGAACCAATGAGAGACTAGCTGTAGGTGTCTGCATGGGCAAATTTAACACTTATTTCCCACCAGGAAGAGGAATTAACCAAAGACTCAGTGTGCCGTGCCGGAACCAGATTAGGGCCTGAAGCAATCCTGCGGTTTTTCGGCCCGCACACAAGAAAGCGAGTTGAAGAAAGGGGCTCAGGGGCACTGTAATTCACCAACCTGCAGAGTTATAAATGACAGCTATCGTCCAAAAATATATTGAACTAAGGCTGCGAAGAGGACTTGAAAGCGGGGCAGAATTGCAGGAAAACGATTTCAGGGGGTAGACTGGAATTGCATTTAAAGCATAGGAAAAGAGGCAGAACGTCGACAATGATGCACTTGGCTAAATAGGGCGTATGTGTTTTTTCCTGAATATATTCAAGAAAAAATGCATACGCCCTTTTTGGCCAACCAAGCAAGCATGTTAAAGTAACCTGCACTACAATGAAGTCTCACTGTCCCCTGGTCAAAAGGGCCATCTGAAAAAAGTGTAAAATACAGAAAGGCAGCACAGCGCATGGAGAACAGGGAGCCTTGTTATGCTGATGGGCGGGATGTAAATTGCCAACAGCCACTCTGGAGAAGTGTATGGTGTTTCCTGAAACACCTAAAAAACAAAGAAACGGAGCTTACGGCACTTCCACTTATGGTCCTACAGTTTAGGGAAATTAAAATCAAAACCACACAGCCACCCCAATGTTTCGGACGGCTCTGTTTACAAGAACCTTGTCTACGGTACAAGTTAAATATCCCAGAATGCCAAAATTGGATAAAGAAGTTATGGTACGTACGTACAATGGAATATCACTCAGCAATGAAATCAATGTCATCAGGCCCGTCGCGGCATAATGAGTGGATTCAGGTATAATGATTCTAAGTGAAATAAGTCACACAGAAAAAGAAACATCATAAGTTATCACTAATACACGGAATGTAAACTTGGCTACACATGAACTGAATTACAAGACAGAACAGGGTCTCAAATTTAGAAAACCAACTTATGCTTGCTTAAGGGGAAAGGTGAGTTGGGGTGCTGCATAAAACCAGAGATAGCAATTAGCACAGATACCATTCCATAAGACAAATATGTAATAATCAAGACCTACTCCTTGCTCAACGAAATGGACTAAACACCACATATTCAACGCCTAGGAATACACCTGACTAATAAGAATCTTCAAACCCATGGATTTATATGTCTGCGTAACAAAATCAAGTGTGTGTACAGCGGCATGAATGCAGCAGAGAAAATCCTATAAATCCAATTATCAAAATGAATTACAAAAACAAAGCACAATGACAGTGAAATAGAGAGCAATTCTTAAATAACTCATTCAGGGCTTGTGATGCAACCTGGATTTACCACATCTACACCCAGAGCTGAGTGAGACATAAGGTTGGACACTTCGGGCTGATAGCATTGATGAGGTTCAGCGAGCAAATGCAGACCCTTTGAAGTCATGCTGCATGGTACCCATTCCTTGGGTCCCAACTCTCCAGGTTTAAGGGATTCTTCCTTCAGCTAAAACATGCATGGGAAACCCACAGTATGGGGCAATGTGTTACTGGGAAAAGGTTTCCAGTGCATCTCAGGTTTCATCCCCTCTTACTCGGGTTCAACATTCCAGAACGTTTACTAACACTCTCCCCACATAGAGAGTCAGTGCCTTTAACCTCCTGTTTGGCACAGTTTGCAATTTCTGCGCAAGATGAACAGGAATAGGGAGAACCAATGAGAGACTAGCTGTAGGTGTCTGCACGGGCAAATGGAACGCTCATTTCCCGCCAGGAAGAGGAATTAACCAAAGGCTCAGTGTGCCTTGCTGGAAACAGATTAAGTCCTGAAGCAATCCTGCGGTTTTGCGGCCAGCTCACAAGAAAGCGAGTTGAAGAAAGGGGCTCAGGGGCACTCTAATTCACAAAACTGCAAAGTTATAAATGACAGCTATCGTCCAAAAATATATTGAAAGAAGGCTGTGAAGAGGACTTGAAAGTGGGGCAGAATTGCAGGAAAACGATTTCAGGTTGTAGACAGGAATTGCATTTAAAGCATTGGAAAAGAGGCAGAACGTCGACCATGATGCACTTGGCCAAAAAGGGCCTATGCGTTTTTTCCTGAATATATTCAGGAAAAAACGCATAGGCCCTTTTTGGCCAACCAAGCAAGCATGTTAAAGAAATCTGCACTACAATGAAGTCTCACTGCCCCCCGGTCAAAATGGCCATCTGAAATAGGTGTAAAATCCAGAAAGGCAGCACAGCCCATGGAGAACAGGGAGCCTTGTTATGCTGATGGGCGGGATGTCAATTGCCAACAGCCACTCTGGAGAAGTGTATGGTGTTTTCTGAAACACGTAGAAAACAAATCAACACAGCCCATGGCACTTCCACTTATGGTCCTATAGCTTAGGGAAATTAAAATCAAAAACACACAGCCACTCCAAATTTCGGACAGCTCTGTTTACAAGAACCTCGTCTATGGTACAAGCTAAATATCTCAGAAAGCAAAAAATGGATAAAGAAGTTGTGGTACGTACGTAGAATGGTATATCACTCAGCAATGAAATCTATGTCATCAGGCCCGTAGCGGCATAATGAGTGGATTCAGGTAGGATGATTCTACGTGAAATAAGTCACACAGAAAAAGAAACATCATAAGATATCACTAATACACAGAATGTAAACTTGGCTACACATGAAGTGAATTACAAAACACAATAGGGTCTCACATTTAGAAAACCAACTTATGTTTGCTTATGGGGAAAGGTGAGTTGAGGTGCCGCATAAAACCAGAGAATGAAATTAGCACAGATACCGTTCCATAAGCCATATATGTAATATACATGATCTACTCCTTGCTCAACGAAATGGACTCAACATCACATATTCAACCCCAAGAATATACCTGACTAGAACGAGTCTTAAAACCTATGTATTTATATGTCTCCATAAGGGAATCCAGTGTGTTTACAGCGGCATAAACGCAGCATTGAAAATCAGCTAAATCCCATTATACAAATAAATTTTAAAAACTATCACAAAGACTGAAATAGAGAGCAATTCTTAAATAATTCATTCA
The DNA here is from genome assembly GCF_059928025.1 of Delphinapterus leucas. Taxonomy (NCBI): domain Eukaryota; kingdom Metazoa; phylum Chordata; class Mammalia; order Artiodactyla; family Monodontidae; genus Delphinapterus; species Delphinapterus leucas. The sequence continues at coordinate 5,043,507 of NW_028322232.1, read as the reverse complement.
TGGTTTGTGATGAAACCTTGGTTTACCACATGCACACCCACAGCTGGGTTAGACATAAGGCTGGACCCTTGGGGTTGATAGGATTGGTGAGGTTCAGTGAGCAAATGCAGACCGTTAGAAGTAATACTGCATGGTACCTATTCCAAGGGTCCCAGCTCTCCAGGTTTAAGGGATTCGTCCTTCAGCTCAAACATGCATGGGGAACGCAGAGTGTGGTCCACCGTGTGATCAGAAAACGTTTTTAAATGCATCTCAGTTTTCGTCCCCTAGTCCTCGGGTTCACCATTCAAGACACTTTACTAACACTCTCCCCACTTGGAGAGTCAGTGCCTTTAACCTCCTGTTTGGTACATTTTGCAATTTCTGCCGAAGTTGAACAGGAATAGGGAGAACCAATGAGAGACTTGCTGTAGGTTTGTGGACAGGCACATTTAACTCTCATTTCCCTCCAGGAAGAGGAACTAACCACAGGCTCAGCGTGCCATGCTGGAAACAGATTAAGGCCTGAAGCAATCCTGCGGTTTTGCGGCCAATTCACCAGAAAGCGAGTTGAAGAAAGAGGCTCAGGGGCACTGTAATTCACAAACCTGCAGAGTTATAAATGACAGCTATCGTCCAAAAATGTATTCAAGTAAGGCTGCAAAGAGGACTTGAAAACGGGGCAGAATTGCCGGAATGCGATTTCAGGAGGTAGACGGGAATTGCTCTGAAAGCATAGGAAAAGAGGCAAAACCTCGACAATGATGCACTTGACCAAAAAGGGCATATTCGTTTTTTCCAGGGCCCTCATTTACAAGGGTAGGAGGCTCCCAGCATGCTCCAGGGGCCAACAGAAGCCCCACGTTGCCAAGGTGACGTGAGCCAGCCAGCCAGCCACGTGTGACCTCACATCAGAGGGCCCACCTCACATAAGGGTATGGAACCCAGCCAGGATCAGACTCTCACCAGAGAGCCCACATCACCAAGGGGATGGGAACCAGGCAGGAGTGTCCTCACACCCGTGGGGCCACATCATCGAAAGTTGAGGTACCCAGCACATGTAGCCTCAAACCAGAGGACCCACATCACCATGGGTCTCGGAGTGAGGCAGGAAGGGTTAACCTCACAACACATGGCCCACTGTATAAAAAAGGTGAGGAATCCAGCAGTTGGAACTTCCCAGCAGGCGGCCCAGAGCACCGAGGCTATGAGATCCAGGCCACAGTGAACTCACAGCAGAGGGCCCTCATCGTGATACTGTAAGCAACCCAGCCGTTGTGACCTCAGAGCACAAGGTCCACATCCCCATGGGGAAGGGAACCAAGCAGGAGTGTCATCGCACCAGTGGGCACACATCAGAAAAGGTTGGGAGCACAGCAGTTAGGGCCTGATGCCAGAGGGCCCTCATCACTGAGGGGACGTGGCTCCCAGAAGGCTCCAACTGCTACCAGAGGGCCGACGTAACCAATGCGGGGTGTGCCAGCCAGGCAGGAGTGACCTCAGAGCAGAGGGCCAACCTCACAGAAGTGTGAGGAAACCAAAGATGATCAGACTCTCACCAGAGGGCCCACATCACCAAGGGAATGGGAACAGGGCAGGAGTGTCCTCACACCAGTGGGGCCACATCACCGAAATGTGAGGGACCCAGCACACGTGGCCTCAAACTAGAGGACACACATCACCAAGGGACTGGGAGTGAGGCAGGCAGGAGGAGCCTCAAAACAGAGGGCCCATAGAATAAAAAAGGTGAGGAATCGTGCAGTTGGATCCTCCCAGCAGCCAGCCAGGAGCAGCGAGGCTATGGGATCCAGGCCGGAATGAACTCACACCAGAGGACCCTCATCATTAAACTGTGAGCAACCCAGCCGTTGGGACCTCAGAGCAGAAGGCCCACATCCACATGGGTATGGGAAACTGGCAGGAGTGCCATCGCACCAGTGGGCACACATCAGAAAATATGGGTACACAGCAGTTAGTGACTGACGCCACAGGGCCCTCATCCCCGAGGGGAGGAGGCTCCCAGCAAGCTCCAACTGCCACCAGAGGGCCGACGTCACCAAGGCAACGGGAGCAAGCCAGGCAGGAGTGACCTCACAGCAGAGGGCCCACCTCCCAGAAGTGTGACGAAACCAGTCAGGATCAGACTCTCACCAGACGGCCCACATCACCAAGGGGATGGGAACCAGGCAGGAGTGTCCTAACACCAGTGGGTCCACATCACTAAAAGGTGAGTAAACCGGCACATGTGGCCTGAAACCACAGGACCCACATCACGAAGGGGCTGGGAGTGAGGCAGGCAGGAGGAGCCTCACAACACAGGGCCCAAAGAATAAAAAAGGTGAGGTATCCAGCAGTTGGAACCTCGCAGCAGGCAGCCCAGAGCACAGAGACTATGGGATCCCAGCCTGAGTGAACTAACACCAGAGAGCCTATATCATGGAACTGTGAGCAACCCAGACGTTGGAACCACAGAGCAGAAGGCCCACATCCCCATGGGGATGGGAACCTTACAGGAGTGTCCTGTTATCACTGGGCTCACATCAGATAACGTGGGGAGCCCAGCAGTTATGGCCTGACGCCAGAGGGCCCTCATCACCGAGGGGAGGAGGCTCCCAGTAGGTTCCAACTGCCACCAGAGGGCCGATGTCACCAAGGCAATGGGAAGCCAGGAAGGAGTTACCTCACAGCAAAGGGCCCACCTCACAGAAGTGTGAGGAACCCAGCCAGGATCAGACTCTCACCAGAGGGCTCATATCGCCAAGGGGATGGGAACCAGGCAGAAGTATCCTCAAACCAGTGGGGCCACATCATCGAAAGGTGAGGGACCCAGCACACGTGGCCTCTAATCAGAGGACACACATAAACAAGGGGCTGGGAATGAGGCAGGCAGGAGTAGCCTCAAAACAGATGGCCCATAGAATAAAAAAGGTGAGGAATCCCGCAGTTGGAACCTCCCAGCAGGCGGCCTGGAGTAGCGAGGCTATGGGATCCAGGCTGAGTGAACTCACACCAGAGGGCCCTCATCATGAAACTGTGAGAAACCCAGACGTTGGGACCTCAGAGCAGAAGGCCCACATTCCCATGGGTTTGGGAACCTGACAGGCGTGTACTCGCACCACAGGGTGCACATCAGAAAATTTTGAGAGCCCAGGAGTTAGGGCCTGACACCAGAGAGCCCTCATTACCGAGGGAAGGAGGCTCCCAGCAGGCACCAACACACAATTGAGGGCCCACATCGCCAAGATGACGTGTGCCAGTCAGGTAGGAGTGACCTCACAGCACAGGGCCTACCTAACAGAAGGGTGAGGAAACCAACCAGGATAAGACTCTCGCCAGAGGGCCCACATCACCAAGGGGATCGGAACCACGCAGGAGTGTCCTAACACCAATGTGGCCACATCATAGAAAGGTGAGGAACCCAGCACATGTGGCCTCAAAGCAGAGGACCCACATCTCCAAGGGGCTCAGAGTGAGGCAGGCAGGAGTAGCCTTACAACACAGGGCCCATAGAATAAAAAGATGAGGAATCCAGTAATTGGAAGCTCCCAGCAGGCGGCCCAGGGCACCCAGTCTATGAGATCTAGGCCGCAGTGAACTCACAGCAGAGGGCCCACATCATGATACTGTGAGCAACCCAGCAATTGGGACCACAGAGCAGAAAGCCCACATCCCCATGGGGATGGGAAACTGGCAGGAGTGTCATCGCACCAGTGGGCGCACATCAGAAAATGTGGAGAGCCCAGCAGTTAGGGCCTGATGCCAGCGGGCCCTCATCACCGAGGGGAGGAGGCTCCCATCCCGCTCCAACTGCAACCAGAGGGCTCACTTGGCCAAGGCGATGTGTGCCAGCCAGGCAGGAGTGACCTCACAGCAGAGAGCCCACCTCCCAGAAGTGTGAGGTATCCAGCCAGGATCAGACTCTCACCAGAGGGCCCACATCACCAAGGGGATGGGATCCAGGCAGGAGTGTCCTCACACCAGTGGGGCCACATCACTAAAAGGTGAGGAAACCGGCACATGTAGCCTCAAACCACAGGACCTACATCACCAACGGGGGAAGTGAGGAAGGCAGGAGGAGCCTCACAACACAGGGCACAAAGAATAAAAAAGGTGAGGAATCCAGCAGTTGGAACCTCGCAGCAGGCGGCCCAGAGCACAGGGGCTATGGGATCTAGGCCTGAGTGAACTAACATCAGAGAGCCAACACCATGAAACTGTAAGGAACCCAGGCGTTGGGACCTCAGAGCAGAAGGCCCACATCCCAATGGGGATGGGAACCTGGCAGGAGTGTCCTGGCATCACTGGGCTCACATCAGAAAACGTGGGGAGCACAGCAGTTAGAACCTGACGTCAGAGGGCACTCATCACTGAGGAGAGGAGGCTCCCAGCAGGCTCCAACTGCCACCAGAGGGCCTACGTCTCCAAGGCAATGGGAGCAAGCCAGGCAGGATTTACCTAAGAGCCGAGGGCCCACCTCACAGAAGGGTGAGGAACCCAGCCAGGATCAGACTCTCACCAGAGGGCCCACATCACCAAGGGGATGGGAACCAGGCAGGAGTTTCCTCACACCATTGGGGCCACATCATTGAAAGGAGAGGAACCCAGCACATGTGGTCTCGAACCAGAGGACACACATCACCAAGGGGCTGGGAATGAGGCAGGTGTCTGGACGGGCACATTTAACTCTCATTTCCCACCAGGAAGAGGAATTAACCAAACGCTGAGCATGCCATGCCGGAACCAGATTACAGCCTGAAGCAAACCTGCGGTTTTGTGGCCAGCTCACAAGGAAGCAAGTTAAGAAAGGAAATCAGGGGCACTGTAATTCACAAACCTGCAGAGTTATAAATGACAGCTATTGGCAAAAATATATTGAAGTAAGGCTGCAAAGAGGACTTGAAAACGAGGCAGAATTGCAGGAATCAGATTTCAGGAGGTAGATTTGAATTGCATTTAAAGCATATGAAAAGCAGCAGATCTTTGACAGTGATGCACTTGGACAAAAAGAGCGTATGCATTTTTTCCTGAATACATTCATGAAAAAACGCATATGCCCTTTTTTGTCAACCAAGCACTCCAGCAATGGAAATCCGCACTACAATGAAGTCTCTTTTCCCATTCGTCAAAAGGGCCATCTGAAAAAAGTGTAAAAACAAGAAACACAGGACAGGCCATGGAGAACAGGGAGCCTTGTTATGCTGATGGGTGGGATGTCAATTGCCAACAGACACTCTGGAGATGTTTATGATGTATCCTGAAACATCTAAAAAACAAAGCTACAGAGCCTAGGTCACTTCCACTTATGGCTCTATAGCTTAGGAATATTAAAATCAACAAGACACAGCCAACACAAAATTTAGGGCTGCTGTGTTTACAAGAAACTTGAGTCCAGTGCACATTAAATATCCCAGAAAGAAAAAAATGGATAAAGAAATTGTGCTACTTATGTACAATGGAATATCACTCAGCAATGAAATCAATGTCATCAGGCCTGTAGCAGCAAATTGAGTGAATTTAAGCACGATGATTCTAAGAGAAATATGTCACACAGAGAAAGATAGTTATCATAAGATATCACTAATAGAGGGAGTGTAAACTTGGCTCCACATGAACTGGATTACAAAACCGAACAGAGTCTCACATTTAGATAAAAAACTTATGCTTGCTTAAGGGGAAAGTTGAGTTGGGGTGCTGTATAAAACCAGAGATTGAAATTAGCACAGATACCTTTCCATAAGCCAAATATGTATTAGACAAGACCTACTCCTTGCTCAACGAAATAGACTCATCCATGGTGTATCACCTCACACTGGTTAGAATGGGCATCATCAGAAAATCTACAAACAACAAATGCTGGAAAGGGTGTGGAGATATGGAACCCTCTTCTACTATTGTTGGGAATGTAAATTGATACAGTCACTGTGGAGAACATTACAGAGTTTCTTATAAAACTAACAATAGAATTACCATCTGATACAGCAATCCCACTACTGGTCATATACCCAGACAAAACCAAAAATTAAAAAACGACATTCAACGCAATGTTCATTGCATCACTATTTACAATATCCAGGTAATGGAAGTAACCTAAATGCCCACAGACAGACGAATGCATAAAGATGTGGTACATATATAAAATGGAATATTACTGAGCCATAAAAAGGAACGAAATTGGGTCACCGGTAGAGATGTTGATGGATCTAGAGACTGTCATACACAGTGAAGTAAGTCAGAAAGAGAAAAACAAAACAAATCTTGTATATTAATGCATATATGTGGAACCTAGAAAAATTGTACAGATGAACCGTTTTGCAAGGCAGAAATAGAGCAACAGACGTAGACAACGAACTTATGGACACCAAGGGGGGAAAGCTGTTGGGGGGATGGTGGTGGGAGGAGTTGAGATATTGGGATTGGCATGTATACATTTATATGTATAAAACAGATAACCAAAAAAAAAAACCTGCTGTATAAAAAATAAAATAAAATTCAAAATTAAAAAAAATAAAATTAAAAAAAGTAAAACAGAAAAAATATTCTGCCCTTCACATACATGTATTTATATGAATAAATTATTTCCATGCATATATCTGTAAATACAGAAAAGAGGAATAAAATCTACCTTGAACCAAAAACGAAAAAAAGAAAAAGAAAAACAGAACCCACCAGTTACACAGAGGAAATCCCTATCAGGGCAATTGCTCCAGTTGTAAACAATTCTGAAGTTGGTCAGTGGTGGGGAATCATCTCCCATTCAGCCAGCAGGCCCCACGCAACAAGCGTCCTCATTGCAAAGCTGGGGGACCGTGCCGAGGCATCTGTGAGTAAACGTGGGCCGAGCCCCAGGCCAGCTGCTGCTGAAATGTTCCCACCCTTCCCAGGTAAAACACCTGAATATGTACAAGGACTTGAAAGCCTAGAGGAAGGGCCATGGAGCCACACGAGCGACAGCATGCCGGCCGACTTGATGCCTGTAGGCCAGCCAGGATGGCCCTGGCCCTGGGTGCTCTTCTGGAAGCTTTCCATTTCCCTGCCTGAGATACCCCTGCTGTCCCGGCCCCCACTGCTTTCTTCCTTCCTCACCTCTGCCCAGGGAGGAATTCCAGCGGCAGGTATGGGTGACACATCCTCGTCTTTAGCAGGTGGCATCTTGGCAACTGCTGCAGAAAGTCCAGCAGAGCCCCACTCACACTGAGCCACCCACAAAGCCGTGGCCTCTCACTCCCTCCCACCAACCCAGCCCCGAGACTGTTGACAGGGCAGAGAAAATGGCGTCAGGCACAGCTGCAGGGGCTCTTGCTGCCTGGAGTGGTGTTTATATCGATCTCAACCCAGGCACACCTGGGGAGATCTGGCCGGCACGGTCAGGCTGCCCAGGTCAGCCTATCATCACCCCTCAGGGTCTCACAGTTGCAGAAAATGGAACTTGCTGAATCGGCCAGGTCCAAGGAACAGGTGTGGGCTCTTGAGAGTCAGGATAGACAAGGGGCTGTAGCTCTGGCTTGTTTTCTAATCATTTTATCTGGCCCATGAGTGGGACACAACTTCAAGAAAACCCTCTCCTAATGAGAGGAACCCAGGAGTCAGGGAGAGGAGGGGTGGGTGGTGGGTTTAGACAGAGGCCTGGTGCCCCGGGTGCAGTGGAAGCCTCTGGAAGACCAGGTGGAGGGAGGCCGCACAGAGTGATCCCCAAGGTCACAGACCTTTTGGAGCTGCTGTTTGTTAGTTCAAGTACTGCTCTGAGGTGCTCTGTGTCAGATCTGAGCGACAGGTGAGCTGGGAGTGCTTTGCAATGTGCACTATGTGCACGGTTCCTGTTTGCCCAGACTTGCCACGGTACCTGCAAGGGTAGCTCTGTATCCTGGGAGGGACCTGACCACGAGAACCCCATGGGCTGCAGGGTACCTGCCCAGGGAACACCATATCCTGGGAGGGGCCTGACCACGAGGGCCCTGTGTCCTGGGGTGGGGGTGGGGTACCTGCCTGGGTAAGCTCCATATCCTGGGATTGGCCTGACCTTGAGAGTCCCATGGGCTGCAGCAGTCAAGGTAACGGATGTCAGGAGAGTCAGTGAAGCCACCGAGGATATACCTCCAGTAGTTCCTAAATCCTATACCCTGCTGGTCATTCTACCAACAACCAGGACTTGGTATTCTGTATTAGTCTTCAATGATGCCTTCTTTTACACTTTTTTCACATGGCCCGTTTGACCGGGGGGCAGTGAGGCTTCATTGTAGTGCAGATTTCCTTTACACGCTTGCTTGGTTGGCCAAAAAGTGCATATGTGTTTTTTCCTGAATATAGTCAGGAAAAAACCCATATGCACTTTTTGGCCAAGTGCATCATTGTCGACATTCTGCCTCTTTTCCTATGCTTTAAGTGCAATTCCAGTCTACCCGCTGAAATCGTTTTCCTGAAATTCTGCACCGCTTTAAAGCCCTCTTCACAGACTTACTTGAATATATTTTTGGACGATAGCTATCATTCATAACTCTGCAGGTTTGTGGACTACAGTCCACTTGAGCTCTTTTCTTCAACACGCTTTCTTGTGAGCTGACCGCAAAACCGCAGGATTGCTTCAGGCCCTAATCTGTTTCTGGCAGGGCATGCTGAGCCTTTGGTTAATTCCTCTTCCTGGTGGGAAATGAGCGTTCCATTTGCCCGTGCAGACACCTACAGCTAGTCTCTCATTGGTTCTCCCTATTCCTATTCATCTTGCGCAGAAATTGCAAACTGTGCCAAACAGGAGGTTAAAGGCACGGACTCTCCAAGAGGGGAGAGTGTTGGTAAAGCGTCTGGAATGGCGAACCCGAGTACCAGGGGACGAAAACTGCGATGCATTTGAAAATGTTTCCCAATGACACAGTGGACCGTACTCTGCGTTTCCCATGCATGTTTTAGCTGAAGGAAGAATCCCTTAAACCTGGAGAGTTGAGACCCATGGAATGGGTACCATGCAGTATGACTTCAAAGGGTCTGCATTTGCTCACCGAACCTCACCAATGCCATCAGCCCGAAGTGTCCAGCCTTATGTCTCACCCTAACCCTTACTCGAAGCCTTGCCCTAATCCGTCCCGTAATCCTAACCCATACGCAAACACTAACCCGTATCCTAACACGTACGCTCATCCTAAACAGTTGTCGTACCCTAACCTGTACCCTAAACCGTCCCCATCCCCTAACCCTAACAAACCATAACCCTAACACTTACCCAAAGCCTTACCCTAAACTGTCCCCTAATCCTAACCCGTACGTTAACACTAACTCATACCCTAACATGTACGCTCACCCTAAACCATTGTCGTACCCTAACCTGTACCCTAAACTGTCCCCGTCCCCTAAACATAACACTAACCCTAACCCTAAACCTAACCCTTACCCGAAGCCTTACCATAACCCGTCCCCTAAAACTAACCTGGGCGCTAACACTAACCCATACCCTAACACGTACACTCACCCTAAACCGTTGGCGAACCCTAACCTGTACCCTAAACTGTCCCCATCCCTGTCCTCTAACACTAACCCTAACCCTTACTCGAAGCGTCACCCTAATCCGTCCCATAATCCTAAACCGTACGCTAAAACTAACCCGTGCCCTACCACATACGCTCACCTGAAAACGTTGTCGTACCCTAACCTGTACCCTAAACCGTCACCGTCCCCTAATCCTAACCCTAACCCTTACCCAAAGCCTTACCCTAACCGTCGCCTAATCCTAACCTGTACGCTAACACTAACTGTACCCTAACACGTATGCTGACCCTAAACCGTTGTCGTACCCTAACCTGTACCCTAAACAATCCCCGTCCCCTAACCCTAACCCTAACCCTAACCCTAACCATTAAGCGAAGCCTTACCCTAACCCGTCCCTAATCCTAACCCGTACGCTAACACTAACACGTACCCTAACACATACGCTCACACTAAACCCTTGTTGTACCCTTACCTGTACCCTAAACCGTCCCCGTACCTTACCCTAACCCTAACCCTAACCCTAACCCTAAACCTTACCTGAAGCCTTGCCCTAACCCGTCCCCTAATCCTAACATGGACGCTCAAACTAACCCGTACCCTAACATGTACGCTCACCCTAAACCGTTGTCGTACCCTAACCTGTACCCTAAACCGTCACCGTCCCCTAACCCTAACCCTAACCCTAACACTTACACGAAGCCATACACTAACCCGTCCCCTAATCCTAACCCGTACGCTAACAATAACCCATACCCTAACACGTACACTCACGCTAAACCGTTGTCTTACCCTAACCTCTACCCTAAACCGTCACTGTCCCCTAACACTAACCCTAATCCTAACCCTTAACCGAAGCCTTACCCTAACCCGTCCCCTTATCCTAACCAGTACACTAACACTAACCCGTAACCTAACACGTACGCTCACCCTAAACCGTTGTCGTACCCTAACCTGTACCCTAAACCGTCCCCGTCCCCTAACCCTAAACCTAACCTTAACGCTAATCCTAAACCTTACCCGAAGCCTTACCCTAAACCGTTCCCTAATCCTAACCCGTATGCTAAAACTAACCCGTACCCCAACACGTACGCTCACACTAAACCGTTGTTGTACCCTAACCTGTATCCTAAACCGTCCCTGTCACCGTCCCCTAACACTAACCCTAACCCTAACCCTAACCCTTAGCCGAAGCCTTACCCTAACCCGTCCCCTAATCCTAACCCGTAGGCTAACACTAACCCGTACCCTAACACGTACGCTCACCCTAAACCGTTGTCGTACACTAACCTGTACCCTAAACCGTCCCCGTCACCTAACACTAACCCTAACCCTAACCCTAACCCTAACCCTTACCCGAAGCCTTACCCTAAACCGTTCCCTAATCCTAACCCGTACGCTAACACTAACCCGTGCCCTAACATGTACAGTCATCCTAAACCGTTGTCGTACGCTAACCTGTATCCTGAACCGTCCCCGTCCCCGTCCCCTAACCCTAACCCTAAACCTAACCCTAACCCTTACCCGAAACCTTACTCTAACCTGTCCCATAATCCTAACCCGTACGCTAACACTAATCCATACCGTAACACGTATGCTCACCCTAAACCGTTGTCGTACCCTAACCTGTACCCTAAACCGTCCCCATCCCCAAACCCTAACCCTAAACCTAACCCTAACCCTAAACCTTACCTTAAGCCTTACGCTAACCCGTCCCCTAATCCGAACACGTACGCTAACCATAACCCGTACCCTAACACGTACGCTCACCCTAAACCGTTGTCGTACCCTAACCTGTACCCTAAACCGTCCCCGTCCCCTAACCCTAACCCTAAACCTAAGCCTAACCCTTAACCGAAGCCTTACCCTAACCCGTCCCCTAATCCGAACCCGTATGCTAACACTAACCCGTACTCTAACACGTACACTCACCCTAAACCGTTTTCGTATGCTAACCTGTACCCTAAACCGTCCCCGTCCCCGTCCCCTAACCCTAACGCTAACCCTAACACTAACCCTTACCCGAAGCCTTACACTAACCCGTCCCCTAATCCTAACCCGTACGCTAACACTAAAACGTGCGCTACCACGTACGCTCACCATAAACTGTTGTCGTACACTAAAGTGTACCCTAAACCGTCCTCTTCCCCGTTCCCTAAACCTAAACCTAACCCTAACAATGACCCTTACCTGAAGCCTTACCCTAACCCATTCCATAATCCTAACCCGTACGCTAACACTAACCCGTACCCAAACACGTACGCTCGCCCTAAACCGTTGTCGTACCCTAACCTGTACCCTAAACCGTCCCCGTCCCCTAACCCTAACCCTAACCCTAACCCCAACCCGAAAACTTATCCGAAGCCTTACCCTAACCCATCCCTTATTCCTAACCCGTACGCTAACACTAACCCGTACCCTAACACTAACCCGTACCCTAACACGTACGCTCAACCTAAACCGTTGTGTACCATAACCTGTACCCTAAACCATCCCCGTACACTACCCCTTACCCTAACCTAAACCTAGCCCTTACTCGAAGCCTTACCCTAATCCGTCCCCTAATCCTAACCCATACGCTAACACTAAATGATACCCTAACACGTACGCTCACCCTAAACCGTTGTTGTACCCTAAACTGTACCCTAAACCGTTCCCGTCCCCGTCCCCCAACCGTAAACCTAACCCTAAACCTAATCCTTACCCGAAGCCTTACCCTAACCCGTCCCATAATCCTAACCGTATGCTAACACTAACCCGTACCCTAACACGTACGCTCACCCTAAAGAGTTGTCGTACCCTAACCTGTACCCTAAACCGTCCCTGTCACCTAACCCGAACCCTAACCCTAGCCCTAACTCTAACCCTTACCCGAAGCCTTACACTAACCCGTCCCCTAATCCTAACCCGTACGCTAACACTAAACCGTACCCAAACACGTACGCTCAACCTAAACCGTTGTCGTACCCTAACCTGTACCCTAAAGCGTCTCCGTCCCCTAACCCTAACCATAACCCTAACCCTAACACTTACTCGAAGCCTTATCCTAACCTGTCCCCTAATCCGAACCCGTACGCTAACACTAACCCGTACCCTAACACGTACGCTCACCCTAAACCGTTGTGTAACCTAACCTGTACCCTAAACCGTCCCCGTCCCCTAACCCTAACCCTAACCTTAATCCTAACCCTTACCCGAAGCCTTACCACAACCCGTCCCCTAATCCTAACCCGTACGCTAATACTAACACGTACCCTAACACGTACGCTCACTCTAAACCGTTGTCGTACCCTAACCTGTACCCTAAAGCATCTCCGTCCCCGTCCCCTAACACTAATCCTAACCCTAAACCTTACCCGAAGCCGTACCCTAACCCGTCCCCTAATCCTAACCCGTACGGTAACACTAACCCGTAGCCTAACACGTACGCTCAACCTAAACCGTTGTGTACCCTAACCTGTACATTAAACCATCCCCGTACACTAACCCTAACGCTAACCCTAAACCTAACACTTACCGGAAGCCTTACCCTAAACCGTCCCCTAATCCTAAACCGTACGCTAACACTAAACCGTACCCTAACACGTACGCACACCCTAAACCTTTGTTGTACCCTAACGTGTACCCTAAACCGTTCCCGTCCCGTCCCCTAACCCTAAACCTAACCCTAAACCTAACCCTTACCCGAAGCCTTACCCTAACCCGTCACCTAATCCTAACCCGTAGGCTAACACTAACCCGTACCCTAACACGTACGCTCACCCTAAACCGTTGTCGAACCATAATCTGTACCCTAAACCGTCCCCCTTACCTAACCCTAACCCTAACCCTAACCCTAACTCTAACCCTTACCCGAAGCCTTACACTAAACCGTCACCTAATCCTAACCTCTACGCAAACACTAAACCGTACCCTAACACGTACGCTCACCCGAAACATTTGTCGTACACTAACCTGTACCCTAAACCGTCTCCGTCCCCCTCACCCTAACCCTAACCCTAACCCTTACCCGAAGCCTTACCCTAAACCGTCCCCTAATCCGAACCCGTATGCTAACACTAACCCGTGCCCTAACACGTACACTCAACCTGAACAGTTGTCGTACCCTAAACTGTACCCTAAACCGTCCCCATTCCGTAACCCTAACCCTAACCCTAAACCTAACCATAAAACTTACCCAAAGCCTTACACTAACCCGTTCCCTAATCCAAATCCATACGCTAACACTAACCCGTACCCTAATACATGCGCTCACCCTAAACCGTTGTCGTACCCTAAACTGTACCCTAAACAGTCACTGTCCCCTAATTCTAACCCTAACGCTAACCCTAACACTTACCCGAAGCCTTACACTAACCCGTCCCCTAATCCTAACCCATACGCTAACACTAACCCATACCCTAACATGTACGCTCACCCTAATCCATTGTCGTACCCTAAGCTGTACCCTAAACCGTCCCCGTCCCCTAACCCTAACACTAAACCTAATCATTACCCGAAGCCTTACCCTAACCTGTCCCCTAATCCTAACCCGTACGCTAACGCTAACCAGTACCCTAACACGTACCCTCACTCTAAACCGTTGTCGTACCCTAACCTGTACCCTAAAACGTCCCCATCCCCTAACACTAACCCTAACCCTAACCCTTACCCGAAGCCTTCCCCTAACCCGTCCCCTAATCCTAACCCATACGCTAACACTAACTCATACCCTAACACGTATGCTCACCCTAAACCGTTGTCGTACCCTAACCTGTACCCTAAACCGTCCCCGTCCCCTAACCCTAACCCTAAACCTAACCCTAAACCTAAACCTTACCTGAAGCCTTACCCTAACCCGTCCCCTAATCCTAACCTGTACGCTAACACTAACCCGTACCCTAACAAGTACACTCACCCTAAAACGTTGTCATACCCTAATCTGTACCCTAAACCGTCCCCTAACCCTAACCCTAAACCTAACCCTTACCCGAAGCCTTACCCTAACCCGTCCTCTAATCCTAAACCGTACGCTAACAGTAAACCGTGCCCTAACACGTACGCTCACCCTAAACCGTTGTCGTACCCTAACCTCTACCCTAAACCGTCCCCGTCCCCTAAACCTAACCCTAACCCTTAACCGGAGCCTTACACTAACCCGTCCCGTAATACTAACCCGTACGCTAACTCTAACCCATACCCTAACACGTACGCTCACCCTAAACCGTTGTCGTACCCTAACCTGTACCCTAAACCATCCCCGTCTCCTAACCCTATCCCTAACCCTAACCCTAACCCTTACCCGAATCCTTACCCTAACACGTCCCCTAATCTAAACGGTACGCTAACACTAACCCGTACCCTAACACGTACGCTCACCCTAACCATTGTCGTACCCTAACCTGTACCCTAAATCGTGCCCATCCCCTAACCCTTACCCGAAGCCTAACCCTAACTGTAAACCTTACCCGAAGCATTACACTAACTCGTCACCTAAAACTAACCGTATGCTAACACTAATCCGTGCCCTAACACGTACGCTCACCCTAAAGCGTTGTCGTGCACTAACCTGTACCCTAAACCGTCCCCGTCCCCTAACACTAGCCCTAAACCTAACCCTAACACTAACCCTAACCCTTACCCGAAGCCTTACCCTAACCCGTCCCCTAATCCTAACCCGTACCCTAACACTAACCCGTACCCTAACACGTACGCTCACCCAAAACCATTGTCGTACCCTAACCTGTACCCTAAACCGTCCCTGTCCCCTAACCCTAACCCTAACCCTAACCCTTACCTGAAGCCTTACACTAACCCGTCCCCTGAACGTAACCTGTACGCTAACACTAACCAGTACCCTAACACGTATGCTCACCCTAAACCTTTGTCGTACATTAACCTGTACCCTAAATCGTCCTAGTCCCCTAACCCTAACCCTAACCCTAACCCTAACCCTTACCCTAAGCCTTACCCTAACTCGTCCCCTAACTCTAACCCGTACGCTAACACTAACCCCTACCCTAACACGTACGCTCACCCTAAACCGGTTTCGACCCTAACCTGTACCCCAAACCGTCCCTGTCCCCTAAACCTAACCCTAACCCTAATCCTAACCCTTACCGGAAGCCTTACCGTAAACCGTTCCCTAATACTAACCCGTATGCTAACACTAACCCGTACCATAACACCTACGCTCACCCTAAACCGTTGTCGTACCCTAACCTGTACCCTAAACCGTCCCTGTCCCCGTCCCCTAACACTAACCCTAACCTTAACCCTAACACTTACCCGAAGCCTTACCCTAACCCGTCACCTAATCCTAACCCGTACGCTAACACTAAACTGTACCCTAACCCGTACGCTCACCCTAAAACGTTGTTGTACCCTAACCTGTACCCTAAACCATCCCCGTCACCTAAGCCTAACCCTAATCCTAACCCTAACCCTAACCCTTACCCAAAGCCTTACCCTAACCCGTCCCCTAATCCTAACGTGTACGCTAACACTAACCCGTACCCTAACACGTACGCTCACCCTAAACCGTTGTCATACGCTAACCTGTACCCTAAAACTTCCCCGTCCCCTAACCCTAACCTTAACCATAACCCGAAACCTAACGCTTACCAGAAGCCTTACCCTAACCCGTCCCCTAATCCTAACCCGTACGCTAACACTAACCCGTACCCTAACACATACGCTCAACCTAAACCTTTGTCGTACCCTAACCTGTACCCTAAACAATCCCTGTCCCCTAAACATAACCCTAACCCTACCTCTAAACCTAAACCTTACCCGAAGCCTTACCCTAACCCGTCCCCTAATCCTAACCCGTTAGCTAACACTAACTTGTACAATGACATGTACGCTCACCCTAAACCGCTGTCGTACCCTAACCTGTACCCTAAACCATCCCGGTCGCCTAACCCTAAACCTAACCCTAACCCTAACCCTAACCCTTACCCGAAGCCTTACCCTAACACGTCCCATAATCGTATCCCGTACGCTAACACTAACCCGTGCCCTAACATATACTCTCACACTAAACCGTTGTTGTAACCTAACCTGTACCCTAAACTGTCCCCTTCCCCTAATCCCTAACCCTAACCCTAATCCTAACCCTTACCCGAAGCCTTACCCTAACCTGCCCCCTAATCCTAACCCGTACGCTAACTCTAACCCGTACCGTAACACGTACGCTCACGCTAAATCGTTGTCATACACTAACCTGTACCCTAAACCGTCCGCGTCCCCGTCCTCTAAACCTAACCCTAAACCTAACCCTAACCCTTACCCGAAGCCTTACCCTAACCCGTCCCCTAATCCTAACCCATACGCTAACACTAACCCGTACCCTAACACTTACGCTCACCCTAAACCGTTGTTGTGCACTAACATGTACCGTACACCGTCCTTTTCCCCGAACCCTAACCCTAACCCTAACCCTAACACTAACGCTTACCCGAAGCCTTACCCTAACCCGTCCCCTAATCCGAACCCGTACGCTAACAATAACCCGTACACTAACACGTACGCTCACCCTAAATCTTTGTCGTACCCTAATCTGTACCCTAAACCGTCCATATCCCCTAACCCTAACCCTAAACCTAACCCTAACTCTAAACCTTACCTGAAGCCTTACCCTAAACCATCCCCTAAACCGAACCCGTACGCTAACAATAACCCGTACACTAACACGTACGCTCACCCTAAACGGTTGTCGTACCCTAACCTGTACCCTAAACCGTCCCCGTCCCCGTCCCCTAACCCTAACCATAAGCCTAACCCTTACCCGAAGCCTTACCCTAACCCATCCCCTAATCCGAACCGTACGCTAACACTAACCCGTACCCTAACCGTACACTCACCCTAAACAGTTGTCGTACGCTAACCTGAATTCTAAACTGTCCCCGTCCCCGTCCCCTTACCCTAAACCTAACCCTAACACTAACCCTTACCCGAAGCCTTACCCTAAACCGTTCCATAATCCTATCCCGTACGCTAACACTAAACCGTGCGCTACCACGTAGGCTCAGCATAAACTGTTGTCATACACTAACCTGTACCCTAAACCGTCCCCGTCCCCGTCCCCGTCCCCTAAACCTAACCCTAACCCTTACCCAAAGCCTTACCCTAACCCGTCCCCTAATCATAAACCGTAGGCTAACACTAACCCGTACCCTAACACGCACACTCACCCTAAACCGTTTGCGTACACTAACCTGTACCCTAAACCGTCCACGTCCCCTAAACCTAACCCTAACCCTAACCCAAACCCTTACCCAAAGCCTTACCCTAAACGGTCCCCTAATCCTAACCCGTACGCTAACACTAACAAGTACCCAAACACGTACGCTCACCATAAACCGTTGTCGTACCCTAACCTGTACCCTAAACTCTCCCCGTCCCCGTCCCCTAAACTTAACCCTAACCCTAACCCTTACCCAAAGCCTTACACTAACCCCTCCCCTAATCCTAACCCGTACGCTAACACTAAACCATACCCTAACACGTACACTCACCCTAAATCGTTGTTGTACCCTAACCTGTACCCTAAACCGTCCCCGTCCCCGTCCCCTAACCCTAAACCTAACCGTAAACTTAACCCTTACCCGAAGCCTTACCCTAACACGTCCCCTAATCATAACCCGTACGCTAACACTAACACGTACCCTAACACGTATGCAACCCGAAACCGTTGTCGTAACCTAACCTGTACCCTAAACCATCCCCGTCCCCTAACCCTAAGCCTAAACCTAACCCTAACCCTAACCCTTACCCGAAGCCTTACCCTAACCCGTCATCTAATCCTAACCCGTACGCTAACACTAACCCGTACCCTAACACGTACGCTCACCCTAAACCGTTATCTTACCCTATCCTGTACCCTAAACTGTCCCCGTCCCCTAACCCTAACCCTAACCCTCACCCTAACCCTTACCCAAAGCCTTACGCTAACCCGTCCCCTAATCCTAACCTGTACGCTAACACTAACCCGTACCCTAACACGTACGCTCACCCTGAACCGTTGTCGTACCCTAACCTGTACCCTAAACCGTCCCCGTGCCCTAACCCTAACCCTAACGCTAACCCTAACTCTAACACTTACCCGAAGCCTTACCCTAACCCGTCCCGTAATCCTAACCCGTACGCTAACACTAACCCGTACCCTAACACGTACGCTCACCCTAAAACCTTGTCGTACCCTAACCTGTACCCTAAATCGTCCCTGTCCCCTAACCCTAACCCTAACCGTAACCTTAAACCTTACCCGAAGCCTTACCCAAACCGGTCCCCTAAACCTAACCCGCACGCTAACACTAACCCGTGCCCTAACACGTACGCTCACCCGAAACATTTGTCGTACACTAAGCTGTACCCTAAACCGTCCCCATTACCTAACACTAACCCGAACCCTAACCATAACCCTAAACCTTACCCGAAGCCTTACCCGAACCCGTCCCCTAATCCTAACCGTACGCTAACACTAATCCGTGCCCTAACACGTATGCTCACCCTAAAGCGTTGTCGTACCCTAACCTGTACCCTAAACCGTTCCTGTCCCCGTACCCTAACCCGAACCCTAACCCAAACCCTAACCCTTACCCGAAGCCTTACACTAACCCATCCCATAATCCTAAACGCTACGCTAACACTAACCCGTGCCCTAACACGTACGCTCACCCTAAACCGTTGTCGTACATTAACCTGTACCCTAAATCGTCCCTGTCCCCTAACCCCAACCCTAACCCTAATCCTTACCCGAAGCCTTACCCTAACTCGTCCCCTAATTCTAACCCGTATGCTAACACTAACATGTATCCTAACACATACGCTCACCCTAAAACTTTGTCGTACACTAAGCTGTACCCTAAATCGTCCCCGTCCCCTAACCCTAAACCTAACCCTTACACAAAGCCTTACCCTAACCCGTCCCCTAATCCTAACCCGTACGCTAACACTAACCCGTAACCTAACCCGTATGCTCAACCTAAACCGTTCTCGTACACTAACCTGTACCCTAAACCGTCCCGTCCCCGTCCCCTAACCCTAGCCCTTACCCGAAACCTTACCCTAACATGTCCCCTATTCCTAACCCGTACGCTAACACTATCCCGTACCCTTAAACGTACGCTCACCTTAAAACGTTGTCGTACACTAACCTGTAACCTAAACCGTCTCCGTCCCCTAACCCTAACGCTAACCCTAACCCTAACCCATACCCGGAGCCTTACCCTAACCTGTCCCCTAATCCTAACCCGTACGCTAAGACTAACCCTTGCCCTAACACGTACGCTCACCCTAAACCGTTGTCGTACCCTAACCTGTACCCTAAACCGTCCCTCTACCCTAACCCTAACCCTAACCCTTATCCTAACCCTAAAGCTTACCCGAAGCCTTACCCTAACCCGTCCCATAATCCTAACCCGTACGCTAACACTAACCCGTACCCTAACATGTACGCTCACCCTAAACTGTTGTCATACACTAAACTGTACCCTAAACCGTCCCTGTCCCTGACCATTAACCCTAAACCTAACCCTAACCCTAACCCTTACCCGACGCCTTACCCTAACCCGTCCCCAAATCCTAACCCGTACGCTAACACTAACCCGTACCCTAACACGCACGCTCACCCTAAACCGTTGTCGTACCCTAACATGTACCCTAATACGTCCCCGTCCCCTAACCCCAACCCTAACCCTAAACCTAAACCTAACCCTTACCCGAAGCCTTACCATAACCCGTCCTCTAATCCTAACCCGTACGCTAACAGTAAACTGTGCCCTAACATGTACGCTGAACCTAAACCATTGTCCTACCCTAACCTGTACCCTAAACCGTCCCACTCCCCTAACCCTAACCCTAACCCTAACCCTAACCCTTACACCAAGCCTTACCCTAACCCGTGCCCTAATCCTAACCCGTACGCTAACACTAACCCATACCCTAACACGTACGCTCACCCTAAACCGCTGTCGTACACTAACCTGTACCCTAAACCGTCCCCGTCCCCGTCCCCGTCCCTTAACCCTAACCCTAACCCTTACCCAAAGCCTTACCCTAACCCGTCCCCTAATCATAAACCGTAGGCTAACACTAACCCGTACCCTAACACGCACACTCACCCTAAACCGTTTGCGTACACTAACCTGTACCCTAAACCGTCCACGTCCCCTAAACCTAACCCTAACCCTAACCCAAACCCTTACCCAAAGCCTTACCCTAAACGGTCCCCTAATCCTAACCCGTACGCTAACACTAACAAGTACCCAAACACGTACGCTCACCATAAACCGTTGTCGTACCCTAACCTGTACCCTAAACTCTCCCCGTCCCCGTCCCCTAAACTTAACCCTAACCCTAACCCTTACCCAAAGCCTTACACTAACCCCTCCCCTAATCCTAACCCGTACGCTAACACTAAACCATACCCTAACACGTACACTCACCCTAAATCGTTGTTGTACCCTAACCTGTACCCTAAACCGTCCCCGTCCCCGTCCCCTAACCCTAAACCTAACCGTAAACTTAACCCTTACCCGAAGCCTTACCCTAACACGTCCCCTAATCATAACCCGTACGCTAACACTAACACGTACCCTAACACGTATGCAACCCGAAACCGTTGTCGTAACCTAACCTGTACCCTAAACCATCCCCGTCCCCTAACCCTAAGCCTAAACCTAACCCTAACCCTAACCCTTACCCGAAGCCTTACCCTAACCCGTCATCTAATCCTAACCCGTACGCTAACACTAACCCGTACCCTAACACGTACGCTCACCCTAAACCGTTATCTTACCCTATCCTGTACCCTAAACTGTCCCCGTCCCCTAACCCTAACCCTAACCCTCACCCTAACCCTTACCCAAAGCCTTACGCTAACCCGTCCCCTAATCCTAACCTGTACGCTAACACTAACCCGTACCCTAACACGTACGCTCACCCTGAACCGTTGTCGTACCCTAACCTGTACCCTAAACCGTCCCCGTGCCCTAACCCTAACCCTAACGCTAACCCTAACTCTAACCCTTACCCGAAGCCTTACCCTAACCCGTCCCGTAATCCTAACCCGTACGCTAACACTAACCCGTACCCTAACACGTACGCTCACCCTAAAACCTTGTCGTACCCTAACCTGTACCCTAAATCGTCCCTGTCCCCTAACCCTAACCCTAACCCTAACCTTAAACCTTACCCGAAGCCTTACCCAAACCGGTCCCCTAAACCTAACCCGCACGCTAACACTAACCCGTGCCCTAACACGTACGCTCACCCGAAACATTTGTCGTACACTAAGCTGTACCCTAAACCGTCCCCATTACCTAACACTAACCCGAACCCTAACCATAACCCTAAACCTTACCCGAAGCCTTACCCTAACCCGTCCCCTAATCCTAACCGTACGCTAACACTAATCCGTGCCCTAACACGTATGCTCACCCTAAAGCGTTGTCGTACCCTAACCTGTACCCTAAACCGTTCCTGTCCCCGTACCCTAACCCGAACCCTAACCCAAACCCTAACCCTTACCCGAAGCCTTACACTAACCCATCCCATAATCCTAAACGCTACGCTAACACTAACCCGTGCCCTAACACGTACGCTCACCCTAAACCGTTGTCGTACATTAACCTGTACCCTAAATCGTCCCTGTCCCCTAACCCCAACCCTAACCCTAATCCTTACCCGAAGCCTTACCCTAACTCGTCCCCTAATTCTAACCCGTATGCTAACACTAACATGTATCCTAACACATACGCTCACCCTAAAACTTTGTCGTACACTAAGCTGTACCCTAAATCGTCCCCGTCCCCTAACCCTAAACCTAACCCTTACACAAAGCCTTACCCTAACCCGTCCCCTAATCCTAACCCGTACGCTAACACTAACCCGTAACCTAACCCGTATGCTCAACCTAAACCGTTCTCGTACACTAACCTGTACCCTAAACCGTCCCGTCCCCGTCCCCTAACCCTAGCCCTTACCCGAAACCTTACCCTAACATGTCCCCTATTCCTAACCCGTACGCTAACACTATCCCGTACCCTTAAACGTACGCTCACCTTAAAACGTTGTCGTACACTAACCTGTAACCTAAACCGTCTCCGTCCCCTAACCCTAACGCTAACCCTAACCCTAACCCATACCCGGAGCCTTACCCTAACCTGTCCCCTAATCCTAACCCGTACGCTAAGACTAACCCTTGCCCTAACACGTACGCTCACCCTAAACCGTTGTCGTACCCTAACCTGTACCCTAAACCGTCCCTCTACCCTAACCCTAACCCTAACCCTTATCCTAACCCTAAAGCTTACCCGAAGCCTTACCCTAACCCGTCCCATAATCCTAACCCGTACGCTAACACTAACCCGTACCCTAACATGTACGCTCACCCTAAACTGTTGTCGTACACTAAACTGTACCCTAAACCGTCCCTGTCCCTGACCATTAACCCTAAACCTAACCCTAACCCTAACCCTTACCCGACGCCTTACCCTAACCCGTCCCCAAATCCTAACCCGTACGCTAACACTAACCCGTACCCTAACACGCACGCTCACCCTAAACCGTTGTCGTACCCTAACATGTACCCTAATACGTCCCCGTCCCCTAACCCCAACCCTAACCCTAAACCTAAACCTAACCCTTACCCGAAGCCTTACCATAACCCGTCCTCTAATCCTAACCCGTACGCTAACAGTAAACTGTGCCCTAACATGTACGCTGAACCTAAACCATTGTCCTACCCTAACCTGTACCCTAAACCGTCCCACTCCCCTAACCCTAACCCTAACCCTAACCCTAACCCTTACACCAAGCCTTACCCTAACCCGTGCCCTAATCCTAACCCGTACGCTAACACTAACCCATACCCTAACACGTACGCTCACCCTAAACCGCTGTCGTACACTAACCTGTACCCTAAACCGTCCCCGTCCCCGTCCCCGTCCCTTAACCCTAACCCTAACCCTTACCCAAAGCCTTACCCTAACCCGTCCCCTAATCATAAACCGTAGGCTAACACTAACCCGTACCCTAACACGCACACTCACCCTAAACCGTTTGCGTACACTAACCTGTACCCTAAACCGTCCACGTCCCCTAAACCTAACCCTAACCCTAACCCAAACCCTTACCCAAAGCCTTACCCTAAACGGTCCCCTAATCCTAACCCGTACGCTAACACTAACAAGTACCCAAACACGTACGCTCACCATAAACCGTTGTCGTACCCTAACCTGTACCCTAAACTCTCCCCGTCCCCGTCCCCTAAACTTAACCCTAACCCTAACCCTTACCCAAAGCCTTACACTAACCCCTCCCCTAATCCTAACCCGTACGCTAACACTAAACCATACCCTAACACGTACACTCACCCTAAATCGTTGTTGTACCCTAACCTGTACCCTAAACCGTCCCCGTCCCCGTCCCCTAACCCTAAACCTAACCGTAAACTTAACCCTTACCCGAAGCCTTACCCTAACACGTCCCCTAATCATAACCCGTACGCTAACACTAACACGTACCCTAACACGTATGCAACCCGAAACCGTTGTCGTAACCTAACCTGTACCCTAAACCATCCCCGTCCCCTAACCCTAAGCCTAAACCTAACCCTAACCCTAACCCTTACCCGAAGCCTTACCCTAACCCGTCATCTAATCCTAACCCGTACGCTAACACTAACCCGTACCCTAACACGTACGCTCACCCTAAACCGTTATCTTACCCTATCCTGTACCCTAAACTGTCCCCGTCCCCTAACCCTAACCCTAACCCTCACCCTAACCCTTACCCAAAGCCTTACGCTAACCCGTCCCCTAATCCTAACCTGTACGCTAACACTAACCCGTACCCTAACACGTACGCTCACCCTGAACCGTTGTCGTACCCTAACCTGTACCCTAAACCGTCCCCGTGCCCTAACCCTAACCCTAACGCTAACCCTAACTCTAACCCTTACCCGAAGCCTTACCCTAACCCGTCCCGTAATCCTAACCCGTACGCTAACACTAACCCGTACCCTAACACGTACGCTCACCCTAAAACCTTGTCGTACCCTAACCTGTACCCTAAATCGTCCCTGTCCCCTAACCCTAACCCTAACCCTAACCTTAAACCTTACCCGAAGCCTTACCCAAACCGGTCCCCTAAACCTAACCCGCACGCTAACACTAACCCGTGCCCTAACACGTACGCTCACCCGAAACATTTGTCGTACACTAAGCTGTACCCTAAACCGTCCCCATTACCTAACACTAACCCGAACCCTAACCATAACCCTAAACCTTACCCGAAGCCTTACCCTAACCCGTCCCCTAATCCTAACCGTACGCTAACACTAATCCGTGCCCTAACACGTATGCTCACCCTAAAGCGTTGTCGTACCCTAACCTGTACCCTAAACCGTTCCTGTCCCCGTACCCTAACCCGAACCCTAACCCAAACCCTAACCCTTACCCGAAGCCTTACACTAACCCATCCCATAATCCTAAACGCTACGCTAACACTAACCCGTGCCCTAACACGTACGCTCACCCTAAACCGTTGTCGTACATTAACCTGTTCCCTAAATCGTCCCTGTCCCCTAACCCTAACCCTAATCCTTACCCGAAGCCTTACCCTAACTCGTCCCCTAATTCTAACCCGTATGCTAACACTAACCTGTATCCTAACACATACGCTCACCCTAAAACTTTGTCGTACACTAAGCTGTACCCTAAATCGTCCCCGTCCCCTAACCCTAAACCTAACCCTTACACAAAGCCTTACCCTAACCCGTCCCCTAATCCTAACCCGTACGCTAACACTAACCCGTAACCTAACCCGTATGCTCAACCTAAACCGTTCTCGTACACTAACCTGTACCCTAAACCGTCCCGTCCCTGTCCCCTAAACCTAGCCCTTACCCGAAACCTTACCCTAACATGTCCCCTATTCCTAACCCGTACGCTAACACTATCCCGTACCCTTAAACGTACGCTCACCTTAAAACGTTGTCGTACACTAACCTGTAACCTAAACCGTCTCCGTCCCCTAACCCTAACGCTAACCCTAACCCTAACCCATACCCGGAGCCTTACCCTAACCTGTCCCCTAATCCTAACCCGTACGCTAAGACTAACCCTTGCCCTAACACGTACGCTCACCCTAAACCGTTGTCGTACCCTAACCTGTACCCTAAACCGTCCCTCTACCCTAACCCTAACCCTAACCCTTATCCTAACCCTAAAGCTTACCCGAAGCCTTACCCTAACCCGTCCCATAATCCTAACCCGTACGCTAACACTAACCCGTACCCTAACATGTACGCTCACCCTAAACTGTTGTCGTACACTAAACTGTACCCTAAACCGTCCCTGTCCCTGACCATTAACCCTAAACCTAACCCTAACCCTAACCCTTACCCGACGCCTTACCCTAACCCGTCCCCAAATCCTAACCCGTACGCTAACACTAACCCGTACCCTAACACGCACGCTCACCCTAAACCGTTGTCGTACCCTAACATGTACCCTAAAACGTCCCCGTCCCCTAACCCTAACCCTAACCCTAAACCTAAACCTAACCCTTACCCGAAGCCTTGCCATAACCCGTCCTCTAATCCTAACCCGTACGCTAACAGTAAACTGTGCCCTAACATGTACGCTGAACCTAAACCATTGTCCTACCCTAACCTGTACCCTAAACCGTCCCACTCCCCTAACCCTAACCCTAACCCTAACCCTAACCCTTACACCAAGCCTTACCCTAACCCGTGCCCTAATCCTAACCCGTACGCTAACACTAACCCATACCCTAACACGTACGCTCACCCTAAAACGCTGTAGTACACTAACCTGTACCCTAAACCGTCCCCGTCCCCGTCCCCGTCCCCTAACCCTAACCCTAAACCTAACCCTTACCCGAAGCCTTACCCTAACCCGTCCCCTAATCCTAACCCGTACGCTAACACTAACCCGTGCCCTAACAGGTATGCTCACCCTAAAGCGTGGTCGTACCCTAACCTGTACCCTAAACCGTCCCCGTCCCTTAACCCTAACCCTAATCCTTACCCGAAGCCTTACACTAACCCGTCCCCTAATCCTAACCCATACGCTAACTCTAACCCGTATCCTAACACGTACGCTCACCCTAAGCCATTCTCATACACTAACCTGTACCCTAAACCATCCCCGTCAACTAACCTTAACCCTAACCCTTACCCGAAGCCTTACCATAACCCGTCCTCTAATCCTAACCCGTACGCTAACAGTAAACTGTGCCCTAAAATGTACGCTCAACCTAAACCATTGTCCTACCCTAACTTATACCCTAAACCGTCCCCGTCCCCTAACCCTAACCCTAAACCTAGCCCTAAACCTAAACCTTACCCCAAGCCTTACCCTAACCCGACCCTTAATCCTAACACGTACGCTAACACTAACCCATACCCTAACACGCACGCTCACCCTAAATCTTTGTCGTACCCTAACATGTACCCTAAACCGTCCCCGTCCCCTAACCCTAACCCTAACCCTAACCCTAACACTTACCCGAAGCATTACACTAACCCGTCCCCTAATCCTAATCCGTACGCTAACACTAACCCGTGTCCTAACACGTACCCTCACCCTAAACCGTTGTCGTACCCTAACCTGTACCCTAAACCGTCACCGTCCCCTAGCCCTAACCCTAACCCTAACCCTTACGCGAAGCCTTACCCTAACCCGTCCCCAATCCTAACCCGTACACTAACACTAACAAGTACCCTAACACATACGCTCACCCTAAACTGTTGTCGTACACTAACCTGTAACCTAAACCGTCCCCGTCCCCTAACCCTAACCCTAACCCTAACCCTAACCCTAGCCCTTACCCGAAGCCTTACCCTAATCTGTCCCCTAATCCTAACCCGTATGCTAACACTAACCCTTGCCCTAACACGTACACTCACCCTAAACCATTGTCGTACCCTAACCTGTACCCTGAACCGTCCCTGTACCCTAACCCTAACCCTAACTCTAACCCTAACCCTAACCCTAACACTTACCCGAAGCCTTACACTAACCCGTCCCATAATCCTAACCCGTACGCTAACACTAACCCGTACCCTAACACGTACGCTCACCCTAAACCGTTGACGTACCCTAACCTGTACCCTAAACCGTCCCTGTCCCTGTACCCTAACCCTAACCCTAACCCAAACCCTAACCCTTACCCGAAGCCTTACACTAACCCATCCCATAATCCTAAACGCTACGCTAACACTAACCCGTGCCCTAACACGTACGCTCACCCTAAACCGTTGTCGTACATTAACCTGTACCCTAAATCGTCCCTGTCCCCTAACCCTAACCCTAACCCTAATCCTTACCTGAAGCCTTACCCTAACTCGTCCCCTAATTCTAACCCGTATGCTAACACTAACCTGTATCCTAACACATACGCTCACCCTAAAACTTTGTCGTACACTAAGCTGTACCCTAAATCGTTCCCGTCCCCTAACCCTAAACCTAACCCTTACACAAAGCCTTACCCTAACCCGTCCCCTAATCCTAACCCGTACGCTAACACTAACCCGTGCCCTAACAGGTACGCTCACCCTAAAGCGTGGTCGTACCCTAACCTGTACCCTAAACCGTCCCCGTCCCTTAATCCTAACCCTAATCCTTACCCGAAGCCTTACACTAACCCGTCCCCTAATCCTAACCCATACGCTAACTCTAACCCGTATCCTAACACGTACGCTCACCCTAAGCCATTCTCATACACTAACCTGTACCCTAAACCATCCCCGTCAACTAACCTTAACCCTAACCCTTACCCGAAGCCTTACCATAACCCGTCCTCTAATCCTAACCCGTACGCTAACAGTAAACTGTGCCCTAAAATGTACGCTCAACCTAAACCATTGTCCTACCCTAACTTGTACCCTAAACCGTCCCCGTCCCCTAACCCTAACCCTAAACCTAGCCCTAAACCTAAACCTTACCCCAAGCCTTACCCTAACCCGACCCTTAATCCTAACACGTACGCTAACACTAACCCATACCCTAACACGCACGCTCACCCTAAATCTTTGTCGTACCCTAACATGTACCCTAAACCGTCCCCGTCCCCTAACCCTAACCCTAACCCTAACCCTAACACTTACCCGAAGCATTACACTAACCCGTCCCCTAATCCTAATCCGTACGCTAACACTAACCCGTGTCCTAACACGTACCCTCACCCTAAACCGTTGTCGTACCCTAACCTGTACCCTAAACCGTCACCGTCCCCTAGCCCTAACCCTAACCCTAACCCTTACGCGAAGCCTTACCCTAACCCGTCCCCAATCCTAACCCGTACACTAACACTAACAAGTACCATAACACATACGCTCACCCTAAACTGTTGTCGTACACTAACCTGTAACCTAAACCGTCCCCGTCCCCTAACCCTAACCCTAACCCTAACCCTAACCCTAGCCCTTACCCGAAGCCTTACCCTAATCTGTCCCCTAATCCTAACCCGTATGCTAACACTAACCCTTGCCCTAACACGTACACTCACCCTAAACCATTGTCGTACCCTAACCTGTACCCTGAACCGTCCCTGTACCCTAACCCTAACCCTAACTCTAACCCTAACCCTAACCCTAACACTTACCCGAAGCCTTACACTAACCCGTCCCATAATCCTAACCCGTACGCTAACACTAACCCGTACCCTAACACGTACGCTCACCCTAAACCGTTGACGTACCCTAACCTGTACCCTAAACCGTCCCTGTCCCTGTACCCTAACCCTAACCCTAACCCAAACCCTAACCCTTACCCGAAGCCTTACACTAACCCATCCCATAATCCTAAACGCTACGCTAACACTAACCCGTGCCCTAACACGTACGCTCACCCTAAACCGTTGTCGTACATTAACCTGTACCCTAAATCGTCCCTGTCCCCTAACCCTAACCCTAACCCTAATCCTTACCCGAAGCCTTACCCTAACTCGTCCCCTAATTCTAACCCGTATGCTAACACTAACCTGTATCCTAACACATACGCTCACCCTAAAACTTTGTCGTACACTAAGCTGTACCCTAAATCGTCCCCGTCCCCTAACCCTAAACCTAACCCTTACACAAAGCCTTACCCTAACCCGTCCCCTAATCCTAACCCGTACGCTAACACTAACCCGTAACCTAACCCGTATGCTCAACCTAAACCGTACTCGTACACTAACCTGTACCCTAAACCATCCCGTCCTGGTCCCCTAACCCTAGCCCTTACCCGAAACCTTACCCTAACATGTCCCCTATTCCTAACCCGTACGCTAACACTATCCCGTAACCTTACACGTACGCTCACCTTAAAACGTTGTCGTACACTAACCTGTAACCTAAACCGTCTCCGTCCCCTAACCCTAACGCTAAACCTAGCCCTAAACCTAAACCTTACCCCAAGCCTTACCCTAACCCGACACTTAATCCTAACCCGTACGCTAACACTAACCCATACCCTAACACGCACGCTCACCCTAAATCTTTGTCGTACCCTAACATGTACCCTAAACCGTCCCTGTCCCCGTCCCCTAACCCTAACCCTAACCCTAACACTTACCCGAAGCCTTACACTAACCCGTCCCCTAATCCTAATCCGTACGCTAACACTAACCCGTGTCCTAACACGTACGCTCACCCTAAAACGTTGTCGTACCCTAACCTGTACCCTAAACCGTCACCGTCCCCTAGCCCTAACCCTAACCCTAACCCTTACGCGAAGCCTTACCCTAACCCGTCCCCAATCCTAACCCGTACGCTAACACTAACCCATGCCCTAACACATACGCTCACCCTAAACTGTTGTCGTACACTAACCTGTAAACTAAACCGTCCCCGTCCCCTAACCCTAACCCTAACCCTAACCCTAACCCTAACCCTAACCCTTACCCGAAGCCTTACCCTAATCTGTCCCCTAATCCTAACCCGTATGCTAACACTAACCCTTGCCCTAACACGTACACTCACCCTAAACCATTGTCGCACCCTAACCTGTACCCTGAACCATCCCTGTACCCTAACCCTAACCCTAACTCTAACCCTAACCCTAACCCTAACACTTACCCGAAGCCTTACCCTAACCCGTCCCATAATCCTAACCCGTACGCTAACACTAACCCGTACCCTAACACGTACGCTCACCCTAAATCGTTTTCGTACCCTAACCTGTACCCTAAACCATCCCCGTCCCCTATCCCGAACCCTAACACTATCCCTAACCCTTACCCGAAGCCTTACCCTAACTCGGCCCCCAATTCTACACCATACGCTAACACTAACCCGTACCCTAACACGTACGATCACCCTAAAACTTTGTCGTACCCTAACCTGTACCCTAAGTCGTCCCCTTCCCCTAAGCCTAACCCTAACCCTAATACTTACCCGAAGCCTTACCCTAAACCGTCCCCTAACCCTAACCCTTACGCTAACACTAACCCGTGCCCTAAAACGAATGCTCACCCTAAACCGCTGTCGTACACTAACCTGTACCCTAAACCGTCCCCGTCCCCGTCCCCTAACCCTAACCCTAAACCTAACCCTTACCCGAAGCCTTACCCTAACACGTCCCCTAATCCTAACCCGTACGCTAACACTAACCCGTGCCCTAACAGGTACGCTCACCCTAAAGCGTGGTCGTACCCTAACCTGTACACTAAACCGTCCCCGTCCCCGTTCCCTAACCCTAACCCTATCCCAAACCCTACCCCTTACCCGAAGCCTTACCCTAACCCGTCCCATAATCCTAAATAATACGCTAAAACTACCCCATGCCCTAACACATACGCTCACCCTAAACCGTTGTCGTACCCTAAACTGTACCCTAAACCGTCCCTGTAGCCTAACCCTAACCCTAACCCTAACCCTAACCCTTACCCGAAGCCTTACCCTAACCCGTCCCATAATCCTACCCCGTACGCTAACACTAACCCGTACCCTAACACGTACGCTCACCCTAAACCGTTGTCGTACCATAACCTGTACCTAAACCGTCCCCGTCCCCGTCCCCTAAACTTAACCCTAAACCTCACCCTTACCCGTAGCCTTACCCTAACCCGTCCCCTATTCCTAACCTATACGCTAACTCTAACCCGTACCCAAACATATACGCTCACCCTAAAGAGTTGTCGTACACTAACCTCTACCCTAAACCGTCCCCGTCCCCGTCCCCTAACCCTAACCCTAACCCTAACCCTTACCCGAAGCCTTACCCTAACAAGTCCCCAATCCTAACCCGTACGCTAACACTAACACATACCCTAACACGTACGCTCACCCTAAACCGTTGTCGTACCGTAGCCTATACCCTAAACAGTCCCCGTACCCTAACCCTAACCCTAACCCTAACCCTTACCCGAAGCCTTACCCTAACCCGTCCCCTAATCCTAACCCGTACGCTAACACTAAACCTTACCCTAACACGTACGCACACTCTAAACTGTTGTCATATCCTATCCTGTACCCTAAACTTTCCCCGTGCCCGTCCCCTAACCCTAACCCTAACCCTTACCCGAAGCCTTACCCTAACCTGTCCCCTAATCCTAACCCATACGCTAACACTAACCCTTACCCTAACACGTACGCACACCCTAAACTGTTGTCAAATCCTATCCTGTACCCTAAACCTTCCCCGTTCCTGTCCCCTAACCCTAACCCTAACCCTTACCCGAAGCCTTACCCTAACCTGTCCCCTAATCCTAACCCGTACGCTAACACTAACCCATGCCCTAACACATACGCTCACCCTAAAGCGTTGTCGTACCCTAACCTGTACCCTAAACCGTCCCCGTCCCCTAACCCTAACACTAACCCTAATACTAACCCTTACCCGAAGCCTTCCGTTAACCCGCCACCTAATCCTAACCCGTACGCTAACCCTAACCCGTACCCTAACACGTACGCTCACCCTAAACCGTTGTCGTACCCTAAACTGTACCCTGACCCGTCACCATCCCCAACCCTAACCCTAACCCTTACCCGAAGCCTTACACTAACCTGTCCCCTAATCCTAACCAGTACGCTAACACTAACCCGTACCCTAACACATAGGCTCACTCTAAACCGTTCTCGTACACTAACCTGTACCCTAAACCGTCCCCATCCCCTAACCCTAACCCTAACCCTTACCCGGAGCCTTACCCTAACCCGTCCTATAATCCTAAACCTTACGCTAACACTAACCCGTACCCTAACATGTTCGCTCACCCTAAACCGTTATCTTAACCTAAGCTGTACCCTAAACAGTCCGCGTCGCCTAAACATAACCGTAACCCTAACCCTAACACTAACACTTACCCGAAGGCTTACCCTAACCCGTCCCCTAATCCTAAACCGTACGCTAACACTAACCCGTACCCTAACACGTACGCTCACCCTAAACCGTTGTCGTAGCCTAACCTGTACCCTAAACCCTCCCCATGCCCTAACACTTACCCTAAACCTAACCCTAACCCTAACACTTACCCGAAGCCTTACCCTAACCCATCACCTAATCGGAACCCGTACGCTAACACTAACCCATACCCTATCACGTACGCTCACCCTAAACCGTTGTTGTACCCTAACCTGTACCCTAAACCCTCCCCATCCCCTAACCCTAACCCTAAACCTAACCCTAAACCTAACCCTTACCCGAAGCTTATCCTAACCCGTCCCCTAATCCTAACCCGTTCGCTAACACTAACACATACCCTACCACGTACGCTCCCCCTAAAGCATTGTTGTACCCTAACGTGTACCCTAAACCGTTCCCATGCCCTAACCCTAACCCTAACCCTAACCCAAACCCTAACCCTTACCCGGAGCCTTACCCTAACCCGTCCCCTAATCCTAACCCGTACTCTAACACTAACACGTACCCTAATATGTACGCTCACCCTAAAACTTTGCCGTACCCTAACCTGTACCCTAAACCCTCCCGGTCCCCTAACCATAACCCTAACCCTAACCCTAACCCTAAACCTTACCCAAAGCCTTACACTAACCCGTCCCCTAATCCTAACCCATACGCTAACACTAACCCGTACCCTAACACGTACGCTCACCCTAAACCATTGTCGTAGCCTAACCTGTACCCTAAACCGTCTCCGTCACCTAACCCTAACCCTAACCCTAACACTTACCCGAAACCTTGCCCTAACTCGTCCCCTAATCCTAAGCCGTAGGCTAAAACTAACCCTTACCCTAACACATACACGCACACTAAACTGTGGTCGTACGCTAACCTGTACACTAAACCGTGCCCGTCCCC
Organism: Delphinapterus leucas; assembly: GCF_059928025.1. Classification (NCBI taxonomy): domain Eukaryota; kingdom Metazoa; phylum Chordata; class Mammalia; order Artiodactyla; family Monodontidae; genus Delphinapterus; species Delphinapterus leucas. The sequence continues at coordinate 5,009,800 of NW_028322232.1, read as the reverse complement.
TAACCCTAACCCTAACCCTAACCCTAGCCCTTACCTGAAGCATTACCCTAACCCGTCCCCTAATCCGAACCCGTACGCTAACACTAACCCGTACCCTAACACGTACACTCACCTTAAACAGTTGTCGTACCCTAAACTGTACCCTAATACATCCCCGTCCCCGTCCCCTAACCCTAACCTTAACCCTAACCCTAACCCTTACCCGAAGCCTTACCCTAACCCGTCATCTAATCCTAACCCGTACGCTAACACTAACCCGTACCCTAACACGTACGCTCACCCTAAACCGTTATCTTACCCTAACCTGTACCCTAAACTGTCCCCGTCCCCTAACCCTAACCCTAACCCTCACCCTAAACCTTACCCAAAGCCTTACGCTAACCCGTCCCCTAATCCTAATCTGTACGCTAACACTAACCCGTACCCTAATACGTGCGCTCACCCTAAACCGTTGTCATACCCTAACCTGTACCCTAAACTGTCCAGTCCCCGTCCCCTAACCCTAACCCTTACCCGAAACCTTACCCTAACAAGTCCCCTTTTCCTAACCCGTACGCTAACACTATCCCGTACCCTTACACGTACGCTCACCTTAAAACGTTGTCGTAGACTAACCTGTAACATAAACCGTCCCCGTCCCCTAACCCTAACCCTAACCCTTACCCAAAGCCTTACCCTAACCCGTCCCCTAATCATAAACCGTAGGCTAACACTAACCCGTACCCTAACACGCACACTCACCCTAAACCGTTTGCGTACACTAACCTGTACCCTAAACCGTCCACGTCCCCTAAACCTAACCCTAACCCTAACCCAAACCCTTACCCAAAGCCTTACCCTAAACGGTCCCCTAATCCTAACCCGTACGCTAACACTAACAAGTACCCAAACACGTACGCTCATCATAAACCGTTGTCGTACCCTAACCTGTACCCTAAACTCTCCCCGTCCCCGTCCCCTAAACTTAACCCTAACCCTAACCCTTACCCAAAGCCTTACACTAACCCCTCCCCTAATCCTAACCCGTACGCTAACACTAAACAATACCCTAACACGTACACTCACCCTAAATCGTTGTTGTACCCTAACCTGTACCCTAAACCGTCCCCGTCCCCGTCCCCTAATCCTAAACCTAACCGTAAACTTAACCCTTACCCGAAGCCTTACCCTAACACGTCCCCTAATCATAACCCGTACGCTAACACTAACACGTACCCTAACACGTATGCAACCCGAAACCGTTGTCGTAACCTAACCTGTACCCTAAACCATCCCCGTCCCCTAACCCTAAGCCTAAACCTAACCCTAACCCTAACCCTTACCCGAAGCCTTACCCTAACCCGTCATCTAATCCTAACCCGTACGCTAACACTAACCCGTACCCTAACACGTACGCTCACCCTAAACCGTTATCTTACCCTATCCTGTACCCTAAACTGTCCCCGTCCCCTAACCCTAACCCTAACCCTCACCCTAACCCTTACCCAAAGCCTTACGCTAACCCGTCCCCTAATCCTAACCTGTACGCTAACACTAACCCATACCCTAACACGTACGCTCACCCTGAACCGTTGTCGTACCCTAACCTGTACCCTAAACCGTCCCCGTGCCCTAACCCTAACCCTAACGCTAACCCTAACTCTAACACTTACCCGAAGCCTTACCCTAACCCGTCCCGTAATCCTAACCCGTACGCTAACACTAACCCGTACCCTAACACGTACGCTCACCCTAAAACCTTGTCGTACCCTAACCTGTACCCTAAATCGTCCCTGTCCCCTAACCCTAACCCTAACCCTAACCTTAAACCTTACCCGAAGCCTTACCCAAACCGGTCCCCTAAACCTAACCCGCACGCTAACACTAACCCGTGCCCTAACACGCACGCTCAGCCTAAACCGTTGTCGTACCCTAACATGTACCCTAAACCGTCCCCGTCCCCTAACCCTAACCCTAACCCTAAACCTAAACCTAACCCTTACCCGAAGCCTTACCATAACCCGTCCTCTAATCCTAACCCGTACGCTAACAGTAAACTGTGCCCTAACATGTACGCTGAACCTAAACCATTGTCCTACCCTAACCTGTACCCTAAACCGTCCCACTCCCCTAACCCTAACCCTAACCCTAACCCTAACCCTTACACCAAGCCTTACCCTAACCCGTGCCCTAATCCTAACCCGTACGCTAACACTAACCCATACCCTAACACGTACGCTCACCCTAAACCGCTGTCGTACACTAACCTGTACCCTAAACCGTCCCCGTCCCCGTCCCCGTCCCCTAACCCTAACCCTAAACCTAACCCTTACCCGAAGCCTTACCCTAACCCGTCCCTTAATCCTAACCCGTACGCTAACACTAACCCGTGCCCTAACAGGTACGCTCACCCTAAAGCGTGGTCGTACCCTAACCTGTACCCTAAACCGTCCCCGTCCCCTAACCCTAACCCTAATCCTTACCCGAAGCCTTACACTAACCCGTCACCTAATCCTAACCCATACGCTAACTCTAACCCGTATCCTAACACGTACGCTCACCCTAAACCATTCTCATACACTAACCTGTACCCTAAACCATCCCCGTCAACTAACCTTAACCCTAACCCTTACCCGAAGCCTTACCATAACCCGTCCTCTAATCCTAACCCGTACGCTAACAGTAAACTGTGCCCTAAAATGTACGCTCAACCTAAACCATTGTCCTACCCTAACTTGTACCCTAAACCGTCCCCGTCCCCTAACCCTAACCCTAAACCTAGCCCTAAACCTAAACCTTACCCCAAGCCTTACCCTAACCCGACCCTTAATCCTAACACGTACGCTAACACTAACCCATACCCTAACACGCACGCTCACCCTAAATCTTTGTCGTACCCTAACATGTACCCTAAACCGTCCCCGTCCCCTAACCCTAACCCTAACCCTAACCCTAACACTTACCCGAAGCATTACACTAACCCGTCCCCTAATCCTAATCCGTACGCTAACACTAACCAGTGTCCTAACACGTACCCTCACCCTAAACCGTTGTCGTACCCTAACCTGTACCCTAAACCGTCACCGTCCCCTAGCCCTAACCCTAAGCCTAACCCTTACGCGAAGCCTTACCCTAACCCGTCCCCAATCCTAACCCGTACACTAACACTAACAAGTACCATAACACATACGCTCACCCTAAACTGTTGTCGTACACTAACCTGTAACCTAAACCGTCCCCGTCCCCTAACCCTAACCCTAACCCTAACCCTAACCCTAACCCTTACCCAAAGCCTTACCCTAATCTGTCCCCTAATCCTAACCCGTATGCTAACACTAACCCTTGCCCTAACACGTACACTCACCCTAAACCATTGTCGTACCCTAACCTGTACCCTGAACCGTCCCTGTACCCTAACCCTAACCCTAACTCTTACCCTAACCCTAACCCTAACACTTACCCGAAGCCTTACACTAACCCGTCCCATAATCCTAACCCGTACGCTAACACTAACCCGTACCCTAACAGGTACGCTCACCCTAAACCGTTGACGTACCCTAACCTGTACCCTAAACCGTCCCTGTCCCCTAACCCTAACCCTAACCCTAACCCTTACCAGAAGCCTTACCCTAACCCGTCCCGTAATCCTAACCCGTACGCTAACACTAACCCGTACCCTAACACGTACGCTCACCCTAAAACCTTGTCGTACCCTAACCTGTACCCTAAATCGTCCCTGTCCCCTAACCCTAACCCTAACCCTAACCTTAAACCTTACCCGAAGCCTTACCCTAACCGGTCCCCTAAACCTAACCCGCACGCTAACACTAACCCGTGCCCTAACACGTACGCTCACCCGAAACATTTGTCGTACACTAAGCTGTACCCTAAACCGTCCCCATTACCTAACACTAACCCGAACCCTAACCATAGCCCTAAACCTTACCCGAAGCCTTACCCTAACCCGTCCCCTAATGCTAACCGTACGCTAACACTAATCCGTGCCCTAACACGTACGCTCACCCTAAAGCGTTGTCGTACCCTAACCTGTACCCTAAACCGTTCCTGTCCCTGTACCCTAACCCTAACCCTAACCCAAACCCTAACCCTTACCCGAAGCCTTACACTAACCCATCCCATAATCCTAAACGCTACGCTAACACTAACCCGTGCCCTAACACGTACGCTCACCCTAAACCGTTGTCATACATTAACCTGTACCCTAAATCGTCCCTGTCCCCTAACCCTAACCCTAACCCTAATCCTTACCCGAAGCCTTACCCTAACTCGTCCCCTAATTCTAACCCGTATGCTAACACTAACCTGTATCCTAACACATACGCTCACCCTAAAACTTTGTCGTACACTAAGCTGTACCCTAAATCGTCCCCGTCCCCTAACCCTAAACCTAACCCTTACACAAAGCCTTACCCTAACCCGTCCCCTAATCCTAACCCGTACGCTAACACTAACCCGTAACCTAACCCGTATGCTCAACCTAAACCGTACTCGTACACTAACCTGTACCCTAAACCATCCCGTCCTGGTCCCCTAACCCTAGCCCTTACCCGAAACCTTACCCTAACATGTCCCCTATTCCTAACCCGTACGCTAACACTATCCCGTAACCTTACACGTACGCTCACCTTAAAACGTTGTCGTACACTAACCTGTAACCTAAACCGTCTCCGTCCCCTAACCCTAACGCTAAACCTAGCCCTAAACCTAAACCTTACCCCAAGCCTTACCCTAACCCGACCCTTAATCCTAACCCGTACGCTAACACTAACCCATACCCTAACACGCACGCTCACCCTAAATCTTTGTCGTACCCTAACATGTACCCTAAACCGTCCCCGTCCCCTAACCCTAACCCTAACCCTAACACTTACCCGAAGCCTTACACTAACCCGTCCCCTAATCCTAATCCGTACGCTAACACTAACCCGTGTCCTAACACGTACCCTCACCCTAAATCGTTGTCGTACCCTAACCTGTACCCTAAACCGTCACCGTCCCCTAGCCCTAACCCTAACCCTAACCCTTACGCGAAGCCTTACCCTAACCCGTCCCCAATCCTAACCCGTACGCTAACACTAACCCATGCCCTAACACATACGCTCACCCTAAACTGTTGTCGTACACTAACCTGTAACCTAAACCGTCCCCGTCCCCTAACCCTAACCCTAACCCTAACCCTAACCCTAACCCTAACCCTTACCCGAAGCCTTACCCTAATCTGTCCCCTAATCCTAACCCGTATGCTAACACTAACCCTTGCCCTAACACGTACACTCACCCTAAACCATTGTCGCACCCTAACCTGTACCCTGAACCATCCCTGTACCCTAACCCTAACCCTAACTCTAACCCTAACCCTAACCCTAACACTTACCCGAAGCCTTACCCTAACCCGTCCCATAATCCTACCCCGTACGCTAACACTAACCCGTACCCTAACACGTACGCTCACCCTAAATCGTTTTCGTACCCTAACCTGTACCCTAAACCATCCCCGTCCCCTCTCCCGAACCCTAACACTATCCCTAACCCTTACCCGAAGCCTTACACTAACTCGGCCCCCAATTCTACACCATACGCTAACACTAACCCGTACCCTAACACGTACGATCACCCTAAAACTTTGTCGTACCCTAACCTGTACCCTAAGTCGTCCCCTTCCCCTAAGCCTAACCCTAACCCTAATACTTACCCGAAGCCTTACCCTAAACCGTCCCCTAACCCTAACCCTTACGCTAACACTAACCCGTGCCCTAAAACGAATGCTCACCCTAAACCGCTGTCGTACACTAACCTGTACCCTAAACCGTCCCCGTCCCCGTCCCCTAACCCTAACCCTAAACCTAACCCTTACCCGAAGCCTTACCCTAACACGTCCCCTAATCCTAACCCGTACGCTAACACTAACCCGTGCCCTAACAGGTACGCTCACCCTAAAGCGTGGTCGTACCCTAACCTGTACACTAAACCGTCCCCGTCCCCGTTCCCTAACCCTAACCCTATCCCAAACCCTACCCCTTACCCGAAGCCTTACCCTAACCCGTCCCATAATCCTAAATAATACGCTAAAACTACCCCATGCCCTAACACATACGCTCACCCTAAACCGTTGTCGTACCCTAACCTGTACCCTAAACCGTCCCTGTAGCCTAACCCTAACCCTAACCCTAACCCTAACCCTTACCCGAAGCCTTACCCTAACCCGTCCCATAATCCTACCCCGTACGCTAACACTAACCCGTACCCTAACACGTACGCTCACCCTAAACCGTTGTCGTACCATAACCTGTACCTAAACCGTCCCCGTCCCCGTCCCCTAAACTTAACCCTAAACCTCACCCTTACCCGTAGCCTTACCCTAACCCGTCCCCTATTCCTAACCTATACGCTAACTCTAACCCGTACCCAAACATATACGCTCACCCTAAAGAGTTGTCGTACACTAACCTCTACCCTAAACCGTCCCCGTCCCCGTCCCCTAACCCTAACCCTAACCCTAACCCTTACCCGAAGCCTTACCCTAACAAGTCCCCAATCCTAACCCGTACGCTAACACTAACACATACCCTAACACGTACGCTCACCCTAAACCGTTGTCGTACCGTAGCCTATACCCTAAACAGTCCCCGTACCCTAACCCTAACCCTAACCCTTACCCGAAGCCTTACCCTAACCTGTCCCCTAATCCTAACCCATACGCTAACACTAACCCTTACCCTAACACGTACGCACACCCTAAACTGTTGTCAAATCCTATCCTGTACCCTAAACCTTCCCCGTTCCTGTCCCCTAACCCTAACCCTAACCCTTACCCGAAGCCTTACCCTAACCTGTCCCCTAATCCTAACCCGTACGTTAACACTAACCCATGCCCTAACACATACGCTCACCCTAAAGCGTTGTCGTACCCTAACCTGTACCCTAAACCGTCCCCATCCCCTAACCCTAACACTAACCCTAATACTAACCCTTACCCGAAGCCTTCCGTTAACCCGCCACCTAATCCTAACCCGTACGCTAACCCTAACCCGTACCCTAACACGTACGCTCACCCTAAACCGTTGTCGTACCCTAAACTGTACCCTGAACCGTCACCATCCCCAAACCCTAACCCTAACCCTTACCCGAAGCCTTACACTAACCTGTCCCCTAATCCTAACCAGTACGCTAACACTAACCCGTACCCTAACACATAGGCTCACTCTAAACCGTCCTCGTACACTAACCTGTACCCTAAACCGTCCCCATCCCCTAACCCTACCCCTAACCCTTACCCGGAGCCTTACCCTAACCCGTCCTATAATCCAAACCTTACGCTAACACTAACCCGTACCCTAACATGTTCGCTCACCCTAAACCGTTATCTTAACCTAAGCTGTACCCTAAACAGTCCCCGTCGCCTAAACATAACCGTAACCCTAACCCTAACACTAACACTTACCCGAAGGCTTACCCTAACCCGTCCCCTAATCCTAAACCGTACGCTAACACTAACCCGTACCCTAACACGTACGCTCACCCTAAACCGTTGTCGTAGCCTAACCTGTACCCTAAACCCTCCCCATGCCCTAACACTTACCCTAAACCTAACCCTAACCCTAACCCTTACCCGAAGCCTTACCCTAACCCATCACCTAATCGGAACCCGAACGCTAACACTAACCCATACCCTATCACGTACGCTCACCCTAAACCGTTGTTGTACCCTAACCTGTACCCTAAACCCTCCCCATCCCCTAACCCTAACCCTAAACCTAACCCTAAACCTAACCCTTACCCGAAGCTTATCCTAACCCGTCCCCTAATCCTAACCCGTTCGCTAACACTAACACATACCCTACCACGTACGCTCCCCCTAAAGCATTGTTGTACCCTAACGTGTACCCTAAACCGTTCCCGTGCCCTAACCCTAACCCTAACCCTAACCCAAACCCTAACCCTTACCCGGAGCCTTACCCTAACCCGTCCCCTAATCCTAACCCGTACGCTAACACTAACACGTACCCTAATATGTACGCTCACCCTAAAACTTTGCCGTACCCTAACCTGTACCCTAAACCGTCCCGGTCCCCTAACCATAACCCTAACCCTAACCCTAACCCTAAACCTTACCCAAAGCCTTACACTAACCCGTCCCCTAATCCTAACCCATACGCTAACACTAACCCGTACCCTAACACGTACGCTCACCCTAAACCATTGTCGTAGCCTAACCTGTACCCTAAACCGTCTCCGTCACCTAACCCTAACCCTAACCCTAACACTTACCCGAAACCTTGCCCTAACTCGTCCCCTAATCCTAAGCCGTAGGCTAAAACTAACCCTTACCCTAACACGTACGCGCACACTAAACTGTGGTCGTACGCTAACCTGTACACTAAACCGTGCCCGTCCCCTAACCCTAACCCTAACCCTAACCCTAGCCCTTACCTGAAGCATTACCCTAACCCGTCCCCTAATCCGAACCCGTACGCTAACACTAACCCGTACCCTAACACGTACACTCACCTTAAACAGTTGTCGTACCCTAAACTGTACCCTAATACATCCCCGTCCCCGTCCCCTAACCCTAACCTTAACCCTAACCCTAACCCTTACCCGAAGCCTTACCCTAACCCGTCATCTAATCCTAACCCGTACGCTAACACTAACCCGTACCCTAACACGTACGCTCACCCTAAACCGTTATCTTACCCTAACCTGTACCCTAAACTGTCCCCGTCCCCTAACCCTAACCCTCACCCTAAACCTTACCCAAAGCCTTACGCTAACCCGTCCCCTAATCCTAATCTGTACGCTAACACTAACCCGTACCCTAATACGTGCGCTCACCCTAAACCGTTGTCATACCCTAACCTGTACCCTAAACTGTCCAGTCCCCGTCCCCTAACCCTAGCCCTTACCCGAAACCTTACCCTAACATGTCCCCTTTTCCTAACCCGTACGCTAACACTATCCCGTACCCTTACACGTACGCTCACCTTAAAACGTTGTCGTAGACTAACCTGTAACATAAACCGTCCCCGTCCCCTAACCCTAACCCTAACCCTTACCCAAAGCCTTACCCTAACCCGTCCCCTAATCATAAACCGTAGGCTAACACTAACCCGTACCCTAACACGCACACTCACCCTAAACCGTTTGCGTACACTAACCTGTACCCTAAACCGTCCACGTCCCCTAAACCTAACCCTAACCCTAACCCAAACCCTTACCCAAAGCCTTACCCTAAACGGTCCCCTAATCCTAACCCGTACGCTAACACTAACAAGTACCCAAACACGTACGCTCATCATAAACCGTTGTCGTACCCTAACCTGTACCCTAAACTCTCCCCGTCCCCGTCCCCTAAACTTAACCCTAACCCTAACCCTTACCCATAGCCTTACACTAACCCCTCCCCTAATCCTAACCCGTACGCTAACACTAAACCATACCCTAACACGTACACTCACCCTAAATCGTTGTTGTACCCTAACCTGTACCCTAAACCGTCCCCGTCCCCGTCCCCTAACCCTAAACCTAACCGTAAACTTAACCCTTACCCGAAGCCTTACCCTAACACGTCCCCTAATCATAACCCGTACGCTAACACTAACACGTACCCTAACACGTATGCAACCCGAAACCGTTGTCGTAACCTAACCTGTACCCTAAACCATCCCCGTCCCCTAACCCTAAGCCTAAACCTAACCCTAACCCTAACCCTTACCCGAAGCCTTACCCTAACCCGTCATCTAATCCTAACCCGTACGCTAACACTAACCCATACCCTAACACGTACGCTCACCCTAAACCGTTATCTTACCCTATCCTGTACCCTAAACTGTCCCCGTCCCCTAACCCTAACCCTAACCCTCACCCTAACCCTTACCCAAAGCCTTACGCTAACCCGTCCCCTAATCCTAACCTGTACGCTAACACTAACCCGTACCCTAACACGTACGCTCACCCTGAACCGTTGTCGTACCCTAACCTGTACCCTAAACCGTCCCCGTGCCCTAACCCTAACCCTAACGCTAACCCTAACTCTAACACTTACCCGAAGCCTTACCCTAACCCGTCCCGTAATCCTAACCCGTACGCTAACACTAACCCGTACCCTAACACGTACGCTCACCCTAAAACCTTGTCGTACCCTAACCTGTACCCTAAATCGTCCCTGTCCCCTAACCCTAACCCTAACCCTAACCTTAAACCTTACCCGAAGACTTACCCAAACCGGTCCCCTAAACCTAACCCGCACGCTAACATTAACCCGTGCCCTAACACGTACGCTCACCCGAAACATTTGTCGTACACTAAGCTGTACCCTAAACCGTCCCCATTACCTAACACTAACCCGAACCCTAACCATAACCCTAAACCTTACCCGAAGCCTTACCCTAACCCGTCCCCTAATCCTAACCGTATGCTAACACTAATCCGTGCCCTAACACGTATGCTCACCCTAAAGCGTTGTCGTACCCTAACCTGTACCCTAAACCGTTCCTGTCCCCGTACCCTAACCCGAACCCTAACCCAAACCCTAACCCTTACCCGAAGCCTTACACTAACCCATCCCATAATCCTAAACGCTACGCTAACACTAACCCGTGCCCTAACACGTACGCTCACCCTAAACCGTTGTCGTACATTAACCTGTACCCTAAATCGTCCCTGTCCCCTAACCCTAACCCTAACCCTAATCCTTACCCGAAGCCTTACCCTAACTCGTCCCCTAATTCTAACCCGTATGCTAACACTAACCTGTATCCTAACACATACGCTCACCCTAAAACTTTGTCGTACACTAAGCTGTACCCTAAATCGTCCCCGTCCCCTAACCCTAAACCTAACCCTTACACAAAGCCTTACCCTAACCCGTCCCCTAATCCTAACCCGTACGCTAACACTAACCCGTAACCTAACCCGTATGCTCAACCTAAACCGTTCTCGTACACTAACCTGTACCCTAAACCGTCCCGTCCCCGTCCCCTAACCCTAGCCCTTACCCGAAACCTTACCCTAACATGTCCCCTATTCCTAACCCGTACGCTAACACTATCCCGTACCCTTAAACGTACGCTCACCTTAAAACGTTGTCGTACACTAACCTGTAACCTAAACCGTCTCCGTCCCCTAACCCTAACGCTAACCCTAACCCTAACCCATACCCGGAGCCTTACCCTAACCTGTCCCCTAATCCTAACCCGTACGCTAAGACTAACCCTTGCCCTAACACGTACGCTCACCCTAAACCGTTGTCGTACCCTAACCTGTACCCTAAACCGTCCCTCTACCCTAACCCTAAACCTAACCCTTATCCTAACCCTAAAGCTTACCCGAAGCCTTACCCTAACCCGTCCCATAATCCTAACCCGTACGCTAACACTAACCCGTACCCTAACATGTACGCTCACCCTAAACTGTTGTCGTACCCTAACCTGTACCCTAAACCGTCCCTGTCCCCGACCCTTAACCCTAAACCTAACCCTAACCCTAACCCTTACCTCACGCCTTACCCTAACCCGTCCCCAAATCCTAACCCGTACGCTAACACTAACCCGTACCCTAACACGCACGCTCACCCTAAACCGTTGTCGTACCCTAACATGTACCCTAAACCGTCCCCGTCCCCTAACCCTAACCCTAACCCTAAACCTAAACCTAACCCTTACCCGAAGCCTTACCATAACCCGTCCTCTAATCCTAACCCGTACGCTAACAGTAAACTGTGCCCTAACATGTACGCTGAACCTAAACCATTGTCCTACCCTAACCTGTACCCTAAACCGTCCCACTCCCCTAACCCTAACCCTAACCCTAACCCTAACCCTTACACCAAGCCTTACCCTAACCCGTGCCCTAATCCTAACCCGTACGCTAACACTAACCCATACCCTAACACGTACGCTCACCCTAAACCGCTGTCATACACTAACCTGTACCCTAAACCGTCCCCGTCCCCGTCCCCGTCCCCTAACCCTAACCCTAAACCTAACCCTTACCCGAAGCCTTACCCTAACCCGTCCCCTAATCCTAACCCGTACGCTAACACTAACCCGTGCCCTATCAGGTACGCTCACCCTAAAGCGTGGTCGTACCCTAACCTGTACCCTAAACCGTCCCCATCCCCTAACCCTAAACCTAATCCTTACCCGAAGCCTTACACTAACCCGTCCCCTAATCCTAACCCATACGCTAACTCTAACACATATCCTAACACGTACGCTCACCCTAAACCATTCTCATACACTAACCTGTACCCTAAACCATCCCCGTCAACTAACCTTAACCCTAACCCTTACCCGAAGCCTTACCATAACCCGTCCTCTAATCCTAACCCGTACGCTAACAGTAAACTGTGCCCTAAAATGTACGCTCAACCTAAACCATTGTCCTACCCTAACTTGTACCCTAAACCGTCCCCATCCCCTAACCCTAACCCTAAACCTAGCCCTAAACCTAAACCTTACCCCAAGCCTTACCCGAACCCGACCCTTAATCCTAACCCGTACGCTAACACTAACCCATACCCTAACACGCACGCTCACCCTAAATCTTTGTCATACCCTAACATGTACCTTAAACCGTCCCCGTCCCCTAACCCTAACCCTAACCCTAACCCTAACACTTACCCGAAGCATTACACTAAACCGTCCCCTAATCCTAATCCGTACGCTAACACTAACCCGTGTCCTAACACGTACCCTCACCCTAAACCGTTGTCGTACCCTAACCTGTACCCTAAACCGTCACCGTCCCCTAGCACTAACCCTAACCCTAACCCTTACGCGAAGCCTTACCCTAACCCGTCCCCAATCCTAACCCGTACACTAACACTAACAAGTACCATAACACATACGCTCACCCTAAACTGTTGTCGTACACTAACCTGTAACCTAAACCGTCCCCGTCCCCTAACCCTAACCCTAACCCTAACCCTAACCCTAACCCTTACCCGAAGCCTTACCCTAATCTGTCCCCTAATCCTAACCCGTATGCTAACACTAACCCTTGCCCTAACACGTACAATCACCCTAAACCATTGTCGTACCCTAACCTGTACCCTGAACCGTCCCTGTACCCTAACCCTAACCCTAACTCTAACCCTAACCCTAACCCTAACACTTACCCGAAGCCTTACCCTAACCCGTCCCATAATCCTAACCCGTACGCTAACACTAACCCGTACCCTAACACGTACGCTCACCCTAAACCGTTGACGTACCCTAACCTGTACCCTAAACCGTCCCTGTCCCCTAACCCTAACCCTAACCCTTACCAGAAGCCTTACCCTAACCCGTCCCGTAATCCTAACCCGTACGCTAACACTAACCCGTACCCTAACACGTACGCTCACCCTAAAACCTTGTCGTACCCTAACCTGTACCCTAAATCGTCCCTGTCCCCTCACCCTAACCCTAACCCTAACCTTAAACCTTACCCGAAGCCTTACCCTAACCGGTCCCCTAAACCTAACCCGCACGCTAACACTAACCCGTGCCCTAACACGTACGCTCACCCGAAACATTTGTCGTACACTAAGCTGTACCCTAAACCGTCCCCATTACCTAACACTAACCCGAACCCTAACCATAGCCCTAAACCTTACCCGAAGCCTTACCCTAACCCGTCCCCTAATGCTAACCGTACGCTAACACTAATCCGTGCCCTAACACGTACGCTCACCCTAAAGCGTTGTCGTACGCTAACCTGTACACTAAACCGTTCCTGTCCCTGTACCCTAACCCTAACCCTAACCCAAACCCTAACCCTTACCCGAAGCCTTACACTAACCCATCCCATAATCCTAAACGCTACGCTAACACTAACCCGTGCCCTAACACGTACGCTCACCCTAAACCGTTGTCGTACATTAACCTGTACCCTAAATCGTCCCTGTCCCCTAACCCTAACCCTAACCCTAATCCTTACCCGAAGCCTTACCCTAACTCGTCCCCTAATTCTAACCCGTATGCTAACACTAACCTGTATCCTAACACATACGCTCACCTTAAAACTTTGTCCTACACTAAGCTGTACCCAAAATCGTCCCCGTCCCCTAACCCTAAACCTAACCCTTACACAAAGCCTTACCCTAACCCGTCCCCTAATCCTAACCCGTACGCTAACATTAACCCGTAACCTAACCCGTATGCTCAACCTAAACCGTACTCGTACACTAACCTGTACCCTAAACCATCCCGTCCTGGTCCCCTAACCCTAGCCCTTACCCGTAACCTTACCCTAACATGTCCCTTATTCCTAACCCGTACGCTAACACTATCCCGTAACCTTACACGTACGCTCACCTTAAAACGTTGTCGTACACTAACCTGTAACCTAAACCGTCTCCGTCCCCTAACCCTAACCCTAAACCTAGCCCTAAACCTAAACCTTACCCCAAGCCTTACCCTAACCCGACCCTTAATCCTAACCCGTACGCTAACACTAACCCATACCCTAACACGCACGCTCACCCTAAATCTTTGTCGTACCCTAACATGTACCCTAAACCGTCCCCGTCCCCTAACCCTAACCCTAACCCTAACCCTAACACTTACCCGAAGCCTTACACTAACCCGTCCCCTAATCCTAATCCGTACGCTAACACTAACCCGTGTCCTAACACGTACCCTCACCCTAAACCGTTGTCGTACCCTAACCTGTACCCTAAACCGTCACCGTCCCCTAGCCCTAACCCTAACCCTAACCCTTACGCGAAGCCTTACCATAACCCGTCCCCAATCCTAACCCGTACGCTAACACTAACCCATGCCCTAACACATACGCTCACCCTAAACTGTTGTCGTACACTAACCTGTAAACTAAACCGTCCCCGTCCCCTAACCCTAACCCTAACCCTAACCCTAACCCTAACCCTAACCCTAACCCTTACCCGAAGCCTTACCCTAATCTGTCCCCTAATCCTAACCCGTATGCTAACACTAACCCTTGCCCTAACACGTACACTCACCCTAAACCATTGTCGCACCCTAACCTGTACCCTGAACCATCCCTGTACCCTAACCCTAACCCTAACTCTAACCCTAACCCTAACCCTAACACTTACCCGAAGCCTTACCCTAACCCGTCCCATAATCCTAACCCGTACGCTAACACTAACCCGTACCCTAACACGTACGCTCACCCTAAATCGTTTTCGTACCCTAACCTGTACCCTAAACCATCCCCGTCCCCTATCCCGAACCCTAACACTATCCCTAACCATTACCCGAAGCCTTACCCTAACTCGGCCCCCAATTCTACACCATACGCTAACACTAACCCGTACCCTAACACGTACGCTCACCCTAAAACTTTGTCGTACCCTAACCTGTACCCTAAGTCGTCCCCTTCCCCTAAGCCTAACCCTAACCCTAATACTTACCCGAAGCCTTACCCTAAACCGTCCCCTAACCCTAACACTTACGCTAACACTAACCCGTGCCCTAAAACGAATGCTCACCCTAAACCGCTGTCGTACACTAACCTGTACCCTAAACCGTCCCCGTCCCCGTCCCCTAACCCTAACCCTTAACCTAACCCTTACCCGAAGCCTTACCCTAACCCGTCCCTTAATCCTAACCCGTACACTAACACTAAACCGAGTCCTAACACGTACGCTCACCCTAAAACTTTGTCGTACCCTAACCTGTACCCTAAACCGTCCCCATCCCGTAACCCTTACCCTAACCCTAACAATTACCCAAATCCTTAACCTAACCCGTCCTCTAATCCTAAAACGTACGCTAACAGTAAACCGTGCCCTAACACATACGCTCACCCTAAACCGTTGTCGTACCCTAACCTGTACCCTAAACCGTCCCCGTTCCCTAACCCTAACCCTAACCATAACCCTTACCCGAAGCCTTACCCTAACCCGTCCCGTAATCCTAACCCGTACGCTATCACTAACCCGTACCCTAACACGTACGCTCACCCTAAAACCTTGTCGTACCCTAACCTGTACCCTAAATCGTCCCTGTCCCCTAACCCTAACCCTAACCCTAACCTTAAACCTTACCCGACGCCTTACCCTAACCCGTCCCATAATCCTAACCCGTACGCTAACACTAACCCGTACCCTAACATGTACGCTCACCCTAAACTGTTATCGTACCCTAACCTGTATCCTAAACCGTCCCTGTCCCCGACCCTTAACCCTAACCCTAACCCTAACCCTAACCCTTACTTGACGCCTTACCCTAACCCGTCCCCAAATCCTAACCCGTACGCTAACACTAACCCGTACCCTAACACGCACGCTCACCCTAAACCGTTGTCGTACACTAACATGTACCCTAAACCGTCCCCATCCCCTAACCCTAACCCTAACCCTAAACCTAAACCTAACCCTTACCCGAAGCCTTACCATAACCCGTCCTCTAATCCTAACCCGTACGCTAACAGTAAACTGTGCCCTAACATGTACGCTGAACCTAAACCATTGTCCTACCCTAACCTGTACCCTAAACCGTCCCACTCCCCTAACCCTAACCCTAACCCTAACCCTAACCCTTACACCAAGCCTTACCCTAAACCGTGCCCTAATCCTAACCCGTACGCTAACACTAACCCATACCCTAACACGTACACTCACCCTAAACCGCTGTCGTACACTAACCTGTACCCTAAACCGTCCCCGTCCCCGTCCCCGTCCCCTAACCCTAATCCTAAACCTAACCCTTACCCGAAGCCTTACCCTAACCCGTCCCCTAATCCTAACCCGTACGCTAACACTAACCCGTGCCCTAACACGTACGCTCACCCTAAAGTGTGGTTGTACCCTAACCAGTACACTAAACCGTCCCCGTCCCCGATCCCTAACCCTAACCCTAACCCAAACCCTAAGCCTTACCCGAAGCCTTACCCTAACCCGTCTCATAATCCTAACCGATACGCTAAAACTAACCCATGCCCTAACACATACACTCACCCTAAACCGTTGTCATACCCTAACCTGTACCCTAAACCGTCCCCGTCCCCTAACCCTAACCCTAATCCTTACGCGAAGCCTTACACTAACCCGTCCCCTAATCCTAACCCATACGCTAACTCTAACCCGTATCCTAACACGTACGCTCACCCTAAACCATTCTCATACACTAACCTGTACATTAAACCATCCCCGTCAACTAACCTTAACCCTAACCCTTACCCGAAGCCTTACCATAACCCGTCCTCTAATCCTAACCCGTACGCTAACAGTAAACTGTGCCCTAAAATGTACACTCAACCTAAACCGTTGTCCTACCCTAACTTGTACCCTAAACCGTCCCCGTCCCCTAACACTAACCCTAAACCTAGCCCTAAACCTAAACCTTACCCCAAGCCTTACCCTAACCCGACCCTTAATCCTAACCCGTACGCTAACACTAACCCATACCCTAACACGCACGCTCACCCTAAATCTTTGTCGTACCCTAACATGTACCCTAAACCGTCCCCGTCCCCTAACCCTAACCCTAACTCTAACCCTAACACTTACCCGAAGCATTACACTAACCCGTCCCCTAATCCTAATCCGTACGCTAACACTAACCCGTGTCCTAACACGTACCCTCACCCTAAACCGTTGTCGTACCCTAACCTGTACCGTAAACCGTCACCGTCCCCTAGCCCTAACCCTAACCCTAACCCTTACGCGAAGCCTTACCCTAACCCGTCCCCAATCCTAACCCGTACGCTAACACTAACAAGTACCCTAACACATACGCTCACCCTAAACTGTTGTCGTACACTAACCTGTAACCTAAATCGTCCCCGTCCCCTAACCCTAACCCTAACCCTAACCCTAACCCTAACCCTTACCCGAAGCCTTACCCTAATCTGTCCCCTAATCCTAACCCGTATGCTAACACTAACCATTGCCCTAACACGTACACTCACCCTAAACCATTGTCGTACCCTAACCTGTACCCTGAACCGTCCCTGTACCCTAACCCTAACCCTAACCCTAACCCTAACACTTACCCGAAGCCTTACCCTAACCCGTCAAATAATCCTAACCCGTACGCTAACACTAACCCGTACCCTAACACGTACGCTCACCCTAAACCGTTGACGTACCCTAACCTGTACCTTAAACCGTCCCCGTCCCCTAAACCTAACCCTAACCCTAACCCTTACCAGAAGCCTTACCCTAACCCGTCCCGTAATCCTAACCCGTACGCTAACACTAACCCGTACCCTAACACGTACGCTCACCCTAAAACCTTGTCGTACCCTAACCTGTACCCTAAATCGTCCCTGTCCCCTAACCCTAACCCTAACCCTAACCTTAAACCTTACCCGAAGCCTTACCCTAACCGGTCCCCTAAACCTAACCCGCACGCTAACACTAACCCGTGCCCTAACACGTACGCTCACCCGAAACATTTGTCGTACACTAAGCTGTACCCTAAACCGTCCCCATTACCTAACACTAACCCGAACCCTAACCATAACCCTAAACCTTACCCGAAGCCTTACCCTAACCCGTCCCCTAATCCTAACCGTACGCTAACACTAATCCGTGCCCTAACACGTACGCTCACCCTAAAGCGTTGTCGTACCCTAACCTGTACCCTAAACCGTTCCTGTCCCTGTACCCTAACCCTAACCCTAACCCAAACCCTAACCCTTACCCGAAGCCTTACACTAACCCATCCCATAATCCTAAACGCTACGCTAACACTAACCCGTGCCCTAACACGTACGCTCACCCTAAACCGTTGTCGTACATTAACCTGTACCCTAAATCGTCCCTGTCCCCAACCCTAACCCTAACCCTAATCCTTACCCGAAGCCTTACCCTAACCCGTCCCCTAATCCTAACCCGTACGCTAACACTAACCCGTAACCCAACCCGTATGCTCAACCTAAACCGTTTTCGTACACTAACCTGTACCCTAAACCGTCCCGTCCCCGTGCCCTAACCCTAGCCCTTATCCGAAACCTTACCCTAACATGTCCCCTATTCCTAACCCGTACGCTAACACTATCCCGTACCCTTACACGTACGCTCACCTTAAAACGTTGTCGTACACTAACCTGTAACCTAAACCGTCTCCGTCCCCTAACCCTAACCCTAACCATAACCCTAACCCTAACCCTTACCCGGAGCCTTACCCTAACCTGTCCCCTAATCCTAACCCGTACGCTAACACTAACCCTTGCCCTAACACGTACGCTCACCCTAAACCGTTGTCGTACCCTAACCTGTACCCTAAACCGTCCCTCTACCCTAACCCTAACCCTAACCCTTATCCTAACCCTAAAGCTTACCCGAAGCTTTACCCTAACCCGTCCCATAATCCTAACCCGTACGCTAACACTAACCCGTACCCTAACATGTACGCTCACCCTAAACGGTTGTCGTACCCTAAACTGTACCCTAAACCGTCCCTGTCCCTGACCATTATCCCTAACCCTAACCCTAACCCTAACCCTTACCCGACGCCTTACCCTAACCCGTCCCATAATCCTAACCCGTACGCTAACACTAACCCGTACCCTAACATGTACGCTCACCCTAAACTGTTGTCGTACCCTAACCTGTACCCTAAACCGTCCCCGTCCCCTAACACTAACCCTAACCCTAAACCTAAACCTAACCCTTACCCGAAGCCTTACCATAACCCGTCCTCTAATCCTAACCCGTACGCTAACAGTAAACTGTGCCCTAACATGTACGCTGAACCTAAACCATTGTCCTACCCTAACCTGTACCCTAAACCGTCCCACTCCCCTAACCCTAACCCTAACCCTAACCCTAACCCTTACACCAAGCCTTACCCTAACCCGTGCCCTATTCCTAACCCGTACGCTAACACTAACCCATACCCTAACACGTACGCTGACCCTAAACCGCTGTCGTACACTAACCTGTACCCTAAACCATCCCCGTCCCCGTCCCCGTCCCCTAACCCTAACCCTAAACCTAACCCTTACCCGAAGGCTTACCCTAACCCTTCCCCTAATCCTAACCCGTACGCTAAAACTAACCCGTGCCCTAACACGTACGCTCAACCTAAAGTGTGGTTGTACCCTAACCAGTACACTAAACCGTCCCCGTCCCCGATCCCTAACCCTAACCCTAACCCAAACCCTAAGCCTTACCCGAAGCCTTACACTAACCCGTCTCATAATCCTAACCGATACGCTAAAACTAACCCATGCCCTAACACATACGCTCACCCTAAACCGTTGTCATACCCTAACCTGTACCCTAAACCGTCCCCGTCCCCTAACCCTAACCCTAATCCTTACGCGAAGCCTTACACTAACCCGTCCCCTAATCCTAACCCATACGCTAACTCTAACCCGTATCCTAACACGTACGCTCACCCAAACCATTCTCATACACTAACCTGTACCCTAAACCATCCCCGTCAACTAACCTTAACCCTAATACTTACCCGAAGCCTTACCATAACCCGTCCTCTAATCCTAACCCGTACGCTAACAGTAAACTGTGCCCTAAAATGTACACTCAACCTAAACCATTGTCCTACCCTAACTTGTACCCTAAACCGTCCCCGTCCCCTAACCCTAACCCTAAACCTAGCCCTAAACCTAAACCTTACCCCAAGCCTTACCCTAACCCGACCCTTAATCCTAACCCGTACGCTAACACTAACCCATACCCTAACACGCACGCTCACCCTAAACCGTTGTCGTAGCCTAACCTGTACCCTAAACCCTCCCCATGCCCTAACACTTACCCTAAACCTAACGCTAACCCTAACCCTTACCCGAAGCCTTACCCTAACCCATCACCTAATCGGAACCCGTACGCTAACACTAACCCATACCCTATCACGTACGCTCACCCTAAACCGTTGTTGTACCCTAACCTGTACCCTAAACCCTCCCCATCCCCTAACCCTAACCCTAACCCTAACCCTAAACCTAACCCTTACCCGAAGCTTATCCTAACCCGTCCCCTAATCCTAACCCGTTCGCTAACACTAACACATACCCTACCACGTACGCTCACCCTAAAGCATTGTTGTACCCTAACGTGTACCCTAAACCGTTCCCGTGCCCTAACCCTAACCCTAACCCTAACCCAAACCCTAACCCTTACCCGGAGCCTTACCCTAACCCATCCCCTAATCCTAACCCGTACGCTAACACTAACCTGTGCCCTAACACGTACGCTCAACCTAAACCATTGTCGTACCCTAACCTGTACCCTAAACCGTCCCCTAACCCTAACCCTAACCCTAACACTTACCCGAATCCTTACTCTAACCCGTCCTCTAATCCTAACCTGTACGCTAACAGTAAACTGTGCCCTAACATGTACCCTCACCCTAAACCGTTGTCCTACCCTAACCTGTACCCTAAACCGTCCCCGTCCCTAACCGTAACCCTAACACATACCCGAAGCCTTACCCTAACCCGTGTCCTAATCCTAACCCGTACGTTAACACTAACCCGTACCCTAACACGTACGCTCACCCTAAACCGTTGTCGTACCCCAACCTGTACCCTAAACCGTCCCCGTCCCCTAACAGTAACCCTAAACCTAACCCTAACCCTAACCCTTAACCGAAGCCTTACCCTAACCCGTCCCTTAATCCTAACCCGTACGCTAACACTAAACCGAGTCCTAACACGTACGCTCACCCTAAAACTTTGTCGTACCCTAACCTGTACCCTAAACCGTCCCCATCCCGTAACCCTTACCCTAACCCTAACAATTACCCGAATCCTTAACCTAACCCGTCCTCTAATCCTAACACGTACGCTAACAGTAAACCCTGCCCTAACACATACGCTCACCCTAAACCGTTGTCGTACCCTAACCTGTACCCTAAACCGTCCCCGTTCCCTAACCCTAACCCTAACCATAACCCTTACCCGAAGCCTTACCCTAACCCGTCCCCTGATCCTATCACGTACGCGAACACTAACCCATACCCTATCACGTACGCTCACCCTAAACATTTGTCGTACACTAACCTGTACCCTAAACCGTCCCCGTCCCTTAACCCTAACCGTAACCCTAACCCTAACCCTAACCCTAACGCTTACCCGAAGCCTTACACTAACCCGTCCCATAATCCTAACCCTTACGCTAACACTAACCGTTACCCTAACACGTACGCTCACCCTAAACCGTTGACGTACCCTAACCTGTACCCTAAACGGTCCCCGTCCCCTAACCCTAACCCTAACCCTTACCAGAAGCCTTACCCTAACCCGTCCCGTAATCCTAACCCGTACGCTAACACTAACCCGTACCCTAACACGTACGCTCACCCTAAAACGATGTCGTACCCTAACCTGTACCCTAAATCGTCCCTGTCCCCTAACCCTAACCCTAACCCTAACCCTAACCCTTACCAGAAGCCTTACCCTAACCCGTCCCGTAATCCTAACCCGTACGCTAACACTAACCCGTACCCTAACACGTACGCTCACCCTAAAACGTTGTCGTACCCTAACCTGTCCCCTAAATCGTCCCTGTCCCCTAACCCTAACCCTAACCCTAACCTTAAACCTTACCCGAAGCCTTACCCTAACCGGTCCCCTAAACCTAACCCGCACGCTAACACTAACCCGTGCCCTAACACGTACGCTCACCCGAAACATTTGTCGTACACTAAGCTGTACCCTAAACCGTCCCCATTACCTAACACTAACCCGAACCCTAACCATAACCCTAAACCTTAACCGAAGCCTTACCCTAACCCGTCCCTTAATCCTAACCGTATGCTAACTCTAACCCGTGCCCTAACACGTACGCTCACCCTAAAGCGTTGTCGTACCCTAACCTGTACCCTAAACCGTTCCTGTCCCTGTACCCTAAACCTAACCCTAACCCAAACCCTAACCCTTACCCGAAGCCTTACACTAACCCATCCCATAATCCTAAACGCTACGCTAACACTAACCCGTGCCCTAACACGTACGCTCACCCTAAACCGTTGTCGTACATTAACCTGTACCCTAAATCGTCCCTGTCCCCTAACCCTAACCCTAACCCTAATCCTTACCCGAAGCCTTACCCTAACTCGTCCCCTAATTCTAACCCGTATGCTAACACTAACCTGTATCCTAACACATACGCTCACCCTAAAACTTTGTCGTACACTAAGCTGTACCCTAAATCGTCCCCGTCCCCTAACCCTAAACCTAACCCTTACACAAAGCCTTACCCTAACCCGTCCCCTAATCCTAACCCGTACGCTAACACTAACCCGTAACCTAAACCGTATGCTCAACCTAAACCGTTCTCGTACACTAACCTGTACCCTAAACCGTCCCGTCCCCGTCCCCTAACCCTAGCCCTTACCCGAAACCTTACCCTAACATGTCCCCTATTCCTAACCCGTACGCTAACACTATCCCGTACCCTTACACGTACGCTCACCTTAAAACGTTGTCGTACACTAACCTGTAACCTAAACCGTCTCCGTCCCCTAACCCTAACCCTAACCCTTACCCGGAGCCTTACCCTAACCTGTCCCCTAATCCTAACCCGTACGCTAACACAAACACTTGCCCTAACACGTACGCTCACCCTAAACCGTTGTCGTACCCTAACCTGTACCCTAAACCGTCCCTCTACCCTAACCCTAACCCTAACCCTTATCCTAACCCTAAAGCTTACCCGAAGCCTTACCCTAACCCGTCCCATAATCCTAACCCGTACGCTAACACTAACCCGTACCCTAACATGTACGCTCACCCTAAACGGTTGTCGTACCCTAAACTGTACCCTAAACCGTCCCTGTCCCTGACCATTAACCCTAACCCTAACCCTAACCCTAACCCTTACCCGACGCCTTACCCTAACCCGTCCCATAATCCTAACCCGTACGCTAACACTAACCCGTACCCTAACATGTACGCTCACCCTAAACTGTTGTCGTACCCTAACCTGTACCCTAAACCGTCCCTGTCCCCGACCCTTAACCCTAACCCTAACCCTAACCCTAACCCTTACCTGACGCCTTACCCTAACCCGTCCCCAAATCCTAACCTGTACGCTAACACTAACCCGTACCCTAACACGCACGCTCACCCTAAACCGTTGTCGTACCCTAACATGTACCCTAAACCGTCCCCATCCCCTAACCCTAACCCTAAACCTAAACCTAACCCTTACCCCAAGCCTTACCATAACCCGTCCTCTAATCCTAACCCGTACGCTAACAGTAAACTGTGCCCTAACATGTACGCTGAACTTAAACCATTGTCCTACCCTAACCTGTACCCTAAACCGTCCCACTCCCCTAACCCTAACCCTAACCCTAACTCTAACCCTTACACCAAGCCTTACCCTAACCCGTGCCCTAATCCTAACCCGTACGCTAACACTAACCCATACCCTAACACGTACGCTCACCCTAAACCGCTGTCGTACACTAACCTGTACCCTAAACCGTCCCTGTCCCCGTCCCCGTCCCCTGACCCTAACCCTAAACCTAACCCTTACCCGAAGCCTTACCGTAACCCGTCCCCTAATCCTAACCCGTACGCTAACACTAACCCGTGCCCTAACACGTACGCTCACCCTAAAGTGTGGTTGTACCCTAACCAGTACACTAAACCGTCCCCGTCCCCGTTCCCTAACCCTAACCCTAACCCAAACCCTAAGCCTTACCCGAAGCCTTACCCTAACCCGTCTCATAATTCTAACCGATACGCTAAAACTAACCCATGCCCTAACACATACCCTCACCCTAAACCGTTGTCATACCCTAACCTGTACCCTAAACCGTCACCGTCCCCTAGCCCTAACCCTAACCCTAATCCTTACACGAAGCCTTACCCTAACTCGTACCCAATCCTAACACTAACACTAACAAGTACCCTAACACATACGCTCACCCTAAACTGTTGTCGTACACTAACCTGTAACCTAAACCGTCCCCGTCCCCTAACCCTAACCCTAACCCTAACCCTAACCCTAACCCTTACCCGAAGCCTTACCCTAATCTGTCCCCTAATCCTAACCCGTATGCTAACACTAACCCTTGCCCTAACACGTACACTCACCCTAAACCATTGTCGTACCCTAACCTGTACCCTGAACCGTCCCTGTACCCTAACCCTAACCCTAACTCTAACCCTAACCCTAACCCTAACACTTACCCGAAGCCTTACCCTAACCCGTCCCATAATCCTAACCCGTACGCTAACACTAACCCGTACCCTAAAACGTACGCTCACCCTAAATCGTTTTCGTACCCTAACCTGTACCCTAAACCATCCCCGTCCCCTAACCCTAACCCTAACACTATCCCTAACCCTTACCCGAAGCCTTACCCTAACTCGGCCCCCAATTCTAGACCATACGCTAACACTAACCCATACCCTAACACATAGGCTCACTCTAAACCGTTCTCGTACACTAACCTGTACCCTAAACCGTCCCCATCCCCTAACCCTAACCCTAACCCTTACCCGGAGCCTTACCCTAACCCGTCCTCTAATCCTAAACCGTACGCTAACACTAACCCGTACCCTAACATGTTCGCTCACCCTAAACCGTTATCTTAACCTAAGCTGTACCCTAAACAGTCCCCGTCGCCTAAACATAACCGTAACCCTAACCCTAACACTAACACTTACCCGAAGGCTTACCCTAACCCGTCCCCTAATCCTAAACCGTACGCTAACATTAACCCGTACCCTAACATGTACGCTCAGCCTAAACCGTTGTCGTAGCCTAACCTGTACCCTAAACCCTCCCCATGCCCTAACACTTACCCTAAACCTAACCCTAACCCTAACCCTTACCCGAAGCCTTACCCTAACCCATCACCTAATCGGAACCCGTACGCTAACACTAACCCATACCCTATCACGTACGCTCACCCTAAACCGTTGTTGTACCCTAACCTGTACCCTAAACCCTCCCCATCCCCTAACCCTAACCCTAAACCTAACCCTAACCCTAACCCTTACCCGAAGCTTATCCTAACCCGTCCCCTAATCCTAATCCATTCGCTAACACTAACACATACCCTACCACGTACGCTCACCCTAAAGCATTGTTGTACCCTAACGTGTACCCTAAACCGTTCCCGTGCCCTAACCCTAACCCTAACCCTAACCCAAACCCTAACCCTTACCCGGAGCCTTACCCTAACCCGTCCCCTAATCCTAACCCGTACGCTAACACTAACCTGTGCCCTAACACGTACGCTCAACCTAAACCATTTTCGTACCCTAACCTGTACCCTAAACCGTCCCCTAACCCTAACCCTAACCCTAACCCTTACCCGAAGCCTTAACCTAACCCGTCCTCTAATCCTAAACTGTACGCTAACAGTAAACTGTGACCTAACATGTACCCTCACCCTAAACCGTTGTCCTACCCTAACCTGTACTCTAAACCGTCCCCGTCCCCTAACCCTAACCCAAATCCTAACCCTAAACTTAACCCTTACTCGAAGCCTTACCCTAACCCGTCCACTAATCCTAACCCGTACGCTTACACTAACAATTATCCTAACACGTACGCTCATCCTAAACCTTTGTCGTACCCTAAACTGTACCCTAAACCGTCCCGTCCCCGTCCCCGTCCCCGTCCCCTAACCCTAACCCTAACCCTAACCCTTACCCGAAGCCTTACCTTAACCCGTCCCCTAATCCTAATCCGTACGCTAACACTAACACGTAACCTAACACGTACGCTCACCCTAAAACGTTGTCATACCCTAACATGTACCCTAAACCGACCCCGTCCCCTAGCCCTAACCCTAACCCTAACCCTTACCCGAAGCCTTACCCTAACCCGTCCCCTAATCCTAACCGCTACGCTAACACTAACACGTATTCTAACACGTACGCTCATCGTAAACCGTTGTCGTACCCTAACCTGTAACCTAAACCGTCCCCGTCCCCTAAGCCTAACTCTAACCCTAACCGTAACCTTTACCCGAAGCCTTACCCTTTCCTGTCCACTAATCCTAACCCGTACGCTAACACTCACCCTTGCCCTAACACGTACACTCACCCTAAACCGTTGTCGTACCCTAACCTGTACCCTAAACCGTCCCTGTACCCTAACCCTAACCATAACCCTAACCCTAACACTTACCCGAAGCCTTACCATAACCCGTCCCATAATCCTAACCCGTACGCTAACACTAACCCGTACCCTAACACGTACACTCACCGTAAACCATTGTCATACCCTAACCTGTACCCTAAACCATACCCGTCCCCTAACCCTAACCCTAACCCTAACCCTAACCCTATCCATTACCCGAAGCCTTACCCTAACCAGTCCCCTAAGTCTAACCCGTACGCTAACACTAACAACTGCCCTAACATGTACGCTCACCCTAAAGCGTGGTCGTACCCTAACCTGTACCCTAAACCGTCCCCGTCCCCGTCCCCTAACCCTAACCCAAACCCTAACTCTTACCCGAAGCCTTACCGTAAACCATCCCATAATCCTAACCGATACGCTAAAACTAACCCATGCCCTAACACGTACGCTCACCCTAAACCGTTGTCGTACCCTAACCTGTACGCTAAACCGTCCCCGTCCCGTAGCCCTAACCCTAACCCTTACCCGAAGCCTTACCCTAACACATCCCCTAATCCTAACGCGTACGCTAACTCTAACCTGTACCCTAACACGTACGCTCACCCTAAACCGTTGTCATACACTATCCTGTACCCTAAACTGTCCCCGTCCCCTAACCCTAACCCTAACCCTAAGCCTAACACTTGCCCGAAGCCTTACCCTAACCACTTCCCTAATCCTAACCCGTACGCTAACACTAAATCGTACCCTAACACGTACGCTCACCCTAAACCTTTTTCGTACCCTAACCTGTACCCTAAACCGTCCCCGTAACCTAACCCTAACTCTAACCCTAACCCTTACCTGAAGCCTTACCCTAACCCGTCCCCTAATCCTAACCCCTTACCCTAACCCGTCCCCTAATCCTAACCCATACGCTAAAACTAACCCTTACCCTAACCCGTACGCGCACCCTAAACTGTTCTCATATCCTAACCTATACCCTAAACCTTCCCCGTCCCCGTCCACGTCCCCTAAACCTATCCCTAAGCCTAACCCTAACCCTTGCCCGAAGCCTTACACTAACCCGTCCCCTAATCCTAACTCGTACGCTAACACTAGTCCATACTCTAACATGTACGATCACCCTAAACCGTTGTCGTACCCTAACCTGTACCCTAAACCGTCCCCGTCCCCTAACCCTAAATCTAACTCTAACCCTAACACTTACCCGAAGCCTTACCCTAACCCGTCCCCTAATCCTAACTCGTACACTAACACTAACACGTGCCCTAACATGTACGCTCAACCTAAAGCGTTGTCGTACCCTAACCTGTACACTAAACCGTCCCCGTCCCCTAACCCTAACCCTAACCCTAACCCTAAGACTTACCCGAAGCCTTACCCTAACCTGTCCCCAAATCCTAACCCGTACGCTAACACTAACCCATACCCTAACACGTATGCTCACCCAAAAACGTTGTCGTACACTAACCTGTACCCTAAACAGTCCCCTAACCCTAACCCTAGCCCTAACCCTAACCCTTACCCGAAGCCTTACCCTAACCCGTCCCCTATTCCTAAACCGTACGCGAACACTAACACGTACCCTAACACGTACGCTCACTCTGAACCGTTGTTGTACACTAAACTGGACCCTAAGCCGTCCCCGTCCCTTAACCCGAACCCTAACCCTAACCCTAACCCTAACCCTTACTCGAAGCCTTCCCATAACCCGTAACCTAATGCTAACCCGTACGTTAACACTAACCCGTAACCTAACACGTACGCTCAGCCTAAACCGTTGTCGTATCCTAACCTGTACCCTAAACCGTCCCTGTCACCTAACCCTAACTGTAAACCTAACCCTAACACTAACCCTTACCCGAAGCCTTTCCCTAACCCGTCCCCTAATCCTAACCCGTACGCTAACACTAACTTGTACCCTAAAACGTACGCTCACCCTAAACCGTGGACGTACCCTAACCTGTACCTTAAACCGTCCCCATCCCCTAACCCTAACCCTAACCCTAACCCTAACCCTAAACCTTACCCGAAGCCTTACACTAAACCGTCCCCTAATCCTAAACCGTACGCTGACACTAACACGTAGCCTAACACGTACGCTCACCCTAAACCGTTGTCGTACTCTAACCTGTACCCTAAACCGTGTCCGTCCCCTAAACCTAAACCTAACCCTAACCCTAAATCTAACCCTTACCCGAAGCCTTACCCTAACCCGTCTCCTAATCCTAACCCGTACGCTAACAATAACACATACCCTAAAACGTACGGTCACCCTGAAGCATTGTCGTACCCTAAACTGTACCCTAAACCTTCCCCGTCCCTTAACCCTAACCCTAACCCTAACCCTAATCCTTTCCCGAAGCCTTAACATAACCCGTCCCCTAATCCTATCCCGTACGCAAATATTAAAGCGTAACCTAACACGTACGCTCACACTAAACCGTTGTCGTACCCTAACCTGTACCCTAAACCGTCCCCGTCCCCGTCCCCTAACCCTAACCCTAACCCTTACCCGAAGCCTTATCCTAACCCGTACCCTAATCATAACCTGTAGGCTAACACTAACCCGTACCCTAAAACGCACACTCACCCTAAACCGTTTTCGTACACTAACCTGTACCCTAAACCGTCCCCGTCCACTAAACCTAACCCTAACCCTAACCCTAACCCTTACCCGAAGCCTTACCCTAACACTTCCCCTAATCCTAACCTGTACGCTAACACTAACCCGTACCCTAACACGTATGCTCAACCTAAACGGTTGTTGTACCCTAACCTGTACCCTAAACCATCCCCGTCCCCTAAACCTAACCCTAACCCTAACCCAAACCCTTACCCAAAGCCTTACCCTAAACGGTCCCCTAATCCTAACCCGTACGCTAACACTAACAAGTACCCAAACACGTACGCTCACCATAAACCGTTGTCGTACCCTAACCTGTACCCTAAACTCTCCCCGTCCCCATCCCCTAAGCTTAACCCTAACCCTAACCCTTACCCAAAGCCTTACACTAACCCCTCCCCTAATCCTAACCCGTACGCTAACACTAAACCATACCCTAACACGTACACTCACCCTAAATCGTTGTTGTACCCTAACCTGAACCCTAAACCGTCCCCGTCCCCGTCCCCTAACCCTAAACCTAACCGTATACTTAACCCTTACCCGAAGCCTTACCCTAACACGTCCCCTAATCATAACCCGTACGCTAACACTAACCCGTACCCTACCACGTACGCTCACCCGAAACCGTTGTCGTAACCTAACCTGTACCCTAAACCATCCCCGTCCCCTAACCCTAAGCCTAAACCTAACCCTAACCCTAAACCTTACCCGAAGCCTTACCCTAACCCGTCCCCTAATCCTAACCCGTACGCTAACACTAACCCATACCCTAACACGTACGCTCACCCTAAACCGTTTTCGTACCCTAACCTGTACCCTAAACCGTCCCCGTCCCCTAACCCTAACCCTAACCCTAACCCTAAACTTAACCCTTACCCGAAGCCCTACCCTAAACCGTCCCCTAATCTTAAACTGTACGCTAACTCTAACCCATACCCTAACACGTACGCTCACGCTAAACCGTTGTCGTACCCTAACGTGTACCCAAATCCGTCCCCGTTCCCGTCACCTAACCCTAATCCTAAACCTTACCCGTAGCCTTACCCCAACCCGTCCCCTAATCCTAACCCGTACGCTAACACTAACACGTACACTAATATGTACGCTCACCCTAAAACTTTGCCGTACCCTAACCTGTACCCTAAACCGTCTCCGTCACCTAACCCTAACCCTAACCCTAACACTTACCCGAAACCTTGCCCTAACTCGTCCCCTAATCCTAAGCCGTAGGCTAAAACTAACCCGTACCCTAACACGTACGCGCACACTAAACTGTGGTCGTACGCTAACCTGTACACTAAACCGTCCCCGTCCTCTAACCCTAACCCTAACCCTAACCCTAGCCTTTACCTGAAGCATTACCCTAACCCGTCCCCTAATCCGAACCCGTACGCTAACACTAACCCGTACCCTAACACGTACACTCACCTTAAACAGTTGTCGTACCCTAAACTGTACCCTAATACATCCCCGTCCCCATCCCCTAACCCTAACCTTAACCCTAACCCTAACCCTTACCCGAAGCCTTACCCTAACCCGTCATCTAATCCTAACCTGTACGCTAACACTAACCCGTACCCTAACACGTACGCTCACCCTAAACCGTTATCTTACCCTAACCTGTACCCGAAACTGTCCCCGTCCCCTAACCCTAAACCTAACCCTCACCCTAACCCTTACCCAAAGCCTTACGCTAACCCGTCCCCTAATCCTAATCTGTACGCTAACACTAACCCGTACCCTAATACGTGCGCTCACCCTAAACCGTTGTCATACCCTAACCTGTACCCTAAACCGTCCCGTCCCCGTCCCCTAACCCTAGCCCTTACCCGAAACCTTACCCTAACATGTCCCCTATTCCTAACCCGTACGCTAACACTATCCCGTACCCTTACACGTACGCTCACATTAAAACGTTGTCGTACACTAACCTGTAACGTAAACCGTCTCCGTCCCCTAACCCTAACCCTAACACTAACCCTAACCTTTACGCGGAGCCTTACCCTAACCTGTCCCCTAAACCTAACCCGTACGCTAACACTAACCCTTGCCCTAACACGTACGCTCACCCTAAACCGTTGTCGTATCCTAACCTGTACCCTAAACCGTCCCTCTACCCTAACCCTAACCCTAACCCTTATCCTAACCCTAAAGCTTACCCGAAGCCTTACCCCAACCCGTCCCATAATCCTAACCCGTACGCTAACACTAACCCGTACCCTAACATATACGCTCACCCTAAACGGTTGTCGTACCCTAAACTGTACCCTAAACCTTCCCCGTCCCTTAACCCTAACCCTAACCCTAACCCTAACCCTAATCCTTTCCCGAAGCCTTAACATAACCCGTCCCCTAATCCTATCCCGTACGCAAATATTAAAGCGTAACCTAACACGTACGCTCACACTAAACCGTTGTCGTACCCTAACCTGTACCCTAAACCGTCCCCGTCCCCGTCCCCTAACCCTAACCCTAACCCTTACCCGAAGCCTTATCCTAACCCGTACCCTAATCATAACCTGTAGGCTAACACTAACCCGTACCCTAAAACGCACACTCACCCTAAACCGTTTTCGTACACTAACCTGTACCCTAAACCGTCCCCGTCCACTAAACCTAACCCTAACCCTAACCCTAACCCTTACCCGAAGCCTTACCCTAACACTTCCCCTAATCCTAACCTGTACGCTAACACTAACCCGTACCCTAACACGTATGCTCAACCTAAACGGTTGTTGTACCCTAACCTGTACCCTAAACCATCCCCGTCCCCTAAACCTAACCCTAACCCTAACCCAAACCCTTACCCAAAGCCTTACCCTAAACGGTCCCCTAATCCTAACCCGTACGCTAACACTAACAAGTACCCAAACACGTACGCTCACCATAAACCGTTGTCGTACCCTAACCTGTACCCTAAACTCTCCCCGTCCCCATCCCCTAAGCTTAACCCTAACCCTAACCCTTACCCAAAGCCTTACACTAACCCCTCCCCTAATCCTAACCCGTACGCTAACACTAAACCATACCCTAACACGTACACTCACCCTAAATCGTTGTTGTACCCTAACCTGAACCCTAAACCGTCCCCGTCCCCGTCCCCTAACCCTAAACCTAACCGTATACTTAACCCTTACCCGAAGCCTTACCCTAACACGTCCCCTAATCATAACCCGTACGCTAACACTAACCCGTACCCTACCACGTACGCTCACCCGAAACCGTTGTCGTAACCTAACCTGTACCCTAAACCATCCCCGTCCCCTAACCCTAAGCCTAAACCTAACCCTAACCCTAAACCTTACCCGAAGCCTTACCCTAACCCGTCCCCTAATCCTAACCCGTACGCTAACACTAACCCATACCCTAACACGTACGCTCACCCTAAACCGTTTTCGTACCCTAACCTGTACCCTAAACCGTCCCCGTCCCCTAACCCTAACCCTAACCCTAACCCTAAACTTAACCCTTACCCGAAGCCCTACCCTAAACCGTCCCCTAATCTTAAACTGTACGCTAACTCTAACCCATACCCTAACACGTACGCTCACGCTAAACCGTTGTCGTACCCTAACGTGTACCCAAATCCGTCCCCGTTCCCGTCACCTAACCCTAATCCTAAACCTTACCCGTAGCCTTACCCCAACCCGTCCCCTAATCCTAACCCGTACGCTAACACTAACACGTACACTAATATGTACGCTCACCCTAAAACTTTGCCGTACCCTAACCTGTACCCTAAACCGTCTCCGTCACCTAACCCTAACCCTAACCCTAACACTTACCCGAAACCTTGCCCTAACTCGTCCCCTAATCCTAAGCCGTAGGCTAAAACTAACCCGTACCCTAACACGTACGCGCACACTAAACTGTGGTCGTACGCTAACCTGTACACTAAACCGTCCCCGTCCTCTAACCCTAACCCTAACCCTAACCCTAGCCTTTACCTGAAGCATTACCCTAACCCGTCCCCTAATCCGAACCCGTACGCTAACACTAACCCGTACCCTAACACGTACACTCACCTTAAACAGTTGTCGTACCCTAAACTGTACCCTAATACATCCCCGTCCCCATCCCCTAACCCTAACCTTAACCCTAACCCTAACCCTTACCCGAAGCCTTACCCTAACCCGTCATCTAATCCTAACCTGTACGCTAACACTAACCCGTACCCTAACACGTACGCTCACCCTAAACCGTTATCTTACCCTAACCTGTACCCGAAACTGTCCCCGTCCCCTAACCCTAAACCTAACCCTCACCCTAACCCTTACCCAAAGCCTTACGCTAACCCGTCCCCTAATCCTAATCTGTACGCTAACACTAACCCGTACCCTAATACGTGCGCTCACCCTAAACCGTTGTCATACCCTAACCTGTACCCTAAACCGTCCCGTCCCCGTCCCCTAACCCTAGCCCTTACCCGAAACCTTACCCTAACATGTCCCCTATTCCTAACCCGTACGCTAACACTATCCCGTACCCTTACACGTACGCTCACATTAAAACGTTGTCGTACACTAACCTGTAACGTAAACCGTCTCCGTCCCCTAACCCTAACCCTAACACTAACCCTAACCTTTACGCGGAGCCTTACCCTAACCTGTCCCCTAAACCTAACCCGTACGCTAACACTAACCCTTGCCCTAACACGTACGCTCACCCTAAACCGTTGTCGTATCCTAACCTGTACCCTAAACCGTCCCTCTACCCTAACCCTAACCCTAACCCTTATCCTAACCCTAAAGCTTACCCGAAGCCTTACCCCAACCCGTCCCATAATCCTAACCCGTACGCTAACACTAACCCGTACCCTAACATATACGCTCACCCTAAACGGTTGTCGTACCCTAAACTGTACCCTAAACCATCCCCGTCCCCTAACCCTAACCCTAACCCTTACCCGAAGCCTTAACCTAACACGTCCCCTAATCCTAACCCATACGCTAACACTAAACAGTACCCTAACACGTACGCTCACCCTAAACCGTGGACGTACCCTAACCTGTACCTTAAACCGTCCCCATCCCCTAACCCTAACCCGAACCCTAACACTAACCCTTACCCGAATACTTAACCTAACCTGTCCCCTACTCCTAACCCGTACGCTAACACTAACCCGTACCCTAACACGTACGCTCACCCTAAACCACTGTCATACCCT
This sequence comes from Delphinapterus leucas, assembly GCF_059928025.1. Taxonomy (NCBI): domain Eukaryota; kingdom Metazoa; phylum Chordata; class Mammalia; order Artiodactyla; family Monodontidae; genus Delphinapterus; species Delphinapterus leucas. The sequence continues at coordinate 4,975,012 of NW_028322232.1, read as the reverse complement.
AACCTGTACCCTAAACAGTCCCCGTCCCCTAACCCTAACCCTAACCCTAACTCTTACCTGAAGCCTTACACTAACCCGTACCCTAATCCTAACCCGTACGCTATCACTAAACCGTACCCTGAGACGTACGCTCACCCTAAAAGGTTGTCGTACTCTAACCTGTACCCTACACCGTCACCTAACCCTAAACCTAACCCTTACCCGAAGCCTTACCCTAACCCGTCCCCTAATCCTAAACCGTACGCTAACACTAACCCGTGCCCTAACACATACGCTCACCCTAAAGCGTTGTCGTACCCTAACCTGTACCCTAAACCGTCCCCGTCCCCGTCCCCTAACCCTAACCCTAACCCTAACCGTAACACTTACCCGAAGCCTTACCCTAACACGTCCCCTAATCCTAACCCGTATGCTAACACTAACCCGTACCCTAACACGTACGCTCACCCGAAACCGTTGTCGTAACCTAACCTGTACCCTAAACCGTCCCTGTCCCCTAACCCTAACAGTAAACCTAACCCTAACACTAACCCTTACCCGAAGCCTTTCCCTAACCCGTCCCCTAATCCTAACCCGTACGCTAACACTAACTTGTACCCTAAAACGTACGCTCACCCTAAACAGTTGTCGTACACTAAACTGTACCCTAAACCGTCCCCGTCCCCTAACCCTAACCCTAACCCTAACCCTAACCCTAAACCTTACCCGAAGCCTTACCCTAACGCATCCCCTACTCCTAACCCATACGCTAACACTAACCCATACACTAACACATACGCTCACCCTAAACCCTTGTTGTACCCTAACCTGTACCCTAAACTGTCCCCGTCCCGCTCCCCTAACCCTAACCCTAGCCCTAACCGTAACCCTTACCCGAAGCCTTACCCTAACCCGTCCCCTAATCCTAAATCGTACACTAACCCTAACCCGTACTCTAACATGTACGCTCACCCTAAAGCGTTGTCGTACCCTAACCTGTACCCTAAATCGTATCCGTCCCCTAACCCTAACCCTAACCCTAACCCTTACCCGAAGCCTTACCCTATCCCGTCCCCTAATACTAACCCGTACGCTAACACTAACCCGTACCCTAACACGTACGCTCACCCTAAACGGTTGTCGTACCCTAACCTGTACCCTAAACCCTCCCCATCCCCTAACCCTAACCCTAAACCTAACCCTAACCCTAACCCTTACGCGAAGCCTTACCCTAACCCATCACATATACCGAACCCGTACGCTAACACTAAACCATACCCTACCACGTACGCTCACCCTAAACCCTTGTTGTACCCTAACCTGTACCCTAAACCCTCCACATCCCCTAACCCTAACCCTAAACCTAACCCTAACCCTAACCCTTACCCGAAGCTTACCCTAACCCGTACCCTAATCCTAACCCGTTCGCTAACACTAACCCATACCCTACCACGTACGCTCACCCTAAACCGTTTTTGTACCCTAACCTGTACCCTAAACTGTTCCCGTGCCCTAACCCTAACCCTAACCCTAACCCAAACCCTAACCCTTACCCGAAGCCTTACCCTAACCCGTCCCCGAATCCTAACCCGTACGCTAACACTAACCTCTGCCCTAACTCGTACGCTCAACCTAAACCATTGTCGTACCCTAACCTGTACCCTAAACCGTCCCCTAACCCTAACCCTAACACTAAACCTTACCCGAAGCCTTACCCTAACCCGTCCTCTAATCCTAACATGTACGCTAACAGTAAACTCTGCCCTAACATGTACGCTCACCCTAAACCGTTGTCCTACCCTAACCTGTACCCTAAACCATCCCAATCCCCGTCCCCTAACCCTAACCCTAACCCTAACCCTTACCCTTACCCGAAGCCTTACCTTAACCCATCCCCTAATCCTAATCCGTACACTAACACTAACCCGAAACCTAACACGTACGCTCACCCTAAACCGTTGTCGTACCCTAACATGTACCCTAAACTGTCCCCATCCCCTAGCCCTAACCCTAACCCTAACCCTTACACTTACCCGAAACCTTACCCTAACTCGTCCCCTAATCCTAAGCCGTAGGCTAAAACTAACCCTTACCCTAACACGTACGCTCACACTAAACTGTGGTCGTACCCTAACCTGTACCCTAAACCGCCCCATCCCCTAACCCTAACCCTAAACCTAACCCTAATCCTAACCCTTACCCGAAGCCTTACCCTAACCCGTCCCATAATCATAACCCGTACGCTAACACTAACCCGTGCCCTAACACGTAGGCTCACCATAAATCATTGTCGTACCCTAACCTGTACCCTAAACCATCCCCATCCCCGTCCCCATCCCCTAACCTTAACCCTAACACTTACCCGACTCCTTACCTTAACCTGTCCCCTAATCCTAACCCTTACGCTAACACTAACCCTTGTCCTAACATGTACACTCACCCTAAACCGTTGTCTTACCCTAACCTGTACCCTAAACCGTCCCTGTAACCTAACCCTAACACTAACACTAACCCTAAACCGAACCCTTACCCGAAGCCTTCCCCTAACCCGTCCCCTAATCCTAAACCGTACGCTAACCCTAACCCGTACCCTAACACGTACGCTCACCCTAAACCGCTGTCGTACCCTAAACTGCACCCTAAACCGTCCCCGTCCACGTCCCCTAACCCTAACCCTAACCCGTCCCCTAATCCTAACCCGTACGCTAACTCTAAGCCATACCCTAACATGTACGCTCACCCTAAAGCGTTCTCATACACTAACCTGTAACCTAAACCGTCCCCGTCCCCTAACCCTAAACCTAACCCTTACCTGAAGCCTTACCTTAACCCGTCCTCTAATCCTAACCCGTACGCTAACTCTAAGCCGTACCCTAACACGTACGCTCACCCTAAACCGTTGACATATACTAACCTGTACACTAAACCGTCCCTGTCCCCTAACCCTAAACCTAACCCTAACCCTAACCATTACCCAAAGCCTTACCCTAACCCGTCCCTTAATCCTAACTCATACGCTAACACTAACCCGTACCCTAACACGTACGCTCACCCTAAACCGTTGTCGTACCCTAACCTGTACCCTAAACCGTCCCCGTCTAATAAGCCTAACCCTAACCCTAACCCTAACCCTAACCCTAGATTTTACCCGAAGCCTTACCCTAACCGGTCCCCTAATCCGAACCCGTATGCTAACACTAACCCATACCCTAACACGTACGCTCAACCTAAACTTTTGTCGTGCCCTAACCTGTACCCTAAACCGTCCCCATCCCCTAACCCTAACCCTAACCCTAACCGTAAACCTAACCCTTACCCGAAGCCTTACCCTAACCCGTCCCCTAATCCTAAACTGTACGCTGACACTAACACGTACCCTAACACGTACGATCACCCTAAGTCGTTGTCGTAACCTAACCTGTACCCTAAACCGTCCCCGTCCCCGTCCCCTAACCATAACGCTAAGCCTAACCCTACCTGTACCCTAAACCCTTCCCATCCCCTAAGCCTAACCCTAAAACTAACCCTAACCCTAACACTTACGCGAAGCCTTACCCTAACCCATCACATAAACCGAACCCGTACGCTAACACTAACCCATACCCTACCACGTACGCTCACCCTAAACCGTTGTCGTACCCTAACCTGTACCCTGAACCGTGTCCGTCCCCTAAACCTAACACTAAACCTAAACCTAACCCTAACCCTTACCCGAAGCCTTACCCTAACCCGTCCCCTAAACATAACCCGTACGCGAACACTAACACGTACTCTAACACGTACGGTCACCCTGAACCGTTGTCATACACTAAACTGTACCCTAAACCGTCCCCGTCCCTTAACCCTAACCCTAACCCTAACCCTAACCCTAACCAAAACCCTAATCCTTACCCGAAGCCTTACCATAACCCGTCCCCTAATCCTAACCCATACATTAAAACTAAACCGTAACCTAACACGTACGCTCACCCTAAACCGTTGTCGTACACTAACCTGTACCCTAAACCGACCCTGTCCCCTACCCCTAACCATAACCCTAACCCTAACACTAACCCTTACCCGAAGCCTTACCCTAACCCGTCCCCTAATCCTAACCCGTACGCTAACACTAACCCGTACACTAACACGTACGCTCACCGTAAACCGTTGTCGTACCCTAACTTGTAACCTAAACCGTCCCAGTCCCCTAACCCTAACCCTAACACTTACCCAAAGCCTTACCCTAACACGTCAACTAAACCTAAATCGTACGCTAACACTAACCCATGCCCTAACACGTACGCTCACCCTAAACCGTTGTCGTACACTAACCTGTACACTAAACTGTCCCTGTCCCCTAACCCTAACCCTAACCCTAACCATTACGCAAAGCCTTACCCTAACCCGTCCCCCAATCCTAACCCGTACGCTAACACTAACCCGTATCCTAACATGTACGCTCACCCTAAACCGTTCTCGTACCCTAACCTGTTCCCTAAACCGTCCTCGTCCCCTAACCCTAACCCTAACCCTAACCCTAACCCTAGCTTTTACCCGAAGCCTTACACTAACCGGTCCCCTAACCCTAACCCGTACGCTAACACTAACCAGTACCCTAACATGTACGCTCACCCTTAACCATTGTCGAACCCTAACCTATACCCTAAACCGTCCCCGTCCCCTAACCTAACCCTAAACCTAACCCTTACGTGAAGCCTTACCCTAACCTGTCCCCTAATCCTAAACCGTACGCTGACACTAACACGTACCCTAACACAGACGCTCACCCTAAAACATTGTCGTACACTAAACTGTACCCTAATCCGTCCCCATCCCCGTCCCCATCCCTTAACCCTAACCCTAACCCAAACCCTAACCCTAACCCTTACCCAAAGCCTTACCCTAATCGGTCCCATAATCCTAACCCGTATGCTAAAACTAAACCGTACCCTAACACGTACTCTCACCCTAAACCATTGTCGTACCCTAACCTATACCCTAAACCGTCCCCGTCCCCGTCCCCTATCCCTAACCCTAAGCCTAACCCTGAAGCTTACCCGAAGCCTTACCCTAACCCGTCCCCTAATTCTAACCCGTATGGTAACACTAACCCATACCCTAACACGTACGCTCACCCTAAACGGTTGTCGTACCCTAACCTGTACCCTAAACCGTGTCCGTCCCATAAACCTAACCCTAACCCTAACCCTAACCTTAACCCTTACCCGAAGCCTTACCCTAACCCGTCCCCTAATCCTAACCCGTACGCTAACACTAACACGTACCCTAACACTTACGGTCACCCTGAACCATTGTCGTACCCTAAACTGTACCCTAAACCGTCCCCGTCCCTTAACCCTAACCTTAACCCTAACCCTAACACTAACCCTAATCCTTACCCGAAGCCTTACCATAACCCGTCCCCTAATCCTAACCCGTACGCTAACACTAAACCGTAACCTAACACGTACGCTCACACTAAACCGTTGTCGTACCCTAACCTGTACCCTAAACCGTCCCTGGCCCCTAACCCTAACCCTAACACTAACCCGTACCCGAAGCCTAACACTAACCCGTCCCCTAATCCTAAGCCGTGCGCTAACAATAACCCATACCCCAACATGTACGCTCAACCTAAACCGTTGTCGTACCCTAAACTGTCCCCATCCCCTAACCCTAACCCTAACCCTAACCCTAACACTTACCCGAAGCCTTACCCTAACCCGTCCCCTAATCCTAACCCGTATGCTAACACTAACCCGTACCCTAACACGTACGCTCACCCTAAAATGTTGTTGTACCCTAACCTTTGCCCTAAACCGTCCCCGTCCACGTCCCCTAACCCTAACGCTAACCCTTACCCAAAGCCTTACCCTAACATGTCCCCTAATCCTAACCTGTACGCTAACACTAAACCGTACCCTAACACGTACGCTCACTCTAAACCGTTGTCGTACCCTAACCTGTACCCTAAACCGTCCCCGTCCCCTAACCCTAACCCTAACCCTTACCCGAAGCCTTACCATAACCTGTCCCCTAATCCTAACCCATATGCTAACACTAAGCCGTACCCTAACACGTATGCTCACCCTAAACAATTGTCGTACACTAAACTGTACCCTCAACCATCCCCGTGCCCTAACCCTAACCCTAACCCTAAACCTTACCCGAAGCCTTACACTAACCCGTCCCCTAATCCTAAACCGTACGCTGACACTAACACGTAGCCTAACACGTACGCTCACCCTAAACCGTTTTCGTACACTAACCTGTACCCTAAACCGTGTCCGTCCCCTATACCTAACCCTAACCCTAACCCTAAACCTAACCCTTACCCGAAGCCTTACCCTTACCCGTCCCCTAATCCTAACCCGTACGCTAACAATAACACGTACCCTAAAACATACGGTCACCCTGAACCATTGTCGTACCCTAAACTGTACCCTAAACCGTACACGTCCCTTAACCCTAACCCTAACCCTAACCCTAACCCTAACCCTAATCCTTTCCTGAAGCCTTAACATAACCCGTCTCCTAAACCTAACCCGTACACTAACATTAAATTGTAACCTAACACGTACGCGCACACTAAACCGTTGTCGTACCCTAACCTGTACACTAAACCGTCCCTGTCCCCTAACCCTAACCGTAACCCTAACCCTATCACTAACCCTTACCCGAAGCCTAACACTAACCCGTCCCCTAATCCTAAGCCGTGCGCTAACAGTAACCCATACCCCAACATGTACGCTCAACCTAAACCGTTGTCGTACCCTAAACTGTCCCCATCCCCTAACCCTAACCCTAACCCTAACCCCAACCCTAACCCTTACCCGAAGCCTTACCCTAACCCGTCCCCTAATCCTAACCCGTACGCTAACACTAACCCGTACCCTAACACGTACGCTCACCCTAAAACTTTGTCGTACCCTAACCTGTACCCTAAACCGTCCCCGTCCCCTAACCCTAACCCTAACCCTTACCCGAAGCCTTACCCTAACCCGTCCCCTAATGCTAACCCGTACGCTAACACTAACCCGTACCCTAACACGTACGCTCACCCTAAACCGTAGTTGTACCCTTACCTGTACCCTAAACCATCCCCGTCCCCTAACCCTAACCCTAACCCTTACCCGAAGCCTTAACCTAACCCGTCCCCTAAACCTAACCCGTACGCTAACACTAAACAGTACCCTAACACGTACGCTCACCCTAAACCGTGGACGTACCCTAACCTGTACCTTAAACCGTCCCCATCCCCTAACCCTAACCCGAACCCTAACACTAACCCTTACCCGAATACTTAACCTAACCTGTCCCCTACTCCTAACCCGTACGCTAACACTAACCCGTACCCTAACACGTACGCTCACCCTAAACCACTGTCATACCCTAACCTGTACCCTAAACAGTCCCCGTCCCCTAACCCTAACCCTAACCCTAACTCTTACCTGAAGCCTTACACTAACCCGTACCCTAATCCTAACCCGTACGCTATCACTAAACCGTACCCTGAGACGTACGCTCACCCTAAAAGGTTGTCGTACTCTAACCTGTACCCTACACCGTCCCCTAACCCTAACCCTAACCCTTACCCGAAGCCTTACCCTAACCCGTCCCCTAATCCTAAACCGTACGCTAACACTAACCCGTGCCCTAACACATACGCTCACCCTAAAGCGTTGTCGTACCCTAACCTGTACCCTAAACCGTCCCCGTCCCCGTCCCCTAACCCTAACCCTAACCCTAACCGTAACACTTACCCGAAGCCTTACCCTAACACGTCCCCTAATCCTAACCCGTATGCTAACACTAACCCGTACCCTAACACGTACGCTCACCCTAAACCATTGTCCTACCCTAACCTGTACCCTAAACCGTCCCCGTCCCCGTCCCCTAAACCTAACCCTAACCCTAACCCTAACCATTCCCCGAAGCCTTAGCCTAACCGTCCCCTAATCCTAAACCGTACGCTCACACTAACCCGTGCCCTAACACGTACGCTCACCCTGAACTGTTGTCGTACCCTAACCTGTACCCTAAACCGTCCCCGTCCCCTAAACCTAACCCTAACCTCACCCTAATCCTATCCCTTACCCAAAGCCTTACCCTAACACGTCCCCTAATCCTAACCCGTACACTAACACTAACCCGTGCCCTAAAACATACGCTCAACCTAAACCGTTGTCGTACCCTAACCTGTACCCTAAACCGTCCCCGTGCCCTAACCCTAACCCTAACCCTAACCCTAACCCTACCTTACCCGAAGCCTTACACTAAACCGTCCCCTAATCCTAAACCGTACGCTGACACTAACACGTAGCCTAACACGTACGCTCACCCTAAACCGTTGTCGTACTCTAACCTGTACCCTAAACCGTGTCCGTCCCCTAAACCTAAACCTAACCCTAACCCTAAATCTAACCCTTACCCGAAGCCTTACCCTAACCCGTCCCCTAATCCTAACCCGTACGCTAACAATAACACATACCCTAAAACGTACGGTCACCCTGAAGCATTGTCGTACCCTAAACTGTACCCTAAACCTTCCCCGTCCCTTAACCCTAACCCTAACCCTAACCCTAACCCTAATCCTTTCCCGAAGCCTTAACATAACCCGTCCCCTAATCCTAACCCGTACGCAAATATTAAATCGTAACCTAACACGTACGCTCACACTAAACCGTTGTCGTACCCTAACCTGTACCCTAAACCGTCCCCGTCCCCGTCCCCTAACCCTAACCCTAACCCTTACCCGAAGCCTTATCCTAACCCGTACCCTAATCATAACCTGTAGGCTAACAGTAACCCGTACCCTAAAACGCACACTCACCCTAAACCGTTTTCGTACACTAACCTGTACCCTAAACCGTCCCCGTCCACTAAACCTAACCCTAACCCTAACCCTAACCCTTACCCGAAGCCTTACGATAACACTTCCCCTAATCCTAACCCGTTCGCTAACACTAACCCGTACCCTAACACGTATGCTCAACCTAAACGGTTGTTGTACCCTAACCTGTACCCTAAACCGTCCCCATCCCCTAAACCTAACCCTAACCCTAACCCAAACCCTTGCCCAAAGCCTTACCCTAAACGGTCCCCTAATCCTAACCCGTACGCTAACACTAACAAGTACCCAAACACGTACGCTCACCATAAACCATTGTCGTACCCTAACCTGTACCCTAAACTCTCCCCGTCCCCATCCCCTAAGCTTAACCCTAACCCTAACCCTTACCCAAAGCCTTACACTAACCCCTCGCCTAATCCTAACCCGTACGCTAACACTAAACCATACCCTAACACGTACACTCACCCTAAATCATTGTTGTACCCTAACCTGAACCCTAAACCGTCCCCGTCCCTGTCCCCTAACCCTAAACCTAACCGTAAACTTAACCCTTACCCGAAGCCTTACCCTAACGCGTCCCCTAATCATAACCCGTACGCTAACACTAACCCGTACCCTACCACGTACGCTCACCCGAAACTGTTGTCGTAACCTAACCTGTACCCTAAACCATCCCCGTCCCCTAACCCTAAGCCTAAACCTAACCCTAACCCTAAACCTTACCCGAAGCCTTACCCTAACCCGTCCCCTAATCCTAACCCGTACGCTAACACTAACCCATACCCTAACACGTACGCTCACCCTAAACCGTTTTCGTACCCTAACCTGTACCCTAAACCGTCCCCGTCCCCTAACACTAACCCTAACCCTAACCCTAAACTTAACCCTTACCCGAAGCCCTACCCTAAACCGTCCCCTAATCTTAAACTGTACGCTAACTCTAACCCGTACCCTAACACGTACGCTCACGCTAAACCGTTGTCGTACCCTAACGTGTACCCTAATCCATCCCCGTTCCCGTCACCTAACCCTAATCCTAAACCTTACCCGTAGCCTTACCCCAACCCGTCCCCTAATCCTAACCCGTACGCTAACACTAACACGTACCCTAATATGTACGCTCACCCTAAAACTTTGCCGTACCCTAACCTGTACCCTAAACCGTCCCGGTCCCCTAACCATAACCCTAACCCTAACCCTAACCCTAAACCTTACCCAAAGCCTTACACTAACCCGTCCCCTAATCCTAACCCATACGCTAACACTAACCCGTACCCTAACACGTACGCTCACCCTAAACCATTGTCGTAGCCTAACCTGTACCCTAAACCGTCTCCGTCACCTAACCCTAACCCTAACCCTAACACTTACCCGAAACCTTGCCCTAACTCGTCCCCTAATCCTAAGCCGTAGGCTAAAACTAACCCTTACCCTAACACGTACGCGCACACTAAACTGTGGTCGTACGCTAACCTGTACACTAAACCGTGCCCGTCCCCTAACCCTAACCCTAACCCTAACCCTAGCCCTTACCTGAAGCATTACCCTAACCCGTCCCCTAATCCGAACCCGTACGCTAACACTAACCCGTACCCTAACACGTACACTCACCTTAAACAGTTGTCGTACCCTAAACTGTACCCTAATACATCCCCGTCCCCGTCCCCTAACCCTAACCTTAACCCTAACCCTAACCCTTACCCGAAGCCTTACCCTAACCCGTCATCTAATCCTAACCCGTACGCTAACACTAACCCGTACCCTAACACGTACGCTCACCCTAAACCGTTATCTTACCCTAACCTGTACCCTAAACTGTCCCCGTCCCCTAACCCTAACCCTCACCCTAAACCTTACCCAAAGCCTTACGCTAACCCGTCCCCTAATCCTAATCTGTACGCTAACACTAACCCGTACCCTAATACGTGCGCTCACCCTAAACCGTTGTCATACCCTAACCTGTACCCTAAACCGTCCAGTCCCCGTCCCCTAACCCTAGCCCTTACCCGAAACCTTACCCTAACATGTCCCCTTTTCCTAACCCGTACGCTAACACTATCCCGTACCCTTACACGTACGCTCACCTTAAAACGTTGTCGTACACTAACCTGTAACATAAACCGTCTCCGTCCCCTAACCCTAACCCTAACCCTAACACTAACCCTAACCTTTACCCGGAGCCTTACCCTAACCTGTCCCCTAATCCTAACCCGTACGCTAACACTAACCCTTGCCCTAACACGTACGCTCACCCTAAACCGTTGTCGTACCCTAACCTGTACCCTAAACCGTCCCTCTACCCTAACCCTAACCCTAACCCTTATCCTAACCCTAAAGCTTACCCGAAGCCTTACCCTAACCCGTCCCATAATCCTAACCGGTACGCTAACACTAACCCGTACCCTAACATGTACGCTCACCCTAAACGGTTGTCGTACCCTAAACTGTACCCTAAACCGTCCCTGTCCCTGACCATTAACCCTAACCCTAACCCTAATCCTAACCCTTACCCGACGCCTTACCCTAACCCGTCCCATAATCCTAACCCGTACGCTAACACTAACCCGTACCCTAACATGTACGCTCACCCTAAACTGTTGTCGTACCCTAAGCTGTAGCCTAAACCGTCCCTGTCCCCGACCCTTAACCCTAACCCTAACCCTAACCCTAACCCTTACCCGACGCCTTACACTAACCCGTCCCCAAATCCTAAACCGTACGCTAACACTAACCCGTACCCTAACACGCACGCTCACCCTAAACCGTTGTCGTACCCTAACATGTACCCTAAACCGTCCCCGTCCCCTAACCCTAACTCTAACCCTAAACCTAAACCTAACCCTTATCCGAAGCCTTACCATAACCCGTCCTCTAATCCTAACCCGTACGCTAACAGTTAACTGTGCCCTAACGTGTACGCTGAACCTAAACCATTGTCTTACCCTAACCTGTACCCTGAACCGTCCCCCTCCCCTAACCCTAACCCTAACCCTAACCCTAACCCTTACACCAAGCCTTACCCTAACCCGTGCCCTAATCCTAACCCGTACGCAAACACTAACCCGTACCCTAATACGTATGCTCACTCTAAACCGTTGTCGTATCCTAACCTGTACCCTAAACCGTCCCCATCCCCTAAACCCAAACCTAAACCTAACCCTAACCCTTACCCGAAGCCTTCCCCTAACCCGTCCCCTAATCCTAACCCGTACGCTAACACTAACTCGTACCCTAACACGTACGCTCACCCTAAACCGTTGTCGTACCCTAACCTGTACACTAAACCGTCCCCGTCCCCTAAACCTAACCCTAAACCTAACCGTAACGCTTACCCGAAGCCTTACCCTAACCCGTACCCTATTCCTAACCCGTACGCTAACACTAACATGTACCCTAATATGTACGCTCACCCTAAACCGTTGTCGTACCCTAACCTTTACCATAAACCGTCCCCGTCCCCTAACCCTAATCCTAAACCTAAACCTAACCCTTACCGAAGCCTTACACTAACCAGTCCACTAAACCTAACCCGTACGCTAACACTAAACCGTACCCTAAAACGTACACTCACCGTAAAACGTTGTCACACCCTAACCTGTACCCTAAACCGTCCCCGTCCCTAACCGTAACCCTAACACATACCCGAAGCCTTACCCTAAGCCGTGTCCTAATCCTAACCCGTACGTTAACACTAACCCGTACCCTAACACGTACGCTCACCCTAAACCGTTGTCGTACCCCAACCTGTACCCTAAACCGTCCCCGTCCCCTAACCCTAACCCTAACCCTAAACCAAAACCTAAACTTTACCCGAAGCTCTACCCTAACCCATCCCATAATCCTATCCCGTACGCTAACCCTAACCCGTACCCTACCACGTACGCTCACCCTAAACCGTTGTCGTACCCTAACCTGTACCCTAAACCGTCCCCGTCCCCTAACAGTAACCCTAAACCTAACCCTAACCCTAACCCTTAACCGAAGCCTTACCCTAACCCGTCCCTTAATCCTAACCCGTACGCTAACACTAAACCGAGTCCTAACACGTACGCTCACCCTAAAACTTTGTCGTACCCTAACCTGTACCCTAAACCGTCCCCATCCCGTAACCCTTACCCTAACCCTAACAATTACCCGAACCCTTAACCTAACCCGTCCTCTAATCCTAACACGTACGCTAACAGTAAACCGTGCCCTAACACATACGCTCACCCTAAACCGTTGTCGTACCCTAACCTGTACCCTAAACCGTCCCCGTTCCCTAACCCTAATCCTAACCATAACCCTTACCCGAAGCCTTACCCTAACCCGTCCCCTGATCCTATCACGTACGCTAACACTAACCCATACCCTATCACGTACGCTCACCCTAAACATTTGTCGTAAACTAACCTGTACCCTAAACCGTCCCCGTCCCTTAACCCTAACCGTAATCCTAACCCTAACCCTAACCCTAACCCTTACCCGAAGCCTTACCCTAACCCGTCCCCTAATACTAACCAGTACGCTAACACTAACCCGTACCCTAACACGTACGCTCACCCTAAAACGTTGACGTACCCTAACCTGTACCCTAAACCGTCCCCGTCCCCTAACCCTAAACCTAACCCTTACCAGAAGCCTTACCCTAACCCGTCCCATAATCCTAACCCGTACGCTAACACTAACACGTACCCTAACACGTACGCTCACCCTAAAACCTTGTGGTACCCTAACCTGTACCCTAAATCGTCCCTGTCCCCTAACCCTAACCCTAACCCTAACCTTAAACCTTACCCGAAGCCTTACCCTAACCGGTCCCCTAAACCTAACCCGCACGCTAACACTAACCCGTGCCCTAACACGTACGCTCACCCGAAACATTTGTCGTACACTAAGCTGTACCCTAAACCGTCCCCATTACCTAACACTAACCCAAACCCTAACCATAACCCTAAACCTTACCCGAAGCCTTACCCTAACCCGTCCCCTAATCCTAACCGTACGCTAACACTAATCCGTGCCCTAACACGTACGCTCACCCTAAAGCATTGTCGTACCCTAACCTGTACCCTAAACTGCTCCTGTCCCCGTACCCTAACCCTAACCCTAACCCAAACCCTAACCCTTACCCGAAGCCTTACACTAACCCATCCCATAATCCTAAACGCTACGCTAACACTAACCCGTGCCCTAACACGTACGCTCACCCTAAACCGTTGTCGTACATTAACCTGTACCCTAAATCGTCCCTGTGCCCTAACCCTAAACCTAACCCTAATCCTTACCCGAAGCCTTACCCTAACTCGTCCCCTAATTCTAACCCCTACGCTAACACTAACCTGTATCCTAACACGTACGCTCACCCTAAAACTTTGTCGTACACTAAGCTGTACTCTAAATCGTCCCCGTCCCCTAACCCTAAACCTAACCCTTACACAAAGCCTTACCCTAACCCGTCCCCTAATCCTAAACCGTACGCTAACACTAACCCGTAACCTAACCCGTATGCTCAACCTAAACCGTTCTCGTACAGTAACCTGTGCCCTAAACCGTCCCGTCCCCGTTCCCTAACCCTAGCCCTTACCCGAAACCTTACCCTAACATGTCCCCTATTCCTAACCCGTACGCTAACACTATCCCGTACCCTTACACGTACGCTCACCTTAAAACGTTGTCGTACACTAACCTGTAACCTAAACCGTCTCCGTCCCCTAACCCTAACCCTAACCCTAACACTAACCCTAACCCTTACCCGGAGCCTTACCCTAACCTGTCCCCTAACCCTAACCCGTACGCTAACACTAACCCTTGCCCTAACACGTACGCTCACCCTAAACCGTTGTCGTACCCTAACCTGTACCCTAAACCGTCCCTCTACCCTAACCCTAACCCTAACCCTTATTCTAAATCTAAAGCTTACCCAAAGCCTTACTCTAACCCGTCCCATAATCCTAACACGTACGCTAACACTAACCCGTACCCTAACACGCACGCTCACCCTAAACCTTTGTCGTACCCTAACATGTACCCTAAACCGTCCCCATCCCCTAACCCTAACCCTAACCCTAAACCTAAACCTAACCCTTACCCGAAGCCTTACCATAACCCGTCCTCTAATCCTAACCCGTATGCTAACAGTAAACTGTGCCCTAACATGTACGCTTAACCTAAACCATTGTCCTACCCTAACCTGTACCCTAAACCGTCCCCCTCCCCTAACCCTAACCCTAACCCTAACCCTAACCCTTACACCAAGCCTTACCCTAACCCATGCCCTAATCCTAACCCGTACGCTAACACTATCCCATACCCTAACACGTACGCTCACCCTAAACCGCTGTCGTACACTAACCTGTACCCTAAACCGTCCCCGTCCCCGTTCCCGTCCCCTAACCCTAACCCTAAATCTAACCCTTACCCGAAGCCTTACCCTAACCCGTCCCCTAATCCTAACCCGTACGCTAACACTAACCCGTGCCCTAACACGTACGCTCACCCTAAAGTGTGGTCGTACCCTAACCTGTACACTAACCCGTCCCCGTCCCCGTTCCCTAACCCTAACCCTAACCCAAACCCTAAGCCTTACCCGAAGCCTTACCCTAACCCGTCTCATAATCCTAACCGATACGCTAAAACTAACCCATGCCCTAACACATACGCTTACCCTAAACCGTTGTCGTACCCTAACCTGTACCCTAAACCGTCCCCATCCCCTAACCCTCACCCTAATCCTTACCCGAAGCCTTACACTAACCCGTCCCCTAATCCTAACCCATACGCTAACTCTAACCCGTATCCTAACACGTACGCTCACCCTAAACCATTCTCATACACTAACCTGTACCCTAAACCATCCCCGTCAACTAACCTTAACCCTAACCCTTACCTGAAGCCTTACCATAACCCGTCCTCTAATCCTAACCCGTACGCTAACAGTAAACTGTGCCCTAAAATGTACGCTCAACCTAAACCATTGTCCTACCCTAACTTGTAACCTAAACCGTCCCCGTCCCCTAACCCTAACCCTAAACCTAGCCCTAAACCTAAACCTTACCCCAAGCCTTACCCTAACCCGACCCTTAATCCTAACCCGCTAACACTAACCCATACCCTAACACGTACGCTCACCCTAAATCTTTGTCGTACCCTAACATGTACCCTAAACCGTCCCCGTCCCCTAACCCTAACCCTAACCCTAACCCTAACACTTACCCGAAGCATTACACTAACCCGTCCCCTAATCCTAATCCGTACGCTAACACTAACCCGTGTCCTAACACGTACCCTCACCCTAAACCGTTGTCGTACCCTAACCTGTACCCTAAACCGTCACCGTCCCCTAGCCCTAACCCTAACCCTAACCCTTATGCGAAGCCTTACCCTAACCCGTCCCCAATCCTAACCCGTACGCTAACACTAACAAGTACCCTAACACATACGCTCAACCTAAACTGTTGTCGTACACTAACCTGTAACCTAAACCGTCCCCGTCCCCTAACCCTAACCCTAACCCTAACCCTAACCCTTACCCGAAGCCTTACCCTAATCTGTCCCCTAATCCTAACCCGTACGCTAACACTAACCTGTGCCCTAAAACGAATGCTCACCCTAAACCGCTGTCATACACTAACCTGTACCCTAAACCGTCCCCGTCCCCGTCCCCTAACCCTAACCCTAAACCTAACCCTTACCTGAAGCCTTACCCTAACCCGTCCCCTAATCCTAACCCGTACGCTAACACTAACCCGTGCCCTAACAGGTATGCTCACCCTAAAGCGTGGTCGTACCCTAACCTGTACATTAAACCGTCCCCGTCCCCGTTCCCTAACCCTAACCCTATCCCAAGCCCTACCCCTTACCCGAAGCCTTACCCTAACCCGTCCCATAATCCTAAATAATACGCTAAAACTACCCCATGCCCTAACACATACGCTCACCCTAAACCGTTGTCGTACCCTAACCTGTACCCTAAACCGTCCCCGTCCCCTAACCCTAACCCTATCCTTACCCGAAGCCTTACCCTAACCCGTCCCCTAATCCTAACACATACGCTAACTCTAACCCGTACCCTAACACGTACGCTCACCCTAAACCATTCTCATACACTAACCTGTACCCTAAAACGTCCCCATCACCTAACCCTAACCCTAACACTTACCTGACGCCTTACCCTAAACCATCCCCTAATCCTAACCCGTACGCTAACACTAACCCGTACCCTAACACGTACACTCACCCTAAAACTTAGTCGTACCCTAAACAGTACCCTAAACCGTCCCCTTCCCCGTCCCCTAACCCTAACTCTAACCCTAACCCTAACCCTAACCCTTACCCAACGCCTTACCCTAAGCCGTCACCTAATCCTAACCCGTACGCTAACACTAACCCATGTCCTAACACGTACGCTCACCCTACACCGTTATCTTACCCTAACCTGTACCCTAAACTGTCCCCGTCCCCTAACCCTAACCCTAACCCCAACCCTAACCCTTACCCAAAGCCTTACGCTAACCCGTCCCCTAATCCTAAACTGTACGCTAACACTAACCCGTACCCTAATACGTGCGCTCACCCTAAACCGTTGTCATACCCTAACCTGTACCCTAAACCGTCCCCATCCCCTAACCCTAACCCTAACCCTAACCCTAACCCTTACCCGAAGCCTTACACTAACCTGTCCCCTAATCCTAACCCGTACGCTAACACTAACCCGTACCCTAACACATAGGCTCACTCTAAACCGTTCTCGTACACTAACCTGTACCCTAAACCGTCCCCATCCCCTAACCCTAACCCTAACCCTTACCCGGAGCCTTACCCTAACCCGTCCTCTAATCCTAAACCGTACGCTAACACTAACCCGTACCCTAACATGTTCGCTCACCCTAAACCGTTATCTTAACCTAAGCTGTACCCTAAACAGTCCCCGTCGCCTAAACATAACCGTAACCCTAACCCTAACACTAACACTTACCCGAAGGCTTACCCTAACCCGTCCCCTAATCCTAAACCGTACGCTAACACTAACCCGTACCCTAACACGTACGCTCACCCTAAACCGTTGTCGTAGCCTAACCTGTACCCTAAACCCTCCCCATGCCCTAACACTTACCCTAAACCTAACCCTAACCCTAACCCTTACCCGAAGCTTAACCTAACCCGTCCCCTAATCCTAACCCGTTCGCTAACACTAACACATACCCTACCACGTACGCTCACCCTAAAGCAGTGTTGTACCCTAACGTGTACCCTAAACCGTTCCCGTGCCCTAACCCTAACCCTAACCCTAACCAAAACCCTAACCCTTACCCGGAGCCTTACCCTAACCCGTCCCCTAATCCTAACCCGTACGCTAACACTAACCTGTACCCTAACACGTACGCTCAACCTAAACCATTGTCGTACACTAACCTGTACCCTAAACCGTCCCCTAACCCTAACCCTAACCCTAACCCTTACCCGAAGCCTTACCCTAACCCGTCCTCTAACCCTAACCTGTACGCTAACGGTAAACTGTGCCCTAACATGTACCCTCACCCTAAACCGTTGTCCTACCCTAACCTGTACTCTAAACCGTCCCCGTCCCCTAACCCTAACCAAAACCCTAACCCTAAACTTAACCCTTACTCGAAGCCTTACCCTAACCCGTCCACTAATCCTAACCCGTACGCTTACACTAACAATTATCCTAACATGTAAGCTCACCCTAAACCTTTGTCGTACCCTAACCTGTACCCTAAACCGTCCCCGTCCCCGTCCCCTAACCCTAACCCAAACCCTAACTCTTACCCGAAGCCTTACCGTAACCCATCCCATAATCCTAACCGATACGCTAAAACTAACCCATGCCCTAACACGTACGCTCACACTAAACCGTTGTCGTACCTTAACCTGTACGCTAAACCGTCCCCGTCCCGTAACCTTAACCCTAACCCTTACCCGAAGCCTTACCCTAACCCGTCCCCTAATCCTAACTCGTACACTAACACTAACACGTGCCCTAACACGTACGCTTAACCTAAAGCGTTGTCATACCCTAACCTGTACACTAAAGCGTCCCCGTCCCCTAACCCTAACCCTAACCCTAAGACTTACCCGAAGCCTTACCCTAACCTGTCCCCAAATACTAACCCATACGCTAACACTAACCCATACACTAACACATACGCTCACCCTAAACCCTTGTTGTACCCTAACCTGTACCCTAAACTGTCCCCGTCCCCGTCCCCTAACCCTAACCCTAGCCCTAACCGTAACCCTTACCCGAAGCCTTACCCTATCCTGTCCCCTAATCCTAACCCGTACGCTAACACAAACCCATACCCTAACACGTACGCTCAACCTAAACCATTGTCGTACCCTAACCTGTACCCTAAACCGTCCCCTAACCCTAACCCTTACCCGAAGCCTTACCCTAACCCGTCCTCTAATCCTAACCTGTACGCTAACAGTAAACTGTGCCCTAACATGTACGCTCACCCTAAACCGTTGTCCTACCCTAACCTGTACCCTAAACCATCCCAATCCCCGTCCCCTAACCCTAACCCTAACCCTAACCCTTACCCTTATCCGAAGCCTTACCTTAACCCATCCCCTAATCCTAATCCGTACACTAACACTAACCCGTAAACTTACACGTACGCTCACCCTAAACCGTTGTCGTACACTAACATGTACCCTAAACCGTCCCCATCCCCTAGCCCTAACCCTAACCCTAACCCTAACACTTACCCGAAACCTTACCCTAACTCGTCCCCTAATCCTAAGCCGTAGGCTAAAACTAACCCTTACCCTAACACGTACGCTCACACTAAACTGTGGTCGTACCCTAACCTGTACCGTAAACCGCCCCATCCCCTAACCCTAACCCTAAACCTAACCCTAATCCTAACCCTTACCCGAAGCCTTACCCTAACCCGTCCCATAATCATAACCCGTACGCTAACACTAACCCGTGCCCTAACACGTAGGCTCACCATAAATCATTGTCGTACCCTAACCTGTACCCTAAACCATCCCCATCCCCGTCCCCGTCCCCTAAACCTAACCCTAACACTTACCCGAAGCCTTACCCTAACCTGTCCCCTAATCCTAACCCTTACGCTAACACTAACCCTTGCCCTAACATGTACACTCACCCTAAACCGTTGTCTTACCCTAACCTGTACCCTAAACCGTCCCTGTAACCTAACACTAACACTAACACTAACCCTAAACCGAACCCTTACACGAAGCCTTCCCCTAACCCGTCCCCTAACCCTAAACCGTACGCTAACCCTAACCCGTACCCTAACACGTACGCTCACCCTAAACCGCTGTCGTACCCTAAACTGCACCCTCAACCGTCCCCGTCCCCTAACCCTAACCCTAACCCTAACCCATCCCCTAATCCTAACCCGTACGCTAACTCTAAGCCATACCCTAACACGTACGCTCACCCTAAACCGTTCTCGTACACTAACCTGTAACCTAAACCGTCCCCGTCCCCTAACCCTAAACCTAACCCTTACCCGAAGCCTTACCTTAACCCGTCCTCTAATCCTAACCCGTACGCTAACTCTAAGCCGTACCCTAACACGTACGCTCACCTTAAACCGTTGTCATATACTAACATGTACCCTAAACCGTCCCCGTCTAATAACCCTAACCCTAACCCTAACCCTAACCCTAACCCTAGCTTTTACCCGAAGCCTTACCCTAACCGGTCCCCTAATCCGAACCCGTATGCTAACACTAACCCGTACCCTAACACGTACGCTCAACCTAAACTTTTGTCGTGCCCTAACCTGTACCCTAAACCGTCCCCATCCCCTAACCCTAACCCTAACCCTAACCCTAACCCTACCCTACCCGAAGCCTTACCCTAACCCGTCCCCTAATCCTAAACTGTACGCTGACACTAACACATACCCTAACACGTACGATCACCCTAAACCGTTGTCGTAACCTAACATGTACCCTAAACCGTCCCCGTCCCCGTCCCCTAACCATAACGCTAAGCCTAACCCTGAAGCTTACCCGAAGCCTTACCCTAACCCGTCCCCAATCCTAACCCGTACTGTAACACTAACCCGTACCCTAACACGTACGCTCACCCTAAACCGTTGTCGTACCCTAACCTGTGCCCTGAACCGTGTCCGTCCCCTAAACCTAACACTAAACCTAACCCTAACCCTAACCCTTACCCGAAGCCTTACCCTAACACGTCCCCTAAACATAACCCGTACGAAAACACTAAGACGTACCCTAACACGTACGGTCACCCTGAACCGTTGTCGTACACTAAACTGTACCCTAAACCGTCCCCGTCCCTTAACCCTAACCCTAACCCTAACCAAAACCCTAATCCTTACCCGAAGCCTTACCATAACCCGTCCCCTAATCCTAACCCATACATTAACACTAAACCGTAACCTAACACGTACGCTCAACCTAAACCGTTGTCGTACACTAACCTGTACCCTAAACCGTCCCTGTCCCCTACCCCTAACCATAACCCTAACCCTAACACTAACCCTTACCCGAAGCCTTACCCTAACCCGTCCCCTAATCCTAACACGTACGCTAACACTAACCCGTACACTAACACGTACGCTCACCGTAAACCGTTGTCGTACCCTAACTTGTAACCTAAACCGTCCCCGTCCCCTAACCCTAACCCTAACCCTAACCCTAACACTTACCCAAAGCCTTACCCTAACACGTCAACTAAACCTAAATCGTACGCTAACACTAACCCATGCCCTAACACGTACGCTCACCCTAAACCGTTGTCGTACACTAACCTGTACACTAAACTGTCCCTGTCCCCTAACCCTAACCCTAACCCTAACCCTAACCATTACGCAAAGCTTTACTCTAACCTGTCCCCCAATCCTAAACCGTACGCTAACACTAACCCGTACCTTAACATGTACGCTCACCCTAAACCGTTCTCGTACCCTAAACTGTTCCCTAAACCGTCCTCGTCCCCTAACCCTAACCCTAACCCTAACCCTAGCTTTTACCCGAAGCCTTACACTAACCGGTCCCCTAACCCTAACCCGTACGCTAACACTAACCAGTACCCTAACATGTACGCTCACCCTTAACCATTGTCGTACCCTAACCTATACCCTAAACCGTCCCCGTCCCCTAACCTAACCCTAACCCTAACCCTTACGTGAAGCCTTACCCTAACCTGTCCCCTAATCCTAAACCGTACGCTGACACTAACGCATACCCTAACACGGACGCTCACCCTAAAACATTGTCGTACACTAAACTGTACCCTAATCCGTCCCCGTCCCCGTCCCATAACCCTAACCCTAACCCAAACCCTAACCCTAACGCTTACCCAAAGCCTTACCCTAATCGGTCCCCTAATTCTAACCCGTATGATAACACTAACCCGTACCCTAACACGTACTCTCAGCCTAAACCTTTGTCGTACCCTAACCTATACCCTAAACCGTCCCCGTCCCCGTCCCCTATCCCTAACCCTAAGCCTAACCCTGAAGCTTACCCGAAGCCTTACCCTAACCCGTCCCCTAATTCTAACCCGTACGGTAACACTAACCCATACCCTAACACGTACGCTCACCCTAAACGGTTGTCGTACCCTAACCTGTACCCTAAACCGTGTCCGTCCCCTAAACCTAACCCTAACCCTAACCCTAACCTTAACCCTTACCCGAAGCCTTACCCTAACCCGTCCCCTAATCCTAACCCGTACGCTAACACTAACACGTACCCTAACACTTACGGTCACCCTGAACCATTGTCGTACCCTAAACTGTACCCTAAACCGTCCCCGTCCCTTAACCCTAACACTAACCCTAACCCTAACCCTAACCCTAATCCTTACCCGAAGCCTTACCATAACCCGTCCCCTAATCCTAACCCGTACGCTAACACTAAACCGTAACCTAACACGTACGCTCACACTAAACCGTTGTCGTACCCTAACCTGTACCCTAAACCATCCCTGGCCCCTAACCCTAACCCTAACACTAACCCTTACCCGAAGCCTAACACTAACCCGTCCCCTAATCCTAAGCCGTGCGCTAACAATTACCCATACCCCAACATGTACGCTCAACCTAAACCGTTGTCGTACCCTAAACTGTCCCCATCCCCTAACCCTAACACTAACCCTAACCCTAACACTTACCCGAAGCCTTACCCTAACCCGTCCCCTAATCCTAACCCTTATGCTAACACTAACCCGTACCCTAACACGTACGCTCACCCTAAAACGTTGTTGTACCCTAACCTTTGCCCTAAACCATCCCCGTCCCCGTCCCCTAACCCTAACGCTAACCCTTACCCAAAGCCTTACCCTAACACGTTCCCTAATCCTAACCCGTACGCTAACACTAAACCGTACCCTAACACGTACGCTCACTCTAAACCGTTGTCGTACCCTAAAATGTACCCTAAACCGTCCCCGTCCCCTAACCCTAACCCTAACCCTAACCCTTACCCGAAGCCTTACCATAACCTGTCCCCTAATCCTAAACCATATGCTAACACTAACCCGTACCCTAACACGTATGCTCACCCTAAACAATTGTCGTACCCTAAACTGTACCCTCAACCATCCCCGTGCCCTAACCCTAACCCTAACCCTAACCCTAAACCTTACCCGAAGCCTTACACTAACCCGTCCCCTAATCCTAAACCGTACGCTGACACTAAAACGTAGCCTAACACGTACGCTCACCCTAAACCGTTTTCGTACACTAACCTGTACCCTAAACCGTGTCCGTCCCCTATACCTAACCCTAACCCTAACCCTAAACCTAACCCTTACCCGAAGCCTTACCCTTACCCGTCCCCTAATCCTAACCCGTACGCTAACAATAACACGTACCCTAAAACGTACGGTCACCCTGAACCATTGTCGTACCCTAAACTGTACCCTAAACCGTCCCCGTCCCTTAACCCTAACCCTAACCCTAACCCTAACCCTAATCCTTACCCGAAGCCTTAACATAACCCGTCCCCTAATCCTAACCCGTACACGAACATTAAATTGTAACCTAACACGTACGCTCACACTAAACCGTTGTCGTACCCTAACCTGTACCCTAAACCGTCCCCGTCCCCTAACCCTAACCGTAACCCTAACCCTATCACTAACGCTTACCCGAAGCCTAACACTAACCCGTCCCCTAATCCTAAGCCGTGCACTAACAGTAACCCATACCCCAACATGTACGCTCACACTAAACCGTTGTCGTACCCTAACCTGTACCCTAAACCGTCCCCGTCCCCGTCCCCTAACCCTAAACCTAACCCTAACTGTAACACTTACCCGAAGCCTTACCCTAACACGTCCCCTAATCCTAACCCGTATGCTAACACTAACCCGTACCCTAACACGTACGCTCACCCTAAACCATTGTCCTAACCTAACCTGTACCCTAAACCGTCCCCGTCCCCGTCCCCTAAACCTAACCCTAACCCTAACCCTAACCATTCCCCGAAGCCTTACCCTAACCGTCCCCTAATCCTAACCCGTACGCTCACACTAACCCGTGCCCTAACACGTACGCTCACCCTGAACCGTTGTCGTACCCTAACCTGTACCCTAAACCGTCCCCGTCCCCTAAACCTAACCCTAACCTCACCATAATCCTAACCCTTACCCAAAGCCTTACCCTAATCCGTCCCCTAATCCTAACCCGTACACTAACACTAACACGTGCCCTAAAACATACGCTCAACCTAAACCGTTGTCGTACCCTAACCTGTACCCTAAACCGTCCCCGTGCCCTAACCCTAACCCTAACCCTAACCCTAACCCTAACCCTAAATCTAACCCTTACCCGAAGCCTTACCCTAACCCGTCCCCTAATCCTAACCCGTACGCTAACAATAAAACATACCCTAAAACGTACGGTCACCCTGAACCATTGTCGTACCCTAAACTGTACCCTAAACCTTCCCCGTCCCTTAACCCTAACCCTAACCGTAACCCTAACCCTAACCCTAATCCTTTCCCGAAGCCTTAACATAACCCGTCTCCTAATCCTAACCCGTATGCTAATATTAAATCGTAACCTAACACGTACGCTCACACTAAACCGTTGTCATACACTAACCTGTACCCTAAACCGTCCCCGTGCCCTAACCCTAACCCTAAGCCTAACCCTACCACTAAAACTTACCCGAACCTTACACTAAACCGTCCCCTAATCCTAAACCATACGCTGACACTAACACATAGCCTAACACGTACGCTCACCCTAAACCGTTGTCGTACCCTAAACTGTACCGTAAACCATGTCCATCCCCTAACCCTAACCCTAACCCAAACCCTAACCCTAACCCTTACCCGAAGCCTTACCCTAACCTGTCCCCTAATCCTAACACTTACGCTAACACTAACCCTTGCCCTAACAGGTACACTCACCCTAAACCGTTGTCTTACCCTAACCTGTACCCTAAACCGTCCCTGTACCCTAACCCTAACCCTAACACTAACCCTAAACCGAACCCTTACCCGAAGCCTTCCCCTAACCCGTCCCCTAATCCTAAACCGTACGCTAACCCTAACCCGTGCCCTAACACGTACGCTCACCCTAAACCGCTGTCGTACCCTAAACTGTACCCTAAACCGTCCCCATCCCCTAACCCTAACCCTAACCCTAACCCTTACCCGAAGCCTTCCCCTAACACGTCCCCTAATCCTAAACCGTACGCTAACTCTAAGCCATACCCTAACACGTACGCTCACCCTAAACGGTTCTCGTACACTAACCTGTAACCTAAACCATCCCCGTCCCCTAACCCTAAACCTAACACTTACCCGAAGCCTTACCTTAACCCGTCCTCTAATCCTAACCCGTACGCTAACTCTAAGCCGTACCCTAACACGTACGCTCACCCTAAACCATTGTCATACACTAACCTGTACACTAAACCGTCCCTGTCCCCTAACCCTAACCCTAACCCTAACCCTAAACATTACCCAAAGCCTTACCCTAACCCGTCCCATAATCCTAACCCGTACGCTAACACTATCCCGTACCCTTACACGTACGCTCACCTTAAAACGTTGTCGTACACTAACCTGTAACCTAAACCGTCTCCGTCCCCTAACCCTAACCCTAACCCTAACACTAACCCTAACCCTTACCCGGAGCCTTACCCTAACCTGTCCCCTAACCCTAACCCGTACGCTAACACTAACCCTTGCCCTAACACGTACGCTCACCCTAAACCGTTGTCGTACCCTAACCTGTACCCTAAACCGTCCCTCTACCCTAACCCTAACCCTAACCCTTATCCTAAATCTAAAGCTTACCCAAAGCCTTACCCTAACCCGTCCCATAATCCTAACCCGTACGCTAACACTAACCCGTACCCTAACACGCACGCTCACCCTAAACCGTTGTCGTACCCTAACATGTACCCTAAACCGTCCCCGTCCCCTAACCCTAACCCTAACCCTAAACCTAAACCTAACCCTTACCCGAAGCCTTGCCATAACCCGTCCTCTAATCCTAACCCGTATGCTAACAGTAAACTGTGCCCTAACATGTACGCTGAACCTAAACCATTGTCCTACCCTAACCTGTACCCTAAACCGTCCCCCTCCCCTAACCCTAACCCTAACCCTAACCCTAACCCTTACACCAAGCCTTACCCTAACCCGTGCCCTAATCCTAACCCGTACGCTAACACTATCCCATACCCTAACACGTACGCTCACCCTAAACCGCTGTCGTACACTAACCTGTACCCTAAACCGTCCCCGTCCCCGTTCCCGTCCCCTAACCCTAACCCTAAATCTAACCCTTACCCGAAGCCTTACGCTAACCCGTCCCCTAATCCTAACCCGTACGCTAACACTAACCCGTGCCCTAACACGTACGCTCACCCTAAAGTGTGGTCGTACCCTAACCTGTACACTAACCCGTCCCCGTCCCCGTTCCCTAACCCTAACCCTAACCCAAACCCTAAGCCTTACCCGAAGCCTTACCCTAACCCGTCTCATAATCCTAACCGATACGCTAAAACTAACCCATGCCCTAACACATACGCTTACCCTAAACCGTTGTCATACCCTAACCTGTACCCTAAACCGTCCCCATCCCCTAACCCTCACCCTAATCCTTACTCGAAGCCTTACACTAACCCGTCCCCTAATCCTAACCCATACGCTAACTCTAACCCGTATCCTAACACGTACGCTCACCCTAAACCATTCTCATACACTAACCTGTACCCTAAACCATCCCCGTCAACTAACCTTAACCCCAACCCTTACCTGAAGCCTTACCATAACCCGTCCTCTAATCCTAACCCGTACGCTAACAGTAAACTCTGCCCTAAAATGTACGCTCAACCTAAACCATTGTCCTACCCTAACTTGTAACCTAAACCGTCCCCGTCCCCTAACCCTAACCCTAAACCTAGCCCTAAACCTAAACCTTACCCCAAGCCTTACCCTAACCCGACCCTTAATCCTAACCCGCTAACACTAACCCATACCCTAACACGTACGCTCACCCTAAATCTTTGTCGTACCCTAACATGTACCCTAAACCGTCCCCGTCCCCTAACCCTAACCCTAACTCTAACCCTAACACTTACCCGAAGCATTACACTAACCCGTCCCCTAATCCTAATCCGTACGCTAACACTAACCCGTGTCCTAACACGTACCCTCACCCTAAACCGTTGTCGTACCCTAACCTGTACCCTAAACCGTCCCCGTCACCTAGCCCTAACCCTAACCCTAACCCTTACGCGAAGCCTTACCCTAACCCGTCCCCAATCCTAACCCGTACGCTAACACTAACAAGTACCCTAACACATACGCTCAACCTAAACTGTTGTCGTACACTAACCTGTAACCTAAACCGTCCCCGTCCCCTAACCCTAACCCTAACCCTAACCCTAACCCTAACCCTTACCCGAAGCCTTACCCTAATCTGTCCCCTAATCCTAACCCGTACGCTAACACTAACCTGTGCCCTAAAACGAATGCTCACCCTAAACCGCTGTCGTACACTAACCTGTACCCTAAACCGTCCCCGTCCCCGTCACCTAACCCTAACCCTAAACCTAACCCTTACCCGAAGCCTTACCCTAACCCGTCCCCTAATCCTAACACGTACGCTAACACTAACCCGTGCCCTAACAGGTATGCTCACCCTAAAGCGTGGTCGTACCCTAACCTGTACATTAAACCGTCCCCGTCCCCGTTCCCTAACCCTAACCCTATCCCAAACCCTACCCCTTACCCGAAGCCTTACCCTAACCCGTCCCATAATCCTAAATAATACGCTAAAACTACCCCATGCCCTAACACATACGCTCACCCTAAACCGTTGTCGTACCCTAACCTGTACCCTAAACCATCCCCGTCCCCTAACCCTAACCCTAATCCTTACCCGAAGCCTTACCCTAACCCGTCCCCTAATCCTAACACATACGCTAACTCTAACCCGTACCCTAACACGTACGCTCACCCTAAACCATTCTCATACACTAACCTGTACCCTAAAACGTCCCCATCACCTAACCCTAACCCTAACACTTACCTGACGCCTTACCCTAAACCATCCCCTAATCCTAACCCGTACGCTAACACTAACCCGTACCCTAACACGTACACTCACCCTAAAACTTAGTCGTACCCTAAACAGTACCCTAAACCGTCCCCGTCCCCGTCCCCTAACCCTAACTCTAACCCTAACCCTAACCCTAACCCTTACCCAACGCCTTACCCTAAGCCGTCACCTAATCCTAACCCGTACGCTAACACTAACCCATGTCCTAACACGTACGCTCACCCTACACCGTTATCTTACCCTAACCTGTACCCTAAACTGTCCCCGTCCCCTAACCCTAACCCTAACCCCAACCCTAACCCTTACCCAAAGCCTTACACTAACCCGTCCCCTAATCCTAAACTGTACGCTAACACTAACCCGTAGCCTAATACGTGCGCTCACACTAAACCATTGTCATACCCTAACCTGTACCCTAAACCGTCCCCATCCCCTAGCCCTAACCCTAACCCTAACCCTAACCCTTACCCGAAGCCTTACACTAACCTGTCCCCTAATCCTAACCCGTACGCTAACAGTAACCCGTACCCTAACACATAGGCTCACTCTAAACCGTTCTCGTACACTAACCTGTACCCTAAACCGTCCCCATCCCCTAACCCTAACCCTAACCCTTACCCGGAGCCTTACCCTAACCCGTCCTCTAATCCTAAACCGTACGCTAACACTAACCCGTACCCTAACATGTTCGCTCACCCTAAACCGTTATCTTAACCTAAGCTGTACCCCAAACAGTCCCCGTCGCCTAAACATAACCGTAACCCTAACCCTAACACTAACACTTACCCGAAGGCTTACCCTAACCCGTCCCCTAATCCTAAACCGTACGCTAACACTAACCCGTACCCTAACACGTACGCTCACCCTAAACCGTTGTCGTAGCCTAACCTGTACCCTAAACCCTCCCCATGCCCTAACACTTACCCTAAACCTAACCCTAACCCTAACCCTTACCCGAAGCTTAACCTAACCCGTCCCCTAATCCTAACCCGTTCGCTAACACTAACACATACCCTACCACGTACGCTCACCCTAAAGCAGTGTTGTACCCTAACGTGTACCCTAAACCGTTCCCGTGCCCTAACCCTAACCCTAACCCTAACCAAAACCCTAACCCTTACCCGGAGCCTTACCCTAACCCGTCCCCTAATCCTAACCCGTACGCTAACACTAACCTGTACCCTAACACGTACGCTCAACCTAAACCATTGTCGTACACTAACCTGTACCCTAAACCGTCCCCTAACCCTAACCCTAACCCTAACCCTTACCCGAAGCCTTACCCTAACCCGTCCTCTAACCCTAACCTGTACGCTAACGGTAAACTGTGCCCTAACATGTACCCTCACCCTAAACCGTTGTCCTACCCTAACCTGTACTCTAAACCGTCCCCGTCCCCTAACCCTAACCAAAACCCTAACCCTAAACTTAACCCTTACTCGAAGCCTTACCCTAACCCGTCCACTAATCCTAACCCGTACGCTTACACTAACAATTATCCTAACATGTAAGCTCACCCTAAACCTTTGTCGTACCCTAACATGTACCCTAAACCGTCCCCGTCCCCGTCCCCTAACCCTAACCCAAACCCTAACTCTTACCCGAAGCCTTACCGTAACCCATCCCATAATCCTAACCGATACGCTAAAACTAACC
The DNA here is from genome assembly GCF_059928025.1 of Delphinapterus leucas. NCBI lineage: Eukaryota > Metazoa > Chordata > Mammalia > Artiodactyla > Monodontidae > Delphinapterus > Delphinapterus leucas. The sequence continues at coordinate 4,944,994 of NW_028322232.1, read as the reverse complement.
CATGCCCTAACACGTACGCTCACACTAAACCGTTGTCGTACCTTAACCTGTACGCTAAACCGTCCCCGTCCCGTAACCTTAACCCTAACCCTTACCCGAAGCCTTACCCTAACCCGTCCCCTAATCCTAACTCGTACACTAACACTAACACGTGCCCTAACACGTACGCTTAACCTAAAGCGTTGTCATACCCTAACCTGTACACTAAAGCGTCCCCGTCCCCTAACCCTAACCCTAACCCTAAGACTTACCCGAAGCCTTACCCTAACCTGTCCCCAAATCCTAACCCATACGCTAACACTAACCCATACACTAACACATACGCTCACCCTAAACCCTTGTTGTACCCTAACCTGTACCCTAAACTGTCCCCGTCCCTGTCCCCTAACCCTAACCCTAGCCCTAACCGTAACCCTTACCCGAAGCCTTACCCTATCCTGTCCCCTAATCCTAACCCGTACGCTAACACAAACCCATACCCTAACACGTACGCTCAACCTAAACCATTGTCGTACCCTAACCTGTACCCTAAACCATCCCCTAACCCTAACCCTTACCCGAAGCCTTACCCTAACCCGTCCTCTAATCCTAACCTGTACGCTAACAGTAAACTGTGCCCTAACATGTACGCTCACCCTAAACCGTTGTCCTACCCTAACCTGTACCCTAAACCATCCCAATCCCCGTCCCCTAACCCTAACCCTAACCCTAACCCTTACCCTTATCCGAAGCCTTACCTTAACCCATCCCCTAATCCTAATCCGTACACTAACACTAACCCGTAAACTTACACGTACGCTCACCCTAAACCGTTGTCGTACACTAACATGTACCCTAAACCGTCCCCATCCCCTAGCCCTAACCCTAACCCTAACCCTAACACTTACCCGAAACCTTACCCTAACTCGTCCCCTAATCCTAAGCCGTAGGCTAAAACTAACCCTTACCCTAACACGTACGCTCACACTAAACTGTGGTCGTACCCTAACCTGTACCGTAAACCGCCCCATCCCCTAACCCTAACCCTAAACCTAACCCTAATCCTAACCCTTACCCGAAGCCTTACCCTAACCCGTCCCATAATCATAACCCGTACGCTAACACTAACCCGTGCCCTAACACGTAGGCTCACCATAAATCATTGTCGTACCCTAACCTGTACCCTAAACCATCCCCATCCCCGTCCCCGTCCCCTAAACCTAACCCTAACACTTAACCGAAGCCTTACCCTAACCTGTCCCCTAATCCTAACCCTTACGCTAACACTAACCCTTGCCCTAACATGTACACTCACCCTAAACCGTTGTCTTACCCTAACCTGTACCCTAAACCGTCCCTGTAACCTAACACTAACACTAACACTAACCCTAAACCGAACCCTTACACGAAGCCTTCCCCTAACCCATCCCCTAACCCTAAACCGTACGCTAACCCTAACCCGTACCCTAACACGTACGCTCACCCTAAACCGCTGTCGTACCCTAAACTGCACCCTCAACCGTCCCCGTCCCCTAACCCTAACCCTAACCCTAACCCATCCCCTAATCCTAACCCGTACGCTAACTCTAAGCCATACCCTAACACGTACGCTCACCCTAAACCGTTCTCGTACACTAACCTGTAACCTAAACCGTCCCCGTCCCCTAACCCTAAACCTAACCCTTACCCGAAGCCTTACCTTAACCCGTCCTCTAATCCTAACCCGTACGCTAACTCTAAGCCGTACCCTAACACGTACGCTCACCTTAAACCGTTGTCATATACTAACATGTACCCTAAACCGTCCCCGTCTAATAACCCTAACCCTAACCCTAACCCTAACCCTAACCCTAGCTTTTACCCGAAGCCTTACCCTAACCGGTCCCCTAATCCGAACCCGTATGCTAACACTAACCCGTACCCTAACACGTACGCTCAACCTAAACTTTTGTCGTGCCCTAACCTGTACCCTAAACCGTCCCCATCCCCTAACCCTAACCCTAACCCTAACCCTAACCCTTACCCGAAGCCTTACCCTAACCCGTCCCCTAATCCTAAACTGTACGCTGACACTAACACATACCCTAACACGTACGATCACCCTAAACCGTTGTCGTAACCTAACATGTACCCTAAACCGTCCCCGTCCCCGTCCCCTAACCATAACGCTAAGCCTAACCCTGAAGCTTACCCGAAGCCTTACCCTAACCCGTCCCCAATCCTAACCCGTACTGTAACACTAACCCGTACCCTAACACGTACACTCACCCTAAACCGTTGTCGTACCCTAACCTGTACCCTGAACCGTGTCCGTCCCCTAAACCTAAACCTAACCCTAACCCTTACCCGAAGCCTTACCCTAACACGTCCCCTAAACATAACCCGTACGAAAACACTAAGACGTACCCTAACACGTACGGTCACCCTGAACCGTTGTCGTACACTAAACTGTACCCTAAACCGTCCCCGTCCCTTAACCCTAACCCTAACCCTAACCAAAACCCTAATCCTTACCCGAAGCCTTACCATAACCCGTCCCCTAATCCTAACCCATACATTAACACTAAACCGTAACCTAACACGTACGCTCAACCTAAACCGTTGTCGTACACTAACCTGTACCCTAAACCGTCCCTGTCCCCTACCCCTAACCATAACCCTAACCCTAACACTAACCCTTACCCGAAGCCTTACCCTAACCCGTCCCCTAATCCTAACACGTACGCTAACACTAACCCGTACACTAACACGTACGCTCACCGTAAACCGTTGTCGTACCCTAACTTGTAACCTAAACCGTCCCCGTCCCCTAACCCTAACCCTAACCCTAACCCTAACACTTACCCAAAGCCTTACCCTAACACGTCAACTAAACCTAAATCGTACGCTAACACTAACCCATGCCCTAACACGTACGCTCACCCTAAACCGTTGTCGTACACTAACCTGTACACTAAACTGTCCCTGTCCCCTAACCCTAACCCTAACCCTAACCCTAAGCATTACGCAAAGCTTTACCCTAACCTGTCCCCCAATCCTAAACCATACGCTAACACTAACCCGTACCCTAACATGTACGCTCACCCTAAACCGTTCTCGTACCCTAAACTGTTCCCTAAACCATCCTCGTCCCCTAACCCTAACCCTAACCCTAACCCTAGCTTTTACCCGAAGCCTTACACTAACCGGTCCCCTAACCCTAACCCGTACGCTAACACTAACCAGTACCCTAACATGTACGCTCACCCTTAACCATTGTCGTACCCTAACCTATACCCTAAACCGTCCCCGTCCCCTAACCTAACCCTAACCCTAACCCTTACGTGAAGCCTTACCCTAACCTGTCCCCTAATCCTAAACCGTACGCTGACACTAACGCATACCCTAACACGGACGCTCACCCTAAAATATTGTCGTACACTAAACTGTACCCTAATCCGTCCCCGTCCCCGTCCCATAACCCTAACCCTAACCCAAACCCTAACCCTAACGCTTACCCAAAGCCTTACCCTAATCGGTCCCCTAATTCTAACCCGTATGATAACACTAACCCGTACCCTAACACGTACTCTCAGCCTAAACCTTTGTCGTACCCTAACCTATACCCTAAACCGTCCCCGTCCCCGTCCCCTATCCCTAACCCTAAGCCTAACCCTGAAGCTTACCCGAAGCCTTACCCTAACCCGTCCCCTAATTCTAACCCGTACGGTAACACTAACCCATACCCTAACACGTACGCTCACCCTAAACGGTTGTCGTACCCTAACCTGTACCCTAAACCGTGTCCGTCCCCTAAACCTAACCCTAACCCTAACCCTAACCTTAACCCTTACCCGAAGCCTTACCCTAACCCGTCCCCTAATCCTAACCCGTACGCTAACACTAACACGTACCCTAACACTTACGGTCACCCTGAACCATTGTCGTACCATAAACTGTACCCTAAACCGTCCCCGTCCCTTAACCCTAACACTAACCCTAACCCTAACCCTAACCCTAATCCTTACCCGAAGCCTTACCATAACCCGTCCCCTAATCCTAACCCGTACGCTAACACTAAACCGTAACCTAACACGTACGCTCACACTAAACCGTTGTCGTACCCTAACCTGTACCCTAAACCATCCCTGGCCCCTAACCCTAACCCTAACACTAACCCTTACCCGAAGCCTAACACTAACCCGTCCCCTAATCCTAAGCCGTGCGCTAACAATTACCCATACCCCAACATGTACGCTCAACCTAAACCGTTGTCGTACCCTAAACTGTCCCCATCCCCTAACCCTAACACTAACCCTAACCCTAACACTTACCCGAAGCCTTACCCTAACCCGTCCCCTAATCCTATCCCTTATGCTAACACTAACCCGTACCCTAACACGTACGCTCACCCTAAAACGTTGTTGTACCCTAACCTTTGCCCTAAACCATCCCCGTCCCCGTCCCCTAACCCTAACGCTAACCCTTACCCAAAGCCTTACCCTAACACGTTCCCTAATCCTAACCCGTACGCTAACACTAAACCGTACCCTAACACGTACGCTCACTCTAAACCGTTGTCGTACCCTAAAATGTACCCTAAACCGTCCCCGTCCCCTAACCCTAACCCTAACCCTAACCCTTACCCGAAGCCTTACCATAACCTGTCCCCTAATCCTAAACCATATGCTAACACTAACCCGTACCCTAACACGTATGCTCACCCTAAACAATTGTCGTACCCTAAACTGTACCCTCAACCATCCCCGTGCCCTAACCCTAACCCTAACCCTAACCCTAAACCTTACCCGAAGCCTTACACTAACCCGTCCCCTAATCCTAAACCGTACGCTGACACTAAAACGTAGCCTAACACGTACGCTCACCCTAAACCGTTTTCGTACACTAACCTGTACCCTAAACCGTGTCCGTCCCCTATACCTAACCCTAACCCTAACCCTAAACCTAACCCTTACCCGAAGCCTTACCCTTACCCGTACCCTAATCCTAACCCGTACGCTAACAATAACACGTACCCTAAAACGTACGGTCACCCTGAACCATTGTCGTACCCTAAACTGTACCCTAAACCATCCCCGTCCCTTAACCCTAACCCTAACCCTAACCCTAAACCTAATCCTTACCCGAAGCCTTAACATAACCCGTCCCCTAATCCTAACCCGTACACGAACATTAAATTGTAACCTAACACGTACGCTCACACTAAACCGTTGTCGTACCCTAACCTGTACCCTAAACCGTCCCCGTCCCCTAACCCTAACCGTAACCCTAACCCTATCACTAACGCTTACCCGAAGCCTAACACTAACCCGTCCCCTAATCCTAAGCCGTGCACTAACAGTAACCCATACCCCAACATGTACGCTCACACTAAACCGTTGTCGTACCCTAACCTGTACCCTAAACCGTCCCCGTCCCCGTCCCCTAACCCTAAACCTAACCCTAACTGTAACACTTACCCGAAGCCTTACCCTAACACGTCCCCTAATCCTAACCCGTATGCTAACACTAACCCGTACCCTAACACGTACGCTCACCCTAAACCATTGTCCTAACCTAACCTGTACCCTAAACCGTCCCCGTCCCCGTCCCCTAAACCTAACCCTAACCCTAACCCTAACCATTCCCCGAAGCCTTACCCTAACCGTCCCCTAATCCTAACCCGTACGCTCACACTAACCCGTGCCCTAACACGTACGCTCACCCTGAACCGTTGTCGTACCCTAACCTGTACCCTAAACCGTCCCCGTCCCCTAAACCTAACCCTAACCTCACCATAATCCTAACCCTTACCCAAAGCCTTACCCTAATCCGTCCCCTAATCCTAACCCGTACACTAACACTAACACGTGCCCTAAAACATACGCTCAACCTAAACCGTTGTCGTACCCTAACCTGTACCCTAAACCGTCCCCGTGCCCTAACCCTAACCCTAACCCTAACCCTAACCCTAACCCTAAATCTAACCCTTACCCGAAGCCTTACCCTAACCCGTCCCCTAATCCTAACCCGTACGCTAACAATAAAACATACCCTAAAACGTACGGTCACCCTGAACCATTGTCGTACCCTAAACTGTACCCTAAACCTTCCCCGTCCCTTAACCCTAACCCTAACCGTAACCCTAACCCTAACCCTAATCCTTTCCCGAAGCCTTAACATAACCCGTCTCCTAATCCTAACCCGTATGCTAATATTAAATCGTAACCTAACACGTACGCTCACACTAAACCGTTGTCGTACACTAACCTGTACCCTAAACCGTCCCCGTGCCCTAACCCTAACCCTAAGCCTAACCCTACCACTAAAACTTACCCGAAACTTACACTAAACCGTCCCCTAATCCTAAACCATACGCTGACACTAACACATAGCCTAACACGTACGCTCACCCTAAACCGTTGTCGTACCCTAAACTGTACCGTAAACCATGTCCATCCCCTAACCCTAACCCTAACCCGAACCCTAACCCTAACCCTTACCCGAAGCCTTACCCTAACCTGTCCCCTAATCCTAACACTTACGCTAACACTAACCCTTGCCCTAACAGGTACACTCACCCTAAACCGTTGTCTTACCCTAACCTGTACCCTAAACCGTCCCTGTACCCTAACCCTAACCCTAACACTAACCCTAAACCGAACCCTTACCCGAAGCCTTCCCCTAACCCGTCCCCTAATCCTAAACCGTACGCTAACCCTAACCCGTGCCCTAACACGTACGCTCACCCTAAACCGCTGTCGTACCCTAAACTGTACCCTAAACCGTCCCCATCCCCTAACCCTAACCCTAACCCTAACCCTTACCCGAAGCCTTCCCCTAACACGTCCCCTAATCCTAAACCGTACGCTAACTCTAAGCCATACCCTAACACGTACGCTCACCCTAAACGGTTCTCGTACACTAACCTGTAACCTAAACCATCCCCGTCCCCTAACCCTAAACCTAACACTTACCCGAAGCCTTACCTTAACCCGTCCTCTAATCCTAACCCGTACGCTAACTCTAAGCCGTACCCTAACACGTACGCTCACCCTAAACCATTGTCATACACTAACCTGTACACTAAACCGTCCCTGTCCCCTAACCCTAACCCTAACCCTAACCCTAAACATTACCCAAAGCCTTACCCTAACCCGTCCCATAATCCTAACCCGTACGCTAACACTAACCCGTACCCTAACATGTACGCTCACCCTAAACTGTTGTCGTACCCGAACCTGTACCCTAAACCGTCCCTGTCCCCGACCCTTAACCCTAACCCTAACCCTAACCCTAACCCTTACCTGACGCCTTACCCTAACCCGTCCCCAAATCCTATCCCGTACGCTAACACTAACCCGTACCCTAACACGCACGCTCACCCTAAACCGTTGTCGTACCCTAACATGTACCCTAAACCGTCCCCGTCCCCTAACCCTAACCCTAACCCTAAACCTAAACCTAACCCTTACCCGAAGCCTTACCATAACCCGTCCTCTAATCCTAACCCGTACGCTAACAGTAAACTGTGCCCTAACATGTACGCTGAACCTAAACCATTGTCCTACCCTAACCTGTACCCTAAACCGTCCCCCTCCCCTAACCCTAACCCTAACCCTAACCCTAACCCTTACACCAAGCCTTACCCTAACCCGTGCCCTAATCCTAACTCGTACGCTAACACTAACCCATACCCTAACACGTACGCTCATCCTAAACCGCTGTCGTACACTAACCTGTACCCTAAACCGTCCCCGTCCCCGTCCCCTAACCCTAACCCTAACCCTAAACCTAACCCTTACCCGAAGCCTTACCCTAACCCGTCCCCTAATCCTAACCCGTACGCTAACACTAACCCGTGCCCTAACACGTACGCTCACCCTAAAGTGTGGTTGTACCCTAACCAGTACACTAAACCGTCCCCGTCCCCGTTTCCTAACCCTAACCCTAACCCAAACCCTAAGCCTTACCTGAAGCCTTACCCTAACCCGTCTCATAATCCTAACCGATACGCTAAAACTAACCCATGCCCTAACACATACGCTCACCCTAAACCGTTGTCGTACCCTAACCTGTACCCTAAACCGTCCCCGTCCCCTAACCCTAACCCTAATCCTTACCCGAAGCCTTACACTAACCCGTCCCCTAATCCTAACGCATACGCTAACTCTAACCCGTATCCTAACACGTACGCTCACCCTAAACAATTCTCATACACTAACCTGTACCCTAAACCATCCCCGTCAACTAACCTTAACCCTAACCCTTACCCGAGGCCTTACCATAACCCGTCCTCTAATCCTAACCCGTACGCTAACAGTAAACTGTGCCCCAAAATGTACGCTCAACCTAAACAATTGTCCTACCCTAACTTGTACCCTAAACCGTCCCCGTCCCCTAACCCTAACCCTAAACCTAGCCCTAAACCTAAACCTTACCCCAAGCCTTACCCTAACCCGACCCTTAATCCTAAACCGTACGCTAACACTAACCCATACCCTAACACGCACGCTCACCCTAAACCGTTGTCGTACCCTAACATGTACCCTAAACCGTCCCCGTCTAATAACCCTAACCCTAAACCTAACCCTAGCTTTTACCCGAAGCCTTACCCTAACCGGTCCCCTAATCCGAACCCGTATGCTAACACTAACCCGTACCCTAACACGTACGCTCAACCTAAACTTTTGTCGTGCCCTAACCTGTACCCTAAACCGTCCCCATCCCCTAACCCTAACCCTAACCCTAACCCTAACCCTTACCCGAAGCCTTACCCTAACCCGTCCCCTAATCCTAAACTGTACGCTGACACTAACACGTACCCTAACACGTACGATCACCCTAAACCGTTGTCGTAACCTAACCTGTACCCTAAACCGTCCCCGTCCCCATCCCCTAACCATAACGCTAAGCCTAACCCTGAAGCTTACCCGAAGCCTTACCCTAACCCGTCCCCAATCCTAACCCGTACTGTAACACTAACCCGTACCCTAACACGTACACTCACCCTAAACCGTTGTCGTACCCTAACCTGTACCCTGAACCGTGTCCGTCCCCTAAACCTAACACTAAACCTAAACCTAACCCTAACCCTTACCCGAAGCCTTACCCTAACCCGTCCCCTAAACATAACCCGTACGAAAACACTAACACGTACCCTAACACGTACGGTCACCCTGAACCGTTGTCGTACACTAAACTCTACCCTAAACCGTCCCTGTCCCTTAACCCTAACCCTAACCCTAACCAAAACCCTAATCCTTACCCGAAGCCTTACCATAACCCATCCCCTAATCCTAACCCATACATTAACACTAAACCGTAACCTAACACGTACGCTCAACCTAAACCGTTGTCGTACACTAACCTGTACCCTAAACCGTCCCTGTCCCCTACCCCTAACCATAACCCTAACCCTAACACTAACCCTTACCCGAAGCCTTACCCTAACCCGTACCCTAATCCTAACCCGTACGCTAACCCTAACCCGTACACTAACACGTACGCTCACCGTAAACCGTTGTCGTACCCTAACTTGTAACCTAAACCGTCCCCGTCCCCTAACCCTAACCCTAACCCTAACCCTAACACTTACCCAAAGCCTTACCCTAACACGTCAACTAAACCTAAATCGTACGCTAACACTAACCCATGCCCTAACACGTACGCTCACCCTAAACCGTTGTCGTACACTAACCTGTACACTAAACTGTCCCTGTCCCCTAACCCTAACCCTAACGCTAACCCTAAGCATTACGCAAAGCTTTACCCTAACCCGTCCCCCAATCCTAAACCATACGCTAACACTAACCCGTACCCTAACATGTACGCTCACCCTAAACCGTTCTCGTACCCTAAACTGTTCCCTAAACCATCCTCGTCCCCTAACCCTAACCCTAACCCTAACCCTAACCCTAGCTTTTACCCGAAGCCTTACACTAACCGGTCCCCTAACCCTAACCCGTACGCTAACACTAACCAGTACCCTAACATGTACGCTCACCCTTAACCATTGTCGTACCCTAACCTATACCCTAAACCGTCCCCGTCCCCTAACCTAACCCTAACCCTAACCCTTACGTGAAGCTTTACCCTAACCTGTCCCCTAATCCTAAACCGTACGCTGACACTAACGCGTACCCTAACACGGACGCTCACCCTAAAACATTGTCGTACACTAAACTGTACCCTAATCCGACCCCGTCCCCGTCCCCGTCCCATAACCCTAACCCTAACCAAACCCTAACCCTAACCCTTACCCAAAGCCTTACCCTAATCGGTCCCCTAATTCTAACCCGTATGATAACACTAACCCGTACCCTATCACGTACTCTCACCCTAAACCGTTGTCGTATCCTAAACTATACCCTAAACCGTCCCCGTACCCGTCCCCTATCCCTAACCCTAACCCTAACCCTGAAGCTTACCCGAAGCCTTACTCTAACCCGTCCCCTAATTCTAACCCGTACGGTAACACTAACCTATACCCTAACACGTACGCTCACCCTAAACGGTTGTCGTAACCTAACCTGTACCCTAAACCGTGTCCGTCCCCTAAACCTAACCCTAACCCTAACCCTAACCTTAACCCTTACCCGAAGCCTTACCCTAACCCGTCCCCTAATCTTAACCCGTACGCTAACACTAACACGTACCCTAACACTTACGGTCACCCTGAACCATTGTCGTACCCTAAACTGTACCCTAAACCGTCCCCGTCCCTTAACCCTAACACTAACCCTAACCCTAACCCTAATCCTTACCCGAAGCCTTACCATAACCCGTCCCCTAATCCTAAACTGTACGCTAACACTAACCCGTACCCTAATACGTGCGCTCACCCTAAACCGTTGTCATACCCTAACCTGTACCCTAAACCGTCCCGTCCCCGTCCCCTAACCCTAGCCCTTACCCGAAACCTTACCCTCACATGTCCCCTATTCCTAACCCGTACGCTAACACTATCCCGTACCCTTACACGTACGCTCACCTTAAAACGTTGTCGTACACTAACCTGTAACCTAAACCGTCTCCGTCCCCTAACACTAACCCTAACCTTTACCCGGAGCCTTACCCTAACCTGTCCCCTAATCCTAACCCGTACGCTAACACTAACCCTTGCCCTAACACGTACGCTCACCCTAAACCGTTGTCGTACCCTAACCTGTACCCTAAACCGTCCCTCTACCCTAACCCTAACCCTAACCCTTATCCTAACGCTAAAGCTTACCCGAAGCCTTACCCTAACCCGTCCCATAATCCTAACCCGTACGCTAACACTAACCCGTACCCTAACATGTACGCTCACCCTACACGGTTGTCGTACCCTAAACTGTACCCTAAACCGTCCCTGTCCCTGACCATTAACCCTAACCCTAACCCTAACCCTAAGCCTAACACTAACCCTAAACTTTACCCGGAGCCTTACCCTAACCTGTCCCCTAATCCTAACCCGTACGCTAACACTAACCCTTGCCCTAACACGTACGCTTACCCTAAACCGTTGTCGTACCCTAACCTGTACCCTAAACCGTCCCTCTACCCTAACCCTAACCCTAACCCTTATCCTAACCCTAAAGCTTACCCGAAGCCTTACCCTAACCCGTCCCATAATCCTAACCCGTACGCTAACACTAACCCGTACCCTAACACGTACGCTCACCCTAAACGGTTGTCGAACCCTAAACTGTACCCTAAACCGTCCCTGTCCCTGACCATTAACCCTAACCCTAACCCTAACCCTAACCCTTACCCGACGCCTTACCCTAACCCGTCCCATAATCCTAACACGTACGCTAACACTAACCCGTACCCTAACATGTACGCTCACCCTAAACTGTTGTCGTACCCTAACCTGTAGCCTAAACCGTCCCTGTCCCCGACCCTTAACCCTAACCCTAACCCTAACCCTAACCCTTACCCGACGCCTTACACTAACCCGTCCCCAAATCCTAAACCGTACGCTAACACTAACCCGTACCCTAACACGCACGCTCACCCTAAACCGTTGTCGTACCCTAACATGTACCCTAAACCGTCCCCGTCCCCTAACCCTAACCCTAACCCTAAACCTAAACCTAACCCTTATCCGAAGCCTTACCATAACCCGTCCTCTAATCCTAACCCGTACGCTAACAGTAAACTGTGCCCTAACGTGTACGCTGAACCTAAACCATTGTCCTACCCTAACCTGAGCCCTAAACCGTCCTCCTCCCCTAACCCTAACCCTAACCCTAACCCTAACCCTAACACTTACACCAAGCCTTACCCTAACCCGTGCCCTAATCCTAACCCGTACGCAAACACTAACCCGTACCCTAACACGTATGCTCACTCTAAACCGTTGTCGTACCCTAACCTGTACCCTAAACCGTCCCCATCCCCTAAACCCAACCCTAACCCTAACCCTAACCCTTACCCGAAGCCTTCCCCTAACCCGTCCCCTAATCCTAACCCGTACGCTAACACTAGCTCGTACCCTAACACGTACGCTCACCCTAAACCGTTGTCGTACCCTAACCTGTACCCTAAACCGTCCCCGTTCCCTAACCCGAACCCTAACCATAACCCTTACCCGAAGCCTTACCCTAACCCGTCCCCTGATCCTATCACGTACGCTAACACTAACCCATACCCTATCACGTACGCTCACCCTAAACATTTGTCGTACACTAACCTGTACCCTAAACCGTCCCCGTCCCTTAACCCTAACCGTAACCCTAACCCTAACCCTAACCCTAACCCTTACCCGAAGCCTTACCCTAACCCGTCCCCTAATACTAACCAGTACGCTAACACTAACCCGTACCCTAACACGTACGCTCACCCTAAACCGTTGATGTACCCTAACCTGTACCCTAAACCGTCCCCGTCACCTAACCCTAACCCTAACCCTAACCCTAACCCTTACCGGAAGCCTTAACCTAACCCGTCCCATAATCCTAAACCGTACGCTAACACTAACCCGTACCCTAACACGTACGCTCACCCTAAAACCTTGTCGTACCCTAACCTGTACCCTAAATCGTCCCTGTCCCCTAACCCTAACCCTAACCCTAACCTTAAACCTTACCCGAAGCCTTACCCTAACCGGTCCCCTAAACCTAACCCGCACGCTAACACTAACCCGTGCCCTAACACGTACGCTCACCCGAAACATTTGTCGTACACTAAGCTGTACCCTAAACCGTCCCCATTACCTAACACTAACCCGAACCCTAACCATAACCCTAAACCTTACCCGAAGCCTTACCCTAACCCGTCCCCTAATCCTAACCGTACGCTAACACTAATCCGTGCCCTAACACGTACGCTCACCCTAAAGCGTTGTCGTACCCTAACCTGTACCCTAAACTGCTCCTGTCCCCGTACCCTAACCCTAACCCTAACACAAACCCTAACCCTTACCCGAAGCCTTACACTAACCCATCCCATAATCCTAAACGCTACGCTAACACTAACCCGTGCCCTAACACGTACGCTCACCCTAAACCGTTGTCGTACATTAACCTGTACCCTAAATGGTCCCTGTGCCCTAACCCTAAACCTAACCCTAATCCTTACCCGAAGCCTTACCCTAACTCTTCCCCTAATTCTAACCCCTACACTAACACTAACCTGAATCCTAACACGTACGCTCACCCTAAAACTTTGTCGTACACTAAGCTGTACCCTAAATCGTCCCCGTCCCCTAACCCTAAACCTAACCCTTACACAAAGCCTTACCCTAACCCGTCCCCTAATCCTAAACCGTACGCTAACACTAACCCGTGCCCTAACACATACGCTCACCCTAAAGCGTTGTCGTACCCTAACCTGTACCCTAAACCGTCCCTGTCCCCGTCCCCTAACCCTAAACCTAACCCTAACTGTAACACTTACCCGAAGCCTTACCCTAACACGTCCCCTAATCCTAACCCGTATGCTAACACTAACCCGTACCCTAACACTTACGCTCACCCTAAACCATTGTCCTACCCTAACCTGTACCCTAAACCGTCCCCGTCCCCGTCCCCTAAACCTAACCCTAACCCTAACCCTAACCATTCCCCGAAGCCTTACCCTAACCGTCCCCTAATCCTAAACCGTACGCTCACACTAACCCGTGCCCTAACACGTACGCTCACCCTGAACTGTTGTCGTACCCTAACCTGTACCCTAAACCGTCCCCGTCCCCTAAACCTAACGCTAACCTCACCCTAATCCTATCCCTTACCCAAAGCCTTACCCTAACACGTCCCCTAATCCTAACCCGTACACTAACACTAACCCGTGCCCTAAAACATACGCTCAACCTAAACCGTTGTCGTACCCTAACCTGTACCCTAAACCGTCCCCGTGCCCTAACCCTAACCCTAACCCTAACCCTAACCCTAAACCTTACCCGAAGCCTTACACTAAACCGTCCCCTAATCCTAAACCGTACGCTGACACTAACACGTAGCCTAACACGTACGCTCACCCTAAACCGTTGTCGTACTCTAACCTGTACCCTAAACCGTGTCCGTCCCCTAAACCTAACCCTAACCCTAACCCTAAATCTAACCCTTACCCGAAGCCTTACCCTAACCCGTCCCCTAATCCTAACCCGTACGCTAACAATAACACATACCCTAAAACGTACGGTCACCCTGAAGAATTGTCGTACCCTAAACTGTACCCTAAACCTTCCCCGTCCCTTAACCCTAACCCTAACCCTAACCCTAACCCTAATCCTTTCCCGAAGCCTTAACATAACCCGTCCCCTAATCCTAACCCGTACGCAAATATTAAATCGTAACCTAACACGTACGCTCATACTAAACCGTTGTCGTACCCTAACCTGTACCCTAAACCGTCCCCGTCCCCGTCCCCTAACCCTAACCCTATCCCTTACCCGCAGCCTTATCCTAACCCGTACCCTAATCATAACCTGTAGGCTAACACTAACCCGTACCCTAAAACGCACACTCACGCTAAACCGTTTTCGTACACTAACCTGTACCCTAAACCGTCCCCGTCCACTAAACCTAACCCTAACCCTAACCCTAACCCTTACCCGAAGCCTTACCCTAACACTTCCCCTAATCCTAACCCGTACGCTAACACTAACCCGTACCCTAACACGTATGCTCAACCTAAACGGTTGTTGTACCCTAACCTGTACCCTAAACCGTCCCCGTCCCCTAAACCTAACCCTAACCCTAACCCATACCCTTACCCAAAGCCTTACCCTAAACGGTCCCCTAATCCTAACCCGTACGCTAACACTAACAAGTACCCAAACACGTACGCTCACCATAAACCGTTGTCGTACCCTAACCTGTACCCTAAACTCTCCCCGTCCCCATCCCCTAAGCTTAACCCTAACCCTAACCCTTACCCAAAGCCTTACACTAACCCCTCCCCTAATCCTAACCCGTACGCTAACACTAAACCATACCCTAACACGTACACTCACCCTAAATCGTTGTTGTACCCTAACCTGAACCCTAAACCGCCCCCGTCCCCGTCCCCTAACCCTAAACCTAACCGTAAACTTAACCCTTACCCGAAGCCTTACCCTAACACGTCCCCTAATCATAACCCGTACGCTAACACTAACCCGTACCCTACCACGTACGCTCACCCGAAACCGTTTTCGTAACCTAACCTGTACCCTAAACCGTCCCTGTCCCCTAACCCTAACAGTAAAACTAACCCTAACACTAACCCTTACCCGAAGCCTTTCCCTAACCCGTCCCCTAATCCTAACACGTACGCTAACACTAACTTGTACCCTAAAACGTACGCTCACCCTAAACAGTTGTCGTACACTAACCTGTACTCTAAACCGTCCCCGTCCCCGTCCCCGTCCCCTAACCCTAACACTAAATCTAACCCTTACCCGAAGCCTTACCCTAACCCGTCCCCTAATCCTAACCCGTACGCTAACACTAACCCGTGCCCTAACACGTACGCTCAACCTAAAGTGTGGTCGTACCCTAACCTGTACACTAAACCGTCCCCGTCCCCGTTCCCTAACCCTAACCCTAACCCAAACCCTAAGCCTTACCCGAAGCCTTACCCTAACCCGTCTCATAATCCTAACCGATACGCTAAAACTAACCCATGCCCTAACACATACGCTCACCCTAAACCGTTGTCGTACCCTAACCTGTACCCTAAACCGTCCCCGTCCCCTAACCCTAACCCTAATCCTTACCCGAAGCCTTACACTAACCCGTCCCCTAATCCTAACCCATACGCTAACTCTAACCCGTATCCTAACACGTACGCTCACCCTAAACCATTCTCATACACTAACCTGTACCCTAAACCATCCCCGTCAACTAAGCTTAACCCTAACCCTTACCCGAAGCCTTACCATAACCCGTCCTCTAATCCTAACCCGTACGCGAACAGTAAACTGTGCCCTAAAATGTACGCTCAACCTAAACCATTGTCCTACCCTAACTTGTAACCTAAACCGTCCCTGTCCCCTAACCCTAACCCTAAACCTAGCCCTAAACCTAAACCTTACCCCAAGCCTTACCCTAACCCGACCCTTAATCCTAACCCGCTAACACTAACCCATACCCTAACACGTACACTCACCCTAAATCTTTGTCGTACCCTAACATGTACCCTAAACCGTCCCCGTCCCCTAACCCTAACCCTAACCCTAACCCTAACACTTACCCGAAGCATTACACTAACCCGTCCCCTAATACTAATCCGTACGCTAACACTAACCCGTGTCCTAACACGTACCCTCACCCTAAACCGTTGTCATACCCTAACCTGTACCCTAAACCGTCACCGTCCCCTAGCCCTAACCCTAACCCTAAACCTTACGCGAAGCCTTACCCTAACCCGTCCCCAATCCTAACCCGTAAGCTAACACTAACAAGTACCCTAACACATACGCTCACCCTAAACTGTTGTCGTACACTAACCTGTTACCTAAACCGTCCCCGTCCCCTAACCCTAACCCTAACCCTAACCCTATCCCTTACCCGAAGCCTTACCCTAATCTGTCCCCTAATCCTAACCCGTATGCTAACACTAACCCTTGCCCTAACACGTACACTCACCCTAAACCATTGTCGTACCCTAAACAGTACCCTGAACCGTCCCTGTACCCTAACCCTAACCCTAACTCTAACCCTAACCCTAACCCTAACACTTACCCGAAGCCTTACCCTAACCCGTCCCTTAATCCTAACCCGTACGCTAACACTAACCCGTACCCTAACACATACGCTCACCCTAAATCGTTTTCTACCCTAATCTGTACCCTAAACCATCCCCGTCCCCTAAACCTAACCCTAACACTATCCCTAACCCTTACCCGAAGCCTTACCCTAACTCGGCCCCCAATTCTAAACCATACGCTAACACTAACCCGTACCCTAACACGTATGCTCACCCTAAAACTTTGTCGTACCCTAACCTGTACCCTAAGTCGTCCCCTTCCCCTAAGCCTAACCCTAACCCTAATACTTACCCGAAGCCTTACCCTAAACCGTCCCCTAATCCTAACACATACGCTAACACTAACCTGTGCCCTAAAACGAATGCTCACCCTAAACCGCTGTCGTACACTAACCTGTACCCTAAACCGTCCCCGTCCCCGTCCCCGTCCCCTAACCCTAAACCTAACCCTTACCCGAAGCCTTACCCTAACCCGTCCCCTAATCCTAACCCGTAAGCTAACACTAACCCGTGCCCTAACAGGTACGCTCACCCTAAAGCGTGGTCGTACCCTAACCTGTACATTAAACCGTCCCCGTCCCCGTTCCCTAACCCTAACCCTAACCCTCACCCTAACCCTTACCCAAAGCCTTACGCTAACCCGTCCCCTAATCCTAATCTGTACGCTAACACTAACCCGTACCCTAATATGTGCGCTCACCCTAAACCGTTGTCATACCCTAACCTGTACCCTAAACCGTCCCGTCCCCGTCCCCTAACACTAGCCCTTACCCGAAACCTTACCCTAACATGTCCCCTATTCCTAACCCGTACGCTAACACTATCCCGTACCCTTACACGTACGCTCACCTTAAAACGTTGTCGTACACTAACCTGTAACATAAACCGTCTCCGTCCCCTAACCCTAACCCTAACCCTAACACTAACCCTAACCTTTACCCGGAGCCTTACCCTAACCTGTCCCCTAATCCTAACCCGTACGCTAACACTAACCCTTGCCCTAACACGTACGCTTACCCTAAATCGTTGTCGTACCCTAACCTGTACCCTAAACCGTCCCTCTACCCTAACCCTAACCCTAACCCTTATCCTAACCCTAAAGCTTACCCGAAGCCTTACCCTAACCCGTCCCATAATCCTAACCCGTACGCTAACACTAACCCGTACCCTAACATGTACGCTCACCCTAAACGGTTGTCGTACCCTAAACTGTACCCTAAACCGTCCCTGTCCCTGACCATTAACCCTAACCCTAACCCTAACCCTAACCCTTACCCGACGCCTTACCCTAACCCGTCCCATAATCCTACCCCGTACGCTAACACTAACCCGTACCCTAACAAGTATGCTCACCCTAAACCGTTGTCGTACCATAACCTGTACCCTAAACCGTCCCCATCCCCTAAACTTAACCCTAAACCTCACCCTTACCCGTAGCCTTACACTAACCCGTCCCCTATTCCTAACCTATACGCTAACTCTAACCCGTACCCTAACATGTACGCTCACCCTAAAGAGTTGTCGTACACTAACCTCTACCCTAAACCGTCCCCGTCCCCGTCCCCTAACCCTAACCCTAACCCTAACCCTTACCCAAAGCCTTACCCTAACAAGTCCCCAATCCTAACCCGTACGCTAACACTAACCCGTACCCTAACACATAGGCTCACTCTAAACCGTTCTCGTACAGTAACCTGTACCCTAAACCGTCCCCATCCCCTAACCCTAACCCTAACCCTTACCCGGAGCCTTACCCTAACCCGTCCTCTAATCCTAAACCGTACGCTAACACTAACCCGTACCCTAACATGTTCGCTCACCCTAAACCGTTATCTTAACCTAAGCTGTACCCTAAACAGTCCCCGTCGCCTAAACATAACCGTAACCCTAACCCTAACACTAACACTTACTCGAAGGCTTACCCTAACCCGTCCCCTAATCCTAAACCGTACGCTAACACTAACCCGTACCCTAACACGTACGCTCAGCCTAAACCGTTGTCGTAGCCTAACCTGTACCCTAAACCGTCCCCATGCCCTAACACTTACCCTAAACCTAACCCTAACCCTAACCCTTACCCGAAGCTTAACCTAACCCGTCCCCTAATCCTAACCCGTTCGCTAACACTAACACATACCCTACCACGTACGCTCACCCTAAAGCAGTGTTGTACCCTAACGTGTACCCTAAACCGTTCCCGTGCCCTAACCCTAACCCTAACCCTAACCAAAACCCTAACCCTTACCCGGAGCCTTACCCTAACCCGTCCCCTAATCCTAACCCGTACGCTAACACTAACCTGTGCCCTAACACGTACGCTCAAACTAAACCATTGTTGTACACTAACCTGTACCCTAAACCGTCCCCTAACCCTAACCCTAACCCTAACCCTTACCCGAAGCCTTACCCTAACCCGTCCTCTAATCCTAACCTGTACGCTAACGGTAAACTGTGCCCTAACATGTACCCTCACCCTAAACCGTTGTCCTACCCTAACCTGAACTCTAAACCGTCCCCGTCCCCTAACCCTAACCAAAACCCTAACCCTAAACTTAACCCTTACTCGAAGCCTTACCCTAACCCGTCCACTAATCCTAACCCGTACGCTTACACTAACAATTTTCCTAACACGTACGCTCACCCTAAACCTTTGTCGTACCCTAACCTGTACCCTAAACCGTCCCCGTCCCCGTCCCCTACCCCTAACCCAAACCCTAACTCTTACCCGAAGCCTTACCGTAACCCATCCCATAATCCTAACCGATATGCTAAAACTAACCCATGCCCTAACACGTACGCTCACACTAAACCGTTGTCGTACCCTAACCTGTACGCTAAACCGTCCCCGTCCCGTAACCTTAACCCTAACCCTTACCCGAAGCCTTACCCTAACCCGTCCCCTAATCCTAACTCGTACACTAACACTAACACGTGCCCTAACACGTACGCTCAACCTAAAGCGTTGTCATACCCTAACCTGTACACTAAAGCGTCCCCGTCCCCTAACCCTAACCCTAACCCTAAGACTTACCCGAAGCCTTACCCTAACCTGTCCCCAAATCCTAACCCATACGCTAACACTAACCCATACACTAACACATACGCTCACCCTAAACCCTTGTTGTACCCTAACCTGTACCCTAAACTGTCCCCATCCCCGTCCCCTAACCCTAACCCTAGACCTAACCGTAACCCTTACCCGAAGCCTTACCCTATCCTGTCCCCTAATCCTAACCCGTACGCTAACACAAACCCGTACCCTAACACGTACGCTCAACCTAAACCATTGTCGTACCCTAACCTGTATCCTAAACCGTCCCCTAACCCTAACCCTTACCCGAAGCCTTACCCTAACCCGTCCTCTAATCCTAACCTGTACGCTAACAGTAAACTGTGCCCTAACATGTACGCTCACCCTAAACCGTTGTCCTACCCTAACCTGTACCCTAAACCATCCCAATCCCCGTCCCCTAACCCTAACCCTAACCCTAACCCTTACCCTTATCCGAAGCCTTACCTTAACCCATCCCCTAATCCTAATCCGTACACTAACACTAACCCGTAAACTTACACGTACGCTCACCCTAAACCGTTGTCGTACACTAACATGTACCCTAAACCGTCCCCATCCCCTAGCCCTAACCCTAACCCTAACCCTAACACTTACCCGAAACCTTACCCTAACTCGTCCCCTAATCCTAAGCCGTAGGCTAAAACTAACCCTTACCCTAACACGTACGCTCACACTAAACTGTGGTCGTACCCTAACCTGTACCCTAAACCGCCCCATCCCCTAACCCTAACCCTAAACCTAACCCTAATCCTAACCCTTACCCGAAGCCTTACCCTAACCCGTCCCATAATCATAACCCGTACGCTAACACTAACCCGTGCCCTAACACGTAGGCTCACCATAAATCATTGTCGTACCCTAACCTGTACCCTAAACCATCCCCATCCCCGTCCCCGTCCCCTAAACCTAACCCTAACACTTACCCGAAGCCTTACCCTAACCTGTCCCCTAATCCTAACCCTTACGCTAACACTAACCCTTGCCCTAACATGTACACTCACCCTAAACCGTTGTCTTACCCTAACCTGTACCCTAAACCGTCCCTGTAACCTAACCCTAACACTAACACTAACCCTAAACCGAACCCTTACACGAAGCCTTCCCCTAACCCGTCCCCTAACCCTAAACCGTACGCTAACCCTAACCCGTACCCTAACACGTACGCTCACCCTAAACCGCTGTCGTACCCTAAACTGCACCCTCAACCGTCCCCGTCTCCTAACCCTAACCCTAACCCTAACCCATCCCCTAATCCTAACCCGTACGCTAACTCTAAGCCATACCCTAACATGTACGCTCACACTAAACCGTTCTCGTACACTAACCTGTAACCTAAACCGTCCCCGTCCCCTAACCCTAAACCTAACCCTTACCCGAAGCCTTACCTTAACCCGTCCTCTAATCCTAACCCGTACGCTAACTGTAAGCCGTACCCTAACACGTACGCTCACCTTAAACCGTTGTCATATACTAACATGTACCCTAAACCGTCCCCGTCTAATAACCCTAACCCTAACCCTAACCCTAACCCTAACCCTAGCTTTTACCCGAAGCCTTACCCTAACCGGTCCCCTAATCCGAACCCGTATGCTAACACTAACCCGTACGCTAACACGTACGCTCAACCTAAACTTTTGTCGTGCCCTAACCTGTACCCTAAACCGTCCCCATCCCCTAACCCTAACCCTAACCCTAACCCTTACCCGAAGCCTTACCCTAACCCGTCCCCTAATCCTAAATTGTACGCTGACACTAACACGTACCCTAACACGTACGATCACCCTAAACCGTTGTCGTAACCTAACCTGTACCCTAAACCGTCCCCGTCCCCGTCCCCTAACCATAACACTAAGCCTAACCCTGAAGCTTACCCGAAGCCTTACCCTAACCCGTCCCCAATCCTAACCCGTACTGTAACACTAACCCGTACCCTAACACGTACACTCACCCTAAACCGTTGTCGTACCCTAACCTGTACCCTGA
Source organism: Delphinapterus leucas (assembly GCF_059928025.1). Taxonomy (NCBI): domain Eukaryota; kingdom Metazoa; phylum Chordata; class Mammalia; order Artiodactyla; family Monodontidae; genus Delphinapterus; species Delphinapterus leucas. Next base: position 4,922,802 of record NW_028322232.1, on the reverse strand, counting down.
ACCGTGTCCGTCCCCTAAACCTAACACTAAACCTAAACCTAACCCTAACACTTACCCGAAGCCTTACCCTAACCCGTCCCCTAAACATAACCCGTACGAAAACACTAACACGTACCCTAACACGTACGGTCACCCTGAAACGTTGTCGTACACTAAACTGTACCCTAAACCGTCCCCGTCCCTTAACCCTAACCCTAACCCTAACCAAAACCCTAATCCTTACCCGAAGCCTTACCATAACCCGTCCCCTAATCCTAACCCATACATTAACACTAAACCGTAACCTAACACGTACGCTCAACCTAAACCGTTGTCGTACACTAACCTGTACCCTAAACCGTCCCTGTCCCCTACCCCTAACCATAACCCTAACCCTAACACTAACCCTTACCCGAAGCCTTACCCTAACCCGTACCCTAATCCTAACCCGTACGCTAACACTAACCCGTACACTAACACGTACGCTCACCGTAAACCGTTGTCGTACCCTAACTTGTAACCTAAACCGTCCCCGTCCCCTAACCCTAACCCTAACCCTAACCCTAACACTTACCCAAAGCCTTACCCTAACACGTCAACTAAACCTAAATCGTACGCTAACACTAACCCATGCCCTAACACGTACGCTCACCCTAAACCGTTGTCGTACACTAACCTGTACACTAAACTGTCCCTGTCCCCTAACCCTAACCCTAACGCTAACCCTAACCATTACGCAAAGCTTTACCCTAACCCGTCCCCCAATCCTAAACCATACGCTAACACTAACCCGTACCCTAACATGTACGCTCACCCTAAACCGTTCTCGTACCCTAAACTGTTCCCTAAACCATCCTCGTCCCCTAACCCTAACCCTAACCCTAACCCTAGCTTTTACCCGAAGCCTTACACTAACCGGTCCCCTAACCCTAACCCGTACGCTAACACTAACCAGTACCCTAACATGTACGCTCACCCTTAACCATTGTCGTACCCTAACCTATACCCTAAACCGTCCCCGTCCCCTAACCTAACCCTAACCCTAACCCTTACGTGAAGCCTTACCCTAACCTGTCCCCTAATCCTAAACCGTACGCTGACACTAACGCGTACCCTAACACGGACGCTCACCCTAAAACATTGTCGTACACTAAACTGTACCCTAATCCGTCCCCGTCCCCGTCCCCGTCCCATAACGCTAACCCTAACCAAACCCTAACCCTAACCCTTACCCAAAGCCTTACCCTAATCGGTCCCCTAATTCTAACCCGTATGATAACACTAACCCGTACCCTAACACGTACTCTCACCCTAAACCGTTGTCGTACCCTAAACTATACCCTAAACCGTCCCCGTACCCGTCCCCTATCCCTAACCCTAACCCTAACCCTGAAGCTTACCCGAAGCCTTACTCTAACCCGTCCCCTAATTCTAACCCGTACGGTAACACTAAACCATACCCTAACACGTACGCTCACCCTAAACGGTTGTCGTACCCTAACCTGTACCCTAAACCGTGTCCATCCCCTAAACCTAACCCTAACCCTAACCCTAACCTTAACGCTTACCCGAAGCCTTACCCTAACCCGTCCCCTAATCTTAACCCGTACGCTAACACTAACACGTACCCTAACACTTACGGTCACCCTGAACCATTGTCGTACCCTAAACTGTACCCTAAACCGTCCCCGTCCCTTAACCCTAACACTAACCCTAACCCTAACCCTAACCCTAATCCTTACCCGAAGCCTTACCATAACCCGTCCCCTAATCCTAACCCGTACGCTAACACTAAACTGTAACCTAACACGTACGCTCACACTAAACCGTTGTCGTACCCTAACCTGTACCCTAAACCGTCCCTGGCCCCTAACCCTAACCCTAACACTAACCCTTACCCGAAGCCTAACACTAACCCGTCCCCTAATCCTAAGCCGTGTGCTAACAATTACCCATACCCCAACATGTACGCTCAACCTAAACCGTTGTCGTACCCTAAACTGTCCCCATCCCCTAACCCTAACCCTAACCCTAACCCTAACACTTACCCGAAGCCTTACCCTAACCCATCCCCTAATCCTAACCCGTATGCTAACACTAACCTGTACCCTAACACGTACGCTCACCCTAAAACGTTGTTGTACCCTAACCTTTGCCCTAAACCGTCCCCGTCCCCGTCCCCTAACCCTAACGCTAACACTTACCCGAAGCCTTACCCTAACCCGTCCCCTAATCCTAACCCGTACGCTAACACTAAACCGTACCCTAACACGTACGCTCACTCTAAAACGTTGTCGTACCCTAACCTGTACCCTAAACCGTCCCCGTCCCCTAACCCTAACCCTAACCCTAACCCTTACCCGAAGCCTTACCATAACCTGTCCCCTAATCCTAAACCATATGCTAACACTAAGCCGTACCCTAACACGTATGCTCACCCTAAACAATTGTCGTACCCTAAACTGTACCCTCAACCATCCCCGTGCCCTAACCCTAACCCTAACCCTAACCCTAACCCTAAACCTTACCCGAAGCCTTACACTAACCTGTCCCCTAATCCTAAACCGTACGCTGACACTAACACGTAGCCTAACACGTACGCTCACCCTAAACCGTTTTCGTACACTAACCTGTACCCTAAACCGTGTCCGTCCCCTATACCTAACCCTAACCCTAACCCTAAACCTAACCCTTACCCGAAGCCTTACCCTTACCCGTCCCCTAATCCTAACCCGTACGCTAAAAATAACACGTACCCTAAAACGTACGGTCACCCTGAACCATTGTCGTACCCTAAACTGTACCCTAAACCGTCCCCGTCCCTTAACCCTAACCCTAACCCTAACCCTAACCCTAATCCTTACCCGAAGCCTTAACATAACCCGTCCCCTAATCCTAACCCGTACACTAACATTAAATTGTAACCTAAAACGTACGCTCACACTAAACCGTTGTCGTACCCTAACCTGTACCCTAAACCGTCCCCGTCCCCTAACCCTAACCGTAACCCTAACCCTGTCACTAACGCTTACCCGAAGCCTAACACTAACCCGTCCCCTAATCCTAAGCCGTGCACTAACAGTAACCCATACCCCAACATGTACGCTCACACTAAACCGTTGTCGTACCCTAACCTGTACCCTAAACCGTCCCCGTCCCCGTCCCCTAACCCTAAACCTAACCCTAACCGTAACACTTACCCGAAGCCTTACCCTAACACGTCCCCTAATCCTAACCCGTATGCTAACACTAACCCGTACCCTAACACGTACGCTCACCCTAAACCATTGTCCTAACCTAACCTGTACCCTAAACCGTCCCCGTCCCCGTCCCCTAAACCTAACCCTAACCCTAACCCTAACCATTCCCCGAAGCCTTACCCTAACCGTCCCCTAATCCTAACCCGTACGCTCACACTAACCCGTGCCCTAACACGTACGCTCACCCTGAACCGTTGTCGTACCCTAACCTGTACCCTAAACCGTCCCCGTCCCCTAAACCTAACCCTAACCTCACCCTAATCCTAACCCTTACCCAAAGCCTTACCCTAACCCGTCCCCTAATCCTAACCCGTACACTAACACTAACCCGTGCCCTAAAACATACGCTCAACCTAAACAGTTGTCGTACCCTAACCTGTACCCTAAACCGTCCCCGTGCCCTAACCCTAACCCTAACCCTAACCCTAACCCTAAACCTAACCCTTACCCGAAGCCTTACCCTAACCCGTCCCCTAATCCTAACACGTACGCTAACAATAAAACATACCCTAAAACGTACGGTCACCCTGAACCATTGTCGTACCCTAAACTGTACCCTAAACCTTCCCCGTCCCTTAACCCTAACCCTAACCCTAACCCTAACCCTAACCCTGATCCTTTCCCGAAGCCTTAACATAACCCGTCTCCTAATCCTAACCCGTACGCTAATATTAAATCGTAACCTAACACGTACGCTCACACTAAACCGTTGTCGTACCCTAACCTGTACCCCAAACCGTCCCTGTCCCCTAACCTTAACCGTAACCCTAACCCTAACACTAACCCTTACCCGAAGCCTAACACTAAACCGTCCCCTAATCCTAACCCGTACACTAACACTAAACCGTGCCCTAAAACATACGCTCAACCTAAACCATTGTCGTACCCTAACATGTACCCTAAACCGTCCCCGTGCCCTAACCCTAACCCTAAGCCTAACCCTACCACTAAACCTTACCCGAAGCCTTACACTAAACCGTCCCCTAATCCTAAACCATACGCTGACACTAACACATAGCCTAACACGTACGCTCACCCTAAACTGTACCGTAAACCGTGTCCATCCCCTAACCCTAACCCTAACCCTAACCCTAACCCTAACCATAACCCTTACCCGAAGCCTTACCCTAACCCGTCCCCTGATCCTATCACGTACGCTAACACTAACCCATACCCTATCACGTACGCTCACCCTAAACATTTGTCGTACACTAACCTGTACCCTAAACCGTCCCCGGCGCTTAACCCTAACCGTAACCCTAACCCTAACCCTAACCCGAACGCTTACCCGAAGCCTTACCCTAACCCGTCCCATAATCCTAACCCGTACGTTAACACTAACCCGTACCCTAACACGTACGCTCACCCTAAACCGTTGACGTACCCTAACCTGTACCCTAAACCGTCCCCGTCCCCTAACCCTAACCCTAACCCTAACCCTTACCAGAAGCCTTACACTAACCCGTCCCGTAATCCTAACCCGTACGCTAACACTAACCCGTACCCTAACACGTACGCTCACCCTAAAACCTTGTCGTACCCTAACCTGTACCCTAAACCGTCCCCGTCCCCTAACCCTAACCCTAACCTTAAACCTTACCCGAAGCCTTACCCTAACCGGTCCCCTAAACCTAACCCGCACGCTAACACTAACCCGTGCCCTAACACGTACGCTCACCCGAAACATTTGTCGTACACTAAGCTGTACCCTAAACCGTCCCCATTACCTAACACTAACCCAAACCCTAACCATAACCCTAAACCTTACCCGAAGCCTTACCCTAACCCGTCCCCTAATCCTAACCGTATGGTAACACTAACCCGTGCCCTAACACGTACGCTCACCCTAAAGCGTTGTCGTACCCTAACCTGTACCCTAAACCGTTCCTGTCCCTGTACCCTAACCCTAACCCTAACCCAAACCCTAACCCTTACCCGAAGCCTTACACTAACCCATCCCATAATCCTAAACGCTACGCTAACACTAACCCATGCCCTAACACGTACGCTCACCCTAAACCGTTGTCGTACATTAACCTGTACCCTAAATCGTCCCTGTCCCCTAACCCTAACCCTAACCCTAATCCTTACCTGAAGCCTTACCCTAACTAGTCCCCTAATTCTAACCCGTATGCTAACACTAACCTGTATCCTAACACATACGCCCACCCTAAAACTTTGTCGTACACTAAGCTGTACCCAAAATCGTCCCCATCCCCTAACCCTAAACCTAACCCTTACACAAAGCCTTACCCTAACCCGTCCCCTAATCCTAACCCGTACGCTAACACTAACCCGTAACCTAACCCGTATGCTCAACCTAAACCGTTCTCGTACACTAACCTGTACCCTAAACCGTCCCGTCCCCGTCCCCTAACTCTAGCCCTTACCCGAAACCTTACCCTAACATGTCCCCTATTCCTAACCCGTACGCTAACACTATCCCCTACCCTTACAGGTACGCTCACCTTAAAACGTTGTCGTACACTAACCTGTAACCTAAACCGTCTCCGTCCCCTAACCCTAACCCTAACCCTAACCCTAACCCTAACCCTTACCCGGAGCCTTACCCTAACCTGTCCCCTAATCCTAACCCGAACGCTAACACTAACCCTTGCCCTAACACGTACGCTCACCCTAAACCGTTGTCGTACCCTAACCTGTACCCTAAACCGTCCCTCTACCCTAAGCCTAACCCTAACCCTTATCCTAACCCTAAAGCTTACCCGAAGCCTTACCCTAACCCATCCCATAATCCTAACCCGTACGCTAACACTAACCCGTACCCTAACATGTACGCTCACCCTAAACGGTTGTCGTACCCTAAACTGTACCCTAAACCGTCCCTGTCCCTGACCATTAACCCTAACCCTAACCCTAACCCTTATCCTAACACTAAAGCTTACCCGACGCCTTACCCTAACCCGTCCCATAATCCTAACCCGTACGCTAACACTAACCCGTACCCTAACATGTACGCTCACCCTAAACTGTTGTCGTACCCTAACCTGTACCCTAAACCGTCCCTGTCCCCGACCCTTAACCCTAACCCTAACCCTAACCCTAACCCTTACCTGACGCCTTACCCTAACCCGTCCCCAAATCCTAACCCGTACGCTAACACTAACCCGTACCCTAACACGCACGCTCACCCTAAACCGTTGTCGTACCCTAACATGTACCCTAAACCGTCCCCATCCCCTAACCCTAACCCTAACCCTAAACCTAAACCTAACCCTTACCCGAAGCCTTACCATAACCCGTCCTCTAATCCTAACCCATACGCTAACACTAACTGGTTCCTTAACACCTACGCTCCCCATAAAATGTTGTCGTACCCTAACCTGTACCCTAAACCATCCCCGTCCCCTAACGCTAACCCTAACCCTAACTCTTACCCGAAGCCTTACCCAAAACCGTACCCTAATCCTAACCAGTACGCTAACACTAACCCATACCCTAACATGTACGCTCACCCTAAACAGTTGTCGTACCCTAACCTGTACCATAAACCGTCCCCGTCCCCTATCCCTAACCCTAACACTTACCCGAAGCCTTAACCTAACCAGTCCCATAATCCTAACCCGTACGCTAACACTAACCCATACCCTAAAACGTACGCTCACCCGAAACCTTTGTCGTACCCTAATCTGTTCCCTAAACCGTACCCGTCCCCTAACCCTAACCCTATTCCTAACCCTAACCCTTACCCGAAACCTTACCCTAACCCGTCCCCTAATCCCAACCCGTACGCTAACACTAACCCGTACCCTAACATGTACGCTTACCCTAAAACTTTGTTGTACTCTAAACTGTACCCTAAACCTTCCCCGTCCCCTAACCCTAACCCTAAACCTATCCCTAACCCTTACGCGACGCCTTACCGTAACCCGTCCCCTAATCCTAAACTGAACGCTAACACTAACAGCTACCCTAACACGTACACTCACACTAAACCCTTGTTGTACACTAAACTGTACGCTAAACCATCCCCGTCCCCGTCCCCTAACCCTAACCCTAACCCTAACCCTAACACTAAACCTTACCCGAAGCCTTACCCTAACCCGTCCCCTAATCCTAGCCTATACGCTAACACTAACCCGTACCCTAACACATACGCTCACCGTAAACCGTTGTCGTACCCTAAACTGTACCATAAACCGTCTCCGTCCCCGTCCCCTAAACCTAACCCTAACCCTAACCCTAAACCGTACCCTAAGCCTTAACGTAAACCATCCCCTAATCCTAAACCATACCCTAACACTAACCCGTACCCTAACACTTACGCTCACCCTAAACCGCTGTCGTACCCTAACCTGTACCCTAAATCGTCCCGGTCCCCTAACCCTAACCCTAACCCTAACCCTAACCCTAACCCTAACTCTAACCCTTTCCCGAAGCCTTACCATAATCTGTCCCCTAATCCTAAACCGTACGCTAACACTAAACCGTACGATAACACGTAAGCTCAACCTAAACCACTGTCGTACCATAACCTGTACCCTAAAACGTTCCCATCCCCTAAAACTAACCCTAACCCTAAAACTAACCCTAACCCTTACCCGACGCCATACCCTAAACCGACCCCTAATCCTAACCCGTACGCTAACACTAACATGTACCCACGCTCACCATAAACCATTGTCGTACCCTAAACTGTACCCTAAACCGTCCCCGTCACTTAACCGTAACCCTAACCCTAACCCTAAACCTAACCCTAACCCCAACCCTAACCCTAACCCTAACCCTAACCCTAACCCTAACACTAACCCTTACCCGAAGCCTTACCCTAACCCGTCCCCTAATCCTAACCTGTACGCTAACACTAAACCGTACCCCAAAATGTACGCTCAACCGAAACTGTTGTCGTACACTAACCTGTACCCTAAACCGTCCCTGTCCCCTAACCCTAACCCTAACCCTAACCCTAATACTTGCTCGAAGCCTTACCCTAACCTGTTCCCTAATCCTAACCCGTACGCTAATATTAACCCGTACCCTAACCCGTACGCTCACCCTAAACTGTTGTCATACCCTAACCTTTACCGAAAACACTCCCCGCTCACTAACCCTAACCCTAACCCTAATCCTAACCCTTACCCAAAGCCTTACACTGTCCCGTCCCCTAATCCTAACCGGTACGCAAACACTAACCCGTACCCTAACACGTACGCTCAACCTAAACCGTTCACGTACCCTAACCTGTACCCTAAACCGTCCCCGTCCCCTAAACCTAACCCTAACCCTAACACTAACCCTTACCTGAAGCCTTACCCTAACCCGTCCCCTAATCCTAACCCGTACGCTAACACTAACCCCTACCCTAACACGTACGCTCACCCTAAACCGTTGTCGTACCCTAACCTGTAACCTAAACAGTCCCCATCTCCGTCCCCTAACCCTAACCCTAACCCTAACCCTAACCCTAACCCCTAACCCTAACCCTAAATCTTACCCGAAGCCTTACCCTAACCCGTCCCCTAATCCTAACCCGTACGCTAACACTAACCCGTGCCCTAACACGTACGCTCACCCTAAACCATTGTCGTACCCTAACCTGTACCCTAAACCGTCCCCATCCCCTAACCCTAACCCTAAACCTAACTGTAACCCTAACACTTACCGGAAGCCTTACCCTAACCCGTGCCCAAATCCTAACCCGTACGCTAACACTAACCCGTACCGTAACACGTACGCTCACCCTAAACCGTTGTCGTACCCTAACCTGTACCCTAAACCGTCCCCGTCCCCGTCCCCTAACCCTAAACCTAAGCCTTACCTGAAGCCTTACCCTAACCTGTCCCCTAATCCTAACCTGTACGCTAACACTAACCCATACCCTAACACGTACGCTCACCCTAAACCTTTGTCGTACCCTAAGCTGTACCCTAAACCGTCCCCGCCCCTAAACCTAACCCTAACCCTAACCCTAACCCTTACCCGGAGCCTTATCCTAACCTATCCCCTAATCCTAACCCGTACGCTAACACTAATCCTTGCCCTAACACGTACGCTTACCCTAAACCATTGTCATACCCTAACCTGTACCCTAAACCATCCCCGTCCCCTAACCCTAACCCTATCCCTAACCCTAAATTTAACCCTTACCCGAAGCCTTACCCTAACACTTCCCCTAATCCTAACCTGTACGCTAACACTAACCCATACCCTAACACATACGCTCACCCTAAACCGTTGTCGTACCCTAACCTGTACCCTAAACCATCCCTGTCCCCAACGCTTAACCCTAACCCTAACCCTAACGCTTACCCGACGCCTTACCCTAAACCATCCTTAAATCCTAACCCGTATGCTAACACTAACCCGTACCCTAACACGCACGCTCACCCTAAACCTTTGTCGTACCCTAACCTGTACGCTAAACCGTCCCCGTCCCCTAACCCTAACCCTAACCCTAACCCTTACCCGAACCCTTACCCTAACCCGTCCCCTAATCCTAACCCGTACGCTAACACTAACCCGTGCCCTAACACGTACGCTCACAGTAAACCGTTGTCGTACCCTAACCTGTACACTAAACCGGCCCCATCCCCTAACCCTAACACTAACCGTAAACCTAACACTTACCCGAAGACTTACCCTAACCCGTGCCCAAATCCTAACCCGTACCGTAACACGTACGCTCACCCTAAACCATTGTCCTACACTAACCTGTACCCTAAACCGTCCCCATCCCCTAAACCTAACCCTAAACCTAACCCTAACCCTAACCCTTACCCGAAGCCTTACCCTAACCCGTCCCCTAATCCTAACCCGTACGCTTACACTAACCCATACCATAACATGTACGCTCAACCTAAACCGTTGTCGCACCCTAACCTGTACCCTAAACCGTCCCCGTCCCCGTCCCCTAACCCTAACCCTAGCCCTAATCCTAACCCTTACCCAAAGCCTTAGCCTAACCCGTCCCCTAATCCTAAAGTGTACGCTAACACTAACGTGTACCCTAACACGTACGCTCACCCTAAACCGTTGTCTTACCCTAACTTCTACCTTAAACCATCCCCGTCCCCTAACCCTACTGCTAACCCTAACCCTTACCCGAAGCCTTACCCTAACCCGTCCCTTAATCCTAACACGCACGCTAACACTAAACCGTACCCTAACACGTACGCTCACCCTAAACCATTGTCGTACCCTAACCTGTACCCTAAACGGTCCCCGTCCCCTAACCCTAAACCTAACCCTAACCCTAACCCTTACCCGTAGCCTTACCCTAATCCGTCCCCTAATACTAACCCGTACGCTAACACTAACCCGTACCCTAACACGTACGCTCACCCTAAACCTTTTTCGTACCCTAACCTGTACCCTAAACTGTCCCCATCCCTGTCCCCTAACCCTAAACCTAACCCTAACCCTATCACTTACCCGAAGCCTTACCCTAACCCGTCCCCTAATCCTAACCCGTATACTAACTCTAACCCGTACACTAACATGTACGCTCAATCTAAACCGTTGTCATACCCTAATCTGTACCCTAAACCATCCCCGTCCCCTAACTCTAACCCTAACCCTTACCCGAAGCCTTACCCTAACCCGTCCCCTAATCCTAATCCGTACGCTAACACTAAGCCGTACCCTAACACGTATGCTCACCCTAAACCATTGTCGTACCCTAACCTGTACCCTAAACCATCCCCGTCCCCGTTCCCTAACCCTAACCCTAACCCTAAGCTTACCCGAAGCCTTACCCTAACCCGCCCCCTAATCCTAACCCGTATGCTAACACTAACCCGTACCCTAACACGTACGCTCACCCTAAACCGTTGTCGTACCCTAACCTGTACCGTAAACCGTCCCCTTCCCCTAACCCTAACCCTAACCCTTTTCCGAAGCCTTACCTTAACCCGTCCACTAATCCTAACCCGTACGCTAACACCAACTCGTACCCTAACACGTACGCTCACCCTAAACCGTTGTCGTACCCTAACCTGTACCCTAAACTGGCCCCGTCCCCTAACCCTAACCCTAAACCTAACCCTAACCCTTACCCGAAGCCTTACCCTAACCCGTCCCCTAATCCTAATCCGTACGCTAACACTATCCCATAACCTAACACGTACGCTCACCCTAAACCATTGTCCTACCCTAACCTGTACCCTAAACCATCCCCGTCCTCTAACCCTAACCCTTGCCAGAAGCCTTACCCTAACCCATCACCTAATACTAACCCGTACGCTAACACTAACTCCTACGCTAACAGTAACCCGTACCCTAACGCGTACGCTCACCCTAAACCGTTGTCGTACACAAACTTGTACCCTAAACCGTCCCCGTCCCCTAACCCTAACCCTAACACTTACCCGAAGCCTTACCCTAACCCGTCCCATAATCCTAACCCGTACGATAACACTAACCCGTACCCTAACACGTACGCTCACCCTAAACCGTTGTCGTTGCCTACCCTGTACCCTAAACCATCCCCGTCCCCTAACCCTAACACTAAACCTAACCCTAACACTTACCCGAAGCCTTACCCTAATACGTCCCTTAATCCTAAACCGCACGCTACCAATAACCAATACCCTAAAACATACGCTCACCCTAAACCGTTGTCATACGCTAACCTCTACCCTAAACCGTCCCCATCACCTAACCTTAACCCATACACTAACACTTACCCGAAGCCTTACCCTAAACCGTCCACTAACCCTAACTGGTACGCTAACACTAACCCGTACCCTAACACGTACGCTCACCCTAAACCGTTGTCGTACGCTAACCTGTACCCTATACCGTCCCCTCCCCTCACCCTAACCCTAACCTTAACCATAAACCTTACCCGAAGCCTTACCCAAACACGTCCCTAATCCTAACACATACGCTCACCCTAAACCATTGTCATGCACTAACCTGTACCCTAAACCATCCCCGTCCCCTAACCCTAAACCTAACCCTTACCAGAAGCCTTACCCTAACCCTTCCCCTAATACTAACCAGTCCGCTAACACTAACTCATACGCTAACACTAACCTGTACCCTAACACGTACGCTCACCCTAAACCTTTGTCATACACTAACCTGTAACCTAAACCGTCCCCGTCCCCTAACCCTTACCCGAAACCTTACCCTAACCCGTACCCTAATCCTAACCTGTATGCTAACACTAACCCATACCCTAACACGTACACTCACCCTAAAACTTTGTCGTAACCTAACCTGTACCCTAAACCATCCTCGTCCGCTAACCCTAACCCTAACCACAACCCTTACCCGAAGCCTTACCCTAACACATCCCCTAATCCTAACCCGTATGCTAACACTAACCTCTACCCTAACACGTACGCTCACCCTAAACCGTTGTCGTACCCTAACCTGTACCCTAAACAGTTCCCGTCCCCTAACCCTAAACCTAACCCTAACCCTTACCTGAAGCCTTACCCTAACCCGTCCCCTAATCCTAACCCATACGCTAACACTAACCAGTACCCTAACACATACACTCAAACTAAATATAATATATAATGTAAATATATATATATATATATATAATATATTGTAATATATTCAGGAAAATACGCATACGCTCTTTTTGGCCAACCAAGAAAGCGTGTAAAGGAAATCTGCACCAAAATGAAGTCTCACTGCCCCCCGGTCAAAAGGGCCATGTGAAAAAAGTGTAAAATCCAGAAAGGCAGCACAGGCCATGGAGAACAGGGAGCCTTGTTATGCTGATGGGCGGGATGTAAATTGCCAACAGCCACTCTGGAGAAGTGTATGGTGTTTCCTGGAACAGCTAAAAAACAAAGCAACGGAGCCTACAGCACTTCCACTTATGGTCCTATAGCTCAGGGAAATTAAAATCAAAAACACACAGCCACCCCAAAGTTTCGGACGGCTCTGTTTACAAGAACCTCGTCTACGGTACAAGTTTAATATCCCAGAACGTGAAAAATGGATAAAGAAGTTGTGGTACGTACGTACAATGGAATATCACTCAGCAATGAAATCTATGTCATCAGGCCCGTCGCGGCATAAGGAGTGGATTCAGGTACGATGATTCTAAGTGAAATGAGTCACACAGAAAATGAAACATCATAAGATATCACTAATACAAGGAATGTAAACTTGGCTACACATGAACTGAATTACAAAACAGAACAGGGTCTCAAATTTAGAAAAGCAACTTATGCTTGCTTAAGGGGAAAGGTGAGTTGGGGTGTTGTATAAAAACAGAGATAGAAATTAGCACAGATACCTTTCCATAAGCCAAATATGTAATTGTCAAGACCTACCCCTTGCTCAACGAAATGGACTAAACACCCCATATTCAACGACTAGGAATACACCTGACTAGTAAGAATCTTCAAACCCATGGATTTATATGTCTCCGTAAGAGAATGAAGCGTGTGTACAGAGGCATGAATGCAGCAGAGAAAATCCGATAAATCCCATTATCAAAATGAATTACAAAAACAAAACACAAGGACAGTGAAATAGAGAGCAATTCTTAAATAATTCATACAGGGCTTGTGATGCAACCTGGATTTACCACATCTACACCCAGAGCTGAGTGAGACATAAGGTTGGGCACTTCGGGCTGATAGCATTGGTGAGGTTCGATGAGCAAATGCAGACCCTTTGAAGTCATACTGCATGGTACCCATTCCATGGGTCCCATCTCTCCAGGTTTAACGAATTCTTCCTTCAGCTAAAACATGCGTGGGAAACCCACAGTATGGTGCACCGAGGGACCGGCAAACGTTTTCAAATGCATCTCATTTTTCGTCCCCTTTTACTCGGGTTCACCATTCCAGACCCTTTACTAACACTCTCCCCACTTGGAGAGTCAGTGCCTTTAACCTCCTGTTTGGCACAGTTTGCAATTTCTGCACAAGATGAACAGGAATAGGGAGAACAAAAGAGAGACTAGCTTTAGGTGTCTGCACGGGCAAATGTAACGCTCATTTCCCACCAGGAAGAGGAATTAACCACAGGCTCCGCATGCCGTGCCGGAACCAGATTAGGGCCTGAAGCAATCCTGCAGGTTTGCGGCCAGCTCACAAGATAGCGAGTTGAAGAAAGGAGCTCAGGGGCACTGTAACTCACAAACTTGCAGAGTTATAAATGACAGCTATCGTCCAAAAATATATTGAAGGAAGGCTGCGAAGAGGACTTGTAAGTGGGGCAGAATTGCAGGATAACGATTTCAGGAGGTAGACGGGAATTGCATTTAAAGCATAGGAAAAGAGGCAGAACGTCGACAATGATGCTCTTGGCCAAAAAGTGCGTATGCGTTTTTTCCTGAATATATTCAGGAAAAAACGCATACGCCCTTTTTGGCCAACCAAGCAAGCATGTTAAAGAAATCTGCACTACAATGAAGTCTCACTGCCCCCCGGTCAAAAGGGCCATGTGAAAAAAGTGTAAAATCCAGAAAGGCAGCACAGGCCATGGAGAACAGGGAGTCTTGTTATGCTGATGGGCGGGATGTAAATTGCCAACAGCCACTCTGGAGAAGTGTATGGTGTTTCCTGGAACAGCTAAAAAACAATGCAACGGAGCCTACGGCACTTCCACTTATGGTCCTATAGCTTAGGGAAATTAAAATCAAAAACACACAGCCACCCCACAGTTTCGGACGGCTCTGTTTACAAGAACCTCGTCTACGGTACAAGTTAAATATCCCAGAACGTGAAAAATGGATAAAGAAGTTGTGGTACGTACGTACAATGGAATATCACTCAGCAATGAAATCTATGTCATCAGGCCCTCGCGGCATAATGAGTGGATTCAGGTACGATGATTCTAAGTGAAATGAGTCACACAGAAAATGAAACATCATAAGATATCACTAATACAAGGAATGTAAACTTGGCTACACATGAACTGAATTACAAAACAGAACAGGGTCTCAAATTTAGAAAACCAACTTATGCTTGCTTAAGGGGAAAGGTGAGTTGGGGTGCTGCATAAAACCAGAGATAGAAATTAGCACAGATACCTTTCCATAAGCCAAATATGTAATTGTCAAGACCTAACCCTTGCTCAACGAAATGGACTAAACACCCCATATTCAACGACTAGGAATACACCTGACTAGTAAGAATCTTCAAACCCATGGATTTATATGTCTCCGTAAGAGAATGAAGCGTGTGTACAGAGGCATGAATGCAGCAGAGAAACTCCGATAAAACCCATTATCAAAATGAATTACAAAAACAAAACACAAGGACAGTGAAATAGAGAGCAATTCTTAAATAATTCATTCAAGGGTTGTGATGCAACCTGGATTTACCACATCTACACCCAGAGCTGAGTGAGACATAAGGTTGGGCACTTTGGGCTGATAGCATTGGTGAGGTTCGATGAGCAAATGCAGACCCTTTGAAGTCATACTGCATGGTACCCATTCCATGGGTCCCATCTCTCCAGGTTTAACGAATTCTTCCTTCAGCTAAAACATGCATGGGAAACCCACAGTATGGTGCACCGAGGGACCGGCAAACGTTTTCAAATGCATCTCAGTTTTCGTCCCCTTTTACTCGGGTTCACCCTTCCAGACCCTTTACTAACACTCTCCCCACTTGGAGAGTCAGTGCCTTTAACCTCCTGTTTGGCACAGTTTGCAATTTCTGCGCAAGATGAACAGGAATAGGGAGAACCAATGAGAGACTAGCTTTAGGTGTCTGCACGGGCAAATGGAACGCTCATTTCCCACCAGGAAGAGGAATTAACCAAAGGCTCAGCATGCCGTGCCGGAACCAGATTAGGGCCTGAAGCAATCCTGCGGGTTTGCGGCCAGCTCACAAGATAGCGAGTTGAAGAAAGGAGCTCAGGGGCACTGTAACTCACAAACCTGCAGAGTTATAAATGACAGCTATCGTCCAAAAATATATTGAAGGAAGGCTGCGAAGAGGACTTGTAAGTGGGGCAGAATTGCAGGATAACGATTTCAGGAGGTAGACGGGAATTGCATTTAAAGCATAGGAAAAGAGGCAGAACGTCGACAATGATGCTCTTGGCCAAAAAGGGCGTATGCGTTTTTTCCTGAATATATTCAGGAAAAAACGCATACGCCCTTTTTGGCCAACCAAGCAAGCATGTTAAAGAAATCTGCACTACAATGAAGTCTCACTGCCCCCCGGTCAAAAGGGCCATGTGAAAAAATTGTAAAATCCAGAAAGGCATCAGAGGCCATGGAGAACAGGAAGCCTTGTTATGCTGATGGGCGGGATGTAAATTGCCAACAGCCACTCTGGAGAAGTGTACAGTGTTTCCTGGAACAGCTAAAAAACAAAGCAACGGAGCCTACGGCACTTCCACTTATGGTCCTATAGCTTAGGGAAATTAAAATCAAAAACACACAGCCACCCCAAAGTTTCGGACGGCTCTGTTTACAAGAACCTCGTCTACGGTACAAGTTTAATATCCCAGAACGTGAAAAATGGATAAAGAAGTTGTGGTACGTACGTACAATGGAATATCACTCAGCAATGAAATCTATGTCATCAGGCCCGTCGCGGCATAAGGAGTGGATTCAGGTACGATGATTCTAAGTGAAATGAGTCACACAGAAAATGAAACATCATAAGATATCACTAATACAAGGAATGTAAACTTGGCTACACATGAACTGAATTACAAAACAGAACAGGGTCTCAAATTTAGAAAAGCAACTTATGCTTGCTTAAGGGGAAAGGTGAGTTGGGGTGCTGCATAAAACCAGAGATAGAAATTAGCACAGATACCTTTCCATAAGCCAAATATGTAATTGTCAAGACCTACCCCTTGCTCAACGAAATGGACTAAACACCCCATATTCAACGACTAGGAATACACCTGACTAGTAAGAATCTTCAAACCCATGGATTTATATGTCTCCGTAAGAGAATGAAGCGTGTGTACAGAGGCATGAATGCAGCAGAGAAAATCCGATAAATCCCATTATCAAAATGAATTAAAAAACAAAACACAAGGACAGTGAAATAGAGAGCAATTCTTAAATAATTCATTCAGGGCTTGTGATGCAACCTGGATTTACCACATCTACACCCAGAGCTGAGTGAGACATAAGGTTGGGCACTTCGGGCTGATAGCATTGGTGAGGTTCGATGAGCAAATGCAGACCCTTTGCAGTCATACTGCATGGTACCCATTCCATGGGTCCCATCTCTCCAGGTTTAACGAATTCTTCCTTCAGCTAAAACATGCGTGGGAAACCCACAGTATGGTGCACCGAGGGACCGGCAAACGTTTTCAAATGCATCTCAGTTTTCGTCCCCTTTTACTCGGGTTCACCATTCCAGACCCTTTACTAACACTCTCCCCACTTGGAGAGTCAGTGCCTTTAACCTCCTGTTTGGCACAGTTTGCAATTTCTGCACAAGTTGAAAGGAATAGGGAGAACAAAAGAGAGACTAGCTTTAGGTGTCTGCACGGGCAAATGTAACGCTCATTTCCCACCAGGAAGAGGAATTAACCACAGGCTCCGCATGCCGTGCCGGAACCAGATTAGGGCCTGAAGCAATCCTGCAGGTTTGCGGCCAGCTCACAAGATAGCGAGTTGAAGAAAGGAGCTGAGGGGCACTGTAACTCACAAACCTGCAGAGTTATAAATGACAGCTATCGTCCAAAAATATATTGAAGGAAGGCTGCGAAGAGGACTTGTAAGTGGGGCAGAATTGCAGGATAACGATTTCAGGAGGTAGACGGGAATTGCATTTAAAGCATAGGAAAAGAGGCAGAACGTCGACAATGATGCTCTTGGCCAAAAAGGGCGTATGCGTTTTTTCCTGAATATATTCAGGAAAAAACGCATACGCCCTTTTTGGCCAACCAAGCAAGCATGTTAAAGAAATCTGCACTACAATGAAGTCTCACTGCCCCCCGGTCAAAAGGGCCATGTGAAAAAAGTGCAAAATCCAGAAAGGCAGCACAGGCCATGGAGAACAGGGAGTCTTGTTATGCTGATGGGCGGGATGTAAATTGCCAACAGCCACTCTGGAGAAGTGTATGGTGTTTCCTGGAACAGCTAAAAAACAAAGCAACGGAGCCTATGGCACTTCCACTTATGGTCCTATAGCTTAGGGAAATTAAAATCAAAAACACACAGCCACCCCACAGTTTCGGACGGCTCTGTTTACAAGAACCTCGTCTACGGTACAAGTTAAATATCCCAGAACGTGAAAAATGGATAAAGAAGTTGTGGTACGTACGTACAATGGAATATCACTCAGCAATGAAATCTATGTCATCAGGCCCTCGCGGCATAATGAGTGGATTCAGGTACGATGATTCTAAGTGAAATGAGTCACACAGAAAATGAAACATCATAAGATATCACTAATACAAGGAATGTAAACTTGGCTACACATGAACTGAATTACAAAACAGAACAGGGTCTCAAATTTAGAAAAGCAACTTATGCTTGCTTAAGGGGAAAGGTGAGTTGGGGTGCTGCATAAAACCAGAGATAGAAATTAGCACAGATACCTTTCCATAAGCCAAATATGTAATTGTCAAGACCTACCCCTTGCTCAACGAAATGGACTAAACACCCCATATTCAACGACTAGGAATACACCTGACTAGTAAGAATCTTCAAACCCATGGATTTATATGTCTCCGTAAGAGAATGAAGCGTGTGTACAGAGGCATGAATGCAGCAGAGAAAATCCGATAAAACCCATTATCAAAATGAATTACAAAAACAAAACACAAGGACAGTGAAATAGAGAGCAATTCTTAAATAATTCATTCAGGGCTTGTGATGCAACCTGGATTTACCACATCTACACCCAGAGCTGAGTGAGACATAAGGTTGGGCACTTCGGGCTGATAGCATTGGTGAGGTTCGATGAGCAAATGCAGACCCTTTGAAGTCATACTGCATGGTACCCATT
Organism: Delphinapterus leucas; assembly: GCF_059928025.1. Lineage (NCBI taxonomy): Eukaryota > Metazoa > Chordata > Mammalia > Artiodactyla > Monodontidae > Delphinapterus > Delphinapterus leucas. The sequence continues at coordinate 4,903,694 of NW_028322232.1, read as the reverse complement.
CCATGGGTCCCATCTCTCCAGGTTTAACGAATTCTTCCTTCAGCTAAAACATGCGTGGGAAACCCACAGTATGGTGCACCGAGGGACTGGCAAACGTTTTCAAATGCATCTCAGTTTTCGTCCCCTTTTACTCGGGTTCACCCTTCCAGACCCTTTACTAACACTCTCCCCACTTGGAGAGTCAGTGCCTTTAACCTCCTGTTTGGCACAGTTTGCAATTTCTGCGCAAGATGAACAGGAATAGGGAGAACCAATGAGAGACTAGCTTTAGGTGTCTGCACGGGCAAATGGAACGCTCATTTCCCACCAGGAAGAGGAATTAACCAAAGGCTCAGCATGCCGTGCCGGAACCAGATTAGGGCCTGAAGCAATCCTGCGGGTTTGCGGCCAGCTCACAAGATAGCGAGTTGAAGAAAGGAGCTCAGGGGCACTGTAACTCACAAACCTGCAGAGTTATAAATGACAGCTATCGTCCAAAAATATATTGAAGGAAGGCTGTGAAGAGGACTTGTAAGTGGGGCAGAATTGCAGGATAACGATTTCAGGAGGTAGACGGGAATTGCATTTAAAGCATAGGAAAAGAGGCAGAACGTCGACAATGATGCTCTTGGCCAAAAAGGGCGTATGCGTTTTTTCCTGAATATATTCAGGAAAAAACGCATACGCCCTTTTTGGCCAACCAAGCAAGCATGTTAAAGAAATCTGCACTACAATGAAGTCTCACTGCCCCCCGGTCAAAAGGGCCATGTGAAAAAAGTGTAAAATCCAGAAAGGCAGCACAGGCCATGGAGAACAGGGAGTCTTGTTATGCTGATGGGCGGGATGTAAATTGCCAACAGCCACTCTGGAGAAGTGTATGGTGTTTCCTGGAACAGCTAAAAAACAATGCAACGGAGCCTACGGCACTTCCACTTATGGTCCTATAGCTTAGGGAAATTAAAATCAAAAACACACAGCCACCCCACAGTTTCGGACGGCTCTGTTTACAAGAACCTCGTCTACGGTACAAGTTAAATATCCCAGAACGTGAAAAATGGATAAAGAAGTTGTGGTACGTACGTACAATGGAATATCACTCAGCAATGAAATCTATGTCATCAGGCCCTCGCGGCATAATGAGTGGATTCAGGTACGATGATTCTAAGTGAAATGAGTCACACAGAAAATGAAACATCATAAGATATCACTAATACAAGGAATGTAAACTTGGCTACACATGAACTGAATTACAAAACAGAACAGGGTCTCAAATTTAGAAAACCAACTTATGCTTGCTTAAGGGGAAAGGTGAGTTGGGGTGCTGCATAAAACCAGAGATAGAAATTAGCACAGATACCTTTCCATAAGCCAAATATGTAATTGTCAAGACCTAACCCTTGCTCAACGAAATGGACTAAACACCCCATATTCAACGACTAGGAATACACCTGACTAGTAAGAATCTTCAAACCCATGGATTTATATGTCTCCGTAAGAGAATGAAGCGTGTGTACAGAGGCATGAATGCAGCAGAGAAACTCCGATAAAACCCATTATCAAAATGAATTACAAAAACAAAACACAAGGACAGTGAAATAGAGAGCAATTCTTAAATAATTCATTCAAGGGTTGTGATGCAACCTGGATTTACCACATCTACACCCAGAGCTGAGTGAGACATAAGGTTGGGCACTTTGGGCTGATAGCATTGGTGAGGTTCGATGAGCAAATGCAGACCCTTTGAAGTCATACTGCATGGTACCCATTCCATGGGTCCCATCTCTCCAGGTTTAACGAATTCTTCCTTCAGCTAAAACATGCATGGGAAACCCACAGTATGGTGCACCGAGGGACCGGCAAACGTTTTCAAATGCATCTCAGTTTTCGTCCCCTTTTACTCGGGTTCACCCTTCCAGACCCTTTACTAACACTCTCCCCACTTGGAGAGTCAGTGCCTTTAACCTCCTGTTTGGCACAGTTTGCAATTTCTGCGCAAGATGAACAGGAATAGGGAGAACCAATGAGAGACTAGCTTTAGGTGTCTGCACGGGCAAATGTAACGCTCATTTCCCACCAGGAAGAGGAATTAACCAAAGGCTCAGCATGCCGTGCCGGAACCAGATTAGGGCCTGAAGCAATCCTGCGGGTTTGCGGCCAGCTCACAAGATAGCGAGTTGAAGAAAGGAGCTCAGGGGCACTGTAACTCACAAACCTGCAGAGTTATAAATGACAGCTATCGTCCAAAAATATATTGAAGGAAGGCTGCGAAGAGGACTTGTAAGTGGGGCAGAATTGCAGGATAACGATTTCAGGAGGTAGACGGGAATTGCATTTAAAGCATAGGAAAAGAGGCAGAACGTCGACAATGATGCTCTTGGCCAAAAAGGGCGTATGCGTTTTTTCCTGAATATATTCAGGAAAAAACGCATACGCCCTTTTTGGCCAACCAAGCAAGCATGTTAAAGAAATCTGCACTACAATGAAGTCTCACTGCCCCCCGGTCAAAAGGGCCATGTGAAAAAAGTGTAAAATCCAGAAAGGGAGCACAGGCCATGGAGAACAGGGAGTCTTGTTATGCTGATGGGCGGGATGTAAATTGCCAACAGCCACTCTGGAGAAGTGTATGGTGTTTCCTGGAACAGCTAAAAAACAATGCAACGGAGCCTACGGCACTTCCACTTATGGTCCTATAGCTTAGGGAAATTAAAATCAAAAACACACAGCCACCCCACAGTTTCGGACGGCTCTGTTTACAAGAACCTCGTCTACGGTACAAGTTAAATATCCCAGAACGTGAAAAATGGATAAAGAAGTTGTGGTACGTACGTACAATGGAATATCACTCAGCAATGAAATCTATGTCATCAGGCCCTCGCGGCATAATGAGTGGATTCAGGTACGATGATTCTAAGTGAAATGAGTCACACAGAAAATGAAACATCATAAGATATCACTAATACAAGGAATGTAAACTTGGCTACACATGAACTGAATTACAAAACAGAACAGGGTCTCAAATTTAGAAAAGCAACTTATGCTTGCTTAAGGGGAAAGGTGAGTTGGGGTGCTGCATAAAACCAGAGATAGAAATTAGCACAGATACCTTTCCATAAGCCAAATATATAATTGTCAAGACCTAACCCTTGCTCAACGAAATGGACTAAACACCCCATATTCAACGACTAGGAATACACCTGACTAGTAAGAATCTTCAAACCCATGGATTTATATGTCTCCGTAAGAGAATGAAGCGTGTGTACAGAGGCATGAATGCAGCAGAGAAACTCCGATAAAACCCATTATCAAAATGAATTACAAAAACAAAACACAAGGACAGTGAAATAGAGAGCAATTCTTAAATAATTCATTCAAGGGTTGTGATGCAACCTGGATTTACCACATCTACACCCAGAGCTGAGTGAGACATAAGGTTGGGCACTTTGGGCTGATAGCATTGGTGAGGTTCGATGAGCAAATGCAGACCCTTTGAAGTCATACTGCATGGTACCCATTCCATGGGTCCCATCTCTCCAGGTTTAACGAATTCTTCCTTCAGCTAAAACATGCATGGGAAACCCACAGTATGGTGCACCGAGGGACCGGAAAACGTTCTCAAATGCATCTCAATTTTCGTCCCCTTTTACTCGGGTTCACCATTCCAGACCCTTTACTAACACTCTCCCCACTTGGAGAGTCAGTGCCTTTAACCTCCTGTTTGGCACAGTTTGCAATTTCTGCGCAAGATGAACAGGAATAGGGAGAACCAATGAGAGACTAGCTTTAGGTGTCTGCACGGGCAAATGTAACGCTCATTTCCCACCAGGAAGAGGAATTAACCAAAGGCTCAGCATGCCGTGCCGGAACCAGATTAGGGCCTGAAGCAATCCTGCGGGTTTGCGGCCAGCTCACAAGATAGCGAGTTGAAGAAAGGAGCTCAGGGGCACTGTAACTCACAAACCTGCAGAGTTATAAATGACAGCTATCGTCCAAAAATATATTGAAGGAAGGCTGCGAAGAGGACTTGTAAGTGGGGCAGAATTGCAGGATAACGATTTCAGGAGGTAGACGGGAATTGCATTTAAAGCATAGGAAAAGAGGCAGAACGTCGACAATGATGCTCTTGGCCAAAAAGGGCGTATGCGTTTTTTCCTGAATATATTCAGGAAAAAACGCATACGCCCTTTTTGGCCAACCAAGCAAGCATGTTAAAGAAATCTGCACTACAATGAAGTCTCACTGCCCCCCGGTCAAAAGGGCCATGTGAAAAAAGTGTAAAATCCAGAAAGGCATCAGAGGCCATGGAGAACAGGAAGCCTTGTTATGCTGATGGGCGGGATGTAAATTGCCAACAGCCACTCTGGAGAAGTGTACAGTGTTTCCTGGAACAGCTAAAAAACAAAGCAACGGAGCCTACGGCACTTCCACTTATGGTCCTATAGCTTAGGGAAATTAAAATCAAAAACACACAGCCACCCCAAAGTTTCGGACGGCTCTGTTTACAAGAACCTCGTCTACGGTACAAGTTTAATATCCCAGAACGTGAAAAATGGATAAAGAAGTTGTGGTACGTACGTACAATGGAATATCACTCAGCAATGAAATCTATGTCATCAGGCCCGTCGCGGCATAAGGAGTGGATTCAGGTACGATGATTCTAAGTGAAATGAGTCACACAGAAAATGAAACATCATAAGATATCACTAATACAAGGAATGTAAACTTGGCTACACATGAACTGAATTACAAAACAGAACAGGGTCTCAAATTTAGAAAAGCAACTTATGCTTGCTTAAGGGGAAAGGTGAGTTGGGGTGCTGCATAAAACCAGAGATAGAAATTAGCACAGATACCTTTCCATAAGCCAAATATGTAATTGTCAAGACCTACCCCTTGCTCAACGAAATGGACTAAACACCCCATATTCAACGACTAGGAATACACCTGACTAGTAAGAATCTTCAAACCCATGGATTTATATGTCTCCGTAAGAGAATGAAGCGTGTGTACAGAGGCATGAATGCAGCAGAGAAAATCCGATAAATCCCATTATCAAAATGAATTAAAAAACAAAACACAAGGACAGTGAAATAGAGAGCAATTCTTAAATAATTCATTCAGGGCTTGTGATGCAACCTGGATTTACCACATCTACACCCAGAGCTGAGTGAGACATAAGGTTGGGCACTTCGGGCTGATAGCATTGGTGAGGTTCGATGAGCAAATGCAGACCCTTTGCAGTCATACTGCATGGTACCCATTCCATGGGTCCCATCTCTCCAGGTTTAACGAATTCTTCCTTCAGCTAAAACATGCGTGGGAAACCCACAGTATGGTGCACCGAGGGACCGGCAAACGTTTTCAAATGCATCTCAGTTTTCGTCCCCTTTTACTCGGGTTCACCATTCCAGACCCTTTACTAACACTCTCCCCACTTGGAGAGTCAGTGCCTTTAACCTCCTGTTTGGCACAGTTTGCAATTTCTGCACAAGTTGAAAGGAATAGGGAGAACAAAAGAGAGACTAGCTTTAGGTGTCTGCACGGGCAAATGTAACGCTCATTTCCCACCAGGAAGAGGAATTAACCACAGGCTCCGCATGCCGTGCCGGAACCAGATTAGGGCCTGAAGCAATCCTGCAGGTTTGCGGCCAGCTCACAAGATAGCGAGTTGAAGAAAGGAGCTGAGGGGCACTGTAACTCACAAACCTGCAGAGTTATAAATGACAGCTATCGTCCAAAAATATATTGAAGGAAGGCTGCGAAGAGGACTTGTAAGTGGGGCAGAATTGCAGGATAACGATTTCAGGAGGTAGACGGGAATTGCATTTAAAGCATAGGAAAAGAGGCAGAACGTCGACAATGATGCTCTTGGCCAAAAAGGGCGTATGCGTTTTTTCCTGAATATATTCAGGAAAAAACGCATACGCCCTTTTTGGCCAACCAAGCAAGCATGTTAAAGAAATCTGCACTACAATGAAGTCTCACTGCCCCCCGGTCAAAAGGGCCATGTGAAAAAAGTGTAAAATCCAGAAAGGCAGCACAGGCCATGGAGAACAGGGAGTCTTGTTATGCTGATGGGCGGGATGTAAATTGCCAACAGCCACTCTGGAGAAGTGTATGGTGTTTCCTGGAACAGCTAAAAAACAAAGCAACGGAGCCTATGGCACTTCCACTTATGGTCCTATAGCTTAGGGAAATTAAAATCAAAAACACACAGCCACCCCACAGTTTCGGACGGCTCTGTTTACAAGAACCTCGTCTACGGTACAAGTTAAATATCCCAGAACGTGAAAAATGGATAAAGAAGTTGTGGTACGTACGTACAATGGAATATCACTCAGCAATGAAATCTATGTCATCAGGCCCTCGCGGCATAATGAGTGGATTCAGGTACGATGATTCTAAGTGAAATGAGTCACACAGAAAATGAAACATCATAAGATATCACTAATACAAGGAATGTAAACTTGGCTACACATGAACTGAATTACAAAACAGAACAGGGTCTCAAATTTAGAAAAGCAACTTATGCTTGCTTAAGGGGAAAGGTGAGTTGGGGTGCTGCATAAAACCAGAGATAGAAATTAGCACAGATACCTTTCCATAAGCCAAATATGTAATTGTCAAGACCTACCCCTTGCTCAACGAAATGGACTAAACACCCCATATTCAACGACTAGGAATACACCTGACTAGTAAGAATCTTCAAACCCATGGATTTATATGTCTCCGTAAGAGAATGAAGCGTGTGTACAGAGGCATGAATGCAGCAGAGAAAATCCGATAAAACCCATTATCAAAATGAATTACAAAAACAAAACACAAGGACAGTGAAATAGAGAGCAATTCTTAAATAATTCATTCAGGGCTTGTGATGCAACCTGGATTTACCACATCTACACCCAGAGCTGAGTGAGACATAAGGTTGGGCACTTCGGGCTGATAGCATTGGTGAGGTTCGATGAGCAAATGCAGACCCTTTGAAGTCATACTGCATGGTACCCATTCCATGGGTCCCATCTCTCCAGGTTTAACGAATTCTTCCTTCAGCTAAAACATGCGTGGGAAACCCACAGTATGGTGCACCGAGGGACTGGCAAACGTTTTCAAATGCATCTCAGTTTTCGTCCCCTTTTACTCGGGTTCACCCTTCCAGACCCTTTACTAACACTCTCCCCACTTGGAGAGTCAGTGCCTTTAACCTCCTGTTTGGCACAGTTTGCAATTTCTGCGCAAGATGAACAGGAATAGGGAGAACCAATGAGAGACTAGCTTTAGGTGTCTGCACGGGCAAATGGAACGCTCATTTCCCACCAGGAAGAGGAATTAACCAAAGGCTCAGCATGCCGTGCCGGAACCAGATTAGGGCCTGAAGCAATCCTGCGGGTTTGCGGCCAGCTCACAAGATAGCGAGTTGAAGAAAGGAGCTCAGGGGCACTGTAACTCACAAACCTGCAGAGTTATAAATGACAGCTATCGTCCAAAAATATATTGAAGGAAGGCTGTGAAGAGGACTTGTAAGTGGGGCAGAATTGCAGGATAACGATTTCAGGAGGTAGACGGGAATTGCATTTAAAGCATAGGAAAAGAGGCAGAACGTCGACAATGATGCTCTTGGCCAAAAAGGGCGTATGCGTTTTTTCCTGAATATATTCAGGAAAAAACTCATACGCCCTTTTTGGCCAACCAAGCAAGCATGTTAAAGAAATCTGCACTACAATGAAGTCTCACTGCCCCCCGGTCAAAAGGGCCATGTGAAAAAAGTGTAAAATCCAGAAAGGCAGCACAGGCCATGGAGAACAGGGAGCCTTGTTATGCTGATGGGCGGGATGTAAATTGCCAACAGCCACTCTGGAGAAGTGTATGGTGTTTCCTGGAACAGCTAAAAAACAAAACAACGGAGCCTACGGCACTTCCACTTATGGTCCTATAGCTTAGGGAAATTAAAATCAAAAACACACAGCCACCCCAAAGTTTCGGACGGCTCTGTTTACAAGAACCTCGTCTACGGTACAAGTTTAATATCCCAGAACGTGAAAAATGGATAAAGAAGTTGTGGTACGTACGTACAATGGAATATCACTCAGCAATGAAATCTATGTCATCAGGCCCTCGCGGCATAATGAGTGGATTCAGGTACGATGATTCTAAGTGAAATGAGTCACACAGAAAATGAAACATCATAAGATATCACTAATACAAGGAATGTAAACTTGGCTACACATGAACTGAATTACAAAACAGAACAGGGTCTCAAATTTAGAAAAGCAACTTATGCTTGCTTAAGGGGAAAGGTGAGTTGGGGTGCTGCATAAAACCAGAGATAGAAATTAGCACAGATACCTTTCCATAAGCCAAATATGTAATTGTCAAGACCTACCCCTTGCTCAACGAAATGGACTAAACACCCCATATTCAACGACTAGGAATACACCTGACTAGTAAGAATCTTCAAACCCATGGATTTATATGTCTCCGTAAGAGAATGAAGCGTGTGTACAGAGGCATGAATGCAGCAGAGAAAATCCGATAAAACCCATTATCAAAATGAATTACAAAAACAAAACACAAGGACAGTGAAATAGAGAGCAATTCTTAAATAATTCATTCAGGGCTTGTGATGCAACCTGGATTTACCACATCTACACCCAGAGCTGAGTGAGACATAAGGTTGGGCACTTCGGGCTGATAGCATTGGTGAGGTTCGATGAGCAAATGCAGACCCTTTGAAGTCATACTGCATGGTACCCATTCCATGGGTCCCATCTCTCCAGGTTTAACGAATTCTTCCTTCAGCTAAAACATGCGTGGGAAACCCACAGTATGGTGCACCGAGGGACTGGCAAACGTTTTCAAATGCATCTCAGTTTTCGTCCCCTTTTACTCGGGTTCACCCTTCGAGACCCTTTACTAACACTCTCCCCACTTGGAGAGTCAGTGCCTTTAACCTCCTGTTTGGCACAGTTTGCAATTTCTGCGCAAGATGAACAGGAATAGGGAGAACCAATGAGAGACTAGCTTTAGGTGTCTGCACGGGCAAATGGAACGCTCATTTCCCACCAGGAAGAGGAATTAACCAAAGGCTCAGCATGCCGTGCCGGAACCAGATTAGGGCCTGAAGCAATCCTGCGGGTTTGCGGCCAGCTCACAAGATAGCGAGTTGAAGAAAGGAGCTCAGGGGCACTGTAACTCACAAACCTGCAGAGTTATAAATGACAGCTATCGTCCAAAAATATATTGAAGGAAGGCTGTGAAGAGGACTTGTAAGTGGGGCAGAATTGCAGGATAACGATTTCAGGAGGTAGACGGGAATTGCATTTAAAGCATAGGAAAAGAGGCAGAACGTCGACAATGATGCTCTTGGCCAAAAAGGGCGTATGCGTTTTTTCCTGAATATATTCAGGAAAAAACGCATACGCCCTTTTTGGCCAACCAAGCAAGCATGTTAAAGAAATCTGCACTACAATGAAGTCTCACTGCCCCCCGGTCAAAAGGGCCATGTGAAAAAAGTGTAAAATCCAGAAAGGCAGCACAGGCCATGGAGAACAGGGAGCCTTGTTATGCTGATGGGCGGGATGTAAATTGCCAACAGCCACTCTGGAGAAGTGTATGGTGTTTCCTGGAACAGCTAAAAAACAAAACAACGGAGCCTACGGCACTTCCACTTATGGTCCTATAGCTTAGGGAAATTAAAATCAAAAACACACAGCCACCCCAAAGTTTCGGACGGCTCTGTTTACAAGAACCTCGTCTACGGTACAAGTTTAATATCCCAGAACGTGAAAAATGGATAAAGAAGTTGTGGTACGTACGTACAATGGAATATCACTCAGCAATGAAATCTATGTCATCAGGCCCGTCGCGGCATAAGGAGTGGATTCAGGTACGATGATTCTAAGTGAAATGAGTCACACAGAAAATGAAACATCATAAGATATCACTAATACAAAGAATGTAAACTTGGCTACACATGAACTGAATTACAAAACAGAACAGGGTCTCAAATTTAGAAAAGCAACTTATGCTTGCTTAAGGGGAAAGGTGAGTTGGGGTGCTGCATAAAACCAGAGATAGAAATTAGCACAGATACCTTTCCATAAGCCAAATATGTAATTGTCAAGACCTACCCCTTGCTCAACGAAATGGACTAAACACCCCATATTCAACGACTAGGAATACACCTGACTAGTAAGAATCTTCAAACCCATGGATTTATATGTCTCCGTAAGAGAATGAAGCGTGTGTACAGAGGCATGAATGCAGCAGAGAAAATCCGATAAATCCCATTATCAAAATGAATTACAAAAACAAAACACAAGGACAGTGAAATAGAGAGCAATTCTTAAATAATTCATTCAGGGCTTGTGATGCAACCTGGATTTACCACATCTACACCCAGAGCTGAGTGAGACATAAGGTTGGGCACTTCGGGCTGATAGCATTGGTGAGGTTCGATGAGCAAATGCAGACCCTTTGAAGTCATACTGCATGGTACCCATTCCATGGGTCCCATCTCTCCAGGTTTAACGAATTCTTCCTTCAGCTAAAACATGCGTGGGAAACCCACAGTATGGTGCACCGAGGGACCGGCAAACGTTTTCAAATGCATCTCATTTTTCGTCCCCTTTTACTCGGGTTCACCATTCCAGACCCTTTACTAACACTCTCCCCACTTGGAGAGTCAGTGCCTTTAACCTCCTGTTTGGCACAGTTTGCAATTTCTGCACAAGTTGAACAGGAATAGGGAGAACAAAAGAGAGACTAGCTTTAGGTGTCTGCACGGGCAAATGTAACGCTCATTTCCCACCAGGAAGAGGAATTAACCACAGGCTCCGCATGCCGTGCCGGAACCAGATTAGGGCCTGAAGCAATCCTGCAGGTTTGCGGCCAGCTCACAAGATAGCGAGTTGAAGAAAGGAGCTCAGGGGCACTGTAACTCACAAACCTGCAGAGTTATAAATGACAGCTATCGTCCAAAAATATATTGAAGGAAGGCTGCGAAGAGGACTTGTAAGTGGGGCAGAATTGCAGGATAACGATTTCAGGAGGTAGACGGGAATTGCATTTAAAGCATAGGAAAAGAGGCAGAACGAGGACAATGATGCTCTTGGCCAAAAAGGGCGTATGCGTTTTTCCCTGAATATATTCAGGAAAAAACGCATACGCCCTTTTTGGCCAACCAAGCAAGCATGTTAAAGAAATCTGCACTACAATGAAGTCTCACTGCCCCCCGGTCAAAAGGGCCATGTGAAAAAAGTGTAAAATCCAGAAAGGGAGCACAGGCCATGGAGAACAGGGAGCCTTGTTATGCTGATGGGCGGGATGTAAATTGCCAACAGCCACTCTGGAGAAGTGTATGGTGTTTCCTGGAACAGCTAAAAAACAAAGCAACGGAGCCTACGGAACTTCCACTTATGGTCCTATAGCTTAGGGAAATTAAAATCAAAAACACACAGCCACCCCAAAGTTTCGGACGGCTCTGTTTACAAGAACCTCGTCTACGGTACAAGTTAAATATCCCAGAACGTGAAAAATGGATAAAGAAGTTGTGGTACGTACGTACAATGGAATATCACTCAGCAATGAAATCTATGTCATCAGGCCCGTCGCGGCATAATGAGTGGATTCAGGTAGGATGATTCTAAGTTTAATGAGTCACACAGAAAATGAAATATCATAAGATATCACTAATACAAGGAATGTAAACTTGGCTACACATGAACTGAATTACAAAACAGAACAGGGTCTCAAATTTAGAAAACCAACTTATGCTTGCTTAAGGGGAAAGGTGAGTTGGGGTGCTGCTTAAAACCAGAGATAGAAATTAGCACAGATACCTTTCCATAAGCCAAATATGTAATTGTCAAGACCTAACCCTTGCTCAACGAAATGGACTAAACACCCCATATTCAACGACTAGGAATACACCTGACTAGTAAGAATCTTCAAACCCATGGATTTATATGTCTCCGTAAGAGAATGAAGCGTGTGTACAGAGGCATGAATGCAGCAGAGAAACTCCGATAAAACCCATTATCAAAATGAATTACAAAAACAAAACACAAGGACAGTGAAATAGAGAGCAATTCTTAAATAATTCATTCAAGGGTTGTGATGCAACCTGGATTTACCACATCTACACCCAGAGCTGAGTGAGACATAAGGTTGGGCACTTTGGGCTGATAGCATTGGTGAGGTTCGATGAGCAAATGCAGACCCTTTGAAGTCATACTGCATGGTACCCATTCCATGGGTCCCATCTCTCCAGGTTTAACGAATTCTTCCTTCAGCTAAAACATGCATGGGAAACCCACAGTATGGTGCACCGAGGGACCGGCAAACGTTTTCAAATGCATCTCAGTTTTCGTCCCCTTTTACTCGGGTTCACCCTTCCAGACCCTTTACTAACACTCTCCCCACTTGGAGAGTCAGTGCCTTTAACCTCCTGTTTGGCACAGTTTGCAATTTCTGCGCAAGATGAACAGGAATAGGGAGAACCAATGAGAGACTAGCTTTAGGTGTCTGCACGGGCAAATGTAACGCTCATTTCCCACCAGGAAGAGGAATTAACCAAAGGCTCAGCATGCCGTGCCGGAACCAGATTAGGGCCTGAAGCAATCCTGCGGGTTTGCGGCCAGCTCACAAGATAGCGAGTTGAAGAAAGGAGCTCAGGGGCACTGTAACTCACAAACCTGCAGAGTTATAAATGACAGCTATCGTCCAAAAATATATTGAAGGAAGGCTGCGAAGAGGACTTGTAAGTGGGGCAGAATTGCAGGATAACGATTTCAGGAGGTAGACGGGAATTGCATTTAAAGCATAGGAAAAGAGGCAGAACGTCGACAATGATGCTCTTGGCCAAAAAGGGCGTATGCGTTTTTTCCTGAATATATTCAGGAAAAAACGCATACGCCCTTTTTGGCCAACCAAGCAAGCATGTTAAAGAAATCTGCACTACAATGAAGTCTCACTGCCCCCCGGTCAAAAGGGCCATGTGAAAAAAGTGTAAAATCCAGAAAGGGAGCACAGGCCATGGAGAACAGGGAGTCTTGTTATGCTGATGGGCGGGATGTAAATTGCCAACAGCCACTCTGGAGAAGTGTATGGTGTTTCCTGGAACAGCTAAAAAACAATGCAACGGAGCCTACGGCACTTCCACTTATGGTCCTATAGCTTAGGGAAATTAAAATCAAAAACACACAGCCACCCCACAGTTTCGGACGGCTCTGTTTACAAGAACCTCGTCTACGGTACAAGTTAAATATCCCAGAACGTGAAAAATGGATAAAGAAGTTGTGGTACGTACGTACAATGGAATATCACTCAGCAATGAAATCTATGTCATCAGGCCCTCGCGGCATAATGAGTGGATTCAGGTACGATGATTCTAAGTGAAATGAGTCACACAGAAAATGAAACATCATAAGATATCACTAATACAAGGAATGTAAACTTGGCTACACATGAACTGAATTACAAAACAGAACAGGGTCTCAAATTTAGAAAAGCAACTTATGCTTGCTTAAGGGGAAAGGTGAGTTGGGGTGCTGCATAAAACCAGAGATAGAAATTAGCACAGATACCTTTCCATAAGCCAAATATATAATTGTCAAGACCTAACCCTTGCTCAACGAAATGGACTAAACACCCCATATTCAACGACTAGGAATACACCTGACTAGTAAGAATCTTCAAACCCATGGATTTATATGTCTCCGTAAGAGAATGAAGCGTGTGTACAGAGGCATGAATGCAGCAGAGAAACTCCGATAAAACCCATTATCAAAATGAATTACAAAAACAAAACACAAGGACAGTGAAATAGAGAGCAATTCTTAAATAATTCATTCAAGGGTTGTGATGCAACCTGGATTTACCACATCTACACCCAGAGCTGAGTGAGACATAAGGTTGGGCACTTTGGGCTGATAGCATTGGTGAGGTTCGATGAGCAAATGCAGACCCTTTGAAGTCATACTGCATGGTACCCATTCCATGGGTCCCATCTCTCCAGGTTTAACGAATTCTTCCTTCAGCTAAAACATGCATGGGAAACCCACAGTATGGTGCACCGAGGGACCGGAAAACGTTCTCAAATGCATCTCAATTTTCGTCCCCTTTTACTCGGGTTCACCATTCCAGACCCTTTACTAACACTCTCCCCACTTGGAGAGTCAGTGCCTTTAACCTCCTGTTTGGCACAGTTTGCAATTTCTGCGCAAGATGAACAGGAATAGGGAGAACCAATGAGAGACTAGCTTTAGGTGTCTGCACGGGCAAATGTAACGCTCATTTCCCACCAGGAAGAGGAATTAACCAAAGGCTCAGCATGCCGTGCCGGAACCAGATTAGGGCCTGAAGCAATCCTGCGGGTTTGCGGCCAGCTCACAAGATAGCGAGTTGAAGAAAGGAGCTCAGGGGCACTGTAACTCACAAACCTGCAGAGTTATAAATGACAGCTATCGTCCAAAAATATATTGAAGGAAGGCTGCGAAGAGGACTTGTAAGTGGGGCAGAATTGCAGGATAACGATTTCAGGAGGTAGACGGGAATTGCATTTAAAGCATAGGAAAAGAGGCAGAACGTCGACAATGATGCTCTTGGCCAAAAAGGGCGTATGCGTTTTTTCCTGAATATATTCAGGAAAAAACGCATACGCCCTTTTTGGCCAACCAAGCAAGCATGTTAAAGAAATCTGCACTACAATGAAGTCTCACTGCCCCCCGGTCAAAAGGGCCATGTGAAAAAAGTGTAAAATCCAGAAAGGCATCAGAGGCCATGGAGAACAGGAAGCCTTGTTATGCTGATGGGCGGGATGTAAATTGCCAACAGCCACTCTGGAGAAGTGTACAGTGTTTCCTGGAACAGCTAAAAAACAAAGCAACGGAGCCTACGGCACTTCCACTTATGGTCCTATAGCTTAGGGAAATTAAAATCAAAAACACACAGCCACCCCAAAGTTTCGGACGGCTCTGTTTACAAGAACCTCGTCTACGGTACAAGTTTAATATCCCAGAACGTGAAAAATGGATAAAGAAGTTGTGGTACGTACGTACAATGGAATATCACTCAGCAATGAAATCTATGTCATCAGGCCCGTCGCGGCATAAGGAGTGGATTCAGGTACGATGATTCTAAGTGAAATGAGTCACACAGAAAATGAAACATCATAAGATATCACTAATACAAGGAATGTAAACTTGGCTACACATGAACTGAATTACAAAACAGAACAGGGTCTCAAATTTAGAAAAGCAACTTATGCTTGCTTAAGGGGAAAGGTGAGTTGGGGTGCTGCATAAAACCAGAGATAGAAATTAGCACAGATACCTTTCCATAAGCCAAATATGTAATTGTCAAGACCTACCCCTTGCTCAACGAAATGGACTAAACACCCCATATTCAACGACTAGGAATACACCTGACTAGTAAGAATCTTCAAACCCATGGATTTATATGTCTCCGTAAGAGAATGAAGCGTGTGTACAGAGGCATGAATGCAGCAGAGAAAATCCGATAAATCCCATTATCAAAATGAATTAAAAAACAAAACACAAGGACAGTGAAATAGAGAGCAATTCTTAAATAATTCATTCAGGGCTTGTGATGCAACCTGGATTTACCACATCTACACCCAGAGCTGAGTGAGACATAAGGTTGGGCACTTCGGGCTGATAGCATTGGTGAGGTTCGATGAGCAAATGCAGACCCTTTGCAGTCATACTGCATGGTACCCATTCCATGGGTCCCATCTCTCCAGGTTTAACGAATTCTTCCTTCAGCTAAAACATGCGTGGGAAACCCACAGTATGGTGCACCGAGGGACCGGCAAACGTTTTCAAATGCATCTCAGTTTTCGTCCCCTTTTACTCGGGTTCACCATTCCAGACCCTTTACTAACACTCTCCCCACTTGGAGAGTCAGTGCCTTTAACCTCCTGTTCGGCACAGTTTGCAATTTCTGCACAAGTTGAAAGGAATAGGGAGAACAAAAGAGAGACTAGCTTTAGGTGTCTGCACGGGCAAATGTAACGCTCATTTCCCACCAGGAAGAGGAATTAACCACAGGCTCCGCATGCCGTGCCGGAACCAGATTAGGGCCTGAAGCAATCCTGCAGGTTTGCGGCCAGCTCACAAGATAGCGAGTTGAAGAAAGGAGCTGAGGGGCACTGTAACTCACAAACCTGCAGAGTTATAAATGACAGCTATCGTCCAAAAATATATTGAAGGAAGGCTGCGAAGAGGACTTGTAAGTGGGGCAGAATTGCAGGATAACGATTTCAGGAGGTAGACGGGAATTGCATTTAAAGCATAGGAAAAGAGGCAGAACGTCGACAATGATGCTCTTGGCCAAAAAGGGCGTATGCGTTTTTTCCTGAATATATTCAGGAAAAAACGCATACGCCCTTTTTGGCCAACCAAGCAAGCATGTTAAAGAAATCTGCACTACAATGAAGTCTCACTGCCCCCCGGTCAAAAGGGCCATGTGAAAAAAGTGTAAAATCCAGAAAGGCAGCACAGGCCATGGAGAACAGGGAGTCTTGTTATGCTGATGGGCGGGATGTAAATTGCCAACAGCCACTCTGGAGAAGTGTATGGTGTTTCCTGGAACAGCTAAAAAACAAAGCAACGGAGCCTATGGCACTTCCACTTATGGTCCTATAGCTTAGGGAAATTAAAATCAAAAACACACAGCCACCCCACAGTTTCGGACGGCTCTGTTTACAAGAACCTCGTCTACGGTACAAGTTAAATATCCCAGAACGTGAAAAATGGATAAAGAAGTTGTGGTACGTACGTACAATGGAATATCACTCAGCAATGAAATCTATGTCATCAGGCCCTCGCGGCATAATGAGTGGATTCAGGTACGATGATTCTAAGTGAAATGAGTCACACAGAAAATGAAACATCATAAGATATCACTAATACAAGGAATGTAAACTTGGCTACACATGAACTGAATTACAAAACAGAACAGGGTCTCAAATTTAGAAAAGCAACTTATGCTTGCTTAAGGGGAAAGGTGAGTTGGGGTGCTGCATAAAACCAGAGATAGAAATTAGCACAGATACCTTTCCATAAGCCAAATATGTAATTGTCAAGACCTACCCCTTGCTCAACGAAATGGACTAAACACCCCATATTCAACGACTAGGAATACACCTGACTAGTAAGAATCTTCAAACCCATGGATTTATATGTCTCCGTAAGAGAATGAAGCGTGTGTACAGAGGCATGAATGCAGCAGAGAAAATCCGATAAAACCCATTATCAAAATGAATTACAAAAACAAAACACAAGGACAGTGAAATAGAGAGCAATTCTTAAATAATTCATTCAGGGCTTGTGATGCAACCTGGATTTACCACATCTACACCCAGAGCTGAGTGAGACATAAGGTTGGGCACTTCGGGCTGATAGCATTGGTGAGGTTCGATGAGCAAATGCAGACCCTTTGAAGTCATACTGCATGGTACCCATTCCATGGGTCCCATCTCTCCAGGTTTAACGAATTCTTCCTTCAGCTAAAACATGCGTGGGAAACCCACAGTATGGTGCACCGAGGGACTGGCAAACGTTTTCAAATGCATCTCAGTTTTCGTCCCCTTTTACTCGGGTTCACCCTTCCAGACCCTTTACTAACACTCTCCCCACTTGGAGAGTCAGTGCCTTTAACCTCCTGTTTGGCACAGTTTGCAATTTCTGCGCAAGATGAACAGGAATAGGGAGAACCAATGAGAGACTAGCTTTAGGTGTCTGCACGGGCAAATGGAACGCTCATTTCCCACCAGGAAGAGGAATTAACCAAAGGCTCAGCATGCCGTGCCGGAACCAGATTAGGGCCTGAAGCAATCCTGCGGGTTTGCGGCCAGCTCACAAGATAGCGAGTTGAAGAAAGGAGCTCAGGGGCACTGTAACTCACAAACCTGCAGAGTTATAAATGACAGCTATCGTCCAAAAATATATTGAAGGAAGGCTGTGAAGAGGACTTGTAAGTGGGGCAGAATTGCAGGATAACGATTTCAGGAGGTAGACGGGAATTGCATTTAAAGCATAGGAAAAGAGGCAGAACGTCGACAATGATGCTCTTGGCCAAAAAGGGCGTATGCGTTTTTTCCTGAATATATTCAGGAAAAAACGCATACGCCCTTTTTGGCCAACCAAGCAAGCATGTTAAAGAAATCTGCACTACAATGAAGTCTCACTGCCCCCCGGTCAAAAGGGCCATGTGAAAAAAGTGTAAAATCCAGAAAGGCAGCACAGGCCATGGAGAACAGGGAGCCTTGTTATGCTGATGGGCGGGATGTAAATTGCCAACAGCCACTCTGGAGAAGTGTATGGTGTTTCCTGGAACAGCTAAAAAACAAAACAACGGAGCCTACGGCACTTCCACTTATGGTCCTATAGCTTAGGGAAATTAAAATCAAAAACACACAGCCACCCCAAAGTTTCGGACGGCTCTGTTTACAAGAACCTCGTCTACGGTACAAGTTTAATATCCCAGAACGTGAAAAATGGATAAAGAAGTTGTGGTACGTACGTACAATGGAATATCACTCAGCAATGAAATCTATGTCATCAGGCCCTCGCGGCATAATGAGTGGATTCAGGTACGATGATTCTAAGTGAAATGAGTCACACAGAAAATGAAACATCATAAGATATCACTAATACAAGGAATGTAAACTTGGCTACACATGAACTGAATTACAAAACAGAACAGGGTCTCAAATTTAGAA
Source organism: Delphinapterus leucas (assembly GCF_059928025.1). Taxonomy (NCBI): domain Eukaryota; kingdom Metazoa; phylum Chordata; class Mammalia; order Artiodactyla; family Monodontidae; genus Delphinapterus; species Delphinapterus leucas. Next base: position 4,884,976 of record NW_028322232.1, on the reverse strand, counting down.
AAGCAACTTATGCTTGCTTAAGGGGAAAGGTGAGTTGGGGTGCTGCATAAAACCAGAGATAGAAATTAGCACAGATACCTTTCCATAAGCCAAATATGTAATTGTCAAGACCTACCCCTTGCTCAACGAAATGGACTAAACACCCCATATTCAACGACTAGGAATACACCTGACTAGTAAGAATCTTCAAACCCATGGATTTATATGTCTCCGTAAGAGAATGAAGCGTGTGTACAGAGGCATGAATGCAGCAGAGAAAATCCGATAAAACCCATTATCAAAATGAATTACAAAAACAAAACACAAGGACAGTGAAATAGAGAGCAATTCTTAAATAATTCATTCAGGGCTTGTGATGCAACCTGGATTTACCACATCTACACCCAGAGCTGAGTGAGACATAAGGTTGGGCACTTCGGGCTGATAGCATTGGTGAGGTTCGATGAGCAAATGCAGACCCTTTGAAGTCATACTGCATGGTACCCATTCCATGGGTCCCATCTCTCCAGGTTTAACGAATTCTTCCTTCAGCTAAAACATGCGTGGGAAACCCACAGTATGGTGCACCGAGGGACTGGCAAACGTTTTCAAATGCATCTCAGTTTTCGTCCCCTTTTACTCGGGTTCACCCTTCGAGACCCTTTACTAACACTCTCCCCACTTGGAGAGTCAGTGCCTTTAACCTCCTGTTTGGCACAGTTTGCAATTTCTGCGCAAGATGAACAGGAATAGGGAGAACCAATGAGAGACTAGCTTTAGGTGTCTGCACGGGCAAATGGAACGCTCATTTCCCACCAGGAAGAGGAATTAACCAAAGGCTCAGCATGCCGTGCCGGAACCAGATTAGGGCCTGAAGCAATCCTGCGGGTTTGCGGCCAGCTCACAAGATAGCGAGTTGAAGAAAGGAGCTCAGGGGCACTGTAACTCACAAACCTGCAGAGTTATAAATGACAGCTATCGTCCAAAAATATATTGAAGGAAGGCTGTGAAGAGGACTTGTAAGTGGGGCAGAATTGCAGGATAACGATTTCAGGAGGTAGACGGGAATTGCATTTAAAGCATAGGAAAAGAGGCAGAACGTCGACAATGATGCTCTTGGCCAAAAAGGGCGTATGCGTTTTTTCCTGAATATATTCAGGAAAAAACGCATACGCCCTTTTTGGCCAACCAAGCAAGCATGTTAAAGAAATCTGCACTACAATGAAGTCTCACTGCCCCCCGGTCAAAAGGGCCATGTGAAAAAAGTGTAAAATCCAGAAAGGCAGCACAGGCCATGGAGAACAGGGAGCCTTGTTATGCTGATGGGCGGGATGTAAATTGCCAACAGCCACTCTGGAGAAGTGTATGGTGTTTCCTGGAACAGCTAAAAAACAAAACAACGGAGCCTACGGCACTTCCACTTATGGTCCTATAGCTTAGGGAAATTAAAATCAAAAACACACAGCCACCCCAAAGTTTCGGACGGCTCTGTTTACAAGAACCTCGTCTACGGTACAAGTTTAATATCCCAGAACGTGAAAAATGGATAAAGAAGTTGTGGTACGTACGTACAATGGAATATCACTCAGCAATGAAATCTATGTCATCAGGCCCGTCGCGGCATAAGGAGTGGATTCAGGTACGATGATTCTAAGTGAAATGAGTCACACAGAAAATGAAACATCATAAGATATCACTAATACAAAGAATGTAAACTTGGCTACACATGAACTGAATTACAAAACAGAACAGGGTCTCAAATTTAGAAAAGCAACTTATGCTTGCTTAAGGGGAAAGGTGAGTTGGGGTGCTGCATAAAACCAGAGATAGAAATTAGCACAGATACCTTTCCATAAGCCAAATATGTAATTGTCAAGACCTACCCCTTGCTCAACGAAATGGACTAAACACCCCATATTCAACGACTAGGAATACACCTGACTAGTAAGAATCTTCAAACCCATGGATTTATATGTCTCCGTAAGAGAATGAAGCGTGTGTACAGAGGCATGAATGCAGCAGAGAAAATCCGATAAATCCCATTATCAAAATGAATTACAAAAACAAAATACAAGGACAGTGAAATAGAGAGCAATTCTTAAATAATTCATTCAGGGCTTGTGATGCAACCTGGATTTACCACATCTACACCCAGAGCTGAGTGAGACATAAGGTTGGGCACTTCGGGCTGATAGCATTGGTGAGGTTCGATGAGCAAATGCAGACCCTTTGAAGTCATACTGCATGGTACCCATTCCATGGGTCCCATCTCTCCAGGTTTAACGAATTCTTCCTTCAGCTAAAACATGCGTGGGAAACCCACAGTATGGTGCACCGAGGGACCGGCAAACGTTTTCAAATGCATCTCATTTTTCGTCCCCTTTTACTCGGGTTCACCATTCCAGACCCTTTACTAACACTCTCCCCACTTGGAGAGTCAGTGCCTTTAACCTCCTGTTTGGCACAGTTTGCAATTTCTGCACAAGTTGAACAGGAATAGGGAGAACAAAAGAGAGACTAGCTTTAGGTGTCTGCACGGGCAAATGTAACGCTCATTTCCCACCAGGAAGAGGAATTAACCACAGGCTCCGCATGCCGTGCCGGAACCAGATTAGGGCCTGAAGCAATCCTGCAGGTTTGCGGCCAGCTCACAAGATAGCGAGTTGAAGAAAGGAGCTCAGGGGCACTGTAACTCACAAACCTGCAGAGTTATAAATGACAGCTATCGTCCAAAAATATATTGAAGGAAGGCTGCGAAGAGGACTTGTAAGTGGGGCAGAATTGCAGGATAACGATTTCAGGAGGTAGACGGGAATTGCATTTAAAGCATAGGAAAAGAGGCAGAACGAGGACAATGATGCTCTTGGCCAAAAAGGGCGTATGCGTTTTTCCCTGAATATATTCAGGAAAAAACGCATACGCCCTTTTTGGCCAACCAAGCAAGCATGTTAAAGAAATCTGCACTACAATGAAGTCTCACTGCCCCCCGGTCAAAAGGGCCATGTGAAAAAAGTGTAAAATCCAGAAAGGGAGCACAGGCCATGGAGAACAGGGAGCCTTGTTATGCTGATGGGCGGGATGTAAATTGCCAACAGCCACTCTGGAGAAGTGTATGGTGTTTCCTGGAACAGCTAAAAAACAAAGCAACGGAGCCTACGGAACTTCCACTTATGGTCCTATAGCTTAGGGAAATTAAAATCAAAAACACACAGCCACCCCAAAGTTTCGGACGGCTCTGTTTACAAGAACCTCGTCTACGGTACAAGTTAAATATCCCAGAACGTGAAAAATGGATAAAGAAGTTGTGGTACGTACGTACAATGGAATATCACTCAGCAATGAAATCTATGTCATCAGGCCCGTCGCGGCATAATGAGTGGATTCAGGTAGGATGATTCTAAGTTTAATGAGTCACACAGAAAATGAAATATCATAAGATATCACTAATACAAGGAATGTAAACTTGGCTACACATGAACTGAATTACAAAACAGAACAGGGTCTCAAATTTAGAAAACCAACTTATGCTTGCTTAAGGGGAAAGGTGAGTTGGGGTGCTGCTTAAAACCAGAGATAGAAATTAGCACAGATACCTTTCCATAAGCCAAATATGTAATTGTCAAGACCTACCCCTTGCTCAACGAAATGGACTAAACACCCCATATTCAACGACTAGCAATAGACCTGACTAGTAAGAATCTTCAAACCCATGGATTTATATGTCTCCGTAAGAGAATGAAGCGTGTGTACAGAGGCATGAATGCAGCAGAGAAAATCCGATAAATCCCATTATCAAAATGAATTACAAAAACAAAACACAAGGACAGTGAAATAGAGAGCAATTCTTAAATAATTCATTCAGGGCTTGTGATGCAAGCTGGATTTAAACATCTACACCCAGAGTTGAGTGAGACATAAGGTTGGGCACTTCGGGCTGATAGCATTGGTGAGGTTCGATGAGCAAATGCAGACCCTTTGAAGTCATACTGCATGGTACCCATTCCATGGGTCCCATCTCTCCAGGTTTAACGAATTCTTCCTTCAGCTAAAACATGCGTGGGAAACCCACAGTATGGTGCACCGAGGGACCGGCAAACGTTTTCAAATGCATCTCAGTTTTCGTCCCCTTTTACTCGGGTTCACCATTCCAGACCCTTTACTAACACTCTCCCCACTTGGAGAGTCAGTGCCTTTAACCTCCTGTTTGGCACAGTTTGCAATTTCTGCGCAAGATGAACAGGAATAGGGAGAACCAATGAGAGACTAGCTTTAGGTGTCTGCACGGGCAAATGTAACGCTCATTTCCCACCAGGAAGAGGAATTAACCAAAGGCTCAGCATGCCGTGCCGGAACCAGATTAGGGCCTGAAGCAATCTTGCGGGTTTGCGGCCAGCTCACAAGATAGCGAGTTGAAGAAAGGAGCTCAGGGGCACTGTAACTCACAAACCTGCAGAGTTATAAATGACAGCTATCGTCCAAAAATATATTGAAGGAAGGCTGCGAAGAGGACTTGTAAGTGGGGCAGAATTGCAGGATAACGATTTCAGGAGGTAGACGGGAATTGCATTTAAAGCATAGGAAAAGAGGCAGAACGTCGACAATGATGCTCTTGGCCAAAAAGGGCGTATGCGTTTTTTCCTGAATATATTCAGGAAAAAACGCATACGCCCTTTTTGGCCAACCAAGCAAGCATGTTAAAGAAATCTGCACTACAATGAAGTCTCACTGCCCCCCGGTCAAAAGGGCCATGTGAAAAAAGTGTAAAATCCAGAAAGGCAGCACAGGCCATGGAGAACAGGGAGCCTTGTTATGCTGATGGGCGGGATGTAAATTGCCAACAGCCACTCTGGAGAAGTGTATGGTGTTTCCTGGAACAGCTAAAAAACAAAACAACGGAGCCTACGGCACTTCCACTTATGGTCCTATAGCTTAGGGAAATTAAAATCAAAAACACACAGCCACCCCAAAGTTTCGGACGGCTCTGTTTACAAGAACCTCGTCTACGGTACAAGTTTAATATCCCAGAACGTGAAAAATGGATAAAGAAGTTGTGGTACGTACGTACAATGGAATATCACTCAGCAATGAAATCTATGTCATCAGGCCCGTCGCGGCATAAGGAGTGGATTCAGGTACGATGATTCTAAGTGAAATGAGTCACACAGAAAATGAAACATCATAAGATATCACTAATACAAGGAATGTAAACTTGGCTACACATGAACTGAATTACAAAACAGAACAGGGTCTCAAATTTAGAAAAGCAACTTATGCTTGCTTAAGGGGAAAGGTGAGTTGGGGTGCTGCATAAAACCAGAGATAGAAATTAGCACAGATACCTTTCCATAAGCCAAATATGTAATTGTCAAGACCTACCCCTTGCTCAACGAAATGGACTAAACACCCCATATTCAACGACTAGGAATACACCTGACTAGTAAGAATCTTCAAACCCATGGATTTATATGTCTCCGTAAGAGAATGAAGCGTGTGTACAGAGGCATGAATGCAGCAGAGAAAATCCGATAAATCCCATTATCAAAATGAATTACAAAAACAAAACACAAGGACAGTGAAATAGAGAGCAATTCTTAAATAATTCATTCAGGGCTTGTGATGCAACCTGGATTTACCACATCTACACCCAGAGCTGAGTGAGACATAAGGTTGGGCACTTCGGGCTGATAGCATTGGTGAGGTTCGATGAGCAAATGCAGACCCTTTGAAGTCATACTGCATGGTACCCATTCCATGGGTCCCATCTCTCCAGGTTTAACGAATTCTTCCTTCAGCTAAAACATGCGTGGGAAACCCACAGTATGGTGCACCGAGGGACCGGCAAACGTTTTCAAATGCATCTCATTTTTCGTCCCCTTTTACTCGGGTTCACCATTCCAGACCCTTTACTAACACTCTCCCCACTTGGAGAGTCAGTGCCTTTAACCTCCTGTTTGGCACAGTTTGCAATTTCTGCACAAGTTGAACAGGAATAGGGAGAACAAAAGAGAGACTAGCTTTAGGTGTCTGCACGGGCAAATGGAACGCTCATTTCCCACCAGGAAGAGGAATTAACCACAGGCTCCGCATGCCGTGCCAGAACCAGATTAGGGCCTGAAGCAATCCTGCAGGTTTGCGGCCAGCTCACAAGATAGCGAGTTGAAGAAAGGAGCTCAGGGGCACTGTAACTCACAAACCTGCAGAGTTATAAATGACAGCTATCGTCCAAAAATATATTGAAGGAAGGCTGCGAAGAGGACTTGTAAGTGGGGCAGAATTGCAGGATAACGATTTCAGGAGGTAGACGGGAATTGCATTTAAAGCATAGGAAAAGAGGCAGAACGTCGACAATGATGCTCTTGGCCAAAAAGGGCATATGCGTTTTTTCCTGAATATATTCAGGAAAAAACGCATACGCCCTTTTTGGCCAACCAAGCAAGCATGTTAAAGAAATCTGCACTACAATGAAGTCTCACTGCCCCCCGGTCAAAAGGGCCATGTGAAAAAAGTGCAAAATCCAGAAAGGCAGCACAGGCCATGGAGAACAGGGAGTCTTGTTATGCTGATGGGCGGGATGTAAATTGCCAACAGCCACTCTGGAGAAGTGTATGGTGTTTCCTGGAACAGCTAAAAAACAAAGCAACGGAGCCTATGGCACTTCCACTTATGGTCCTATAGCTTAGGGAAATTAAAATCAAAAACACACAGCCACCCCACAGTTTCGGACGGCTCTGTTTACAAGAACCTCGTCTACGGTACAAGTTAAATATCCCAGAACGTGAAAAATGGATAAAGAAGTTGTGGTACGTACGTACAATGGAATATCACTCAGCAATGAAATCTATGTCATCAGGCCCTCGCGGCATAATGAGTGGATTCAGGTACGATGATTCTAAGTGAAATGAGTCACACAGAAAATGAAACATCATAAGATATCACTAATACAAGGAATGTAAACTTGGCTACACATGAACTGAATTACAAAACAGAACAGGGTCTCAAATTTAGAAAAGCAACTTATGCTTGCTTAAGGGGAAAGGTGAGTTGGGGTGCTGCATAAAACCAGAGATAGAAATTAGCACAGATACCTTTCCATAAGCCAAATATGTAATTGTCAAGACCTACCCCTTGCTCAACGAAATGGACTAAACACCCCATATTCAACGACTAGGAATACACCTGACTAGTAAGAATCTTCAAACCCATGGATTTATATGTCTCCGTAAGAGAATGAAGCGTGTGTACAGAGGCATGAATGCAGCAGAGAAAATCCGATAAAACCCATTATCAAAATGAATTACAAAAACAAAACACAAGGACAGTGAAATAGAGAGCAATTCTTAAATAATTCATTCAGGGCTTGTGATGCAACCTGGATTTACCACATCTACACCCAGAGCTGAGTGAGACATAAGGTTGGGCACTTCGGGCTGATAGCATTGGTGAGGTTCGATGAGCAAATGCAGACCCTTTGAAGTCATACTGCATGGTACCCATTCCATGGGTCCCATCTCTCCAGGTTTAACGAATTCTTCCTTCAGCTAAAACATGCGTGGGAAACCCACAGTATGGTGCACCGAGGGACCGGCAAACGTTTTCAAATGCATCTCAGTTTTCGTCCCCTTTTACTCGGGTTCACCATTCCAGACCCTTTACTAACACTCTCCCCACTTGGAGAGTCAGTGCCTTTAACCTCCTGTTTGGCACAGTTTGCAATTTCTGCGCAAGATGAACAGGAATAGGGAGAACCAATGAGAGACTAGCTTTAGGTGTCTGCACGGGCAAATGGAACGCTCATTTCCCACCAGGAAGAGGAATTAACCACAGGCTCCGCATGCCGTGCCGGAACCAGATTAGGGCCTGAAGCAATCCTGCGGGTTTGCGGCCAGCTCACAAGATAGCGAGTTGAAGAAAGGAGCTCAGGGGCACTGTAACTCACAAACCTGCAGAGTTATAAATGACAGCTATCGTCCAAAAATATATTGAAGGAAGGCTGCGAAGAGGACTTGTAAGTGGGGCAGAATTGCAGGATAACGATTTCAGGAGGTAGACGGGAATTGCATTTAAAGCATAGGAAAAGAGGCAGAACGAGGACAATGATGCTCTTGGCCAAAAAGGGCGTATGCGTTTTTCCCTGAATATATTCAGGAAAAAACGCATACGCCCTTTTTGGCCAACCAAGCAAGCATGTTAAAGAAATCTGCACTACAATGAAGTCTCACTGCCCCCCAGTCAAAAGGGCCCTGTGAAAAAAGTGTAAAATCCAGAAAGGGAGCACAGGCCATGGAGAACAGGGAGCCTTGTTATGCTGATGGGCGGGATGTAAATTGCCAACAGCCACTCTGGAGAAGTGTATGGTGTTTCCTGGAACAGCTAAAAAACAAAGCAACGGAGCCTACGGAACTTCCACTTATGGTCCTATAGCTTAGGGAAATTAAAATCAAAAACACACAGCCACCCCAAAGTTTCGGACGGCTCTGTTTACAAGAACCTCGTCTACGGTACAAGTTAAATATCCCAGAACGTGAAAAATGGATAAAGAAGTTGTGGTACGTACGTACAATGGAATATCACTCAGCAATGAAATCTATGTCATCAGGCCCGTCGCGGCATAATGAGTGGATTCAGGTAGGATGATTCTAAGTTTAATGAGTCACACAGAAAATGAAATATCATAAGATATCACTAATACAAGGAATGTAAACTTGGCTACACATGAACTGAATTACAAAACAGAACAGGGTCTCAAATTTAGAAAACCAACTTATGCTTGCTTAAGGGGAAAGGTGAGTTGGGGTGCTGCTTAAAACCAGAGATAGAAATTAGCACAGATACCTTTCCATAAGCCAAATATGTAATTGTCAAGACCTACCCCTTGCTCAACGAAATGGACTAAACACCCCATATTCAACGACTAGGAATACACCTGACTAGTAAGAATCTTCAAACCCATGGATTTATATGTCTCCGTAAGAGAATGAAGCGTGTGTACAGAGGCATGAATGCAGCAGAGAAAATCCGATAAATCCCATTATCAAAATGAATTACAGAAACAAAACACAAGGACAGTGAAATAGAGAGCAATTCTTAAATAATTCATTCAGGGCTTGTGATGCAACCTGGATTTACCACATCTACACCCAGAGCTGAGTGAGACATAAGGTTGGGCACTTCGGGCTGATAGCATTGGTGAGGTTCGATGAGCAAATGCAGACCCTTTGAAGTCATACTGCATGGTACCCATTCCATGGGTCCCATCTCTCCAGGTTTAACGAATTCTTCCTTCAGCTAAAACATGCGTGGGAAACCCACAGTATGGTGCACCGAGGGACCGGCAAACATTTTCAAATGCATCTCAGTTTTCGTCCCCTTTTACTCGGGTTCACCATTCCAGACCCTTTACTAACACTCTCCCCACTTGGAGAGTCAGTGCCTTTAACCTCCTGTTTGGCACAGTTTGCAATTTCTGCGCAAGATGAACAGGAATAGGGAGAACCAATGAGAGACTAGCTTTAGGTGTCTGCACGGGCAAATGTAACGCTCATTTCCCACCAGGAAGAGGAATTAACCAAAGGCTCAGCATGCCGTGCCGGAACCAGATTAGGGCCTGAAGCAATCTTGCGGGTTTGCGGCCAGCTCACAAGATAGCGAGTTGAAGAAAGGAGCTCAGGGGCACTGTAACTCACAAACCTGCAGAGTTATAAATGACAGCTATCGTCCAAAAATATATTGAAGGAAGGCTGCGAAGAGGACTTGTAAGTGGGGCAGAATTGCAGGATAAAGATTTCAGGAGGTAGACGGGAATTGCATTTAAAGCATAGGAAGAGAGGCAGAACGTCGACAATGATGCTCTTGGCCAAAAAGGGCGTATGCGTTTTTTCCTGAATATATTCAGGAAAAAACGCATACGCCCTTTTTGGCCAACCAAGCAAGCATGTTAAAGAAATCTGCACTACAATGAAGTCTCACTGCTCCCCGGTCAAAAGGGCCATGTGAAAAAAGTGTAAAATCCAGAAAGGCAGCACAGGCCATGGAGAACAGGGAGCCTTGTTATGCTGATGGGCGGGATGTAAATTGCCAACAGCCACTCTGGAGAAGTGTATGGTGTTTCCTGGAACAGCTAAAAAACAAAGCAACGGAGCCTACGGCACTTCCACTTATGGTCCTATAGCTTAGGGAAATTAAAATCAAAAACACACAGCCACCCCAAAGTTTCGCACGGCTCTGTTTACAAGAACCTCGTCTACTGTACAAGTTAAATATCCCAGAACGTGAAAAATGGATAAAGAAGTTTTGGTACGTACGTACAATGGAATATCACTCAGCAATGAAATCTATGTCATCAGGCCCTCGCGGCATAATGAGTGGATTCAGGTACGATGATTCTAAGTGAAATGAGTCACACAGAAAATGAAACATCATAAGATATCACTAATACAAGGAATGTAAACTTGGCTACACATGAACTGAATTACAAAACAGAACAGGGTCTCAAATTTAGAAAAGCAACTTATGCTTGCTTAAGGGGAAAGGTGAGTTGGGGTGCTGCATAAAACCAGAGATAGAAATTAGCACAGATACCTTTCCATAAGCCAAATATGTAATTGTCAAGACCTACACCTTGCTCAACGAAATGGACTAAACACCCCATATTCAACGACTAGGAATACACCTGACTAGTAAGAATCTTCAAACCCATGGATTTATATGTCTCCGTAAGAGAATGAAGCATGTGTACAGAGGCATGAATGCAGCAGAGAAAATCCGATAAATCCCATTATCAAAATGAATTACAAAAACAAAACACAAGGACAGTGAAATAGAGAGCAATTCTTAAATAATTCATTCAGGGCTTGTGATGCAACCTGGATTTACCACATCTACACCCAGAGCTGAGTGAGACATAAGGTTGGGCACTTCGGGCTGATAGCATTGGTGAGGTTCGATGAGCAAATGCAGACCCTTTGAAGTCATACTGCATGGTACCCATTCCATGGGTCCCATCTCTCCAGGTTTAACGAATTCTTCCTTCAGCTAAAACATGCGTGGGAAACCCACAGTATGGTGCACCGAGGGACCGGCAAACGTTTTCAAATCCATCTCAGTTTTCGTCCTCTTTTACTCGGGTTCACCATTCCAGACCCTTTACTAACACTCTCCCCACTTGGAGAGTCAGTGCCTTTAACCTCCTGTTTGGCACAGTTTGCAATTTCTGCGCAAGATGAACAGGAATAGGGAGAACCAATGAGAGACTAGCTGTAGGTGTCTGCACGGGCAAATGGAACGCTCATTTCCCACCAGGAAGAGGAATTAACCACAGGCTCAGCATGCCGTGCCGGAACCAGATTAGGGCCTGAAGCAATCCTGCGGGTTTGCGGCCAGCTCACAAGATAGCGAGTTGAAGAAAGGAGCTCAGGGGCACTGTAACTCACAAACCTGCAGAGTTATAAATGACAGCTATCGTCCAAAAATATATTGAAGGAAGGCTGCGAAGAGGACTTGTAAGTGGGGCAGAATTGCAGGATAACGATTTCAGGAGGTAGACGGGAATTGCATTTAAAGCATAGGAAAAGAGGCAGAACGTCGACAATGATGCTCTTGGCCAAGAAGGGCGTATGCGTTTTTTCCTGAATATATTCAGGAAAAAACGCATACGCCCTTTTTGGCCAACCAAGCAAGAATGTTAAAGAAATCTGCACTACAATGAAGTCTCACTGCCCCCCGGTCAAAAGGGCCATGTGAAAAAAGTGTAAAATCCAGAAAGGCAGCACAGGCCATGGAGAACAGGGAGCCTTGTTATGCTGATGGGCGGGATGTAAATTGCCAACAGCCAGCCACTCTGGAGAAGTGTATGGTGTTTCCTGGAACAGCTAAAAAACAAAGCAACGGAGCCTACGGCATTTCCACTTATGGTCCTATAGCTTAGGGAAATTAAAATCAAAAACACACAGCCACCGCAAAGTTTCGGACGGCTGTGTTTACAAGAACCTCGTCTACGGTACAAGTTTAATATCCCAGAACGTGAAAAATGGATAAAGAAGTTGTGGTACGTACGTACAATGGAATATCACTCAGCAATGAAATCTATGTCATCAGGCCCGTCGCGGCATAATGAGTGGATTCAGGTACGATGATTCTAAGTGAAATGAGTCACACAGAAAATGAAACATCATAAGATATCACTAATACAAGGAATGTAAACTTGGCTACACATGAACTGAATTACAAAACAGAACAGGGTCTCAAATTTAGAAAACCAACTTATGCTTGCTTAAGGGGAAAGGTGAGTTGGGGTGCTGCATAAAACCAGAGATAGAAATTAGCACAGATACCTTTCCATAAGCCAAATATGTAATTGTCAAGACCTACCCCTTGCTCAACGAAATGGACTAAACACCCCATATTCAACGACTAGGAATACACCTGACTAGTAAGAATCTTCAAACCCATGGATTTATATGTCTCCATAAGAGAATGAAGCGTGTGTACAGAGGCATGAATGCAGCAGAGAAAATCCGATAAATCCCATTATCAAAATGAATTAAAAAAACAAAACACAAGGACAGTGAAATAGAGAGCAATTCTTAAATAATTCATTCAGGGCTTGTGATGCAACCTGGATTTACCACATCTACACCCAGAGCTGAGTGAGACATAAGGTTGGGCACTTCGGGCTGATAGCATTGGTGAGATTCAATGAGCAAATGCAGACCCTTTGAAGTCATACTGCATGGTACCCATTCCATGGGTCCCATCTCTCCAGGTTTAACGAATTCTTCCTTCAGCTAAAACATGCGTGGGAAACCCACAGTATGGTGCACCGAGGGACCGGCAAACGTTTTCAAATGCATCTCAGTTTTCGTCCCCTTTTACTCGGGTTCACCATTCCAGACCCTTTACTAACACTCTCCCCACTTGGAGAGTCAGTGCCTTTAACCTCCTGTTTGGCACAGTTTGCAATTTCTGCGCAAGATGAACAGGAATACGGAGAACCAATGAGAGACTAGCTTTAGGTGTCTGCACGGGCAAATGGAACGCTCATTTCCCACCAGGAAGAGGAATTAACCACAGGCTCAGCATGCCGTGCCGGAACCAGATTAGGGCCTGAAGCAATCCTGCGGGTTTGCGGCCAGCTCACAAGATAGCGAGTTGAAGAAAGGAGCTCAGGGGCACTGTAACTCACAAACCTGCAGAGTTATAAATGACAGCTATCGTCCAAAAATATATTGAAGGAAGGCTGCGAAGAGGACTTGTAAGTGGGGCAGAATTGCAGGATAACGATTTCAGGAGGTAGACGGGAATTGCATTTAAAGCATAGGAAGAGAGGCAGGACGTCGACAATGATGCTCTTGGCCAAAAAGGGCATATTCGTTTTTTCCTGAATATATTCAGGAAAAAACGCATACGCCCTTTTTGGCCAACCAAGCAAGCATGTTAAAGAAATCTGCACAACAATGAAGTCTCACTGCCCCCCTGTCAAAAGGGCCATGTGAAAGAAGTGTAAAATCCAGAAAGGCAGCACAGGCCATGGAGAACAGGGAGCCTTGTTATGCTGATGGGCGGGATGTAAATTGCCAACAGCCACTCTGGAGAAGTGTATGGTGTTTCCTGGAACAGCTAAAAAACAAAGCAACGGAGCCTACGGCACTTCCACTTATGGTCCTATAGCTTAGGGAAATTAAAATGAAAAACACACAGCCACCCCAAAGTTTTGGACGGCTCTGTTTACAAGAACCTCGTCTACGGTACAAGTTAAATATCCCAGAACGTGAAAAATGGATAAAGAAGTTGTGGTACGTACGTACAATGGAATATCACTCAGCAATGAAATCTATGTCATCAGGCCCGTCGCGGCATAATGAGTGGATTCAGGTACGATGATTCTAAGTGAAATGAGTCACACAGAAAATGAAACATCATAAGATATCACTAATACAAGGAATGTAAACTTGGCTACACATGAACTGAGTTACAAAACAGAACAGGGTCTCAAATTAAAAAACCAACTTATGCTTGCTTAAGGGGAAAGGTGAGTTGGGGTGCTGCATAAAACCAGAGATAGAAATTAGCACAGATACCTTTCCATAAGCCAAATATGTAATTCTCAAGACCTACCCCTTGCTCAACGAAATGGACTAAACACCCCATATTCAACGACTAGGAATACACCTGACTAGTAAGAATCATCAAACCCATGGATTTATATGTCTCCGTAAGAGAATGAAGCGTGTGTACAGAGGCATGAATGCAGCAGAGAAAATCCGATAAATCCCATTATCAAAATGAATTACAGAAACAAAACACAAGGACAGTGAAATAGAGAGCAATTCTTAAATAATTCATTCAGGGCTTGTGATGCAACCTGGATTTACCACATCTACACCCAGAGCTGAGTGAGACATAAGGTTGGGCACTTCGGGCTGATAGCATTGGTGAGGTTCGATGAGCAAATGCAGACCCTTTGAAGTCATACTGCATGGTACCCATTCCATGGGTCCCATCTCTCCAGGTTTAACGAATTCTTCCTTCAGCTAAAACATGCGTGGGAAACCCACAGTATGGTGCACCGAGGGACCGGCAAACGTTTTCAAATGCATCTCAGTTTTCGTCCCCTTTTACTCGGGTTCACCATTCCAGACCCTTTACTAACACTCTCCCCACTTGGAGAGTCAGTGCCTTTAACCTCCTGTTTGGCACAGTTTGCAATTTCTGCGCAAGATGAACAGGAATAGGGAGAACCAATGAGAGACTAGCTTTAGGTGACTGCACGGGCAAATGTAACACTCATTTCCCACCAGGAAGAGGAATTAACCAAAGGCTCAGCATGCCGTGCCGGAACCAGATTAGGGCCTGAAGCAATCCTGCGGGTTTGCGGCCAGCTCACAAGATAGCGAGTTGAAGAAAGGAGCTCAGGGGCACTGTAACTCACAAACCTGCAGAGTTATAAATGACAGCTATCGTCCAAAAATATATTGAAGGAAGGCTGCGAAGAGGACTTGTAAGTGGGGCAGAATTGCAGGATAACAATTTCAGGAGGTAGACGGGAATTGCATTTAAAGCATAGGAAAAGAGGCAGAACGTCGACAATGATGCTCTTGGCCAAAAAGGGCATATGCGTTTTTTCCTGAATATATTCAGGAAAAAACGCATACGCCCTTTTTGGCCAACCAAGCAAGCATGTTAAAGAAATCTGCACTACAATGAAGTCTCACTGCCCCCCGGTCAAAAGGGCCATGTGAAAAAAGTGTAAAATCCAGAAAGGCAGCACAGGCCATGGAGAACAGGGAGCCTTGTTCTGCTGATGGGCGGGATGTAAATTGCCAACAGCCACTCTGCAGAAGTGTATGGTGTTTCCTGGAACAGCTAAAAAACAAAGCAACGGAGCCTACGGCACTTCCACTTATGGTCCTATAGCTTAGGGAAATTAAAATCAAAAACACACAGCCACCCCAAAGTTTCGGACGGCTCTGTTTACAAGAACCTCGTCTACGGTACAAGTTAAATATCCCAGCACGTGAAAAATGGATAAAGAAGTTGTGGTACCTACGTACAATGGAATATCACTCAGCAATGAAATCTATGTCATCAGGCCCTCGCGGCATAATGAGTGGATTCAGGTACGATGATTCTAAGTGAAATGAGTCACACAGAAAATGAAACATCATAAGATATCACTAATACAAGGAATGTAAACTTGGCTACACATGAACTGAATTACAAAACAGAACAGGGTCTCAAATTTAGAAAACCAACTTATGCTTGCTTAAGGGGAAAGGTGAGTTGGGGTGCTGCATAAAACCAGAGATAGAAATTAGCACAGATACCTTTCCATCAGCCAAATATGTAATTGTCAAGACCTACCCCTTGCTCAACGAAATGGACTAAACACCCCATATTCAACGACTAGGAATACACCTGACTAGTAAGAATCTTCAAACCCATGGATTTATATGTCTCCGTAAGAGAATGAAGCGTGTGTACAGAGGCATGAATGCAGCAGAGAAAATCCGATAAATCCCATTATCAAAATTAATTACAAAAACAAAACACAAGGACAGTGAAATAGAGAGCAATTCTTAAATAATTCATTCAGGGCTTGTGATGCAACCTGGATTTACCACATCTACACCCAGAGCTGAGTGAGACATAAGGTTGGGCACTTCGGGCTGATAGCATTGGTGAGGTTCGATGAGCAAATGCAGACCCTTTGAAGTCATACTGCATGGTACCCATTCCATGGGTCCCATCTCTCCAGGTTTAACGAATTCTTCCTTCAGCGAAAACATGCGTGGGAAACCCACAGTATGGTGCACCGAGGGACCGGCAAACGTTTTCAAATGCATCTCAGTTTTCGTCCCCTTTTACTCGGGTTCACCATTCCAGACCCTTTACTAACACTCTCCCCACTTGGAGAGTCAGTGCCTTTAACCTCCTGTTTGGCACAGTTTGAAATTTCTGCGCAAGATGAACAGGAATAGGGAGAACCAATGAGAGACTAGCTTTAGGTGTCTGCACGGGCAAATGTAACGCTCATTTCCCACCAGGAAGAGGAATTAACCACAGGCTCAGCATGCCGTGCCGGAACCAGATTAGGGCCTGAAGCAATCCTGCGGGTTTGCGGCCAGCTCACAAGATAGCGAGTTGAAGAAAGGAGCTCAGGGGCACTGTAACTCACAAACCTGCAGAGTTATAAATGACAGCTATCGTCCAAAAATATATTGAAGGAAGGCTGCGAAGAGGACTTGTAAGTGGGGCAGAATTGCAGGATAACGATTTCAGGAGGTAGACGGGAATTGCATTTAAAGCATAGGAAAAGAGGCAGAACGTCGACAATGATGCTCTTGGCCAAAAAGGGCGTATGCGTTTTTTCCTGAATATATTCAGGAAAAAACGCATACGCCCTTTTTGGCCAACCAAGCAAGCATGTTAAAGAAATCTGCACTACAATGAAGTCTCACTGCCCCCCGGTCAAAAGGGCCATGTGAAAAAAGTGTAAAATCCAGAAAGGCAGCACAGGCCATGGAGAACAGGGAGCCTTGTTATGCTGATGGGCGGGATGTAAATTGCCAACAGCCACTCTGGAGAAGTGTATGGTGTTTCCTGAAACACGTAGGAAAGAAAGCAACACAGACTATGGCATTTCCACTTATGATCCTATAGCTTAGGGAATTTAAAATGAAAAACACACAGCCACCCCAAAGTTTCGGACGGCTCTGTTTACAAGAACCTCGTCTACGGTACAAGTTAAATATCCGAGAAAGCAAAAAATGGATAAAGAAGTTGTGGTACGTACGTACAATGGAATATCACTCAGCAATGAGATCTACGTCATCAGGCCCATAGCAGCATAATGAGTGGATTCAGGTACGACGATTCTATGAGAAATAAGTCACACAGAAAAAGAAACATCATAAGATATCACTAATACACGGAACGTAAACTTGGCTACACATGAACTGAATTACCAAACAGAACTGGGTCTCAAATTTAGAAAACCAACTTATGCTTGCTTATTGGGAAAGGTGACTTGAGGTGCTGCATCAAACCAGAGATTGAAATTAGCACAGATACCGTTCCATAAGCCAAATATATAATAGACAAGACCTACTCCTTGCTCAACGAAATGGACTCAACACCCCATATTCAACGCCTGGGAATATACCTGACAAGTAATAATCTTAAGACCCATGGATTTATATGTCTCCATAAGGAAATCAAGCGTGTGTACAGCGGCCAAAACGCAGCAGTGAAAATCCGATAAATCCCATTATCAAAATAAATTTCACAATCACAACACAATGACAGTGGAATAGAGAGCAATTCTTAGATAATTCATTCAGGGCTTGTGAGGCAACCTGGATTTACCACATCTACACCCAGAGCTGGGTGAGACATAAGGCTGGACACTTCGGGCTGATAGCTTTGGTGAGGTTCGGTGAGCAAAGGCAGACCCTTTCAAGTCATACTGCATGGTACCCTTTCCATGGGTCCCAACTCTCCAGGTTTAAGGGATTCTTCCTTCAACTAAAACATGCATAGGAAACCCAGAGTATGGTCCACCGTGTGATTGGGAAACGTTTTCAAATGCATCTCAGATTTCGACCCCTGGTACTCGGGTGCACCGTTCCAGACACTTTACTAACACTCTCCACCCTCGGAGAGTCAGTGCCTTTAACCTCCTGTTTGGCACAGTTTGCAATTTCTGCGCAAGATGAACAGGAATAGGGAGAACCAATGAGAGACTAGCTGTAGGTGTCTGCACGGGCAAATGGCACGCTCATTTCCCACCAGGAAGAGGAATTAACCAACGGCTCAGCATGACCTGCCGGAACCAGATTAGATCCTGAAGCAATCCTGCGGTTTTGCGGCCAGCTCACAAGATAGCGAGTTGAAGAAAGAAGCCCAGGTGCACTGTAATTCACAAACCTGCAGAGTTATAAATGACAGCTATCGTCCAAAAATATATTGAAGGAAGGCTGCGAAGAGGACTTGTAAGTGGGGCAGAATTGCAGGATAACGATTTCAGGAGGTAGACGGGAATTGCATTTAAAGCATAGGAAAAGAGGCAGAACGTCGACAATGATGCTCTTGGCCAAGAAGGGCGTATGCGTTTTTTCCTGAATATATTCAGGAAAATACGCATACGCCCTTTTTGGCCAACCAAGAAAGCATGTTAAAGAAATCTGCACTACAATGAAGTCTCACTGCCGCCCGGTCAAAAGGGCCATGTGAAAAAAGTGTAAAATCCAAAAAGGCAGCACAGGCCATGGAGAACAGGGAGCCTTGTTATGCTGATGGGCGGGATGTAAATTGCCAACAGCCACTCTGGAGAAGTGTATGGTGTTTCCTGGAACAGCTAAAAAACAAAGCAACGGAGCCTACGGCACTTCCACTTATGGTCCTATAGTTTAGGGAAATTAAAATCAAAAACACACAGCCACCCCAAAGTTTCGGACGGCTCTGTTTACAAGAACCTCGTCTACGGTACAAGTTAAATATCCCAGAACGTGAAAAATGGATAAAGAAGTTGTGGTACGTACGTACAATGGAATATCACTCAGCAATGAAATCTATGTCATCAGGCCCGTCGCGGCATAATGAGTGGATTCAGGTAGGATGATTCTAAGTTTAATGAGTCACACAGAAAATGAAACATCATAAGATATCACTAATACAAGGAATGTAAACTTGGCTACACATGAACTGAATTACAAAACAGAACAGGGTCTCAAATTTAGAAAACCAACTTATGCTTGCTTAAGGGGAAAGGTGAGTTGGGGTGCTGCTTAAAACCAGAGATAGAAATTAGCACAGATACCTTTCCATAAGCCAAATATGTAATTGTCAAGACCTACCCCTTGCTCAACGAAATGGACTAAACACCCCATATTCAACGACTAGCAATACACCTGACTAGTAAGAATCTTCAAACCCATGGATTTATATGTCTCCGTAAGAGAATGAAGCGTGTGTACAGAGGCATGAATGCAGCAGAGAAAATCCGATAAATCCCATTATCAAAATGAATTACAAAAACAAAACACAAGGACAGTGAAATAGAGAGCAATTCTTAAATAATTCATTCAGGGCTTGTGATGCAAGCTGGATTTAAACATCTACACCCAGAGCTGAGTGAGACATAAGTTTGGGCACTTCGGGCTGATAGCATTGGTGAGGTTCGATGAGCAAATGCAGACCCTTTGAAGTCATACTGCATTGTACCCATTCCATGGTTCCCATCTCTCCAGGTTTAACGAATTCTTCCTTCAGCTAAAACATGCGTGGGAAACCCACAGTATGGTGCACCGAGGGACCGGCAAACGTTTTCAAATGCATCTCAGTTTTCGTCCCCTTTTACTCGGGTTCACCATTCCAGACCCTTTACTAACACTCTCCCCACTTGGAGAGTCAGTGCCTTTAACCTCCTGTTTGGCACAGTTTGCAATTTCTGCGCAAGATGAACAGGAATAGGGAGAACCAATGAGAGACTAGCTTTAGGTGTCTGCACGGGCAAATGTAACGCTCATTTCCCACCAGGAAGAGGAATTAACCACAGGCTCAGCATGCCGTGCCGGAACCAGATTAGGGCCTGAAGCAATCCTGCGGGTTTGCGGCCAGCTCACAAGATAGCGAGTTGAAGAAAGGAGCTCAGGGGCACTGTAACTCACAAACCTGCAGAGTTATAAATGACAGCTATCGTCCAAAATTATATTGAAGGAAGGCTGCGAAGAGGACTTGTAAGTGGGGCAGAATTGCAGGATAACGATTTCAGGAGGTAGACGGGAATTGCATTTAAAGCATAGGAAAAGAGGCAGAACGTCGACAATGATGCTCTTGGCCAAAAAGGGCGTATGCGTTTTTTCCTGAATATATTCAGGAAAAAACGCATACGCCCTTTTTGGCCAACCAAGCAAGCATGTTAAAGAAATCTGCACTACAATGAAGTCTCACTGCCCCCCGGTCAAAAGGGCCATGTGAAAAAAGTGTAAAATCCAGAAAGGCAGCACAGGCCATGGAGAACAGGGAGCCTTGTTCTGCTGATGGGCGGGATGTAAATTGCCAACAGCCACTCTGGAGAAGTGTATGGTGTTTCCTGGAACAGCTAAAAAACAAAGCAACGGAGCCTATGGCACTTCCACTTATGGTCCTATAGCTTAGGGAAATTAAAATCAAAAACACACAGCCACCCCAAAGTTTCGGACGGCACTGTTTACAAGAACCTCGTCTACGGTACAAGTTAAATATCCCAGAACGTGAAAAATGGATAAAGAAGTTGTGGTACGTACGTACAATGGAATATCACTCAGCAATGAAATCTATGTCATCAGGCCCGTCGCGGCATAATGAGTGGATTCAGGTACGAAATGATTCTAAGTGAAATGAGTCACACAGAAAATGAAACATCATAAGATATCACTAATACAAGGAATGTAAACTTGGCTACACATGAACTGAATTACAAAACAGAACAGGGTCTCAAATTTAGAAAACCAACTTATGCTTGCTTAAGGGGAAAGGTGAGTTGGGGTGCTGCATAAAACCAGAGATAGAAATTAGCACAGATACCTTTCCATAAGCCAAATATGTAATTGTCAAGACCTACACCTTGCTCAACGAAATGGACTAAACACCCCATATTCAACGACTAGGAATACACCTGACTAGTAAGAATCTTCAAACCCATGGATTTATATGTCTCCGTAAGAGAATGAAGCGTGTGTACAGAGGCATGAATGCAGCAGAGAAAATCCGATAAATCCCATTATCAAAATGAATTACAAAAACAAAACACAAGGACAGTGAAATAGAGAGCAATTCTTAAATAATTCATTCAGGGCTTGTGATGCAACCTGGATTTACCACATCTACACCCAGAGCTGAATGAGACATAAGGTTGGGCACTTCGGGCTGATAGCATTGGTGAGGTTCGATGAGCAAATGCAGACCCTTTGAAGTCATACTGCATGGTACCCATTCCATGGGTCCCATCTCTCCAGGTTTAACGAATTCTTCCTTCAGCGAAAACATGCGTGGGAAACCCACAGTATGGTGCACCGAGGGACCGGCAAACGTTTTCAAATGCATCTCAGTTTTCGTCCCCTTTTACTCGGGTTCACCATTCCAGACCCTTTACTAACACTCTCCCCACTTGGAGAGTCAGTGCCTTTAACCTCCTGTTTGGCACATTTTGCAATTTCTGCGCAAGATGAACAGGAATAGGGAGAACCAATGAGAGACTAGCTTTAGGTGTCTGCACGGGCAAATGTAACGCTCATTTCCCACCAGGAAGAGGAATTAACCACAGGCTCAGCATGCCGTGCCGGAACCAGATTAGGGCCTGAAGCAATCCTGCGGGTTTGCGGCCAGCTCACAAGATAGCGAGTTGAAGAAAGGAGCTCAGGGGCACTGTAACTCACAAACCTGCAGAGTTATAAATGACAGCTATCGTCCAAAAATATATTGAAGGAAGGCTGCGAAGAGGACTTGTAAGTGGGGCAGAATTGCAGGATAACGATTTCAGGAGGTAGACGGGAATTGCATTTAAAGCATAGGAAAAGAGGCAGAACGTCGACAATGATGCTCTTGGCCAAAAAGGGCGTATGCGTTTTTTCCTGAATATATTCAGGAAAAAACGCATACGCCCTTTTTGGCCAACCAAGCAAGCATGTTAAAGAAATCTGCACTACAATGAAGTCTCACTGCCCCCCGGTCAAAAGGGCCATGTGAAAAAAGTGTAAAATCCAGAAAGGCAGCACAGGCCATGGAGAACAGGGAGCCTTGTTATGCTGATGGGCGGGATGTAAATTGCCAACAGCCACTCTGGAGAAGTGTATGGTGTTTCCTGAAACACGTAGGAAAGAAAGCAACACAGCCTATGGCATTTCCACTTATGATCCTATAGCTTAGGGAATTTAAAATGAAAAACACACAGCCACCCCAAAGTTTCGGACGGCTCTGTTTACAAGAACCTCGTCTACGGTACAAGTTAAATATCCGAGAAAGCAAAAAATGGATAAAGAAGTTGTGGTACGTACGTACAATGGAATATCACTCAGCAATGAGATCTACGTCATCAGGCCCATAGCAGCATAATGAGTGGATTCAGGTACGACGATTCTATGAGAAATAAGTCACACAGAAAAAGAAACATCATAAGATATCACTAATACACGGAACGTAAACTTGGCTACACATGAACTGAATTACCAAACAGAACTGGGTCTCAAATTTAGAAAACCAACTTATGCTTGCTTATTGGGAAAGGTGACTTGAGGTGCTGCATCAAACCAGAGATTGAAATTAGCACAGATACCGTTCCATAAGCCAAATATATAATAGACAAGACCTACTCCTTGCTCAACGAAATGGACTCAACACCCCATATTCAACGCCTGGGAATATACCTGACAAGTAATAATCTTAAGACCCATGGATTTATATGTCTCCATAAGGAAATCAAGCGTGTGTACAGCGGCCAAAACGCAGCAGTGAAAATCCGATAAATCCCATTATCAAAATAAATTTCACAATCACAACACAATGACAGTGGAATAGAGAGCAATTCTTAGATAATTCATTCAGGGCTTGTGAGGCAACCTGGATTTACCACATCTACACCCAGAGCTGGGTGAGACATAAGGCTGGACACTTCGGGCTGATAGCTTTGGTGAGGTTCGGTGAGCAAAGGCAGACCCTTTCAAGTCATACTGCATGGTACCCATTCCATGGGTCCCAACTCTCCAGGTTTAAGGGATTCTTCCTTCAACTAAAACATGCATAGGAAACCCAGAGTATGGTCCACCGTGTGATTGGGAAACGTTTTCAAATGCATCTCAGATTTCGACCCCTGGTACTCGGGTGCACCGTTCCAGACACTTTACTAACACTCTCCACCCTCGGAGAGTCAGTGCCTTTAACCTCCTGTTTGGCACAGTTTGCAATTTCTGCGCAAGATGAACAGGAATAGGGAGAACCAATGAGAGACTAGCTGTAGGTGTCTGCACGGGCAAATGGCACGCTCATTTCCCACCAGGAAGAGGAATTAACCAACGGCTCAGCATGACCTGCCAGAACCAGATTAGATCCTGAAGCAATCCTGCGGTTTTGCGGCCAGCTCACAAGATAGCGAGTTGAAGAAAGAAGCCCAGGTGCACTGTAATTCACAAACCTGCAGAGTTATGAATGACAGCTATCGTCCAAAAATATATTGAAGGAAGGCTGCGAAGAGGACTTGTAAGTGGGGCAGAATTGCAGGATAACGATTTCAGGAGGTAGACGGGAATTGCATTTAAAGCATAGGAAAAGAGGCAGAACGTCGACAATGATGCTCTTGGCCAAGAAGGGCGTATGCGTTTTTTCCTGAATATATTCAGGAAAATACGCATACGCCCTTTTTGGCCAACCAAGAAAGCATGTTAAAGAAATCTGCACTACAATGAAGTCTCACTGCCGCCCGGTCAAAAGGGCCATGTGAAAAAAGTGTAAAATCCAAAAAGGCAGCACAGGCCATGGAGAACAGGGAGCCTTGTTATGCTGATGGGCGGGATGTAAATTGCCAACAGCCACTCTGGAGAAGTGTATGGTGTTTCCTGGAACAGCTAAAAAACAAAGCAACGGAGCCTACGGCACTTCCACTTATGGTCCTATAGCTTAGGGAAATTAAAATCAAAAACACACAGCCACCCCAAAGTTTCGGACGGCTCTGTTTACAAGAACCTCGTCTACGGTACAAGTTAAATATCCCAGAACGCGAAAAATGGATAAAGAAGTTGTGGTACGTACGTACAATGGAATATCACTCAGCAATGAAATCTATGTCATCAGGCCCGTCGCGGCATAATGAGTGGATTCAGGTAGGATGATTCTAAGTTTAATGAGTCACACAGAAAATGAAACATCATAAGATATCACTAATACAAGGAATGTAAACTTGGCTACACATGAACAGAATTACAAAACAGAACAGGGTCTCAAATTTAGAAAACCAACTTATGCTTGCTTAAGGGGAAAGGTGAGTTGGGGTGCTGCTTAAAACCAGAGATAGAAATTAGCACAGATACCTTTCCATAAGCCAAATATGTAATTGGCAAGACCTACCCCTTGCTCAACGAAATGGACTAAACACCCCATATTCAACGACTAGGAATACACCTGACTAGTAAGAATCTTCAAACCCATGGATTTATATGTCTCCATAAGAGAATGAAGCGTGTGTACAGAGCCATGAATGCAGCAGAGAAAATCCGATAAATCCCATTATCAAAATGAATTACAAAAACAAAACACAAGGACAGTGAAATAGAGAGCAATTCTTAAATAATTCATTCAGGGCTTGTGATGCAACCTGGATTTAAACATCTACACCCAGAGCTGAGTGAGACATAAGGTTGGGCACTTCGGGCTGATAGCATTGGTGAGGTTCGATGAGCAAATGCAGACCCTTTGAAGTCATACTGCATGGTACCCATTCCATGGGTCCCATCTCTCCAGGTTTAACGAATACTTCCTTCAGCTAAAACATGCGTGGGAAACCCACAGTACGGTGCACCGAGGGACCGGCAAACGTTTTCAAATGCATCTCAGTTTTCGTCCCCTTTTACTCGGGTTCACCATTCCAGACCCTTTACTAACACTCTCCCCACTTGGAGAGTCAGTGCCTTTAACCTCCTGTTTGGCACAGTTTGCAATTTCTGCGCAAGATGAACAGGAATAGGGAGAACCAATGAGAGACTAGCTTTAGGTGTCTGCACGGGCAAATGTAACGCTCATTTCCCACCAGGAAGAGGAATTAACCACAGGCTCAGCATGCCGTGCCGGAACCAGATTAGGGCCTGAAGCAATCCTGCGGGTTTGCGGCCAGCTCACAAGATAGCGAGTTGAAGAAAGGAGCTCAGGGGCACTGTAACTCACAAACCTGCAGAGTTATAAATGACAGCTATCGTCCAAAATTATATTGAAGGAAGGCTGCGAAGAGGACTTGTAAGTGGGGCAGAATTGCAGGATAAAGATTTCAGGAGGTAGACGGGAATTGCATTTAAAGCATAGGAAAAGAGGCAGAACGTCGACAATGATGCTCTTGGCCAAAAAGGGCGTATGCGTTTTTTCCTGAATATATTCAGGAAAAAACGCATACGCCCTTTTTGGCCAACCAAGCAAGCATGTTAAAGAAATCTGCACTACAATAAAGTCTCACTGCTCCCCGGTCAAAAGGGCCATGTGAAAAAAGTTTAAAATCCAGAAAGGCAGCACAGGCCATGGAGAACAGGGAGCCTTGTTATGCTGATGGGCGGGATGTAAATTGCCAACAGCCACTCTGGAGAAGTGTATGGTGTTTCCTGGAACAGCTAAAAAACAAAGCAACGGAGCCTACGGCACTTCCACTTATGGTCCTATAGCTTAGGGAAATTAAAATCAAAAACACACAGCCACCCCAAAGTTTCGGATGGCTCTGTTTACAAGAACCTCGTCTACGGTACAAGTTAAATATCCCAGAACGCGAAAAATGGATAAAGAAGTTGTGGTACCTACGTACAATGGAATATCACTCAGCAATGAAATCTATGTCATCAGGCCCGTCGCGGCATAATGAGTGGATTCAGGTACGATGATTCTAAGTGAAATGAGTCACACAGAAAATGAAACATCATAAGATATCACTAATACAAGGAATGTAAACTTGGCTACACATGAACTGAATTACAAAACAGAACAGGGTCTCAAATTTAGAAAACCAACTTATGCTTGCTTAAGGGGAAAGGTGAGTTGGGGTGCTGCATAAAACCAGAGATAGAAATTAGCACAGATACCTTTCCATAAGCCAAATATGTAATTGTCAAGACCTACCCCTTGCTCAACGAAATGGACTAAACACCCCATATTCAACGACTAGGAATACACCTGACTAGTAAGAATCTTCAAACCCATGCATTTATATGTCTCCGTAAGAGAATGAAGCGTGTGTACAGAGGCATGAATGCAGCAGAGAAAATCCGATAAATCCCATTATCAAAATGAATTACAAAAACAAAACACAAGGACAGTGAAATAGAGAGCAATTCTTAAATAATTCATTCAGGGCTTGTGATGCAACCTGGATTTACCACATCTACACCCAGAGCTGAGTGAGACATAAGGTTGGGCACTTCGGGCTGATAGCATTGGTGAGGTTCGATGAGCAAATGCAGACCCTTTGAAGTCATACTGCATGGTACCCATTCCATGGGTCCCATGTCTCCAGGTTTAACGAATTCTTCCTTCAGCTAAAACATGCGTGGGAAACCCACAGTATGGTGCACCGAGGGACCGGCAAACGTTTTCAAATGCATCTCAGTTTTCGTCCCCTTTTACTCGGGTTCACCATTCCAGACCCTTTACTAACACTCTCCCCACTTGGAGAGTCAGTGCCTTTAACCTCCTGTTTGGCACAGTTTGCAATTTCTGCGCAAGATGAACAGGAATAGGGAGAACCAATGAGAGACTAGCTTTAGGTGTCTGCACGGGCAAATGTAACGCTCATTTCCCACCAGGAAGAGGAATTAACCACAGGCTCAGCATGCCGTGCCGGAACCAGATTAGGGCCTGAAGCAATCCTGCGGGTTTGCGGCCAGCTCACAAGATAGCGAGTTGAAGAAAGGAGCTCAGGGGCACTGTAACTCAGAAACCTGCAGAGTTATAAATGACAGCTATCGTCCAAAAATATATTGAAGGAAGGCTGCGAAGAGGACTTGTAAGTGGGGCAGAATTGCAGGATAACGATTTCAGGAAGTAGACGGGAATTGCATTTAAAGCATAGGAAAAGAGGCAGAACGTCGACAATGATGCTCTTGGCCAAAAAGGGCGTATGCGTTTTTTCCTGAATATATTCAGGAAAAAACGCATACGCCCTTTTTGGCCAACCAAGCAAGCATGTTAAAAAATCTGCACAACAATGAAGTCTCACTGCCCCCCGGTCAAAAGGGCCATGTGAAAAAAGTGTAAAATCCAGAAAGGCAGCACAGGCCATGGAGAACAGGGAGCCTTGTTATGCTGATGGGCGGGATGTAAATTGCCAACAGCCACTCTGGAGAAGTGTATGGTGTTTCCTGGAACAGCTAAAAAACAAAGCAACGGAGCCTACGGCACTTCCACTTATGGTCCTATAGCTTAGGGAAATTAAAATCAAAAACACACAGCCACCCCAAAGTTTCGGACGGCTCTGTTTACAAGAACCTCGTCTACGGTACAAGTTAAATATCCCAGAACGTGAAAAATGGATAAAGAAGTTGTGGTACGTACGTACAATGGAATATCACTCAGCAATGAAATCTATGTCATCAGGCCCGTCGCGGCATAATGAGTGGATTCAGGTACGATGATTCTAAGTGAAATGAGTCACACAGAAAATGAAACATCATAAAATATCACTAATACAAGGAATGTAAACTTGGCTACACATGAACTGAATTACAAAACAGAACAGGGTCTCAAATTTAGAAAACCAACTTATGCTTTCTAAAGGGGAAAGGTGAGTTGGAATGTTGCATAAAACCAGAGATAGAAATTAGCACAGATACCTTTCCATAAGCTAAACATGTAATTGTCAAGACCTACCCCTTGCTCAACGAAATGGACTAAACACCCCATATTCAACGACTAGCAATACACCTGACTAGTAAGAATCTTCAAACCCATGGATTTATATGTCTCCGTAAGAGAATGAAGCGTGTGTACAGAGGCATGAATGCAGCAGAGAAAATCCGATAAATCCCATTATCAAAATGAATTACAAAAACAAAACACAAGGACATTGAAATAGAGAGCAATTCTTAAATAATTCATTCAGGGCTTGTGATGCAACCTGGATTTACCACATCTACACCCAGAGCTGAGTGAGACATAAGGTTGGGCACTTCGGGCTGATAGCATTGGTGAGGTTCGATGAGCAAATGCAGACCCTTTGAAGTCATACTGCATGGTACCCATTCCATGGGTCCATTCTCTCCAGGTTTAACGAATTCTTCCTTCAGCTAAAACATGCGTGGGAAACCCACAGTATGGTGCACCGAGGGACCGGCAAACGTTTTCAAATGCATCTCAGTTTTCGTCCTCTTTTACTCGGGTTCACCATTCCAGACCCTTTACTAACACTCTCCCCACTTGGAGAGTCAGTGCCTTTAACCTCCTGTTTGGCACAGTTTGCAATTTCTGCGCAAGATGAACAGGAATAGGGAGAACAAATGAGAGACTAGCTTTAGGTGTCTGCACGGGCAAATGTAATGCTCATTTCCCACCAGGAAGAGGAATTAACCACAGGCTCAGCATGCCGTGCCGGAACCAGATTAGGGCCTGAAGCAATCCTGCGGGTTTGCGGCCAGCTCACAAGATAGCGAGTTAAAGAAAGGAGCTCAGGGGCACTGTAACTCACAAACCTGCAGAGTTATAAATGACAGCTATCGTCCAAAAATATATTGAAGGAAGGCTGCGAAGAGGACTTGTAAGTGGGGCAGAATTGCAGGATAACGATTTCAGGAGGTAGACGGGAATTGCATTTAAAGCATAGGAAAAGAGGCAGAACGTCGACAATGATGCTCTTGGCCAAAAAGAGCGTATGCGTTTTTTCCTGAATATATTCAGGAAAAAACGCATACGCCCTTTTTGGCCAACCAAGAAAGCATGTTAAAAAATCTGCACAACAATGAAGTCTCACTGCCCCCCGGTCAAAAGGGCCATGTGAAAAAAGTGTAAAATCCAGAAAGGCAGCACAGGCCATGGAGAACAGGGAGCCTTGTTATGCTGATGGGCGGGATGTAAATTGCCAACAGCCACTCTGGAGAAGTGTATGGTGTTTCCTGGAACAGCTAAAAAACAAAGCAACGGAGCCTACGGCACTTCCACTTATGGTCCTATAGCTTAGGGAAATTAAAATCAAAAACACACAGCCACCCCAAATTTTCGGACGGCTCTGTTTACAAGAACCTCGTCTACGGTACAAGTTAAATATCCCAGAACGTGAAAAATGGATAAAGAAGTTGTGGTACGTACGTACAATGGAATATCACTCAGCAATGAAATCTATGTCATCAGGCCCGTCGCGGCATAATGAGTGGATTCAGGTACGATGATTCTAAGTGAAATGAGTCACACAGAAAATGAAACATCATAAGATATCACTAATACAAGGAATGTAAACTTGGCTACACATGAACTGAATTACAAAACAGAACAGGGTCTCAAATTTAGAAAACCAACTTATGCTTTCTAAAGGGGAAAGGTGAGTTGGAGTGTTGCATAAAACCAGAGATAGAAATTAGCACAGATACCTTTCCATAAGCCAAACATGTAATTGTCAAGACCTACCCCTTGCTCAACGAAATGGACTAAACACCCCATATTCAACGACTAGCAATACACCTGACTAGTAAGAATCTTCAAACCCATGGATTTATATGTCTCCGTAAGAGAATGAAGCGTGTGTACAGAGGCATGAATGCAGCAGAGAAAATCCGATAAATCCCATTATCAAAATGAATTACAAAAACAAAACACAAGGACATTGAAATAGAGAGCAATTCTTAAATAATTCATTCAGGGCTTGTGATGCAACCTGGATTTACCACATCTACACCCAGAGCTGAGTGAGACATAAGGTTGGGCACTTCGGGCTGATAGCATTGGTGAGGTTCGATGAGCAAATGCAGACCCTTTGAAGTCATACTGCATGGTACCCATTCCATGGGTCCATTCTCTCCAGGTTTAACGAATTCTTCCTTCAGCTAAAACATGCGTGGGAAACCCACAGTATGGTGCACCGAGGGACCGGCAAACGTTTTCAAATGCATCTCAGTTTTCGTCCCCTTTTACTCGGGTTCACCATTCCAGACCCTTTACTAACACTCTCCCCACTTGGAGAGTCAGTGCCTTTAACCTCCTGTTTGGCACAGTTTGCAATTTCTGCGCAAGATGAACAGGAATAGGGAGAACCAATGAGAGACTAGCTTTAGGTGTCTGCACGGGCAAATGGAACGCTCATTTCCCACCAGGAAGAGGAATTAACCACAGGCTCAGCATGCCGTGCCGGAACCAGATTAGGGCCTGAAGCAATCCTGCGGGTTTGCGGCCAGCTCACAAGATAGCGAGTTGAAGTAAGGAGCTCAGGGACACTGTAACTCACAAACCTGCAGAGTTATAAATGACAGCTATCGTCCAAAAATATATTGAAGGAAGGCTGCGAAGAGGACTTGTAAGTGGGGCAGAATTGCAGGATAACGATTTCAGGAGGTAGACGGGAATTGCATTTAAAGCATAGGAAAAGAGGCAGAACGTCGACAATGATGCTCTTGGCCAAAAAGGGCGTATGCGTTTTTTCCTGAATATATTCAGGAAAAAACGCATACGCCCTTTTTGGCCAACCAAGCAAGCATGTTAAAGAAATCTGCACAACAATGAAGTCTCACTGCCCCCCGGTCAAAAGGGCCATGTGAAAAAAGTGTAAAATCCAGAAAGGCAGCACAGGCCATGGAGAACAGGGAGCCTTGTTATGCTGATGGGCGGGATGTAAATTGCCAACAGCCACTCTGGATAAGTGTATGGTGTTTCCTGGAACAGCTAAAAAACAAAGCAACGGAGCCTACGGCATTTCCACTTATGGTCCTATAGCTTAGGGAATTTAAAATGAAAAACACACAGCCACCCCAAAGTTTGGGACGGCTCTGTTTACAAGAACCTCGTCTACGGTACAAGTTAAATATCCGAGAAAGCAAAAAATGGATAAAGAAGTTGTGGTACGTACGTACAATGGAATATCACTCAGCAATGAGATCTACGTCATCAGGCCCATAGCAGCATAATGAGTGGATTCAGGTACGACGATTCTATGAGAAATAAGTCACACAGAAAGAGAAACATCATAAGATATCACTAATACACGGAACGTAAACTTGGCTACACATGAACTGAATTACCAAACAGAACTGGGTCTCAAATTTAGAAAACCAACTTATGCTTGCTTATTGGAAAAGGTGACTTGAGGTGCTGCATCAAACCAGAGATTGAAATTAGCACAGATACCGTTCCATAAGCCAAATATATAATAGACAAGACCTACTCCTTGCTCAACGAAATGGAATCAACACCCCATATTCAACGCCTGGGAATATACCTGACAAGTAATAATCTTAAGACCCATGGATTTATATGTCTCCATAAGGAAATCAAGCGTGTGTACAGCGGCCAAAACGCAGCAGTGAAAATCCGATAAATCCCATTATCAAAATAAATTTCACAATCACAACACAATGACAGTGGAATAGAGAGCAATTCTTAGATAATTCATTCAGGGCTTGTG
This sequence comes from Delphinapterus leucas, assembly GCF_059928025.1. Lineage (NCBI taxonomy): Eukaryota > Metazoa > Chordata > Mammalia > Artiodactyla > Monodontidae > Delphinapterus > Delphinapterus leucas. Next base: position 4,853,178 of record NW_028322232.1, on the reverse strand, counting down.
AGGCAACCTGGATTTACCACATCTACACCCAGAGCTGAGTGAGACATAAGGCTGGACACTTCGGGCTGATAGCTTTGGTGAGGTTCGGTGAGCAAAGGCAGACCCTTTCAAGTCATACTGCATGGTACCCATTCCATGGGTCCCAACTCTCCAGGTTTAAGGGATTCTTCCTTCAACTAAAACATGCATGGGAAACCCAGAGTATGGTCCACCGTGTGATTGGGAAACGTTTTCAAATGCATCTCAGTTTTCGACCCCTGGTACTCGGGTGCACCGTTCCAGAAACTTTACTAACACTCTCCACCCTTGGAGAGTCAGTGCCTTTAACCTCCTGTTTGGCACAGTTTGCAATTTCTGCGCAAGATGAACAGGAATAGGGAGAACCAATGAGAGACTAGCTGTAGGTGTCTGCACGGGCAAATGGCACGCTCATTTCCCACCAGGAAGAGGAATTAACCAACGGCTCAGCATGACCTGCCGGAACCAGATTAGATCCTGAAGCAATCCTGCGGTTTTGCGGCCAGCTCACAAGATAGCGAGTTGAAGAAAGAAGCCCAGGTGCACTGTAATTCACAAACCTGCAGAGTTATGAATGACAGCTATCGTCCAAAAATGTATTGAAGTAAGTCTTCGAAGAGGACTTGAAAGTGGGGCAGAATTTCAGGAAAACGATTTCATGGGTTAGACTGGAATTGCACTTAAAACATAGGAAAAGAGGCATAATGTCCACAATGATGCACTTGGCCAAAAAGGGCATATGCTTTTTTTCCTGAATATATTCAGGAAAAAATGCATACGCACTTTTTGGCCCACCAAGCAAGCGTGTAAAGGAAATCTGCACTACATTGAAGTCTCACTGCCCCCCGGTCAAAAGGGCCATCTGAAAAAAGTGTAAAATCCAGAAAGGCAGAACAGGTCATGGAGAACAGGGAGCCTTGTTATGCTGATGGGCGGGATTTAAATTGCCAACAGCCACTCTGGAGAAGTGTATGGTGTATCCTGAAACACATAGGAAACAAAGCAACACAGCCTATGGCACTTCCTCTTATGGTCCTATAGCTTAGGGAAATTAAAATCAAAAACACACAGCCACCCAAAAGTTTGGGACGGCTCTGTTTACAAGAACCTCGTCTACGGTACAAGTTAAATATCTGAGAAAGCAAAAAATGGATAAAGAAGTTGTGGTACGTACGTACAATGGAATATGACTCAGCAGTGAGATCTACGTCATCAGGCCCGTAGCAGCAAAATGAGTGGATTCAGGTAAGACGATTCTACGAGAAATAAGTCACACAGAAAAAGAAACATCATAAGATATCACTAATACACGGAATGTAAACTTGGCTACACATGAACTGAATTACAAAACAGAACAGGGTCTCAAATTTAGAAAACCAACTTATGCTTGCTTATGGCAAAAAGTGAGTTGGGGTGCTGCATAAAACCAGAGATTAAAATTAGCACAGATACCGTTCCATAAGCCAAATATATAATAGACAAGACCTACTCCTTGCTCAATGAAATGGACTCAACACCCCATATTCAACGCCTGGGAATATACCTGACCAGTAAGAATCTTAAGACCCATGGATTTATATGTCTCCATAAGGAAATCAAGCGTGTGTACAGCGGCCTAAACGCAGCAGTGAAAATCCTATAAATCCCATTATCAAAATATATTTCAAAAACAAAACACAATGACAGTGAAATAGAGAGGAATGCTTAAAGAATTCATTCAGGGCTTGAGATGCAACCTGGATTCACCCCATCTACACCCAGTGCTGGGTGAGACATAAGGCTGGACACTTCGGGCTGATAGCATCGGTGAGGTTCGGTGAGCAAACGCAGACCCTTTGAAGTCATACTGCATGGTACCCATACCATGGGTCCCAACTCTCCAGGTTTAAGGGATTCTTCCTTCAGCTAAAACATGCATGGGAAACCCAGAGTATGGTCCACCATGTGATTGGGAAACGTTTTCAAATGCATCTCAAGTTTCGTCCCCTGGTACTCGGGTTCACCTTTCCAGACGCTTTACTAACACTCTCCCCACTTGGAGAGTCAGTGCCTTTAACCTTCTGTTTGGCACAGTTTGCAATTTCTGCGCAAGATGAACAGGAATAGGGAGAACCAATGAGAGACTAGCTGCAGGTGTCTGCACGGGCAAATGGAACGCTCATTTCCCACCAGGAAGAGGAGTTAACCAAAGGCTCAGCATGCCCTGCCAGAACCAGATGAGGGCCTGAAGCAATCCTGCGGTTCTGCGGCCAGCTCACAAGAAAGCGAGTTGAAGAAAGGAGCTCAGGGGCACTGTAATTCACAAAACTGCAGAGTTATGAATGACAGCTATCGTCCAAAAATGTACTGAAGTAAGTCTTCAAAGAGGACTTGAAAGCGGGGCAGAATTTCAGGAAAACGATTTCAGGGGGTAGACTGGAATTACACTTAAAGCATAGGAAAAGAGGCAGAATGTCCACAATGATGCACTTGGCCAAAAAGGGTGTATGCGTTTTTTCCTGAATATATTCAGGAAAAAACGCATACGCCCTTTTTGGCCAACCAAGCAAGCCTGTAAAGGAAATCTGCACTACAATGAAGTCTCACTGTCCCCGGGTCAAAAGGGCCATCTGAAAAAAGTGTAAAATCCAGAAAGGCAGGACAGGTCATGGAGAACAGGGAGCATTGTTATGCAGATTGGCGGGATGTAAATTGCCAACAGCCAGTCTGGAGAAGTGTATGGTGTTTCCTGAAACACGTAGGAAACAAAGCAACACGGCCTATGGCACTTCCACTTATGGTCCTATAGCTTAGGGAAATTAAAATCCAAAACACACAGCCACCCCAAAGTTTGGGAAGTCTCTGTTTACAGGAACCTCGTCTACGGTAAAAGTTACATATCCGAGAAAGCAAAAAATGGATAAAGAAGTTGAGGTACGTACGTACAATGGAATATCATTCAGCAATGAAATCTACGTCATCAGGCCCAATGCGGCATAATGAGTGGATTCAGGTACGACGATTCTACGAGAAATAAGTCACACAGAAAAAGAAACTTCATAAGATATCACTAATACAAGGAACGTAATCTTGGCTAAACATGAACTGAATTAGAAAACAGAACAGGGTCTCAAATTTAGAAAACCAACTTATGCTTGCTTATGGGGAAAGGTGAGTTGGGGTGCTGCATCAAACCAGAGATTGAAATTAGCACAGATACCGTTCCATAAGCCAAATATATAATAGACAAGACCTACTCCTTGCTCAACGAAATGGACTCAACACCGCATATTCAACGCCTGGGAATATACCTGACAAGTAAGAATCTTAAGACCCATGGATATATATGTCTCCATAAGGAAATCAAGCGTGTGTATAGCGGCCTAAACTCAGCAGTGAAAATCCGATAAATCCCATTATCAAAATAAATTTCAAAAACAAAACACAATGACAGTGAAATAGAGAGCAATTCTTAAATAATTCATTCAGGGCTTGTGATGCAACCTGGATTTACCACATCTACACCCAGAGCTGGGTGAGACATAAGGCTGGACATTTCGGGCTGATAGCATTGGTGAGGTTCGGTGACCAAAGGCATACAATTTGAAGTCATACTGCATGGTACCCATTCCATGGGTCCCAACTCTCCAGGTTTAAGGGATTCTTCCTTCAGCTAAAACATGCATGGGAAACCCAGAGTATGGTCCACCGTGTGATTGGGAAACTTTTTCAAATGCATATCAGGATTCCACCCCTGGTACTCGGGTTCACCATTCCAGACGTTTTACTAACACTCTCCGCACTTGGAGAGTCAGTGCCTTTAACCTCCTGTTTGGCACAGTTTGCTATTTCTGCGCAAGATGAACAGGAATAGGGAGAACCAATGAGAGACTAGCTGTAGGTGTCTGCACGGTCAAATGGAGCGCTCATTTCCCACCAGGAAGAGGAATTAACCAAAGGCTCAGCGTGCCCTGCCGGAACCAGATTAGGGCCTAAAAAATCCTGCGGTTATGCGGCCAGCTCACAAGAAAGCGAGTTGAAGAAAGGAGCTCAGGGGCACTGTAATTCACAAACCTGCAGAGTTTTGAATGACAGCTATCGTCCAAAAATGTATTGAAGTAAGTCTTCGAAGTGGACTTGAAAGCGGGGCAGAATTTCAGGAAAACGATTTTAGGGGGTAGACTGGAATTGCACTTAAAGCATAGGAAAAGAGGCAGAATGTCGACAATGAAGCACCTGGCCAAAAATGGCGTATGCGTTTTTTCCTGAATATATTCAGGAAAAAACGCATACGCCCTTTTTGGCCAACCAAGCAAGCGTGTAAAGGAAATCAGCACTACAATGAAGTCTCACTGCCCCCCGGTCCAAAGGGCCATCTGAAACAAGTGTAAAATCCAGAAAGGCAGGAGAGGTCATGCAGAACAGGGAGCCTTGTTATGCTGATGGTCGGGATGTAAATTGCCAAGAGCCACTCTGGCGAAGTGTATGATGTTTCCTGAAACATGTAGGAAACAAAGCAACACAGCCTATGGCACTTCCACTTATGGTCCTATAGCTTAGGGAAATTAAAATCAAAAACACACAGCCATCCCAAAGTTTGGGACGGCTCTGTTTACAAGAACCTCGTCTACGGTACAAGTTAAATATCCGAGAAAGCAAAAATGGATAAAGAAGTTGTGGTACGTACGTACAATGGAATATCACTCAGCAATGAGATCTACGTCATCAGGCCCGTAGCGGCATAATGAGTGGATTCAGGTACGACGACTCTACGAGAAATAAGTCACACAGAAATAGAAACATCATAAGGTATCACTAATACACGGAACGTAAACTTGGCTACACATGAACTGAATTACAAAACAGAACAGGGTCTCAAATTTAGAAAGCCAACTTATGCTTGCTAATGGGGAAAGGTGAGTTGGGGTGCTGCATCAAACCAGAGATTGAAATTAGCACAGATACCGTTCCATAAGCCTAATATATAATAGACAAGACCTACTCCTTGCTCAACGAAATGGACTCAACTCACCATATTCAACGCCTGGGAATATACGTGACAATTAAGAATCTTAAGACCCATGGATTTATATATCTCCATAAGGAAATCAAGCGTGTGTACAGCGGCCTAAACGCAGCAGTGAAAATCTGATAAATCCCATTATCTAAATAAATTTCACAAACACAACACAATGACAGTGAAACAGAGAGTAAATCTTAAATAATTCATTCAGAGCTGGTGATGCAACCTGTATTTCCCACATCTACACCCAGAGCTGGGTGAGACATAAGGCTGGACACTTCGGGCTGATAGCATTGGTGAGGTTCGGTGAGCAAACGCAGACCCTTTGAATTCATACTGCATGGTACCCATTCCAAGGGTCCCAACTCTCTAGGTTTAAGGGATTCTTCCTTCAGCTAAAACACGCATGGGAAACCCAGAGTATGGTCCACCGTGTGACTGGGAAACGTTTTCAAATGCATCTCAGTTTTCGTCCCCTGGTACTCGGGTTCACCGTTCCAGACGGTTTGCTAACACTCTCCCCACTTGGAGAGTCAGTGCCTTTAACCTCCGGTTTGGCACAGTTTGCAATTTCTGCGCAAGATGAACAGGAATAGGGAGAACCGATGAGAGACTAGCTGTAGGTGTCTGCACGGGCAAATGGAACGCTCATTTCCCACCAGGAAGAGGAATAAACCAAAGGCTCAGCGTGCCCTGGCGGAAACAGATTAGGGCCTGAAGCAATCCTGCGGTTTTGCGGCCAGTTCACAAGAAAGCGAGTTGAAGAAAGGAGCTCAGGGGCACTGTAATTCACAAACCTGCAGAGTTATGAATGACAGCTATAGTCCAAAAATGTACTGAAGTAAGTCTTCGAAGAGGACTTGAAAGCGGGGCAGAATTTCAGGAAAACGATTTCAGGGGGTAGACTGGAATTGCATTTAAAGCATAGGAAAAGAGGCAGAATGTCGACAATGATGCACTTGGCCAAAAAGGGCGTATGCGTTTTTTCCTGAATATATTCAGGAAAAAACGCATACGCGCTTTTTGGCCAACCAAGCAAGCGTGTAAAGGAAATCTGCACTACACTGAAGTCTCTCTGCCCCCTTGTCAAAAGGGCCATCTGAAAAAAGTGTAAAATCCAGAAAAGCAGCACAGGCCATGGAGAAGAGGGAGCCTTGTTATGCTGATGGGCGGGATGTAAATTGCCAACAGCCACTCTTTAGAAGTGTATGGTGTTTCCTCAAACACCTAAAAAACAAAGCAACGGAGCCTATAGCATTTCCACTTATGGTCCTCTAGCTTAGGGAAATTAAAATCAAAAACACACAGCCACCCCAAAATTTTGGACGGCTCTGTTTACAAGAACCTCGTCTACGGTACAAGTTAAATATCCTAGAATGTGAAAAATGGATAAAGAATTTGTGGTACGTACGTACAATGGAATATCACTCACCAATGAAATCAATGTCCTCGGGCCCGTCGCGGCATAATGAGTAGATTCAGGTACGATGATTCTAAGTGAAATAAGTCACACAGAAAATGAAACATCATAAGATATCAGTAATACACAGAATGTAAACTTGGCTACACATGAACTAAATTAAAAAACAGAACAGGGTCTCAAATTTAGAAAACCAACTTATGCTTGCTTAAGGGGAAAGGTGAGCTGGGGTGCTGTATAAAACCAGAGATAGAAATTAACACAGATACCTTTCCATAAGCCAAATATGTAATAATCAAGACATACTCCTTGCTCAAAGAAATGGACTCAACACTCCATATTCAAAGCCTAAGAATACACCTGACTAGTAAGAATCTTCAAACCCATGAATTTATATGTCTCCGTAAGAGACTCAAATGTGTGTACAGCGGCATGAATGCAGCAGAGAAAATCCGATAAATCACATTATCAAAATGAATTACAATAACAAACACAATGACAGTGAAATAGAGAGCAATTCTTAAATAATTCATTCAGGGCTTGTGATGCAACCTGGATTTACCACATCTATACCAAGAGCTGAGTGAGACATAAGGTTGGACACTTCGGGCTGATAGCATTGTTGAGGTTCGATGAGCAAATGCAGACCCTTTGAAGTCATACTGCATGGTACCCATTCCATGGGTCCCAACTCTTCAGGTTTAAGGGATTCTTCCTTCAGCTAAACGTGCATGGGAAACCCACAGTATGGTGCACCGTGTGACCGGGAAACGTTTTCAAATGCATCTCAGTTTTCGTCCCCTTTTACTCGGGTTAACCATTCCAGACGCTTTACTAACACTCTCCCCACTTGGAGAGTCAGTGCCTTTAACCTCCTGCTTGGCACAGTTTGCAATTTCTGCGCAAGATGAACAAGAATAGGGAGAACCAATGAGAGACTAGCTCTAGGTGTCTGCACGTTCAAATATAACGCTCATTTCCCACCAGGAATAGGAATTTACCAAAGGATCAGCCTGCTGTCCTGGAACCAGATTAGGGCCTGAAGCAATCCTGCGGGTTAGCTGCCAGCTCACAAGAAAGCGAGTAGAAGAAAGAAGCTCAGGCGCACTGTCATTCACAAACTTGCAGAGTTATAAATGACAGCTATGGTCCAAAAATATATTGAAGAAAGTCTACGTAGAGGACTTGAAAGCGTGGCAGAATTGCAGGAAAACAATTTCAGGGGCAGACTGGAATTGCATTTAAAGAATAGGGAAAGAGACAGAAAGTCGACAATGATGCACTTGGTCAAAAAGGTCGTATGCGTTTTTTCCTGAATATATTCAGGAAAAAACGCATACACGCATTTTGGCCAACCAAGCAAGCGTGTAAAGAAATCTGCACTACAATGAAGCCTCACTGCCCCCCTTACAAAACGGACATCTGAAAATAGTGAAAAATCCAGAATCACAGGACAGGCCATGGAGAACAGGGAGCCTTGTTATGCTGATGGGCGGGATGTAAATTGCCAACAGCCACTCTGGAGAAGTGTATGGTGTTTCCTCAAACACCTAAAAAACTAAGCAACGGAGCCTACGGCACTTCAACTTATGGTTCTATAGCTTAGGGAAATTAAAATCAAAAAGACACAGCCGCCCATAAATTTTGGATGGCTCTGCTTACAAGAACCTCGTCTGCGGTACAAGTTAAATATCCGAGAAAGCGAAAAATGGATAAAGAAGTTGTGGTACGTACGTACAATGGAATATCACTCAGCAATGAAATCTGTCATGAGGCGCATTGCGGCATAGTGAGTTTATTCAGGTACGATGATTCTAAGTTAACTAAGTCACACAGAAAAAGAAACACCATAAGATATCTCAAATACACAGACTGTAAACATGGCTGCACATGAACTCAATTACAAAACAGAAAAGGGTCTCAAATTTAGAAAACCAACTTATGCTTGCTTAAGGGGAAAGGTGAGTTGTGGCGCTGCATAAAACCAGAGATTGAAATTAGCACAGATAACTTTCCATAAGCAAATATGTAATAGTCAGGACCCACTCCTTGCTCCACGAAATGGACTCAACACCACATACTCAATGCCTAGGAATATACCTGACTAGTAAGAATCTTAAAACCCATGGATTTATATGTCTCCATAAGAGAAACAAGCATGTGTACAGTGGCAAAAATGCAGCAGTGAAAATCCGATAAATCCCATTATCAAAATAAATTACAAACACAAAACTCAATGACAATGAAATAGAGAGCAATTCTTAAATAATTCATTCAGGGCTTGTGATGCAACCTGTATTTACCACATCTACACCCAGAGCTGAGTGAGACATAAGGCTGGACACTTCGGGCTGATAGCATTGGTGACGTTCGGTTAGGAAAGGCAACCCTTTGAAGTCATACTGCATGGTACCCATTCCATGGGTCCCAACTCTCCAGGTTTAAGGGATTCTTCCTTCAGATAAAACATGCATGGGAAACCCAGAATATGGTCCACCGTGTGACTGGGAAACCTTTTTAAATGCATCTCAGTTTTCGTCCCGTCGTACTCGGTTTAAACATTCCAGACGCTTTACTAACACTCTCTCCACTTGCAGAGTCTGTGCCTTTAACCTCCTGTTTGGCACAGTTTGGAATTTCTGCGCAAGATGAACAGGAATAGGGAGAACCAATGAGAGATTAGCTGTAGGTGTCTGCACGAGCAAATTTAATGCTCATTTCGCACCAGGAGGAGGAATTAGCCAAAGGCTCAGCATGCCATGCCGGAACCAGTTTAGGGCCTGAAGCAATCCTGCGGTTTTGCGGCCAGCTCACAAGAAAGCGAGTTGAAGAAAGGAGCTCAGGGGCACTGTAATTCACAAACCTGCAGAGTTATAGATGACAGCTATCGTCCAAAAATATATTGAAGTAAGGCTGCAAAGAGGACTTGATCGCGGGGCAGAATTCCAGGAATACGATTTCAGGAGGTAGATGGGAAGTCCTCTGAAAGTATAGGAGAAGAGGCAGAACCTCGACAATGATGCACTTGGTCAAAAAGGGCATATGCGTTTCTTTCAGGGCCCTCATTAAAGAGGGTAGGAGGCTCCCAGCATGCTTCAGTGGCCAACAGAGGGCCTACGTCGCCAAGGCGACGTGAGCCATCCAGGCAGGAGTGACCTCACATCAGAGGGCCCACCTCACAGAAGGGTAAGGAACCCAGTCAGGATCAGACTCTCACCAGAGTGCCCACATAAGCAAGGGGCTGGGAACCAGGCACGAGTGTCCTCACGCCCGTGGGGCCACATCATCGAAAGTTGAGGTACCCAGCACATGTGGCCTCAAACCAGAGGACCCACATCACCATGGGTCTCGGAGCGAGGCAGGCAGGATTAACCTCAAAACACATGGCCCATTGTATAAAAAAGGTGAGGAATCCAGCAGTTGGAACGTCCCAGCAGGCGGCCCAGATCACCGAGGCTATGGGATCCAGGCAGTGATGAACTCACAACAGAGGGCCCTCATCGTGATACTGTAAGCAACCCAGCCGTTGTGACCTCAGAGCACAAGGCCCACATCCCCATGGGGAAGGGAACCAAGCAGGAGTGTCATCGCACCAGTGGGCACACATCAGAAAATGTGGAGAGCCCTGCAGTTAGGGCTGGACGCCAGAGGGCCCTCATCACTGAGGAGAGGAGGCTCCCAGCAAGCTCCAACTGCTACCAGAGGGCCGACGTCGCCAATGCGGGGTGTGCCAGCCAGGCAGGAGTGACCTCAGAGCAGAGGGCCAACAACACAAAAGTGTGAGGAACCCAAAGAGGATCAGACTCTCACCACAGGGCCCACATCACCAAGGGAATGGAAACCAGGCAGGAGTGTCCTCACACCAGTGGGGCCACATCACCGAAATGTGACGGACCCAGCACACGTGGCCTCAAACTACAGGACACACATCACCAAGGGGCTGGGAGTGAGGCAGGCAGGAGGAGTCTCAAAACAGAGGGCCCATAGAAGGAAAAAGTTGAGGAATCCCGCAGTTGGAAGCTCCCCGCAGGTGGACAGGAGCAGCGAGGCTATGGGATCTATGCCGGAGTGAACTCACACCAGAGGGCCCTCATCATGAAACTGAGCAACGTACCATTGGGACCTCAGAGCAGAAAGCCCACATTCCCATGGGGTTCGGAACCTGGCAGGAGTGTACTCGCACCACAGGGCGCACATCAGAAAATTTTGGGAGCCCAGCAGTTAGGGTCTGACACCAGAGGGCCCTCATTACCGAGGGGAGGAGACTCCCAGCAGGCACCAACTCCCAACTGAGGGCCCATGTCGCCAAGATGACGTGTGTCAGCCAGGCAGGAGTGACCTCACAGCAGAGGGCCTACCTCACAGAAGGGTGAGGAACCCAGCCAGGATAAGACTCTCACCAGAGGGCCCACATCACCAAAGGGATCGGAACAAGGCAGGAGTGTCCTCACACCAGTGTGCCCACATTATAGAAAGGTGAGGAACCCAGCACATGTGACCTAAACCAGAGGACCCACATTTCCAAGGTGCTCCGAGTGAGGCAGGCAGGAGTAGCCTAACAACACAGGGCCCACAGAATAAAAAATGTGAGGAATCCAGCAGTTGGAACCTCCCAGCAGGTGGCCCAGAGCACAGAGTCTATGGGATCCAGGCCACAGTGATCTCACAGCAGAGGGCCCACATCATGAAACTGTGAGCAACCCAGCCAGTGGGACCTCAGAGCAGAAGGCCCACATCCCCATGGGGATGGGAACCTCGCAGGAGTGTCCTCGCAAAACTTAGCACGTATCAGAAAATGTGGGAACCCAGCAGTTATGGCCTGACGCCAGAGAGCCCACATCACGGAGGAGAGGAGGCTACCAGCAGGCTCCAAATGCCACCAGAGGGCCGACGTCACCAAGGCAACGGGAGCAAGCCAGGCAGGAGTTACCTCACAGCAGAGGGCCCACCTCACAGAAGTGTGAGGAACCCAATGAGGATCAGACTCTAACCAGAGCGCGCACATCACCAAGGGGATGGAAACCAGGCAGGAGTGTCCTCACACCAGTGGGGCCACATCAGCGAAAGGTGAGGAACACAGCACATGTGGCCTCAAACAAGGGGACACACATCACGAAAGGGCTGGGAGTGAGGCATGCAGGAGGAGACTCACAACAGAGGGCCCATAGAATAAAAAAGTGAGGAACCCCGCAGTTGGAAGCTCCAAACAGGTGGCCCAGATCACCGAGACAATGGGATCCATGCCGGAGTGAACTCACAGCAGAGGGCCCACATTCTGACACTGTGAGCAACCCAGCCGTTGGGACCTCAGAGCAGAAAGCCCACATGCCCATGGGGATGGGACCCTGGCTAGAGTGTACTCGCATGACAGGGCGCACATCAGAAAATTTTGGGAGCCCATGAGTTAGGGCCTGACGCCATAGGGCCCCCATCACCGAGGGGAGGAGACTCCCAGCAGGCACCAACTCCCAACTGAGGGCCCACATCGCCAAGGTGACGTGTGCCAGCCAGGCAGGATTGACCTCACAGCAGAGGGCCCACCTCACAGAAGGTTGAGGAACCCAGCCAGGATCAGACTCTCACCAGAGGGCCCACATCACCAAGGGGATCAGAACAAGGCAGGAGGGTCCTCACACCAGTGTGGCCACATCATTGAAAGGTGAGGGACCCAGCACACGTGGCCTCAAACCAGAGGACACACATCACCAAGGGGCTGGGAGTGAGGCAGGCAGGAGGAGTCTCAAAACAGAGGCCCATAGAAGAAAAAAGGTGAGGAATCCCGCAGTTGTAACCTCCCAGCAGGTGGCCAGGAGCAGCGAGGCTATGGGATCCAGGCCGGAGAGAACTCACAGCAGAGGGCCCTCATCATGAAACTGAGCAACCCACGGTTGGGACCTCAGAGCAGAAGGCCCACATTCCCATGGGGTTGGGAACGTGGCAGGAGTGTACTCGAACCACAGGGCGCATATCAGAAAATATTGGGAGCCCAGGAGTTAGGGCCTGACGCCAGAGGGCCCTCATTACCGAGGGGAGGAGACACCCAGCAGGCACCAAATCCCACCAGAGGGCCGACGTCGCCAAGGCGGGGTGTGCCAGCCAGGCAGGAGTGACCTCAGAGAAGAGGGCCCACCTCACAGAAGTGTGAGGAACCCAACCAGGATCAGACTCTCACCGGAGGGCCCACATCACCAAGGGGATGGGAACCAGGCAGGAGTGTCCTCACACCAGTGGGGCCACATCAGCCAAAGGTGAGGAAACCAGCACATGTGGCCTCAAACCAGAGGACACACATCACCAAAGGGCTAGGAGTGAGGCAGGTGTCTGGAGGGGCACATTTAACTCTAATTTCCCACCAGGAAGTGGAATGAACCAAAGTCTCAGAGTGCCGTGCCGGACCCTGATTACGGCCTGAAGCAAACCTGCGGTTCTGTGGCCAGTTTTCAAGGAAACGAGTTAAGAAAGCAAATCACGGGCACTGTAATTCACAAACCTGCAGAGTTATAAATGACAGCTATTGGCAAAAATATATGGAAGTAAGTCTGCAAAGAGCACTTGAAAACGAGGCAGAATTGCAGGAATCATATTTCAGGAGGTAGATTGGAATTGCATTTAAAGCATGTGAAAAGCGGCAGATCTTTGACAGTGATGCACTTGGACAAAAGTGCGTAAACATTTTTTCCTGAATATATTCAGGAAAAAACACATATGCCCTTTTTGGCCAACCAAGCACTCGAGAAATGGAAATCCGCACTACAATGAAGTCTCATTTCCCATTCGTCAAAAGGGCCATCTGAAAAAAGTGTAAAAACCAGAAACACAGGACAGGCCATGGAGAACAGGGAGCCTTGTTATGCTGACGGGCGGAATGTAAATTGCCAACAGACACTCTGGAGATGTTTATGGTGTATCCTGAAACATCTGAAAAACAAAGCTACAGACCCTAGGGCACTTCCACTTTTGGCCCTATAGCTTAGGAAAATTAAAATCAACAAGACACAGCCAACACAAAATTTAGGGCTGCTGTGTTTACAAGAACCTTGAGTCCAGTACAAATTAAATATCCCAGAAAGAAAAAATGGATAAAGGAGTTGTGCTACTTACGTACAACGGAATATCACTCAGCAATGAAATCAATGTCATCAGGCCTGTAGCAGCAAATTGAGTGGATTTAAGTATGATGATTCTAAGAGAAATAGGTCACACAGAGAAAGATAATTATCATAAGATATCACTAATAGAGAGAGTGTAAACTTGGCTACACATAAACTGAATTCCAAAACCGAACAGAGTCTCACATTTAGATAAAAACTTATGCTTGCTTAAGGGGAAAGTTGAGTTGGGGTGCTGTATAAAACCAGAGATTGAAATTAGCACACATACCGTTCCATAAGCCAAATATGTACTAGACAAGACCTACTCTTTGCTCAAAGAAATAGACTCATCCATGGTGTATCACCTCACACCTGTTAGAATGGGCATCATCAGAAAATCTACAAACAACAAATGCTGGAAAGGGTGTGGAGATAAGGAACCCTCTTCCACTATTGTTGGGAATGTAAATTGATACAGTCACTGTGGAGAACATTATGGAGTTTCTTATAAAACTAAGAATAGAATTACCATATGTTACAGCAACCCCACTACTGGGCATATACCCAGACAAAACCATAAATCAAAAAGAGACATTCACCGCAATGTTCATTGCATCACTATTTACAATATCCAGGTAATGGAAGCAACCTAAATGCCCACAGACAGACGAATGCATAAAGATGTGGTACATATATAAAATGGAATATTACTAAGCCATAAAAAGGAATGAAATTGGGTCATTTGTAGAGACGTTGATGGATCTAGAGACTGTCATACAGAGTGAAGTAAGTCAGAAAGAGAAAAACAAATCTTGTCTATTAATGCATATATGTGGAACCTAGAAAAATTGTACAGATGAACCGTTTTGCAAGGCAGAAATAGAGCAACAGATGTAGACAACAAACGTATGGACACCAAGGGGGGAAAGCTGTTGGGGGGTGATGGTGGGAGGAGTTGAGAGATTGGGATTGGCATGTATACATTTATATGTATAAAATAGATAACCAAAAAGAACCTGCTGTATAAAAAAATAAAATAAAATTCAAATTACAAAAAGTAAAACAGAAAAAATATTCTTTCCTTCACATACATGTATTTATATGAATAAATTATTTCCATGCTTATATCTGTAAATACAAAAAAGAGGAATAAAATCTACCTTGAACCAAAAACGAAAAAAAGAATAAAAAACAGAACCCACCAGTTACACAGAGGAAAACCGTATCAGGGCACTTGCTCCAGTTGTAAACAATTCTGAAGTTGGTCAGTGGTGGGGAATCATCTCCCATTCAGCCAGCAGGCCCCACGCAACAAGCGTCCTCATTGCAAAGCTGGGGGACCGTGCCGAGGCATCTGTGAGTAAACGTGGGCTGAGCCCCAGGCCAGCTGCTGCTGAAATGCTCCCACCCTTCCCAGGTAAAACACCTGAATATGTACAAGGACTTGAAAGCCTAGAGGAAGGGCCATGGAGCCACATGAGTGACAGCATGCCAGCCGACTTGGTGCCTGCAGGCCAGCCAGGATGGCCCTGTCCCTGGGTGCTCTTCTGGAAGCTTTCCATTTCCCTGCCTGAGATACCCCTGCTGTCCCGGCCCCCACTGCTTTCTTCATCACTCACCTCTGCCCAGGGAGAAATTCCAGCGGCAGGTATGGGTGACACATCCTCTTCTTTAGCAGGTGGCATCCTGGCAACTGCTGCAGAAAGTCCAGCAGAGCCCCACTCACACTGGGCCACCCACAAAGCCGTGGCCTCTCACTCCCTCCCACCAGTCCAGCCCCGAGACTGCTGACAGGGCAGAGAAAATGGCGTCAGGCACAGCTGCAGGGGCTCTTGCTGCCTGGAGCGGTGTTTATATTGATCTGAACCCAGGCACACCTGGGGAGGGCTGGCCGGCACGGTCGGGCTTCCCAGGCCAGCCAATAATCACCCCTCAGGGGCTCACAGTTGCAGAAAATGGAACTTGCTGAATCGGCCAGGTCCAAGGAACAGGTGTGGGCTCCTGAGAGTCAGGATAGACAAGGGGCTGCAGCTCTGGCTTGTTTTCTAATTATATTATCTGGCCCATGAGTGGGAGACAACTTCAAGAAAACCCTCTCCTAATGAGAGGAACCCAGGAGTCAGGGAGAGGAGGGGTGGCTGGTGGGTGGAGACAGAGGCCTGGTGCCCCGGGTGCAGTGGAAGTCTCTGGAAGACCAGGTGGAGGGAGGCCACACAGAGTGATGCCCAGGGTCACAGACCTGTCGGAGCTGCTGTTTGTTAGTTCAAGTCCTGCTCTGAGGTGCTCTGTGTCAGATCTGAGTGACAGGTGAGCTGGGAGTGCTCTGCAATGAGGGCGATATGCACGGTTCCTGTGTTCCCAGCCCTGCCATGGTACCTGCAAGGGTAGCTCTGTATCCTGGGAGGGGCCTGACCACGAGAGCCCCATGGGCTGCAGGGGAACCTGCCCAGGGAACCCCAT
This sequence comes from Delphinapterus leucas, assembly GCF_059928025.1. NCBI lineage: Eukaryota > Metazoa > Chordata > Mammalia > Artiodactyla > Monodontidae > Delphinapterus > Delphinapterus leucas. The sequence goes on along the minus strand of NW_028322232.1, from coordinate 4,837,187 downwards.
ATCCTGGGAGGGGCCTGAACACGAGAGCCCCGTGGGCTGGGGTGGGGGTGGGGTACCTGCCCAGGTGAGCTCCATATCCTGGGATTGGCCTGACCTCGAGAGCCCCATGGGCTGCTGGAGTCCTGGTAAAGGATGTCAGGACAGTCAGTGAAGCCACCGAGGATATACCTCCAGTAGTTCCTAAATCCTACACCCTGCTGGTCATTCTACCAACCACCAGGACATGGTATTCTGTATTAGTCTTCAATGATGCCTTCTTTTGTATTCTATTAGTTCCAGAGTCACAAGAAATTTTGGCTTGTGAATGGCAGGACTCAACATGCAACTAAAACAATACTTCCGGGCCGTGTTGCCCCAAGGGTTCAAAAATTCCCACACCATCTTTGGGGAAAGCTCAGCTAAAGACCTAAAAGTTCTACCTCTGGAAAAGGAAACACTCCTTCAATATGCAGACGACATTCTGATCACCAGCCCTACTAAGGAGACCTCTGAACTACCAAGCCAATAAAGGATACAAGTTGTCCAAGAAAAAGCTCAAATATCACAGACTACGGTGACCTGCCTGGGCTTCATTCTCACAGAAGGTCGGAGAAGCCCATCCCAGGAAAGGGAAGAAACAATTTACAGCCTTACCCATTTCTGAAACTAGAAGACAGCCTAGGGGTTCCTGGGGAGGCCAGGGTTTGCTGCTTCTGGATCCCTAACTACAGTCTACTAGCTGGGCTTCTATATGAAACACTGAAAGGAAGAGATGATGATCCTTTTGAATAGAATGCAGAAGTGGCCTTTCAAGAATGGAAAGAGCAGTCAATTCAGACCCTTGCCCTGGAACTCCCTAATTTAGCTAAACCCTTTGACCTTTACATTCCTGGTGAACGGTGAATCGCCATTGGAGTATTAGTGCAAAACCTGGGACCACTTGAAATGGAACAATGCAAGAATGTGATCCAGGTAGGATAAACTACGGTCACCAAGGGGCTTGGCCACCGCCACATCTGGCCAAGATACTGGCAGTATCTGACAACCTGGAAATCAGCAGCCCAAAAGGCCACCTCCCTCCTCAGGGAAAAGGACCCCACGTGGTGATCCTAACACCCAACCATGCCCTGAAGTTGCAGGGTTGGCTCCGTGGGCACACTGACCTTGAGTGAGGAGGCCCTCCAACTCCAACCTCCATAGAGATAACCGGGGCAAAGGGGCACCATGACGACTCATGTGAAGGTGTCTGCACGGGCAAATTTAACGCTCATTTCCCACCAGGAAGAAGAATTAACCAAAGGCTCAGCATGCCGTGCCGGAACCTGATTAGGGCCTGAAGCAATCCTGTGGGTTTGCGGCCAGCTCACAAGAAAGCGAGTTGAAGAAAGGAGCTCAGGGGCACTGTAATTCACAAACCTGCAGAGTTATAAATGACAGTTATCGTCCAAAAATATATTGAAGGAAGGCTGTGAAGAGGACTTTTAAGCGGGGCAGAATTGCAGGAAAACGATTTCAGGGAGTAGACTGGAATTGCATTTAAAGCATAGGAAAAGAGGCAGAATGTCGACAATGATTCAGTTGGCCAGAAAGGGCGTATGCGTTTTTTCCTGAATATATTCAGGAAAAAACGCATACGCCCTTTTTGGCCAACCAAGCGAGCATGTTAAAGAAATCTGCACTACAATGAAGTCTCACTGCCCCCCGGTCAAAAGCGCAATCTGAAAAAAGTGTAAAATCCAGAAAGACAGCACAGGCCATGGAGAACATGGAGCCTTGTTATGCTGATGGGCGAGATGTAAATTGCCAACAGCCACTCTGGAGAAGTGTATTGTGTTTCCTGAAACACCTAAAAAACTAAGCAACGGAGCCTATGGCACTTCCACTTATGGTCCTATAGCTTAGGGAAATTAAAATCAAAAACACAGAGCCACCCCAAAGTTTTGGACGGCTCTGTTTACAAGAACCTCGTCTACGGTAAAAGTTAAATATCCCAGAATGTGAAAAATGGATAAAGAAGTTGTGGTAGGTACGTAAAATGGAATCTCACTCAGCAATGAAATCTATGTCATCAGGCCCGTCGTGGCATAATGAGTGGATTCAGGTACGATGATTCTAAGTGAAATAAGTCACACAGAAAATGAAACATCATAAGATATCACTAATACACGGAATGTAAACTTGGCTACACATGAACTGAATTACAAAACAGAACAGGGTCTCAAATTTAGAAAACCAACTTATGCTTGCTTAAGGGGAAAGGTGAGTTGGGATGCTGCATAAAACCAGAGATAGAAATTAGCACAGATACCTTTCCATAAGCCAAATATGTAATAGTCAAGACCTAGCCCTTGCTCAACGAAATGGACTAAACACCCCATATTCAACGCCTAGGATTACACATGACTAGTAAGAATCTTCAAACCCTTGGATTTATATGTCTCCATAAGAGACTCAAGTGTGTGTACAGCGGCATGAATGCAGCAGAGAAAATCCGATAAAACCCATTATCAAAATGAATTACAAAAACAAACACAATGACAGTGAAATAGAGAGCAATTCTTAAATAATTCATTCAGGGCTTGTGATGCAACCTGGATTTACCACATCTACACCCAGAGCTGAGTGAGACATAAGGCTGGACACTTCAGGCTGATAGCATTGGTGAGGTTCGATGAGCAAATGCAGACCCTTTGAAGTCATACTCCATGGTACCCATTCCATGGGTCCCAACTCTCCAGTTTTAAGGGATTTTTCCTTCAGCTAAAACATGCATGGGAAACCCACAGTACAGTGCACTGTGTGACCGGGAAACGTTTTCAAATGCATGTCAGTTTTCGTCCCCTTTTACTCGGGTTCACCATTCCAGACCCTTTACTAACACTCTCCCAACTTGAAGAGTCAGTGCCTTTAACCTCCTGTTTGGCACAGTTTGCAATTTCTGCGCAAGATGAACAGGAATAGGGAGAACCAATGAGAGACTAGCTGTAGGTGTCTGCACGGGTAAATGGAACGCTCATTTCCCACCAGGAAGAGGAATTAACCAAAGGCTCAGCATGCCCTGCCGGAACCAGATTAGGGCCTGAAGCATTCCTGCGGGTTTGCGGCCAACTCACAAGAAAGCGAGTTGAAGAAAGGAGCTCAGGGGCACTGTAATTCACAAACCTGCAGAGTTATAAATGACAGCTATCGTCCAAAAATATATTGAAGGAAGGCTGCGAAGAGGACTGGAAAGCGGGGCAGAATTGCAGGAAAACGATTTCAGGGGGTAGACTGGAATTGCATTTAAAGCATAGGAAAAGAGGCAGAATGTCGACAATGATGCACTTGGCCAACAAGGGCGTATGCGTTTTTTCCTGAATATATTCAGGAAAAAACGCATACGCCCTTTTTGGCCAACCAAGCAAGCATGTTAAAGAAATCTGTACTACAAAGAAGTCTCACTGCCCCCAGGTCAAAAGGGCCATCTGAAAAAAGTGTAAAATCCAGAAAGACAGCACAGGCCATGGAGAACAGGGAGCCTTGTTATGCTGATGGGCGGGATGTAAATTGCCAACAGCCACTCTGGAGAAGTGTATGGTGTTTCCTGAAACACCTAAGAAACAAAGCAACGGAGACTACGGCACTTCCACTTATGGTCTTATAGATCACGGAAATTAAAATCAAAAACAGACAGCCACCCCAAAGTTTCAGACGGCTCTGTTTACAAGGATCTCGTCTACGGTACAAGTTAAATATCCCAGAATGTGAAAAATGGATAAAGAAGTTGTGGTACGTACGTACAATAGAATATCACTCAGCAATGAAATCTATGTCATCAGGCCCATCGTGGCATAATGAGTGGATTCAGGTACGATGATTCTAAGTGAAATAAGTCACACAGAAAATGAAACATCATAAGATATCACTAATACACGGAATGTAAACTTGGCTACACATGAACTGAATTACAAAACAGAAAAGGGTCTCAAATTTAGAAAACCAACTTATGCTTGCTTAAGGGGAAAGGTGAGTTGGGTTGCTGCATAAAAGCAGAGATAGAAATTAGCACAGATACCTTTCCATAAGCCAAATATGTAATAGTCAAGACCTCCTCCTTGCTCAACGAAATGGACTAAACACCACATATTCAACGCCTAGGAATACAGCTGACTAGTAATAATCTTCAAACCCATGGGTTTATATGTCTCTGTAAGAGAATCAAGCGTGTGTACAGTGGCCTAAATGCAGCAGTGAAAATCCGATAAATCCCATTATCAAAATCAATTTCAAAAACATAACACAATGACAGTGAAATAGAGAGCAATTCTTAAATCATTCATTCAGGGCTTGTGATGCAACCTGGATTTACCACATCTACAACCAGAGCTGAGTGAGACATAAGGCTGTACACTTCGGGCTGATAGCATTGGTGAGGTTCGTTGAGAAAATGCAGGCCCTTTGAAGTCATACTTCATGGTACACATTCCATGGGGCCCAACTCTCCAGGTTTAAGGGATTCTTTCTTCAGCTAAAACATGCATGGGAAACCCACAGTATGGTGCACCGTGTGACCAGGAAACCTTTTCAAATGCATCTCAGTTTTCGAGCCCTTTTACTCGGGTTCACGATTCAAGACCCTTTACTAATACTCTCCCCACTTAGAGAGTCAGTGCCTTTAACCTCATGTTTGGCACAGTTTGCAATTTCTGCACAAGATAAACAAGAATAGGGAGAACCAATGAGAGACTAGCTCTAGGTGTCTGCACGTTCAAATATAACGCTCATTTCCCACCAGGAAGAGGAATTTACCAAAGGATCAGCGTGCTGAGCCGGAACCAGATTAGGGCATGAAGCAATCCTGCGGGTTTGCGGCCAGCTCACAAGAAAGTGAGTAGAAGAAAGGAGCTCAGGGGCACTGTCATTCACAAACCTGCAGAGTTATAAATGACAGCTATTGTCCAAAAATATATTGAAGTAAGGCTGCGTAGAGGACTTGAAAGCGGGGCAGAATTGCAGGAAAACGATTTCAGGGGCAGACTGGAATTGCGTTTAAAGCATAGGGAAAGAGACAGAAAGTCGACAATGATGCACTTGGTCAAAAAGGACCTATGCGTTTTTTCCTGAATATATTCAGGAAAAAAACACATACGCCCTTTTTGGTCAAACAAGCAAGCGTGTAAAGAAATCTGCATTACAATGAAGTCTCACTGCCCCCCTGTCAAAAGGGACATCTGAAAAAAGTGAAAAATCCAGAAAGGCAGGACAGGCCATGGAGAACAGGGAGCCTTGTTATGCTGATGGGCGGGATGTAAATTGCCAACAGCCACTCTGGAGAAGTGTATGGTTTTCCTCAAACACCTAAAAAACTAAGCAACGGAGCCTATGGCACTTCAACTTATGGTTCTAGAGCTTAGGGAAATTAAAATCAAAAAGACACAGCCACCCATAAATTTTGGACGGCTCTGCTTACAAGAACCTCGTTTACGGTACAAGTGAAATATCCCAGAAAGCGAAAAATGGATAAAGAAGTTGTTGTACGTACGTACAATGGAATATCACTCAGCAATGAAATCTATGTCATGAGGCCCGTCGCGGCATAATGAGTGGATTCAGGTACGATGATTCTAAGTTAACTAAGTCACACAGAAAAAGAAACACCATAAGATATCTCAAATACACGGAATGTAAACATGGCTGCAAATGAACTCAATTACAAAACAGAAAAGGGTCTCAAATTTAGAAAACCAACTTATGCTTGCTTATGGGGAAAGGTGAGTTGTGGTGCTGCATAAAACCAGAGATTGAAATTAGCACAGATACCTTTCCATAAGCAAGTATGTAATAGTCAGGTCCTACTCCTTGCTCCACGAAATGGACTCAACACCCCATATTCAATGCCTAGGAATATACCTGACTAGTAAGAATCTGAAAACCCATGGATTTATATGTCTGCATAAGAGAATCAAGCATGTGTACAGCGGCATAAACGCAGCAGTGAAAATCCGATAAATCCCATTATAAAAATAAATTACAAAAACAAAACACAATGACAGTGAAATAGAGAGCAATTCTTAAATAATTCATTCAGGGATTGTGATGCAACGTGGATTAACCACATCTACACCCCGAGCTGAGTGAGACATAAGGCTGGACACTTCGGGCTGATAGCATTGGTGACGTTCGGTGAGCCAAGGCAACCCTTTGAAGTCATACTGCATGGTACCCATTCCATGGGTCCCAACTCTCCAGGTTTAAGAGATTCTTCCTTTAGCTAAAACATGCATGGGCAACCCAGAATATGGTCCACCGTGTGACCGGGAAACCTTTTTAAATGCATCTCAGTTTTCGTCCCCTCGTACTCGGTTTTACCATTCCAGACGCTTTACTAACACTCTCCCCACTTGGAGAGTCAGTGCCTTTAACCTCCTGTTTGGCACAGTTTGGAATTTCTGCGCAAGATGAACAGGAATAGGGAGAACCAATGAGAGACTAGCTGTAGGTGTCTGCACGAACAAATTTAATGCTCATTTCCCACCAGGAAGAGGAATTAGCCAAAGGCTCAGCATGCCGTGCCGGAACCAGATTAGGGCCTGAAGCAATCCTGCGGTTTTGCGGCCAGCTCACAAGAAAGCGAGTTGAAGAAAGGAGCTCAGGGACACTGTAATTCACAAACCTGCAGAGTTATAAATGACAGCTATCGTCCAAAAATATATTGAAGTAAGGCTGCAAAGAGGACTTGAACGCGGGGCAGAATTCCAGGAATAAGATTTCAGGAGGTAGACGGGAAGTCCTCTGAAAGTATAGGAGAAGAGGCAGAACCTCGACAATGATGCACTTGGTCAAAAAGGGCATATGCGTTTCTTCCAGGGCCCTTATTAAAGAGGGTAGGAGGCTCCCAGCATGCTTCAGTGGCCAACAGAGGGCCTACGTCGCCAAGGCGTCATGAGCCATCAGGCAAGAGTGACCTCACATCAGAGGGCCCACCTCACAGAAGGGTAAGGAACCCAGTCAGGATCAGACTCTCACCAGAGTGCCCACATAAGCAAGGGGCTGGGAACCAGGCAGGAGTGTCCTCACGCCCGTGGGGCCACATCATCGAAAGTTGAGGTACCCAGCACATGTGGCCTCAAACCAGAGGACCCACATCACCATGGGTCTCGGAGCGAGGCAGGCAGGATTAACCTCAAAACACATGGCCCATTGTATAAAAAAGGTGAAGAATCCAGCAGTTGGAACATCCCAGCTGGCGGCCCAGAGCACCGAGGCTATGGGATCCAGGCAGTGATGAACTCACAACAGAGGGCCCTCATCATGATACTGTAAGCAACCCAGCCGTTGTAACCTCAGAGCACAAGGCCCACATCCCCATGGGGAAGGGAACCAAGCAGGAGTGTCATCGCACCAGTGGGCACACATCAGAAAATGTGGGGAGCCCAGCAGTTAGGGCCGGACGCCAGAGGGCCCTCATCACTGAGGAGAGGAGGCTCCCAGCAAGCTCCAACTGCTACCAGAAGGCCGACGTCGCCAATGCGGGGTGTGCCAGCCAGGCAGGAGTGACCTCACAGCAGAGGGCCCACCTCACAGAAGGGTGAGGAACCCAGCCAGGATCATACTCTCAGCAGAGGGCCCACATCATCAAGGGGATAGGAACCAGGCAGGAGTGTCCTCACACTAGTGGGGCCACATCATCGAAAGGCGAGGGACCCAGCATACGTGACCTCAAACCAGAGGACACACATCACCAAGGGGCTGGGAGTGAGGCAGGCAGGAGGAGTCTCAAAACAGAGGGCCCATAGAAGAAAAAAGGTGAGGAATCCCGCAGTTGGAACCTCCCAGCAGGTGGCCAGGAGCAGCGAGGCTATGGGATCCAGGCCTGACTGAACTCAAAACAGAGGACCCTCATCATGAAACTGTGAGCAACCCAGCCGTTGGGACCTTAGAGCAGAAGGCCCACATTCCCATGTGGTTGGGAACCTGGCAGAAGTGTACTCGCACCACAGGGCGCACATCAGAGAATTTTGGGAGCCCAGAAGTTAGGGCCTGACGCCAGAGAGCCCTCATTACAAAGGGGAGGAGACCCCAAGCAGGCACCAACTCCCAACTGAGGGCCCATGTCGCCAAGGTGACGTGCGACAGCCAGGCAGGAGTGACCTCACAGCTGAGGGCCTACCTCAGAGAATGGTGAGGAACCCAGTTCACACCAGGGTGGCCACATCATAGAAAGGTGAGGAACCCAGCACATGTGGCCTAAACCAGAGGATCCAGATCTCCAAGGGGCTCGGAGTGAGGCAGACAGGAGTAGCCTCACAACACAGGGCCAATAGAATAAAAAAGCTGAGGAATCCTGCAGTGGGAAACTCCCAGCAGGCGGCCCAGAGCACCGAGTCTATGCGATCCAGGCCGCAGTGAACTCACAGCAGAGGGCCCACATCATGAAACTGTGAGCAACCCAGCCAGTGGGACCTCAGAGCAGAAGGCCCACATCCCCATGGGGATGGGAACCTCGCAGGAGTGTCCTCGCACAACTTAGCACGTATCAGAAAATGTGGGAACCCAGCAGTTATGGCCTGACGCCAGAGGGCCCTCATCACGGAGGAGAGGAGGCTACCAGCAGGCTCCAAATGCCACCAGAGGGCCGACGTCACCAATGGAACGGGAGCAAGCCAGGCAGGAGTTACCTCACAGCAGAGGGCCCACCTCACAGAAGTGTGAGGAGCCCAAACAGGATCAGACTCTAACCAGAGCGCCCACATCACCAAGGGGATGGAAACCAGGCAGGAGTGTCCTCACACCAGTGGGGCCACATCAGCGAAAGGTGAGGAACACAGCACATGTGGCCTCAAACAAGGGGACACACATCACGAAAGGGCTGGGAGTGAGGCATGCAGGAGGAGACTCACAACAGAGCGCCCATAGAATAAAAAAGGTGAGGAACCCCGCAGTTGGAAGCTCCAAGCAGGTGGCCCAGAGCACCGAGGCTATGGGATCCATGCCGGAGTGAACTCACAGCAGAGGGCCCACATTCTGACACTGTGAGCAACCCAGCCGTTGGGACCTCAGAGCAGAAAGCCCACATCCCCATGGGGATGGGACCCTGGCTGGAGTGTACTCGCACGACAGGGCGCACATCAGAAAATGTTGGGAGCCCATGAGTTAGGGCCTGACGCCAGAGGGCCCTCATTACCGAGGGGAGGAGACTCCCAGCAGGCACCAACTCCCAACTGAGGGCCCACATCGCCAAGGTGACGTGTGCCAGCCAGGCAGGAGTGACCTCACAGCAGAGGGCCCACCTCCCAGAAGTGTGAGCAGTCCAGCCAGGATCAGACTCTCACCAGAGGGCCCCCATCACCAAGGGGATGGGAACCAGGCAGGAGTGTCCTCACACCAGTGGGGCCACATCATCAAAAGATGAGGAACCCATCACATGTGGCCTCAAACCAGAGGACACACATCACCAAGGGGCTGGGTGTGAGGCAGGTGTCTGGAGGGGCACATTTAACTCTAATTTGCCACCAGGAAGTGGAATGAACCAAAGTCTCAGAGTGCCGTGCCGGACCCTGATTACGGCCTGAAGCAAACCTGCGGTTCTGTGGCCAGTTTTCAAGGAAACGAGTTAAGAAAGCAAATCACGGGCACTGTAATTCACAAACCTGCAGAGTTATAAATGACAGCTATTGGCAAAAATATATGGAAGTAAGTCTGCAAAGAGGACTTGAAAACGAGGCAGAATTGCAGGAATCATATTTCAGGAGGTAGATTGGAATTGCATTTAAAGCATGTGAAAAGCGGCAGATCTTTGACAGTGATGCACTTGGACAAAAGTGCGTAAACATTTTTTCCTGAATATATTCAGGAAAAAGCACATATGCCCTTTTTGGCCAACCAAGCACTCGAGAAATGGAAATCCGCACTACAATGAAGTCTCATTTCCCATTCGTCAAAAGGGCCATCTGAAAAAAGTGTAAAAACCAGAAACACAGGACAGGCCATGGAGAACAGGGAGCCTTGTTATGCTGATGGGCGGGATGTAAATTGCCAACAGACACTCTGGAGATGTTTATGGTGTATCTTGAAACATCTGAAAAACAAAGCTACAGACCCTAGGGCACTTCCACTTTTGGCCCTATAGCTTAGGAAAATTAAAATCAACAAGACACAGCCAACACAAAATTTAGGGCTGCTGTGTTTACAAGAACCTTGAGTCCAGTACAAATTAAATATCCCAGAAAGAAAAAAATGGATAAAGGAGTTGTGCTACTTACGTACAACGGAATATCACTCAGCAATGAAATCAATGTCATCAGGCCTGTAGCAGCAAATTGAGTGGATTTAAGTATGATGATTCTAAGAGAAATAGGTCACACAGAGAAAGATAATTATCATAAGATATCACTAATAGAGAGAGTGTAAACTTGGCTACACATAAACTGAATTCCAAAACCGAACAGAGTCTCACATTTAGATAAAAACTTATGCTTGCTTAAGGGGAAAGTTGAGTTGGGGTGCTGTATAAAACCAGAGATAGAAATTAGCACAGATACCTTTCCATAAGCCAAATATGTACTAGACAAGACCTACTCTTTGCTCAACGAAATAGACTCATCCATGGTGTATCACCTCACACCTGTTAGAATGGGCATCATCAGAAAATCTACAAACAACAAATGCTGGAAAGGGTGTGGAGATAAGGAACCCTCTTCCACTATTGTTGGGAATGTAAATTGATACAGTCACTGTGGAGAACATTATGGAGTTTCTTATAAAACTAAGAATAGAATTACCATATGATACAGCAATCCCACTACTGGGCATATACCCAGACAAAACCATAAATCAAAAAGAGACATTCACCGCAATGTTCATTGCATCACTATTTACAATATCCAGGTAATGGAAGCAACCTAAATGCCCACAGACAGACGAATGCATAAAGATGTGGTACAAATATAAAATGGAATATTACTAAGCCATAAAAAGGAATGAAATTGGGTCATTTGTAGAGACGTTGATGGATCTAGAGACTGTCATACAGAGTGAAGTAAGTCAGAAAGAGAAAAACAAATCTTGTCTATTAATGCATATATGTGGAACCTAGAAAAATTGTACAGATGAACCGTTTTGCAAGGCAGAAATAGAGCAACAGATGTAGACAACAAACGGATGGACACCAAGGGGGGAAAGCTGTTGGGGGGTGGTGGTGGGAGGAGTTGAGAGATTGGGATTGGCATGTATACATTTATATGTATAAAATAGATAACCAAAAAGAACCTGCTGTATAAAAAAATAAAATAAAATTCAAATTACAAAAAGTAAAACAGAAAAAATATTCTTCCCTTCACATACATGTATTTATATGAATAAATTATTTCCATGCTTATATCTGTAAATACAAAAAAGAGGAATAAAATCTACCTTGAACCAAAAACGAAAAAAAGAAAAAAAAACAGAACCCACCAGTTACACAGAGGAAAACCGTATCAGGGCACGTGCTCCAGTTGTAAACAATTCTGAAGTTGGTCAGTGGTGGGGAATCATCTCCCATTCAGCCAGCAGGCCCCACGCAACAAGCGTCCTCATTGCAAAGCTGAGGGACCGTGCCGAGGCATCTGTGAGTAAACGTGGGCTGAGCCCCAGGCCAGCTGCTGCTGAAATGTTCCCACCCTTCCCAGGTAAAACACCTGAATATGTACAAGGACTTGAAAGCCTAGAGGAAGGGCCATGGAGCCACATGAGTGACAGCATGCCAGCCGACTTGGTGCCTGCAGGCCAGCCAGGATGGTCCTGGCCCTGGGTGCTCTTCTGGAAGCTTTCCATTTCCCTGCCTGAGATACCCCTGCTGTCCCGGCCCCCACTGCTTTCTTCCTCACTCACCTCTGCCCAGGGAGAAATTCCAGCGGCAGGTATGGGTGACACATCCTCTTCTTTAGCAGGTGGCATCTTGGCAACTGCTGCAGAAAGTCCAGCAGAGCCCCACTCACACTGGGCCACCCACAAAGCCGTGGCCTCTCACTCCCTCCCACCAGTCCAGCCCCGAGACTGCTGACAGGGCAGAGAAAATGGCGTCAGGCACAGCTGCAGGGGCTCTTGCTGCCTGGAGCGGTGTTTATATTGATCTGAACCCAGGCACACCTGGGGAGGGCTGGCCGGCACGGTCGGGCTTCCCAGGCCAGCCAATAATCACCCCTCAGGGGCTCACAGTTGCAGAAACTGGAACTTGCTGAATCGGCCAGGTCCAAGGAACAGGTGTGGGCTCCTGAGAGTCAGGATAGACAAGGGGCTGCAGCTCTGGCTTGTTTTCTAATTATATTATCTGGCCCATGAGTGGGAGACAACTTCAAGAAAACCCTCTCCTAATGAGAGGAACCCAGGAGTCAGGGAGAGGAGGAGTGGCTGGTGGGTGGAGACAGAGGCCTGGTGCCCCGGGTGCAGTGGAAGTCTCTGGAAGACCAGGTGGAGGGAGGCCACACAGAGTGATGCTCAGGGTCACAGACCTGTCGGAGCTGCTGTTTGTTAGTTCAAGTCCTGCTCTGAGGTGCTCTGTGTCAGATCTGAGTGACAGGTGAGTTGGGAGTGCTCTGCAATGAGGGCGATATGCACGGTTCCTGTGTTCCCAGCCCTGCCATGGTACCTGCAAGGGTAGCTCTGTATCCTGGGAGGGGCCTGACCACGGGAGCCCCATGGGCTGCAGGGGAACCTGCCCAGGGAACCCCATATCCTGGGAGGGGCCTGAACACGAGAGCCCCGTGGGCTGGGGTGGGGGTGGGGTACCTGCCCAGGTGAGCTCCATATCCTGGGATTGGCCTGACCTCGAGAGCCCCATGGGCTGCTGGAGTCCTGGTAAAGGATGTCAGGACAGTCAGTGAAGCCACCGAGGATATACCTCCAGTAGTTCCTAAATCCTACACCCTGCTGGTCATTCTACCAACCACCAGGACATGGTACTCTGTATTAGTCTTCAATGATGCCTTCTTTTGTATTCTATTAGTCCCAGAGTCACAAGAAATTTTGGCTTGTGAGTGGCAGGACTCAACATACAACTAAAACAATACTTCCGGACCGTGTTGCCCCAAGGGTTCAAAAATTCCCACACCATCTTTGGGGAAAGCTCAGCTAAAGAACTAAAAGTTCTACCTCTGGAAAAGGAAACACTCCTTCAATATGCAGATGACATTCTGATCGCCAGCCCTACTAAGGAGACCTCTGAACTACCAAGCCAATAAAGGATACAAGTTGTCCAAGAAAAAGCTCAAATATCACAGACTACGGTGACCTGCCTGGGCTTCATTCTCACAGAAGGTCGGAGAAGCCCATCCCAGGAAAGGGAAGAAACAATTTACAGCCTTACCCATTTCTGAAACTAGAAGACAGCTTAGGGGTTCCTGGGGAGGCCAGGGTTTGCTGCTTCTGGATCCCTAACTACAGTCTACTAGCTGGGCCTCTATATGAAACACTGAAAGGAAAAGATGATGATCCTATTGAATAGAATGCAGAAGTGGCCTTTCACGAATGGAAAGAGCAGTCAATTCAGACCCTTGCCCTGGAACTCCCTAATTTAGCTAAACCCTTTGACCTTTACATTCCTGGTGAACGGTGAATCGCCATTGGAGTATTAGTGCAAAACCTGGGACCACTTGAAATGGAACAATGCAAGAATGCGATCCAGGTAGGATAAACTACGGTCACCAAGGGGCTTGGCCCACCGCCACATCTGGCCAAGATACTGGCAGTATCTGAAAACCTGGAAATCAGCAGCCCAAAAGGCCACCTCCATCCTAAGGGAAAAGGACCCCACGTGGTGATCCTAACACCCAACCATGCCCTGAAGTTGCAGGGTTGGCTCCGTGGGCACACTGACCTTGAGTGAGCAGGCCCTCCAACTCCAACCTCCATAGAGATAACCGGGGCAAAGGGGCACCATGACGACTCGTGTGAAGGTGTCTGCACGGGTAAATTTAACGCTCATTTCCCACCAGGAAGAGGAATTAACCAAAGGCTCAGCATGCCTTGCCAGAAACAGATTAGGGCCTGAAGCAATCCTGCGGGTTTGCGGCCAGCTCACAAGAAAGCGCGTTTAAGAAAGGAGCTCAGGGGCACTGTAATTCAAAAACCTGCAGAGTTATAAATGACAGCTATCATCCAAAAATATATTGAAGGAAGGCTGCGAAGAGGACTTGAGAGTGAGGCAGAATTGCAGGAAAACGATTTCAGGGGGTAGACTGGAATTGCATTTAAAGCATAGGAAAAGAGGCAGAACGTCGACGATGATTCAGTTGGCCAAAAAGGGCGTATGCGTTTTTTCCTGAATACAGGAAATTTTCCTGAATTCAGGAAAAAACGCATACGCCCTTTTTGGCCAACCAAGCAAGCATGTTAAAGAAATCTGCACTACAATGAAGTCTCAATGACCCCGGTCAAAAGCGCAATCTGAAAAGGGTGTAAAATCCAGAAAGACAGCACAGGCCATGGAGAACATGGAGCCTTGTTATGCTGATGGGCGAGATGTAAATTGCCAACAGCTACTCTGGAGAAGTGTATGGTGTTTCCTGAAACACCTAAAAAACAAAGCAACGGAGCCTATAGCACTTCCACTTATGGTCCTATAGCTTAGGGAAATTAAAATCAAAAACACACAGCCACCCCAAAGTTTCAGAGGGCTCTGTTTACAAGAACCTCATCTACGGTACAAGTTAAATATCCCAGAATGTGAAAAATGGATAAAGAATTTGTGGTACGTACGTAAAATGGAATCTCACTCAGCAATGAAATCTATGTCATCAGGCCCGTCGCGGCATAATGAGTGGATTCAGGTACGATGATTCTAAGTGAAATAAGTCACACAGAAAATGAAACATCATAAGATATCACTAATACATGGAATGTAAACTTGGCTACACATGAACTGAATTACAAAACAGAACAGGGTCTCAAATTTAGAAAACCAACTTATGCTTGCCTAAGGGGAAAGGTGAGTTGGGGTGCTGCATAAAAGCAGAGATAGAAATTAGCACAGATACCTTTCCATAAGCCAAATATGTAATAGTCAAGACCTAGCCCTTGCTTAGCGAAATGGACTAAACACCCCATATTCAACGCCTAGGATTACACATGACTAGTAAGAATCTTCAAACCCATGGATTTATATGTCTCTGTAAGAGACTCAAGTGTGTGTACAGCGGCATGAATGCAGCAGAGAAAATCCGATAAAATCCATTATCAAAATGAATTACAAAAACAAACACAATGACAGTGAAATAGAGAGCATTTCTTAAATAATTCATTCAGGGCTTGTGATGCAACCTGGATTTACCACATCTACACCCAGAGCTGAGTGAGACATAAGGCTGGACACTTCGGGCTGATAGCATTGGTGAGGTTTGATGAGCAAATGCAGACCCTTTGAAGTCATACTGCATGGTACCCATTCCATGGGTCCCAACTCTCCAGGTTTAAGGGATTCTTCCTTCAGCAAAAACATGCATGGGAAACCCACAGCACAGTGCACTGTGTGACCGGGAATCGTTTTCAAATGCATCTCAGTTTTCGTTCCCTTTTACTCGATTTCAGCATTCCAGACCCTTTACTAACACTCTCCCCACGTGGAGAGTCAGTGCCTTTAACCTCCTGTTTGGCACAGTTTGCAATTTCTGCGCAAGCTGAACAGGAATAGGGAGAACCAATGAGAGACTAGCTGTAGGTGTCTGCACGGGCAAATGGAACGCTCATTTCCCAGCAGGAAGAGGAATTAACCAAAGGCTCAGCATGCCGTGCTGGAACCAGATTAGGGCCTGAAGCATTCCTGTGGGTTTGCGGCCAGCTCACAAGAAAGCGAGTTGAAGAAAGGAGCTCCGGGGCACTGTAATTCCCAAACCTGCAGAGTTATAAATGACAGCTATCGTCCAAAAATATATTGAAGGAAGGCTGCGAAGAGGACTGGAAAGCGGGGCAGAATTGCAGGAAAACGATTTCAGGGGGTAGACTGGAATTGCATTTAAAGCATAGGAAAAGAGGCAGAACGTCGACAATGATGCACTTGGCCAAAAAGGGCGTATGCGTTTTTTCCTGAATATATTCAGGAAAAAACGCATATGCCCTTTTTGGCCAACCAAGCAAGCATGTTAAAGAAATCTGCACTACAAAGAAGTCTCACTGCCCCCAGGTCAAAAGGGCCATCTGAAAAAAGTGTAAAATCCAGAAAGACAGCACAGGCCATGGAGAACAGGGAGCCTTGTTATGCTGATGGGCGGGATGTAAATTGCCAACAGCCACTCCGGAGAAGTGTATGGTGTTTCCTGAAACACCTAAGAAACAAAGCAACGGAGACTACGGCACTTCCACTTATGGTCTTAGAGATCACGGAAATTAAAATCAAAAACAGACAGCCACCCCAAAGTTTCAGAGGGCTCTGTTTACAGGAATCTCGTCTACGGTACAAGGTAAATATCCCAGAATGTGAAAAATGGATAAAGAAGTTGTGGTACACACATTCAATGGAATATCACTCAGCAATGAAATCTATGTCATCAGGCCCATCGTGGCATAATGAGTGGATTCAGGTACGATGATTCTAAGTGAAATAAGTCACACAGAAATTGAAACATCATAAGATATCACTAATACACGGAATGTAAACTTGGCTACACATGAACTGAATTACAAAACAGAACAGGGTCTCAAATTTAGAAAACCACCTTATGCTTGCTTAAGGGGAAAAGTGAGTTGGGGTGCTGCATAAAACCAGAGATAGAAATTAGCACAGATACCTTTCCATAAGCCAAATATGTAATAGTCAAGACCTACTACTTGCTCAACGAAATGGACTAAACACCCCTTATTCAACGCCTAGGAATACACCTGACTAGTAAGTATCTTCAAACCCATGGATTTATATATCTCCATAAGAGACTCAAGTGTGTGTACAGCGGCATGAATGCAGCAGAGAAAATCCGATAAATCCCATTATCAAAATGAATTACAAAAACAAACACAATGACAGTGAAATAGAGAGCAATTCTTAAATAATTCATTCAGGGCTTGTGATGCAAACTGGATTTACCACATCTACAACCAGAGCTGAGTGAGACATAAGGCTGTACACTTCAGGCTGATAGCATTGGTGAGGTTCGTTGAGAAAATGCAGACCCTTTGAAGTCATACTGCATGGTACCCATTCCATGGGTCCCAACTCTCCAGGTTTAAGGGATTCTTCCTTCAGCTAAAACATGCATGGGAAACCCACAGTATGGTGCACCGTGTGACCGGGAAAACTTTTCAAATGCATCTCAGTTTTCGTCCCCTTTTACTCGGGTTCACGATTGAAGACCCTTTACTAATACTCTCCCCACTTAGAGAGTTAGTGCCTTTAACCTCCTGTTTGGCACAGTTTGCAATTTCTGCGCAAGATGAACAAGAATAGGGAGAACCAATGAGAGACTAGCTCTAGGTGTCTGCACGTTGAAATATAACACTCATTTCCCACCAGGAAGAGGAATTTACCAAAGGATCAGCATGCTGTGCCGGAACCAGATTAGGGCATGAAGCAATCCTGCGGGTTTGCGGCCAGCTCACAAGAAAGCGAGTAGAAGAAAGGAGCTCAGGCGCACTGTCATTCACAAACCTGCAGAGTTATAAATGTCAGCTATTGTCCAAAAATGTATTGAAGTAAGGCTGCGTAGAGGACTTGAAAGCGGGGCAGAATTGCAGGAAAACGAGTTCAGGGGCAGACTGGAATTGCATTTAAAGCATAGGGAAAGAGACAGAAAGTCGACAATGATGCACTTGGTCAAAAAGGGCGTATGCATTTTTTCCTGAATATATTCAAGAAAAAACACATACGCCCTTTTTGGCCAAACAAGCAAGCCTGTAAAGAAATCTGCATTACAATGAAGTCTCACTGCCCCCATGTCAAAAGGGACATCTGAAAAAAGTGAAAAATCCAGAAAGGCAGGACAGGCCATGGAGAACAGGTAGCCTTGTTATGCTGATGGGCGGGATGTAAATTGCCAACAGCCAGTCTGGGGAAGTGTATGGTGTTTCCTCAAACACCTAAAAAACTAAGCAACGGAGCCTACGGCACTTCAACTTATGGTTCTATAGCTTAGGGAAATTAAAATCAAAAAGACACAGCCACCCATAAATTTTGGACGGCTCTGCTTACAAGAACCTCATTTACGGTACAAGTGAAATATCCCAGAAAGCAAAAAATGGATAAAGAAGTTGTTGTACGTACGTACAATGGAATATCACTCAGCAATGAAATCTATGTCATGAGGTCCATCGCGGCATAATGAGTGGATTCAGGTACGATCATTCTAAGTTAACTAAGTCACACAGAAAAAGAAACACCATAAGATATCTCAAATACACGGAATGCAAACATGGCTGCACATGAACTCAATTACAAAACAGAAAAGGGTCCCAAATTTAGAAAACCAACTTATGCTTGCTTAAGGGGAAAGGTGAGTTGTGCTGCTGCATAAAACCAGAGATTGAAATTAGCACAGATACCTTTCCATAAGCAAATATGTAATAGTCAGGACCTACTCCTTGCTCCACGAAATGGACTCAACACCCCATATTCAATGCCTAGGACTATACCTGACTAGTAAGAATCTGAAAACCCATGGATTTATATTTCTCCATAAGAGAATCAAGCATGTGTACAGCGGCATAAACGCAGCAGTGAAAATCCGATAAATCCCATTATCAAAATAAATTACAAAAACAAAACACAATGACAGTGAAATAGAGAGCAATTCTTAAATAATTCATTCAGGGCTTGTGATGCAACCTGGATTTACCACATCTAAACCCCGAGCTGAGTGAGACATAAGGCTGGACACTTCGGGCTGATAGCATTGGTGACGTTTGGTGAGCAAAGGCAACCCTTTGAAGTCATACTGCATGGTACCCATTCCATGGGTCCCAACTCTCCAGGTTGAAGGGATTCTTCCTTCAGCTAAAACATGCATGGGCAACCCAGAATATGGTCCACCGTGTGACCGGGAAACCTTTTTAAATGCATCTCAGTTTTCGTCCCCTCGTACTCGGTTTTACCATTCCAGACGCTTTACTAACACTCTCTCCACTTGGAGAGTCAGTGCCTTTAACCTCCTGTTTGGCACAGTTTGGAATTTCTGCGCAAGATGAACAGGAATAGGGAGAACCAATGAGAGATTAGCTATACGTGTCTGCACGAACAAATTTAACGCTCATTTCCCACCAGGAAGAGGAATTAGCCAAAGACTCAGCATGCTGTGCCGGAACCAGATTAGGGCCTGAAGCAATCCTGCGTTTTTGCGGCCAGCTCACAAGAAAGCGAGTTGAAGAAAGGAGCTCAGGGGCACTGTAATTCACAAACCTGCAGAGTTATAAATGACAGCTATCGTCCAAAAATATATTGAAGTAAGGCTGCAAAGAGGACTTGAACGCGGGGCAGAATTCCAGGAATACGATTTCAGGAGGTAGACGGGAAGTCCTCTGAAAGTATAGGAGAAGAG
The DNA here is from genome assembly GCF_059928025.1 of Delphinapterus leucas. Classification (NCBI taxonomy): domain Eukaryota; kingdom Metazoa; phylum Chordata; class Mammalia; order Artiodactyla; family Monodontidae; genus Delphinapterus; species Delphinapterus leucas. Next base: position 4,817,733 of record NW_028322232.1, on the reverse strand, counting down.
GCAGAACCCCGACAATGATGCACTTGGTCAAAAAGGGCATATGCGTTTCTACCAGGGCCCTTATTAAAGAGGGTAGGAGGCTCCCAGCATGCTTCAGTGGCCAACAGAGGGCCTACGTCGCCAAGGCGACGTGAGCCATCCAGGCAGGAGTGACCTCACATCAGAGGGCCCACCTCACAGAAGGGTAAGGAACCCAGTCAGGATCAGACTCTCACCAGAGTGCCCACATAAGCAAGGGGCTGGGAACCAGGCAGGAGTGTCCTCACACCCGTGGGGCCACATCATCGAAAGTTGAGGTACCCAGCACATGTGGCCTCAAACCAGAGGACCCACATCACCATGGGTCTCGGAGCGAGGCAGGCAGGATTAACCTCAAAACACATGGCCCATTGTATAAAAAAGGTGAGGAATCCAGCAGTTGGAACATCCCAGCAGGCGGCCCAGAGCACCGAGGCTATGGGATCCAGGCAGTGATGAACTCACAACAGAGGGCCCTCATCGTGATACTGTAAGCAACCCAGCCGTTGTAACCTCAGAGCACAAGGCCCACATCCCCATGGGGAAGGGAACCAAGCAGGAGTGTCATCGCACCAGTGGGCACACATCAGAAAATGTGGGGAGCCCAGCAGTTAGGGCCGGACGCCAGAGGGCCCTCATCACTGAGGAGAGGAGGCTCCCAGCAAGCTCCAACTGCTACCAGAAGGCCGACATCGCCAATGCGGGGTGTGCCAGCCAGGCAGGAGTGACCTCAGAGCAGAGGGCCAACCACACAAAAGTGTGAGGAACCCAAAGAGGATCAGACTCTCACCGGAGGGCCCACATCACCAAGGGAATGGAAACCAGGCAGGAGTGTCCTCACACCAGTGGGGCCACATCACCGAAATGTGACGGACCCAGCACACGTGGCCTCAAACTACAGGACACACATCACCAAGGGGCTGGGAGTGAGGCAGGCAGGAGGAGCCTCCAAACAGAGGGCCCATAGCGTAAAAAAGGTGAGGAATCCCGCAGTTGGAACCTCCCAGCAGGTGGCCAGGAGCAGCGAGGCTATGGGATCCAGGCCTGACTGAACTCAAAACAGAGGGCCCTCATCATGAAACTGTGAGCAACCCAGCCGTTGGGACCTTAGAGCAGAAGGCCCACATTCCCATGTGGTTGGGAACCTGGCAGAAGTGTACTCGCACCACAGGGCGCACATCAGAGAATTTTGGGAGCCCAGAAGTTAGGGCCTGACGCCAGAGAGCCCTCATTACAAAGGGGAGGAGACCCCAAGCAGGCACCAACTCCCAACTGAGGGCCCATGTCGCCAAGGTGACGTGCGACAGCCAGGCAGGAGTGACCTCACAGCTGAGGGCCTACCTCAGAGAATGGTGAGGAACCCAGTTCACACCAGGGTGGCCACATCATAGAAAGGTGAGGAACCCAGCACATGTGGCCTAAACCAGAGGATCCAGATCTCCAAGGGGCTCGGAGTGAGGCAGACAGGAGTAGCCTCACAACACAGGGCCAATAGAATAAAAAAGCTGAGGAATCCTGCAGTGGGAAACTCCCAGCAGGCGGCCCAGAGCACCGAGTCTATGCGATCCAGGCCGCAGTGAACTCACAGCAGAGGGCCCACATCATGAAACTGTGAGCAACCCAGCCAGTGGGACCTCAGAGCAGAAGGCCCACATCCCCATGGGGATGGGAACCTCGCAGGAGTGTCCTCGCACAACTTAGCACGTATCAGAAAATGTGGGAACCCAGCAGTTATGGCCTGACGCCAGAGGGCCCTCATCACGGAGGAGAGGAGGCTACCAGCAGGCTCCAAATGCCACCAGAGGGCCGATGTCACCAATGGAACGGGAGCAAGCCAGGCAGGAGTTACCTCACAGCAGAGGGCCCACCTCACAGAAGTGTGAGGAGCCCAAACAGGATCAGACTCTAACCAGAGCGCCCACATCACCAAGGGGATGGAAACCAGGCAGGAGTGTCCTCACACCAGTGGGGCCACATCAGCGAAAGGTGAGGAACACAGCACATGTGGCCTCAAACAAGGGGACACACATCACGAAAGGGCTGGGAGTGAGGCATGCAGGAGGAGACTCACAACAGAGCGCCCATAGAATAAAAAAGGTGAGGAACCCCGCAGTTGGAAGCTCCAAGCAGGTGGCCCAGAGCACCGAGGCTATGGGATCCATGCCGGAGTGAACTCACAGCAGAGGGCCCACATTCTGACACTGTGAGCAACCCAGCCGTTGGGACCTCAGAGCAGAAAGCCCACATCCCCATGGGGATGGGACCCTGGCTGGAGTGTACTCGCACGACAGGGCGCACATCAGAAAATGTTGGGAGCCCATGAGTTAGGGCCTGACGCCAGAGGGCCCTCATTACCGAGGGGAGGAGACTCCCAGCAGGCACCAACTCCCAACTGAGGGCCCACATCGCCAAGGTGACGTGTGCCAGCCAGGCAGGAGTGACCTCACAGCAGAGGGCCCACCTCCCAGAAGTGTGAGCAGTCCAGACAGGATCAGACTCTCACCAGAGGGCCCCCATCACCAAGGGGATGGGAACCAGGCAGGAGTGTCCTCACACCAGTGGGGCCACATCATCAAAAGATGAGGAACCCATCACATGTGGCCTCAAACCAGAGGACACACATCACCAAGGGGCTGGGTGTGAGGCAGGTGTCTGGAGGGGCACATTTAACTCTAATTTCCCACCAGGAAGTGGAATGAACCAAAGTCTCAGAGTGCCGTGCCGGACCCTGATTACGGCCTGAAGCAAACCTGCGGTTCTGTGGCCAGTTTTCAAGGAAACGAGTTAAGAAAGCAAATCACGGGCACTGTAATTCACAAACCTGCAGAGTTATAAATGACAGCTATTGGCAAAAATATATGGAAGTAAGTCTGCAAAGAGGACTTGAAAACGAGGCAGAATTGCAGGAATCATATTTCAGGAGGTAGATTGGAATTGCATTTAAAGCATGTGAAAAGCGGCAGATCTTTGACAGTGATGCACTTGGACAAAAGTGCGTAAACATTTTTTCCTGAATATATTCAGGAAAAAGCACATATGCCCTTTTTGGCCAACCAAGCACTCGAGAAATGGAAATCCGCACTACAATGAAGTCTCATTTCCCATTCGTCAAAAGGGCCATCTGAAAAAGTGTAAAAACCAGAAACACAGGACAGGCCATGGAGAACAGGGAGCCTTGTTATGCTGATGGGCGGGATGTAAATTGCCAACAGACACTCTGGAGATGTTTATGGTGTATCTTGAAACATCTGAAAAACAAAGCTACAGACCCTAGGGCACTTCCACTTTTGGCCCTATAGCTTAGGAAAATTAAAATCAACAAGACACAGCCAACACAAAATTTAGGGCTGCTGTGTTTACAAGAACCTTGAGTCCAGTACAAATTAAATATCCCAGAAAGAAAAAAATGGATAAAGGAGTTGTGCTACTTATGTACAACGGAATATCACTCAGCAATGAAATCAATGTCATCAGGCCTGTAGCAGCAAATTGAGTGGATTTAAGTATGATGATTCTAAGAGAAATAGGTCACACAGAGAAAGATAATTATCATAAGATATCACTAATAGAGAGAGTGTAAACTTGGCTACACATAAACTGAATTCCAAAACCGAACAGAGTCTCACATTTAGATAAAAACTTATGCTTGCTTAAGGGGAAAGTTGAGTTGGGGTGCTGTATAAAACCAGAGATAGAAATTAGCACAGATACCTTTCCATAAGCCAAATATGTACTAGACAAGACCTACTCTTTGCTCAACGAAATAGACTCATCCATGGTGTATCACCTCACACCTGTTAGAATGGGCATCATCAGAAAATCTACAAACAACAAATGCTGGAAAGGGTGTGGAGATAAGGAACCCTCTTCCACTATTGTTGGGAATGTAAATTGATACAGTCACTGTGGAGAACATTATGGAGTTTCTTATAAAACTAAGAATAGAATTACCATATGATACAGCAATCCCACTACTGGGCATATACCCAGACAAAACCATAAATCAAAAAGAGACATTCACCGCAATGTTCATTGCATCACTATTTACAATATCCAGGTAATGGAAGCAACCTAAATGCCCACAGACAGACGAATGCATAAAGATGTGGTACATATATAAAATGGAATATTACTAAGCCATAAAAAGGAATGAAATTGGGTCATTTGTAGAGACGTTGATGGATCTAGAGACTGTCATACAGAGTGAAGTAAGTCAGAAAGAGAAAAACAAATCTTGTCTATTAATGCATATATGTGGAACCTAGAAAAATTGTACAGATGAACCGTTTTGCAAGGCAGAAATAGAGCAACAGATGTAGACAACAAACGGATGGACACCAAGGGGGGAAAGCTGTTGGGGGGTGGTGGTGGGAGGAGTTGAGAGATTGGGATTGGCATGTATACATTTATATGTATAAAATAGATAACCAAAAAGAACCTGCTGTATAAAAAAATAAAATAAAATTCAAATTACAAAAAGTAAAACAGAAAAAATATTCTTCCCTTCACATACATGTATTTATATGAATAAATTATTTCCATGCTTATATCTGTAAATACAAAAAAGAGGAATAAAATCTACCTTGAACCAAAAACGAAAAAAAGAAAAAAAAACAGAACCCACCAGTTACACAGAGGAAAACCGTATCAGGGCACGTGCTCCAGTTGTAAACAATTCTGAAGTTGGTCAGTGGTGGGGAATCATCTCCCATTCAGCCAGCAGGCCCCACGCAACAAGCGTCCTCATTGCAAAGCTGAGGGACCGTGCCGAGGCATCTGTGAGTAAACGTGGGCTGAGCCCCAGGCCAGCTGCTGCTGAAATGTTCCCACCCTTCCCAGGTAAAACACCTGAATATGTACAAGGACTTGAAAGCCTAGAGGAAGGGCCATGGAGCCACATGAGTGACAGCATGCCAGCCGACTTGGTGCCTGCAGGCCAGCCAGGATGGTCCTGGCCCTGGGTGCTCTTCTGGAAGCTTTCCATTTCCCTGCCTGAGATACCCCTGCTGTCCCGGCCCCCACTGCTTTCTTCCTCACTCACCTCTGCCCAGGGAGAAATTCCAGCGGCAGGTATGGGTGACACATCCTCTTCTTTAGCAGGTGGCATCTTGGCAACTGCTGCAGAAAGTCCAGCAGAGCCCCACTCACACTGGGCCACCCACAAAGCCGTGGCCTCTCACTCCCTCCCACCAGTCCAGCCCCGAGACTGCTGACAGGGCAGAGAAAATGGCGTCAGGCACAGCTGCAGGGGCTCTTGCTGCCTGGAGCGGTGTTTATATTGATCTGAACCCAGGCACACCTGGGGAGGGCTGGCCGGCACGGTCGGGCTTCCCAGGCCAGCCAATAATCACCCCTCAGGGGCTCACAGTTGCAGAAACTGGAACTTGCTGAATCGGCCAGGTCCAAGGAACAGGTGTGGGCTCCTGAGAGTCAGGATAGACAAGGGGCTGCAGCTCTGGCTTGTTTTCTAATTATATTATCTGGCCCATGAGTGGGAGACAACTTCAAGAAAACCCTCTCCTAATGAGAGGAACCCAGGAGTCAGGGAGAGGAGGAGTGGCTGGTGGGTGGAGACAGAGGCCTGGTGCCCCGGGTGCAGTGGAAGTCTCTGGAAGACCAGGTGGAGGGAGGCCACACAGAGTGATGCTCAGGGTCACAGACCTGTCGGAGCTGCTGTTTGTTAGTTCAAGTCCTGCTCTGAGGTGCTCTGTGTCAGATCTGAGTGACAGGTGAGTTGGGAGTGCTCTGCAATGAGGGCGATATGCACGGTTCCTGTGTTCCCAGCCCTGCCATGGTACCTGCAAGGGTAGCTCTGTATCCTGGGAGGGGCCTGACCACGGGAGCCCCATGGGCTGCAGGGGAACCTGCCCAGGGAACCCCATATCCTGGGAGGGGCCTGAACACGAGAGCCCCGTGGGCTGGGGTGGGGGTGGGGTACCTGCCCAGGTGAGCTCCATATCCTGGGATTGGCCTGACCTCGAGAGCCCCATGGGCTGCTGGAGTCCTGGTAAAGGATGTCAGGACAGTCAGTGAAGCCACCGAGGATAGACCTCCAGTAGTTCCTAAATCCTACACCCTGCTGGTCATTCTACCAACCACCAGGACATGGTACTCTGTATTAGTCTTCAATGATGCCTTCTTTTGTATTCTATTAGTCCCAGAGTCACAAGAAATTTTGGCTTGTGAGTGGCAGGACTCAACATACAACTAAAACAATACTTCCGGACCGTGTTGCCCCAAGGGTTCAAAAATTCCCACACCATCTTTGGGGAAAGCTCAGCTAAAGAACTAAAAGTTCTACCTCTGGAAAAGGAAACACTCCTTCAATATGCAGATGACATTCTGATCGCCAGCCCTACTAAGGAGACCTCTGAACTACCAAGCCAATAAAGGATACAAGTTGTCCAAGAAAAAGCTCAAATATCACAGACTACGGTGACCTGCCTGGGCTTCATTCTCACAGAAGGTCGGAGAAGCCCATCCCAGGAAAGGGAAGAAACAATTTACAGCCTTACCCATTTCTGAAACTAGAAGACAGCTTAGGGGTTCCTGGGGAGGCCAGGGTTTGCTGCTTCTGGATCCCTAACTACAGTCTACTAGCTGGGCCTCTATATGAAACACTGAAAGGAAAAGATGATGATCCTATTGAATAGAATGCAGAAGTGGCCTTTCACGAATGGAAAGAGCAGTCAATTCAGACCCTTGCCCTGGAACTCCCTAATTTAGCTAAACCCTTTGACCTTTACATTCCTGGTGAACGGTGAATCGCCATTGGAGTATTAGTGCAAAACCTGGGACCACTTGAAATGGAACAATGCAAGAATGCGATCCAGGTAGGATAAACTACGGTCACCAAGGGGCTTGGCCCACCGCCACATCTGGCCAAGATACTGGCAGTATCTGAAAACCTGGAAATCAGCAGCCCAAAAGGCCACCTCCATCCTAAGGGAAAAGGACCCCACGTGGTGATCCTAACACCCAACCATGCCCTGAAGTTGCAGGGTTGGCTCCGTGGGCACACTGACCTTGAGTGAGCAGGCCCTCCAACTCCAACCTCCATAGAGATAACCGGGGCAAAGGGGCACCATGACGACTCGTGTGAAGGTGTCTGCACGGGTAAATTTAACGCTCATTTCCCACCAGGAAGAGGAATTAACCAAAGGCTCAGCATGCCTTGCCAGAAACAGATTAGGGCCTGAAGCAATCCTGCGGGTTTGCGGCCAGCTCACAAGAAAGCGAGTTGAAGAAAGGAGCTCAGGGGCACTGTAATTCAAAAACCTGCAGAGTTATAAATGACAGCTATCATCCAAAAATATATTGAAGGAAGGCTGTGAAGAGGACTTGAAAGCGGGGCAGAATTGCAGGAAAACGATTTCAGGGGGTAGACTGGAATTGCATTTAAAGCATAGGAAAAGAGGCAGAACGTCGACAATGATTCAGTTGGCCAAAAAGGGCGTATGCGTTTTTTCCTGAATACAGGAAATTTTCCTGAATTCAGGAAAAAACGCATACGCCCTTTTTGGCCAACCAAGCAAGCATGTTAAAGAAATCTGCACTACAATGAAGTCTCAATGCCCCCCGGTCAAAAGCGCAATCTGAAAAAAGTGTAAAATCCAGAAAGAAAGCACAGGCCATGGAGAGCATGGAGCCTTGTTATGCTGATGGGCAAGATGTAAATTGCCAATAGCCACTCTGGAGAAGTGTATTGTGTTTCCTGAAACACCTAAAAAACAAAACCACGGAGCCTATAGCACTTCCACTTATGGTCCTATAACTTAGGAAAATTAAAATCAAAAACACACAGCCACCCCAAAGTTTTGGATGGCTCTGTTTACAAGAACCTCGTCTACGGTACAAGTTAAATATCCCAGAATGTGAAAAATGGATAAAGAAGTTGTGGTATGTACCTAAAATGGAATCTCACTCAGCAATGAAATCTATGTCCTCAGGCCCGTCGCGGCATAATGAGGGGGTTCAGGTACGATGATTCTAAGTGAAATGAGTCACACAGAAAATGAAACATCATAAGATATCACTAATACACGGAATGTAAACTTGGCTACACATGCACTGAATTACTAAACAGAACAGCGTCTCAAATTTAGAAAACCAACTTATGCTTGCTTAAGGGGAAAGGTGAGTTGGGGTGCTGCATAAAACCAGAGATAGAAATTAGCACAGATACCTTTCCATAAGCCAAATATGTAATAGTCAAGACCTAGCCCTTGCTCAACGAAATGGACTAAACACCCCATATTCAAGGCCTAGGATTACACATGACTAGTAAGAATCTTCAAACCCATGGATTTATATGTCTCCGTAAGAGACTCAAGTGTGTGTACAGAGGTATGAATGCAGCAGAGAAAATCCGATAAAATCCATTATCAAAATGATTTACAAAACAAACACAATGACAGTGAAATAGAGAGCAATTCTTAAATAATTCATTCAGGGCTTGTGATGCAACCTGGATTTACCACATCTACACCCAGAGCTGAGTGAGACATAAGGCTGGACACTTCGGACTGGTAGCATTGGTGAGGTTCGATGAGCAAATGCAGACCCTTTGAAGTCATACTGCATGGTACCCATTCCATGGGTCCCAACTCTGCAGGTTTAAGGGATTCTTCCTTCAGCTAAAACATGCATGGGAAACCCACAGTACAGTGCACTGTGTGACCAGGAAACCTTTTCAAATGCATCTCAGTTTTCGTCCCCTTTTACTCGGGTTCACCATTCCAGACCCTTTACTAACACTCTCCCCACTTGGAGAGTCAGTGCCTTTAACCTCCTGTTTGGCACAGTTTGCAATTTCTGCGCAAGATGAACAGGAATAGGGAGAACCAATGAGAGACTAGCTGTAGGTGTCTGCACAGGCAAATGAAACGCTCATTTCCCACCTGGAAGACGAGTAAACCTAAGGCTCAGCATGCCGTGCTGGAACCAGATTAGGGCCTGAAGCATTCCTGCGGATTTGTGGCCAGCTCACAAGAAAGCGAGTTGAAGAAAGGAGCTCCAGGGCACTGTAATTCACAAACCTGCAGAGTTATAAATGACAGCTATCGTCCAAAAATATATTGAAGGAAGGCTGCGAAGAGGACTTGTAAGTGGGGCAGAATTGCAGGATAAAGATTTCAGGAGGTAGACGGGAATTGCATTTAAAGCATAGGAAGAGAGGCAGAACGTCGACAATGATGCTCTTGGCCAAAAAGGGCGTATGCGTTTTTTCCTGAATAAATTCAGGAAAAAACGCATATGCCCTTTTTGGCCAACCAAGCAAGCATGTTAAAGAAATCTGCACTACAAAGAAGTCTGACTGCCCCCAGGTCAAAAGGGCCATCTGAAAAAAGTGTAAAATCCAGAAAGACAGCACAGGCCATGGAGAACAGGGAGCCTTGTTATGCTGATGGGCGGGATGTAAATTGCCAACAGCCACTCTGGAGAAGTGTATGGTGTTTCCTGAAACACCTAAGAAACAAAGCAACGGAGACTACGGCACTTCCACTTACGGTCTTAGAGATCACGGAAATTAAAATCAAAAACAGACAGCCACCCCAAAGTTTCAGACGGCTCTGTTTACAGGAATCTCGTCTATGGTACAAGTTAAATATCCCAGAATGTGAAAAATGGATAAAGAAGTTGTGGTACACACATTCAATGGAATATCACTCAGCAATGAAATCTATGTCATCAGGCCCATCGTGGCATAATGAGTGGATTCAGGTACGATGATTCTAAGTGAAATAAGTCACACAGAAAATGAAACATCATAAGATATCACTAATACACGGAATGTAAACTTGGCTACACATGAACTGAATTACAAAACAGAACAGTGTCTCAAATTTAGAAAACCACCTTATGCTTGCTTATGGGGAAAAGTGAGTTGGGATGCTGCATAAAACCAGAGATAGAAATTAGCACAGATACCTTTCCATAAGCAAAATATGTAATAGTCAAGACCTACTACTTGCTCAACGAAATGGACTCAACACGCCATATTCAACGCCTAGGAATACACCTGACTAGTAAGTATCTTCAAACCCATGGATTTATATGTCTCCATAAGAGACTCAAGTGTGTGTACAGCGGCATGAATGCAGCAGAGAAAATCCGATAAATCCCATTATCAAAATGAATTACAAAAACAAACTCAATGACAGTGAAATAGAGAGCAATTCTTAAATAATTCATTCAGGGCTTGTGATGCAACCCGGATTTACCACATGTACAACCAGAGCTGAGTGAGACATAAGGCTGTACACTTCGGGCTGATAGCATTGGTGAGGTTCGTTGAGAAAATGCAGGCCCTTTGAAGTCATACTGCATGGTACCCATTCCATGGGTCCCAACTCTCCAGGTTTAAGGGATTCTTCCTTCAGCTAAAACATGCATGGGAAACCCACAGTATGGTGCACCGTGTGACCAGGAAACCTTTTCAAATGCATCTCAGTTTTCGTCCCCTTTTACTCGGGTTCACGATTGAAGACCCTTTACTAATACTCTCCCCACTTAGAGAGTCAGTGCCTTTAACTTCCTGTTTGGCACAGTTTGCAATTTTTGCGCAAGATGAACAAGAATAGGGAGAAGCAATGAGAGGCTAGCTCTAGGTGTCTGCACGTTCAAAATAACACTCATTTCCCACCAGGAAGGGGAATTTACCAAAGGATCAGCATGCTGTGCCAGAACCAGATTAGGGCATGAAGCAATCCTGCGGGTTTGCGGCCAGCTCACAAGAAAGCGAGTAGAAGAAAGGAGCTCAGGCGCACTGTCATACACAAACCTGCAGAGTTATAAATGTCAGCTATTGTCCAAAAATGTATTGAAGTAAGGCTGCGTAGAGGACTTGAAAGCGGGGCAGAATTGCAGGAAAACGAGTTCAGGGGCAGACTGGAATTGCATTTAAAGCATAGGGAAAGAGACAGAAAGTCGACAATGATGCACTTGGTCAAAAAGGGCGTATGCGTTTTTTCCTGAATATATTCAAGTAAAAGCACATACGCCCTTTTTGGCCAAACAAGCAAGCCTGTAAAGAAATCTGCATTACAATGAAGTCTCACTGCCCCCCTGTCAAAAGGGACATCTGAAAAAAGTGAAAAATCCAGAAAGGCAGGACAGGCCATGGAGAACAGGGAGCCTTGTTATGCTGATGGGCGGGATGTAAATTGCCAACAGCCACTCTGGAGAAGTGTATGGTGTTTCCTCAAACACCTAAAAAACTAAGCAACGGAGCCTACGGCACTTCAACTTATGGTTCTATAGCTTAGGGAAATTAAAATCAAAAAGACACAGCCACCCATAAATTTTGGACGGCTCTGCTTACAAGAAGCTCATTTACGGTACAAGTGAAATATCCCAGAAAGCGAAAAATGGATAAAGAAGTTGCTGTACGTACGTACAATGGAATATCACTCAGCAATGAAATCTATGTCATCAGGCCCGTCGCGGCATAATGAGTGGATTCAGGTACGATGATTCTAAGTTAACTAAGTCACACAGAAAAAGAAACACCATAAGATATCTCAAATACACGGAATGCAAACATGGCTGCACATGAACTCAATTACAAAACAGAAAAGGGTCTCAAATTTAGAAAACCAACTTATGCTTGCTTAAGGAGAAAGGTGAGTTGTGGTGCTGCATACAACCAGAGATTGAAATTAGCACAGATACCTTTCCATAAGCAAATATGTAATAGTCAGGACCTACTCCTTGCTCCACGAAATGGATTCAACACCCCATATTCAATGCCTAGGAATATACGTGACTAGTAAGAATCTGAAAACCCATGGATTTATATGTCTCCATAAGAGATTCAAGCATGTGTACAGCGGCATAAACGCAGCAGTGAAAATCCGATAAATCCCATTATCAAAATAAATTACAAAAACAAAACACAATGACAGTGAAATAGAGAGCAATTCTTAAATAATTCATTCAGGGCTTGTGATGCAACCTGGATTTACCACATCTACACCCCGAGCTGAGTGAGACATAAGGCTGGACACTTCGGGCTGATAGCATTGGTGACGTTCGGTGAGCAAAGGCAACCCTTTGAAGTCATACTGCATGGTACCCATTCGATGGGTCCCAACTCTCCAGGTTGGAGGGATTCTTCCTTCAGGTAAAACATGCATGGGCAACCCAGAATATGGTCCACCGTGTGACCGGGAAACCTTTTTAAATGCATCTCAGTTTTCGTCCCCTCGTACTCGGTTTTACCATTCCAGACGCTTTACTAACACTCTCCCCACTTGGAGAGTCAATGCCTTTAACCTCCTGTTTGGCACAGTTTGGAATTTCTGCGCAAGATGAACAGGAATAGGGAGAACCAATGAGAGATTAGCTGTAGGTGTCTGCACGAACAAATTTAACGCTCATTTCCCACCAGGAAGAGGAATTAGCCAAAGGCTCAGCATGCCATGCCGGAACCAGATTAGGGCCAGAAGCAATCCTGCGGTTTTGCGGCCAGCTCACAAGAAAGCGAGTTGAAGAAAGGAGCTCAGGGGCACTGTAATTCACAAACCTGCAGAGTTATAAATGACAGCTATCGTCCAAAAATATATTGAAGTAAGGCTGCAAAGAGGACTTGAACGTGGGGCAGAATTCCAGGACTACGATTTCAGGAGGTAGACGGGAAATCCTCTGAAAGTATAGGAAAAGAGTCAGAATGTCGACAATGATGCACTTAGTCAAAAAGGGCATATGCGTTTTTCCAGGGCCCTCATTAAAGAGGGTAGGAGGCTCCCAGTATGCTTCAGTGGCCAACAGAAGACCCACGACGCCAAGGCGATGTGAGCCAGCCATGCAGGAGTGACCTCACATCAGAGGGCCCACCTCACAGAAGGGTAAGGAACCCAGGAAGGATCAGACCCTCACCAGAGTGCCCACAACAGCAAGGGGCTGGGAACCATGCAGGAGTGTCCTCACACCCGTGGGACCACATCATCGAAAGTTGAGGTACTCAGCACATGTGGCCTCAAACCAGAGGACCCACGTCACCATGGGTCTCGGAGCAAGGCAGGCAGGATTATCCTCCCAACACATGGCCCATTGTATAAAAAAGGTGAGGAATCCAGCCGTTGGAACATCCCAGCAGGCGGCCCAGATCACCGAGGCTATGGGATCCAGACAGTGATGAACTCACAACAGAGGGCCCTCATCGTGATACTGTAAGCAACCCAGCCGTTGTGACCTCAGAGCACAAGGCCTACATCCCCATGGGGGAGGGAACCAAGCAGGAGTGTCATCGCACCAGTGGGCACACATCAGAAAATGTGGGGAGCCCAGCAGTTAGGGCCAGACGCCCGAGGGCCCTCATCACTGAGGAGAGGAGGCTCCCAGCAAGCTCCAACTGCTACCAGAGGGCTGACGTCGCTAATGCGGTGTGTGCCAGCCAGGCAGGAGTGACCTCAGAGCAGAGGGCCAACCACACAAAAGTGTGAGGAACCCAAAGAGGATCAGACTCTCACCAGAGGGCCCACATCACCAAGGGGATAGGAATCAGGCAGGAGTGTCCTCACACCAGTGGGGCCACATAATCGAAAGGTGAGGGACCCAGCACACGTAGCCTCAAACCAGAGGACACACATCACCAAGGGGCTGGGAGTCAGGCAGGCAGGAGGAGTCTCAAAACAGAGGGCCCATAGAAGAAAAAAGGTGAGAAATCCCGCAGTTGGGACCTCCCCACAGGCAGCCAGGAGCAGCGAGGCTATTGGATCCAGGGCGGAGTGAACTCACACCAGAGGACCCTCATCATGAAACTGAGCAACCCACCGTTGGGACCTCAGAGCAGAAGGCCCACATTCCCATGGGGTTGGGAACCTGGCAGGAGTGTAGTCGCACCACAGGGCGCACATCAGAAAATTTAGGGAGCCCAGGAGTTAGGGTCTGACGCCAGAGGGCCCTCATTACCGAGGGGTGGAGACCCCCAGCAGGCACCAACTCCCAACTGAGGGCCCACGTCGCCAAGGTGATGTGTGCCAGCCACGCAGGAGTGACCTCACAGCAGAGGGTCTACCTCACAGAAGGGTGAGGAAACCAGCCAGGATAAGACTCTCACCAGAGAGCCCACATCACCAAGGGGATCGGAAAAAGGCAGCAGTGTCCTCACACCAGTGTGGCCACATTATAGAAAGGTGAGGAACCCAGCACATGTGGCCTAAACCAGAGGACCCACATTTCCAAGATGCTCCGAGTGAGGCAAGCAGGAGTAGCCTAACAACACAGGGCCCACAGAATAAAAAATGTGAGGAATCCAGCAGTTTGAACCTCCCAGCAGGTGGCCCAGAGCACGGAGTCTATGGGATCCAGGCCACAGTGAACTCACAGCAGAGGGCCCACATCATGAAACTGTGAGCAACCCAGCCGGTGGAACCTCAGAGCAGAAGACCCACATCCGCATGGGGATAGGAACCTCGCAGGAGTGTCCTCGCACAACTTAACACGTATCAGAAAATGTGGGAACCCAGCAGTTAGGGCCTGACGCCAGAGGGCCCTCATCACCGAGGAGAGGAGGCTACCAGCAGGCTCCAAATGCCACCAGAGGGCCGACGTCACCAAGGCAATGGGAGCAAGCCAGGCAGGAGTTACCTCACAGCAGAGGGCCCACCTCACAGAAGTGTGAGGAACCCAACCAGGATCAGACTCTAACCAGAGGGCCCACATCACCAAGGGGATGGAAACCAGGCAGGAGTCTCCTCACACCAGTGGGGCCACATCAGCCAAAGGTGAGGAACACAGCACATGTGGCCTCAAATAAGGGGACACACATCACAAAAGGGCTGGGAGTGAGGCATGCAGGAGGAGACTCACAACAGAGGGCCCATAGAATAAAAAGGTGAGGAACCCCACCGTTAGAAGCTCCAAGCAGGTGGCCCAGAGCACCGAGGCTATGGGATCCATGCCGGAGTGAACTCACAGCAGAGGGCCCACATTCTGACACTGTGAGCAACCCAGCCGTTGGGACCTCAGAGCAGAAAGCCAACATCCCCATGGGGATGGGACCCTGGCAGGAGTGTACTCGCACGACAGGGCGCACATCAGAAAATTTTGGGAGCCCATGAGTTAGGGCCTGACGCCAGAGGGCCCTCATTACCGAGGGGAGGAGACTCCCAGCAGGCACCAACTCCCAACTGAGGGCCCACATCGCCAGGGTGACGTGTGCCAGCCAGGCAGTAGTGACCTCACAGCAGAGGGTCTACCTCACAGAAGGGTGAGGAATCCAGCCAGGATCAGGCTCTCACCAGAGGGCCCCCATCACCAAGTGGATGGGAACCAGGCAGGAGTGTCCTCACACCAGTGGGCCCACATCAATAAAGGTGAGTAAACCGGCACATGTGGCCTCAAACCAGAGGACCTACATCACAAACGGGCTGGGAGTGAGTCAGAAAGGAGGAGCATGAAAACACAGAACCCAAAGAATAGAAAAGGTAAGGAATTCAGCAGTAGGAACCTCCCAGCAGGCGGCTCAGAGCACAGAGTCTATGGGATCTAGGCCTGAGTGAACTAACACCAGAGAGCCAACATCATGAAACGGTGAACAACACAGGTGTTGGGACCTTAGAGCAGAAGGCCCACATGCCCATGGGGATGGGAACCTGGCAGGAGTGCCCTCGCACCACTTAGGACGTATCAGAAAATGTGGGAACCCAGCAGTTAGGGCCTGATGCCAGAGGGCCTCATCACCGAGGGGAGGAGGCTCCCAGCAGGCTCCAACTGCCACCAGAGGTCTGACGTCGCCAAGGCGGGGTGTGCTAGCCAGGCAGGAGTGACCTCAGAGAAGAGGGCCCACCTCACAGAAGTGTGAGGAACCCAACCAGGATCAGACTCTCGCCGGAGGGACCACATCACCAAGGGGATGGGAAGCAGGCAGGAGTGTCCTCACACCAGTGGGGCCACATCATCAAAAGATGAGGAACCCATCACATGTGGCCTCAAACCAGAGGACACACATCACCAAGGGGCTGGGAGTGAGGCAGGTGTCTGGAGGGGCACATTTAACTCTAATTTCCCACCAGGAAGAGGAATTAACCAAAGGCTCAGAGTGCCGTGCCACACCCTGATTACGGCCTGAAGCAAACCTGCGGTTTTGTGGCCAGCTTTCAAGGAAGCGAGTTAAGAAAGGAAATCACGGGCACTGTAATTCACAAACCTGCAGAGTTATAAATGACAGCTATTGGCAAAAATATATTGAAGTAAGTCTGCAAAGAGGACTTGAAAACGAGGCAAAATTGAGGAATCATATTTCAGGAGGTAGATTGGAATTGCATTTAAAACATGTGAAAAGTGGCAGATCTTTGACAGTGATGCACTTGGACGAACAGTGCGTATACATGTTTTCCTGAATATATTCAGGAAAAAACGCATATGCCCTTTTTGGCCAACCAAGCACTCGAGCAATGGAAATCCGTACTACAATGAAATCTCATTTCCCATTCGTCAAAAGGGCCATCTGAAAAAAGTGTAAAAACCAGAAACACAGGGCAGGCCATGGAGAACAGGGAGCCTTGTTATGCTGATGGGCGGGATGTAAATTGCCAACAGACACTCTGGAGATGTTTATGGTGTATCCTGAAACATCTGAAAAACAAAGCTACAGAGACTAGGGCACTTCCACTTTTGGCCCTATAGCTTAGGAAAATTAAAATCAACAAGACAGAGCCAACACAAAATTTAGGGCTGCTGTGTTTACAAGAACCTCGAGTCCAGTACAAATTAAATATCCCAGAAAGAAAAAAATGGATGAAGGAGTTGTGCTACTTACGTACAACGGAATATCACTCAGCAATGAAATCAATGTCATCAGGCCTGTAGCAGCAAATTGAGTGGATTTAAGTATGATGATTCTAAGAGAAATAGGTCACACAGAGAAAGATAATTATCATAAGATATCACTAATAGAGGGAGTGTAAACTTGGCTACACATAAACTGAATTACAAAACCGAACAGTCTCAAATTTAGATAAAAACTTATGCTTGCTTAAGGGGAAAGTTGAGTTGGGGTGCTGTATAAAACCAGAGATAGAAATTAGCACAGATACCTTTCCATAAGCCAAATATGTACTAGACAAGACCTACTCTTTGCTCAACGAAATAGACTCATCCATGGTGTATCACCTCACACCTGTTAGAATGGGCATCATCAGAAAATCTACAAACAACAAATGCTGGAAAGGGTGTGGAGATAAGGAACCCTCTTCCACTATTGTTGGGAATGTAAATTGATACAGTCACTGTGGAGAACATTATGGAGTTTCTTATAAAACTAAGAATAGAATTACCATATGATACAGCAATCCCACTACTGGGCATATACCCAGACAAAACCATAAATCAAAAAGAGACATTCACCGCAATGTTCATTGCATCACTATTTACAATATCCAGGTAATGGAAGCAACCTAAATGCCCACAGACAGACGAATGCATAAAGATGTGGTACATATATAAAATGGAATATTACTAAGCCATAAAAAGGAATGAAATTGGGTCATTTGTAGAGACGTTGATGGATCTAGAGACTGTCATACAGAGTGAAGTAAGTCAGAAAGAGAAAAACAAATCTTGTCTATTAATGCATATATGTGGAACCTAGAAAAATTGTACAGATGAACCGTTTTGCAAGGCAGAAATAGAGCAACAGATGTAGACAACAAACGGATGGACACCAAGGGGGGAAAGCTGTTGGGGGGTGGTGGTGGGAGGAGTTGAGAGATTGGGATTGGCATGTATACATTTATATGTATAAAATAGATAACCAAAAAGAACCTGCTGTATAAAAAAATAAAATAAAATTCAAATTACAAAAAGTAAAACAGAAAAAATATTCTTCCCTTCACATACATGTATTTATATGAATAAATTATTTCCATGCTTATATCTGTAAATACAAAAAAGAGGAATAAAATCTACCTTGAACCAAAAACGAAAAAAAGAAAAAAAAACAGAACCCACCAGTTACACAGAGGAAAACCGTATCAGGGCACGTGCTCCAGTTGTAAACAATTCTGAAGTTGGTCAGTGGTGGGGAATCATCTCCCATTCAGCCAGCAGGCCCCACGCAACAAGCGTCCTCATTGCAAAGCTGAGGGACCGTGCCGAGGCATCTGTGAGTAAACGTGGGCTGAGCCCCAGGCCAGCTGCTGCTGAAATGTTCCCACCCTTCCCAGGTAAAACACCTGAATATGTACAAGGACTTGAAAGCCTAGAGGAAGGGCCATGGAGCCACATGAGTGACAGCATGCCAGCCGACTTGGTGCCTGCAGGCCAGCCAGGATGGTCCTGGCCCTGGGTGCTCTTCTGGAAGCTTTCCATTTCCCTGCCTGAGATACCCCTGCTGTCCCGGCCCCCACTGCTTTCTTCCTCACTCACCTCTGCCCAGGGAGAAATTCCAGCGGCAGGTATGGGTGACACATCCTCTTCTTTAGCAGGTGGCATCTTGGCAACTGCTGCAGAAAGTCCAGCAGAGCCCCACTCACACTGGGCCACCCACAAAGCCGTGGCCTCTCACTCCCTCCCACCAGTCCAGCCCCAAGACTGCTGACAGGGCAGAGAAAATGGCGTCAGGCACAGCTGCAGGGGCTCTTGCTGCCTGGAGCGGTGTTTATATTGATCTGAACCCAGGCACACCTGGGGAGGGCTGGCCGGCACGGTCGGGCTTCCCAGGCCAGCCAATAATCACCCCTCAGGGGCTCACAGTTGCAGAAACTGGAACTTGCTGAATCGGCCAGGTCCAAGGAACAGGTGTGGGCTCCTGAGAGTCAGGATAGACAAGGGGCTGCAGCTCTGGCTTGTTTTCTAATTATATTATCTGGCCCATGAGTGGGAGACAACTTCAAGAAAACCCTCTCCTAATGAGAGGAACCCAGGAGTCAGGGAGAGGAGGAGTGGCTGGTGGGTGGAGACAGAGGCCTGGTGCCCCGGGTGCAGTGGAAGTCTCTGGAAGACCAGGTGGAGGGAGGCCACACAGAGTGATGCTCAGGGTCACAGACCTGTCGGAGCTGCTGTTTGTTAGTTCAAGTCCTGCTCTGAGGTGCTCTGTGTCAGATCTGAGTGACAGGTGAGTTGGGAGTGCTCTGCAATGAGGGCGATATGCACGGTTCCTGTGTTCCCAGCCCTGCCATGGTACCTGCAAGGGTAGCTCTGTATCCTGGGAGGGGCCTGACCACGGGAGCCCCATGGGCTGCAGGGGAACCTGCCCAGGGAACCCCATATCCTGGGAGGGGCCTGAACACGAGAGCCCCGTGGGCTGGGGTGGGGGTGGGGTACCTGCCCAGGTGAGCTCCATATCCTGGGATTGGCCTGACCTCGAGAGCCCCATGGGCTGCTGGAGTCCTGGTAAAGGATGTCAGGACAGTCAGTGAAGCCACCGAGGATAGACCTCCAGTAGTTCCTAAATCCTACACCCTGCTGGTCATTCTACCAACCACCAGGACATGGTACTCTGTATTAGTCTTCAATGATGCCTTCTTTTGTATTCTATTAGTCCCAGAGTCACAAGAAATTTTGGCTTGTGAGTGGCAGGACTCAACATACAACTAAAACAATACTTCCGGACCGTGTTGCCCCAAGGGTTCAAAAATTCCCACACCATCTTTGGGGAAAGCTCAGCTAAAGAACTAAAAGTTCTACCTCTGGAAAAGGAAACACTCCTTCAATATGCAGATGACATTCTGATCGCCAGCCCTACTAAGGAGACCTCTGAACTACCAAGCCAATAAAGGATACAAGTTGTCCAAGAAAAAGCTCAAATATCACAGACTACGGTGACCTGCCTGGGCTTCATTCTCACAGAAGGTCGGAGAAGCCCATCCCAGGAAAGGGAAGAAACAATTTACAGCCTTACCCATTTCTGAAACTAGAAGACAGCTTAGGGGTTCCTGGGGAGGCCAGGGTTTGCTGCTTCTGGATCCCTAAATACAGTCTACTAGCTGGGCCTCTATATGAAACACTGAAAGGAAAAGATGATGATCCTATTGAATAGAATGCAGAAGTGGCCTTTCACGAATGGAAAGAGCAGTCAATTCAGACCCTTGCCCTGGAACTCCCTAATTTAGCTAAACCCTTTGACCTTTACATTCCTGGTGAACGGTGAATCGCCATTGGAGTATTAGTGCAAAACCTGGGACCACTTGAAATGGAACAATGCAAGAATGCGATCCAGGTAGGATAAACTACGGTCACCAAGGGGCTTGGCCCACCGCCACATCTGGCCAAGATACTGGCAGTATCTGAAAACCTGGAAATCAGCAGCCCAAAAGGCCACCTCCATCCTAAGGGAAAAGGACCCCACGTGGTGATCCTAACACCCAACCATGCCCTGAAGTTGCAGGGTTGGCTCCGTGGGCACACTGACCTTGAGTGAGCAGGCCCTCCAACTCCAACCTCCATAGAGATAACCGGGGCAAAGGGGCACCATGACGACTCGTGTGAAGGTGTCTGCACGGGTAAATTTAACGCTCATTTCCCACCAGGAAGAGGAATTAACCAAAGGCTCAGCATGCCTTGCCAGAAACAGATTAGGGCCTGAAGCAATCCTGCGGGTTTGCGGCCAGCTCACAAGAAAGCGAGTTGAAGAAAGGAGCTCAGGGGCACTGTAATTCAAAAACCTGCAGAGTTATAAATGACAGCTATCATCCAAAAATATATTGAAGGAAGGCTGTGAAGAGGACTTGAAAGCGGGGCAGAATTGCAGGAAAACGATTTCAGGGGGTAGACTGGAATTGCATTTAAAGCATAGGAAAAGAGGCAGAACGTCGACAATGATTCAGTTGGCCAAAAAGGGCGTATGCGTTTTTTCCTGAATACAGGAAATTTTCCTGAATTCAGGAAAAAACGCATACGCCCTTTTTGGCCAACCAAGCAAGCATGTTAAAGAAATCTGCACTACAATGAAGTCTCAATGCCCCCCGGTCAAAAGCGCAATCTGAAAAAAGTGTAAAATCCAGAAAGAAAGCACAGGCCATGGAGAGCATGGAGCCTTGTTATGCTGATGGGCAAGATGTAAATTGCCAATAGCCACTCTGGAGAAGTGTATTGTGTTTCCTGAAACACCTAAAAAACAAAACCACGGAGCCTATAGCACTTCCACTTATGGTCCTATAACTTAGGAAAATTAAAATCAAAAACACACAGCCACCCCAAAGTTTTGGATGGCTCTGTTTACAAGAACCTCGTCTACGGTACAAGTTAAATATCCCAGAATGTGAAAAATGGATAAAGAAGTTGTGGTATGTACCTAAAATGGAATCTCACTCAGCAATGAAATCTATGTCCTCAGGCCCGTCGCGGCATAATGAGGGGGTTCAGGTACGATGATTCTAAGTGAAATGAGTCACACAGAAAATGAAACATCATAAGATATCACTAATACACGGAATGTAAACTTGGCTACACATGCACTGAATTACTAAACAGAACAGCGTCTCAAATTTAGAAAACCAACTTATGCTTGCTTAAGGGGAAAGGTGAGTTGGGGTGCTGCATAAAACCAGAGATAGAAATTAGCACAGATACCTTTCCATAAGCCAAATATGTAATAGTCAAGACCTAGCCCTTGCTCAACGAAATGGACTAAACACCCCATATTCAAGGCCTAGGATTACACATGACTAGTAAGAATCTTCAAACCCATGGATTTATATGTCTCCGTAAGAGACTCAAGTGTGTGTACAGAGGTATGAATGCAGCAGAGAAAATCCGATAAAATCCATTATCAAAATGATTTACAAAACAAACACAATGACAGTGAAATAGAGAGCAATTCTTAAATAATTCATTCAGGGCTTGTGATGCAACCTGGATTTACCACATCTACACCCAGAGCTGAGTGAGACATAAGGCTGGACACTTCGGACTGGTAGCATTGGTGAGGTTCGATGAGCAAATGCAGACCCTTTGAAGTCATACTGCATGGTACCCATTCCATGGGTCCCAACTCTGCAGGTTTAAGGGATTCTTCCTTCAGCTAAAACATGCATGGGAAACCCACAGTACAGTGCACTGTGTGACCAGGAAACCTTTTCAAATGCATCTCAGTTTTCGTCCCCTTTTACTCGGGTTCACCATTCCAGACCCTTTACTAACACTCTCCCCACTTGGAGAGTCAGTGCCTTTAACCTCCTGTTTGGCACAGTTTGCAATTTCTGCGCAAGATGAACAGGAATAGGGAGAACCAATGAGAGACTAGCTGTAGGTGTCTGCACAGGCAAATGAAACGCTCATTTCCCACCTGGAAGACGAGTAAACCTAAGGCTCAGCATGCCGTGCTGGAACCAGATTAGGGCCTGAAGCATTCCTGCGGATTTGTGGCCAGCTCACAAGAAAGCGAGTTGAAGAAAGGAGCTCCAGGGCACTGTAATTCACAAACCTGCAGAGTTATAAATGACAGCTATCGTCCAAAAATATATTGAAGGAAGGCTGCGAAGAGGACTTGTAAGTGGGGCAGAATTGCAGGATAAAGATTTCAGGAGGTAGACGGGAATTGCATTTAAAGCATAGGAAGAGAGGCAGAACGTCGACAATGATGCTCTTGGCCAAAAAGGGCGTATGCGTTTTTTCCTGAATAAATTCAGGAAAAAACGCATATGCCCTTTTTGGCCAACCAAGCAAGCATGTTAAAGAAATCTGCACTACAAAGAAGTCTGACTGCCCCCAGGTCAAAAGGGCCATCTGAAAAAAGTGTAAAATCCAGAAAGACAGCACAGGCCATGGAGAACAGGGAGCCTTGTTATGCTGATGGGCGGGATGTAAATTGCCAACAGCCACTCTGGAGAAGTGTATGGTGTTTCCTGAAACACCTAAGAAACAAAGCAACGGAGACTACGGCACTTCCACTTACGGTCTTAGAGATCACGGAAATTAAAATCAAAAACAGACAGCCACCCCAAAGTTTCAGACGGCTCTGTTTACAGGAATCTCGTCTATGGTACAAGTTAAATATCCCAGAATGTGAAAAATGGATAAAGAAGTTGTGGTACACACATTCAATGGAATATCACTCAGCAATGAAATCTATGTCATCAGGCCCATCGTGGCATAATGAGTGGATTCAGGTACGATGATTCTAAGTGAAATAAGTCACACAGAAAATGAAACATCATAAGATATCACTAATACACGGAATGTAAACTTGGCTACACATGAACTGAATTACAAAACAGAACAGTGTCTCAAATTTAGAAAACCACCTTATGCTTGCTTATGGGGAAAAGTGAGTTGGGATGCTGCATAAAACCAGAGATAGAAATTAGCACAGATACCTTTCCATAAGCAAAATATGTAATAGTCAAGACCTACTACTTGCTCAACGAAATGGACTCAACACGCCATATTCAACGCCTAGGAATACACCTGACTAGTAAGTATCTTCAAACCCATGGATTTATATGTCTCCATAAGAGACTCAAGTGTGTGTACAGCGGCATGAATGCAGCAGAGAAAATCCGATAAATCCCATTATCAAAATGAATTACAAAAACAAACTCAATGACAGTGAAATAGAGAGCAATTCTTAAATAATTCATTCAGGGCTTGTGATGCAACCCGGATTTACCACATGTACAACCAGAGCTGAGTGAGACATAAGGCTGTACACTTCGGGCTGATAGCATTGGTGAGGTTCGTTGAGAAAATGCAGGCCCTTTGAAGTCATACTGCATGGTACCCATTCCATGGGTCCCAACTCTCCAGGTTTAAGGGATTCTTCCTTCAGCTAAAACATGCATGGGAAACCCACAGTATGGTGCACCGTGTGACCAGGAAACCTTTTCAAATGCATCTCAGTTTTCGTCCCCTTTTACTCGGGTTCACGATTGAAGACCCTTTACTAATACTCTCCCCACTTAGAGAGTCAGTGCCTTTAACTTCCTGTTTGGCACAGTTTGCAATTTTTGCGCAAGATGAACAAGAATAGGGAGAAGCAATGAGAGGCTAGCTCTAGGTGTCTGCACGTTCAAAATAACACTCATTTCCCACCAGGAAGGGGAATTTACCAAAGGATCAGCATGCTGTGCCAGAACCAGATTAGGGCATGAAGCAATCCTGCGGGTTTGCGGCCAGCTCACAAGAAAGCGAGTAGAAGAAAGGAGCTCAGGCGCACTGTCATACACAAACCTGCAGAGTTATAAATGTCAGCTATTGTCCAAAAATGTATTGAAGTAAGGCTGCGTAGAGGACTTGAAAGCGGGGCAGAATTGCAGGAAAACGAGTTCAGGGGCAGACTGGAATTGCATTTAAAGCATAGGGAAAGAGACAGAAAGTCGACAATGATGCACTTGGTCAAAAAGGGCGTATGCGTTTTTTCCTGAATATATTCAAGTAAAAGCACATACGCCCTTTTTGGCCAAACAAGCAAGCCTGTAAAGAAATCTGCATTACAATGAAGTCTCACTGCCCCCCTGTCAAAAGGGACATCTGAAAAAAGTGAAAAATCCAGAAAGGCAGGACAGGCCATGGAGAACAGGGAGCCTTGTTATGCTGATGGGCGGGATGTAAATTGCCAACAGCCACTCTGGAGAAGTGTATGGTGTTTCCTCAAACACCTAAAAAACTAAGCAACGGAGCCTACGGCACTTCAACTTATGGTTCTATAGCTTAGGGAAATTAAAATCAAAAAGACACAGCCACCCATAAATTTTGGACGGCTCTGCTTACAAGAAGCTCATTTACGGTACAAGTGAAATATCCCAGAAAGCGAAAAATGGATAAAGAAGTTGCTGTACGTACGTACAATGGAATATCACTCAGCAATGAAATCTATGTCATCAGGCCCGTCGCGGCATAATGAGTGGATTCAGGTACGATGATTCTAAGTTAACTAAGTCACACAGAAAAAGAAACACCATAAGATATCTCAAATACACGGAATGCAAACATGGCTGCACATGAACTCAATTACAAAACAGAAAAGGGTCTCAAATTTAGAAAACCAACTTATGCTTGCTTAAGGAGAAAGGTGAGTTGTGGTGCTGCATACAACCAGAGATTGAAATTAGCACAGATACCTTTCCATAAGCAAATATGTAATAGTCAGGACCTACTCCTTGCTCCACGAAATGGATTCAACACCCCATATTCAATGCCTAGGAATATACGTGACTAGTAAGAATCTGAAAACCCATGGATTTATATGTCTCCATAAGAGATTCAAGCATGTGTACAGCGGCATAAACGCAGCAGTGAAAATCCGATAAATCCCATTATCAAAATAAATTACAAAAACAAAACACAATGACAGTGAAATAGAGAGCAATTCTTAAATAATTCATTCAGGGCTTGTGATGCAACCTGGATTTACCACATCTACACCCCGAGCTGAGTGAGACATAAGGCTGGACACTTCGGGCTGATAGCATTGGTGACGTTCGGTGAGCAAAGGCAACCCTTTGAAGTCATACTGCATGGTACCCATTCGATGGGTCCCAACTCTCCAGGTTGGAGGGATTCTTCCTTCAGGTAAAACATGCATGGGCAACCCAGAATATGGTCCACCGTGTGACCGGGAAACCTTTTTAAATGCATCTCAGTTTTCGTCCCCTCGTACTCGGTTTTACCATTCCAGACGCTTTACTAACACTCTCCCCACTTGGAGAGTCAATGCCTTTAACCTCCTGTTTGGCACAGTTTGGAATTTCTGCGCAAGATGAACAGGAATAGGGAGAACCAATGAGAGATTAGCTGTAGGTGTCTGCACGAACAAATTTAACGCTCATTTCCCACCAGGAAGAGGAATTAGCCAAAGGCTCAGCATGCCATGCCGGAACCAGATTAGGGCCAGAAGCAATCCTGCGGTTTTGCGGCCAGCTCACAAGAAAGCGAGTTGAAGAAAGGAGCTCAGGGGCACTGTAATTCACAAACCTGCAGAGTTATAAATGACAGCTATCGTCCAAAAATATATTGAAGTAAGGCTGCAAAGAGGACTTGAACGTGGGGCAGAATTCCAGGACTACGATTTCAGGAGGTAGACGGGAAATCCTCTGAAAGTATAGGAAAAGAGTCAGAATGTCGACAATGATGCACTTAGTCAAAAAGGGCATATGCGTTTTTCCAGGGCCCTCATTAAAGAGGGTAGGAGGCTCCCAGTATGCTTCAGTGGCCAACAGAAGACCCACGACGCCAAGGCGATGTGAGCCAGCCATGCAGGAGTGACCTCACATCAGAGGGCCCACCTCACAGAAGGGTAAGGAACCCAGGAAGGATCAGACCCTCACCAGAGTGCCCACAACAGCAAGGGGCTGGGAACCATGCAGGAGTGTCCTCACACCCGTGGGACCACATCATCGAAAGTTGAGGTACTCAGCACATGTGGCCTCAAACCAGAGGACCCACGTCACCATGGGTCTCGGAGCAAGGCAGGCAGGATTATCCTCCCAACACATGGCCCATTGTATAAAAAAGGTGAGGAATCCAGCCGTTGGAACATCCCAGCAGGCGGCCCAGATCACCGAGGCTATGGGATCCAGACAGTGATGAACTCACAACAGAGGGCCCTCATCGTGATACTGTAAGCAACCCAGCCGTTGTGACCTCAGAGCACAAGGCCTACATCCCCATGGGGGAGGGAACCAAGCAGGAGTGTCATCGCACCAGTGGGCACACATCAGAAAATGTGGGGAGCCCAGCAGTTAGGGCCAGACGCCCGAGGGCCCTCATCACTGAGGAGAGGAGGCTCCCAGCAAGCTCCAACTGCTACCAGAGGGCTGACGTCGCTAATGCGGTGTGTGCCAGCCAGGCAGGAGTGACCTCAGAGCAGAGGGCCAACCACACAAAAGTGTGAGGAACCCAAAGAGGATCAGACTCTCACCAGAGGGCCCACATCACCAAGGGGATAGGAATCAGGCAGGAGTGTCCTCACACCAGTGGGGCCACATAATCGAAAGGTGAGGGACCCAGCACACGTAGCCTCAAACCAGAGGACACACATCACCAAGGGGCTGGGAGTCAGGCAGGCAGGAGGAGTCTCAAAACAGAGGGCCCATAGAAGAAAAAAGGTGAGAAATCCCGCAGTTGGGACCTCCCCACAGGCAGCCAGGAGCAGCGAGGCTATTGGATCCAGGGCGGAGTGAACTCACACCAGAGGACCCTCATCATGAAACTGAGCAACCCACCGTTGGGACCTCAGAGCAGAAGGCCCACATTCCCATGGGGTTGGGAACCTGGCAGGAGTGTAGTCGCACCACAGGGCGCACATCAGAAAATTTAGGGAGCCCAGGAGTTAGGGTCTGACGCCAGAGGGCCCTCATTACCGAGGGGTGGAGACCCCCAGCAGGCACCAACTCCCAACTGAGGGCCCACGTCGCCAAGGTGATGTGTGCCAGCCACGCAGGAGTGACCTCACAGCAGAGGGTCTACCTCACAGAAGGGTGAGGAAACCAGCCAGGATAAGACTCTCACCAGAGAGCCCACATCACCAAGGGGATCGGAAAAAGGCAGCAGTGTCCTCACACCAGTGTGGCCACATTATAGAAAGGTGAGGAACCCAGCACATGTGGCCTAAACCAGAGGACCCACATTTCCAAGATGCTCCGAGTGAGGCAAGCAGGAGTAGCCTAACAACACAGGGCCCACAGAATAAAAAATGTGAGGAATCCAGCAGTTTGAACCTCCCAGCAGGTGGCCCAGAGCACGGAGTCTATGGGATCCAGGCCACAGTGAACTCACAGCAGAGGGCCCACATCATGAAACTGTGAGCAACCCAGCCGGTGGAACCTCAGAGCAGAAGACCCACATCCCCATGGGGATAGGAACCTCGCAGGAGTGTCCTCGCACAACTTAACACGTATCAGAAAATGTGGGAACCCAGCAGTTAGGGCCTGACGCCAGAGGGCCCTCATCACCGAGGAGAGGAGGCTACCAGCAGGCTCCAAATGCCACCAGAGGGCCGACGTCACCAAGGCAATGGGAGCAAGCCAGGCAGGAGTTACCTCACAGCAGAGGGCCCACCTCACAGAAGTGTGAGGAACCCAACCAGGATCAGACTCTAACCAGAGGGCCCACATCACCAAGGGGATGGAAACCAGGCAGGAGTCTCCTCACACCAGTGGGGCCACATCAGCCAAAGGTGAGGAACACAGCACATGTGGCCTCAAATAAGGGGACACACATCACAAAAGGGCTGGGAGTGAGGCATGCAGGAGGAGACTCACAACAGAGGGCCCATAGAATAAAAAGGTGAGGAACCCCACCGTTAGAAGCTCCAAGCAGGTGGCCCAGAGCACCGAGGCTATGGGATCCATGCCGGAGTGAACTCACAGCAGAGGGCCCACATTCTGACACTGTGAGCAACCCAGCCGTTGGGACCTCAGAGCAGAAAGCCAACATCCCCATGGGGATGGGACCCTGGCAGGAGTGTACTCGCACGACAGGGCGCACATCAGAAAATTTTGGGAGCCCATGAGTTAGGGCCTGACGCCAGAGGGCCCTCATTACCGAGGGGAGGAGACTCCCAGCAGGCACCAACTCCCAACTGAGGGCCCACATCGCCAGGGTGACGTGTGCCAGCCAGGCAGTAGTGACCTCACAGCAGAGGGTCTACCTCACAGAAGGGTGAGGAATCCAGCCAGGATCAGGCTCTCACCAGAGGGCCCCCATCACCAAGTGGATGGGAACCAGGCAGGAGTGTCCTCACACCAGTGGGCCCACATCAATAAAGGTGAGTAAACCGGCACATGTGGCCTCAAACCAGAGGACCTACATCACAAACGGGCTGGGAGTGAGTCAGAAAGGAGGAGCATGAAAACACAGAACCCAAAGAATAGAAAAGGTAAGGAATTCAGCAGTAGGAACCTCCCAGCAGGCGGCTCAGAGCACAGAGTCTATGGGATCTAGGCCTGAGTGAACTAACACCAGAGAGCCAACATCATGAAACGGTGAACAACACAGGTGTTGGGACCTTAGAGCAGAAGGCCCACATGCCCATGGGGATGGGAACCTGGCAGGAGTGCCCTCGCACCACTTAGGACGTATCAGAAAATGTGGGAACCCAGCAGTTAGGGCCTGATGCCAGAGGGCCTCATCACCGAGGGGAGGAGGCTCCCAGCAGGCTCCAACTGCCACCAGAGGTCTGACGTCGCCAAGGCGGGGTGTGCTAGCCAGGCAGGAGTGACCTCAGAGAAGAGGGCCCACCTCACAGAAGTGTGAGGAACCCAACCAGGATCAGACTCTCGCCGGAGGGACCACATCACCAAGGGGATGGGAAGCAGGCAGGAGTGTCCTCACACCAGTGGGGCCACATCATCAAAAGATGAGGAACCCATCACATGTGGCCTCAAACCAGAGGACACACATCACCAAGGGGCTGGGAGTGAGGCAGGTGTCTGGAGGGGCACATTTAACTCTAATTTCCCACCAGGAAGAGGAATTAACCAAAGGCTCAGAGTGCCGTGCCACACCCTGATTACGGCCTGAAGCAAACCTGCGGTTTTGTGGCCAGCTTTCAAGGAAGCGAGTTAAGAAAGGAAATCACGGGCACTGTAATTCACAAACCTGCAGAGTTATAAATGACAGCTATTGGCAAAAATATATTGAAGTAAGTCTGCAAAGAGGACTTGAAAACGAGGCAAAATTGAGGAATCATATTTCAGGAGGTAGATTGGAATTGCATTTAAAACATGTGAAAAGTGGCAGATCTTTGACAGTGATGCACTTGGACGAACAGTGCGTATACATGTTTTCCTGAATATATTCAGGAAAAAACGCATATGCCCTTTTTGGCCAACCAAGCACTCGAGCAATGGAAATCCGTACTACAATGAAATCTCATTTCCCATTCGTCAAAAGGGCCATCTGAAAAAAGTGTAAAAACCAGAAACACAGGGCAGGCCATGGAGAACAGGGAGCCTTGTTATGCTGATGGGCGGGATGTAAATTGCCAACAGACACTCTGGAGATGTTTATGGTGTATCCTGAAACATCTGAAAAACAAAGCTACAGAGACTAGGGCACTTCCACTTTTGGCCCTATAGCTTAGGAAAATTAAAATCAACAAGACAGAGCCAACACAAAATTTAGGGCTGCTGTGTTTACAAGAACCTCGAGTCCAGTACAAATTAAATATCCCAGAAAGAAAAAAATGGATGAAGGAGTTGTGCTACTTACGTACAACGGAATATCACTCAGCAATGAAATCAATGTCATCAGGCCTGTAGCAGCAAATTGAGTGGATTTAAGTATGATGATTCTAAGAGAAATAGGTCACACAGAGAAAGATAATTATCATAAGATATCACTAATAGAGGGAGTGTAAACTTGGCTACACATAAACTGAATTACAAAACCGAACAGTCTCAAATTTAGATAAAAACTTATGCTTGCTTAAGGGGAAAGTTGAGTTGGGGTGCTGTATAAAACCAGAGATTGAAATTAGCACACATACCATTCCATAAGCCAAATATGTAATAGACAAGACCTACTCTTTGCTCAACGAAATAGACTCATCCATGGTGTATCACCTCACACCTGTTAGAATGGGCATCATCAGAAAATCTACAAACAACAAATGCTGGAAAGGGTGTGGAGATAAGGAACCCTCTTCCACTATTGTTGGGAATGTAAATTGATACAGTCACTGTGGAGAACATTATGGAGTTTCTTATAAAACTAAGAATAGAATTACCATATGATACAGCAATCCCACTACTGGGCATATACCCAGACAAAACCATAAATCAAAAAGAGACATTCACCTCAATGTTCATTGCATCACTATTTACAATATCCAGGTAATGGAAGCAACCTAAATGCCCACAGACAGACGAATGCATAAAGATGTGGTACAAATATAAAATGGAATATTACTAAGCCATAAAAAGGAATG
The DNA here is from genome assembly GCF_059928025.1 of Delphinapterus leucas. Lineage (NCBI taxonomy): Eukaryota > Metazoa > Chordata > Mammalia > Artiodactyla > Monodontidae > Delphinapterus > Delphinapterus leucas. Next base: position 4,786,901 of record NW_028322232.1, on the reverse strand, counting down.
AAATTGGGTCATTTGTAGAGACGTTGATGGATCTAGAGACTGTCATACAGAGTGAAGTAAGTCAGAAAGAGAAAAACAAATCTTGTATATTAATGCATATATGTGGAACCTAGAAAAATTATACAGATGAACCGTTTTTTAAGGCAGAAATAGAGCAACAGATGTAGACAACAAACGTATGGACACCAAGGGGGGAAAGCTGTTGGGGGGTGGTGGTGGGAGGATTGAGAGATTGGGATTGGCATGTATACATTTATATGTATAAAATAGATAACCAAAAAGAACCTGCTGTATAAAAAAATAAAATAAAATTCAAAATTACAAAAAGTAAAACAGAAAAAATATTCTTCCCTTCACATACATGTATTTATATGAATAAATTATTTCCATGCTTATATCCGTAAATACAAAAAAGAGGAATAAAATCTACCTTGAACCAAAAATGAAAAAAAGAAAAAAAAAACAGAACCCACCAGTTACACAGAGGAAAACCTTATCAGGGCACTTGCTCCAGGTGTAAACAATTCTGTAGTTGGCCAGTGGTGGGGAATCATCTCCCATTCAGCCAGCAGGCCCCACGCAACAAGCGTCCTCATTGCAAAGCTGGGGGACCGTGCCAAGGCATCTGTGAGTAAATGTGGGCCGAGCCCCAGGCCAGCTGCTGCTGAAATGTTCCCACCCTTCCCAGGTAAAACACCTGAATATGTACAAGGACTTGAAAGCCTAGAGGAAGGGCCATGGAGCCACATGAGCGACAGCATGCCAGCCGATTTGGTGCCTGCAGGCCAGCCAGGATGGTCCTGGCCCTGGGTACTCTTCTGGAAGCTTTCCATTTCCCTGCCTGAGATACCCCTGCTGTCCGGGCCCCCACTGCTTTCTTCCTCACTCACCTCTGCCCAGGGAGAAATTCCAGAGGCAGGTATGGGTGACACATCCTCTTCTTTAGCAGGTGGCATCTTGGTAACTGCTGCAGAAAGTCCAGCAGAGCCCCACTCACACTGGGCCACCCACAAAGCCGTGGCCTCTCACTCCCTCCCACCAGTCCAGCCCCGAGACTGCTGACAGGGCAGAGAAAATGGCGTCAGGCACAGCTGCAGGGGCTCTTGCTGCCTGGAGTGGTGTTTATATTGATCTCAAACAGGCACACCTGGGGAGGGCTGGCCGGCACGGTCGGGCTTCCCAGGCCAGCCAATAATCACCCTTCAGGCACTCACAGTTGCAGAAACTGGAACTTGCTGAATCGGCCAGGTCCAAGGAACAGGTGTGGGCTCCTGAGAGTCAGGATAGACAAGGGGTTGCAGCTCTGGCTTGTTTTCTAATTATATTATCTGGCCCATGAGTGGGAGACAACTTCAAGAAAACCCTCTCCTAATGAGAGGAACCCAGGAGTCAGGGAGAGGAGGGGTGGGTGGTGGGTGGAGACAGAGGCCTGGTGCCCCGGGTGCAGTGGAAGTCTCTGGAAGACCAGGTGGAGGGAGGCCACACAGAGTGATGCCCAGGGTCACAGACCTGTTGGAGCTGCTGTTTCTTAGTTCAAGTCCTGCTCTGAGGTGCTCTGTGTCAGATCTGAGTGACAGGTGAGCTGGAAGTGCTCTGCAATGAGGGCGATGTGCACGGTACCTGTGTGCCCAGCCCTGCCAGGGTAACTGCAAGGGTAGCTCTGTATCCTGGGAGGGGCCTGACCATGAGAGCCCCATGGGCTGCAGGGGAACCTGCCCAGGGAACCCCATATCCTGGGAGGGGCCTGAACAGGAGAGCACCGTGGGCTGCGGTGGGGGTGGGGTACCTGCCCAGGTGAGCTCCATATCCTGGGATTGGCCTGACCTCGAGAGCCCCATGGGCTGCTGGAGTCCTGGTAAAGGATGTCAGGACAGTCAGTGAAGCCACCGAGGATAGACCTCCAGTAGTTCCTAAATCCTACACCCTGCTGGTCATTCTACCAACCACCGGGACATGGTATTCTGTATTAGTCTTCAATGATGCCTTCTTTTGTATTCTATTAGTCCCAGAGTCACAAGAAATTTTGGCTTGTGAGTGGCAGGACTCAACATACAACTAAAACAATACTTCTGGGCCGTGTTGCCCCAAGGGTTCAAAAATTCCCACACCATCTTTGGGGAAAGCTCAGTTAAAGACCTAAAAGTTCTACCTCTGGAAAAGGAAACACTCCTTCAATATGCAGACGACATTCTGATCGCCAGCCCTACTAAGGAGACCTCTGAACTACCAAGCCAATAAAGGATAGAAGTTGTCCAAGAAAAAGCTCAAATATCACAGACTACGGTGACCTGCCTGGGCTTCATTCTCACAGAAGGTCGGAGAAGCCCATCTCAGGAAAGGGAAGAAACAATTTACAGCCTTACCCATTTCTAAAACTAGAAGACAGCTTAGGGGTTCCTGGGGAGGCCAGGGTTGGTGCTTCTGGATCCCTAACTACAGTCTACTAGCTGGGCCTCTATATGAAACACTGAAAGGAAAAGATGATGATCCTTTTGAATAGAATCCAGAAGTGGCCTTTCAAGAATGGAAAGAGCAGTCAATTCAGACCCTTGCCCTGGAACTTCCTAATTTAGCTAAACCCTTTGACCTTTACATTCCTGGTGAATGGTGAATCGCTATTGGAGTATTAGTGCAAAAACTGGGACCACTTGAAATGGAACAATGCAAGAATGCCATCCCGGTAGGATAAACTACGGTCACCAATGGGCTTGGCCCACCGCCACATCTGGCCAAGATACTGGCGGTATCTGAAAACCTGGAAATCAGCAGCACAAAAGGCCACCTCCCTCCTAAGGGAAAAGGACCCCACGTGGTGATCCTAAGCCCCAACCATGCCCTGAAGTTGCAGGGTTTGCTCCGTGGGCACACTGACCTCGAGTGAGGAGGCCCTCCAACTCCAACCTCCAGAGAGATAACCGGGGTAAAGGGGCACCATGACGACTCATGTGACCATCACTTGACCTGGAGTTTCTCTCATAAAACAACAAGAGTGTGTCCCAAAAGAGTAGACTACTGCTTGCAGGACTTACTGCACCCAGAGCGGACCTAATAATCTTGGCGGGGGAAGCGTATATCACGCTGTCACCATAGAAGAGCCTACAGACACTGTGATGATGGTGGCCAATAAGACCGGCTGGACTCCTGTTTACTTCAAAAGGCTGTTGACTCAGTGGCCATCATGGTCCTTCATCACCACTGACCCTGGACTGTCTGGGAGTTGAGCAGGCAGGGTCCTGACACCTGGTGCTCTTTTTACGTTAATTCAGGGGCCTAATTGAAGAAAGTGCAGACTACTGGTCAGAGCATCTAGGCTGGCAGAAAGGGTCAGCCTAAGGTGGCCGAACAAATGCAGGGCGGGGTGAAACTGGACCTCACAGCGTCACTGCACATCTCCTTCCTGGACCCTTAAAGGTCATTAGAATCTATAACGCTTCCAATACTGGTGCTCAGGTGGACGAGCGGGGAGGCAGGAGGCCTGGGGACAATCAACGTCACCTGGAGGCTGCTGGGGAGAAGTTCTGACCCTCGCCCACGGGTATGAGGGCTCCTAACTCAGCACTCAGCAGTTACAGAAGAAGGGTCTGCACCCTCAGCACTCTAAGAATGAGGAAGGGGAAAAAAGGCAGAAGAGGGCTTTTTCCCAGGCAAAGCCCCTTAAAAATCCCTGGGAGATAAAAATAGAATCTGGGCAATAAAATAAAGTCTAACCTTTTTTATCCTTTGTGCTTTGTCTAATTTCACGTGCTCCTAGGGTCCCGCATACAGAGGTTCAACAGCCGGCACTTCAGACCAGATTTCCTAGTGCGGAATGGCTGGGTCGACACCTCAGCTCCTGGGACACAGTGCACACTCCGCGATATAGAGCCTGAGCTGCAGCCAACCGGGCCCTCGAGAGCTCCGCCCCCTCCCTCCCACTGACTCTGACAGGATCTCTACACAGCAGCCCAGCCCACAGCCCACGGGGTAGCACATGCTCTCACCTCTCCATTCTCTGATCAAAATATAAAGTTTCCTTTGCTTCTGAACCAAACTCAGTCTCGATCTGTTGGCTCCAATGACACTGGGCAGGGGGACACTTGTTGGGGTCCACTCTGGAGGATCAGTAACAGAAATTGAGAACATTGTAACTTCAATGAACAGATGTTTGAGCCAAACTGTAATTAACATAGAACAGTGTATAAGGCTCGGGTAAAATAAGATGTTTCTAACACTCCCATTTGATATTTCCATCACTTTATTATAAGCAAGTTCAGTGAAAAGGTTTGTCTTATTTGTCAGGTCAATATTAGAGAAACGAAGTGATTTCTTTCCAAGGATGTACATCTAAAAATCTTGGTTAAAACTTCAATCTTGTTTTAAATGCTTTTCCATTGAAAATGATACCTCTCTTTCAGTTCCCCCAATTCTGAGAAGTATAAAATCTTATAATTTATTATTACCAAAGGGGAAAGGTGGGAGGAGGGATAAATTAACAGTTTGGGATTAACACATACACACTGCTATGTATAAAATCGATCATCAACAAGGAACTACTGTATAGCCCCGGGAACTACACTCAATATTTTACAATAACCTATAAGGGGAAATAATCTGAAAAAGAATAGATATTTTTATTGACATCATCTATTAATGACAGTTAAAATGGAACCTAAGGGAAGCCGGTGGTGAGTGCTTCTGACCCTGAAGACTTCAATCATCTAAAGTTTGGACTCTGCCTACTTCCCAAGGCCCTTAATGAACATATGTGTAGCCGTAGCTTAAAAAATTCCCCAGTTTGGGTTGTGGAGAGACACTGATTTTGTAAAAGCCCTGGTGTTCTCCTCACATGAATGGGACACTTCCTACAGCTAAAACATGCCTGTCACACCCAGAGGATGGTATACCATCTGATCGGGAAGAGTTTGGAAAAGGCATCTCATCTCCTCATCTCCTGGTGCTCGGGTTCATCCCTCCAGCATCTTTACGAACAGTCTCCCCACTTGGAGATGTCAGCACTGTCAACATCCTGTTGCAGACAGTTTGGAATTTGTCCAGAGGATGAAGCAGAAGGAGGAGGAACAATGAGACACAAGTCCTAGGTGTTCGGACAGGCACATGTCACTCTTATTTCCAATCAGGAAGACGAATTGACCAAAGGCTAGGGTTGCCCATGGAAACAGAATAGGGCTTGAGGAAATTCCGCTGCTTTGTGGCCAGTTCCCATAAACACAAGTTGAAAAATGGAACTCAGGGACACTAAAATTCACGAAACTGCAGAGTTGAAAATATCTATCACTGAAAAATGTCTTGAGGAAAGTCAGAGGAAAGGACTTGTAAGCAACGGAGAATGGCAGGAAAGGGATTGGAAGAGGTAGAAAGGACTCGCCATTAAGCACAAGAAAAGGGGCTGAACATTGCCAACATTGCAATTGGCCAAAAAGGGTGTATGCGTCTTTTTCTGTATGTATTCAAGAAAAGGGTATACACTTTTTTAGCCAACCAAACAGGTGGGCACTGGAAATCAATACTACAAAACATATCACTTCGCATCAGTCAGAAGAGCCTTCCTCATAAAGTGTAAACACCAAAAATGCAGGACAGGGCAAGGAGAAAAGGGAGCTCTCTGAGGCTTATACTGGAAATGTATATTGCCAACGGTCACTCTGGAGAAGTGTATTGTGTTTACTAAAGCATCTAAAAAATGAGCTACAGAGCACAGGGCACTTGCACTCATGGACGTATATCTTGGGAAAAACAAAAATCGAGAGGACACAGGCACCCCAATATTTACCACCTCTATGTTTAAAAGATCCTCGACTAGGATATAATTTATAAGTCTCTGGAGGGAAAAAATGGATAGAGATGTGGCACTTATGTAGAGTGGAATATTACTCAGCCTGGAAATCAATGAAATATGGCCAGTTGTAACAACCACAGAGGAGTTACGTATGATCATTCGAAGTCACATAATTCAAAAAGAAAAAGACACACGATATTACTAATACATGGAATGTAAACGTGGCTACAAATGAACTGAATTACTAAACAGAACGGGGTCTCAAATTTAGAAAACCAACATATGCTTGCTTAAGGATAAAGGAGAGTTGGGGTGCTGCATAAAACCAGAGATAGAAATTAGCACAGATACCTTTCCATAAGCCAAATATGTAATAGTCAAGACCTACCAGTTGCTCAACGAAATGGACTAAACACCCATATTCAACGCCTAGGAATACACCTGACTAGTAAGAATCTTCAAACCCATGGATTTATATGTCTCTGTAAGAGAATCAAGGGTGTGTATAGATTTATGAACGCAGCAGAGAAAATCTGATAAATCCAATTATCAAAATGAATTACAAAAACAAAACACAATGACAGTGAAATAGAGAGCTATACTTAAATAATTCATTCAGAGCTTGTGATGCAACCGGGATTAACCACATCTGCACCAAGAGCTGAGTGAGACATAAGGTTGGACACTTCGGGCGGATAGCACTGGTGAGGTACGATGAGCAAATGCAGACCCTTTGAAGTCATACTGCATGGTACCCATTCCATGGGTCCCAACTCTCCAGGTTTAAGAGATTCTTCCTTCAGCTAAAACATGCATGGGAAACACAAAGTATGGTACACCGTGTGAGTGGGAAGCGTTTTCAAATGCATCTCAGTTTTCGTCCCCTTTTACACGGGTTCACCATTCCAGACCCTTTACTAACACTCTCTCCACTTGGAGAGTCAGTGCCTTTAACCTCCTGTTTGGCACAGTTTGGAAATTCTGCGGAAGGTGAACAGGAATAGGGAGAACCAATCAGGGAATAGCTGTAGGTGTCTGCACGTGCAAATTTAATGCTCATTTCCCACCAGGAAGAGGAATTAACCAAAGGCTCAGCATGACGTGCCGGAACCAGATTAGGGCCTGAAGCAATCATGTGGGTTTGCGGCCAGCTCACAAGATAGCGAGTTGAAGAAAGGAGCTCAGGGGCACTGTAATTCAAAAAACTGCAGAGTTATGAATGACAGCTATCGTCCAAAAATGTATTGAAGTAAGTCTTCGAAGAGGACTTGAAAGCGGGGCAGAATTTCGGGAAAACAATTTCACGGGGTGGACTGGAATTGAACTTAAAGCATAGGAAAAGAGGCAGAATGTCAAAAATGATGCACTTGGTCAAAAAGGGCGTATGCGTTTTTTCCTGAATATATTCAGGAAAAAACGCATACGCCCTTTTTTGCCAACCAAGCAAGCGTGTAAAGGAAATCTGCACTACAACGAAGTCTCACTGCCCCCCAATCAAAAGGGCCATCTGAAATAAGTGTAAAATCCAGAAAGGTAGCACAGGTCCTGGAGAACAGGGAACCTTATTATGCTGATGGGCGTGATGTAAATTGCCAACAGCCACTCTGGAGAAGTGTATGGTGTTTCCTGAAACACGTAGGAAACAAAGCAACACAGCCTATGGCACTTCCACTTAGGGTCCTATAGCTTAGGGAAATTAAAATCAAAAACACACAGCCACCCCAAAGTTTGGGATGGCTCTAATTACAAGAACCTCGTCTACGGTACAAGTTAAATATGCGAGAAAGCAAAAAATGGATAAAGAAGTTGTGGTACGTACGTACAATGGAATATCACTCATCAATGAGATCTACGTCATCAGGTCCGTAGCGGCATAATGAGTGGATTCAGGTACGACGATTCTACGAGAAATAAGTCACACAGAAAAAGAAAGATCATAAGATATCACTAATACACGGAACGTAAACTTGGCTACACATGAACTGAATTACAAAACAGAACAGGTTCTCAAATTTCGAAAACCAACTTATGCTTGCTTCTGGGGAAAGGTGAGTTGGGGTGCTGCATAAAACCAGAGATTGAAATTAGCACAGATACCGTTCCATAAGCCAAATATATAATAGACAAGACCTACTCCTTGCTCAACGAAATGGACTCAACACCCCATATTCAACGCCTGGGAATATACCTGACAAGTAAGAAACTTAAGACCCATGGATTTATATGTCTCCATAAGGAAGTCAAGCGTGTGTACAGGGGCCTAAATGCAGCAGTGAAAATCCGATAAATCCCATTAACAAAATAAATTTCAAAAACAAAACACAATGACAGTGAAATAGAGAGCAATTCTTACATAATTCATTCAGGCCTTGTGATGCAACCTGGATTTAGCACATCTACACCCAGAGCTGGTTGAGACATAAGGCTGGACACTTCGGGCTGATAGCATTGGTGAGGTTCGGTGAGCAAAGGCAGACCCTTTGAAGTCATACTGCATGGTACCCATTCCATGGGTCTCAACTCTCCAGGTTTAAGGGATTCTTCCTTCAGCTAAAACATGCATGGGAAACCCAGAGTATGGTCCACCATGTGATTGGGAAACGTTTTCAAATGCATCTCAGGTTTCGTCCCCTGGTACTCGGGTGAACCGTTCCAGATGCTTTACTAACAGTATCCCCACATGGAGAGTCAGTGCCTTTAACCTCCTGTTTGTCACAGTTTGCAATTTCTGCGCAAGATGCACAGGAATAGGGAGAACCAGTGCGAGACTAGCTGTAGGTGTCTGCACGGGCAAATGAAACGCTCATTTCCCACCAGGCAGAGGAAATAACCAAAGGCTCAGCGTGCCCTGCGGGAACCAGATTAGGGCCTGAAGCAATCCTGCGGTTTTGCGGCCAGTTCACAGGAAAGCGAGTTGAAGAAAGGAGCTCAGGGGCACTGTAATTCACAAACCTGCAGAGTTATGAATGACAGCTATCGTCCAAAAATGTATTGAAGTAAGTCTTCGAAGAGGACTTGAAAGCGGGGCAGAATTTCAGGAAAACTATTTCAGCAGGTAGAATGGAATTGCACTTAAAGCATAGGAAAGGAGGCAGAATGTTGACAATGATGCACTTGGCCAAAAAGGGCGTATGCGCTTTTTCCTGAATATATTCAGGAAAAAACGCATACGCACTTTTTGGCCAACCAAGCAAGCGTGTAAAGGAAATCTGCACTACAATGAAGTCTCACTGCCCCACGGTCAAAAGGGCCATCTGAAACAAGTGTAAAATCCAGAAAGGCAGGACAGGTCATGGAGAACAGGGAGCCTTGTTATGCTGATGGGCGGGATGTAAATTGCCAACAGCCACTCTGGAGAAGTGTATGGTGTTTCCTGAAACACCTAGGAAACAAAGCAACACAGCCTATGGCACTTCCACTCATGGTCCTATAGCTTAGAGAAATTAAATTCAAAAACACACTGCCACCCCAAAGTTTGGGACGGCTCTGTTTACAAGAACCTCGTCTACGGTACAAGTTAAATATCCGAGAAAGCAAAAAATGGATAAAGAAGATGTGGTACGTACATACAATGGAATATCACTCAGCAATGAGATCTACGTCTTCAGGCCCGTAGCGGCATAATGAGTGGATTCAGGTACGACGATTCTACGAGAAATAAGTCACACAGAAAAAGAAAGATCATAAGATATCACTAATACACGGAACATAAACTTGGCTACACGTGAACTGAATTACAAAACAGAACATGGTCTCAAATTTAGAAAACCAACTTATGCTTGCTTATGGGGAATGGTGAGTTGGGGTGCTGCATCAAACCAGAGATTGAAATTAGCACAGATACCATTCCATAAGCCAAATATATAATAGACAAAACCTACTCCTTGCTCAACGAAATGGACTCAACACCCCATATTCAACGTCTGGGAATATACCTGACAAGTTAGAATCTTAAGACCCATGGATTTATATGTCTCCATAAGGAAGTCAAGCATGTGTACAGTGGCCTAAACACAGCAGTGAAAATCCGATAAATCCCATTAACAAAATAAATTTCACAAACAAAACACAATGACAGAGAAAGAGAGAGCAATTCTTAAATAATTCATTCAGGCCTTGTGATGAAACCTGGATTTACAACATCTACACCCAGAGCTGGTTGAGACATAAGGCTGGACACTTCGGGCTGATAGCATTGGTGAGGTTCGGTGAGCAAAGGCAGACCATTTGAAGTCATACTGCATGGCAGCCATTCCATGGGTCCCAACTCACCAGGCTTAAGGGATTCTTCCTTCAGCTAAAACATGCATGGGAAACCCAGAGTATGGTCCACCGTGTGATTGGGAAACGTTTTCAAATGCATCTCAGGTTTCGTCCCCTGGTACTCGGGTGCACCGTTCCAGACGCTTTACTACACTATCCCCACTTGGAGAGTCAGTGCCTTTAACCTCCTGTTTGGCACAGTTTGCAATTTCTGCGCAAGATGAACAGGAATAGGGAGAACCAATGAGAGACTAGCTGTAGGTGTCTGCACGGGCAAATGGAACGCTCATTTCCCACCAGGAAGAGGGATTAACCAAAGGCTCAGCGTGCCCTGCCGCAACCAGATGAGGGCCTGAAGCAATCCTGCGGTTTTGCGGCCAGCTCACAAGAAAGCGAGTTGAAAAAGGAGCTCAGGGGCACTATAATTCACAAACCTGCAGAGTTATGAATGACAGCTATCGTCCAAAAATGTATTGAAGTAAGTCTTCAAAGAGGACTTGAAAGCGGGGCAGAATTTCAGGAAAACGATTTCAGGGGGAAGACTGGAATTGCACTTAAAGCATAGGAAAAGAGGCAGAATGTCGACAATGATGCACTTGGCCAAAAAAGGCGTATGCGTTTTTTCCTTAATATATTCAGGAAAAAACGCATACGCACTGTTTGGCCAACCAAGCAAGTGTGTAAAGGAATTCTGCACTACAATGAAGTCTCACTTCCCCCCGGTCAAAAGGGCCATCTGAAAAAAGTGTAAAATCCAGAAAGGCAGGACAGGTCATGGAGAACAGGGAGCCTTGTTATGCTGATGGGCGGGATGTACATTGCCAACAGCCACTCTGCAGAAGTGTACGGTGTTTCCTGAAACACGTAGCAGAAAAAGCAACACAGCCTATGCCACTTCCTCTTAGGTTCCTATAGCTTAGGGAAATTAAAATCAAAAACACACAGCCACCCCAAAGTTTGGGATGGCTCTGTTTACAAGAACCTCGTCTAAGGTACAAGTTAAATATCCGAGAAAGCAAAACATGGATAAAGAAGTGCTGGTACGTACGTACAATGGAATATCACTCAGCAATGAAATCTATGTCATCAGGCCCGTTGCGGCATAATGGATTGATTCAAGTACGATGATACTACGAGAAATAATCACACAGAAAAAGAAACATCATAAGATATCAATAATACACGGAGCGTAAACTTGGCTACACATGAACTGAATTACAAAACAGAACAGGGTCTCAAATTTAGAAAACCAACTTATGCTTGCTTATGGGGAAAGGTGAGTTCGGGTGCTGCATAAAACCAGAGATTGAAATTAGCACAGATACCGTTCCATAAGCCAAATATATAAGAGACAAGATCAACTCCTTGCTCAACGAAATGGACTCAACACCCCATATTCAACGCCTGGGAATATACCTGACAAGTAAGAATCTTAAGACCCATGGATTTATATGTCTCCATAAGGAAGTCAAGCGTGTGTACAGTGGCCTAAACGCAAGAGTGAAAATCCGATAAATCCCATTATCAAAATAAATTTCACAAACAAAACAGAATGACAGTGAAATAGAGAGCAATTCTTAAATAATTCCTTCAGGGCTTGTGATGCAACCTGGATTTACCACATCTACACCCAGAGCTGGCTGAGACATAAGGCTGGACACTTCGGGCTGATAACATTGGTGAGGTTCTGTGAGCAAACGCAGACCCTTTGAAGTCATACTGCATGGTAGCCATTCCATGGGTCCCAACTCTCCAGGTTTAAGGGATTCTTCCTTCAGATAAAACATGCATGGGAAACCCAGAGTATGGTCCACCGTGGGATTGGGAAACGTTTTCAAATGCATCTCAGGTTTCGTCTCCTGGTACTCGGGTTCACCGTTCCAGACGCTTTACTAACACTCTCCCCACTTGGAGAGTCAGTGCCTTTAACCTCCTGTTTGGCACAGTTTGCAATTTCTGCGCAAGATGAACAGGAATAGGGGGAACCAATGAGAGACTAGTTGTAGGTGTATGCACGTGCAAATGGAACGCTCATTTCATACCAGGAAGAGGGATTAACCAAAGGCTCAGCGTGCCCTGCCGGAACCAGATTAGGGCCTGAAGCAATCCTGCGGTTTTGCGGCCAGCTCACAAGAAAGTGAGTTGAAGAAAGGAGCTCAGGGGCACTGTAATTCACAAACCTGCAGAGTTATGAATGACAGCTATCGTCCAAAAATATATTGAAGTAAGTCTTCGAAGAGGACTTGAAAGCGGGGCAGAATTTCAGGAAAACGATTTCAGGGCGTAGACTGGAATTGCACTTAAAGCATAGGAAAAGAGGCTGAATGTCGACAATGATGCACTTGGCCAAAAAGGGCGTATGCGTTTTTTCCTGAATATATTCAGGAAGAAACGCATACGCCCTTGTTGGCCAACCAAGCAAGCGTGTAAAGGAAATCTGCACTACAATGAAGTCTCACAGCCCCCTGGTCCAAAAGGTCATCGGAAACAAGTGTAAAATACAGAAAGGCAGGACAGGTCATGGAGAAGAGGGAGCCTTGTTATGCTGATGGTCGGGATGTAAATTGCCAACAGCCACTCTGGAGAAGTGTATGGTGTTTCCTGAAACACGTAGGAAACAAAGCAACACAGCCTATGGCACTTCCACTTAGGGTCCTATAGCTTAGGGAAATTAAAATCAAAAACACACTGCCACCCCAAAGTTTGGGACGGCTCTGTTTACAAGAACCTCGTCTACGGTACAAGTTAAATATCCGAGAAAGCAAAAAATGGATAAAGAAGTTGTGGTACGTATGTACAATGGAATATCACTCAGCAATGAGATCTACGTCATCAGGCCCGTAGCGGCATAATGAGTGGATTCAGGTACGAAGATTCTACGAGAAATACGTCACTCAGAAAAAGAAACTTCATAAGATATCACTAATACACGGAACGTATACTTGGCTACACATGAACTGAATTAGAAAACAGAACAGGGTCTCAAATTTAGAAAACCAACTTATGCTTTCTTATGGGGAAAGGTTAGTTGGGGTGGTGCATCAAACCAGAGATTGAAATTAGCACAGATACCGTTCCATAAGCCAAATATATAAGAGACAAGACCTACTCCTTGCTCAACGAAATGGACTCAACACCCCATATTCAACGCCTGGAAATATACCTGACAAGTAAGAATCTTAAGACCCATGGATTTATATGTCTCCATAAGGAACTCCAGCGTGTGTACAGCGGCCTAAACGCAGCAGTGAAAATCCGATAAATCCCATTATCAAAATAAATTTCAAAAACACAACAGAATGACAGTGAAATAGAGAGCAATTCTTAAATAATTCATTCAGGGTTTGTGATGCAACCTGGATTTACCACATCTACACCCAGAGCTGGGTGAGACATAAGGCTGGACACTTCGGGCTGATAGCATTGGTGAGGTTCGGTGAGCAAACGCAGACCGTTTGAAGTCATACTGCATGGTACCCATTCCATGGGTCCCAACTCTCCAGGTTTAAGGGATTCTTCCTTCAGCTAAAACATGCATGGGAAACCCAGAGTATGGTCCACCGTGTGCTTCGGAAACGTTTTCAAATGCATCTCAGGTTTCGTCCAATGATACTCGGGTTCACCGTTCCAGACGCTTTACTAACACTCTCCCCACTTGGAGAGTCAGTGCCTTTAACCTCCTGTTTGGCACAGTATGCAATTTCTGCGCAAGATGAACAGGAATAGGGAGAACCAATGAGAGACTAGCTGTAGGTGTCTGCACGGGCAAATGGAACGCTCATTTCCCACCAGGAAGAGGGATTAACCAAAGGCTCAGCGTGCCCTGCTGCAACCAGATTAGGCCCTGAAGCAATCCTGCGGTTTTGCGGCCAGCTCACAAGAAAGCGAGTTGAGGAAAGGAGCTCAGGGGCACTGTAATTCACCTACATGCAGAGTTATGAATGACAGCTATCGTCCAAAAATATATTGAAGTAAGTCTTCGAAGAGGACTTGAAAGTGGGGCAGAATTTCAGGAAAACGATTTCATGGGGTAGACTGGAATTGCACTTAAAGCATAGGAAAAGAGGCAGAATGTCGACAATGATGCACTTGGCCAAAAAGGGGGTATGCCTTTTTTCCTGAATATATTCAGGAAAAACGCATACGCGCTTTTTGGTCAACCAAGCAAGCGTGTAAAGGAAATCTGCACTACAATGAAGTCTCACTGCCCCCCGGTCAAAAGGGCCATCTGGAAAAAGTGTAAAATCCAGAAAGGCAGGACAGGTCATGGAGAACAGGGAGCCTTGTTACGCTGATGGGCGGGATGTACATTGCCAACAGCCACTCTGGAGAAGTGTATGGTGTTTCCTGAAACACGTAGGAAACAAAGCAACACAGCCTATGGCACTTCCACTTAGGGTCCTATAGCTTAGGGAAATTAAAATCAAAAACACACAGCCACCCCAAAATTTGGGATGGCTCTGTTTACAAGAACCTCGTCTATGGTACAAGTTAAATATCTGAGAAAGCAAAATATGGATAAAGAAGTTGTGGTAGGTACGTACAATGGAATATCACTCAGCGATGAGATCTACGTCATCAGGCCCGTAGCAGCATAATGAGGTGATTCAGGTACCCCGATTCTACGCGAAATAAGGCACACAGAAAAAGAAACATCATAAGATATCACTAATACACGGAACGTAAACTTGGCTACACATGAACTGAATTACAAAACAGAACAGGGTCTCAAATTTAGAAAAACAACTTATGCTTGCTTATGGGGAAAGGTGAGTTGGGGTGCTGCATCAAACCAGAGATTGAAATTAGCACAGATACCATTCCATAATCTAAATATATAATAGAAAAGACCTACTCCTTGCTCAACGAAATGGACTCAACACCCCATATTCAACGCCTGGGAATATACCTGACAAGTAAGAATCTTAAGACCCATGGATTTATATGTCTCCATAAGGAAATCAAGCGTGTGTACAGCGGCCTAAACGCAGCAGTGAAAATCCGATAAATCCCATTATCAAAATAAATTTCACAAACAAATCACAATGACAGTGAAATAGAGAGCAATTCTTAAATAATTCATTCAGGGCTTGTGATGCAACCTGGATTTACCACATCTACACCCCGAGCTGGGTGAGACATAAGGCTGGACACTTCGGGCTTATAGCATAGGTGAGGTTGGGTGAGCAAACGGAGACCCTTTGAAGTCATACTGCATGGTACCCATTCCATGGGTCCCAACTCTCCAGCTTTAAGGGATTCTTTCTTCAGCTAAAACATGCATGGGAAACCCAGAGTATGGTCCACCGTGTGACTGGGAAACGTTTTCAAATGCATCTCAGGTTTCGTCCCCTGGTACTCGGGTTCACCATTCCAGATGCTTTACTAACACTCTCCCCAGTTGGAGAGTCAGTGCCTTTAACCTCCTGTTTGGCACAATTTGCAATTTCTGTGCAAGGTGAACAGGAATAGGGAGAACCAATGAGAGACTAGCTGTAGGTGTCTGCACGGGCAAATGGAACGCTCATTTCCCACCAGGAAGAGGGATTAACCAAAGGCTCAGGGTGCCCTGCCGGAACCAGATTACGGCCTGAAGCAATCCTGCGGTTTTGCGGCCAGCTCACAAGGAAGCGAGTTGAAGAAAGGAGCTCAGGGGCACTGTAATTCACAAACCTGCAGAGTTATGAATGACAGCTATCGTCCAAAAATGTATTGAAGTAAGTCTTCAAAGAGGATTTGAAAGCGGGGCAGAATTTCAGGAAAACGATTTCAGGGGGAAGACTGGAATTGCACTTAAAGCATAGGAAAAGAGGCAGAATGTCGACAATGATGCACTTGGCCAAAAAAGGCGTATGCGTTTTTTCCTGAATATATTCAGGAAAAAACGCATACGCACTTTTTGGCCAACCAAGCAAGCATGTAAAGGAAATCTGCACTACAATGAAGTCTCACTTCCCCCCGGTGAAAAGGGCCATCTGAAAAAAGTGTAAAATCCAGAAAGGCAGGACAGGTCATGGAGAACAGGGACCCTTGTTATGCTGATGGGCGGGATGTACATTGCCAACAGCCACTCTGGAGAAGTGTATGGTGTTTCCTGAAACACGTAGGAAACAAAGCAACACAGCCTATGGCACTTCCACTTAGGGTCCTATAGCTTAGGGAAATTAAAATCAAAAACACACAGCCACCCCAATGTTATGGATGGCTCTTTTTACAAGAAGCTCGTCTACGGTACAAGTTAAATATCCCAGAATGCGAAAAATGGATAAAGAATTTGTGGTACATACGTACAATGGAATATCACTCAGCAATGAAATCTATATCATCAGGCCCGTCGCGGCATAATGAGTGGATTCAGATACGATGATTCTAAGGGAAATAAGTCACACAGAAAAAGAAACATTAAGATATCACTAATACACCGAATGTGAACTTGGCTACACATGAACTGAATTACAAAACAGAACAGGGTCTCAAATTTAGAAAACCAACTTATGCTTGCTTAAGGGAAATGGTGAGTTGGGGTGCTGCATAAAACCAGAGATTGAAATTAGAACAGATACCGTTCCATAAGCCAAATATTTAATAGTCAAGACCTACTTCTTGCTCAACGAAATGGACTCAACACCCCATATTCAATGCATAGGAATACACCTGCCAATTAAGAATCTTAACACCCATGGATTTATGTATCTCCGTAAGAGAATCAGACATGTGTACAGCGCCATAAATGCAGCCGTGAAAATCCGATAAATCCCAATATCAAAATAAATTACAAAAACAAAACACAATGACAGTGAAATAGAGAGCAATTCTTAAATCATTCATTCAGGGCTTGTGATGCAACCTGGATTTACCACATCTACACCTATGGCTGGGTGAGACATAAGGCTGGACACTTCGCGCGGATACCATTGGTGAGGTTCAGTGAGCAAATGCAGACCCTTTGAAGTCATACTGCATGGTACACATTCCATGGGTCCCAACTCTCCAGGTTTAAGGGATTCTTCCTTCAGCTAAAACATGCATGGGAATCCCAGAGTATGGTCCACCGTGTGACCGGGAAACGTTTTTAAATGCGTCTCAGTTTTCGTCCCCTGGTACTCGGGTTCACCATTCCAGACGCTTTACTTACACTGTCCCTACCTGGAGAGTCAGTGCCTTTAACCTCCTGTTTGGTACAGTTTGCAATTTCTGCGCATGATGAACAGGAATAGGGAGAACCAATGAGAGACTAGCTGTAGGTGTCTGCACGGGCCAATTTAACGCTCATTACCAACCAGGAAGAGGAATTAGCCAAAGGCTCAGCATGCCGTGCCGGAACCAGATTAGGGCCTGAAGCAATCCTGCGGTTTTGCGGCCAGCTCACAGGAAAGCGAGTTGAAGAAAGGAGCTCAGAGGCACTGTAATTCACAAACCTGCAGAGTTATAAATGACAGCTATCATCCAAAAATATATTGAAGTAAGGCTACAAAGAGGACTTGAACGTGGGGCAGAATTCCAGGACTACGATTTCAGGAGGTAGACGGGAAATCCACTGAAAGTATAGGAAAAGAGTCAGAATGTCGACAATGATGCACTTGGTCAAAAAGGGCATATGCGTTTTTCCAGGGCCCTCATTAAAGAGGGTAGGAGGCTCCCAGTATGCTTCAGTGGCCAACAGAAGACACACGTCGCCAAGGCGATGTGAGCCAGCCATGCAGGAGTGACCTCACATCAGAGGGCCCACCTCACAGTAGGGTAAGGAACCCAGGAAGGATCAGACCCTCACCAGAGTGCCCACAACAGCAAGGGGCTGGGAACCAGGCAGGAGTGTCCTCACACCCGTGGGACCACATCATCGAAAGTTGAGGTACTCAGCACATGTGGCCTCAAACCAGAGGACCCACGTCACCATGGGTCTCGGAGCAAGGCAGGCAGGATTATCCTCCCAACACATGGCCCATTGTATAAAAAAGGTGAGGAATCCAGCCGTTGGAACATCCCAGCAGGCGGCCCAGATCACCGAGGCTATGGGATCCAGGCAGTGATGAACTCACAACAGAGGGCCCTCATCGTGATACTGTAAGCAACCCAGCCGTTGTGACCTCAGAGCACAGGGCCTACATCCCCATGGGGGAGGGAACCAAGCAGGAGTGTCATCGCACCAGTGGGCACACATCAGAAAATGTGGGGAGCCCAGCAGTTAGGGCCAGACGCCCGAGGGCCCTCATCACTGAGGAGAGGAGGCTCCCAGCAAGCTCCAACTTCTACCAGAGGGCTGACGTCGCTAATGCGGTGTGTGCCAGCCAGGCAGAAGTGACCTCAGAGCAGAGGGCCAACCACACAAAAGTCTGAGGATCCCAAAGAGGATCAGACTCTCACCAGAGGGCCCACATCACCAAGGGGATAGGAACCAGGCAGGAGTGTCCTCACACCAGTGGGGCCACATAATCGAAAGGTGAGGGACCCAGCACACGTAGCCTCAAACCAGAGGACACACATCACCAAGGGGCTGGGAGTCAGGCAGGCAGGAGGAGTCTCAAAACAGAGGGCCCATAGAAGAAAAAAGGTGAGAAATCCCGCAGTTGGGACCTCCCCGCAGGCAGCCAGGAGCAGCGAGGCTATTGGATCCAGGGCGGAGTGAACTCACACCAGAGGACCCTCATCATGAAACTGAGCAACCCACCGTTGGGACCTCAGAGCAGAAGGCCCACATTCCCATGGGGTTGGGAACCTGGCAGGAGTGTAGTCGCACCACAGGGCGCACATCAGAAAATTTTGGGAGCCCAGGAGTTAGGGTCTGACGCCAGAGGGCCCTCATTACCGAGGGGTGGAGACCCCCAGCAGGCACCAACTCCCAACTGAGGGCCCACGTCGCCAAGGTGATGTGTGCCAGCCAGGCAGGAGTGACCTCACAGCAGAGGGTCTACCTCACAGAAGGGTGAGGAAACCAGCCAGGATAAGACTCTCACCAGAGAGCCCACATCACCAAGGGGATCGGAAAAAGGCAGCAGTGTCCTCACACCAGTGTGGCCACATTATAGAAAGGTGAGGAACCCAGCACATGTGGCCTAAACCAGAGGACCCACATTTCCAAGATGCTCCGAGTGAGGCAAGCAGGAGTAGCCTAACAACACAGGGCCCACAGAATAAAAAATGTGAGGAATCCAGCAGTTTGAACCTCCCAGCAGGTGGCCCAGAGCACGGAGTCTATGGGATCCAGGCCACAGTGAACTCACAGCAGAGAGCCCACATCATGAAACTGTGAGCAACCCAGCCGGTGGAACCTCAGAGCAGAAGACCCACATCCCCATGGGGATAGGAACCTCGCAGGAGTGTCCTCGCACAACTTAACACGTATCAGAAAATGTGGGAACCCAGCAGTTAGGGCCTGACGCCAGAGGGCCCTCATCACCGAGGAGAGGAGGCTACCAGCAGGCTCCAAATGCCACCAGAGGGCCGACGTCACCAAAGCAATGGGAGCAAGCCAGGCAGGAGTTACCTCACAGCAGAGGGCCCACCTCACAGAAGTGTGAGGAACCCAACCAGGATCAGACTCTAACCAGAGGGCCCACATCACCAAGGGGATGGAAACCAGGCAGGAGTCTCCTCACACCAGTGGGGCCACATCAGCCAAAGGTGAGGAACACAGCACATGTGGCCTCAAAAAAGGGGACACACATCACGAAAGGGCTGGGAGTGAGGCATGCAGGAGGAGACTCACAACAGAGGGCCCATAGAATAAAAAGGTGAGGAACCCCACCGTTAGAAGTTCCAAGCAGGTGGCCCAGAGCACCGAGGCTATGGGATCCATGCCGGAGTGAACTCACAGCAGAGGGCCCACATTCTGACACTGTGAGCAACCCAGCCGTTGGGACCTCAGAGCAGAAAGCCAACATCCCCATGGGGATGGGACCCCGGCAGGAGTGTACTCGCACGACAGGGCGCACATCAGAAAATTTTGGGAGCCCATGAGTTAGGGCCTGACGCCAGAGGGCCCTCATTACCGAGGGGAGGAGACTCCCAGCAGGCACCAACTCCCAACTGAGGGCCCACATCGCCAGGGTGACGTGTGCCAGCCAGGCAGGAGTGACCTCACAGCAGAGGGTCTACCTCACAGAAGGGTGAGGAATCCAGCCAGGATCAGCCTCTCACCAGAGGGCCCCCATCACCAAGTGGATGGGAACCAGGCAGGAGTGTCCTCACACCAGTGGGGCCACATCAATAAAGGTGAGGAAACCGGCACATGTGGCCTCAAACCAGAGGACCTACATCACAAAGGGGCTGGGAGTGAGTCAGGAAGGAGGAGCATGAAAACACAGAACCCAAAGAATAGAAAAGGTAAGGAATTCAGCAGTAGGAACCTCCCAGCAGGCGGCTCAGAGCACAGAGTCTATGGGATCTAGGCCTGAGTGAACTAACACCAGAGAGCCAACATCATGAAACGGTGAACAACACAGGTGTTGGGACCTTAGAGCAGAAGGCCCACATGCCCATGGGGATGGGAACCTGGCAGGAGTGCCCTCGCACCACTTAGGACGTATCAGAAAATGTGGGAACCCAGCAGTTAGGGCCTGATGCCAGAGGGCCTCATCACCGAGGGGAGGAGGCTCCCAGCAGGCTCCAACTGCCACCAGAGGTCTGACGTCGCCAAGGCGGGGTGTGCTAGCCAGGCAGGAGTGACCTCAGAGAAGAGGGCCCACCTCACAGAAGTGTGAGGAACCCAACCAGGATCAGACTCTCGCCGGAGGGACCACATCACCAAGGGGGTTGGAAGCAGGCAGGAGTGTCCTCACACCAGTGGGGCCACATCATCAAAAGATGAGGAACCCATCACATGTGGCCTCAAACCAGAGGACACACATCACCAAGGGGCTGGGAGTGAGGCAGGTGTCTGGAGGGGCACATTTAACTCTAATTTCCCACCAGGAAGAGGAATTAACCAAAGGCTCAGAGTGCCGTGCCACACCCTGATTACGGCCTGAAGCAAACCTGCGGTTTTGTGGCCAGCTTTCAAGGAAGCGAGTTAAGAAAGGAAATCACGGGCACTGTAATTCACAAACCTGCAGAGTTATAAATGACAGCTATTGGCAAAAATATATTGAAGTAAGTCTGCAAAGAGGACTTGAAAACGAGGCAAAATTGAGGAATCATATTTCAGGAGGTAGATTGGAATTGCATTTAAAACATGTGAAAAGTGGCAGATCTTTGACAGTGATGCACTTGGACGAACAGTGCGTATACATGTTTTCCTGAATATATTCAGGAAAAAACGCATATGCCCTTTTTGGCCAACCAAGCACTCGAGCAATGGAAATCCGTACTACAATGAAATCTCATTTCCCATTCGTCAAAAGGGCCATCTGAAAAAAGTGTAAAAACCAGAAACACAGGACAGGCCATGGAGAACAGGGAGCCTTGTTATGCTGATGGGCGGGATGTAAATTGCCAACAGACACTCTGGAGATGTTTATGGTGTATCCTGAAACATCTGAAAAACAAAGCTACAGAGACTAGGGCACTTCCACTTTTGGCCCTATAGCTTAGGAGAATTAAAATCAACAAGACACAGCCAACACAAAATTTAGGGCTGCTGTGTTTACAAGAACCTCGAGTCCAGTACAAATTAAATATCCCAGAAAGAAAAAAATGGATAAAGGAGTTGTGCTACTTACGTACAACGGAATATCACTCAGCAATGAAATCAATGTCATCAGGCCTGTAGCAGCAAATTGAGTGGATTTAAGTATGATGATTCTAAGAGAAATAGGTCACACAGAGAAAGATAATTATCATAAGATATCACTAATAGAGGGAGTGTAAACTTGGCTACACATAAACTGAATTCCAAAACCGAACAGTCTCAAATTTAGATAAAAACTTATGCTTGCTTAAGGGGAAAGTTGAGTTGGGGTGCTGTATAAAACCAGAAATTGAAATTAGCACACATACCATTCCATAAGCCAAATATGTAATAGACAAGACCTACTCTTTGCTCAACGAAATAGACTCATCCATGGTGTATCACCTCACACCTGTTAGAATGGTCATCATCAGAAAATCTACAAACAACAAATGCTGGAAAGGGTGTGGAGATAAGGAACCCTCTTCCACTATTGTTGGGAATGTAAATTGATACAGTCACTGTGGAGAACATTATGGAGTTTCTTATAAAACTAAGAATAGAATTACCATATGATACAGCAATCCCACTACTGGGCATATACCCAGACAAAACCATAAATCAAAAAGAGACATTCACCTCAATGTTCATTGCATCACTATTTACAATATCCAGGTAATGGAAGCAACCTAAATGCCCACAGACAGACGAATGCATAAAGATGTGGTACAAATATAAAATGGAATATTACTAAGCCATAAAAAGGAATGAAATTGGGTCATTTGTAGAGACGTTGATGGATCTAGAGACTGTCATACAGAGTGAAGTAAGTCAGAAAGAGAAAAACAAATCTTGTCTATTAATGCATATATGTGGAACCTAGAAAAATTATACAGATGAACCGTTTTTTAAGGCAGAAATAGAGCAACAGATGTAGACAACAAACGTATGGACACCAAGGGGGGAAAGCTGTTGGGGGGTGGTGGTGGGAGGATTGAGAGATTGGGATTGGCATGTATACATTTATATGTATAAAATAGATAACCAAAAAGAACCTGCTGTATAAAAAAATAAAATAAAATTCAAAATTACAAAAAGTAAAACAGAAAAAATATTCTTCCCTTCACATACATGTATTTATATGAATAAATTATTTCCATGCTTATATCCGTAAATACAAAAAAGAGGAATAAAATCTACCTTGAACCAAAAATGAAAAAAAGAAAAAAAAAACAGAACCCACCAGTTACACAGAGGAAAACCTTATCAGGGCACTTGCTCCAGTTGTAAACAATTCTGTAGTTGGCCAGTGGTGGGGAATCATCTCCCATTCAGCCAGCAGGCCCCACGCAACAAGCATCCTCATTGCAAAGCTGGGGGACCGTGCCAAGGCATCTGTGAGTAAATGTGGGCCGAGCCCCAGGCCAGCTGCTGCTGAAATGTTCCCACCCTTCCCAGGTAAAACACCTGAATATGTACAAGGACTTGAAAGCCTAGAGGAAGGGCCATGGAGCCACATGAGCGACAGCATGCCAGCCGATTTGGTGCCTGCAGGCCAGCCAGGATGGTCCTGGCCCTGGGTACTCTTCTGGAAGCTTTCCATTTCCCTGCCTGAGATACCCCTGCTGTCCGGGCCCCCACTGCTTTCTTCCTCACTCACCTCTGCCCAGGGAGAAATTCCAGAGGCAGGTATGGGTGACACATCCTCTTCTTTAGCAGGTGGCATCTTGGTAACTGCTGCAGAAAGTCCAGCAGAGCCCCACTCACACTGGGCCACCCACAAAGCCGTGGCCTCTCACTCCCTCCCACCAGTCCAGCCCCGAGACTGCTGACAGGGCAGAGAAAATGGCGTCAGGCACAGCTGCAGGGGCTCTTGCTGCCTGGAGTGGTGTTTATATTGATCTCAAACAGGCACACCTGGGGAGGGCTGGCCGGCACGGTCAGGCTTCCCAGGCCAGCCAATAATCACCCTTCAGGCACTCACAGTTGCAGAAACTGGAACTTGCTGAATCGGCCAGGTCCAAGGAACAGGTGTGGGCTCCTGAGAGTCAGGATAGACAAGGGGTTGCAGCTCTGGCTTGTTTTCTAATTATATTATCTGGCCCATGAGTGGGAGACAACTTCAAGAAAACCCTCTCCTAATGAGAGGAACCCAGGAGTCAGGGAGAGGAGGGGTGGGTGGTGGGTGGAGACAGAGGCCTGGTGCCCCGGGTGCAGTGGAAGTCTCTGGAAGACCAGGTGGAGGGAGGCCACACAGAGTGATGCCCAGGGTCACAGACCTGTTGGAGCTGCTGTTTCTTAGTTCAAGTCCTGCTCTGAGGTGCTCTGTGTCAGATCTGAGTGACAGGTGAGCTGGAAGTGCTCTGCAATGAGGGCGATGTGCACGGTACCTGTGTGCCCAGCCCTGCCAGGGTAACTGCAAGGGTAGCTCTGTATCCTGGGAGGGGCCTGACCATGAGAGCCCCATGGGCTGCAGGGGAACCTGCCCAGGGAACCCCATATCCTGGGAGGGGCCTGAACAGGAGAGCACCGTGGGCTGCGGTGGGGGTGGGGTACCTGCCCAGGTGAGCTCCATATCCTGGGATTGCCCTGACCTCGAGAGCCCCATGGGCTGCTGGAGTCCTGGTAAAGGATGTCAGGACAGTCAGTGAAGCCACCGAGGATATACCTCCAGTAGTTCCTAAATCCTACACCCTGCTGGTCATTCTACCAACCACCGGGACATGGTATTCTGTATTAGTCTTCAATGATGCCTTCTTTTGTATTCTATTAGTCCCAGAGTCACAAGAAATTTTGGCTTGTGAGTGGCAGGTCTCAACATACAACTAAAACAATACTTCTGGGCCGTGTTGCCCCAAGGGTTCAAAAATTCCCACACCATCTTTGGGGAAAGCTCAGTTAAAGACCTAAAAGTTCTACCTCTGGAAAAGGAAACACTCCTTCAATATGCAGACGACATTCTGATCGCCAGCCCTACTAAGGAGACCTCTGAACTACCAAGCCAATAAAGGATAGAAGTTGTCCAATAAAAAGCTCAAATATCACAGACTACGGTGACCTGCCTGGGCTTCATTCTCACAGAAGGTCGGAGAAGCCCATCTCAGGAAAGGGAAGAAACAATTTACAGCCTTACCCATTTCTAAAACTAGAAGACAGCTTAGGGGTTCCTGGGGAGGCCAGGGTTGGTGCTTCTGGATCCCTAACTACAGTCTACTAGCTGGGCCTCTATATGAAACACTGAAAGGAAAAGATGATGATCCTTTTGAATAGAATCCAGAAGTGGCCTTTCAAGAATGGAAAGAGCAGTCAATTCAGACCCTTGCCCTGGAACTCCCTAATTTAGCTAAACCCTTTGACCTTTACATTCCTGGTGAATGGTGAATCGCTATTGGAGTATTAGTGCAAAAACTGGGACCACTTGAAATGGAACAATGCAAGAATGCCATCCCGGTAGGATAAACTACGGTCACCAATGGGCTTGGCCCACCGCCACATCTGGCCAAGATACTGGCGGTATCTGAAAACCTGGAAATCAGCAGCACAAAAGGCCACCTCCCTCCTAAGGGAAAAGGACCCCACGTGGTGATCCTAAGCCCCAACCATGCCCTGAAGTTGCAGGGTTTGCTCCGTGGGCACACTGACCTCGAGTGAGGAGGCCCTCCAACTCCAACCTCCAGAGAGATAACCGGGGTAAAGGGGCACCATGACGACTCATGTGACCATCACTTGACCTGGAGTTTCTCTCATAAAACAACAAGAGTGTGTCCCAAAAGAGTAGACTACTGCTTGCAGGACTTACTGCACCCAGAGCGGACCTAATAATCTTGGCGGGGGAAGCGTATATCACGCTGTCACCATAGAAGAGCCTACAGACACTGTGATGATGGTGGCCAATAAGACCGGCTGGACTCCTGTTTACTTCAAAAGGCTGTTGACTCAGTGGCCATCATGGTCCTTCATCACCACTGACCCTGGACTGTCTGGGAGTTGAGCAGGCAGGGTCCTGACACCTGGTGCTCTTTTTACGTTAATTCAGGGGCCTAATTGAAGAAAGTGCAGACTACTGGTCAGAGCATCTAGGCTGGCAGAAAGGGTCAGCCTAAGGTGGCCGAACAAATGCAGGGCGGGGTGAAACTGGACCTCACAGCGTCACTGCACATCTCCTTCCTGGACCCTTAAAGGTCATTAGAATCTATAACGCTTCCAATACTGGTGCTCAGGTGGACGAGCGGGGAGGCAGGAGGCCTGGGGACAATCAACGTCACCTGGAGGCTGCTGGGGAGAAGTTCTGACCCTCGCCCACGGGTATGAGGGCTCCTAACTCAGCACTCAGCAGTTACAGAAGAAGGGTCTGCACCCTCAGCACTCTAAGAATGAGGAAGGGGAAAAAAGGCAGAAGAGGGCTTTTTCCCAGGCAAAGCCCCTTAAAAATCCCTGGGAGAAAAAAATAGAATCTGGGCAATAAAATAAAGTCTAACCTTTTTTATCCTTTGTGCTTTGTCTAATTTCACGTGCTCCTAGGGTCCCGCATACAGAGGTTCAACAGCCGGCACTTCAGACCAGATTTCCTAGTGCGGAATGGCTGGGTCGACACCTCAGCTCCTGGGACACAGTGCACACTCCGCGATATAGAGCCTGAGCTGCAGCCAACCGGGCCCTCGAGAGCTCCGCCCCCTCCCTCCCACTGACTCTGACAGGATCTCTACACAGCAGCCCAGCCCACAGCCCACGGGGTAGCACATGCTCTCACCTCTCCATTCTCTGATCAAAATATAAAGTTTCCTTTGCTTCTGAACCAAACTCAGTCTCAATCTGTTGGCTCCAATGACACTGGGCAGGGGGACACTTGTTGGGGTCCACTCTGGAGGATCAGTAACAGAAATTGAGAACATTGTAACTTCAATGAACAGATGTTTGAGCCAAACTGTAATTAACATAGAACAGTGTATAAGGCTCGGGTAAAATAAGATGTTTCTAACACTCCCATTTGATATTTCCATCACTTTATTATAAGCAAGTTCAGTGAAAAGGTTTGTCTTATTTGTCAGGTCAATATTAGAGAAACGAAGTGATTTCTTTCCAAGGATGTACATCTAAAAATCTTGGTTAAAACTTCAATCTTGTTTTAAATGCTTTTCCATTGAAAATGATACCTCTCTTTCAGTTCCCCCAATTCTGAGAAGTATAAAATCTTATAATTTATTATTACCAAAGGGGAAAGGTGGGAGGAGGGATAAATTAACAGTTTGGGATTAACACATACACACTGCTATGTATAAAATCGATCATCAACAAGGAACTACTGTATAGCCCCGGGAACTACACTCAATATTTTACAATAACCTATAAGGGGAAATAATCTGAAAAAGAATAGATATTTTTATTGACATCATCTATTAATGACAGTTAAAATGGAACCTAAGGGAAGCCGGTGGTGAGTGCTTCTGACCCTGAAGACTTCAATCATCTAAAGTTTGGACTCTGCCTACTTCCCAAGGCCCTTAATGAACATATGTGTAGCCGTAGCTTAAAAAATTCCCCAGTTTGGATTGTGGAGAGACACTGATTTTGTAAAAGCCCTGGTGTTCTCCTCACATGAATGGGACACTTCCTACAGCTAAAACATGCCTGTCACACCCAGAGGATGGTATACCATCTGATCGGGAAGAGTTTGGAAAAGGCATCTCATCTCCTCATCTCCTGGTGCTCGGGTTCATCCCTCCAGCATCTTTACGAACAGTCTCCCCACTTGGAGATGTCAGCACTGTCAACATCCTGTTGCAGACAGTTTGGAATTTGTCCAGAGGATGAAGCAGAAGGAGGAGGAACAATGAGACACAAGTCCTAGGTGTTCGGACAGGCACATGTCACTCTTATTTCCAATCAGGAAGACGAATTGACCAAAGGCTAGGGTTGCCCATGGAAACAGAATAGGGCTTGAGGAAATTCCGCTGCTTTGTGGCCAGTTCCCATAAACACAAGTTGAAAAATGGAACTCAGGGACACTAAAATTCACGAAACTGCAGAGTTGAAAATATCTATCACTGAAAAATGTCTTGAGGAAAGTCAGAGGAAAGGACTTGTAAGCAACGGAGAATGGCAGGAAAGGGATTGGAAGAGGTAGAAAGGACTCGCCATTAAGCACAAGAAAAGGGGCTGAACATTGCCAACATTGCAATTGGCCAAAAAGGGTGTATGCGTCTTTTTCTGTATGTATTCAAGAAAAGGGTATACACTTTTTTAGCCAACCAAACAGGTGGGCACTGGAAATCAATACTACAAAACATATCACTTCGCATCAGTCAGAAGAGCCTTCCTCATAAAGTGTAAACACCAAAAATGCAGGACAGGGCAAGGAGAAAAGGGAGCTCTCTGAGGCTTATACTGGAAATGTATATTGCCAACGGTCACTCTGGAGAAGTGTATTGTGTTTACTAAAGCATCTAAAAAATGAGCTACAGAGCACAGGGCACTTGCACTCATGGACGTATATCTTGGGAAAAACAAAAATCGAGAGGACACAGGCACCCCAATATTTACCACCTCTATGTTTAAAAGATCCTCGACTAGGATATAATTTATAAGTCTCTGGAGGGAAAAAATGGATAGAGATGTGGCACTTATGTAGAGTGGAATATTACTCAGCCTGGAAATCAATGAAATATGGCCAGTTGTAACAACCACAGAGGAGTTACGTATGATCATTCGAAGTCACATAATTCAAAAAGAAAAAGACACACGATATTACTAATACATGGAATGTAAACGTGGCTACAAATGAACTGAATTACTAAACAGAACGGGGTCTCAAATTTAGAAAACCAACATATGCTTGCTTAAGGATAAAGGAGAGTTGGGGTGCTGCATAAAACCAGAGATAGAAATTAGCACAGATACCTTTCCATAAGCCAAATATGTAATAGTCAAGACCTACCAGTTGCTCAACGAAATGGACTAAACACCCATATTCAACGCCTAGGAATACACCTGACTAGTAAGAATCTTCAAACCCATGGATTTATATGTCTCTGTAAGAGAATCAAGGGTGTGTATAGATTTATGAACGCAGCAGAGAAAATCCGATAAATCCAATTATCAAAATGAATTACAAAAACAAAACACAATGACAGTGAAATAGAGAGCTATACTTAAATAATTCATTCAGAGCTTGTGATGCAACCGGGATTAACCACATCTGCACCAAGAGCTGAGTGAGACATAAGGCTGGACACTTCGGGCAGATAGCATTGGAGAGGTTCGGTGAGCAAAGGCAGACCCTTTGAAGTCATACTGCATGGTACCCATTCCATGGGTCCCAAGTCTCCAGGTTTAAGGGATTCTTCCTTCAGCTAAAACATGCATGGGAAACCCAGAGTATGGTCCACCGTGTGATTGGGAAACGTTTTCAAATGCATCTCAGGGTTCGTCCCCTGGTACTCGGGTGCACCGTTCCAGACGCTTTACTAACACTATCCCCACTTGGAGAGTCAGTGCCTTTAACCTCCTGTTTGGCACAGTTTGCAATTTCTGCGCAAGATGAACAGGAATAGGGAGAACCAATGAGAGACTAGCTGTAGGTGTCTGCACGGGCAAATGGAACGCTCATTTCCCACCAGGAAGAGGAATTAACCAAAGGCTCAGCGTGCCCTGCCGGAACCAGATTAGGGCCTGAAGCAATCCTGCGGTTTTGCGGCCAGCTCACAAGATAGCGAGTTGAAGAAAGGAGCCCAGGGGCACTGTAATTCACAAACCTGCAGAGTTATGAATGACAGCTATCATCCAAAAATATATTGAAGTAAGTCTTCGAAGAGGACTTGAAAGCGGGGCAGAATTGCAGGAAAACGATTTCAGGGGGTAGACTGGAATTGCACTTAAAGCATAGGAAAAGAGGCAGAATGTCCACAATGATGCACTTGGCCAAAAAGGGCGTATGCGTTTTTTCCTGAATATATTCAGGAAAAAACGCATACGCACTTTTTGGCCAACCAAGCAAGCGTGTAAAGGAAATATGCACTACAATGAAGTCTCACTGCCCCCCGGTCAAAAGGGCCATCTGAAACAAGTGTAAAATCCAGAAAGGCAGGACAGGTCATGGAGAACAGGGAGCCTTGTTATGCTGATGGGCGGGATGTAAATTGCCAACAGCCACTCTGGAGAAGTGTATGGTGTTTCCTGAAACACGTAGGAAACAGAGCAACACAGCCTATGGCACTTCCACTTAGGGTCCTATAGATTAGGGAAATTAAAATCAAAAACACACAGCCACCCCAAAGTTTGGGACGGCTCTGTTTACAAGAACCTCATCTACGGTACAAGTTAAATATCCGAGAAAGCAAAAAATGGATAAAGAAGTTGTGGTACGTACGTACAATGGAATATCACTCAGCAATGAGATCTACGTCATCAGGCCCGTAGCGGCATAATGAGTGGATTCAGCTACGACGATTCTACGAGGAATAAGTCACACAGAAAAAGAAACATCATAAGATATCACAAATACACGGAACGTAAACTTGGCTACACATGAACTGAATTACAAAACAGAACAGGGTCTCAAATTTAGAAAACCAACTTATGCTTGCTTATGGGGAAAGGTGAGTTGGGGTGCTGCATCAAACCAGAGATTGAAATTAGCACAGATACCGTTCCATAAGCCAAATATATAATAGACAAGACCTACTCCTTGCTCAACGAAATGGACTCAACACCCCATATTCAACGCCTGGGAATATACCTGACAAGTAAGAATCTTAAGACCCATGGATTTATATGTCTCCATAAGGAAATCAAGCGTGTGTACAGCGGCTGAAACGCAGCAGTGAAAATCCGATAAATCCAATTATCAAAATAAATTTCACAAACAAAACACAATGACAGTGAAATAGAGAGCAATTCTTACATAATTCATTCAGGCCTTGTGATGCAACCTGGATTTACCACATCTACACCCAGAGCTGGGTGAGACATAAGGCTGGACACTTCGGGCTGATAGCATTGGTGAGGTTCGGTGAGCAAAGGCAGACCCTTTGAAGTCATACTGCATGGTACCCATTCCATGGGTCCCAACTCTCCAGGTTTAAGGGATTCTTCCTTCAGCTAAAACATGCATGGGAAACACAGAGTATGGTCCACCATGTGATTGGGAAACGTTTTCAAATGCATCTCAGGTTTCGTCCCCTGGTACTCGGGTGAACCGTTCCAGATGCTTTACTAACAGTATCCCCACATGGAGAGTCAGTGCCTTTAACCTCCTGTTTGTCACAGTTTGCAATTTCTGCGCAAGATGCACAGGAATAGGGAGAACCAATGCGAGACTAGCTGTAGGTGTCTGCACGGGCAAATGAAACGCTCATTTCCCACCAGGAAGAGGAAATAAACAAAGGCTCAGCGTGCCCAGCGGGTACCAGATTAGGGCCTGAAGCAATCCTGCGGTTTTGCGGCCAGTTCACAGGAAAGCGAGTTGAAGAAAGGAGCTCAGGGGCACTGTAATTCACAAACCTGCAGAGTTATGAATGACAGCTATCGTCCAAAAATGTATTGAAGTAAGTCTTCGAAGAGGACTTGAAAGCGGGGCAGAATTGCAGGAAAACGATTTCAGGGGGTAGACTGGAATTGCACTTAAAGCATAGGAAAAGAGGCAGAATGTCGACAATGATGCACTTGGCCAAAAAGGGCGTATGCGTTTTTTCCTGAATATATTCAGGAAAAAACGCATACGCCCTTTTTGGCCAACCAAGCAAGCGTGTAAAGGAAATCTGCACTACAATGAAGTCTCACTGCCCCCCGGTCAAAAGCGCCATCTGAAACAAGTGTAAAATCCAGAAAGACAGGACACGTCATGGAGAACAGGGAGCCTTGTTATGCTTATGGGCGGGATGTAAATTGCCAACAGCCACTCTGGAGAAGTTTATGGTGTTTCCTGAAACACCTAGGAAACAAAGCAACACAGCCGATTGCACTTCGACTCATGGTCCTATAGCTTAGGGAAATTAAATTCAAAAACACACTGCCACCCCAAAGTTTGGGACGGCTCTGTTTACAAGAACCTCGTCTACGGTACAAGTTAAATATCCGAGAAAGAAAAAATGGATAAAGAAGATGTGGTACGTACGTACAATGGAATATCACACAGCAATGAGATCTACGTCATCAGGCCCGTAGCGGCATAATGAGTGGATTCAGCTACGACGATTCTAGGAGAAATAAGTCACACAGAAAAAGAAAGATCATAAGATATCACTAATACACGGAACATAAACTTGGCTACAAGTGAACTGAATTACAAAACAGAACAGGGTCTCAAATTTAGAAAACCAACTTATGCTTGCTTATGGGGAACGGTGAGTTGGGGTGCTGCATCAAACCAGAGATTGAAATTAGCACAGATACCGTTCCATAAGCCAAATATATAATAGACCAAACCTACTCCTTGCTCAACGAAATGGACTCAACACCCCATATTCAACGTCTGGGAATATACCTGACAAGTAAGAATCTTAAGACCCATGGATTTATATGTCTCCATAAGGAAGTCAAGCGTGTGTACAGTGGCCTAAACACAGCAGTGAAAATCCGATAAATCCCATTAACAAAATAAATTTCACAAACAAAACACAATGACAGAGAAATAGAGAGCAATTCTTAAATAATTCATTCAGGCCTTGTGATGAAACCTGGATTTACAACATCTACACCCAGAGCTGGTTGAGACATAAGGCTGGACACTTCGGGCTGATAGCATTGGTGAGGATCGGTGAGCAAAGGCAGACCCTTTGAAGTCATACTGCATGGCAGCCATTCCATGGGTCCCAACTCACCAGGTTTAAGGGATTCTTCCTTCAGCTAAAACATGCATGGGAAACCCAGAGTATGGTCCACCGTGTGATTGGGAAACGTTTTCAAATGCATCTCAGTTTTCGTCCCCTGGTACTCGGGTTCACCGTTCCAGACGGTTTACTAACACTCTCCCCACTTGGAGAGTCAGTGCCTTTAACCTCCGGTTTGGCACAGTTTGCAATTTCTGCGCAAGATGCACAGGAATAGGGAGAACCAATGAGAGACTAGCTGTAGGTGTCTGCACGGGCCAATGGAACGCTCATTTCCCACCAGGAAGAGGAATTAACCAAAGGCTCAGCGTGCCCTGCCGGAACCAGATTAGGGCCTGAAGCAATCCTGCGGTTTTTCGGCCAGCTCACAAGATAGCGAGTTGAAGAAAGGAGCTCAGGGGCACTGTAATTCACAAACCTGCAGAGTTATGAATGACAGCTATCATCCAAAAATGTTTGAAGTAAGTCTTCGAAGAGGACTTGAAAGCGGGGCAGAATTGCAGGAAAACGATTTC
Source organism: Delphinapterus leucas (assembly GCF_059928025.1). Lineage (NCBI taxonomy): Eukaryota > Metazoa > Chordata > Mammalia > Artiodactyla > Monodontidae > Delphinapterus > Delphinapterus leucas. The sequence goes on along the minus strand of NW_028322232.1, from coordinate 4,753,916 downwards.
AGGGGGTAGACTGGAATTGCACTTAAAGCATAGGAAAAGAGGCAGAATGTCCACAATGATGCACTTGGCCAAAAAGGGCGTATGCGTTTTTTCCTGAATATATTCAGGAAAAAACGCATACGCACTTTTTGGCCAACCAAGCAAGCGTGTAAAGGAAATCTGCACTACAATGAAGTCTCACTGCCCCCCGGTCAAAAGGGCCATCTGAAACAAGTGTAAAATCCAGAAAGGCAGGACAGGTCATGGAGACCAGGGAGCCTTGTTATGCTGATGGGCGGGATGTAAATTGCCAACAGCCACTCTGGAGAAGTGTATGTTGTTTCCTGAAACACGTAGGAAACAAAGCAACACAGCCTATGGCACTTCCACTTAGGGTCCTATAGATTAGGGAAATTAAAATCAAAAACACACAGCCACCCCAAAGTTTGGGATGGCTCTGTTTACAAGAACCTCGTCTACGGTACAAGTTAAATATCCGAGAAAGCAAAAAATGGATAAAGAAGTTGTGGTACGTACGTACAATGGAATATCACTCAGCAATGAGATCTACGTCATCAGGCCCGTAGCGGCATAATGAGTGGATTCAGCTACGACGATTCTACGAGGAATAAGTCACACAGAAAAAGAAAGATCATAAGATATCACTAATACACGGAACGTAAACTTGGCTAAACATGAACTGAATTACAAAACAGAACAGGGTCTCAAATTTAGAAAACCAACTTATGCTTGCTTATGGGGAAAGGTGAGTTGGGGTGCTGCATAAAACCAGAGATTGAAATTAGCACAGATACCGTTCCATAAGCCAAATATATAATAGACAAGACCTACTCCTTGCTCAACGAAATGGACTCAACACCCCATATTCAACGCCTGGGAATATACCTGACAAGTAAGAAACTTAAGACCCATGGATTTATATGTCTCCATAAGGAAGTCAAGGGTGTGTACAGGGGCCTAAACGCAGCAGTGAAAATCCGATAAATCCCATTAACAAAATAAATTTCAAAAACAAAACACAATGACAGTGAAATAGAGAGCAATTCTTACATAATTCATTCAGGCCTTGTGATGCAAACTGGATTTACCACATCTACACCCAGAGCTGGGTGAGACATAAGGCTGGACACTTCGGGCTGATAGCATTGGTGAGGTTCGGTGAGCAAAGGCAGACCCTTTGAAGTCATACTGCATGGTACCCATTCCATGGGTCCCAACTCTCCAGGTTTAAGGTATTCTTCCTTCAGCTAAAACATGCATGGGAAACACAGAGTATGGTCCACCATGTGATTGGGAAACGTTTTCAAATGCATCTCAGGTTTCGTCCCCTGGTACTCGGGTGAACCGTTCCAGATGCTTTACTAACAGTATCCCCACATGGAGAGTCAGTGCCTTTAACCTCCTGTTTGTCACAGTTTGCAATTTCTGCGCAAGATGCACAGGAATAGGGAGAACCAATGCGAGACTAGCTGTAGGTGTCTGCACGGGCAAATGAAACGCTCATTTCCCACCAGGAAGAGGAAATAACCAAAGGTTCAGCGTGCCCTGCGGGTACCAGATTAGGGCCTGAAGCAATCCTGCGGTTTTGCGGCCAGTTCACAGGAAAGCGAGTTGAAGAAAGGAGCTCAGGGGCACTGTAATTCACAAACCTGCAGAGTTATGAATGACACCTATCGTCCAAAAATGTATTGAAGTAAGTCTTCGAAGAGGACTTGAAAGCGGGGCAGAATTTCAGGAAAACTATTTCAGGGGGTAGACTGGAATTGCACTTAAAGCATAGGAAAAGAGGCAGAATGTCGACAATGATGCACTTGGCTAAAAAGGGCGTATGCGTTTTTTCCTGAATATATTCAGGAAAAAACGCATACGCCCTTTTTGGCCAACCAAGCAAGCGTGTAAAGTAAATCTGCACTACAATGAAGTCTCACTGCCCCCCGGTCAAAAGGGCCATCTGAAACAAGTGTAAAATCCAGAAAGGCAGGACAGGTCATGGAGAACAGGGAGCCTTGTTATGCTGATGGGCGGGATGTAAATTGCCAACAGCCACTCTGGAGAAGTGTATGGTGTTTCCTGAAACACGTAGGAAACAAAGCAACACAGCCTATGGCACTTCCACTCATGGTCCTATAGCTTAGGGAAATTAAATTCAAAAACACACAGCCACCCCAAAGTTTGGGACGGCTCTGTTTACAAGAACCTCGTCTACGGTACAAGTTAAATATCCGAGAAAGCAAAAAATGGATAAAGAAGATGTGGTACGTACGTACAATGGAATATCACACAGCAATGAGATCTACGTCATCAGGCCCGTAGCGGCATAATGAGTGGATTCAGGTACGACGATTCTACGAGAAATAAGTCACTCAGAAAAAGAAACATCATAAGATATCACAAATACACGGAACGTAAACTTGGCTACACATGAACTGAATTACAAAACAGAACAGGGTCTCAAATTTAGAAAACCAACTTATGTTTGCTTATGGGGAAAGTTGAGTTGGGGTGCAGCCTCAAACCAGAGATTGAAATTAGCACAGATACCGTTCCATAAGCCAAATATATAATAGACAAGACCTACTCCTTACTCAACGAAATGGACTCAACACACCATATTCAACGCCTGGGAATATACCTGACAAGTAAGAATCTTAAGACCCATGGATTTATATGTCTCCATAAGGAAATCAAGCGTGTGTACAGCGGCTGAAACGCAGCAGTGAAAATCCGATAAATCCAATTATCAAAATAAATTTCACAAACAAAACACAATGACAGTGAACTAGAGAGCAATTCTTAAATAATTCATTCAGGGCTTGTGATGCAACCTGGATTTACCACATCTACACCCAGAGCTGGTTGAGACATAAGGCTGGACACTTCGGGCTGATAGCATTGGTGAGGTTCGGTGAGCAAAGGCAGACCCTTTGCAGTCATACTGCATGGTAGCCATTCCATGGGTCCCAACTCTCCAGGTTTCAGAGATTCTTCCTTCAGCTAAAACAAGCAAGGGAAACCCAGAGTATGGTCCACCGTGTGATTGGGAAACGTTTTCAAATGCATCTCAGGTTTCGTCCCCTGGTACTCGGGTTCACCATTCCAGACGCTTTACTAACACTCTCCCCACTTGGAGAGTCAGTGCCTTTAACCTCCTGTTTGGCACAGTTTGCAATTTCTGCGCAAGATGAACAGGAATAGGGAGAACCAATGAGAGACTAGCTGTAGGTGTCTGCACGTGCAAATGGAACGCTCATTTCCCACCAGGAAGAGGGAGTAACCAAAGGCTCAGCGTGCCCTGCGGGAACCAGTTTAGGGCCTGAAGCAATCCTGTGGTTTTGCGGCCAGCTCACAAGAAAGCGAGTTGAAGAAAGGAGCTCAGGGGCACTGTAATTCACAATCCTGCAGAGTTATGAATGACAGCTATCGTCCAAAAATGTTTGAAGTAAGTCTTCGAAGAGGACTTGAAAGCGGGGCAGAATTGCAGGAAAACGATTTCAGGGGGTAGACTGGAATTGCACTTAAAGCATAGGAAAAGAGGCAGAATGTCGACAATGATGCACTTGGCCAAAAAGGGCGTATGCGTTTTTTCCTGAATATATTCAGGAAAAAACGCATACGCACTTTTTGGCCAACCAAGCAAGCGTGTAAAGGAAATCTGCACTCCAATGAAGTCTCACGGCCCCCCGGTCCAAACGGCCATCTGAAACAAGTGTAAAATCCAGAAAGGCAGGACAGGTCATGTAGAACAGGGAGCCTTGTTATGCTGATGGTCGGGATGTAAATTGCCAACAGCCACTCTGGAGAAGTGTATGGTGTTTCCTGAAACACGTAGGAAACAAAGCAACACAGCCTATGGCACTTCCACTTAGGGTCCTATAGCTTAGGGAAATTAAAATCAAAAACACACAGCCACCCCAAAGTTTGGGACTGCTCTAATTACAAGAACCTCGTCTACGGTACAAGTTAAATATGCGAGAAAGCAAAAAATGGATAAAGAAGTTGTGGTACGTACGTACAATGGAATATCACTCAGCAATGAGATCTACGTCATCAGGCCCGTAGCGGCATAATGAGTGGATTCAGGTACGACGATTCTACGAGAAATAAGTCACACAGAAAAAGAAAGATCATAAGATATCACTAATACATGGAACGTAAACTTGGCTACACATGAACTGAATTACAAAACAGAACAGGGTCTCAAATTTAGAAAACCAACTTATCCTTGCTTATGGGGAACGGTGAGTTGGGGTGCTGCATCAAACCAGAGATTGAAATTAGCACAGATACCGTTCCATAAGCCAAATATATAATAGACAAAACCTACTCCTTGCTCAATGAAATGGACTCAACACCACATATTCAACGCCTGGGGATATACCTGACAAGTAAGAATCTTAAGACCCATGGATTTATATGTCTCCATAAGGAAATCAAGCGTGTGTACAGCGGCCAAAACGCGGCAGGGAAAATCCGATAAATCCCATTATCATAATAAATTTCTCAAACAAAACACAATGACAGTGAAATAGAGAGCAATTCTTAAATAATTCATTCAGGGCTTGTGATGCAACCTGGATTTACCACATCTACACCCAGAGCTGGGTGAGACATAAGGCTGGACACTTCGGGCTGTTAGCATTGGTTAGGTTCGGTGAGTAAACGCAGACCCTTTGAAGTCATACTGCATTGTAGCCATTCCATGGGTCCCAACTCTCCAGATTTAAGGGATTCTTCCTTCAGCTAAAACATGCATGGGAAACCCAGAGTATGGTCCACCGTGTGATTGGGAAACGTTTTCCAATGCATCTCAGGTTTCGTCCCCTGGTACTTGGGTTCACCGTTCCAGACGCTTTACTAACACTCTCCCCACTTGGAGAGTCAGTGCCTTTAACCTCCTGTTTGTCACAGTTGGCAATTTCTGCGCAAGTTGAACAGGAATAGGGAGAACCAATGAGAGACTAGATGTAGGTGTCTGCACGTGCACATGGAACTCTCATTTCCCACCAGGAAGAGGGATTAACCAAAGGCTCAGCGTGCCCTGCCGGAACCAGATTAGGGCCTGAAGCAATCCTGCGGTTTTGCGGCCAGCTCACATAAAGCGAGTTGAAAAAGGAGCTCAGGGGCACTGTAATTCACAAACCTGCAGAGTTATGAATGACAGCTATCGTCCAAAAATGTATTGAAGTAAGTCTTCAAAGAGAACTTGAACGTGGGGCAGAATTCCAGGACTACGATTTCAGGAGGTAGACGGGAAATCCTCTGAAAGTACAGGAAAAGAGTCAGAAATTCGACAATGATGCACTTGGTCAAAAAGAGCATATGCGTTTTTCCAGGGCCCTCATTAAAGAGGGTAGGAGGCTCCCAGTATGCTTCAGTGGCCAACAGAAGACCCACGTCGCCAAGGCGACCTGAGCCAGCCATGCAGGAGTGACCTCACATCAGAGGGCCCACCTCACAGAAGGGTAAGGAACCCAGGAAGGATCAGACCCTCACCAGAGTGCCCACGACAGCAAGGGGCTGGGAACCAGGCAGGAGTGTCCTCACACCCGTGGGACCACATCATCGAAAGTTGAGGTACTCAGCACATGTGGCCTCAAACCAGAGGACCCACATCACCATGGGTCTCGAAGCAAGGCAGGCAGGATTATCCTCCCAACACATGGCCCATTGTATAAAAAAGGTGAGGAATCCAGCCGTTGGAACATCCCAGCAGGCGGCCCAGATCACCGAGGCTATGGGATCCAGGCAGTGATGAACTCACAACAGAGGGCCCTCATCGTGATACTGTAAGCAACCCAGCCGTTGTGACCTCAGAGCACAAGGCCCACATCACCATGCGGGAGGGGACAAAGCAGGAGTGTCATCGCACCAGTGGGCACACATCAGAAAATGTGGGGAGCCCAGCAGTTAGGGCCAGACGCCAGAGGGCCCTCATCACTGAGGAGAGGAGGCTCCCAGCAAGCTCCAACTGCTACCAGAGGGCTGACGTCGCCAATGCGGTGTGTGCCAGCCAGGCAGGAGTGACCTCAGAGCAGAGGGCCAACCACACAAAAGTGTGAGGAACCCAAAGAGGATCAGACTCTCACCAGAGGGCCCACATCACCAAGGGAATGGAAACCAGGCAGGAGTGTCCTCACACCAGTGGGGCCACATCACCGAAATGTGATGGACCCAGCACACGTGGCCTCAAACTAGAGGACACACATCACCAAGGGGCTGGGAGTGAGGCAGGCAGGAGGAGCCTCAAAACAGAGGGCCCATAGAATAAAAAAGGTGAGGAATCCCGCAGTTGGAACCTCCCAGCAGGCGGCCAGGAGCAGCGAGGATATGGGATCCAGACCTGACTGAACACAAAACAGAGGGCCCTCATCATGAAACTGTGAGCAACCCAGCCGTTGGGACCTCAGAGCAGAAGGCCCACATTCCCATGTGGTTTGGAACATGGCAGGAGTGTACTCGCACCACAGGGCGCACATTAGAGAATTTTGGGAGCTCAGAAGTTAGGGCCTGACGCCAGAGGTCCCTCATCACCGAGGAGAGGAAGCTCCCAGCAGGCTCCAACTGCCACAAGAGGGCCGACGTTGCCAAGGTGGGGTGTGCCAGCCAGGCAGGAGTGATCTCACAGCAGAGGGTCCACCTCACAGAAGGGTGAGGAACCCAGCCAGGATCAGACTCTCACCAGAGGGCCCACATCACCAAGGGGATAGGAACCAGGCAGGAGTGTCCTCACACCAGTGGGGCCACATAATCGAAAGGTGAGGGACCCAGCACACGTAGCCTCAAACCAGAGGACACACATCACCAAGGGGCTGGGAGTCAGGCAGGCAGGAGGAGTCTCAAAACAGAGGGCCCATAGAAGAAAAAAGGTGAGGAATCCCGCAGTTGGAACCTCCCCGCAGGCAGCCAGGAGCAGCGAGGCTATTGGATCCAGGGCGGAGTGAACTCACACCAGAGGACCCTCATCATGAAACTGAGCAACCCACCATTGGGACCTCAGAGCAGAAGGCCCACATTCCCATGGGGTTGGGAACCTGGCAGGAGTGTAGTCGCACCACAGGGCGCACATCAGAAAATTTTGGGAGCCCAGGAGTTAGGGTCTGACGCCAGAGGGCCCTCATTACCGAGGGGTGGAGACCCCCAGCAGGCACCAACTCCCAACTGAGGGCCCACATCGCCAAGGTGATGTGTGCCAGCCAGGCAGGAGTGACCTCACAGCAGAGGGTCTACCTCACAGAAGGGTGAGGAAACCAGCCAGGATAAGACTCTCACCAGAGAGCCCACATCACCAAGGGGATCAGAAAAAGGCAGCACTGTCCTCACACCAGTGTGGCCACATTATAGAAAGGTGAGGAACCCAGCACATGTGGCCTAAACCAGAGGACCCACATTTCCAAGGTGCTCCGAGTGAGGCAAGCAGGAGTAGCCTAACAACACAGGGCCCACAGAATAAAAAATGTGAGGAATCCAGCTGTTTGAACCTCCCAGCAGGTGGCCCAGAGCACAGAGTCTATGGGATCCAGGCCACAGTGAACTCACAGCAGAGGGCCCACATCATGAAACTGTGAGCAACCCAGCCGGTGGAAACTCAGAGCAGAAGACCCACATCCCCATGGGGATAGGAACCTCGCAGGAGTGTCCTCGCACAACTTAACACGTATCAGAAAATGTGGGAACCCAGCAGTTAGGGCCTGACGCCAGAGGGCCCTCATCACCGAGGAGAGGAGGCTACCAGCAGGCTCCAAATGCCACCAGAGGGCCGACATCACCAAGGCAATGGGAGCAAGCCAGGCAGGAGTTACCTCACAGCAGAGGGCCCACCTCACAGAAGTGTGAGGAACCCAACCAGGATCAGACTCTAACCAGAGGGCCCACATCACCAAGGGGATGGAAACCAGGCAGGAGTGTCCTCACACCAGTGGGGCCACATCAGCCAAAGGTGAGGAACACAGCACATGTGGCCTCAAATAAGGGGACACACATCACGAAAGGGCTGGGAGTGAGGCATGCAGGAGGAGACTCACAACAGAGGGCCCATAGAATAAAAAGGTGAGGAACCCCGCCGTTGGAAGCTCCAAGCAGGTGGCCCAGAGCACCGAGGCTATGGGATCCATGCCGGAGTGAACTCACAGCAGAGGGCCCACATTCTGACACTGTGAGCAACCCAGCCGTTGGGACCTCAGAGCAGAAAGCCAACATCCCCATGGGGATGGGACCCCGGCAGGAGTGTACTCGCACGACAGGGCGCACATCAGAAAATTTTGGGAGCCCATGAGTTAGGGCCTGACGCCAGAGGGCCCTCATTACCGAGGGGAGGAGACTCCCAGCAGGCACCAACTCCCAACTGAGGGCCCACATCGCCAAGGTGACGTGTGCCAGCCAGGCAGGAGTGACCTCACAGCAGAGGGTCTACCTCACAGAAGGGTGAGGAATCCAGCCAGGATCAGGCTCTCACCAGAGGGCCCCCATCACCAAGTGGATGGGAACCAGGCAGGAGTGTCCTCACACCAGTGGGGCCACATCAATAAAGCTGAGGAGACTGGCACATGTGGCCTCAAACCAGAGGACCTACATCACAAAGGGGCTGGGAGTGAGTCAGGAAGGAGGAGCATGAAAACACAGAACCCAAAGAATAGAAAAGGTAAGGAATTCAGCAGTAGGAACCTCCCAGCAGGCGGCTCAGAGCACAGAGTCTATGGGATCTAGGCCTGAGTGAACTAACACCAGAGAGCCAACATCATGAAACGGTGAACAACACAGGTGTTGGGACCTTAGAGCAGAAGGCCCACATGCCCATGGGGATGGGAACCTGGCAGGAGTGCCCTCGCACCACTTAGGACGTATCAGAAAATGTGGGAACCCAGCAGTTAGGGCCTGATGCCAGAGGGCCTCATCACCGAGGGGAGGAGGCTCCCAGCAGGCTCCAACTGCCACCAGAGGTCTGACGTCGCCAAGGCGGGGTGTGCTAGCCAGGCAGGAGTGACCTCAGAGAAGAGGGCCCACCTCACAGAAGTGTGAGGAACCCAACCAGGATCAGACTCTCGCCGGAGGGACCACATCACCAAGGGGATGGGAAGCAGGCAGGAGTGTCCTCACACCAGTGGGGCCACATCATCAAAAGATGAGGAACCCATCACATGTGGCCTCAAACCAGAGGACACACATCACCAAGGGGCTGGGAGTGAGGCAGGTGTCTGGAGGGGCACATTTAACTCTAATTTCCCACCAGGAAGAGGAATTAACCAAAGGCTCAGAGTGCCGTGCCACACCCTGATTACGGCCTGAAGCAAACCTGCGGTTTTGTGGCCAGCTTTCAAGGAAGCGAGTTAAGAAAGGAAATCACGGGCACTGTAATTCACAAACCTGCAGAGTTATAAATGACAGCTATTGGCAAAAATATATTGAAGTAAGTCTGCAAAGAGGACTTGAAAACGAGGCAAAATTGAGGAATCATATTTCAGGAGGTAGATTGGAATTGCATTTAAAACATGTGAAAAGTGGCAGATCTTTGACAGTGATGCACTTGGACGAACAGTGCGTATACATGTTTTCCTGAATATATTCAGGAAAAAACGCATATGCCCTTTTTGGCCAACCAAGCACTCGAGCAATGGAAATCCGTACTACAATGAAGTCTCATTTCCCATTCGTCAAAAGGGCCATCTGAAAAAAGTGTAAAAACCAGAAACACAGGACAGGCCATGGAGAACAGGGAGCCTTGTTATGCTGATGGGCAGGATGTAAATTGCCAACAGACACTCTGGAGATGTTTATGGTGTATCCTGAAACATCTGAAAAACAAAGCTACAGAGACTAGGGCACTTCCACTTTTGGCCCTATAGCTTAGGAGAATTAAAATCAACAAGACACAGCCAACACAAAATTTAGGGCTGCTGTGTTTACAAGAACCTCGAGTCCAGTACAAATTAAATATCCCAGAAAGAAAAAAATGGATAAAGGAGTTGTGCTACTTACGTACAACGGAATATCACTCAGCAATGAAATCAATGTCATCAGGCCTGTAGCAGCAAATTGAGTGGATTTAAGTATGATGATTCTAAGAGAAATAGGTCACACAGAGAAAGATAATTATCATAAGATATCACTAATAGAGGGAGTGTAAACTTGGCTACACATAAACTGAATTCCAAAACCGAACAGTCTCAAATTTAGATAAAAACTTATGCTTGCTTAAGGGGAAAGTTGAGTTGGGGTGCTGTATAAAACCAGAGATTGAAATTAGCACACATACCATTCCATAAGCCAAATATGTAATAGACAAGACCTACTCTTTGCTCAACGAAATAGACTCATCCATGGTGTATCAACTCACACCTGTTAGAATGGGCATCATCAGAAAATCTACAAACAACAAATGCTGGAAAGGGTGTGGAGATAAGGAACCCTCTTCCACTATTGTTGGGGATGTAAATTGATACAGTCACTGTGGAGAACATTATGGAGTTTCTTATAAAACTAAGAATAGAATTACCATATGATACAGCAATCCCACTACTGGGCATATACCCAGACAAAACCATAAATCAAAAAGAGACATTCACCTCAATGTTCATTGCATCACTATTTACAATATCCAGGTAATGGAAGCAACCTAAATGCCCACAGACAGACGAATGCATAAAGATGTGGTACAAATATAAAATGGAATATTACTAAGCCATAAAAAGGAATGAAATTGGGTCATTTGTAGAGACGTTGATGGATCTAGAGACTGTCATACAGAGTGAAGTAAGTCAGAAAGAGAAAAACAAATCTTGTCTATTAATGCATATATGTGGAACCTAGAAAAATTATACAGATGAACCGTTTTTTAAGGCAGAAATAGAGCAACAGATGTAGACAACAAACGTATGGACACCAAGGGGGGAAAGCTGTTGGGGGGTGGTGGTGGGAGGATTGAGAGATTGGGATTGGCATGTATACATTTATATGTATAAAATAGATAACCAAAAAGAACCTGCTGTATAAAAAAATAAAATAAAATTCAAAATTACAAAAAGTAAAACAGAAAAAATATTCTTCCCTTCACATACATGTATTTATATGAATAAATTATTTCCGTGCTTATATCTGTAAATACAAAAAAGAGGAATAAAATCTACCTTGAACCAAAAATGAAAAAAAGAAAAAAAAAACAGAACCCACCAGTTACACAGAGGAAAACCGTATCAGGGCACTTGCTCCAGGTGTAAACAATTCTGTAGTTGGCCAGTGGTGGGGAATCATCTCCCATTCAGCCAGCAGGCCCCACGCAACAAGCGTCCTCATTGCAAAGCTGGGGGACCGTGCCAAGGCATCTGTGAGTAAATGTGGGCCGAGCCCCAGGCCAGCTGCTGCTGAAATGTTCCCACCCTTCCCAGGTAAAACACCTGAATATGTACAAGGACTTGAAAGCCTAGAGGAAGGGCCATGGAGCCACATGAGCGACAGCATGCCAGCCGATTTGGTGCCTGCAGGCCAGCCAGGATGGTCCTGGCCCTGGGTACTCTTCTGGAAGCTTTCCATTTCCCTGCCTGAGATACCCCTGCTGTCCGGGCCCCCACTGCTTTCTTCCTCACTCACCTCTGCCCAGGGAGAAATTCCAGAGGCAGGTATGGGTGACACATCCTCTTCTTTAGCAGGTGGCATCTTGGTAACTGCTGCAGAAAGTCCAGCAGAGCCCCACTCACACTGGGCCACCCACAAAGCCGTGGCCTCTCACTCCCTCCCACCAGTCCAGCCCCGAGACTGCTGACAGGGCAGAGAAAATGGCGTCAGGCACAGCTGCAGGGGCTCTTGCTGCCTGGAGTGGTGTTTATATTGATCTCAAACAGGCACACCTGGGGAGGGCTGGCCGGCACGGTCAGGCTTCCCAGGCCAGCCAATAATCACCCTTCAGGCACTCACAGTTGCAGAAACTGGAACTTGCTGAATCGGCCAGGTCCAAGGAACAGGTGTGGGCTCCTGAGAGTCAGGATAGACAAGGGGTTGCAGCTCTGGCTTGTTTTCTAATTATATTATCTGGCCCATGAGTGGGAGACAACTTCAAGAAAACCCTCTCCTAATGAGAGGAACCCAGGAGTCAGGGAGAGGAGGGGTGGGTGGTGGGTGGAGACAGAGGCCTGGTGCCCCGGGTGCAGTGGAAGTCTCTGGAAGACCAGGTGGAGGGAGGCCACACAGAGTGATGCCCAGGGTCACAGACCTGTTGGAGCTGCTGTTTCTTAGTTCAAGTCCTGCTCTGAGGTGCTCTGTGTCAGATCTGAGTGACAGGTGAGCTGGAAGTGCTCTGCAATGAGGGCAATGTGCACGGTACCTGTGTGCCTAGCCCTGCCAGGGTAACTGCAAGGGTAGCTCTGTATCCTGGGAGGGGCCTGACCATGAGAGCCCCATGGGCTGCAGGGGAACCTGCCCAGGGAACCCCATATCCTGGGAGGGGCCTGAACAGGAGAGCACCGTGGGCTGCGGTGGGGGTGGGGTACCTGCCCAGGTGAGCTCCATATCCTGGGATTGGCCTGACCTCGAGAGCCCCATGGGCTGCTGGAGTCCTGGTAAAGGATGTCAGGACAGTCAGTGAAGCCACCGAGGATATACCTCCAGTAGTTCCTAAATCCTACACCCTGCTGGTCATTCTACCAACCACCGGGACATGGTATTCTGTATTAGTCTTCAATGATGCCTTCTTTTGTATTCTATTAGTCCCAGAGTCACAAGAAATTTTGGCTTGTGAGTGGCAGGTCTCAACATACAACTAAAACAATACTTCTGGGCCGTGTTGCCCCAAGGGTTCAAAAATTCCCACACCATCTTTGGGGAAAGCTCAGTTAAAGACCTAAAAGTTCTACCTCTGGAAAAGGAAACACTCCTTCAATATGCAGACGACATTCTGATCGCCAGCCCTACTAAGGAGACCTCTGAACTACCAAGCCAATAAAGGATAGAAGTTGTCCAATAAAAAGCTCAAATATCACAGACTACGGTGACCTGCCTGGGCTTCATTCTCACAGAAGGTCGGAGAAGCCCATCTCAGGAAAGGGAAGAAACAATTTACAGCCTTACCCATTTCTAAAACTAGAAGACAGCTTAGGGGTTCCTGGGGAGGCCAGGGTTGGTGCTTCTGGATCCCTAACTACAGTCTACTAGCTGGGCCTCTATATGAAACACTGAAAGGAAAAGATGATGATCCTTTTGAATAGAATCCAGAAGTGGCCTTTCAAGAATGGAAAGAGCAGTCAATTCAGACCCTTGCCCTGGAACTCCCTAATTTAGCTAAACCCTTTGACCTTTACATTCCTGGTGAATGGTGAATCGCTATTGGAGTATTAGTGCAAAAACTGGGACCACTTGAAATGGAACAATGCAAGAATGCCATCCCGGTAGGATAAACTACGGTCACCAATGGGCTTGGCCCACCGCCACATCTGGCCAAGATACTGGCGGTATCTGAAAACCTGGAAATCAGCAGCACAAAAGGCCACCTCCCTCCTAAGGGAAAAGGACCCCACGTGGTGATCCTAAGCCCCAACCATGCCCTGAAGTTGCAGGGTTTGCTCCGTGGGCACACTGACCTCGAGTGAGGAGGCCCTCCAACTCCAACCTCCAGAGAGATAACCGGGGTAAAGGGGCACCATGACGACTCATGTGACCATCACTTGACCTGGAGTTTCTCTCATAAAACAACAAGAGTGTGTCCCAAAAGAGTAGACTACTGCTTGCAGGACTTACTGCACCCAGAGCGGACCTAATAATCTTGGCGGGGGAAGCGTATATCACGCTGTCACCATAGAAGAGCCTACAGACACTGTGATGATGGTGGCCAATAAGACCGGCTGGACTCCTGTTTACTTCAAAAGGCTGTTGACTCAGTGGCCATCATGGTCCTTCATCACCACTGACCCTGGACTGTCTGGGAGTTGAGCAGGCAGGGTCCTGACACCTGGTGCTCTTTTTACGTTAATTCAGGGGCCTAATTGAAGAAAGTGCAGACTACTGGTCAGAGCATCTAGGCTGGCAGAAACGGTCAGCCTAAGGTGGCCGAACAAATGCAGGGCGGGGTGAAACTGGACCTCACAGCGTCACTGCACATCTCCTTCCTGGACCCTTAAAGGTCATTAGAATCTATAACGCTTCCAATACTGGTGCTCAGGTGGACGAGCGGGGAGGCAGGAGGCCTGGGGACAATCAACGTCACCTGGAGGCTGCTGGGGAGAAGTTCTGACCCTCGCCCACGGGTATGAGGGCTCCTAACTCAGCACTCAGCAGTTACAGAAGAAGGGTCTGCACCCTCAGCACTCTAAGAATGAGGAAGGGGAAAAAAGGCAGAAGAGGGCTTTTTCCCAGGCAAAGCCCCTTAAAAATCCCTGGGAGATAAAAATAGAATCTGGGCAATAAAATAAAGTCTAACCTTTTTTATCCTTTGTGCTTTGTCTAATTTCACGTGCTCCTAGGGTCCCGCATACAGCGGTTCAACAGCCGGCACTTCAGACCAGATTTCCTAGTGCGGAATGGCTGGGTCGACACCTCAGCTCCTGGGACACAGTGCACACTCCGCGATATAGAGCCTGAGCTGCAGCCAACCGGGCCCTCGAGAGCTCCGCCCCCTCCCTCCCACTGACTCTGACAGGATCTCTACACAGCAGCCCAGCCCACAGCCCACGGGGTAGCACATGCTCTCACCTCTCCATTCTCTGATCAAAATATAAAGTTTCCTTTGCTTCTGAACCAAACTCAGTCTCGATCTGTTGGCTCCAATGACACTGGGCAGGGGGACACTTGTTGGGGTCCACTCTGGAGGATCAGTAACAGAAATTGAGAACATTGTAACTTCAATGAACAGATGTTTGAGCCAAACTGTAATTAACATAGAACAGTGTATAAGGCTCGGGTAAAATAAGATGTTTCTAACACTCCCATTTGATATTTCCATCACTTTATTATAAGCAAGTTCAGTGAAAAGGTTTGTCTTATTTGTCAGGTCAATATTAGAGAAACGAAGTGATTTCTTTCCAAGGATGTACATCTAAAAATCTTGGTTAAAGCTTCAATCTTGTTTTAAATGCTTTTCCATTGAAAATGATACCTCTCTTTCAGTTCCCCCAATTCTGAGAAGTATAAAATCTTATAATTTATTATTACCAAAGGGGAAAGGTGGGAGGAGGGATAAATTAACAGTTTGGGATTAACACATACACACTGCTATGTATAAAATCGATCATCAACAAGGAACTACTGTATAGCCCCGGGAACTACACTCAATATTTTACAATAACCTATAAGGGGAAATAATCTGAAAAAGAATAGATATTTTTATTGACATCATCTATTAATGACAGTTAAAATGGAACCTAAGGGAAGCCGGTGGTGAGTGCTTCTGACCCTGAAGACTTCAATCATCTAAAGTTTGGACTCTGCCTACTTCCCAAGGCCCTTAATGAACATATGTGTAGCCGTAGCTTAAAAAATTCCCCAGTTTGGGTTGTGGAGAGACACTGATTTTGTAAAAGCCCTGGTGTTCTCCTCACATGAATGGGACACTTCCTACAGCTAAAACATGCCTGTCACACCCAGAGGATGGTATACCGTCTGATCGGGAAGAGTTTGGAAAAGGCATCTCATCTCCTCATCTCCTGGTGCTCGGGTTCACCCCTCCAGCGTCTTTACGAACAGTCTCCCCACTTGGAGATGTCAGCACTGTCAACACCCTGTTGCAGACAGTTTGGAATTTGTCCAGAGGATGAAGCAGAAAGAGGAGGAACAATGAGAGACAAGTCCTAGGTGTTCGGACAGGCACATGTCACTCTTATTTCCAATCAGGAAGACGAATTGACCAAAGGCTAGGGTTGCCCATGGAAACAGAATAGGGCTTGAGGAAATTCCGCTGCTTTGTGGCCAGTTCCCATAAACACAAGTTGAAAAATGGAACTCAGGGACACTAAAATTCACGAAACTGCAGAGTTGAAAATATCTATCACTGAAAAATGTCTTGAGGAAAGTCAGAGGAAAGGACTTGTAAGCAACGGAGAATGGCAGGAAAGGGATTGGAAGAGGTAGAAAGGACTCGCCATTAAGCACAAGAAAAGGGGCTGAACATTGCCAACATTGCAATTGGCCAAAAAGGGTGTATGCGTCTTTTTCTGTATGTATTCAAGAAAAGGGCATACACTTTTTTAGCCAACCAAACAGGTGGGCACTGGAAATCAATACTACAAAACATATCACTTCGCATCAGTCAGAAGAGCCTTCCTCATAAAGTGTAAACACCAGAAATGCAGGACAGGGCAAGGAGAAAAGGGAGCCCTCTGAGGCTTATACTGGAAATGTATATTGCCAACGGTCACTCTGGAGAAGTGTATTGTGTTTACTAAAGCATCTAAAAAATGAGCTACAGAGCACAGGGCACTTGCACTCATGGACGTATATCTTGGGAAAAACAAAAATCGAGAGGACACAGGCACCCCAATATTTACCGCCTCTATGTTTAAAAGATCCTCGAATAGGATATAATTTATAAGTCTCTGGAGGGTAAAAATGGATAGAGATATGGCACTTATGTAGAGTGGAATATTACTCAGCCTGGAAATCAATGAAATATGGCCAGTTGTAACAACCACAGAGGAGTTACGTATGATCATTCGAAGTCACATAATTCAAAAAGAAAAAGACACACGATATTACTAATACATGGAATGTAAACGTGGCTACAAATGAACTGAATTACAAAACAGAACGGGGTCTCAAATTTAGAAAACCAACATATGCTTGCTTAAGGATAAAGGAGAGTTGGGGTGCTGCATAAAACCAGAGATAGAAATTAGCACAGATACCTTTCCATAAGCCAAATATGTAATAGTCAAGTCCTACCAGTTGCTCAACGAAATGGACTAAACACTTCATATTCAACGCCTAGGAATACACCTGACTAGTAAGAATCTTCAAACCCATGGATTTATATGTCTCTGTAAGAGAATCAAGCGTGTGTATAGATTTATGAACGCAGCAGAGAAAATCCGATAAATCCAATTATCAAAATGAATTACAAAAACAAAACACAATGACAGTGAAATAGAGAGCTATTCTTAAATAATTCATTCAGAGCTTGTGATGCAACCTGGATTAACCACATCTGCACCAAGAGCTGAGTGAGACATAAGGTTGGACACTTCGGGCGGATAGCACTGGTGAGGTACGATGAGCAAATGCAGACCCTTTGAAGTCATACTGCATGGTACCCATTCCATGGGTCCCAACTCTCCAGGTTTAAGAGATTCTTCCTTCAGCTAAAACATGCATGGGAAACACAAAGTATGGTACACCATGTGGCTGGGAAGCGTTTTCAAATGCATCTCAGGTTTCGTCCCCTTTTACACGGGTTCACCATTCCAGACCCTTTACTAACACTCTCTCCACTTGGAGAGTCAGTGCCTTTAACCTCCTGTTTGGCACAGTTTGGAAATTCTGCGGAAGGTGAACAGGAATAGGGAGAACCAATGAGAGACTAGCTGTAGGTGTCTGCATGGGCAAATGGAACGCTCATTTCCCACCAGGAAGAGGAATTAACCAAAGTCTCAGCATGCGCTGCCAGAACCAGATGAGGGCCTGAAGCAATCCTGCGGTTTTGCGGCCAGCTCACAAGAAAGCGAGTTGAAGAAAGGAGCTCAGGGGCACTGTAATTCACAAACATGCAGAGTTATGAATGACAGCTATCTTCCAAAAATGTATTGAAGTAAGTCTTCGAAGAGGACTTGAAAGTGGGGCAGAATTTCAGGAAAACGATTTCAGGGGGTAGACTGGAATTGCACTTAAAGCATAGGAAAAGAGGCAGAATGTCGACAATGATGCACTTGGCCAAAAAGGGTGTATGCGTGTTTTCCTGAATATATTCAGGAAAAAACGCATACGCTCTTTTTGGCCAACCAAGCAAGCGTGTAAAGGAAATCTGCACTACAATGAAGTCTCACTGTCCCCCGGTCCAAAGGGCCATCTGAAAAAAGTGTAAAATCCAGAAAGGCAGGACAGGTCATGGAGAACAGGGAGCCTGGTTATGCTGATGGGCGGGATGTAAATTGCCAACAGCCACTATGGAGAAGTGTATGGTGTTTCCTGAAACACGTAGGAAACAAAGCAACACAGCCTATGGCACTTCCACTTAGGGTCCTGTAGCTTAGGGAAATTAAAATCAAAAACACACAGCCACCCCAAAGTTTGGGACGGCTCTGTTTAAAAGAACCTCGTCTACGGTACAAGTTCAATATCCGAGAAAGCAAAAAATGGATAAAGAAGTTGTGGTATGTACGTATAATGGAATATCACTCAGCAATGAGATCTACGTCATCAGGCCCGTAGCGGCATAATGAGTGGATTCAGGTATGACGATCCTACGAGACATAAGTCACACAGAAAAAGAAACATCATAAGATATCACTAATACACGGAACGTAAACTTGTCTACACATGAACTGAATTACAAAACAGAACAGGGTCTCAAATTTAGAAAACCAACTTATGCTTGCTTATGGGGAAAGGTGAGTTGGGGTGCTGCATCAAACCAGAGATTGAAATTAGCACAGATACCGTTCCATAAGCCAAACATATAATAGACAAGACCTACTCCTTGCTCAACGAAATGGACTCAACACCCCATATTCAACGCCTGGGAATATACCTGACAAGTAAGAATCTTAAGACCCATGGATTTATATGTCTCCATAAGGAAATCAAGCGTGTGTACAGCGGCCTAAACGCAGCAGTGAAAATCCGATAAATCCCATTATCAAAATAAATTTCAAAAACACAACACAATGAGAGTGAAATAGAGAGCAATTCTTAAATAATTCATTCAGGGCTTGTGATGCAACCTGGATTTACCACATCTACACCCAGAGCTGGGTGAAACATAAGGCTGGGCACTTCGGGCTGATAGCATTGGTGAGGTTCAGTGAGCAAACGCAGACCCTTTGAAGTCATACTGCCTGGTACCCATTCCATGGGTCCCAACTCTCCAGGTTTAAGGGATTCTTCCTTCAGCTAAAACATGCATGGGAATCCCAGAGTATGGTCCACCGTGTGATTAGGAAACTTTTTCAAATGCATCTCAGGTTTCGTCCCTGGTACTCGTGTTCACCGTTCCAGACGCTTTACGAACACTCTCCCCACTTGGAGAGTCAGTGCCTTTAACCTCCTGTTTGGCACAGTTTGCAATTTCTGCGCAAGATGAACAGGAATAGGGAGAACCAATGAGAGACTAGCTGTAGGTGTGTGCACGGGCAAATGGCACGCTCATTTCCCACCAGGAAGAGGAATTAACCAAAGGCTCAGCGTCACCTGCCGGAACCAGATGAGGGCCTGAAGCAATCCTGCGGTTTTGCGGCCAGCTCACAAGAAAGCTAGTTGAAGAAAGGAGCTCAGGGGCACTGTAATTCACAAACCTGCAGAGTTATGAATGACAGCTATCGTCCAAAAATGTATTGAAGTAAGTCTTCGAAGAGGACTTGAAAGCGGCGCAGAATTTCAGGAAAACGAATTCAGGGTGTAGACTGGAATTGCACTTAAAACATAGGAAAAGAGGCAGAAGGTCGAGAGTGATGCACTTGGCCAAAAAGTGCGTATGCGTTTTTTCCTGAATTTATTCAGGAAAAAACGCATACGCCCTTTCTAGCCAACCAAGCAAGCGTGTAAAGGAAATATGAACTACAATGAAGTCTCTCTTCCCCCCGGTACAAAGGGCCATCTGATAAAATTGTAAAATCCAGAAAGGCAGGACAGGTCATGGAGAACAGAGAGCCTTGTTATGCTGATGGGCGGGATGTAAATTGCCAACAGCCACTCTGGAGAAGTGTATGGTGTTTCCTGAAACACGTAGGAAACAAAGCAACACAGCCTATGGCACTTCCACTTAGGGTCCTATAGCTTAGGGAAATTAAAATCAAAAACACACAGCCACCCCAAAGTTTGGGACGGCTCTCTTTACAAGAACCTCGTCTACGGTACAAGTTAAATATCCGAGAAAGCAAAAAATGGATAAAGAAGTTGTGGTACGTACGTACAATGGAATATCACTCAGCAATGAGATCTACGTCACCAGGCCCGTAGCGGCATAATGAGTGGATTCAGGTACGACGATTCTATGAGAAATAAGTCACACAGAAAAAGAAAGATCATAAGATATCACTAATACACGGAACATAAACTTGGCTACACATGAACTGAATTACAAAACAGAACAGTGTCTCAAATTTAGAAAACCAACTTATGCTTGCTTATGGGGAAAGGTGAGTTGGGGTGCTGCATCAAACCAGAGATTGAAATTAGCACAGATACCATTCCATAAGCCAAATATATAATAGACAAGACCTACTCCGTGCTCAACGAAATGGACTCAACACCCCATATTCAACGCCTGGGAATATACCTGACAAGTAAGAATCTTAAGACCCATGGATTTATATGTCTCCATAAGGAAATCAAGCGTGTGTACAGCGGCCTAAACGCAGCAGTGAAAATCCGATAAATCCCATTATCAAAATAAATTTCACAAACAAAACACAATGACAGTGAAATAGAGAGCAATTCTTAAATAATTCATTCAGGGCTTGTGATTCAACCTGCATTTACCACATCTACACCCAGAGCTGGGTGAGACATAAGGCTGGACACTTCGGGCTGATAGCATTGGTGAGGTTCGGTGAGCAAACGCAGACCCTTTGAAGTCATACTGCATGGTAGCCATTCCATGGGTCCCAACTCTCCAGGTCTAAGGGATTCTTCCTTCAGCTAATACATGCATCGGAAACCCAGAGTATGGTCCACTGTGTGATTGGGAAACGTTTTCAAATGCATCTCAGGTTTCGTCCCCTGGTACTCGGATTCACCATTCCAGACGCTTTACTCACACTCTCCCCACTTGGAGAGTCAGTGCCTTTAACCTCCTGTTTGGCACAGTTTGCAATTTTGGCGCAAGATGAACAGGAATAGGGAGAGCCAATGAGAGACTAGCTGTAGGTGTCTGCACGGGCAAATGGAATGCTCATTTCCCACCAGGAAGAGGAATTAACCAAAGGCTCAGCATGCCCTGCCGGAACCGGATTAGGGCCTGAAGCAATCCTGCGGTTTTTCGGCCAGCTCACAAGAAAGCGAGTGGAAGAAAGGAGCTCGGGGCACTGTAATTCACAAACGTGCAGAATTATGAATGACAGCTATCGTCCAAAAATGTATTGAAGTAAGTCTTCGAAGAGGACTTGAAAGCGGGGCAGGATTTCAGGAAAACGATTTCAGGGGGTAGACTGGAATTGCACTTAAAGCATAGGAAAAGAGGCAGAATGTCGACAATGATGCACTTGGCCAAAAAGTGCGTATGCGTTTTTTCCTGAATATATTCAGGAAAAAACGGATACGCCCTTTTTGGCCAACCAAGCAAGCGTGTAAAGGAAATCTGCCCTACAATGAAGTCTCACTGCCCCCCGGTCAAAAGGGCCATCTGAAAAATGTGTAAAATCCAGAAAGGCGGGACAGGTCATGGAGAACAGGGAGCCTTGTTATGCTGATGGCCGGGATGACAATTGCCAACAGCCACTCTGGAGAAGTGTATGGTGTTTCCTGAAACACGTAGGAAACAAAGCAACACAGCCTATGGCACTTCCACTTATGGTCCTATAGCTTAGGGAAATTAAAATCAAAAACACACAGCCACCCCAAAGTTTGGGATGGCTCTGTTTACAAGAACCTCGTCTACAGTACAAGGTAAATATCCGAGAAAGCAAAAAATGGATAAAGAAGTTGTGGTACGTACGTACAATGGAATATCACTCAGCAATGAGATCTACGTCATCAGGCCCGTAGCGGCATAATGAGTGGATTCAGGTACGACGATTCTACGAAAAATAAGTCACACAGAAAAAGAAACATCATAAGATATCACTAATACACGGAACATAAACTTGGCTACACATGAACTGAATTACAAAACAGAACAGTGTCTCAAATTTAGAAAACCAACTTATGCTTGCTTATGGGGAAAGGTGAGTTGGGGTGCTGCATCAAACCAGAGATTGAAATTAGCACAGATACCATTCCATAAGCCAAATATATAATAGACAAGACCTACTCCGTGCTCAACGAAATGGACTCAACACCCCATATTCAACGCCTGGGAATATACCTGACAAGTAAGAATCTTAAGACCCATGGATTTATATGTCTCCATAAGGAAATCAAGCGTGTGTATAGCGGCCTAAACGCGGCAGTGAAAATCCGATAAATCCCATTATCAAAATAAATTTCACAAACAAAACACAATGACAGTGAAATAGAGAGCAATTCTTAAATAATTCATTCAGGGCTTGTGATGCAACCTGGATTTACCACATCTACACCCAGAGCTCGGTGAAACATAAGGCTGGACACTTCGGGCTGATAGCATTGGTGAGGTTCGGTGAGCAAACGCAGACCCTTTGAAGTCATACTGCATGGTAGCCATTCCATGGGTCCCAACTCTCCAGGTTTAAGGGATTCTTCCTTCAGATAATACATGCATGGGAAACCCAGAGTATGGTCCACCGTGTGATCGGGAAACGTTTTCAAATGCATCTCAGGTTTCGTCCCCTGGTACTCGGATTCACCGTTCCAGACGCTCTACTAACACTCTCCCCACTTGGAGAGTCAGTGCCTTTAACCTCCTGTTTGGCACAGTTTGCAATTTCGGCACAAGATGAACAGGAATAGGGAGAGCCAATGAGAGACTAGCTGTAGGTGTCTGCACGGGCAAATGGAACGCTCATTTCCCACCAGGAAGAGGAATTAACCAAAGGCTCAGCGTGCCCTGCCAGAACCAGATTAGGGCCTGAAGCAATCCTGCGGTTTTGCGGCCAGCTCACAAGAAAGCGAGTTGAAGAAAGGAGCTCGGGGCAATGTAATTCACAAACCTGCAGAATTATGAATGACAGCTATCGTCCAAAAATGTATTGAAGTAAGTCTTCGAAGAGGACTTGAAAGTGGGGCAGGATTTCAGGAAAACGATTTCAGGGGGTAGACTGGAATAGCACTTAAAGCATAGGAAAAGAGGCAGAATGTCGACAATGATGCACTTGGCCAAAAAGTGCGTATGCGTTTTTTCCTGAATATATTCAGGAAAAAACGGATACGCCCTTTTTGGCCAACCAAGCAAGCGTGTAAAGGAAATCTGCCCTACAATGAAGTCTCACTGCCCCCTGGTCCAAACGGCCATCTGAAACAAGTGTAAAATCCACAAAGGCAGGACAGGTCATGGAGAACAGGGAGCCTTGTTATGCTGATGGGCGGGATGTAAATTGCCAATACCCACTCTGGAGAAATGTATGGTGTTTCCTGAAACACGTAGGAAACAAAGCAACACAGCCTATGGCATTTCCACTTAGGGTCCTATAGCTTAGGGAAATTAAATTTAAAAACACAGAGCCACCCCAAAGTTTAGGACGGCTCTGTTTACAAGGACCTCCTCTACGGTACAAGTTAAATATCCGAGAAAGCAAAAAATGGATAAAGAAGTTGTGGTACGTACGTACAATGGAATATCACTCAGCAATGAGATCTACGTCATCAGGCCCGTAGCGGCATAATGAGTGGATTCAGGTACGACGATTCTATGAGAAATAAGTCACACAGAAAAAGAAAGATCATAAGATATCACTAATACACGGAACATAAACTTGGCTACACATGAACTGAATTACAAAACAGAACAGGGTCTCAAATTTAGAAAACCAACATATGCTTGCTTAAGGATAAAGGAGAGTTGGGGTGCTGCATAAAACCAGAGATAGAAATTAGCACAGATACCTTTCCATAAGCCAAATATGTAATAGTCAAGTCCTACCAGTTGCTCAACGAAATGGACTAAACACTTCATATTCAACGCCTAGGAATACACCTGACTAGTAAGAATCTTCAAACCCATGGATTTATATGTCTCTGTAAGAGAATCAAGCGTGTGTATAGATTTATGAACGCAGCAGAGAAAATCCGATAAATCCAATTATCAAAATGAATTACAAAAACAAAACACAATGACAGTGAAATAGAGAGCTATTCTTAAATAATTCATTCAGAGCTTGTGATGCAACCTGGATTAACCACATCTGCACCAAGAGCTGAGTGAGACATAAGGTTGGACACTTCGGGCGGATAGCACTGGTGAGGTACGATGAGCAAATGCAGACCCTTTGAAGTCATACTGCATGGTACCCATTCCATGGGTCCCAACTCTCCAGGTTTAAGAGATTCTTCCTTCAGCTAAAACATGCATGGGAAACACAAAGTATGGTACACCATGTGGCTGGGAAGCGTTTTCAAATGCATCTCAGGTTTCGTCCCCTTTTACACGGGTTCACCATTCCAGACCCTTTACTAACACTCTCTCCACTTGGAGAGTCAGTGCCTTTAACCTCCTGTTTGGCACAGTTTGGAAATTCTGCGGAAGGTGAACAGGAATAGGGAGAACCAATGAGAGACTAGCTGTAGGTGTCTGCATGGGCAAATGGAACGCTCATTTCCCACCAGGAAGAGGAATTAACCAAAGTCTCAGCATGCGCTGCCAGAACCAGATGAGGGCCTGAAGCAATCCTGCGGTTTTGCGGCCAGCTCACAAGAAAGCGAGTTGAAGAAAGGAGCTCAGGGGCACTGTAATTCACAAACATGCAGAGTTATGAATGACAGCTATCTTCCAAAAATGTATTGAAGTAAGTCTTCGAAGAGGACTTGGAAGTGGGGCAGAATTTCAGGAAAACGATTTCAGGGGGTAGACTGGAATTGCACTTAAAGCATAGGAAAAGAGGCAGAATGTCGACAATGATGCACTTGGCCAAAAAGGGTGTATGCGTGTTTTCCTGAATATATTCAGGAAAAAACGCATACGCTCTTTTTGGCCAACCAAGCAAGCGTGTAAAGGAAATCTGCACTACAATGAAGTCTCACTGTCCCCCGGTCCAAAGGGCCATCTGAAAAAAGTGTAAAATCCAGAAAGGCAGGACAGGTCATGGAGAACAGGGAGCCTGGTTATGCTGATGGGCGGGATGTAAATTGCCAACAGCCACTATGGAGAAGTGTATGGTGTTTCCTGAAACACGTAGGAAACAAAGCAACACAGCCTATGGCACTTCCACTTAGGGTCCTGTAGCTTAGGGAAATTAAAATCAAAAACACACAGCCACCCCAAAGTTTGGGACGGCTCTGTTTAAAAGAACCTCGTCTACGGTACAAGTTCAATATCCGAGAAAGCAAAAAATGGATAAAGAAGTTGTGGTATGTACGTATAATGGAATATCACTCAGCAATGAGATCTACGTCATCAGGCCCGTAGCGGCATAATGAGTGGATTCAGGTATGACGATCCTACGAGACATAAGTCACACAGAAAAAGAAACATCATAAGATATCACTAATACACGGAACGTAAACTTGTCTACACATGAACTGAATTACAAAACAGAACAGGGCCTCAAATTTAGAAAACCAACTTATGCTTGCTTATGGGGAAAGGTGAGTTGGGGTGCTGCATCAAACCAGAGATTGAAATTAGCACAGATACCGTTCCATAAGCCAAACATATAATAGACAAGACCTACTCCTTGCTCAACGAAATGGACTCAACACCCCATATTCAACGCCTGGGAATATACCTGACAAGTAAGAATCTTAAGACCCATGGATTTATATGTCTCCATAAGGAAATCAAGCGTGTGTACAGCGGCCTAAACGCAGCAGTGAAAATCCGATAAATCCCATTATCAAAATAAATTTCAAAAACACAACACAATGAGAGTGAAATAGAGAGCAATTCTTAAATAATTCATTCAGGGCTTGTGATGCAACCTGGATTTACCACATCTACACCCAGAGCTGGGTGAAACATAAGGCTGGGCACTTCGGGCTGATAGCATTGGTGAGGTTCAGTGAGCAAACGCAGACCCTTTGAAGTCATACTGCCTGGTACCCATTCCATGGGTCCCAACTCTCCAGGTTTAAGGGATTCTTCCTTCAGCTAAAACATGCATGGGAATCCCAGAGTATGGTCCACCGTGTGATTAGGAAACTTTTTCAAATGCATCTCAGGTTTCGTCCCTGGTACTCGTGTTCACCGTTCCAGACGCTTTACGAACACTCTCCCCACTTGGAGAGTCAGTGCCTTTAACCTCCTGTTTGGCACAGTTTGCAATTTCTGCGCAAGATGAACAGGAATAGGGAGAACCAATGAGAGACTAGCTGTAGGTGTGTGCACGGGCAAATGGCACGCTCATTTCCCACCAGGAAGAGGAATTAACCAAAGGCTCAGCGTCACCTGCCGGAACCAGATGAGGGCCTGAAGCAATCCTGCGGTTTTGCGGCCAGCTCACAAGAAAGCTAGTTGAAGAAAGGAGCTCAGGGGCACTGTAATTCACAAACCTGCAGAGTTATGAATGACAGCTATCGTCCAAAAATGTATTGAAGTAAGTCTTCGAAGAGGACTTGAAAGCGGCGCAGAATTTCAGGAAAACGAATTCAGGGTGTAGACTGGAATTGCACTTAAAACATAGGAAAAGAGGCAGAAGGTCGAGAGTGATGCACTTGGCCAAAAAGTGCGTATGCGTTTTTTCCTGAATTTATTCAGGAAAAAACGCATACGCCCTTTCTAGCCAACCAAGCAAGCGTGTAAAGGAAATATGAACTACAATGAAGTCTCTCTTCCCCCCGGTACAAAGGGCCATCTGATAAAATTGTAAAATCCAGAAAGGCAGGACAGGTCATGGAGAACAGAGAGCCTTGTTATGCTGATGGGCGGGATGTAAATTGCCAACAGCCACTCTGGAGAAGTGTATGGTGTTTCCTGAAACACGTAGGAAACAAAGCAACACAGCCTATGGCACTTCCACTTAGGGTCCTATAGCTTAGGGAAATTAAAATCAAAAACACACAGCCACCCCAAAGTTTGGGACGGCTCTCTTTACAAGAACCTCGTCTACGGTACAAGTTAAATATCCGAGAAAGCAAAAAATGGATAAAGAAGTTGTGGTACGTACGTACAATGGAATATCACTCAGCAATGAGATCTACGTCACCAGGCCCGTAGCGGCATAATGAGTGGATTCAGGTACGACGATTCTATGAGAAATAAGTCACACAGAAAAAGAAAGATCATAAGATATCACTAATACACGGAACATAAACTTGGCTACACATGAACTGAATTACAAAACAGAACAGTGTCTCAAATTTAGAAAACCAACTTATGCTTGCTTATGGGGAAAGGTGAGTTGGGGTGCTGCATCAAACCAGAGATTGAAATTAGCACAGATACCATTCCATAAGCCAAATATATAATAGACAAGACCTACTCCGTGCTCAACGAAATGGACTCAACACCCCATATTCAACGCCTGGGAATATACCTGACAAGTAAGAATCTTAAGACCCATGGATTTATATGTCTCCATAAGGAAATCAAGCGTGTGTACAGCGGCCTAAACGCAGCAGTGAAAATCCGATAAATCCCATTATCAAAATAAATTTCACAAACAAAACACAATGACAGTGAAATAGAGAGCAATTCTTAAATAATTCATTCAGGGCTTGTGATTCAACCTGGATTTACCACATCTACACCCAGAGCTGGGTGAGACATAAGGCTGGACACTTCGGGCTGATAGCATTGGTGAGGTTCGGTGAGCAAACGCAGACCCTTTGAAGTCATACTGCATGGTAGCCATTCCATGGGTCCCAACTCTCCAGGTCTAAGGGATTCTTCCTTCAGCTAATACATGCATCGGAAACCCAGAGTATGGTCCACTGTGTGATTGGGAAACGTTTTCAAATGCATCTCAGGTTTCGTCCCCTGGTACTCGGATTCACCATTCCAGACGCTTTACTCACACTCTCCCCACTTGGAGAGTCAGTGCCTTTAACCTCCTGTTTGGCACAGTTTGCAATTTCGGCGCAAGATGAACAGGAATAGGGAGAGCCAATGAGAGACTAGCTGTAGGTGTCTGCACGGGCAAATGGAATGCTCATTTCCCACCAGGAAGAGGAATTAACCAAAGGCTCAGCATGCCCTGCCGGAACCGGATTAGGGCCTGAAGCAATCCTGCGGTTTTTCGGCCAGCTCACAAGAAAGCGAGTGGAAGAAAGGAGCTCGGGGCACTGTAATTCACAAACGTGCAGAATTATGAATGACAGCTATCGTCCAAAAATGTATTGAAGTAAGTCTTCGAAGAGGACTTGAAAGCGGGGCAGGATTTCAGGAAAACGATTTCAGGGGGTAGACTGGAATTGCACTTAAAGCATAGGAAAACAGGCAGAATGTCGACAATGATGCACTTGGCCAAAAAGGGCGTATGCGTTTTTTCCTGAATATATTCAGGAAAAAACGCATACGCCCTTTTTGGCCAACCAAGCAAGCGTGTAAAGGAAATCTGCCCTACAATGAAGTCTCACTGCCCCCCGGTCAAAAGGGCCATCTGAAAAATGTGTAAAATCCAGAAAGGCGGGACAGGTCATGGAGAACAGGGAGCCTTGTTATGCTGATGGCCGGGATGACAATTGCCAACAGCCACTCTGGAGAAGTGTATGGTGTTTCCTGAAACACGTAGGAAACAAAGCAACACAGCCTATGGCACTTCCACTTATGGTCCTATAGCTTAGGGAAATTAAAATCAAAAACACACAGCCACCCCAAAGTTTGGGATGGCTCTGTTTACAAGAACCTCGTCTACAGTACAAGGTAAATATCCGAGAAAGCAAAAAATGGATAAAGAAGTTGTGGTACGTACGTACAATGGAATATCACTCAGCAATGAGATCTACGTCATCAGGCCCGTAGCGGCATAATGAGTGGATTCAGGTACGACGATTCTACGAAAAATAAGTCACACAGAAAAAGAAACATCATAAGATATCACTAATACACGGAACATAAACTTGGCTACACATGAACTGAATTACAAAACAGAACAGTGTCTCAAATTTAGAAAACCAACTTATGCTTGCTTATGGGGAAAGGTGAGTTGGGGTGCTGCATCAAACCAGAGATTGAAATTAGCACAGATACCATTCCATAAGCCAAATATATAATAGACAAGACCTACTCCGTGCTCAACGAAATGGACTCAACACCCCATATTCAACGCCTGGGAATATACCTGACAAGTAAGAATCTTAAGACCCATGGATTTATATGTCTCCATAAGGAAATCAAGCGTGTGTATAGCGGCCTAAACGCGGCAGTGAAAATCCGATAAATCCCATTATCAAAATAAATTTCACAAACAAAACACAATGACAGTGAAATAGAGAGCAATTCTTAAATAATTCATTCAGGGCTTGTGATGCAACCTGGATTTACCACATCTACACCCAGAGCTGGGTGAAACATAAGGCTGGACACTTCGGGCTGATAGCATTGGTGAGGTTCGGTGAGCAAACGCAGACCCTTTGAAGTCATACTGCATGGTAGCCATTCCATGGGTCCCAACTCTCCAGGTTTAAGGGATTCTTCCTTCAGATAATACATGCATGGGAAACCCAGAGTATGGTCCACCGTGTGATCGGGAAACGTTTTCAAATGCATCTCAGGTTTCGTCCCCTGGTACTCGGATTCACCGTTCCAGACGCTCTACTAACACTCTCCCCACTTGGAGAGTCAGTGCCTTTAACCTCCTGTTTGGCACAGTTTGCAATTTCGGCACAAGATGAACAGGAATAGGGAGAGCCAATGAGAGACTAGCTGTAGGTGTCTGCACGGGCAAATGGAACGCTCATTTCCCACCAGGAAGAGGAATTAACCAAAGGCTCAGCGTGCCCTGCCGGAACCAGATTAGGGCCTGAAGCAATCCTGCGGTTTTGCGGCCAGCTCACAAGAAAGCGAGTTGAAGAAAGGAGCTCGGGGCAATGTAATTCACAAACCTGCAGAATTATGAATGACAGCTATCGTCCAAAAATGTATTGAAGTAAGTCTTCGAAGAGGACTTGAAAGTGGGGCAGGATTTCAGGAAAACGATTTCAGGGGGTAGACTGGAATTGCACTTAAAGCATAGGAAAAGAGGCAGAATGTCGACAATGATGCACTTGGCCAAAAAGTGCGTATGCGTTTTTTCCTGAATATATTCAGGAAAAAACGGATACGCCCTTTTTGGCCAACCAAGCAAGCGTGTAAAGGAAATCTGCCCTACAATGAAGTCTCACTGCCCCCTGGTCCAAACGGCCATCTGAAACAAGTGTAAAATCCACAAAGGCAGGACAGGTCATGGAGAACAGGGAGCCTTGTTATGCTGATGGGCGGGATGTAAATTGCCAATACCCACTCTGGAGAAATGTATGGTGTTTCCTGAAACACGTAGGAAACAAAGCAACACAGCCTATGGCATTTCCACTTAGGGTCCTATAGCTTAGGGAAATTAAATTTAAAAACACAGAGCCACCCCAAAGTTTAGGACGGCTCTGTTTACAAGGACCTCCTCTACGGTACAAGTTAAATATCCGAGAAAGCAAAAAATGGATAAAGAAGTTGTGGTACGTACGTACAATGGAATATCACTCAGCAATGAGATCTACGTCATCAGGCCCGTAGCGGCATAATGAGTGGATTCAGGTACGACGATTCTATGAGAAATAAGTCACACAGAAAAAGAAAGATCATAAGATATCACTAATACACGGAACATAAACTTGGCTACACATGAACTGAATTACAAAACAGAACAGTGTCTCAAATTTAGAAAACCAACTTATGCTTGCTTATGGGGAAAGGTGAGTTGGGGTGCTGCATCAAACCAGAGATTGATATTAGCACAGATACCATTCCATAAGCCAAATATATAATAGACAAGACCTACTCCGTGCTCAACGAAATGGACTCAACACCCCATATTCAACGCCTGGGAATATACCTGACAAGTAAGAATCTTAAGACCCATGGATTTATATGTCTCCATAAGGAAATCAAGCGTGTGTACAGCGGCCTAAACGCAGCAGTGAAAATCCGATAAATCCCATTATCAAAATAAATTTCACAAACAAAACACAATGACAGTGAAATAGAGAGCAATTCTTAAATAATTCATTCAGGGCTTGTGATGCAACCTGGATTTACCACATCTACACCCAGAGCTGGGTGAGACATAAGGCTGGACACTTCGGGCTGATAGCATTGGTGAGGTTCGGTGAGCAAACGCAGACCCTTTGAAGTCATACTGCATGGTAGCCATTCCATGGGTCCCAACTCTCCAGGTTTAAGGGATTCTTCCTTCAGCTAAAACATGCACGGGAAACCCAGAGTATGGTCCACCGTGTGATTGGGAAACGTTTTCAAATGCATCTCAGGTTTCGTCCCCTGGTACTCGGGTTCACCGTTCCAGACGGTTTACTAACACTCTCCCCACTTGGAGAGTCAGTGCCTTTAACCTCCTGTTTGGCACAGTTTGCAATTTCTGCGCAAGATGAACAGGAATAGGGAGAACCAATGAGAGACTAGATGTAGGTGTGTGCACGTGCAAATGCAACGCTCATTTCCCACCAGGAAGAGGGATTAACCAAAGGCTCAGCGTGCTCTGCCGGAACCAGATTAGGGCCTGAAGCAATCCTGCGGTTTTGCGGCCAGCTCACAAGAAAGCGAGTTTTAGAATGGAGCTCAGGGTCTCTGTAATTCACAAACCTGCAGAGTTATGAATGACAGCTATCGTCCAAAAATGTATTGAAGTAAGTCTTCGAAGAGGACTTGAAAGCGGGGCAGAATTTCAGGAAAACGATTTCAGGGGGTAGACTGGAATTGCACTTAAAGCATAGGAAAAGAGGCAGAATGTCGGAGGGATGCACTTGGCCAAAAAGTGCGTATGCCTTTTTTCCTGAATATATTCAGGAAAAAACGCATACGCCCTTTTTGGCCAACCAAGCAAGCGTGTAAAGAAATCTGAACTACAATGAAGTCTCACTGCCCCCTGGTCAAAAGGGCCATCTGAAAAAAGTGTAAAATCCAGAAAGGCAGGACAGGTCATGGAGAACAGGGAGCCTTGTTATGCTGATGGGCGGGATGTTAATTGCCAACAGCCACTCTGGAGAAGTGTATGGTGTTTCCTGAAACACGTAGGAAACAAAGCAACACAGCCTATGGCACTTCCACTTAGGGTCCTGTAGCTTAGGGAAATTAAATTCAAAAACACACAACCACCACAAAGTTTGGGACGGCTCTGTTTACAAGAACCTCGTCTACGGTACAAGTTAAATATCCGAGAAAGCAAAAAATGGATAAAGAAGTTGTGGTACGTACGTACAATGGAATATCACTCAGCAATGAGATCTACGTCATCAGGCCCGTAGCGGCATAATGAGTGGATTCAGGTACGACGATTCTACGAGAAATAAGTCACACAGAAAAAGAAACATCATAAGATATCACTAATACACGGAACGTAAACTTGGCTACACATGAACTGAATTACAAAACAGAACAGGGTCTCAAATTTAGAAAACCAACTTATGCTTGCTTATGGGGAAAGGTGAGTTGGGGTGCTGCATAAAACCAGAGATTGAAATTAGCACATATACCATTCCATAAGCCAAATATATAAGGACAAGACCTACACCTGGCTCAATGAAATGGACTCAACACCTCATATTCTAAGCCGGGGAATATACCTGACAAGTAAGAATCTTAAGACCCATGGATTTATATGTCTTCATAAGGAAATCAAGCGTGTGTACAGGGGCCTAAACGCAGCAGTGAAAATCCGATAAATCCCATTATCAAAATAAATTTCACAAACAAACCACAATGACAGTGAAATAGAGAGAAATTCTTAAATAATTCATTCAGGGCTTGTGATGCAACCTGGATTTACCACATCTACACCCAGAGCTGGGTGAGACATAAGGCTGGACACTTCGGGCTGATAGCATTGGTGAGGTTCGGTGAGCAAACGCAGACCCTTTGAAGTCATACTGCATGGTAGCCTATCCATGGGTCCCAACTCTCCAGGTTTAAGGGATTCTTCCTTCAGCTAAAACATGCATGGGAAACCCAGAGTATGGTCCACCGTGTGATTGGGAAACGTTTTCAAATGCATCTCAGGTTTTGTCCCCTGGAACTCGGGTTCACCGTTCCAGACGCTCTACTAACACTCTCCCCACTTGGAGAGTCAGTGCCTTTAACCTCCTGTTTGGCACAGCTTGCAATTTCTGCGCAAGATGAACAGGAATAGGGAGAACCAATGAGAGACTAGCTGTAAGTGTCTGCACGGGCAAAAGGAACGCTCATTTTCCACCAGGAAAAGGTATTAAACAAAGGCTCAGTGTGCGCTGCCGGAACCAGATTAGGGCCTGAAGCAATCCTGCGGTTTTGCGGCCAGCTCACAAGAAAGCGAGTTGAAGAAAGGAGCTCAGGGGCACTGTACTTCACAAACCTGCAGAGTTATGAAATACAGCTATCGTCCAAAAATATATTGAAGTAAGTCTTCGAAGTGGACTTGAAAGTGGGGCAGAATTTCAGGAAAACAATTTCAGGGGGTAGACTGGAATTGCACTTAAAGCATAGGAAAAGAGGCAGAATGTCGACAATGATGCACTTGGCCAAAAAGGGCGTATGCGTTTTTTCCTGAATATATTCAGGAAAAAACGCATACGCACTTTTTGGCCAACCAAGCAAGCATGTAAACGAAATCTGCACTACAATGAAGTCTCACTGCCCCCCGGTCAAAAGGGCCATCTGAAACAAGTGTAAAATCCAGAAAGGCAGGACAGGTCATGGAGAACAGGGAGCCTTGTTATGCTGATGGGCGGGATGTAAATTGCCAACAGCCACTCTGGAGAAGTGTATGGTGTTTCTTGAAACACGTAGGAACAAAGCAACACAGCCTATGGCACTTCCACTTAGGGTCCTATAGCTTAGGGAAATTAAAATCAAAAACACACAGCCACCGCAAAGTTTGGGACGGCTCTGTTTACAAGAACCTCGTCTACGGTACAAGTTAAATATCCGAGAAAGCAAAAAATGGATAAAGAAGTTGTGGTACGCACGTACAATGGAATATCACTCAGCAATGAGATCTACGTCATCAGGCCCATAGCGGCATAATGAGTGGATTCAGGTACGATGATTCTACGAGAAATAAGTCACACAGGAAAAGAAACATCATAAGATATCACTAATACACGGAATGTAAACTGGACTACACATGAACTGAATTACAAAACAGAACAGGGTCTCAAATTTAGAAAAACAACTTATGCTTGCTTATGGGGAAAGGTGAGTTGGGGTGCTACATAAAACCAGAGATTGAAATTAGCACAGATACCTTTCCATAAGCCAAATATATAACACACAAGACCTAATCCTTGCTCACCGAAATGGACTCAACACCCCATATTCAACGCCTGGGAATATACCTGACAAGTAAGAATCTTAAAACCCATGGATTTATATGTCTCCATAAGGAAATCAAGCGTGTGTACAGCGGCCTAAACGTACCAGTGAAAATCCGATAAATCCCATTATCAAAATAAATTTCAAAAACAAAACACAATGCCAGTGAAATAGCGAGCAATTCTTAAATAATTCATTCAGGGCTTGTGATGCAACCTGGATTTACCACATCTACACCCAGAGCTGGGTGAGACATAAGGCTGGACACTTCGGGCTGATAGCATTGGTGAGGTTCGGTGAGCAAACGCAGACCCTTTGAAGTCATACTGCATGGTACCCATTCCATGGGTCCCAACTCTCCAGGTTTATGGGATTCTTCCTTCAGCTAAAACATGCATGGGAAACCCAGAGTATGGTCCACCGTGTGATTGGGAAACGTTTTCAAATGCATCTCAGTTTTCGAACCCTGGTACTCGGGTTCACCATTCCAGACACTTTACTCACACTCTCCCCACTTGGAGAGTCAGTGCCTTTAACCTCCTGTTTGGCACAGTTTGCAATTTCGGCGCAAGATGAACAGGAATAGGGAGAGCCAATGAGAGACTAGCTGTAGGTGTCTGCACGGGCAAATGGAATGCTCATTTCCCACCAGGAAGAGGAATTAACCAAAGGCTCAGCGTGCCCTGCCGGAACCGGATTAGGGCCTGAAGCAATCCTGCGGTTTTTCGGCCAGCTCACAAGAAAGCGAGTGGAAGAAAGGAGCTCGGGGCACTGTAATTCAAAAACGTGCAGAATTATGAATGACAGCTATCGTCCAAAAATGTATTGAAGTAAGTCTTCGAAGAGGACTTGAAAGCGGGGCAGGATTTCAGGAAAACGATTTCAGGGGGTAGACTGGAATTGCACTTAAAGCATAGGAAAACAGGCAGAATGTCGACAATGATGCACTTGGCCAAAAAGGGCGTATGCGTTTGTTCCTGAATATATTCAGGAAAAAACGCATACGCACTTTTTGGCCAACCAAGCAAGCGTGAAAAGGAAATCTGCCCTACAATGAAGTCTCACTGCCCCCCGGTCAAAAGGGCCATCTGAAAAATGTGTAAAATCCAGAAAGGCGGGACAGGTCATGGAGAACAGGGAGCCTTGTTATGCTGATGGCCGGGATGACAATTGCCAACAGCCACTCTGGAGAAGTGTATGGTGTTTCCTGAAACACGTAGGAAACAAAGCAACACAGCCTATGGCACTTCCACTTAGGGTCCTATAGCTTAGGGAAATTAAAATCAAAAACACACAGCCACCCCAAAGTTTGGGATGGCTCTGTTTACAAGAACCTCGTCTACGGTACAAGGTAAATATCCGAGAAAGCAAAAAATGGATAAAGAAGTTGTGGTACGTACGTACAATGGAATATCACTCAGCAATGAGATCTACGTCATCAGGCCCGTAGCGGCATAATGAGTGGATTCAGGTACGACGATTCTACGAAAAATAAGTCACACAGAAAAAGAAACCTCATAAGATATCACTAATACACGGAACATAAACTTGGCTACACATGAACTGAATTACAAAACAGAACAGTGTCTCAAATTTAGAAAACCAACTTATGCTTGCTTATGGGGAAAGGTGAGTTGGGGTGCTGCATCAAACCAGAGATTGAAATTAGCACAGATACCATTCCATAAGCCAAATATATAATAGACAAGACCTACTCCGTGCTCAACGAAATGGACTCAACACCCCATATTCAACGCCTGGGAATATACCTGACAAGTAAGAATCTTAAGACCCATGGATTTATATGTCTCCATAAGGAAATCAAGCGTGTGTATAGCGGCCTAAACGCGGCAGTGAAAATCCGATAAATCCCATTATCAAAATAAATTTCACAAACAAAACACAATGACAGTGAAATAGAGAGCAATTCTTAAATAATTCATTCAGGGCTTGTGATGCAACCTGGATTTACCACATCTACACCCAGAGCTGGGTGAAACGTAAGGCTGGACACTTCGGGCTGATAGCATTGGTGAGGTTCGGTGAGCAAACGCAGACCCTTTGAAGTCATACTGCATGGTAGCCATTCCATGGGTCCCAACTCTCCAGGTTTAAGGGATTCTTCCTTCAGCTAATACATGCATGGGAAACCCAGAGTATGGTCCACCGTGTGATCGGGAAACGTTTTCAAATGCATCTCAGGTTTCGTCCCCTGGTACTCGGATTCACCGTTCCAGACGCTTTACTAACACTCTCCCCACTTGGAGAGTCAGTGCCTTTAACCTCCTGTTTGGCACAGTTTGCAATTTCGGCACAAGATGAACAGGAATAGGGAGAGCCAATGAGAGACTAGCTGTAGGTGTCTGCACGGGCAAATGGAACGCTCATTTCCCACCAGGAAGAGGAATTAACCAAAGGCTCAGCGTGCCCTGCCGGAACCAGATTAGGGCCTGAAGCAATCCTGCGGTTTTGCGGCCAGCTCACAAGAAAGCGAGTTGAAGAAAGGAGCTCGGGGCAATGTAATTCACAAACCTGCAGAATTATGAATGACAGCTATCGTCCAAAAATGTATTGAAGTAAGTCTTCGAAGAGGACTTGAAAGCGGGGCAGGATTTCAGGAAAACGATTTCAGGGGGTAGACTGGAATTGCACTTAAAGCATAGGAAAAGAGGCAGAATGTCGACAATGATGCACTTGGCCAAAAAGTGCGTATGCGTTTTTTCCTGAATATATTCAGGAAAAAACGGATACGCCCTTTTTGGCCAACCAAGCAAGCGTGTAAAGGAAATCTGCCCTACAATGAAGTCTCACTGCCCCCTGGTCCAAACGGCCATCTGAAACAAGTGTAAAATCCACAAAGGCAGGACAGGTCATGGAGAACAGGGAGCCTTGTTATGCTGATGGGCGGGATGTAAATTGCCAATACCCACTCTGGAGAAATGTATGGTGTTTCCTGAAACACGTAGGAAACAAAGCAACACAGCCTATGGCACTTCCACTTAGGGTCCTATAGCTTAGGGAAATTAAATTTAAAAACACAGAGCCACCCCAAAGTTTAGGACGGCTCTGTTTACAAGGACCTCCTCTACGGTACAAGTTAAATATCCGAGAAAGCAAAAAATGGATAAAGAAGTTGTGGTACGTACGTACAATGGAATATCACTCAGCAATGAGATCTACGTCATCAGGCCCGTAGCGGCATAATGAGTGGATTCAGGTACGACGATTCTATGAGAAATAAGTCACACAGAAAAAGAAAGATCAGAAGATATCACTAATACACGGAACATAAACTTGGCTACACATGAACTGAATTACAAAACAGAACAGTGTCTCAAATTTAGAAAACCAACTTATGCTTGCTTATGGGGAAAGGTGAGTTGGGGTGCTGCATCAAACCAGAGATTGATATTAGCACAGATACCATTCCATAAGCCAAATATATAATAGACAAGACCTACTCCGTGCTCAACGAAATGGACTCAACACCCCATATTCAACGCCTGGGAATATACCTGACAAGTAAGAATCTTAAGACCCATGGATTTATATGTCTCCATAAGGAAATCAAGCGTGTGTACAGCGGCCTAAACGCAGCAGTGAAAATCCGATAAATCCCATTATCAAAATAAATTTCACAAACAAAACACAATGACAGTGAAATAGAGAGCAATTCTTAAATAATTCATTCAGGGCTTGTGATGCAACCTGGATTTACCACATCTACACCCAGAGCTGGGTGAGACATAAGGCTGGACACTTCGGGCTGATAGCATTGGTGAGGTTCGGTGAGCAAACGCAGACCCTTTGAAGTCATACTGCATGGTAGCCATTCCATGGGTCCCAACTCTCCAGGTTTAAGGGATTCTTCCTTCAGCTAAAACATGCACGGGAAACCCAGAGTATGGTCCACCGTGTGATTGGGAAACGTTTTCAAATGCATCTCAGGTTTCGTCCCCTGGTACTCGGGTTCACCGTTCCAGACGGTTTACTAACACTCTCCCCACTTGGAGAGTCAGTGCCTTTAACCTCCTCTTTGGCACAGTTTGCAATTTCTGCGCAAGATGAACAGGAATAGGGAGAACCAATGAGAGACTAGATGTAGGTGTCTGCAC
The DNA here is from genome assembly GCF_059928025.1 of Delphinapterus leucas. Classification (NCBI taxonomy): domain Eukaryota; kingdom Metazoa; phylum Chordata; class Mammalia; order Artiodactyla; family Monodontidae; genus Delphinapterus; species Delphinapterus leucas. The sequence goes on along the minus strand of NW_028322232.1, from coordinate 4,715,456 downwards.
GTGCAAATGCAATGCTCATTTCCCACCAGGAAGAGGGATTAACCAAAGGCTCAGCGTGCTCTTCCGGAACCAGATTAGGGCCTGAAGCAATCCTGCGGTTTTGCGGCCAGCTCACAAGAAAGCGAGTTGAAGAATGGAGCTCAGGGTCTCTGTAATTCACAAACCTGCAGAGTTATGAATGACAGCTATCGTCCAAAAATGTATTGAAGTAAGTCTTCGAAGAGGACTTGAAAGCGGGGCAGAATTTCAGGAAAACGATTTCAGGGGGTAGACTGGAATTGCACTTAAAGCATAGGAAAAGAGGCAGAATGTCGGAGGGATGCACTTGGCCAAAAAGTGCGTATGCCTTTTTTCCTGAATATATTCAGGAAAAAACGCATACGCCCTTTTTGGCCAACCAAGCAAGCGTGTAAAGAAATCTGAACTACAATGAAGTCTCACTGCCCCCTGGTCAAAAGGGCCATCTGAAAAAAGTGTAAAATCCAGAAAGGCAGGACAGGTCATGGAGAACAGGGAGCCTTGTTATGCTGATGGGCGGGATGTTAATTGCCAACAGCCACTCTGGAGAAGTGTATGGTGTTTCCTGAAACACGTAGGAAACAAAGCAACACAGCCTATGGCACTTCCACTTAGGGTCCTGTAGCTTAGGGAAATTAAAATCAAAAACACACAACCACCACAAAGTTTGGGACGGCTCTGTTTACAAGAACCTCGTCTACGGTACAAGTTAAATATCCGAGAAAGCAAAAAATGGATAAAGAAGTTGTGGTACGTACGTACAATGGAATATCACTCAGCAATGAGATCTACGTCATCAGGCCCGTAGCGGCATAATGAGTGGATTCAGGTACGACGATTCTACGAGAAATAAGTCACACAGAAAAAGAAACATCATAAGATATCACTAATACACGGAACGTAAACTTGGCTACACATGAACTGAATTACAAAACAGAACAGGGTCTCAAATTTAGAAAACCAACTTATGCTTGCTTATGGGGAAAGGTGAGTTGGGGTGCTGCATAAAACCAGAGATTGAAATTAGCACATATACCATTCCATAAGCCAAATATATAAGGACAAGACCTACACCTGGCTCAATGAAATGGACTCAACACCTCATATTCTAAGCCGGGGAATATACCTGACAAGTAAGAATCTTAAGACCCATGGATTTATATGTCTTCATAAGGAAATCAAGCGTGTGTACAGGGGCCTAAACGCAGCAGTGAAAATCCGATAAATCCCATTATCAAAATAAATTTCACAAACAAACCACAATGACAGTGAAATAGAGAGCAATTTTTAATAATTCATTCAGGGCTTGTGATGCAACCTGGATTTACCACATCTACACCCAGAGCTGGGTGAGACATAAGGCTGGACACTTCGGGCTGATAGCATTGGTGAGGTTCGGTGAGCAAACGCAGACCCTTTGAAGTCACACTGCATGGTAGCCTATCCATGGGTCCCAACTCTCCAGGTTTAAGGGATTCTTCCTTCAGCTAAAACATGCATGGGAAACCCAGAGTATGGTCCACCGTGTGATTGGGAAACGTTTTCAAATGCATCTCAGGTTTCGTCCCCTGGAACTCGGGTTCATCATTCCAGACGCTCTACTAACACTCTCCCCACTTGGAGAGTCAGTGCCTTTAACCTCCTGTTTGGCACAGCTTGCAATTTCTGCGCAAGATGAACAGGAATAGGGAGAACCAATGAGAGACTAGCTGTAAGTGTCTGCACGGGCAAAAGGAACGCTCATTTTCCACCAGGAAAAGGTATTAAACAAAGGCTCAGCGTGCGCTGCCGGAACCAGATTAGGGCCTGAAGCAATCCTGCGGTTTTGCGGCCAGCTCACAAGAAAGCGAGTTGAAGAAAGGAGCTCAGGGGCACTGTACTTCACAAACCTGCAGAGTTATGAAATACAGCTATCGTCCAAAAATATATTGAAGTAAGTCTTCGAAGTGGACTTGAAAGTGGGGCAGAATTTCAGGAAAACAATTTCAGGGGGTAGACTGGAATTGCACTTAAAGCATAGGAAAAGAGGCAGAATGTCGACAATGATGCACTTGGCCAAAAAGGGCGTATGCGTTTTTTCCTGAATATATTCAGGAAAAAACGCATACGCACTTTTTGGCCAACCAAGCAAGCATGTAAACGAAATCTGCACTACAATGAAGTCTCACTGCCCCCCGGTCAAAAGGGCCATCTGAAACAAGTGTAAAATCCAGAAAGGCAGGACAGGTCATGGAGAACAGGGAGCCTTGTTATGCTGATGGGCGGGATGTAAATTGCCAACAGCCACTCTGGAGAAGTGTATGGTGTTTCTTGAAACACGTAGGAACAAAGCAACACAGCCTATGGCACTTCCACTTAGGGTCCTATAGCTTAGGGAAATTAAAATCAAAAACACACAGCCACCCCAATGTTTGGGATGGCTCTGTTTACAAGAACCTCGTCTACGGTACAAGTTAAATATCCGAGAAATCAAAAAATGGATAAAGAAATTGTGGTACGCACGTACAATGGAATATAACTCAGCAATGAAATCTACGTCATCAGGCCCGTAGCGGCATAATGAGTGGATTCAGTTACGATGATTCTCCGAGAAATAAGTCACACAGGAAAAGAAACATCATAAGGTATCTCTAATACACGGAATATAAACTTGACTACACATGAACTGAAATACAAAACAGAACTGGGTCTCAAATTTAGAAAACCAACTTATGCTTGCTTATTGGGAAAGGTGAGTTGGGGTGCTGCATAAAACCAGAGATTGAAATTAGCACAGATACCTTTCCATAAGCCAAATATATAATAGACAAGACCTACTCCTTGCTCAACTAAATGGACTCAACACCCCATATTCAACGCCTGGGAATATACCTGACAAGTAAGAATCTTAAAACCCATGGATTGTTTGTCTCCATAAGGTAATCAAGCGTGTGTACAGCAGCCTAAACGCAGCAGTGAAAATCCGATAAATCCCATTATCAAAATAAATTTCAAAAACAAAACACCATGACAGTGAAATAGAGAGCAATTCTTAAATAATTCATTCAGGGCTTGTGATGCAACCTGGATTTACCACATCTACACCCAGAGCTGGGTGAGACATAAGGCTGGACACTTTGGGCTGATAGAATTGGTGTGGTTCGTTGAGCAAACGCAGACCGTATGAAGTCATACTGCATGGTACCCATTCCATGGGTCCCAACTCTCCAGGTTTAAGGGATTCTTCCTTCAGCTAAAACATGCATGGGAAACCCAGAGTATGGTCCACCGTGTGATTGGGAAACGTTTTCAAATGCATCTCAGTTTTCGAACCCTGGTATTCGGGTTCACCATTCTAGACGCTTAACTAACACTCTCCCCACTTGGAGAGTCAGTGCCATTAAAGTCCTCTTTGGCACAGTTTGCAATTTTGCGCAAGATGAACAGGAATAGGGAGAACCAATGAGAGACTAGCCGTAGGTGTCTGCACGGGCAAATGGAACGCTCATTTCCCACCAGGAAGAGGAATTAGCCAAAGGCTCAGCGTGTCCTGTCGGAAACAGATTAGGGCCATAAGAAATCCTGCGGTTTTGTGGCCAGCTCATAAGAAAGCGAGTTGAAGAAAGGAGCTCAGGGGCACTGTAATTCACAAAACTGCAGAGTTATGAATGACAGCTATCGTTCAAAAATGTATTGATGAAATTCTTCGAGGAGGACTTGAAAGCGGGGCAGAATTTCAGGAAAACGATTTCAGGGGGTAGATTGGAATTGCACTTAAAGCATAGGAAAAGAGGCAGAATGTCGACAATGATGCACTTGGCCAAAAAGGGCGTATGCGTTTTTTCCTGAATATATTCAGGAAAAAACGCATACGCACTTTTTGGCCAACCAAGCAAGCGTATAAAGGAAATCTGCACTACAATGAAGTCTCACTGCCCCCCGGTCAAAAGGGCCATCTGAAACAAGTGTAAAATCCAGAAAGGCAGGACAGGTCATGGAGAACAGGGAGCCTTGTTATGCTGATGGGTGGGATATAAATTGCCAACAGCCACTCTGGAGAAGTGTATGGTGTTTCCTGAAACACGTAGGAAACAAAGCAACACAGCCTATGGCACTTCCACTTATGGTCCTATAGCTTAGGGATATTAAAATCAAAATCACACAGCCACCGCTATGTTTGCGATGGCTCTGTTTACAAGAACCTCGTCTACGGTAAAAGTTAAATATCTGAGAAAGCAAAAAATGGATTAAGAAGTTGTGGTACGCACGTACAATGGACTATCACTCAGCAATGAAATCTACGTCATCAGGCCTGTAGCGGCATAATGAGTGGATTCACGTACGATGATTCTACGAGAAATAAGTCACACAGAAAAAGAAACATCATAAGATATCACTAATACACGGAATGTAAACTTGACTACACATGAACTGAATTACAAAACAGAACAGGGTCTCAAATTTAGAAAACCAACTTATGCTTGCTTATGTGGAAAGGTGAGTTTGGGTGCTACATAAAACCAGAGATTGAAATTAGCACAGATACCTTTCCATTAGTCAAATATATAACAGACAAGACCTACTCCTTGCTCAACGAAATGGACTCAACACCCCATATTCAACGCCTGGGAATATACCTGACAAGTAAGAATCTTAAAACCCATGGATTTATATGTCTCCATAAGGAAATCAAGCGTGTGTACAGCGGCCTAAACGCAGCAGTGAAAATCCGATAAATCCAATTATCAAAATAAATTTCAAAAACAAAACACAATGACAGTGAAATAGAGAGCAATTTTTAAAAAATTCATTCAGGGCTTGTGATGCAACCTGGATTTACCACATCTACACCCAGAGCTGGGTGAGACATAAGGCTGGACACTTCGGGCTGATAGCATTGGTGAGGTTCGGTGAGCAAACGCAGACCCTTTGAAGTCATACTGCATGGTACCCATTCCATGGGTCCCAACTCTCCAGGTTTATGGGATTCTTCCTTCAGCTAAAACATGCATGGGAAACCCAGAGTATGGTCCACCATGTGATTGGGAAACGTTTTCAAATGCATCTCAGTTTTCGAACCCTGGAACTCGGGTTCACCATTCCACACACTTTACTAACACTCTCCCCACTTGGAGAGTCAGTGCCTTTAACCTCCTGTTTGGCACAGTCTGCAATTTCTGCGCAAGATGAAAAAGAATAGGGAGAACCAATGAGAGACTAGCTGTAGGTGTCTGCACGGGCAAATGGAACGCTCATTTCCAACCAGGAAGAGGAATTAACCAAAGGCTCAGCGTGCCCTGCCGGAAAGAGATTAGGGCCTGAAGCAATCCTGCGGTTTTGCGGCCAGCTCACAAGAAAGCGAGTTGAAGAAAGGAGCTCAGGGGCACTGTAATTCACAAACCTGCAGAGTTACGAATGACAGCTATCGTCCAAAAATGTATTGAAGTAAGTCTTCGAAGAGGACTTGAAAGTGGGGCAGAATTTCAGGAAAACGATTTCGGGGGTAGACAGGAATTGCAATTAACGCATAGGAAAAGAGGCAGCATGTCGAGAAGGATGCACTTGGCCAAAAAGGGCGTATGTGTTTTATCCTGAATATATTCAGAAAAAAACGCATACGCCCTTTTTGGCCAACCAAGCAAGCGTGTAAAGGAAATCTGCACTACAATGTAGTCTCACTGCCCCCCGGTCAAAAGGGCCATCTGAAAAAAGTGTAAAATCCAGAAAGGCAGGACAGGTCATGGAGAACAGGGAGCCTTGTTATGCTGATGGGCGGGATGTAAATTGCCAACAGCCACTCTGGAGAAGTGTATGGTGTTTCCTGAAACACGTAGGAAACAAAGCAACATAGCCTATGTCACTTCCACTTATGGTCCTATAGCTTAGGGAAATTAAAATCAAAAACACACAGCCACCCCAAAGTTTGGGACGGCTCTGTTTACAAGAACCTCGTCTACGGTACAAGTTAAATATCCGAGAAAGCAAAAAATGGATAAAGAAGTTGTGGTACGCACGTACAATGGAATATCACTCAGCAATGAAATCTACGTCATCAGGCCCATAGCGGCATAATGAGTGGATTCAGGTACGATGATTCTACGAGAAATAAGTCACACAGAAAAAGAAATATCATAAGATATGACTAATACACGGAATATAAACTTGACTACACATGAACTGAATTACAAAACAGAACAGGGTCTCAAATTTAGAAAACCAACTTATGCTTGCTTATGGGGAAAGGTGAGTTGGGGTGCTGCATAAAACCAGAGATTGAAATTAGCACAGATACCTTTCCATGAACCAAATATATAATAGACAAGACCTACTCCTTGCTCAACGAAATGGACTCAACACCCCATATTCAACGCCAGGAAATATACCTGACAAGTAAGAATCTTAAAACCCATGGATTTATATGTCTCCATAAGGAAATCAAGCGTGTGTACAGCGGCCTAAACGCAGCAGTGAAAATCCGATTAATCCCATTATCAAAATAAATTTCAAAAACAAAACACAATGCCAGTGAAATAGAGAGCAATTCTTAAATAATTCATTCAGGGCTTGTGATGCAACCTGGATTTACCACATCTATACCCAGAGCTGGGTGAGACATAAGGCTGGACACTTCACGCTGATAGCATTGATGAGGTTCGGTGAGCAAACGCAGACCATTTGAAGTCACACTGCATGGTACCCATTCCATGGGTCCCAACTCTCCAGGTTTAAGGGATTCTTCCTTCAGCTAAAACATGCATGGGAAACCCAGAGTATGGTCCACCGTGTGATTGGGAAACGTTTTCAAATGCATCTCAGTTTTCGAAGCCTGGTACTCGGGTTCACCATTCCAGACGCTTTACTAACACTCTCCCCACTTGGAGAGTCAGTGCCTTTAACCTCCTGTTTGGCACAGTTTGCAATTTCTGCGCAAGATGAACAGGAATAGGGAGAACCAATGAGAGACTAGCTGTAGGTGTCTGCACGGGCAAATGGAACGCTCATTTCCCACCAGGAAGAGGAATTAACCAAAGGCTCAGCATGCCCTGCCGGAAACAGATTAGGGCCTGAAGCAATCCTGCGGTTTTGCGGCGAGCTCACAAGAAAGCGAGTTGAAGAAAGAAGCTCAGGGGCACTGTAATTCACAAACCTGCAGAGTTATGAATGACAGCTATCGTCCAAAAATGTACTGAAGTAAGTCTTCGAAGAGGACTTGAAAGCGGGGCAGAATTTCAGGAAAACGATTTCAGGGGGTAGACTGGAATTGCACTTAAAGCATAGGAAAAGAGGCAGAATGTCGACAATGATGTACTTGGCCAAAAAGGGCCTATGCGTTTTTTCCTGAATATATTCAGGAAAAAACGCATAGGCCCTTTTTGGCCAACCAAGCAAGCGTGTAAAGGAAATCTGCACTACAATGAAGTCTCACTGCCCCGCGGTCAAAAGGGCCATCTGAAAAAAGTGTAAAATCCAGAAAGGCAGAACAGGTCATGGAGAACAGGGAGACTTGTTATGCTGATGGGCAGGATGTAAATTGCCAACAGCCACTCTGGAGAAGTGTATGGTGTTTCCTGAAACACATAGGAAACAAAGGAACACAGCCTATGGCACTTCCACTTATGGTCCTATAGCTTAGGGAAATTAAAATCAAAATCACACAGCCACCCCAATGTTTGGGATGGCTCTGTTTACAAGAACCTCCTCTACGGTACATGTTAAATATCCGAGAAGGCAAAAAATGGATAAAGAAGTTGTGGTACGCACGTACAATGGAATATCACTCAGCAATGAAATCTACATCATCAGGCCCATAGCGGCAAAATGAGTGGATTCAGGTATGACAATTCTACGAGAAATAAGTCACACAGAAAAAGAAACATCATAAGATATCACTAATACACGGAATGTAAACTTGACTACACATGAACTGAATTAAAAAACAGAACAGGGTCTCAAATTTAGAAAACCAACTTATGCTTGCTTATGGGGAAAGGTGAGTTGGGGTGCTGCATAAAACCTGAGATTAAAATTAGCACAGATACCGTTCCATAAGCCAAATATATAATAGACAAGACCTACTCCTTGCTCAACGAAATGTACTGGACACCCCATATTCAACACCTGGGAAGATACCTGACAAGTAAGAATCTTAAAACCCATGGATTGTTTTTCTCCATAAGGAAATCAAGCGTGTGTACAGCAGCCTAAACGCAGCAGTGAAAATCTGATAAATCCCATTATCAAAATAAATTTCAAAAACAAAACACAATGACAGTGAAATAGAGAGCAATTCTTAAATAATTCATTCAGGGCTTGTGATGCAACCTGGATTTACCACATCTACACCCAGAGCTGGGTGAGACATAAGGCTGGACACTTTGGGCTGATAGCATTGGTGTGGTTCGTTGAGCAAACGCAGACCCTATGAAGTCATACTGCATGGTACCCATTCCATGGGTCCCAACTCTCCAGGTTTATGGGATTCTTCCTTCAGCTAAAACATGCATGGGAAACCCAGAGTATGGTCCACCATGTGATTGGGAAACGTTTTCAAATGCATCTCAGTTTTCGAACCCTGGTACTCGGGTTCACCATTCCAGACACTTTACTAACACTCTCCCCACTTGGAGAATCAGTGCCTTTAACCTCCTGTTTGGCACAGTCTGCAATTTCTGCGCAAGATGAAAAGGAATAGGGAGAACCAATGAGAGACTAGCTGTAGGTGTCTGCACGGGCAAATGGAACGCTCATTTCCCACCAGGAAGAGGAATTAACCAAAGGCTCAGCGTGCCCTGCCGGAAACAGATTAGGGCCTGAAGCAATCCTGCGGTTTTGCGGCCAGCTCACAAGAAAGCGAGTTGAAGAAAGGAGCTCAGGGGCACTGTAATTCACAAACCTGCAGAGTTACGAATGACAGCTATCGTCCAAAAATGTATTGAAGTAAGTCTTCGAAGAGGACTTGAAAGTGGGGCAGAATTTCAGGAAAACGATTTCGGGGGTAGACTGGAATTGCAATTAACGCATAGGAAAAGAGGCAGAATGTCGAGAAGGATGCACTTGGCCAAAAAGGGCGTATGTGTTTTATCCTGAATATATTCAGGAAAAAACGCATACGCCCTTTTTGGCCAACCAAGCAAGCGTGTAAAGGAAATCTGCACTACAATGAAGTCTCACTGCCCCCCGGTCAAAAGGGCCATCTGAAAACAGTGTAAAATCCAGAAAGGCAGGACAGGTCAAGGAGAACAGGGAGCCTTTTTATGCTGATGGGCGGGATGTAAATTGCCAACAGCCACTCTGGAGAAGTGTATGGTGTTTCCTGAAACACGTAGGAAACAAAGCAACACAGCCTATGGCACTTCCACTTATGGTCCTATAGCTTAGGGAAATTAAAATCAAAAACACACAGCCACCCCAAAGTTTGGGACGGCTCTGTTTACAAGAACCTCGTCTACGGTACAAGTTAAATATCCGAGAAAGCAAAAAATGGATAAAGAAGTTGTGGTACGCACGTACAATGGACTATCACTCAGCAATGAAATCTACGTCATCAGGCCCGTAGCGGCATAATGAGTGGATTCAGGTACGATGATTCTACGAGAAATAAGTCACACAGAAAAAGAAATATCATAAGATATCACTAATACACGGAATGTAAACTTGACTACACATGAACTGAATTACAAAACAGAACAGGGTCTCAAATTTAGAAAACCAACTTATGCTTGCTTATGGGGAAAGGTGAGTTGGGGTGCTGCATAAAACCAGAGATTGAAATTAGCACAGATACCTTTCCATGAACCAAATATATAATAGACAAGAGCTACTCCTTGCTCAACGAAATGGACTCAACACCCCATATTCAATGCCTGGGAATATACCTGACAAGTAAGAATCTTAAAACCCATGGATTTATATGTCTCCATAAGGAAATCAAGCGTGTGTACAGCGGCCTAAACGCAGCAGTGAAAATCCGATTAATCCAATTATCAAAATAAATTTCAAAAACAAAACACAATGCCAGTGAAATAGCGAGCAATTCTTAAATAATTCATTCAGGGCTTTTGATGCAACCTGGATTTACCACATCTACACCCAGAGCTGGGTGAGACATAAGGCTGGACACTTCGCGCTGATAGCATTAATGAGGTTCGGTGAGCAAACGCAGAACATTTGAAGTCACACTGCATGGTACCCATTCCATGGGTCCCAACTCTCCAGGTTTAAGTGATTCTTCCTTCAGCTAAAACATGCATGGGAAACCCAGAGTATGGTCCACCATGTGATTGGGAAACGTTTTCAAATGCATCTCAGTTTTTGAACCCTGGTACTCGGGTTCACCATTCCAGACGCTTTACTAACACTCTCCCCACTTGGAGAGTCAGTGCCTTTAACTTCCTGTTTGGCACAGTTTGCAATTTCTGCGCAAGATGAACAGGAATAGGGAGAACCAATGAGAGACTAGCTGTAGGTGTCTGCACGGGCAAATGGAGCGCTCATTTCCCACGAGGAAGAGGAATTAACCAAAGGCTCAGTGTGCCCTGCTGCAAAGAGATTAGGGCCTGAAGCAATCCTGCGGTTTTGCGGCCAGCTCAAAGAAAGTGAGTTGAAGAAAGGAGCTCAGGGGCACTGTAATTCACAAACCTGCAGAGTTATGAATGACAGCTATCGTCCAAAAATGTACTGAAGTAAGTCTTCGAAGAGGACTTGAAAGTGGGGCAGAATTTCAGGAAAACGATTTCGGGGGTAGACAGGAATTGCAATTAACGCATAGGAAAAGAGGCAGCATGTCGAGAAGGATGCACTTGGCCAAAAAGGGCGTATGTGTTTTATCCTGAATATATTCAGAAAAAAACGCATACGCCCTTTTTGGCCAACCAAGCAAGCGTGTAAAGGAAATCTGCACTACAATGTAGTCTCACTGCCCCCCGGTCAAAAGGGCCATCTGAAAAAAGTGTAAAATCCAGAAAGGCAGGACAGGTCATGGAGAACAGGGAGCCTTGTTATGCTGATGGGCGGGATGTAAATTGCCAACAGCCACTCTGGAGAAGTGTATGGTGTTTCCTGAAACACGTAGGAAACAAAGCAACATAGCCTATGTCACTTCCACTTATGGTCCTATAGCTTAGGGAAATTAAAATCAAAAACACACAGCCACCCCAAAGTTTGGGACGGCTCTGTTTACAAGAACCTCGTCTACGGTACAAGTTAAATATCCGAGAAAGCAAAAAATGGATAAAGAAGTTGTGGTACGCACGTACAATGGAATATCACTCAGCAATGAAATCTACGTCATCAGGCCCATAGCGGCATAATGAGTGGATTCAGGTACGATGATTCTACGAGAAATAAGTCACACAGAAAAAGAAATATCATAAGATATGACTAATACACGGAATATAAACTTGACTACACATGAACTGAATTACAAAACAGAACAGGGTCTCAAATTTAGAAAACCAACTTATGCTTGCTTATGGGGAAAGGTGAGTTGGGGTGCTGCATAAAACCAGAGATTGAAATTAGCACAGATACCTTTCCATGAACCAAATATATAATAGACAAGACCTACTCCTTGCTCAACGAAATGGACTCAACACCCCATATTCAACGCCAGGAAATATACCTGACAAGTAAGAATCTTAAAACCCATGGATTTATATGTCTCCATAAGGAAATCAAGCGTGTGTACAGCGGCCTAAACGCAGCAGTGAAAATCCGATTAATCCCATTATCAAAATAAATTTCAAAAACAAAACACAATGCCAGTGAAATAGAGAGCAATTCTTAAATAATTCATTCAGGGCTTGTGATGCAACCTGGATTTACCACATCTATACCCAGAGCTGGGTGAGACATAAGGCTGGACACTTCACGCTGATAGCATTGATGAGGTTCGGTGAGCAAACGCAGACCATTTGAAGTCACACTGCATGGTACCCATTCCATGGGTCCCAACTCTCCAGGTTTAAGGGATTCTTCCTTCAGCTAAAACATGCATGGGAAACCCAGAGTATGGTCCACCGTGTGATTGGGAAACGTTTTCAAATGCATCTCAGTTTTCGAAGCCTGGTACTCGGGTTCACCATTCCAGACGCTTTACTAACACTCTCCCCACTTGGAGAGTCAGTGCCTTTAACCTCCTGTTTGGCACAGTTTGCAATTTCTGCGCAAGATGAACAGGAATAGGGAGAACCAATGAGAGACTAGCTGTAGGTGTCTGCACGGGCAAATGGAACGCTCATTTCCCACCAGGAAGAGGAATTAACCAAAGGCTCAGCATGCCCTGCCGGAAACAGATTAGGGCCTGAAGCAATCCTGCGGTTTTGCGGCGAGCTCACAAGAAAGCGAGTTGAAGAAAGAAGCTCAGGGGCACTGTAATTCACAAACCTGCAGAGTTATGAATGACAGCTATCGTCCAAAAATGTACTGAAGTAAGTCTTCGAAGAGGACTTGAAAGCGGGGCAGAATTTCAGGAAAACGATTTCAGGGGGTAGACTGGAATTGCACTTAAAGCATAGGAAAAGAGGCAGAATGTCGACAATGATGTACTTGGCCAAAAAGGGCCTATGCGTTTTTTCCTGAATATATTCAGGAAAAAACGCATAGGCCCTTTTTGGCCAACCAAGCAAGCGTGTAAAGGAAATCTGCACTACAATGAAGTCTCACTGCCCCGCGGTCAAAAGGGCCATCTGAAAAAAGTGTAAAATCCAGAAAGGCAGAACAGGTCATGGAGAACAGGGAGACTTGTTATGCTGATGGGCAGGATGTAAATTGCCAACAGCCACTCTGGAGAAGTGTATGGTGTTTCCTGAAACACATAGGAAACAAAGGAACACAGCCTATGGCACTTCCACTTATGGTCCTATAGCTTAGGGAAATTAAAATCAAAATCACACAGCCACCCCAATGTTTGGGATGGCTCTGTTTACAAGAACCTCCTCTACGGTACATGTTAAATATCCGAGAAGGCAAAAAATGGATAAAGAAGTTGTGGTACGCACGTACAATGGAATATCACTCAGCAATGAAATCTACATCATCAGGCCCATAGCGGCAAAATGAGTGGATTCAGGTATGACAATTCTACGAGAAATAAGTCACACAGAAAAAGAAACATCATAAGATATCACTAATACACGGAATGTAAACTTGACTACACATGAACTGAATTAAAAAACAGAACAGGGTCTCAAATTTAGAAAACCAACTTATGCTTGCTTATGGGGAAAGGTGAGTTGGGGTGCTGCATAAAACCTGAGATTAAAATTAGCACAGATACCGTTCCATAAGCCAAATATATAATAGACAAGACCTACTCCTTGCTCAACGATATGTACTGGACACCCCATATTCAACACCTGGGAAGATACCTGACAAGTAAGAATCTTAAAACCCATGGATTGTTTTTCTCCATAAGGAAATCAAGCGTGTGTACAGCAGCCTAAACGCAGCAGTGAAAATCTGATAAATCCCATTATCAAAATAAATTTCAAAAACAAAACACAATGACAGTGAAATAGAGAGCAATTCTTAAATAATTCATTCAGGGCTTGTGATGCAACCTGGATTTACCACATCTACACCCAGAGCTGGGTGAGACATAAGGCTGGACACTTTGGGCTGATAGCATTGGTGTGGTTCGTTGAGCAAACGCAGACCCTATGAAGTCATACTGCATGGTACCCATTCCATGGGTCCCAACTCTCCAGGTTTATGGGATTCTTCCTTCAGCTAAAACATGCATGGGAAACCCAGAGTATGGTCCACCATGTGATTGGGAAACATTTTCAAATGCATCTCAGTTTTCGAACCCTGGTACTCGGGTTCACCATTCCAGACACTTTACTAACACTCTCCCCACTTGGAGAATCAGTGCCTTTAACCTCCTGTTTGGCACAGTCTGCAATTTCTGCGCAAGATGAAAAGGAATAGGGAGAACCAATGAGAGACTAGCTGTAGGTGTCTGCACGGGCAAATGGAACGCTCATTTCCCACCAGGAAGAGGAATTAACCAAAGGCTCAGCGTGCCCTGCCGGAAACAGATTAGGGCCTGAAGCAATCCTGCGGTTTTGCGGCCAGCTCACAAGAAAGCGAGTTGAAGAAAGGAGCTCAGGGGCACTGTAATTCACAAACCTGCAGAGTTACGAATGACAGCTATCGTCCAAAAATGTATTGAAGTAAGTCTTCGAAGAGGACTTGAAAGTGGGGCAGAATTTCAGGAAAACGATTTCGGGGGTAGACTGGAATTGCAATTAACGCATAGGAAAAGAGGCAGAATGTCGAGAAGGATGCACTTGGCCAAAAAGGGCGTATGTGTTTTATCCTGAATATATTCAGGAAAAAACGCATACGCCCTTTTTGGCCAACCAAGCAAGCGTGTAAAGGAAATCTGCACTACAATGAAGTCTCACTGCCCCCCGGTCAAAAGGGCCATCTGAAAACAGTGTAAAATCCAGAAAGGCAGGACAGGTCAAGGAGAACAGGGAGCCTTTTTATGCTGATGGGCGGGATGTAAATTGCCAACAGCCACTCTGGAGAAGTGTATGGTGTTTCCTGAAACACGTAGGAAACAAAGCAACACAGCCTATGGCACTTCCACTTATGGTCCTATAGCTTAGGGAAATTAAAATCAAAAACACACAGCCACCCCAAAGTTTGGGACGGCTCTGTTTACAAGAACCTCGTCTACGGTACAAGTTAAATATCCGAGAAAGCAAAAAATGGATAAAGAAGTTGTGGTACGCACGTACAGTGGAATATCACTCAGCAATGAAATCTACGTCATCAGGCCCGTAGCGGCATAATGAGTGGATTCAGGTACGATGATTCTACGAGATATAAGTCACACAGAAAAAGAAATATCATAAGATATCACTAATACACGGAATGTAAACTTGACTACACATGAACTGAATTACAAAACAGAACAGGGTCTCAAATTTAGAAAACCAACTTATGCTTGCTTATGGGGAAAGGTGAGTTGGGGTGCTGCATAAAACCAGAGATTGAAATTAGCACAGATACCTTTCCATGAACCAAATATATAATAGACAAGAGCTACTCCTTGCTCAACGAAATGGACTCAACACCCCATATTCAATGCCTGGGAATATACCTGACAAGTAAGAATCTTAAAACCCATGGATTTATATGTCTCCATAAGGAAATCAAGCGTGTGTACAGCGGCCTAAACGCAGCAGTGAAAATCCGATTAATCCAATTATCAAAATAAATTTCAAAAACAAAACACAATGCCAGTGAAATAGCGAGCAATTCTTAAATAATTCATTCAGGGCTTTTGATGCAACCTGGATTTACCACATCTACACCCAGAGCTGGGTGAGACATAAGGCTGGACACTTCGCGCTGATAGCATTAATGAGGTTCGGTGAGCAAACGCAGAACATTTGAAGTCACACTGCATGGTACCCATTCCATGGGTCCCAACTCTCCAGGTTTAAGTGATTCTTCCTTCAGCTAAAACATGCATGGGAAACCCAGAGTATGGTCCACCATGTGATTGGGAAACGTTTTCAAATGCATCTCAGTTTTTGAACCCTGGTACTCGGGTTCACCATTCCAGACGCTTTACTAACACTCTCCCCACTTGGAGAGTCAGTGCCTTTAACTTCCTGTTTGGCACAGTTTGCAATTTCTGCGCAAGATGAACAGGAATAGGGAGAACCAATGAGAGACTAGCTGTAGGTGTCTGCACGGGCAAATGGAGCGCTCATTTCCCACGAGGAAGAGGAATTAACCAAAGGCTCAGTGTGCCCTGCTGCAAAGAGATTAGGGCCTGAAGCAATCCTGCGGTTTTGCGGCCAGCTCAAAGAAAGTGAGTTGAAGAAAGGAGCTCAGGGGCACTGTAATTCACAAACCTGCAGAGTTATGAATGACAGCTATCGTCCAAAAATGTACTGAAGTAAGTCTTCGAAGAGGACTTGAAAGCGGGGCAGAATTTCAGGAAAACGATTTCAGGGGTAGACTGGAATTGCACTTAAAGCATAGGAAAAGAGGCAGAATGTCGACAATGATGCACTTGGCCAAAAAGGGCGTATGCGTTTTTTCCTGAATATATTCAGGAAAAAACGCATACGCCCTTTTTGGCCAACCAAGAAAGCGTGTAAAGGAAATCTGCACTACAATGAAGTCTCACTGCCCCCCGGTCAAAAGGGCCATCTGAAATATGTGTAAAATCCAGAAAGGCAGGACAGGTCATGGAGAACAGGGAGCCTTGTTATGCTGATGGGCGGGATGTAAATTGCCAACTGCCACTCTGGAGAAGTGTATGGTGTTTCCTGAAACAGGTAGGAAACAAAGCAACACAGCCTATGGCACTTCCACTTTTGGTCCTATAGCTTAGGGAAATTAAAATCAAAATCACACAGCCACCCCAATGTTTGGGTTGGCTCTGTTTACAAGAACCTCGTCTACGGTACAAGTGAAATATCCGAGAAAGCAAAAAATGGATAAAGAAGTTGTGGTATGCACGTACAGTGGAATATCACTCAGCAATGAAATCTACGTCATCAGGCCCGTAGCGGCATAATGAGTGGATTCAGGTACGATGATTCTACGAGAAATAAGTCACACAGATAAAGAAACAACATAAGATATCATTAATACACGGAATGTAAACTTGGCTACACATGAACTGAATTACCAAACAGAACAGGGCCTCAAATTGAGAAAACCAACTTATGATTGCTTAAGGGGAAAGGTGAGTTGGGGTGCTGCATAAAACCAGAGATTGAAATTAGCACAGATACCATTCCATAAGCCAAATATATATTAGAGCAGACCTACATCTTGCTCAACGAAATAGACTCAACACCCCATATTCAACGCCTGGGAATATACCTGACAAGTAAGAATCTTAAAACCCATGGATTTATATGTCTCCATAAGGAAATCAAGCGTGTGTACAGCGGCCTAAACGCAGCAGTGAAAATCCGATAAATCCCATTATCAATATAAATTTCAAAAACAAAACACATTGCCAGTGAAATAGAGAGCAATTCTTAAATAATTCATTCAGGGCTTGTGATGCAACCTGGATTTACCACATCTACACCCAGAGCTGGGTGAGACATAAGGCTGGACACTTCGGGCTGATAGCATTGGTGAGGTTCGGTGAGCAAACGCAGACCCTTTGAAGTCACACTGCATGGTACCCATTCCATGGGTCCCAACTCTCCAGGTTTAAGGGATTCTTCCATCAGCTAAAACATGCATGGGTAACCCAGAGTATGGTCCACCAGGTGATTGGGAAACGTTTTAAAATGCATCTCAGTTTTCGAACCCTGGTACTCGGGTTCACCATTCCAGACGCTTTACTAACACTCTCCCCACTTGGAGAGTCAGTGCCTTTAACCTCCTGTTTGGCACAGTTTGCAATTTCTGCGCAAGATGAACAGGAATAGGGAGAACCAATGAGAGACTAGCTGTAGGTGTCTGCACGGGCAAATGGAGCGCTCATTTCCCACGAGGAAGAGGAATTAACCAAAGGCTCAACGTGCCCTGCCGGAAGCAGATTAGGGCCTGAAGCAATCCTGTGGTTTTGCGGCCAGCTCACAAGAAAGCGAGTTGAAGAAAGGAGCTCAGGGGCACTGTAATTCACAAACCTGCAGAGTTATGAATGACAGCTATCGTCCAAAAATGTATTGAAGTAAGTCTTCGAAGAGGACTTCAAAGCGGGGCAGAATTTCAGGAAAACGATTTCAGGGGGTAGACTGGAATTGCACTTAAAGCATAGGAAAAGAGGCAGAATGTCGACAATGATGCACTTGGCCAGAAAGGGCGTATGCGTTTTTTCCTGAATATATTCATGAAAAAAGACATACGCCCTTTTTGGCCAAACAAGCAAGCATGTAAAGAAATCTGCACTACAATGAAGTCTCACTGCCCCCCGGTGAAAAGGGACATCTGTAACAAGTGTAAAATCCAGAAAGGCAGGACAGGTCATGGAGAACAGGGAGCCTTGTTATGCTGATGGGCGGGATGTAAATTGCCAACAGCCACTCTGGAGAAGTGTATGGTGTTTCCTGAAAGACGTAGGAAACAAAGCAACACAGCCTATGGCACTTCCACTTAGGGTCCTATAGCTTAGGGAAATTAAAATCAAAAACACACAGCCACCCCAAAGTTTGGGACGGCTCTCTTTACAAGAACCTCGTCTACGGTACAAGTTAAATATCCGAGAAAGCAAAAAATGGATAAAGAATTTGTGATACGTACGTACAATGGAATATCACTCAGCAATGAGATCTACGTCATCAGGCCCGTAGTGGCATAATGAGTGGATTCAGGTACGACGATTCTATGAGAAATAAGTCACACAGAAAAAGAAACATCATAAGATATCACTAATACACGGAACGTAAACTTGGCTACACAAGAACTGAATTACAAAACAGAACAGGGTCTCAAATTTAGAAAACCAACTTATGCTTGCTTATGGGGAAAGGTGAGTTGGGGTGCTGCATCAAACCAGAGATTGAAATTAGCACAGATACCGTTCCATAAGCCAAATATATAATAGACAGGACCTACTCCTTGCTCAACAAAACGGACTCAACACCCCATATTCAACGCCTGGAAATATACCTGACAACTAAGAATCGTAAGACCCATGGATTTATATGTCTCCATAAGGAAAGCAAGCATGTGTACAGCGGCCTAAACGCAGCAGTGAAAATCCGATAAATCCCATTATCAAAATAAATTTCAAAAACAAAGCTCAATGACAGTGAAATAGAGAGCAATTCTTAAATAATTCATTCAGGGCTTGTGATGCAACCTGGATTTACCACATCTACACCCAGAGCTGGGTGAGACATAAGGCTGGACACTTCGGGCTGATAGCATTGGTGAGATTCGGTGAGCAAACGCAGACCCTTTGAAGTCATACTGCATGGTACCCATTCCATGGGTCCCAACTCTCCAGGTTTAAGGGATTCTTACTTCAGCTAAAACATGCATGGGAAACCCAGAGTATGGTCCACCATGTGATTGGGAAACGTTTTCAAATGCATCTCAGTATCGTCCCCTGGTGCTCGAGTTCACTGTTCCAGACGCTTTACTAACACTCTCCCCACTTGGAGAGTCAGTGCCTTTAACGTCCTGTTTGGCACAGTTTGCAATTTCTGTGCAAGATGAACAGGAATAAGGAGAACCAATGAGAGACCAACTGTAGGTGTCTGCACGTGAAAATGGAACGCTCATTTCCTACCAGGAAGAGGAATTAACCAAATGCTCAGCATGCCCTGCCGGAACCAGATGAGGGCCTGAAGCAATGCTGCGGTTTTGCGGCCAGCTCACAAGAAATAGTCGAAGAAAGGAGCTCAGGGACACTGTAATTCAAAAACCTGCAGAGTTATGAATGACAGCTGTCGTCCAAAAATGTATTGAAGTAAGTATTCGAAGACGACTTGAAAAAGGGGCAGAATTTCAGAAAAACGATTTCAGGGGGTAGACTCGAATTGCACTTAAAGCATAGGAAATGAGGCAGAATGTCGACAATGATGCACTTGGCCATAAAGGGCGTACGCGTTTTTTCCTGAATATATTCATGAAAAAAGGCATACGCCCTTTTTGGCCAAACAAGCAAGCGTGTAAAGGAAATCTGCACTACAATGAAGTCTCAGCGCCCCCCGGTCAAAAGGGCCATCTGAAAAAAGTGTAAAATCCAGAAAGGCAGGACAGGTCATGGAGAACAGGGAGCCTGGTTATGCTGATGGGTGGGATGTAAATTGACAACAGCCACTCTGGAGAAGTGTATGGTGTTTCCTGAATCACATAGGAAACAAAGCAACACAGCCTATGGCACTTCCACTTATGGTCCTATAGCTTAGGGAAATTAAAATCAAAAACACACAGCCACACCAAAGTTTGGGACGGCTCTGTTTACAAGAACCTTGTCTACGGTCCAAGTTAAATATCTGAGAAAGCAAAAAGTTTATAAAGAAGTTGTGGTACGCACGTACAATGGAATATCACACAGGAATGAAATATACGTAATCAGGCCCGTAGCGGCATAATGAGTGGATTCAGGTACGACGATTCTACGAGAAATAAGTCACACAGAAAAAGAAACATCATAAGATATCACTAATACACGGAATGTAAACTTGGCTACACATGAACTGAATTACAAAACAGAACAGGGTCTCAAATTTAGAAAACCAACTTATTCTTGCTTATGGGGAATGTTGAGTTGGGGTGCTGCATAACACCAGAGATTGAAATTAGCACAGATACCGTTCCATAAGCCAAATATATTATAGAGAAGACCTACTCCTTGCTCAACGAAATGGACTCAACACCCCATATTCAACGCCTGGGAACATACCTGACAAGTAAGAATCTTAAAACCCATGGATTTTTATGTCTCCATAAGGAAATAAAGCGTGTGTACAGTGGCCTAAAGGCAGCAGTGAAAATCCGATAAATCCCATTATCAAAATAAATTTCTAAAACAAAACACAATGACAGTGAAATAGAGAGCGATTCTTAAATAATTCATTCAGGGCTTGTGATGCAACCTGGATTTACCACCTCTACACGCAGAGCTGGGTGAGCCATAAGGCTGGACACTTCGGGCTGATACCATTGGTGAGGTTCGGTGAGCAAACTTAAACCCTTTGAAGTCATACTGCATGGTACCCATTCCATGGGTCCCATCTCTCCAGGTTTAACGAATTCTTCCTTCAGCTAAAACATGCGTGGGAAACCCACAGTATGGTGCACCGAGGGACTGGCAAACGTTTTCAAATGCATCTCAGTTTTCGTCCCCTTTTACTCGGGTTCACCCTTCCAGACCCTTTACTAACACTCTCCCCACTTGGAGAGTCAGTGCCTTTAACCTCCTGTTTGGCACAGTTTGCAATTTCTGCGCAAGATGAACAGGAATAGGGAGAACCAATGAGAGACTAGCTTTAGGTGTCTGCACGGGCAAATGTAACGCTCATTTCCCACCAGGAAGAGGAATTAACCACAGGCTCAGCATGCCGTGCCGGAACCAGATTAGGGCCTGAAGCAATCCTGCGGGTTTGCGGCCAGCTCACAAGATAGCGAGTTGAAGAAAGGAGCTCAGGGGCACTGTAACTCACAAACCTGCAGAGTTATAAATGACAGCTATCGTCCAAAAGTATATTGAAGGAAGGCTGCGAAGAGGACTTGTAAGTGGGGCAGAATTGCAGGATAACGATTTCAGGAGGTAGACGGGAATTGCATTTAAAGCATAGGAAAAGAGGCAGAACGTCGACAATGATGCTCTTGGCCAAAAAGTGCGTATGCGTTTTTTCCTGAATATATTCAGGAAAAAACGCATACGCCCTTTTTGGCCAACCAAGCAAGCATGTTAAAGAAATCTGCACTACAATGAAGTCTCACTGCCCCCCGGTCAAAAGGGCCATGTGAAAAAAGTGTAAAATCCAGAAAGGCAGCACAGGCCATGGAGAACAGGGAGCCTTGTTATGCTGATGGGCGGGATGTAAATTGCCAACAGCCACTCTGGAGAAGTGTATGGTGTTTCCTGGAACAGCTAAAAAACAAAGCAACGGAGCCTACAGCACTTCCACTTATGGTCCTATAGCTTAGGGAAATTAAAATCAAAAACACACAGCCACCCCAAAGTTTCGGACGGCTCTGTTTACAAGAACCTCGTCTACGGTACAAGTTAAATATCCCAGAACGTGAAAAATGGATAAAGAAGTTGTGGTAGGTACGTACAATGGAATATCACTCAGCAATGAAATCTATGTCATCAGGCCCGTCGCGGCATAATGAGTGGATTCAGGTAGGATGATTCTAAGTGAAATGAGTCACACAGAAAATGAAACATCATAAGATATCACTAATACAAGGAATGTAAACTTGGCTACACATGAACTGAATAACAAAACAGAACAGGGTCTCAAATTTAGAAAACCAACTTATGCTTGCTTAAGGGGAAAGGTGAGTTGGGGTGCTGCATAAAACCAGAGATAGAAATTAGCACAGATACCTTTCCATAAGCCAAATATGTAATTCTCAAGACCTACCCCTTGCTCAACGAAATGGACTAAACACCACATATTCAACGACTAGGAATACACCTGACTAGTAAGAATCTTCAAACCCATGGATTTATATGTCTCCTTAAGAGAATGAAGCGTGTGTACAGAGGCATGAATGAAGCAGAGAAAATCCGATAAATCCCATTATCAAAATGAATTACAAAAACAAAACACAAGGACAGTGAAATAGAGAGCAATTCTTAAATAATTCATTCAGGGCTTGTGATGCAACCTGGATTTACCACATCTACACCCAGAGCTGAGTGAGACATAAGGTTGGGCACTTCGGGCTGATAGCATTGGTGAGGTTCGATGAGCAAATGCAGACCCTTTGAAGTCATACTGCATGGTACCCATTCCATGGGTCCCATCTGTCCAGGTTTAACGAATTCTTCCTTCAGCTAAAACATGCGTGGGAAACCCACAGTATGGTGCACCGAGGGACCGGCAAACGTTTTCAAATGCATCTCAGTTTTCGTCCCCTTTTACTCGGGTTCACCATTCCAGACCCTTTACTAACACTCTCCCCACTTGGAGAGTCAGTGCCTTTAACCTCCTGTTTGGCACAGTTTGCAATTTCTGCGCAAGATGAACAGGAATAGGGAGAACCAATGAGAGACTAGCTTTAGGTGTCTGCACGGGCAAATGTAACGCTCATTTCCCACCAGGAAGAGGAATTAACCACAGGCTCAGCATGCCGTGCCGGAACCAGATTAGGGCCTGAAGCAATCCTGCGGGTTTGCGGCCAGCTCACAAGATAGCGAGTTGAAGAAAGGAGCTCAGGGGCACTGTAACTCACAAACCTGCAGAGTTATAAATGACAGCTATCGTCCAAAAGTATATTGAAGGAAGGCTGCGAAGAGGACTTGTAAGTGGGGCAGAATTGCAGGATAACGATTTCAGGAGGTAGACGGGAATTGCATTTAAAGCATAGGAAAAGAGGCAGAACGTCGACAATGATGCTCTTGGCCAAAAAGTGCGTATGCGTTTTTTCCTGAATATATTCAGGAAAAAACGCATACGCCCTTTTTGGCCAACCAAGCAAGCATGTTAAAGAAATCTGCACTACAATGAAGTCTCACTGCCCCCCGGTCAAAAGGGCCATGTGAAAAAAGTGTAAAATCCAGAAAGGCAGCACAGGCCATGGAGAACAGGGAGCCTTGTTATGCTGATGGGCGGGATGTAAATTGCCAACAGCCACTCTGGAGAAGTGTATGGTGTTTCCTGGAACAGCTAAAAAACAAAGCAACGGAGCCTACAGCACTTCCACTTATGGTCCTATAGCTTAGGGAAATTAAAATCAAAAACACACAGCCACCCCAAAGTTTCGGACGGCTCTGTTTACAAGAACCTCGTCTACGGTACAAGTTAAATATCCCAGAACGTGAAAAATGGATAAAGAAGTTGTGGTAGGTACGTACAATGGAATATCACTCAGCAATGAAATCTATGTCATCAGGCCCGTCGCGGCATAATGAGTGGATTCAGGTAGGATGATTCTAAGTGAAATGAGTCACACAGAAAATGAAACATCATAAGATATCACTAATACAAGGAATGTAAACTTGGCTACACATGAACTGAATAACAAAACAGAACAGGGTCTCAAATTTAGAAAACCAACTTATGCTTGCTTAAGGGGAAAGGTGAGTTGGGGTGCTGCATAAAACCAGAGATAGAAATTAGCACAGATACCTTTCCATAAGCCAAATATGTAATTCTCAAGACCTACCCCTTGCTCAACGAAATGGACTAAACACCACATATTCAACGACTAGGAATACACCTGACTAGTAAGAATCTTCAAACCCATGGATTTATATGTCTCCTTAAGAGAATGAAGCGTGTGTACAGAGGCATGAATGAAGCAGAGAAAATCCGATAAATCCCATTATCAAAATGAATTACAAAAACAAAACACAAGGACAGTGAAATAGAGAGCAATTCTTAAATAATTCATTCAGGGCTTGTGATGCAACCTGGATTTACCACATCTACACCCAGAGCTGAGTGAGACATAAGGTTGGGCACTTCGGGCTGATAGCATTGGTGAGGTTCGATGAGCAAATGCAGACCCTTTGAAGTCATACTGCATGGTACCCATTCCATGGGTCCCATCTCTCCAGGTTTAACGAATTCTTCCTTCAGCTAAAACATGCGTGGGAAACCCACAGTATGGTGCACCGAGGGACCGGCAAACGTTTTCAAATGCATCTCAGTTTTCGTCCCCTTTTACTCGGGTTCACCATTCCAGACCCTTTACTAACACTCTCCCCACTTGGAGAGTCAGTGCCTTTAACCTCCTGTTTGGCACAGTTTGCAATTTCTGCGCAAGATGAACAGGAATAGGGAGAACCAATGAGAGACTAGCTTTAGGTGTCTGCACGGGCAAATGTAACGCTCATTTCCCACCAGGAAGAGGAATTAACCACAGGCTCAGCATGCCGTGCCGGAACCAGATTAGGGCCTGAAGCAATCCTGCGGGTTTGCGGCCAGCTCACAAGATAGCGAGTTGAAGAAAGGAGCTCAGGGGCACTGTAACTCACAAACCTGCAGAGTTATAAATGACAGCTATCGTCCAAAAATATATTGAAGGAAGGCTGCGAAGGGGACTTGTAAGTGGGGCAGAATTGCAGGATAACGATTTCAGGAGGTAGACGGGAATTGCATTTAAAGCATAGGAAAAGAGGCAGAACGTCGACAATGATGCTCTTGGCCAAAAAGTGCGTATGCGTTTTTTCCTGAATATATTCAGGAAAAAACGCATACGCCCTTTTTGGCCAACAAAGCAAGCATGTTAAAGAAATCTGCACTACAATGAAGTCTCACTGCCCCCCAGTCAAAAGGGCCATGTGAAAAAAGTGTAAAATCCAGAAAGGCAGCACAGGCCATGGAGAACAGGGAGCCTTGTTATGCTGATGGGCGGGATGTAAATTGCCAACAGCCACTCTGGAGAAGTGTATGGTGTTTCCTGGAACAGCTAAAAAACAAAGCAACGGAGCCTACAGCACTTCCACTTATGGTCCTATAGCTTAGGGAAATTAAAATCAAAAACACACAGCCACCCCAAAGTTTCCGACGGCTCTGTTTACAAGAACCTCGTCTACGGTACAAGTTAAATATCCCAGAACGTGAAAAATGGATAAAGAATTTGTGGTACATACGTACAATGGAATATCACTCAGCAATGAAATCTATGTCATCAGGTCCGTCGCGGCATAATGAGTGGATTCAGATACGATGATTCTAAGTGAAATAAGTCACACAGAAAAAGAAACATTAAGATATCACTAATACACCGAATGTGAACTTGGCTACACATGAACTGAATTACAAAACAGAACAGGGTCTCAAATTTAGAAAACCAACTTATGCTTGCTTAAGGGGAATGGTGAGTTGGGGTGCTGCATAAAACCAGAGATTGAAATTAGAACAGATACCCTTCCATAACCCAAATATTTAATAGTCAAGACCTACTCCTTGCTCAACGAAATGGACTAAACACCCCATATTCAATGCCTAGGAATACGCCTGCCAATTAAGAATCTTAACACCAATGGATTTATGTGTCTCCGAAAGAGAATCAGGCATGTGTACAGCGCCATAAATGCAGCCGTGAAAATCCGATAAATCCCATTATCAAAATAAATTACAAAAACAAAACACAATGACAGTGAAATAGAGAGCAATTCTTAAATAATTCATTCAGGGCTTGTGATGCAATCTGGAGTTACCACATCTACACCTAGAGCTGGGTGAGACATAAGGCTGGACACTTCGGGCGGATAACATTGGTGAGGTTCAGTGAGCAAATGCAGACCCTTTGAAGTCATACTGCATGGTACACATTCCATGGGTCCCAACTCTCCAGGTTTAAGGGATTCTTCCTTCAGCTAAAACATGCATGGGAATCCCAGAGTATGGTCCACCGTGTGACCGGGAAACGTTTTTAAATGCGTCTCAGTTTTCGTCCCCTGGTACTCGGGTTCACCATTCCAGACGCTTTACTAACACTCTCCCCACTTGGAGAGTAATTGCCTTTAACCTCCTGTTTGGCACAGTTTGCAATTTCTGCGCAAGATCGACAGGAATAGGGAGAACCAATGAGAGACTAGCTGTAGGTGTCTGCACGGGCAAATGGAACGCTCATTTCCCACCAGGAAGACGGATTAACCAAAGACTCAGTGTGCCCTGCCGGAACCAGATTAGGGCCTGAAGCATTCCTGCGGTTTTGCGGCCAGCGCACAAGAAAGCGAGTTGAAGAAAGGAGCTCAGGGGCACTGTAATTCACAAACATGCAGAGTTATGAATGACAGCTATCGTCCAAAAATTTATTGAAGTAAGTCTTCGAAGAGGACTTGAAAGCGGGGCAGAATTTCAGGAAAACGATTTCAGGGGGTAGACTGGAATTGCAATTAAAACATAGGAAAAGATGCAGAATGTCGACAGTGGTGCACTTGGCCAAAAAGGGCGTATGAGTTTATTCCTGAATATATTCAGGAAAAAACGCATACGCCCTTTTTGGCCAACCAAGCAAGCGTGTAAAGGAAATCTCCACCACAATGATGTCTCACTAACCCCGGTCCAAACGGCCATCTGAAACAAGTGTAAAATCCAGAAAGGCAGGACAGGTCATGGAGAACAGGGAGCACTGTTATGCTGATGGGCGGGATGTAAATGGCCAACAGCCACTCTGGAGAAGTGTATGGTGTTTCCTGAAACACGTAGGAAACAAAGCAACACAGCCTATGGCACTTCCACTTATGGTCTTATAGCTTAGGGAAATTAAAATCAAAAACACACAGCCACCCCAAAGTTTGGGACGGCTCTGTTTACAAGAACCTCGTCTACGGTACAAGTTAAATATCCGAGAAATCAAAAAATGGATAAAGAAGTTGTGGTACGTACGTACAATGGAATATCACTCAGCAATGAGATCTACGTCATCAGGCCCGTAGCGGCATATTGAGTGGATTCAGGTACGACGATTCTACGAGAAATAAGTCACACAGGAAAAGAAATATCATAAGATATCACTAATACACGGAACGTAAACTTGGCTACACATGAACTGAATTACAAAACAGAACAGGGTCTCAAATTTAGAAAACCAACTTATGCTTGCTTATGGGGAAAGGTGAGTTGGGGTGCTGCATAAAACCAGAGATTGAAATTAGCACAGATACCGTTCCATAAGCCAAATATATAATAGACAAGACCTACTCCTTGCTCAACGAAATGGACTCAACACCCCATATTCAACACCTGGGAATATACCTGACAAGTAAGAAACTTAAGACCCATGGATTTATATGTCTCCATAAGGAAGTCAAGCGTGTGTACAGCGACCTAAACGCAGCAGTGAAAATCCGATAAATCCCATTAACAAAATAAATTTCAAAAACAAAACACAATGACAGTGAAATAGAGAGCAACTCTAAAATAATTCATTCAGGGCTTGTGATGCAACCTGGATTTACCACATCTACACCCAGAGCTAGTTGAGACATAAGGCTGGACACATCGGGCTGATAGCATTGGTGAGGTTTGTTGAACAAACGCAGACCCTTTGAAGTCATACTGCATGGTAGCCATTCCATGGGTCCCAACTCTCCAGGTTTAAGACATTCTTCCTTCAGCTAAAACATGCATGGGAAACCCAGAGTATGTTCCACCGTGTGATTGGGAAACGTTTTCAAATGCATCTCAGGTTTCGTCCCCTGGTACTCGGGTTCACCGTTCCAGACGCTTTACTAACACTCTCCCCACTTGGAGAGTCAGGGCCTTTAACCTCCTGTTTGGCACAGTTTGCAATTTCTGCGCAAGATGAACAGGAATAGGGAGAACCAATGAGAGACTAGCTGTAGGTGTCTGCACGGGCAAATGGAACGCTCATTTCCCACCAGGAAGAGGGATTAACCAAAAGCTCAGCGTGCCCTGCGGGAACCAGATTAGGGCCTGAAGCAATCCTGCGGTTTTGCGGCCAGCTCACAAGAAAGCGAGTTGAAGAAAGGAGCTCAGGGGCACTGTAATTCACAAACATGCAGAGTTATGAATGACAGCTATCGTCCAAAAATATATTGAAGTAAGTCTTCGAAGAGGACTTGAAAGCGGGGCAGAATTTCAGGAAAACGATTTCAGGGGGTAGACTGGAATTGCACTTAAATCATAGGAAAAGAGGCAGAATGTCCACAATGATGCCCTTGGCCAAAAAGGGCGTATGCGTTTTTTCCTGAATATATTCAGGAAAAAACGAATACGCTCTTTTTGGCCAACGAAGCAAGCGTGTAAAAGAAATCTGCACTACAATGAAGTCTCACTGCCCCCCGGTCCAAACGGCCATCTGAAACAAGTGTAAAATCCACAAAGGCAGGACAGGTCATGGAGAACAGGGAGCCTTGTTATGCTGATGGGCGGGATGTAAATTGCCAACAGCCACTCTGGAGAAATGTATGGTGTTTCCTGAAACACGTAGGAAACAAAGCAACACAGCCTATGGCACATCCACTTAGGGTCCTATAGCTTAGGGAAATTAAAATCAAAAACACACAGCCACCCCAAAGTTTGGGACGGCTCTGTTTACAAGAACCTCCTCTACGGTACAAGTTAAATATCCGAGAAAGCAAAAAATGGATAAAGAAGTTGTCGTACGTACGTACAATGGAATATCACTCAGCAATGAGATCTACGTCATCAGGCCCGTAGCGGCATAATGAGTGCATTCACGTACGATGATTGGACGAGAAATAAGTCACAGAGAAAAAGAAACATCATAAGATATCACTAATACACGGAACGTAAACTTGGCTACACATGAACTGAATTACAAAACAGAACAGGGTCTCAAATTTAGAAAACCAACTTATGCTTGCTTATGGGGAAAGGTGAGTTCGGGTGCTGCGTCAAACCAGAGATTGAAATTAGCACAGATACCGTTCCATAAGCCAAATATATAAGAGACAAGACCTACACCTTGCTCAAAGAAATGGACTCAACACCCCATATTCAACGCCTGGAAATATACCTGACAAGTAAGAATCTAAAGACCCATGGATTTATATGTCTCCATAAGGAAGTCAAGCGTGTGTACAGGGGCCTAAACGCAGCAGTGAAAATCCGATAAATCCCATTAACAAAATAAATTTCAAAAACAAAACACAATGACAGTGAAATAGAGAGCAATTCTTAAATAATTCATTCAGGGCTTGTGATGCAACCTGGATTTACCACATCTACACCCAGAGCTGGTTGAGACATAAGGCTGGACACATCGAGCTGATAGTATTGGTGAGGTTTGGTGAGCAAACGCAGACCCTTTGAACTCATACTGCATGGTACCCATTCCATGCGTCCCAACTCTCCAGGTTTAAGGGATTCCTCCTTCAGCTAAAACATGCATGGGAAACCCAGAGTATGGTCCACCGTGTGATTGGGAAACGTTTTCAAATGCATCTCAGTTTTCGACCCCTGGTACTCGGGTTCACCGTTCCAGACGCTTTACTAACACTCTCCCCACTTGGAGAGTCAGTGTCTTTAACCTCCTGTTTGGCACAGTTTGCAATTTCGGCACAAGATGAACAGGAATAGCGAGAGCCAATGAGAGACTAGCTGTAGGTGTCTGCACGGGCAAATGGAACGCTCATTTCCCAACAGGAAGAGGAATTAACCAAAGGCTCAGCGTGCCCTGCCGGACCAAGATTAGGGCCTGAGGCAATCCTGCGGTTTTGCGGCCAGCTCACAAGAAAGCGAGTTGAAGAAAGGAGCTCAGGGGCACTGTAATTCACAAACCTGTAGAGTTATGAATGACAGCTATCGTCCAAAAATGTATTGAAGTAAGTTTTCGAAGAGGACTTGAAAGCGGGGCAGAATTTCAGGAAAACGAATTCAGGGGGTAGACTGGAATTGCACTTAAAGCATAGGAAAAGAGGCAGAATGTCCACAATGATGCACTTGGCCAAAAAGTGCATATGCGTTTTTTCCTGAATATATTCAGGAAAAAACGCATACGCCCTTTTTGGCCAACCAAGCAAGCGTGTAAAGGAAATCTGCACTACAATGAAGTCTCACTACCCCCGGTCAAAAGGGCCACCTGAAAAAAGTGTAAAATCCAGAAAGGCAGGACAGGTCATGGAGAACAGGGAGCCTTGTTATGCTGATGGGCGGGATGTAAATTTCCAACAGCCACTCTGGAGAACTGTATGGTGTTTCCAGAAACACGGAGGAAACAAAGCAACACAGCCTATGGCACTTCCACTTACGGTCCTATAGCTTAGGGAAATTAAATTCAAAACCACACTGCCACCCCAAAGTTTGGGACGGCTCTGTTTACAAGAACCTCGTCTACGGTACAAGTTAAATATCCGAGAAAGCAAAAAATGGATAAAGAAGTTGTGGTACGTACGTACAATGGAATATCACTCAGCAATGAGATCCACGTCATCAGGCCCGTAGCGGCATAATGAGTGGATTCAGGTACGACGATTCTACGAGAAATAAGTCACACAGGAAAAGAAATATCATAAGATATCACTAATACACGGAACGTAAACTTGGCTACACATGAACTGAATTACAAAACAGAACAGGGTCTCAAATTTAGAAAACCAACTTATGCTTGCTTATGGGGAAAGGTGAGTTGGGGTGCTGCATAAAACCAGAGATTGAAATTAGCACAGATTCCGTTCCATAAGGCAAATATATAATAGAGATGACCTACTCCTTGCTCAACGAAATGACCTCAACACCCATATTCAACGCCTGGGAATATACCAGACAAGTAAGAAACTTAAGACCCATGGATTTATATGTCTCCATAAGGATATCAAGCGTGTGTACAGCGGCCTCAACGCAGCAGTGAAAATCCGATAAATTCCATTATCAAAATATATTTCAAAAACAAAACACAATGACAGTGAAATAGAGAACAATTCTTAAATAATTCATTCAGGGCTTGTGATGCAACCTGGATTTACCACATCTACACCCAGAGCTGGGTGAGACATAAGGCTGGACACTTCGGGCTGATAGCATTGGTGAGGTTCGGTGAGCAAACGCAGACCCTTTGAAGTCATACTGCATGGCACCCATCCCATGGGTCCCAACTCTCCAGGTTTAAGCGATTCTTCCTTCAGCTAAAACATGCATGGGAAACCCAGAGTAATGTCCACCATGTGATTGGGAAACGTTTTCAAATGCGTCTCAGGTTTCGACCCCTGGTACTCGGGTTCACCGTTCCAGACGCTTTACTAACACTCTCCCTACCTGGAGAGTCAGTGCCTGTAACCTCCTGTTTGGCACAGTTTGCAATTTCTGCGCAATATTAACAGGAATAGGGACAACGAATGAGAGACTACCTGTAGGTGTCTGCACGGGCAAATGGAACGCTCATTTCCCACCAGGAAGTGGGACTAACCAAAGGCTCAGCGTGCCCTGCCGGAACCAGATTAGGGCCTGAAACAATCCTGCGGTTTTGCGGCCAGCTCACAAGAAAGCGAGTTGAAGAAAGGAGCTCAGGGGCACTGTAATTCACAAACCTGCAGAGTTATGAATGACAGCTATCGTCCAAAATTATATTGAAGTAAGTCTTTGAAGAGGACTTGAAAGCGGGGCAGAATTTCAGGAAAACGATTTCAGGGGGTAGACTGGAATTGCACTTAAAGCATAGGAAAAGAGGCAGAATGTCCACAATGATGCACTTGGCCAAAAAGGGCGTATGCCCTTTTTGGCCAACCAAGCAAGCGTGTAAAAGAAATCTGCACTACAATGAAGTCTCTCTGCCCCCCGGTCAAAAGGGCCATATGAAAAAAGTGTAAAATCCAGAAAGGCAGGACTGCTCATGGAGAACAGGGAGCCTTGTTATGCTGATGGGCGGGATTTAAATTGCCAACAGCCACTCTGGAGAAGTGTATGGTGTTTCCTGAAACACGTAGTTTGGGACGGCTCTGTTTACAAGAACCTCGTCTACGGTACAAGTTAAATATCCGAGAAAGCAAAAAATGGATAAAGAAGTTGTGGTACGTACGTACAATGGAATATCACTCAGCAATGAGATCTACGTCATCAGGCCCGTAGCGGCATAATGAGTGGATTCAGGTACGACGATTCTACGAGAAATAAGTCACACAGGAAAAGAAATATCATAAGATATCACTAATACACGGAACGTAAACTTGGATACACATGAACTGAATTACAAAACAGAACAGGGTCTCAAATTTAGAAAACCAACTTATGCTTGCTTATGGGGAAAGGTGAGTTGGGGTGCTGCATAAAACCAGAGATTGAAATTAGCACAGATACCGTTCCATAAGCCAAATATATAATAGACAAGACCTACTCCTTGCTCAACGAAATGGACTCAACACCCCATATTCAACACCTGGGAATATACCTGACAAGTAAGAAACTTAAGACCCATGGATTTATATGTCTCCATAAGGAAGTCAGGCGTGTGTACAGCGACCTAAACGCAGCAGTGAAAATCCGATAAATCCCATTAACAAAATAAATTTCAAAAACAAAACACAATGACAGTGAAATAGAGAGCAATTCTTAAATAATTCATTCAGGGCTTGTGATGCAACCTGGATTTACCACATCTACACCCAGAGCTAGTTGAGACATAAGGCTGGACACATCGGGCTAATAGCATTGGTGAGGTTTGTTGAACAAACGCAGACCCTTTGAAGTCATACTGCATGGTACCCATTCCATGGGTCCCAACTCTCCAGGTTTAAGGGATTCTTCCTTCAGCTAAAACATGCATGGGAAACCCAGAGTATGGTCCACCGTGTAATTCGGAAACGTTTTCAAATGCATCTCAGGTTTCGACCCCTGGAACTCGGGTGCACCATTCCAGACGCTTAACTAACACTCTCCCCATTTGGAGAGTCAGTGCCTTTAACCTCCTGTTTGGCACAGTTTGCAATTTCTGCGCAAGATGAACAGGAATAGGGAGAACCAATGAGAGACTAGCTGTAGGTGTCTGCACGGGCAAATGGAACGCTCATTTCCCACCAGGAAGAGGAATAACCAAAGGCTCAGTGTGCCCTGCCGGAACCAGATTAGGGCCTGAAGCAATCCTGCGGTTTTGCGGCCAGCTCACAAGAAAACGAGTTGAAGAAAGGAGCTCAGGGGCACTGTAATTCACAAACCTGCAGAGTTATGAATGACAGCTATCGTCCAAAAATGTATTGAAGTAAGTCTTCGAAGAGGACTTGAAAGCGGGGCAGAATTTCAGGAAAACGATTGCATGGGGTAGACTGGAATTGCACTTAAAGCATAGGAAAAGAGGCAGAATGTCCACAATGATGCACTTGGCCAAAAAGGGCGTATGCATTTTTTCCTGAATATATTCAGCAAAAAACGCATACGCCCTTTTTGGCCAACCAAGCAAGCGTGTAAAGAAATCTGCACTACAATGAAGTCTCACTGCCCCCTGGTCAAAAGGGCCATCTGAAAAAAGTGTAAAATCCAGAAAGGCAGCACAGGCCATGGAGAACAGGGAGCCTTGTTATGCTGATGGGCGGGATGTAAATTGCCAACAGCCACTCTGGAGAAGTGTATGGTGTTTCCTGAAACACGTAGGAAACAAAGCAACACAGCCTATGGCACTTCCACTTAGGGTCCTATAGCTTAGGAAAATTAAAATCAAAAACACACAGCCACCCCAAAGTTTGGGACGGCTCTGTTTACAAGAACCTCGTCTACGGTACAAGTTCAATATCCGAGAAAGGAAAAAATTTATAAAGAAGTTGTGGTACGTACGTACAATGGAATATCACTCAGCAATGAGATCTACGTCATCAGGCCCATAATGAGTGGATACAGGTAGAACGATTCTACGAGAAATAAGTCACACAAAAACAGAAACATTATAAGATATCACTAATACACGGAACGTAAACTTGGCTACACATGAACTGAATTACAAAACAGAACAGGGTCTCAAATTTAGAAAACCAACTTATGCTTGCTTATGGGGAAAGGTGAGTTGGGGTGCTGCATCAAACCAGAGATTGAAATTAGGACAGATACCGTTCCATAAGCCAAATATATAATAGACAAGACCTACTCCTTGCTCAACGAAATGGACTCAACACCCCATATTCAACGCCTGGGAATATACCTGACAAGTAAGAAACTTAAGACCCATGGATTTATATGTCTCCATAAGGAAGTCAAGCATGTGTACAGTGGCCTAAACGCAGCAGTGAAAATCCGATAAATCCCATTATCAAAATTAATTTCAAAACACAACACAATGACAGTGAAATAGAGAGCAATTCTTAAATAATTCATTCAGGGCTTGTGATCCAACCTGGATTTACCACATCTACAGCCAGAGCTGGATGAGACATAAGGCTGGACACTTCGGGCTGATAGCATTGGTGAGGTTTGGTGAGCAAACGCAGACCCTTTGAAGTCATACTGCATGGTACCCATTCCATGGGTCGCAACTCTCCAGGTTTAAGGGATTCTTCCTTCAGCTAAAACATGCATGGGAAACCCAGAGTATGGTCCACCGTGTGATTGGGAAACGTTTTCAAATGCATCTCAGGTTTCGTCCCCTGGTACTCGGGTGCACCATTCCAGACGCTTAACTAACACTCTCCCCATTTGGAGAGTCAGTGCCTTTAACCTCCTGTTTGGCACAGTTTGCAATTTCTGCGCAAGATGAACAGGAATAGGGAGAACCAATGAGAGACTAGCTGTAGGTGTCTGCACGGGCAAATGGAACGCTCATTTCCCACCAGGAAGAGGAATTAACCAAAGGCTCAGTGTGCCCTGCCGGAACCAGATTAGGGCCTGAAGCAATCCTGCGGTTTTGCGGCCAGCTCACAAGAAAGCGAGTTGAAGAAAGGAGCTCAGGGGCACTGTAATTCACAAACCTGCAGAGTTATGAATGACAGCTATCGTCCAAAAATGTATTGAAGTAAGTCTTCGAAGAGGACTTGAAAGCGGGGCAGAATTTCAGGAAAACGATTGCATGGGGTAGACTGGAATTGCACTTAAAGCATGGGAAAAGAGGCAGAATGTCCACAATGATGCACTTGGCTAAAAAGGGCGTATGCGTTTTTTCCTGAATATATTCAGGAAAAAACGCATACGAACTTTTTGGCCAACCAAGCAAGCGTGTAAAGGAAATCTGCACTACAATGAAGTCTCACTGCCCCCCGGTCAAATGGGCGATCTGAAACAAGTGTAAAATCCAGAAAGGCAGGACAGGTCATGGAGAACAGGGAGCCTTGTTATGCTGGTGGGCGGGATGTAAATTGCCAACAGCCACTCTGGAGAAGTGTATGGTGTTTCCTGAAACACGTAGGAAACAAAGCAACACAGCCTATGGCACTTCCACTTAGGATTCTATAGATTACGGAAATTAAAATCAAAAACAAACAGCCACCCCAAAGTTTGGGACGGCTCTGTTTACAAGAACCTCGTCTATGGTACAAGTTAAATATCCGAGAAAGGAAAAAATGGATAAAGAATTTGTGGTACGTACGTACAATGGAATATCACTCAGCAATGAGATCTACGTCATCAGGCCCGTAGCGGCATAATGAGTGGATTCAGGTACGACGATTCTACGAGAAATAAGTCACACAGAAAAAGAAACATCATAAGTTATCACTAATACACGGAACGTAAACTTGGCTACACATGAACTGAATTACAAAACAGAACAGGGTCTCAAATTTAGAAAACCAACTTATGCTTGCTTATTGGGAAAGGTGAGTTGGGGTGCTGCATCAAACCAGAGATTGAAATTAGCACAGATACCGTTCCATAAGCCAAATATATAATAGACAACACCTACTCCTTGCTCAACGAAATGGACTCAACACCCCATATTCAACGTCTGGTAATATACCTGACAAGTAAGAATCTTAAGACCCATGGATTTATATGTCTCCATAAGGAAGTCAAGCGTGTGTACAGTGGCCTAAACGCAGCAGTGAAAATCCGATAAATCCCATTAACAAAATAAATTTCAAAAACAAAACACAATGACTGTGAAATAGAGAGCAATTCTTAAATAATTCATTCAGGCCTTGTGATGCAACCTGGATTTACCACATCTACACCCAGAGCTGGTTGAGACATAAGGCCGGACACGTCGGGCTGATAGCATTGGTGAGGTTCGGTGAGCAAAGGCAGACCCTTTGAAGTCATACTGCATGGTACCCATTCCATGGGTCCCAACTCTCCAGGTTTAAGGGATTCTTCCTTCAGCTAAAACATGCATGGGAAACCCAGAGTATGGTCCACCGTGTGATTGGGAAACGTTTTCAAATGCATCTCAGGTTTCGTCCCCTGGTACTCGGGTGCACCGTTCCAGACGCTTTACTAACACTATCCCCACTTGGAGAGTCAGTGCCTTTAACCTCCTGTTTGGTACAGTTTGCAATTTCTGCGCAAGATGAACAGGAATAGGGAGAACCAATGAGAGACTAGCTGTAGGTGTCTGCACGGGCAAATGGAACGCTCATTTCCCACCAGGAACAGGAATTAACCAAAGGCTCAGCGTGCCCTGCCGGAACCAGATTAGGGCCTGAAGCAATCCTGCGGTTTTGCGGCCAGCTCACAAGATAGCGAGTTGAAGAAAGGAGCTCAGGGGCACTGTAATTCACAAACCTGCAGAGTTATGAATGACAGCTATCATCCAAAAATGTATTGAAGTAAGTCTTCGAAGAGGACTTGAAAGCGGGGCAGAATTTCAGGAAAACGATTTCATGGGGTAGACTGGAATTGCACTTAAAGCATAGGAAAAGAGGCAGAATGTCCACAATGATGCACTTGGCCAAAAAGGGCGTATGCATTTTTTCCTGAATATATTCAGCAAAAAACGCATACGCCCTTTATGGCCAACCAAGCAATCATGTTAATGAAATCTGCACTACAATGAAGTCTCACTGCCTCCCGGTCAATAGGGCCATCTGAAACAATTGTAAAATCCAGAAAGGCAGGACAGGTCATGGAGAACAGGGAGCCTTGTTATGCTGATGGGCGGGATGTAAATTGCCAACAGCCACTCGGGAGAAGTGTATTGTGTTTCCAGAAACACATAGGAAACAAAGCAACACAGCCTATGGCACTTCCACTTAGGGTCCTATAGCTTAGGGAAATAAAAATAAAAAACACACAGCCACCCCAAAGTTTGGGACGGCTCTGTTTACAAGAACCTCGTCTACGGTACAAGTTAAATATCCGAGAAAGCAAAAAATGGATAAAGAAGTTGTGTTACATACGTACAATTGAATATCACTCAGCAATGAAATCTATGTCATCAGGCCCGTCGCGGCATAATGAGTGGATTCAGATACGATGATTCTAAGTGAAATAAGTGACACAGAAAAAGAAACATTAAGATATCACTAATACACCGAATGTGAACTTGGCTACACATGAACTGAATTACAAAACAGAACAGAGTCTCAATTTAGAAAACCAACTTATGCTTGCTTAAGGGGAATGGTGAGTTGGGGTGCTGCATAAAACCAGAGATTGAAATTAGAACAGATACCGTTCCATAACCCAAATATTTAATAGTCAAGACCTACTCCTTGCTCAACGAAATGGACTAAACACCCCATATTCAATGCCTAGGAATACACCTGCCAATTAAGAATCTTAACACCCATGGATTTATGTGTCTCCGTAAGAGAATCAGGCATGTGTACAGCGCCATAAATGCAGCCGTGAAAATCCGATAAATCCCATTATCAAAATAAATTACAAAAACAAAACACAATGACAGTGAAATAGAGAGCAATTCTTAAATAATTCATTCAGGGCTTGTGATGCAACCTGGAGTTACCACATCTACACCTAGAGCTGGGTGAGACATAAGGCTGGACACTTCGGGCGCATACCATTGGTGAGGTTCAGTGAGCAAATGCAGACCCTTTGAAGTCATACTGCATGGTACACATTCCATGGGTCCCAACTCTCCAGGTTTAAGGGATTCTTCCTTCAGCTAAAACATGCATGGGAATCCCAGAGTATGGTCCACCGTGTGACCGGGAAACGTTTTTAAATGCGTCTCAGTTTTCGTCCCCTGGTACTCGGGTTCACCATTCCAGACGCTTTACTTACACTGTCCCTACCTGGAGAGTCAGTGCCTTTAACCTCCTGTTTGGCACAGTTTGCAATTTCTGCGCAAGATGAACAGGAATAGGGAGAACCAATGAGAGACTAGCTGTAGGTGTCTGCACGGGCAAATTTAACGCTCATTACCAACCAGGAAGAGGAATTAGCCAAAGGCTCAGCATGCCGTGCCGGAACCAGATTAGGGCCTGAAGCAATCCTGCGGTTTTGCGGCCAGCTCACAAGAAAGCGAGTTGAAGAAAGGAGCTCAGGGACACTGTAATTCACAAACCTGCAGAGTTATAAATGACAGCAATCATCCAAAAATATATTGAAGTAAGGCTACAAAGAGGACTTGAACGTGGGGCAGAATTCCAGGACTACGATTTCAGGAGGTAGATGGGAAATCCTCTGAAAGTATAGGAAAAGAGTCAGAATGTCCACAATGATGCACTTGGTCAAAAAGGGCATATGCGTTTTTCCAGGGCCCTCATTAAAGAGGGTAGGAGGCTCCCAGTATGCTTCAGTGGCCAACAGAAGATCCACGTCGCCAAGGCGACGTGAGCCAGCCATGCAGGAGTGACCTCACATCAGAGGGCCCACCTCACAGAAGGGTAAGGAACCCAGGAAGGATCAGACCTTCACCAGAGTGCCCACAACAGCAAGGGGCTGGGAACCAGGCAGGAGTGTCCTCACACCCGTGGGACCACATCATCGAAAGTTGAGGTACCCAGCACATGTGGCCTCAAACCAGAGGACCCACATCACCATGGGTCTCGGAGCAAGGCAGGCAGGATTATCCTCCCAACACATGGCCCATTGTATAAAAAAGGTGAGGAATCCAGCCGTTGGAACATCCCAGCAGGCGGCCCAGATCACCGAGGCTATGGGATCCAGGCAGTGATGAACTCACAACAGAGGGCCCTCATCGTGATACTGTAAGCAACCCAGCCGTTGTGACCTCAGAGCACAAGGCCCACATCCCCATGGGGAAGGGAACCAAGCAGGAGTGTCATCGCACCAGTGGGCACACATCAGAAAATGTGGGGAGCCCAGCAGTTAGGGCCAGACGCCAGAGGGCCCTCATCACTGAGGAGAGGAGGCTCCCAGCAAGCTCCAACTGCTACCAGAGGGCTGACGTCGCCAATGCGGTGTGTGCCAGCCAGGCAGGAGTGACCTCAGAGCAGAGGGCCAACCACACAAAAGTGTGAGGAACCCAAAGAGGATCAGACTCTCACCAGAGGGCCCACATCACCAAGGGAATGGAAACCAGGCAAGAGTGTCCTCACACCAGTGGGGCCACATCACCGAAATGTGATGGACCCAGCACACGTGGCCTCAAACTAGAGGACACACATCACCAAGGGGCTGGGAGTGAGGCAGGCAGGAGGAGCCTCAAAACAGAGGGCCCATAGAATAAAAAAGGTGAGGAATCCTGCAGTTGGAACCTCCCAGCAGGCGGCCAGGAGCAGCGAGGATATGGGATCCAGGCCTGACTGAACACAAAACAGAGGGCCCTCATCATGAAACTGTGAGCAACCCAGCCGTTGGGACTTCAGAGCAGAAGGCCCACATTCCCATGTGGTTGGGAACCTGGCAGGAGTGTACTCGCACCACAGGGCGCACATTAGAGAATTTTGGGAGCCCAGAAGTTAGGGCCTGACGCCAGAGGGCCCTCATCACCGAGGAGAGGAAGCTCCCAGCAGGCTCCAACTGCCACAAGAGGGCCAACGTTGCCAAGGTGGGGTGTGCCAGCCAGGCAGGAGTGATCTCACAGCAGAGGGTCCACCTCATAGAAGGGTGAGGAACCCAGCCAGGATCAGACTCTCACCAGAGGGCCCACATCACCAAGGGGATAGGAACCAGGCAGGAGTGTCCTCACACCAGTGGGGCCACATAATCGAAAGGTGAGGGACCCAGCACACGTAGCCTCAAACCAGAGGACACTCATCGCCAAGGGGCTGGGAGTTAGGCAGGCAGGAGGAGTCTCAAAACAGAGGGCCCATAGAAGAAAAAAGGTGAGGAATCCCGCAGTTGGAACCTCCCCGCAGGCAGCCAGGAGCAGCGAGGCTATTGGATCCAGGGCGGAGTGAACTCACACCAGAGGACCCTCATAATGAAACTGAGCAACCCACCGTTGGGACCTCAGAGCAGAAGACCCACATTCCCATGGGGTTGGGAACCTGGCAGGAGTGTAGTCGCACCACAGGGCGCACATCAGAAAATTTTGGGAGCCCAGGAGTTAGGGTCTGACGCAAGAGGGCCCTCATTACCGAGGGGTGGAGACCCCCAGCAGGCACCAACTCCCAACTGAGGGCCCACGTCGCCAAGGTGATGTGTGCCAGCCAGGCAGGAGTGACCTCACAGCAGAGGGTCCACCTCATAGAAGGGTGAGGAACCCAGCCAGGATCAGACTCTCACCAGAGGGCCCACATCACCAAGGGGATAGGAACCAGGCAGGAGTGTCCTCACACCAGTGGGGCCACATAATCGAAAGGTGAGGGACCCAGCACACGTAGCCTCAAACCAGAGGACACTCATCGCCAAGGGGCTGGGAGTTAGGCAGGCAGGAGGAGTCTCAAAACAGAGGGCCCATAGAAGAAAAAAGGTGAGGAATCCCGCAGTTGGAACCTCCCCGCAGGCAGCCAGGAGCAGGGAGGCTATTGGATCCAGGGCGGAGTGAACTCACACCAGAAGACCCTCATAATGAAACTGAGCAACCCACCGTTGGGACCTCAGAGCAGAAGACCCACATTCCCATGGGGTTGGTAACCTAGCAGGAGTGTAGTCGCACCACAGGGCGCACATCAGAAAATTTTGGGAGCCCAGGAGTTAGGGTCTGACGCAAGAGGGCCCTCATTACCGAGGGGTGGAGACCCCCAGCAGGCACCAACTCCCAACTGAGGGCCCACGTCGCCAAGGTGATGTGTGCCAGCCAGGCAGGAGTGACCTCACAGCAGAGGGTCTACCTCACAGAAGGGTGAGGAAACCAGCCAGGATAAGACTCTCACCAGAGAGCCCACATCACCAAGGGGATCGGAAAAAGGCAGCAGTGTCCTCACACCAGTGTGGCCATATTATAGAAAGGTGAGGAACCCAGCACATGTGGCCTAAACCAGAGGACCCACATTTCCAAGATGCTCCGAGTGAGGCAAGCAGGAGTAGCCTAACAACACAGGGCCCACAGAATAAAAAATGTGAGGAATCCAGCAGTTTGAACCTCCCAGCAGGTGGCCCAGAGCACAGAGTCTATGGGATCCAGGCCACAGTGAACTCACAGCAGAGGGCCCACATCATGAAACTGTGAGCAACCCAGCCGGTGGAACCTCAGAGCAGAAGACCCACATCCCCATGGGGATAGGAACCTCGCAGGAGTGTCCTCGCACAACTTAACACGTATCAGAAAATGTGGGAACCCAGCAGTTAGGGCCTGACGCCAGAGGGCCCTCATCACCGAGGAGAGGAGGCTACCAGCAGGCTCCAAATGCCACCAGAGGGCCGACGTCACCAAGGCAATGGGAGCAAGCCAGACAGGAGTTACCTCACAGCAGAGGGCCCACCTCACAGAAGTGTGAGGAACCCAACCAGGATCAGACTCTAACCAGAGGGCCCACATCACCAAGGGGATGGAAACCAGGCAGGAGTGTCCTCACACCAGTGGGGCCACATCAGCCAAAGGTGAGGAACACAGCACATGTGGCCTCAAATAAGGGGACACACATCACGAAAGGGCTGGGAGTGAGGCATGCAGGAGGAGACTCACAACAGAGGGCCCATAGAATAAAAAGGTGAGGAACCCCGCCGTTGGAAGCTCCAAGCCGGTGGCCCAGAGCACCGAGGCTATGGGATCCATGCCGGAGTGAACTCACAGCAGAGGGCCCACATTCTGACACTGTGAGCAACCCAGCCGTTGGGACCTCAGAGCAGAAAGCCAACATCCCCATGGGGATGGGACCCTGGCAGGAGTGTACTCGCACGACAGGGCGCACATCAGAAAATTTTGGGAGCCCATGAGTTAGGGCCTGACGCCAGAGGGCCCTCATTAC
The DNA here is from genome assembly GCF_059928025.1 of Delphinapterus leucas. Classification (NCBI taxonomy): domain Eukaryota; kingdom Metazoa; phylum Chordata; class Mammalia; order Artiodactyla; family Monodontidae; genus Delphinapterus; species Delphinapterus leucas. The sequence goes on along the minus strand of NW_028322232.1, from coordinate 4,673,269 downwards.
CGAGGGGAGGAGACTCCCAGCAGGCACCAACTCCCAACTGAGGGCCCACATCGCCAAGGTGACGTGTGCCAGCCAGGCAGGAGTGACCTCACAGCAGAGGGTCTACCTCACAGAAGGGTGAGGAATCCAGCCAGGATCAGCCTCTCACCAGAGGGCCCCCATCACCAAGTGGATGGGAACCAGGCAGGAGTGTCCTCACACCAGTGGGGCCACATCAATAAAGGTGAGGAAACCGGCACATGTGGCCTCAAACCAGAGGACCTACATCACAAAGGGGCTGGGAGTGAGTCAGGAAGGAGGAGCATGAAAACACAGAACCCAAAGAATAGAAAAGGTAAGGAATTCAGCAGTAGGAACCTCCCAGCAGGCGGCTCAGAGCACAGAGTCTATGGGATCTAGGCCTGAGTGAACTAACACCAGAGAGCCAACATCATGAAACGGTGAACAACACAGGTGTTGGGACCTTAGAGCAGAAGGCCCACATGCCCATGGGGATGGGAACCTGGCAGGAGTGCCCTCGCACCACTTAGGACGTATCAGAAAATGTGGGAACCCAGCAGTTAGGGCCTGATGCCAGAGGGCCTCATCACCGAGGGGAGGAGGCTCCCAGCAGGCTCCAACTGCCACCAGAGGTCTGACGTCGCCAAGGCGGGGTGTGCTAGCCAGGCAGGAGTGACCTCAGAGAAGAGGGCCCACCTCACAGAAGTGTGAGGAACCCAACCAGGATCAGACTCTCGCCGGAGGGACCACATCACCAAGGGGATGGGAAGCAGGCAGGAGTGTCCTCACACCAGTGGGGCCACATCATCAAAAGATGAGGAACCCATCACATGTGGCCTCAAACCAGAGGACACACATCACCAAGGGGCTGGGAGTGAGGCAGGTGTCTGGAGGGGCACATTTAACTCTAATTTCCCACCAGGAAGAGGAATTAACCAAAGGCTCAGAGTGCCGTGCCACACCCTGATTACGGCCTGAAGCAAACCTGCGGTTTTGTGGCCAGCTTTCAAGGAAGCGAGTTAAGAAAGGAAATCACGGGCACTGTAATTCACAAACCTGCAGAGTTATAAATGACAGCTATTGGCAAAAATATATTGAAGTAAGTCTGCAAAGAGGACTTGAAAACGAGGCAAAATTGAGGAATCATATTTCAGGAGGTAGATTGGAATTGCATTTAAAACATGTGAAAAGTGGCAGATCTTTGACAGTGATGCACTTGGACGAACAGTGCGTATACATTTTTTCCTGAATATATTCAGGAAAAAACGCATATGCCCTTTTTGGCCAACCAAGCACTCGAGCAATGGAAATCCCTACTACAATGAAGTCTCATTTCCCATTCGTCAAAAGGGCCATCTGAAAAAAGTGTAAAAACCAGAAACACAGGACAGGCCATGGAGAACAGGGAGCCTTGTTATGCTGATGGGCGGGATGTAAATTGCCAACAGACACTCTGGAGATGTTTATGGTGTATCCTGAAACATCTGAAAAACAAAGCTACAGAGACTAGGGCACTTCCACTTTTGGCCCTATAGCTTAGGAAAATTAAAATCAACAAGACACAGCCAACACAAAATTTAGGGCTGCTGTGTTTACAAGAACCTCGAGTCCAGTACAAATTAAATATCCCAGAAAGAAAAAAATGGATAAAGGAGTTGTGCTACTTACGTACAACGGAATATCACTCAGCAATGAAATCAATGTCATCAGGCCTGTAGCAGCAAATTGAGTGGATTTAAGTATGATGATTCTAAGAGAAATAGGTCACACAGAGAAAGATAATTATCATAAGATATCACTAATAGAGGGAGTGTAAACTTGGCTACACATAAACTGAATTACAAAACCGAACAGTCTCACATTTAGATAAAAACTTATGCTTGCTTAAGGGGAAAGTTGAGTTGGGGTGCTGTATAAAACCAGAGATTGAAATTAGCACACATACCATTCCATAAGCCAAATATGTAATAGACAAGACCTACTCTTTGCTCAACGAAATAGACTCATCCATGGTGTATCACCTCACACCTGTTAGAATGGGCATCATCAGAAAATCTACAAACAACAAAAGCTGGAAAGGGTGTGGAGATAAGGAACCCTCTTCCACTATTGTTGGGAATGTAAATTGATACAGTCACTGTGGAGAACATTATGGAGTTTCTTATAAAACTAAGAATAGAATTACCATATGATACAGCAATCCCACTACTGGGCATATACCCAGACAAAACCATAAATCAAAAAGAGACATTCACCGCAATGTTCATTGCATCACTATTTACAATATCCAGGTAATGGAAGCAACCTAAATGCCCACAGACAGACGAATGCATAAAGATGTGGTACAAATATAAAATGGAATATTACTAAGCCATAAAAAGGAATGAAATTGGGTCATTTGTAGAGACGTTGATGGATCTAGAGACTGTCATACAGAGTGAAGTAAGTCAGAAAGAGAAAAACAAATCTTGTCTATTAATGCATATATGTGGAACCTAGAAAAATTATACAGATGAACCGTTTTGCAAGGCAGAAATAGAGCAACAGATGTAGACAACAAACGTATGGACACCAAGGGGGGAAAGCTGTTGGGGGCTGGTGGTGGGAGGATTGAGAGATTGGGATTGGCATGTATACATTTATATGTATAAAATAGATAACCAAAAAGAACCTGCTGTATAAAAAAATAAAATAAAATTCAAAATTACAAAAAGTAAAACAGAAAAAATATTCTTCCCTTCACATACATGTATTTATACGAATAAATTATTTCCATGCTTATATCTGTAAATACAAAAAAGAGGAATAAAATCTACCTTGAACCAAAAATGAAAAAAAGAAAAAAAAACAGAACCCACCAGTTACACAGAGGAAAACCGTATCAGGGCACTTGCTCCAGTTGTAAACAATTCTGTAGTTGGCCAGTGGTGGGGAATCATCTCCCATTCAGCCAGCAGGCCCCACGCAACAAGCGTCCTCATTGCAAAGCTGGGGGACCGTGCCAAGGCATCTGTGAGTAAATGTGGGCCGAGCCCCAGGCCAGCTGCTGCTGAAATGTTCCCACCCTTCCCAGGTAAAACACCTGAATATGTACAAGGACTTGAAAGCCTTGAGGAAGGGCCATGGAGCCATATGAGCGACAGCATGCCAGCCGATTTGGTGCCTGCAGGCCAGCCAGGATGGTCCTGGCCCTGGGTACTCTTCTGGAAGCTTTCCATTTCCCTGCCTGAGATATCCCTGCTGTCCGGGCCCCCACTGCTTTCTTCCTCACTCACCTCTGCCCAGGGAGAAATTCCAGAGGCAGGTATGGGTGACACATCCTCTTCTTTAGCAGGTGGCATCTTGGTAACTGCTGCAGAAAGTCCAGCAGAGCCCCACTCACACTGGGCCACCCACAAAGCCGTGGCCTCTCACTCCCTCCCACCAGTCCAGCCCCGAGACTGCTGACAGGGCAGAGAAAATGGCGTCAGGCACAGCTGCAGGGGCTCTTGCTGCCTGGAGCGGTGTTTATATTGATCTCAAACAGGCACACCTGGGGAGGGCTGGCCGGCACGGTCAGGCTTCCCAGGCCAGCCAATAATCACCCCTCAGGCGCTCACAGTTGCAGAAACTGGAACTTGCTGAATCGGCCAGGTCCAAGGAACAGGTGTGGGCTCCTGAGAGTCAGGATAGACAAGGGGTTGCAGCTCTGGCTTGTTTTCTAATTATATTATCTGGCCCATGAGTGGGAGACAACTTCAAGAAAACCCTCTCCTAATGAGAGGAACCCAGGAGTCAGGGAGAGGAGGGGTGGGTGGTGGGTGGAGACAGAGGCCTGGTGCCCCGGGTGCAGTGGAAGTCTCTGGAAGACCAGGTGGAGGGAGGCCACACAGAGTGATGCCCAGGGTCACAGACCTGTTGGAGCTGCTGTTTCTTAGTTCAAGTCCTGCTCTGAGGTGCTCTGTGTCAGATCTGATTGACAGGTGAGCTGGAAGTGCTCTGCAATGAGGGCGATGTGCATGGTACCTGTGTGCCCAGCCCTGCCAGGGTAACTGCAAGGGTAGCTCTGTATCCTGGGAGGGGCCTGACCATGAGAGCCCCATGGGCTGCAGGGGAACCTGCCCAGGGAACCCCATATCCTGGGAGGGGCCTGAACAGGAGAGCACCGTGGGCTGCGGTGGGGGTGGGGTACCTGCCCAGGTGAGCTCCATATCCTGGGATTGGCCTGACCTCGAGAGCCCCATGGGCTGCTGGAGTCCTGGTAAAGGATGTCAGGACAGTCAGTGAAGCCACCGAGGATAGACCTCCAGTAGTTCCTAAATCCTACACCCTGCTGGTCATTCTACCAACCACCGGGACATGGTATTCTGTATTAGTCTTCAATGATGCCTTCTTTTGTATTCTATTAGTCCCAGAGTCACAAGAAATTTTGGCTTGTGAGTGGCAGGACTCAACATACAACTAAAACAATACTTCTGGGCCGTGTTGCCCCAAGGGTTCAAAAATTCCCACACCATCTTTGGGGAAAGCTCAGTTAAAGACCTAAAAGTTCTACCTCTGGAAAAGGAAACACTCCTTCAATATGCAGACGACATTCTGATCGCCAGCCCTACTAAGGAGACCTCTGAACTACCAAGCCAATAAAGGATAGAAGTTGTCCAAGAAAAAGCTCAAATATCACAGACTACGGTGACCTGCCTGGGCTTCATTCTCACAGAAGGTCGGAGAAGCCCATCTCAGGAAAGGGAAGAAACAATTTACAGCCTTACCCATTTCTAAAACTAGAAGACAGCTTAGGGGTTCCTGGGGAGGCCAGGGTTGGTGCTTCTGGATCCCTAACTACAGTCTACTAGCTGGGCCTCTATATGAAACACTGAAAGGAAAAGATGATGATCCTTTTGAATAGAATCCAGAAGTGGCCTTTCAAGAATGGAAAGAGCAGTCAATTTAGACCCTTGCCCTGGAACTCCCTAATTTAGCTAAACCCTTTGACCTTTACATTCCTGGTAAATGGTGAATCGCTATTGGAGTATTAGTGCAAAAACTGGGACCACTTGAAATGGAACAATGCAAGAATGCCATCCCGGTATGATAAACTACGGTCACCAATGGGCTTGGCCAACCGCCACATCTGGCCAAGATACTGGCGGTATCTGAAAACCTGGAAATCAGCAGCACAAAAGGCCACCTACCTCCTAAGGGAAAAGGACCCCACGTGGTGATCCTAAGCCCCAACCATGCCCTGAAGTTGCAGGGTTTGCTCCGTGGGCACACTGACCTCGAGTGAGGAGGCCCTCCAACTCCAACCTCCAGAGAGATAACCGGGGTAAAGGGGCACCATGACGACTCATGTGACCATCACTTGACCTGGAGTTTCTCTCATAAAACAACAAGAGTGTGTCCCAAAAGAGTAGACTACTGCTTGCAGGACTTACTGCACCCAGAGCGGACCTAATAATCTTGGCGGGGGAAGCGTATATCACGCTGTCACCATAGAAGAGCCTACAGACACTGTGATGATGGTGGCCAATAAGACCGGCTGGACTCCTGTTTACTTCAAAAGGCTGTTGACTCAGTGGCCATCATGGTCCTTCATCACCACTGACCCTGGACTGTCTGGGAGTTGAGCAGGCAGGGTCCTGACACCTGGTGCTCTTTTTACGTTAATTCAGGGGCCTAATTGAAGAAAGTGCAGACTACTGGTCAGAGCATCTAGGCTGGCAGAAAGGGTCAGCCTAAGGTGGCCGAACAAATGCAGGGCGGGGTGAAACTGGACCTCACAGCGTCACTGCACATCTCCTTCCTGGACCCTTAAAGGTCATTAGAATCTATAACGCTTCCAATACTGGTGCTCAGGTGGACGAGCGGGGAGGCAGGAGGCCTGGGGACAATCAACGTCACCTGGAGGCTGCTGGGGAGAAGTTCTGACCCTCGCCCACGGGTATGAGGGCTCCTAACTCAGCACTCAACAGCTACAGAAGAAGGGTCTGCACCCTCAGCACTCTAAGAATGAGGAAGGGGAAAAAAGGCAGAAGAGGGCTTTTTCCCAGGCAAAGCCCCTTAAAAATCCCTGGGAGATAAAAATAGAATCTGGGCAATAAAATAAAGTCTAACCTTTTTTATCCTTTGTGCTTTGTCTAATTTCACGTGCTCCTAGGGTCCCGCATACAGAGGTTCAACAGCCGGCACTTCAGACCAGATTTCCTAGTGCGGAATGGCTGGGTCGACACCTCAGCTCCTGGGACACAGTGCACACTCCGCGATATAGAGCCTGAGCTGCAGCCAACCGGGCCCTCGAGAGCTCCGCCCCCTCCCTCCCACTGACTCTGACAGGATCTCTACACAGCAGCCCAGCCCACAGCCCACGGGGTAGCACATGCTCTCACCTCTCCATTCTCTGATCAAAATATAAAGTTTCCTTTGCTTCTGAACCAAACTCAGTCTCAATCTGTTGGCTCCAATGACACTGGGCAGGGGGACACTTGTTGGGGTCCACTCTGGAGGATCAGTAACAGAAATTGAGAACATTGTAACTTCAATGAACAGATGTTTGAGCCAAACTGTAATTAACATAGAACAGTGTATAAGGCTCGGGTAAAATAAGATGTTTCTAACACTCCCATTTGATATTTCCATCACTTTATTATAAGCAAGTTCAGTGAAAAGGTTTGTCTTATTTGTCAGGTCAATATTAGAGAAACGAAGTGATTTCTTTCCAAGGATGTACATCTAAAAATCTTGGTTAAAGCTTCAATCTTGTTTTAAATGCTTTTCCATTGAAAATGATACCTCTCTTTCAGTTCCCCCAATTCTGAGAAGTATAAAATCTTATAATTTATTATTACCAAAGGGGAAAGGTGGGAGGAGGGATAAATTAACAGTTTGGGATTAACACATACACACTGCTATGTATAAAATCGATCATCAACAAGGAACTACTGTATAGCCCCGGGAACTACACTCAATATTTTACAATAACCTATAAGGGGAAATAATCTGAAAAAGAATAGATATTTTTATTGACATCATCTATTAATGACAGTTAAAATGGAACCTAAGGGAAGCCGGTGGTGAGTGCTTCTGACCCTGAAGACTTCAATCATCTAAAGTTTGGACTCTGCCTACTTCCCAAGGCCCTTAATGAACATATGTGTAGCCGTAGCTTAAAAAATTCCCCAGTTTGGGTTGTGGAGAGACACTGATTTTGTAAAAGCCCTGGTGTTCTCCTCACATGAATGGGACACTTCCTACAGCTAAAACATGCCTGTCACACCCAGAGGATGGTATACCGTCTGATCGGGAAGAGTTTGGAAAAGGCATCTCATCTCCTCATCTCCTGGTGCTCGGGTTCACCCCTCCAGCGTCTTTACGAACAGCCTCCCCACTTGGAGATGTCAGCACTGTCAACATCCTGTTGCAGACAGTTTGGAATTTGTCCAGAGGATGAAGCAGAAGGAGGAGGAACAATGAGAGACAAGTCCTAGGTGTTCGGACAGGCACATGTCACTCTTATTTCCAATCAGGAAGACGAATTGACCAAAGGCTAGGGTTGCCCATGGAAACAGAATAGGGCTTGAGGAAATTCCGCTGCTTTGTGGCCAGTTCCCATAAACACAAGTTGAAAAATGGAACTCAGGGACACTAAAATTCACGAAACTGCAGAGTTGAAAATATCTATCACTGAAAAATGTCTTGAGGAAAGTCAGAGGAAAGGACTTGTAAGCAACGGAGAATGGCAGGAAAGGGATTGGAAGAGGTAGAAAGGGCTCGCCATTAAGCACAAGAAAAGGGGCTGAACATTGCCAACATTGCAATTGGTCAAAAAGGGTGTATGCGTCTTTTTCTGTATGTATTCAAGAAAAGGGCATACACTTTTTTAGCCAACCAAACAGGTGGGCACTGGAAATCAATACTACAAAACATATCACTTCGCATCAGTCAGAAGAGCCTTCCTCATAAAGTGTAAACACCAGAAATGCAGGACAGGGCAAGGAGAAAAGGGAGCCCTCTGAGGCTTATACTGGAAATGTATATTGCCAACGGTCACTCTGGAGAATTGTATTGTGTTTACTAAAGCATCTAAAAAATGAGCTACAGAGCACAGGGCACTTGCACTCATGGACGTATATCTTGGGAAAAACAAAAATCGAGAGGACACAGGCACCCCAATATTTACCGCCTCTATGTTTAAAAGATCCTTGACTAGGATATAATTTATAAGTCTCTGGAGGGAAAAAATGGATAGAGATGTGGCACTTATGTAGAGTGGAATATTACTCAGCCTGGAAATCAATGAAATATGGCCAGTTGTAACAACCACAGAGGAGTTACGTATGATCATTTGAAGTCACATAATTCAAAAAGAAAAAGACACACGATATTACTAATACATGGAATGTAAACGTGGCTACAAATGAACTGAATTACAAAACAGAACGGGGTCTCAAATTTAGAAAACCAACATATGCTTGCTTAAGGATAAAGGAGAGTTGGGGTGCTGCATAAAACCAGAGATAGAAATTAGCACAGATACCTTTCCATAAGCCAAATATGTAATAGTCAAGACCTACCAGTTGCTCAACGAAATGGACTAAACACCCCATATTCAACGCCTAGGAATACACCTGACTAGTAAGAATCTTCAAACCCATGGATTTATATGTCTCTGTAAGAGAATCAAGCGTGTGTATAGATTTATGAACGCAGCAGAGAAAATCCGATAAATCCAATTATCAAAATGAATTACAAAAACAAAACACAATGACAGTGAAATAGAGAGCTATTCTTAAATAATTCATTCAGAGCTTGTGATGCAACCTGGATTAACCACATCTGCACCAAGAGCTGAGTGAGACATAAGGTTGGACACTTCGGGCGGATAGCACTGGTGAGGTACGATGAGCAAATGCAGACCCTTTCAAGTCATACTGCATGGTACCCATTCCATGGGTCCCAACTCTCCAGGTTTAAGAGACTCTTCCTTCAGCTAAAACATGCATGGGAAACACAAAGTATGGTACACCGTGTGACTGGGAAGCGTTTTCAAATGCATCTCAGTTTTCGTCCCCTTTTACACGAGTTCACCATTCCAAACCCTTTACTAACACTCTCTCCACTTGGAGAGTCAGTGCCTTTAACCTCCTGTTTGGCACAGTTTGGAAATTCTGCGGAAGGTGAACAGGAATAGGGAGAACCAATCAGAGACTAGCTGTACGTGTCTGCACGTGCAAATTTAATGCTCATTTCCCACCAGGAAGAGGAATTAACCAAAGGCTCAGCATGACGTGCCGGAACCAGATTAGTGCCTGAAGCAATCATGTGGGTTTGCGGCCAGCTCACAGGAAAGCGAGGTGAAGAAAGGAGCTCAGGGGCACTGTAATTCACAAACCTGCAGAGTTATGAATGACAGCTATCGTCCAAAAATGTATTGAAGTAAGTCTTCGAAGAGGACTTGAAAGTGGGGCAGAATTTCAGGAAAACGATTTCAGGGGGGAGACTGGAATTGCACTTAAAGCATAGGAAAAGAGGCAGAATGTCGACAATGATGCACTTGGTCAAAAAGGGCGTATGCGTTTTTTCCTGAATATATTCAGGAAAAAACGTATACGCCCTTTTTGGCCAACCAAGCAAGCGTGTAAAGGAAATCTGCACTACAATGAAGTCTCACTGCCCTCCGGTCCAAAGGGCCATCTGAATAAAGTGTAAAATCCAGAAAGCCAGGACAGGTCATGGAGAAGAGGGAGCCTTGTTATGCTGATGGGCGGGATGTAAATTGCCAACAGCCACTCTGGAGAAGTGTATGGTGTTTCCTGAAACACGTAGGAAACAATGCAACACAGCCTATGGCACTTCCACTTAGGGACCTATAGCTTAGGGAAATTAAAATGAAAAACACACAGCCACCCCAAAGTTTGGGACGGCTCTGTTTACAAGAACCTCGTCTACGGTACAAGTTAAATATCCGAGAAAGCAAAAAATGGATAAAGAAGTTGTGGTATGTACGTACAATGGAATATCACTCAGCAATGAGATCTACGTCATCAGCCCCGTAGCGGCATAATGAGCGGATTCAGGTATGACGATACTACGAGACATAAGTCACACAGAAAAAGAAACATCATAAGATATCACTACTACACGGAATGTAAACTTGGCTACACATGAACTGAATTACAAAACAGAACAGGGTCTCAAATTTAGAAAACCAACTTATGCTTGCTTATGGGGAAAGGTGAGTTGGGGTGCTGCATCAAACCAGAGATTGAAATTAGCACAGATACCGTTCCATAAGCCAAATATATAATAGACAAAACCTACTCCTTGCTCAACGAAATGGACTCACACCCCATATTCAAAGCCTGGGAATATACCTGACAAGTAAGAATCTTAAGACCCATGGATTTATATGTCTCCATAAGGAAATCAAGCGTGTGTACAGTGGCCTAAACGCAGCAGTGAAAATACGATAAATCCCATTATCAAAATATATTTCAAAAACAAAACACAATGACAGTGAAATAGAGAGCAATTCTTAAATAATTCATTCAGGGCTTGTGAATCAACCTGGATTTACCACATCTACACCCACAGCTCGGTGAGACATAAGGCTGGACACTTCGGGCTGATAGCATTGGTGAGGTTCGGTGAGCAAACGCAGACCCTTTGAAGTCATACTGCATGGTACCCATTCCATGGGTCCCAACACTCCAGGTTTAAGGGATTCTTCCTTCAGCTAAAACATGCATGGGAAACCCAGAGTAATGTCCACCGTGTGATTGGGAAACGTTTTCAAATGCATCTCAGGTTTCGTCCCCTGGTACTCGGGTTCACCGTTCCAGACGCTTTACTAACACTCTACCCACTGGGAGGCTCAGTGCCTTTAACCTCCTGTTTGGCACAGTTTGCAATTTCTGCGCAAGATGAACAGGAATAGGGAGAACCAATGAGAGACTAGCTGTAGGTGTCTGCAAGAGCAAATGGAACGCTCACTTCCCACCAGGAAGAGGGATTAACCAAAGGCTCAGCATGCCCTGCCGGAACCAGATTAGGGCCTGAAGCAATCCTGCGGTTTTGCGGCCAGCTCACAAGAAAGCGAGTTGAAGAAAGGAGCTCAGGGGCACTGTAATTCACAAACCTGCAGAGTTATGAATGACAGCTATCGTCCAAAAATGTATTGAAGTAAGTCTTCGAAGAGGACTAGAAAGCGGGGCAGAATTTCAGGAAAACGATTTCAGGGCGTAGACTGGAATTGCACTTAAAGCATAGGAAAAGAGGCAGAATGTCGACAATGATGCACTTGGCCAAAAAGAGCGTATGCGTTTTTTCCTGAATATATTCAGGAAGAAACGCATACGCCCTTGTTGGCCAACCAAGCAAGCGTGTAAAGGAAACCTGCACTACAATGAAGTCTCACTACCCCCCGGTCAAAAGGGCCATCTGAAAAAAGTGTAAAATGCAGAAAGGCAGGACAGGTCATGGAGAACAGGGAGCCTTGTTATGCTGATGGGCGGGATGTAAATTGCCAACAGCCACTCTGGAGAAGTGTATGGTGTTTCCTGAAACATGTAGGAAACAAAGCAACACAGCCTATGGCACTTCCACTTATGGTCCTATAGCTTAGGGAAATTAAAATCAAAAACTCACAGCGACCCCAAAGTTTGGGACGGCTCTGTTTACAAGAACCTCGTCTACCGTACAAGTTAAATATCCGAGAAAGCAAAAATGGATAAAGAAGTTGTGGTACGTACGTACAATGGAATATTACTCAGCAATGAGATCTACGTAATCAGGCCCGTATCGGCATAATGAGTGGATTCAGGTACGACGATTCTACGAGAAATAAGTCACACAGAAAAAGAAACATCATAAGATATCACTAATACACGGAACGTAAACTTGTCTACACATGAACTGAATTACAAAACAGAACAGGGTCTCAAATTTAGAAAACCAACTTATGCTTGCTTATGGGGAAAGGTGAGTTGGGGTGCTGCATCAAACCAGAGATTGAAATTAGCACAGATACCGTTCCATAAGCCAAATATATAATAGACAAGACCTACTCCTTGCTCAACGAAATGGACTCAACACCCCATATTCAACTCCTGGGAATATACCTGACAAGTAAGGATCTTAAGGCCCATGGATTTATATGTCTCCATAAGGAAATCAAGCGTGTGTACAGCGGCCTAAACGCAGCAGTAAAAATCCCATTATCAAAATAAATTTCACAAACAAAACACAATGACAGTGAAATAGAGAGCAATTCTTAAATAATTCATTCAGGGCTTGGGATGCAACCTGGATTTACCACATCTACACCCAGAGCTGGGTGAGACATAAGGCTGGACACTTCGGGCTGATAGCATTGGTGAGGTTCAGTGAGCAAACGCAGACCCTTTGAAGTCATACTGCATGGTAGCCATTCCATGGGTCCCAACTCTCCAGGTTTAAGGGATTCTTCCTTCAGCTAAAACATGCATGGGAAACCCAGAGTATGGTCCACCGTGTGATTGGGAAACGTTTTCAAATGCATCTCAGGTTTCGTCCCCTGGTACTCGGGTTCACCGTTCCAGACGCTTTACTAACACTCTCCCCACTTGGAGAGTAATTGCCTTTAACCTCCTGTTTGGCACAGTTTGCAATTTCTGCGCAAGATCAACAGGAATAGGGAGAACCAAAGAGAGACTAGCTGTAGGTGTCTGCACGGGCAAATGGAATGCTCATTTCCCACTAGGAAGACGAATTAACCAAAGGCTCAGCGTGCCCTGCCGGAACCAGATTAAGGCCTGAAGCATTCCTGCAGTTTTGCGGCCAGCGCACAAGAAAGCGAGTTGAAGAAAGGAGCTCAGGGGCACTGTAATTCACAAACCTGCAGAGTTATGAATGACAGCTATCGTCCAAAAATGTATTGAATTAAGTCTTCGAAGAGGACTTGAAAGCGGGGCAGAATTTCAGGAAAACGATTTCAGTGGGTAGACTGGAATTGCAATTAAAGCATAGGAAAAGAGGCAGAATGTCGACAGTGGTGCACTTGGCCAAAAAGGGCGTATGAGTTTATTCCTGAATATATTCAGGAAAAAACGCATACGCCCTTTTTGTCCAACCAAGCAAGCGTGTAAAGAAATCTCCACCACAATGATGTCTCACTAACCCCGGTCCAAACGGCCATCTGAAACAAGTGTAAAATCCAGAAAGGCAGGACAGGTCATGGAGAACAGGGAGCACTGTTATGCTGATGGGCGGGATGTAAATGGCCAACAGCCACTCTGGAGAAGTGTATGGTGTTTCCTGAAACACGTAGGAAACAAAGCAACACAGCCTATGGCACTTCCACTTATGGTCTTATAGCTTAGGGAAATTAAAATCAAAAACACACAGCCACCCCAAAGTTTGGGACGGCTCTGTTTACAAGAACCTCGTCTACCGTACAAGTTAAATATCCGAGAAATCAAAAAATGGATAAAGAAGTTGTGGTACGTACGTACAATGGAATATCACTCAGCAATGAGATCTACGTCATCAGGCCCGTAGCGGCATATTGAGTGGATTCAGGTACGACGATTCTACGAGAAATAATTCACACAGGAAGAGAAATATCATAAGATATCACTAATACACGGAACGTAAACTTGGCTACACATGAACTGAATTACAAAACAGAACAGGGTCTCAAATTTAGAAAACCAACTTATGCTTGCTTATGGGGAAAGGTGAGTTGGGGTGCTGCATAAAACCAGAGATTGAAATTAGCACAGATACCGTTCCATAAGCCAAATATATAATAGACAAGACCTACTCCTTGCTCAACGAAATGGACTCAACACCCCATATTCAACACCTGGGAATATACCTGACAAGTAAGAAACTTAAGACCCATGGATTTATATGTCTCCATAAGGAAGTCAAGCGTGTGTACAGCGGCCTAAACGCAGCAGACAAAATCCGATAAATCCCATTAACAAAATAAATTTCAAAAACAAAACACAATGACAGTGAAATAGAGAGCAATTCTTAAATAATTCATTCAGGGCTTGTGATGCAACCTGGATTTACCACATCTACACCCAGAGCTAGTTGAGACATAAGGCTGGACACATCGGGCTGATAGCATTGGTGAGGTTCGGTGAGCAAACGCAGACCCTTTCAAGTCATACTGCATTGTAGCCATTCCATGGGTCCCAACTCTCCAGGTTTAAGGGATTCTTCCTTCAGCTAAAACATGCATGGGAAACCCAGAGTATGGTCCACCGTGTGATTGGGAAACGTTTTCAAATGCATCTCAGGTTTCGTCCCCTGGTATTCGGGTTCACTATTCCAGACGTTTTACTAACACTCTCCCCACTTTGAGAGTCAGTGCCTTTAACCTCCTCTTCGGCACATTTTGCAATTTCTGCTCAAGGTGAACAGGAATAGGGAGAACCAATGAGAGACTAGCTGTAGGTGTCCGCACGGGCAAATGGAACGCTCATTTCCCACCAGGAAGAGGGATTAACCAAAGGCTCAGCGTGCCCTGCCGGAACCAGATTAGTGCCTGAAGCAATCCTGCGGTTTTGCGGCCAGCTCACAAGAAAGCGAGTTGAAGAAAGGAGCTCAGGGTCACTGTAATTCACAAACCTGCAGAGTTATGAATGACAGCTATCGTCCAAAAATGCATTGAAGTAAGTCTTCGAAGAGGACTTGAAAGCGGGGCAGAATTTCAGGAAAACGATTTCAGGGGGTAGACTGGAATTGCACTTAAAGCATAGGAAAAGAGGCAGAATGTCGACAATGATGCACTTGGCCAAAAAGGGCGTATGCGATTTTTCCTGAATATATTCAGGAATAAACGCATACTCCCTTTTTGGCCAACCAAGCAAGCGTGTAAAGGAAATCTGCACTACAATGAAGTCTCACTGCCCCCCGGTCCAAACGGCCATCTGAAACAAGTGTAAAATCCAGAAAGGCAGGACAGGTCATGGAGAACAGGGAGCCATGTTATGCTGATGGGCGGGATGTACATTGCCAACAGCCACTCTGGAGAAGTGTATGGTGTTTCCTGAAACACGTAGGAAACAAAGCAACACAGCCTATGGCACTTCCACTTAGGGTCCTATAGCTTAGTGAAATTAAAATCAAAAACACACAGCCACCCCAAAGTTTGGGACGGCTCTGTTTACAAAAACCTCGTCTACGGTACAAGTAAAATATCCGAGAAAGCACAAAATGGATAAAGAATTTGTGGTACGTACGTACAATGGAATATCACTCAGCAATGAGCTCTACCTCATCAGGCCCGTCGCGGCATAATGAGTGGATTCAGGTATGACGATTCTACGAGAAATAAGTCACACAAAAAAAGAAACATCATAAGATATCACTAATACACGGAACGTAAACTTGTCTACACATGAACTGAATTACAAAACAGAACAGGGTCTCAAATTTAGAAAACCAACTTATGCTTGCTTATGGGGAAAGGTGAGTTGGGGTGCTGCATCAAACCAGAGATTGAAATTAGCACAGATACCGTTCCATAAGCCAAATATATAATAGACAACACCTACTCCTTGCTCAACGAAATGGACTCAACACTACATATTCAACGCCTGGGAATACACCTGACAAGTAAGAATCTTAACACCCATGGATTTATATATCTCCATAAGGAAATCAAGCGTGTGTACATCGGCCTAAACGCAGCAGTGAAAATCCGATAAATCCCATTATGAAAATATATTTCACAAACAAAACACAATGACAGTGAAATAGAGTGCAATTCTTAAATAATTCATTCAGGGCTTGTGATGCAACCTGGATTTACCACATCTACACCCAGAGCTTGGTGAGACATAAGGCTGGACACTTCGGGCTGATAGCATTGGTGAGGTTCGGTGAACAAACACAGACCCTTTGAAGTCATACAGCATGGTACCCATTCCATGGGTCCCAACTCTCCAGGTTTAAGGGATTCTTCCTTCAGCTATAACATGCATGGGAAACCCAGAGTATGGTCCACCGTGTGATTGGGAAACGTTTTCAAATGCATCTCAGGTTTCGTCCCCTGGTACTCGGGTTCACCGTTCCAGAGGCTTTACTAACACTCTCCCCACTTGGAGAGTAAGTGCCTTTAACCTCCTGTTTGGCACAGTTTGCAATTTCTGCGCAAGATGAACAGGAATAGGGAGAACCAATGAGAGACTAGCTGTAGGTGTCTGCACGGGCAAACGGAACGCTCATTTCCCACCAGGAAGATGAATTAACCAAAGTCTCAGCGTGCCCTGCGGGAACCAGATTAGGGCCTGAAGCAATCCTGCGGTTTTGCGGCCAGCTCACAAGAAAGCGAGTTGAAGAAAGGAGCTCAGGGGCACTGTAATTCACAAACCTGCAGAGTTATGAATGACAGCTATCGTCCAAAAATTTATTGAAGTAAGTCTTCGAAGAGGACTTGAAAGCGGGGCAGAATTGCAGGAAAACGATTTCAGGGGGTAGACTGCAATTGCGCTTAAAGCATAGGAAAAGAGGCAGAATGTTGACAATGATGCACTTGGCCAAAAAGGGCGTATGCGTTTTTTCCTGAATATATTCAGGAAAAAACGCATACGCCCTTTTTGGCCAACCAAGCAAGCGTGTAAAGGAAATCTGCACTACAATGAAGTCTCACGGCCCCCCGGTCCAAACGGCCATCTGAAACAAGTGTAAAATCCAGAAAGGCAGGACAGGTCATGGAGAACAGGGAGCACTGTTATGCTGATGGGCGGGATGTAAATGGCCAACAGCCACTCTGGAGAAGTGTATGGTGTTTCCTGAAACACGTAGGAAACAAAGCAACACAGCCTATGGCACTTCCACTTAGGGTCCTATATAGTTTAGGGAAATTAAAATCAAAAACACACAGCCACCCCAAAGTTTGGGACGGCTCTGTTTACAAGAACCTCGTCTACGGTACAAGTTAAATATGCGAGAAAGCAAAAAATGGATAAAGAAGTTGTGGTACGTATGTACAATGGAATATCACTCAGCAATGAGATCTACGTCATCAGGCCCGTAGCGGCATAATGAGTGGATTCAGGTACGACGATTCTACTAGAAATAAGTCACACAAAAATAGAAACATCATAAGATATCACTAATACACGGAACGTAAACTTGTCTACACATGAACTGAATTACAAAACAGAACAGGGTCTCAAATTTAGAAAACCAACTTATGCTTGCTTATGGGGAAAGGTGAGTTGGGGTGCTGCATCAAACCAGAGATTGAAATTAGCACAGATACCATTCCATAAGCCAAATATATAATAGACAAGACCTACTCCTTGCTCAACGAAATGGACTCAACACCCCATATTCAACGCCTGGGAATATATCTGACAAGTAAGAATCTTAAGACCCATGGATTTATATGTCTCCATAAGGAAATCAAGCGTGTGTACAGCGGCCTAAACGCAGCAGTGAAAATCCGATAAATCCCATTATCAAAATAAATTTCACAAACAAATCACAATGACAGTGAAATAGAGAGCAATTCTTAAATAATTCATTCAGGGCTTGTGATGCAACCTGGATTTACCACATCTACACCCAGAGCTGGGTGAGACATAAGGCTGGACACTTCGGGCTGATAGCATAGGTGAGGTTCGGTGAGCAAACGCAGATCCTTTGAAGTCATACTGCATGGTACCCATTCCATGGGTCGCAACTCTCCAGGTTTAAGTGATTCTTCCTTCAGCTAAAACATGCATGGGAAACCCAGAGTATGGTCCACCGTGTGACTGGGAAACGTTTTCAAATGCATCTCAGGTTTCGTCCCCTGGTACTCGGGTTCACCGTTCCAGACGCTTTACTAACACTCTCCCCACTTGGAGAGTCAGTGCCTTTAACCTCCTGTTTGGCACAGTTTGCAATTTTTGCGCAAGATGAACAGGAATAGGGAGAACCAATGAGAGACTAGCTGTAGGTGTCCGCACGGGCAAATGGAACGCTCATTTCCCACCAGGAAGAGGGATTAACCAAAGGCTCAGCGTGCCCTGCCGGAACCAGATTAGGGCCTGAAGCAATCCTGCGGTTTTGCGGCCAGCTCAGAAGAAAGCGAGTTGAAAAAGGAGCTCAGGGGCACTGTAATTCACAAACCTGCAGAGTTATGAATGACAGCTATCGTCCAAAAATGTATTGAAGTAAGTCTTCAAAGAGGACTTGAAAGCGGGGCAGAATTTCAGGAAAACGATTTCAGGGGGAAGACTGGAATTGCACTTAAAGCATAGGAAAAGAGGCAGAATGTCGACAATGATGCACTTGGCCAAAAAGGGCGTATGCGTTTTTTCCTGAATATATTCAGGAAAAAACGCATACGCCCTTTTTGGCCAACCAAGCAAGCGTGTAAAGGAAATCTGCACTACAATGAAGTCTCACTGCCCCCCGGTCAAACGGGCCATCTGAAAAAAGTGTAAAATCCAGAAAGGCAGGACAGGTCATGGAGAACAGGGAGCCTTGTTATGCTGATGGGCGTGATGTACATTGCC
Source organism: Delphinapterus leucas (assembly GCF_059928025.1). Lineage (NCBI taxonomy): Eukaryota > Metazoa > Chordata > Mammalia > Artiodactyla > Monodontidae > Delphinapterus > Delphinapterus leucas. Next base: position 4,654,790 of record NW_028322232.1, on the reverse strand, counting down.
AACAGCCACTCTGGAGAAGTGTATGGTGTTTCCTGAAACACGTAGGAAACAAAGCAACACAGCCTATGGCACTTCCACTTAGGGTCCTATAGCTTAGGGAAATTAAATTCAAAAACACACAGCCACCCCAATGTTATGGATGGCTCTTTTTACAAGAACCTCGTCTACGGTACAAGTTAAATATCCCAGAATGCGAAAAATGGATAAAGAATTTGTGGTACATACGTACAATGGAATATCACTCAGCAATGAAATCTATGTCATCAGGTCCGTCGCGGCATAATGAGTGGATTCAGATACGATGATTCTAAGTGAAATAAGTCACACAGAAAAAGAAACATTAAGATATCACTAATACACCGAATGTGAACTTGGCTACACATGAACTGAATTACAAAACAGAACAGGGTCTCAAATTTAGAAAACCAACTTATGCTTGCTTAAGGGGAATGGTGAGTTGGGGTGCTGCATAAAACCAGAGATTGAAATTAGAACAGATACCCTTCCATAACCCAAATATTTAATAGTCAAGACCTACTCCTTGCTCAACGAAATGGACTAAACACCCCATATTCAATGCCTAGGAATACGCCTGCCAATTAAGAATCTTAACACCAATGGATTTATGTGTCTCCGTAAGAGAATCAGGCATGTGTACAGCGCCATAAATGCAGCCGTGAAAATCCGATAAATCCCATTATCAAAATAAATTACAAAAACAAAACACAATGACAGTGAAATAGAGAGCAATTCTTAAATAATTCATTCAGGGCTTGTGATGCAATCTGGAGTTACCACATCTACACCTAGAGCTGGGTGAGACATAAGGCTGGACACTTCGGGCGGATAACATTGGTGAGGTTCAGTGAGCAAATGCAGACCCTTTGAAGTCATACTGCATGGTACACATTCCATGGGTCCCAACTCTCCAGGTTTAAGGGATTCTTCCTTCAGCTAAAACATGCATGGGAATCCCAGAGTATGGTCCACCGTGTGACCGGGAAACGTTTTTAAATGCGTCTCAGTTTTCGTCCCCTGGTACTCGGGTTCACCATTCCAGACGCTTTACTAACACTCTCCCCACTTGGAGAGTAATTGCCTTTAACCTCCTGTTTGGCACAGTTTGCAATTTCTGCGCAAGATCGACAGGAATAGGGAGAACCAATGAGAGACTAGCTGTAGGTGTCTGCACGGGCAAATGGAACGCTCATTTCCCACCAGGAAGACGGATTAACCAAAGACTCAGTGTGCCCTGCCGGAACCAGATTAGGGCCTGAAGCATTCCTGCGGTTTTGCGGCCAGCGCACAAGAAAGCGAGTTGAAGAAAGGAGCTCAGGGGCACTGTAATTCACAAACATGCAGAGTTATGAATGACAGCTATCGTCCAAAAATTTATTGAAGTAAGTCTTCGAAGAGGACTTGAAAGCGGGGCAGAATTTCAGGAAAACGATTTCAGGGGGTAGACTGGAATTGCAATTAAAACATAGGAAAAGATGCAGAATGTCGACAGTGGTGCACTTGGCCAAAAAGGGCGTATGAGGTTATTCCTGAATATATTCAGGAAAAAACGCATACGCCCTTTTTGGCCAACCAAGCAAGCGTGTAAAGGAAATCTCCACCACAATGATGTCTCACTAACCCCGGTCCAAACGGCCATCTGAAACAAGTGTAAAATCCAGAAAGGCAGGACAGGTCATGGAGAACAGGGAGCACTGTTATGCTGATGGGCGGGATGTAAATGGCCAACAGCCACTCTGGAGAAGTGTATGGTGTTTCCTGAAACACGTAGGAAACAAAGCAACACAGCCTATGGCACTTCCACTTATGGTCTTATAGCTTAGGGAAATTAAAATCAAAAACACACAGCCACCCCAAAGTTTGGGACGGCTCTGTTTACAAGAACCTCGTCTACGGTACAAGTTAAATATCCGAGAAATCAAAAAATGGATAAAGAAGTTGTGGTACGTACGTACAATGGAATATCACTCAGCAATGAGATCTACGTCATCAGGCCCGTAGCGGCATATTGAGTGGATTCAGGTACGACGATTGTACGAGAAATAAGTCACACAGGAAAAGAAATATCATAAGATATCACTAATACACGGAACGTAAACTTGGCTACACATGAACTGAATTACAAAACAGAACAGGGTCTCAAATTTAGAAAACCAACTTATGCTTGCTTATGGGGAAAGGTGAGTTGGGGTGCTGCATCAAACCAGAGATTGAAATTAGCACAGATACCGTTCCATAAGCCAAATATATAATAGACAAGACCTACTCCTTGCTCAACGAAATGGACTCAACACCCCATATTCAACACCTGGGAATATACCTGACAAGAAAGAAACTTAAGACCCATGGATTTATATGTCTCCATAAGGAAGTCAAGCGTGTGTACAGCGACCTAAACGCAGCAGTGAAAATCCGATAAATCCCATTAACAAAATAAATTTCAAAAACAAAACACAATGACAGTGAAATAGAGAGCAATTCTTAAATAATTCATTCAGGGCTTGTGATGCAACCTGGATTTACCACATCTACACCCAGAGCTAGTTGAGACATAAGGCTGGACACATCGGGCTGATAGCATTGGTGAGGTTTGTTGAACAAACGCAGACCCTTTGAAGTCATACTGCATGGTAGCCATTCCATGGGTCCCAACTCTCCAGGTTTAAGGCATTCTTCCTTCAGCTAAAACATGCATGGGAAACCCAGAGTATGTTCCACCGTGTGATTGGGAAACGTTTTCAAATGCATCTCAGGTTTCGTCCCCTGGTACTCGGGTTCACCGTTCCAGACGCTTTACTAACACTCTCCCCACTTGGAGAGTCAGGGCCTTTAACCTCCTGTTTGGCACAGTTTGCAATTTCTGCGCAAGATGAACAGGAATAGGGAGAACCAATGAGAGACTAGCTGTAGGTGTCTGCACGGGCAAATGGAACGCTCATTTCCCACCAGGAAGAGGGATTAACCAAAAGCTCAGCGTGCCCTGCGGGAACCAGATTAGGGCCTGAAGCAATCCTGCGGTTTTGCGGCCAGCTCACAAGAAAGCGAGTTGAAGAAAGGAGCTCAGGGGCACTGTAATTCACAAACATGCAGAGTTATGAATGACAGCTATCGTCCAAAAATATATTGAAGTAAGTCTTCGAAGAGGACTTGAAAGCGGGGCAGAATTTCAGGAAAACGATTTCAGGGGGTAGACTGGAATTGCACTTAAATCATAGGAAAAGAGGCAGAATGTCCACAATGATGCCCTTGGCCAAAAAGGGCGTATGCGTTTTTTCCTGAATATATTCAGGAAAAAACGCATACGCTCTTTTTGGCCAACGAAGCAAGCGTGTAAAGGAAATCTGCACTACAATGAAGTCTCACTGCCCCCCGGTCCAAACGGCCATCTGAAACAAGTGTAAAATCCAGAAAGGCAGGACAGGTCATGGAGAACAGGGAGCCTTGTTATGCTGATGGGCGGGATGTAAATTGCCAACAGCCACTCTGGAGAAATGTATGGTGTTTCCTGAAACACGTAGGAAACAAAGCAACACAGCCTATGGCACATCCACTTAGGGTCCTATAGCTTAGGGAAATTAAAATCAAAAACACACAGCCACTCCAAAGTTTGGGACGGCTCTGTTTACAAGAACCTCCTCTACGGTACAAGTTAAATATCCGAGAAAGCAAAAAATGGATAAAGAAGTTGTCGTACGTACGTACAATGGAATATCACTCAGCAATGAGATCTACGTCATCAGGCCCGTAGCGGCATAATGAGTGCATTCACGTACGATGATTCGACGAGAAATAAGTCACAGAGAAAAAGAAACATCATAAGATATCACTAATACACGGAACGTAAACTTGGCTACACATGAACTGAATTACAAAACAGAACAGGGTCTCAAATTTAGAAAACCAACTTATGCTTGCTTATGGGGAAAGGTGAGTTCGGGTGCTGCGTCAAACCAGAGATTGAAATTAGCACAGATACCGTTCCATAAGCCAAATATATAATAGACAAGACCTACTCCTTGCTCAACGAAATGGACTCAACACCCCATATTCAACACCTGGGAATATACCTGACAAGTAAGAAACTTAAGACCCATGGATTTATATGTCTCCATAAGGAAGTCAAGCGTGTGTACAGCGACCTAAACGCAGCAGTGAAAATCCGATAAATCCCATTAACAAAATAAATTTCAAAAACAAAACACAATGACAGTGAAATAGAGAGCAATTCTTGAATAATTCATTCAGGGCTTGTGATGCAACCTGGATTTACCACATCTACACCCAGAGCTAGTTGAGACATAAGGCTGGACACATCGGGCTGATAGCATTGGTGAGGTTCGGTGAACAAACGCAGACCCTTTGAAGTCATACTGCATGGTACCCATTCCATGGTTCCCAACTCTCCAGGTTTAAGGGATTCTTCCTTCAGCTAAAACATGCATGGGAAACCCAGAGTATGGTCCACCGTGTGATTGGGAAACGTTTTCAAATGCATCTCAGGTTTCGTGCCCTGGTACTTGGTTTCACCTTTCCAGACGCTTTACTAACACTCTCCCCACTTGGAGAGTCAGTGCCTTTAACCTCCTGTTTGGCACAGTTTGCAATTTCTGCGCAAGATGAACAGGAATAGGGAGAACCAATGAGAGACTAGCTGTAGGTGTCTGCACGGGCAAATGGAACGCTCATTTCCCACCAGGAAGAGGGATTAACCAAAGGCTCAGCGTGCCCTTCCGGAACCAGATTAGGGCCTGAAGCAATCCTGCGGTTTTGCGGCCAGCTCACAAGAAAGCGAGTTGAAGAAAGGAGCTCAGGGGCTCTGTAATTTACAAACCTGCAGAGTTCTGAATGGCAGCTATCGTCCAAAAATGTATTGAAGTAAGTCTTCGAAGAGGACTTGAAAGCGGGGCAGAATTTCAGGAAAACGGTTTCAGGGGGTAGATTGGAATTGCACTTAAAGCATAGGAAAAGAGGCAGAATGTCCACAATGATGCACTTGGCCAAAAAGGGCGTATGCGTTTTTTCCTGAATATATTCAGCAAAAAACTCATACGACACTTTTTGGCCAACCAAGGAAGCGTGTAAAGGAAATCTGCACTACAATGAAGTCTCACTGGCCCCCGGTCAAAAGGGCCATCTGAAAATGTGTAAAATCCAGAAAGGCAGGACAGGTCATGGAGAACAGGGGGCCTTGTTATGCTGATGGGTGGGATTTAAATTGCCAACAGCCACTCTGGAGAACTGTATGGTGTTTCCTGAAACACGTAGGAAACAAAGCAACACAGCCTATGGCACTTCCACTTAGGGTCCTATAGCTTAGGGAAATTAAAATCAAAAACACACAGCCACCCCAAAGTTTGGGACGGCTCTGTTTACAAGAACCTCGTCTACGGTACAAGTTAAATATCCGAGAAAGCAAAAAATGGATAAAGAAGTTGTGGTACGTACGTACAATGGAATATCACTCAGCAATGAGATCTACGTCATCAGGCCCGTAGCGGCATAATGAGTGGATTCAGGTACGACGATTCTACGAGAAATAAGTCACACAGGAAAAGAAATATCATAAGATATCACTAATACACGGAACGTAAACTTGGCTACACATGAACTGAATTACAAAACAGAACAGGGTCTCAAATTTAGAAAACCAACTTATGCTTGCTTATGGGGAAAGGTGAGTTGGGGTGCTGCATCAAACCAGAGATTGAAATTAGCACAGATACCGTTCCATAAGCCAAATATATAATAGACAAGACCTACTCCTTGCTCAACGAAATGGACTCAACACCCCATATTCAACGTCTGGGAATATACCTGACAAGTAAGAATCTTAAGACCCATGGATTTATATGTCTCCATAAGGAAGTCAAGCGTGTGTACAGTGGCCTAAAGGCAGCAGTGAAAATCCGATAAATCCCATTAACAAACTAAATTTCACAAACAAAACACAATGACAGTGAAATAGAGAGCAATTCTTAAATAATTCATTCAGGCCTTGTGATGCAACCTGGATTTACCACATCTACACCCAGAGCTGGTTGAGACATAAGGCTGGACACTTCGGGCTGATAGCATTGGTGAGGTTTGGTGAGCAAACGCAGACCCTTTGAAGTCATACTGCATGGTTCCCATTCCATGGTTCCCAACTCTCCAGGTTTAAGGGATTCTTCCTTCAGGTAAAACATGCATGGGAAACCCAGAGTATGGTCCACCGTGTGATTGGGAAACGTTTTCAAGTGCATCTCAGGTTTCGTCCCCTGGTACTCGGGTGCACCGTTCCAGACCCTTTACTAACACTATCCCCACTTGGAGAGTCAGTGCCTTTAACCTCCTGTTTGTCACAGTTTGCAATTTCTGCGCAAGATGAACAGGAATAGGGAGAACAAATGAGAGACTAGCTGTAGGTGTCTGCACGGGCAAATGGAACTCTCATTTCCCACCAGGAAGAGGAATTAATCAAAGGCTCAGCGTGCCCTGCCGGAACCAGATTAGGGCCTGAAGCAATCCTGCGGTTTTGCGGCCAGCTCACAAGATAGCGAGTTGAAGAAAGGAGCCCAGGGGCACTGTAATTCACAAACCTGCAGAGTTATGAATGACAGCTATCATCCAAAAATGTATTGAAGTAAGTCTTCGAAGAGGACTTGAAAGCGGGGCAGAATTTCAGGAAAACGATTGCATGGGGTAGACTGGAATTGCACTTAAAGCATAGGAAAAGAGGCAGAATGTCGACAATGATGCACTTGGCCAAAAAGGGCGTATGCGTTTTTTCCTGAATATATTCAGGAAAAAACGCATACGCCCTTTTTGGCCAACCAAGCAAGCGTGTAAAGGAAATCTGCACTACAATGAAGTCTCACGGCCCCCCGGTCCAAACGGCCATCTGAAACAAGTGTAAAATCCAGAAAGGCAGGACAGGTCATGGAGAACAGGGAGCACTGTTATGCTGATGGGCGGGATGTAAATGGCCAACAGCCACTCTGGAGAAGTGTATGGTGTTTCCTGAAACACGTAGGAAACAAAGCAACACAGCCTATGGCACTTCCACTTAGGGTCCTATATAGTTTAGGGAAATTAAAATCAAAAACACACAGCCACCCCAAAGTTTGGGACTGCTCTGTTTACAAGAACCTCGTCTACGGTACAAGTTAAATATGCGAGAAAGCAAAAAATGGATAAAGAAGTTGTGGTACGTATGTACAATGGAATATCACTCAGCAATGAGATCTACGTCATCAGGCCCGTAGCGGCATAATGAGTGGATTCAGGTACGATGATTCTATGAGAAATAAGTCACACAAAAATAGAAACATCATAAGATATCACTAATACACGGAACGTAAACTTGTCTACACATGAACTGAATTACAAAACAGAACAGGGTCTCAAATTTAGAAAACCAACTTATGCTTGCTTATGGGGAAAGGTGAGTTGGGGTGCTGCATCAAACCAGAGATTGAAATTAGCACAGATACCATTCCATAAGCCAAATATATAATAGACAAGACCTACTCCTTGCTCAACGAAATGGACTCAACACCCCATATTCAACGCCTGGGAATATACCTGACACTAAGAATCTTAAGACCCATGGATTTATATGTCTCCATAAGGAAATCAAGCGTGTGTACAGCGGCCTAAACGCAGCAGTGAAAATCCGATAAATCCCATTATCAAAATAAATTTCACAAACAAATCACAATGACAGTGAAATAGAGAGCAATTCTTAAATAATTCATTCAGGGCTTGTGATGCAACCTGGATTTACCACATCTACACCCAGAGCTGGGTGAGACATAAGGCTGGACACTTCGGGCTGATAGCATAGGTGAGGTTCGGTGAGCAAACGCAGATCCTTTGAAGTCATACTGCATGGTACCCATTCCATGGGTCGCAACTCTCCAGGTTTAAGTGATTCTTCCTTCAGCTAAAACATGCATGGGAAACCCAGAGTATGGTCCACCGTGTGACTGGGAAACGTTTTCAAATGCATCTCAGGTTTCGTCCCCTGGTACTCGGGTTCACCGTTCCAGACGCTTTACTAACACTCTCCCCACTTGGAGAGTCAGTGCCTTTAACCTCCTGTTTGGCACAGTTTGCAATTTTTGCGCAAGATGAACAGGAATAGGGAGAACCAATGAGAGACTAGCTGTAGGTGTCCGCACGGGCAAATGGAATGCTCATTTCCCACCAGGAAGAGGGATTAACCAAAGGCTCAGCGTGCCCTGCCGGAACCAGATTAGGGCCTGAAGCAATCCTGCGGTTTTGCGGCCAGCTCAGAAGAAAGCGAGTTGAAAAAGGAGCTCAGGGGCACTGTAATTCACAAACCTGCAGAGTTATGAATGACAGCTATCGTCCAAAAATGTATTGAAGTAAGTCTTCAAAGAGGACTTGAAAGCGGGGCAGAATTTCAGGAAAACGATTTCAGGGGGAAGACTGGAATTGCACTTAAAGCATAGGAAAAGAGGCAGAATGTCGACAATGATGCACTTGGCCAAAAAGGGTGTATGCGTTTTTTCCTGAATATATTCAGGAAAAAATGCATACGCCCTTTTTGGCCAACCAAGCAAGCGTGTAAAGGAAATCTGCACTACAATGAAGTCTCACTGCCCCCCGGTCAAACGGGCCATCTGAAAAAAGTGTAAAATCCAGAAAGGCAGGACAGGTCATGGAGAACAGGGAGCCTTGTTATGCTGATGGGCGTGATGTACATTGCCAACAGCCACTCTGGAGAAGTGTATGGTGTTTCCTGAAACACGTAGGAAACAAAGCAACACAGCCTATGGCACTTCCACTTAGGGTCCTATAGCTTAGGGAAATTAAATTCAAAAACACACAGCCACCCCAATGTTATGGATGGCTCTTTTTACAAGAACCTCGTCTACGGTACAAGTTAAATATCCCAGAATGCGAAAAATGGATAAAGAATTTGTGGTACATACGTACAATGGAATATCACTCAGCAATGAAATCTATGTCATCAGGTCCGTCGCGGCATAATGAGTGGATTCAGATACGATGATTCTAAGTGAAATAAGTCACACAGAAAAAGAAACATTAAGATATCACTAATACACCGAATGTGAACTTGGCTACACATGAACTGAATTACAAAACAGAACAGGGTCTCAAATTTAGAAAACCAACTTATGCTTGCTTAAGGGGAATGGTGAGTTGGGGTGCTGCATAAAACCAGAGATTGAAATTAGAACAGATACCCTTCCATAACCCAAATATTTAATAGTCAAGACCTACTCCTTGCTCAACGAAATGGACTAAACACCCCATATTCAATGCCTAGGAATACACCTGCCAATTAAGAATCTTAACACCAATGGATTTATGTGTCTCCGTAAGAGAATCAGGCATGTGTACAGCGCCATAAATGCAGCCGTGAAAATCCGATAAATCCCATTATCAAAATAAATTACAAAAACAAAACACAATGACAGTGAAATAGAGAGCAATTCTTAAATAATTCATTCAGGGCTTGTGATGCAATCTGGAGTTACCACATCTACACCTAGAGCTGGGTGAGACATAAGGCTGGACACTTCGGGCGGATAACATTGGTGAGGTTCAGTGAGCAAATGCAGACCCTTTGAAGTCATACTGCATGGTACACATTCCATGGGTCCCAACTCTCCAGGTTTAAGGGATTCTTCCTTCAGCTAAAACATGCATGGGAATCCCAGAGTATGGTCCACCGTGTGACCGGGAAACGTTTTTAAATGCGTCTCAGTTTTCGTCCCCTGGTACTCGGGTTCACCATTCCAGACGCTTTACTAACACTCTCCCCACTTGGAGAGTAATTGCCTTTAACCTCCTGTTTGGCACAGTTTGCAATTTCTGCGCAAGATCGACAGGAATAGGGAGAACCAATGAGAGACTAGCTGTAGGTGTCTGCACGGGCAAATGGAACGCTCATTTCCCACCAGGAAGACGGATTAACCAAAGACTCAGTGTGCCCTGCCGGAACCAGATTAGGGCCTGAAGCATTCCTGCGGTTTTGCGGCCAGCGCACAAGAAAGCGAGTTGAAGAAAGGAGCTCAGGGGCACTGTAATTCACAAACATGCAGAGTTATGAATGACAGCTATCGTCCAAAAATTTATTGAAGTAAGTCTTCGAAGAGGACTTGAAAGCGGGGCAGAATTTCAGGAAAACGATTTCAGGGGGTAGACTGGAATTGCAATTAAAACATAGGAAAAGATGCAGAATGTCGACAGTGGTGCACTTGGCCAAAAAGGGCGTATGAGTTTATTCCTGAATATATTCAGGAAAAAACGCATACGCCCTTTTTGGCCAACCAAGCAAGCGTGTAAAGGAAATCTCCACCACAATGATGTCTCACTAACCCCGGTCCAAACGGCCATCTGAAACAAGTGTAAAATCCAGAAAGGCAGGACAGGTCATGGAGAACAGGGAGCACTGTTATGCTGATGGGCGGGATGTAAATGGCCAACAGCCACTCTGGAGAAGTGTATGGTGTTTCCTGAAACACGTAGGAAACAAAGCAACACAGCCTATGGCACTTCCACTTATGGTCTTATAGCTTAGGGAAATTAAAATCAAAAACACACAGCCACCCCAAAGTTTGGGACGGCTCTGTTTACAAGAACCTCGTCTACGGTACAAGTTAAATATCCGAGAAATCAAAAAATGGATAAAGAAGTTGTGGTACGTACGTACAATGGAATATCACTCAGCAATGAGATCTACGTCATCAGGCCCGTAGCGGCATATTGAGTGGATTCAGGTACGACGATTCTACGAGAAATAAGTCACACAGGAAAAGAAATATCATAAGATATCACTAATACACGGAACGTAAACTTGGCTACACATGAACTGAATTACAAAACAGAACAGGGTCTCAAATTTAGAAAACCAACTTATGCTTGCTTATGGGGAAAGGTGAGTTGGGGTGCTGCATCAAACCAGAGATTGAAATTAGCACAGATACCGTTCCATAAGCCAAATATATAATAGACAAGACCTACTCCTTGCTCAACGAAATGGACTCAACACCCCATATTCAACACCTGGGAATATACCTGACAAGTAAGAAACTTAAGACCCATGGATTTATATGTCTCCATAAGGAAGTCAAGCGTGTGTACAGCGGCCTAAACGCAGCAGTGAAAATCCGATAAATCCCATTAACAAAATAAATTTCACAAACAAAACACAATGACAGTGAAATAGAGAGCAATTCTTAAATAATTCATTCAGGGCTTGTGATGCAACCTGGATTTACCACATCTACACCCAGAGCTAGTTGAGACATAAGGCTGGACACATCGGGCTGATAGCATTGGTGAGGTTTGTTGAACAAACGCAGACCCTTTGAAGTCATACTGCATGGTAGCCATTCCATGGGTCCCAACTCTCCAGGTTTAAGGCATTCTTCGTTCAGCTAAAACATGCATGGGAAACCCAGAGTATGTTCCACCGTGTGATTGGGAAACGTTTTCAAATGCATCTCAGGTTTCGTCCCCTGGTACTCGGGTTCACCGTTCCAGACGCTTTACTAACACTCTCCCCACTTGGAGAGTCAGGGCCTTTAACCTCCTGTTTGGCACAGTTTGCAATTTTTGCGCAAGATGAACAGGAATAGGGAGAACCAATGAGAGACTAGCTGTAGGTGTCCGCACGGGCAAATGGAACGCTCATTTCCCACCAGGAAGAGGGATTAACCAAAGGCTCAGCGTGCCCTGCCGGAACCAGATTAGGGCCTGAAGCAATCCTGCGGTTTTGCGGCCAGCTCAGAAGAAAGCGAGTTGAAAAAGGAGCTCAGGGGCACTGTAATTCACAAACCTGCAGAGTTATGAATGACAGCTATCGTCCAAAAATGTATTGAAGTAAGTCTTCAAAGAGGACTTGAAAGCGGGGCAGAATTTCAGGAAAACGATTTCAGGGGGAAGACTGGAATTGCACTTAAAGCATAGGAAAAGAGGCAGAATGTCCACAATGATGCACTTGGCCAAAAAGGGCGTATGCGTTTTTTCCTGAATATATTCAGGAAAAAACGCATACGCCCTTTTTGGCCAACCAAGCAAGCGTGTAAAGGAAATCTGCACTACAATGAAGTCTCACTGCCCCCCGGTCAAACGGGCCATCTGAAAAAAGTGTAAAATCCAGAAAGGCAGGACAGGTCATGGAGAACAGGGAGCCTTGTTATGCTGATGGGCGTGATGTACATTGCCAACAGCCACTCTGGAGAAGTGTATGGTGTTTCCTGAAACACGTAGGAAACAAAGCAACACAGCCTATGGCACTTCCACTTAGGGTCCTATAGCTTAGGGAAATTAAATTCAAAAACACACAGCCACCCCAATGTTATGGATGGCTCTTTTTACAAGAACCTCGTCTACGGTACAAGTTAAATATCCCAGAATGCGAAAAATGGATAAAGAATTTGTGGTACATACGTACAATGGAATATCACTCAGCAATGAAATCTATGTCATCAGGTCCGTCGCGGCATAATGAGTGGATTCAGATACGATGATTCTAAGTGAAATAAGTCACACAGAAAAAGAAACATTAAGATATCACTAATACACCGAATGTGAACTTGGCTACACATGAACTGAATTACAAAACAGAACAGGGTCTCAAATTTAGAAAACCAACTTATGCTTGCTTAAGGGGAATGGTGAGTTGGGGTGCTGCATAAAACCAGAGATTGAAATTAGAACAGATACCCTTCCATAACCCAAATATTTAATAGTCAAGACCTACTCCTTGCTCAACGAAATGGACTAAACACCCCATATTCAATGCCTAGGAATACACCTGCCAATTAAGAATCTTAACACCAATGGATTTATGTGTCTCCGTAAGAGAATCAGGCATGTGTACAGCGCCATAAATGCAGCCGTGAAAATCCGATAAATCCCATTATCAAAATAAATTACAAAAACAAAACACAATGACAGTGAAATAGAGAGCAATTCTTAAATAATTCATTCAGGGCTTGTGATGCAATCTGGAGTTACCACATCTACACCTAGAGCTGGGTGAGACATAAGGCTGGACACTTCGGGCGGATAACATTGGTGAGGTTCAGTGAGCAAATGCAGACCCTTTGAAGTCATACTGCATGGTACACATTCCATGGGTCCCAACTCTCCAGGTTTAAGGGATTCTTCCTTCAGCTAAAACATGCATGGGAATCCCAGAGTATGGTCCACCGTGTGACCGGGAAACGTTTTTAAATGCGTCTCAGTTTTCGTCCCCTGGTACTCGGGTTCACCATTCCAGACGCTTTACTAACACTCTCCCCACTTGGAGAGTAATTGCCTTTAACCTCCTGTTTGGCACAGTTTGCAATTTCTGCGCAAGATCGACAGGAATAGGGAGAACCAATGAGAGACTAGCTGTAGGTGTCTGCACGGGCAAATGGAACGCTCATTTCCCACCAGGAAGACGGATTAACCAAAGACTCAGTGTGCCCTGCCGGAACCAGATTAGGGCCTGAAGCATTCCTGCGGTTTTGCGGCCAGCGCACAAGAAAGCGAGTTGAAGAAAGGAGCTCAGGGGCACTGTAATTCACAAACATGCAGAGTTATGAATGACAGCTATCGTCCAAAAATTTATTGAAGTAAGTCTTCGAAGAGGACTTGAAAGCGGGGCAGAATTTCAGGAAAACGATTTCAGGGGGTAGACTGGAATTGCAATTAAAACATAGGAAAAGATGCAGAATGTCGACAGTGGTGCACTTGGCCAAAAAGGGCGTATGAGTTTATTCCTGAATATATTCAGGAAAAAACGCATACGCCCTTTTTGGCCAACCAAGCAAGCGTGTAAAGGAAATCTCCACCACAATGATGTCTCACTAACCCCGGTCCAAACGGCCATCTGAAACAAGTGTAAAATCCAGAAAGGCAGGACAGGTCATGGAGAACAGGGAGCACTGTTATGCTGATGGGCGGGATGTAAATGGCCAACAGCCACTCTGGAGAAGTGTATGGTGTTTCCTGAAACACGTAGGAAACAAAGCAACACAGCCTATGGCACTTCCACTTATGGTCTTATAGCTTAGGGAAATTAAAATCAAAAACACACAGCCACCCCAAAGTTTGGGACGGCTCTGTTTACAAGAACCTCGTCTACGGTACAAGTTAAATATCCGAGAAATCAAAAAATGGATAAAGAAGTTGTGGTACGTACGTACAATGGAATATCACTCAGCAATGAGATCTACGTCATCAGGCCCGTAGCGGCATATTGAGTGGATTCAGGTACGACGATTCTACGAGGAATAAGTCACACAGGAAAAGAAATATCATAAGATATCACTAATACACGGAACGTAAACTTGGCTACACATGAACTGAATTACAAAACAGAACAGGGTCTCAAATTTAGAAAACCAACTTATGCTTGCTTATGGGGAAAGGTGAGTTGGGGTGCTGCATAAAACCAGAGATTGAAATTAGCACAGATACCGTTCCATAAGCCAAATATATAATAGACAAGACCTACTCCTTGCTCAACGAAATGGACTCAACACCCCATATTCAACACCTGGGAATATACCTGACAAGTAAGAAACTTAAGACCCATGGATTTATATGTCTCCATAAGGAAGTCAAGCGTGTGTACAGCGGCCTAAACGCAGCAGTGAAAATCCGATAAATCCCATTAACAAAATAAATTTCAAAAACAAAACACAATGACAGTGAAATAGAGAGCAATTCTTAAATAATTCATTCAGGGCTTGTGATGCAACCTGGATTTACCACATCTACACCCAGAGCTAGTTGAGACATAAGGCTGGACACATCGGGCTGATAGCATTGGTGAGGTTTGTTGAACAAACGCAGACCCTTTGAAGTCATACTGCATGGTAGCCATTCCATGGGTCCCAACTCTCCAGGTTTAAGGCATTCTTCGTTCAGCTAAAACATGCATGGGAAACCCAGAGTATGTTCCACCGTGTGATTGGGAAACGTTTTCAAATGCATCTCAGGTTTTGTCCCCTGGTACTCGGGTTCACCGTTCCAGACGCTTTACTAACACTCTCCCCACTTGGAGAGTCAGGGCCTTTAACCTCCTGTTTGGCACAGTTTGCAATTTTTGCGCAAGATGAACAGGAATAGGGAGAACCAATGAGAGACTAGCTGTAGGTGTCTGCACGGGCAAATGGAACGCTCATTTCCCACCAGGAAGAGGGATTAACCAAAAGCTCAGCGTGCCCTGCGGGAACCAGATTAGGGCCTGAAGCAATCCTGCGGTTTTGCGGCCAGCTCACAAGAAAGCGAGTTGAAGAAAGGATTTCAGGGGCACTGTAATTCACAAACATGCAGAGTTATGAATGACAGCTATCGTCCAAAAATATATTGAAGTAAGTCTTCGAAGAGGACTTGAAAGCGGGGCAGAATTTCAGGAAAACGAATTCAGGGGGTAGACTGGAATTGCACTTAAATCATAGGAAAAGAGGCAGAATGTCCACAATGATGCCCTTGGCCAAAAAGGGCGTATGCGTTTTTTCCTGAATATATTCAGGAAAAAACGCATACGCCCTTTTTGGCCAACGAAGCAAGCGTGTAAAGGAAATCTGCACTACAATGAAGTCTCACTGCCCCCCGGTCCAAACGGCCATCTGAAACAAGTGTAAAATCCAGAAAGGCAGGACAGGTCATGGAGAACAGGGAGCCTTGTTATGCTGATGGGCGGGATGTAAATTGGCAACAGCCACTCTGTTGAAATGTATGGTGTTTCCTGAAACACGTAGGAAACAAAGCAACACAGCCTATGGCACATCCACTTAGGGTCCTATAGCTTAGGGAAATTAAAATCAAAAACACACAGCCACACCAAAGTTTGGGACGGCTCTGTTTACAAGAACCTCCTCTACGGTACAAGTTAAATATCCGAGAAAGCAAAAAATGGATAAAGAAGTTGTCGTACGTACGTACAATGGAATATCACTCAGCAATGAGATCTACGTCATCAGGCCCATAGCGGCATAATGAGTGCATTCACGTACGATGATTCGACGAGAAATAAGTCACAGAGAAAAAGAAACATCATAAGATATCACTAATACACGGAACGTAAACTTGGCTACACATGAACTGAATTACAAAACAGAACAGGGTCTCAAATTTACAAAACCAACTTATGCTTGCTTATGGGGAAAGGTGAGTTCGGGTGCTGCGTCAAACCAGAGATTGAAATTAGCACAGATACCGTTCCATAAGCCAAATATATAAGAGACAAGACCTACACCTTGCTCAACGAAATGGACTCAACACCCCATATTCAACGCCTGGAAATATACCTGACAAGTAAGAATCTAAAGACCCATGGATTTATATGTCTCCATAAGGAAGTCAAGCGTGTGTACAGGGGCCTAAACGCAGCAGTGAAAATCCGATAAATCCCATTAACAAAATAAATTTCAAAAACAAAACACAATGACAGTGAAATAGAGAGCAATTCTTAAATAATTCATTCAGGGCTTGTGATGCAACCTGGATTTACCACATCTACACCCAGAGCTGGTTCAGACATAAGGCTGGACACATCGAGCTGATAGTATTGGTGAGGTTTGGTGAGCAAACGCAGACCCTTTGAACTCATACTGCATGGTACCCATTCCATGGGTCCCAACTCTCCAGGTTTAAGGGATTCCTCCTTCAGCTAAAACATGCATGGGAAACCCAGAGTATGGTCCACCGTGTGATTGGGAAACGTTTTCAAATGCATCTCAGTTTTCGACCCCTGGTACTCGGGTTCACCGTTCCAGACGCTTTACTAACACTCTCCCCACTTGGAGAGTCAGTGTCTTTAACCTCCTGTTTGGCACAGTTTGCAATTTCGGCACAAGATGAACAGGAATAGCGAGAGCCAATGAGAGACTAGCTGTAGGTGTCTGCACGGGCAAATGGAACGCTCATTTCCCAACAGGAAGAGGAATTAACCAAAGGCTCAGCGTGCCCTGCCAGAACAAGATTAGGGCCTGAGGCAATCCTGCGGTTTTGCGGCCAGCTCACAAGAAAGCGAGTTGAAGAAAGGAGCTCAGGGGCACTGTAATTCACAAACCTGCAGAGTTATGAATGACAGATATCGTCCAAAAATGTATTGAAGTAAGTTTTCGAAGAGGACTTGAAAGCGGGGCAGAATTTCAGGAAAACGAATTCAGGGGGTAGACTGGAATTGCACTTAAAGCATAGGAAAAGAGGCAGAATGTCCACAATGATGCACTTGGCCAAAAAGGGCGTATGCGTTTTTTCCTGAATATATTCAGCAAAAAACTCATACGACACTTTTTGGCCAACCAAGGAAGCGTGTAAAGGAAATCTGCACTACAATGAAGTCTCACTGGCCCCCGGTCAAAAGGGCCATCTGAAAATGTGTAAAATCCAGAAAGGCAGGACAGGTCATGGAGAACAGGGGGCCTTGTTATGCTGATGGGTGGGATTTAAATTGCCAACAGCCACTCTGGAGAAGTGTATGGTGTTTCCTGAAACACGTAGGAAACAAAGCAACACAGCCTATGGCACTTCCACTTAGGGTCCTATAGCTTAGGGAAATTAAAATCAAAAACACACAGCCACCCCAAAGTTTGGGACGGCTCTGTTTACAAGAACCTCGTCTACGGTACAAGTTAAATATCCGAGAAAGCAAAAAATGGATAAAGAAGTTGTGGTACGTACGTACAATGGAATATCACTCAGCAATGAGATCTACGTCTTCAGGCCCGTAGCGGCATAATGAGTGGATTCAGGTACGACGATTCTACGAGAAATAAGTCACACAGGAAAAGAAATATCATAAGATATCACTAACACACGGAACGTAAACTTGGCTACACATGAACTGAATTACAAAACAGAACAGGGTCTCAAATTTAGAAAACCAACTTATGCTTGCTTATGGGGAAAGGTGAGTTGGGGTGCTGCATCAAACCAGAGATTGAAATTAGCACAGATACCGTTCCATAAGCCAAATATATAATAGACAAGACCTACTCCTTGCTCAACGAAATGGACTCAACACCCCATATTCAACGTCTGGGAATATACCTGACAAGTAAGAATCTTAAGACCCATGGATTTATATGTCTCCATAAGGAAGTCAAGCGTGTGTACAGTGGCCTAAAGGCAGCAGTGAAAATCCGATAAATCCCATTAACAAACTAAATTTCACAAACAAAACACAATGACAGTGAAATAGAGAGCAATTCTTAAATAATTCATTCAGGCCTTGTGATGCAACCTGGATTTACCACATCTACACCCAGAGCTGGTTGAGACATAAGGCTGGACACTTCGGGCTGATAGCATTGGTGAGGTTTGGTGAGCAAACGCAGACCCTTTGAAGTCATACTGCATGGTTCCCATTCCATGGTTCCCAACTCTCCAGGTTTAAGGGATTCTTCCTTCAGCTAAAACATGCATGGGAAACCCAGAGTATGGTCCACCGTGTGATTGGGAAACGTTTTCAAATGCATCTCAGGTTTCGTCCCCTGGTACTCGGGTGCACCGTTCCAGACCCTTTACTAACACTATCCCCACTTGGAGAGTCAGTGCCTTTAACCTCCTGTTTGTCACAGTTTGCAATTTCTGCGCAAGATGAACAGGAATAGGGAGAACAAATGAGAGACTAGCTGTAGGTGTCTGCACGGGCAAATGGAACTCTCATTTCCCACCAGGAAGAGGAATTAATCAAAGGCTCAGCGTGCCCTGCCTGAACCAGATTAGGGCCTGAAGCAATCCTGCGGTTTTGCGGCCAGCTCACAAGATAGCGAGTTGAAGAAAGGAGCCCAGGGGCACTGTAATTCACAAACCTGCAGAGTTATGAATGACAGCTATCATCCAAAAATGTATTGAAGTAAGTCTTCGAAGAGGACTTGAAAGCGGGGCAGAATTTCAGGAAAACGATTGCATGGGGTAGACTGGAATTGCACTTAAAGCATAGGAAAAGAGGCAGAATGTCGACAATGATGCACTTGGCCAAAAAGGGCGTATGCGTTTTTTCCTGAATATATTCAGGAAAAAACGCATACGCCCTTTTTGGCCAACCAAGCAAGCGTGTAAAGGAAATCTGCACTACAATGAAGTCTCACGGCCCCCCGGTCCAAACGGCCATCTGAAACAAGTGTAAAATCCAGAAAGGCAGGACAGGTCATGGAGAACAGGGAGCACTGTTATGCTGATGGGCGGGATGTAAATGGCCAACAGCCACTCTGGAGAAGTGTATGGTGTTTCCTGAAACACGTAGGAAACAAAGCAACACAGCCTATGGCACTTCCACTTATGGTCTTATAGCTTAGGGAAATTAAAATCAAAAACACACAGCCACCCCAAAGTTTGGGACGGCTCTGTTTACAAGAACCTCGTCTACGGTACAAGTTAAATATCCGAGAAATCAAAAAATGGATAAAGAAGTTGTGGTACGTACGTACAATGTAATATCACTCAGCAATGAGATCTACGTCATCAGGCCCGTAGCGGCATATTGAGTGGATTCAGGTACGACGATTCTACGAGAAATAAGTCACACAGGAAAAGAAATATCATAAGATATCACTAATACACGGAACGTAAACTTGGATACACATGAACTGAATTACAAAACAGAACAGGGTCTCAAATTTAGAAAACCAACTTATGCTTGCTTATGGGGAAAGGTGAGTTGGGGTGCTGCATAAAACCAGAGATTGAAATTAGCACAGATACCGTTCCATAAGCCAAATATATAATAGACAAGACCTACTCCTTGCTCAACGAAATGGACTCAACACCCCATATTCAACACCTGGGAATATACCTGACAAGTAAGAAACTTAAGACCCATGGATTTATATGTCTCCATAAGGAAGTCAAGCGTGTGTACAGCGGCCTAAACGCAGCAGTGAAAATCCGATAAATCCCATTAACAAAATATATTTCAAAAACAAAACACAATGACAGTGAAATAGAGAGCAATTCTAAAATAATTCATTCAGGGCTTGTGATGCAACCTGGATTTACCACATCTACACCCAGAGCTAGTTGAGACATAAGGCTGGACACATCGGGCTGATAGCATTGGTGAGGTTTGTTGAACAAACGCAGACCCTTTGAAGTCATACTGCATGGTAGCCATTCCATGGGTCCCAACTCTCCAGGTTTAAGGCATTCTTCCTTCAGCTAAAACATGCATGGGAAACCCAGAGTATGTTCCACCGTGTGATTGGGAAACGTTTTCAAATGCATCTCAGGTTTCGTCCCCTGGTACTCGGGTTCACCGTTCCAGACGCTTTACTAACACTCTCCCCACTCGGAGAGTCAGGGCCTTTAACCTCCTGTTTGGCACAGTTTGCAATTTTTGCGCAAGATGAACAGGAATAGGGAGAACCAATGAGAGACTAGCTGTAGGTGTCCGCACGGGCAAATGGAACGCTCATTTCCCACCAGGAAGAGGGATTAACCAAAGGCTCAGCGTGCCCTGCCAGAACCAGATTAGGGCCTGAAGCAATCCTGCGGTTTTGCGGCCAGCTCAGAAGAAAGCGAGTTGAAAAAGGAGCTCAGGGGCACTGTAATTCACAAACCTGCAGAGTTATGAATGACAGCTATCGTCCAAAAATGTATTGAAGTAAGTCTTCAAAGAGGACTTGAAAGCGGGGCAGAATTTCAGGAAAACGATTTCAGGGGGAAGACTGGAATTGCACTTAAAGCATAGGAAAAGAGGCAGAATGTCGACAATGATGCACTTGGCCAAAAAGGGCGTATGCGTTTTTTCCTGAATATATTCAGGAAAAAACGCATACGCCCTTTTTGGCCAACCAAGCAAGCGTGTAAAGGAAATCTGCACTACAATGAAGTCTCACTGCCCCCCGGTCAAACGGGCCATCTGAAAAAAGTGTAAAATCCAGAAAGGCAGGACAGGTCATGGAGAACAGGGAGCCTTGTTATGCTGATGGGCGTGATGTACATTGCCAACAGCCACTCTGGAGAAGTGTATGGTGTTTCCTGAAACACGTAGGAAACAAAGCAACACAGCCTATGGCACTTCCACTTAGGGTCCTATAGCTTAGGGAAATTAAATTCAAAAACACACAGCCACCCCAATGTTATGGATGGCTCTTTTTACAAGAACCTCGTCTACGGTACAAGTTAAATATCCCAGAATGCGAAAAATGGATAAAGAATTTGTGGTACATACGTACAATGGAATATCACTCAGCAATGAAATCTATGTCATCAGGTCCGTCGCGGCATAATGAGTGGATTCAGATACGATGATTCTAAGTGAAATAAGTCACACAGAAAAAGAAACATTAAGATATCACTAATACACCGAATGTGAACTTGGCTACACATGAACTGAATTACAAAACAGAACAGGGTCTCAAATTTAGAAAACCAACTTATGCTTGCTTAAGGGGAATGGTGAGTTGGGGTGCTGCATAAAACCAGAGATTGAAATTAGAACAGATACCCTTCCATAACCCAAATATTTAATAGTCAAGACCTACTCCTTGCTCAACGAAATGGACTCAACACACCATATTCAATGCCTAGGAATACACCTGCCAATTAAGAATCTTAATACCAATGGATTTATGTGTCTCCGTAAGAGAATCAGGCATGTGTACAGCGCCATAAATGCAGCCGTGAAAATCCGATAAATCCCATTATCAAAATAAATTACAAAAACAAAACACAATGACAGTGAAATAGAGAGCAATTCTTAAATAATTCATTCAGGGCTTGTGATGCAATCTGGAGTTACCACATCTACACCTAGAGCTGGGTGAGACATAAGGCTGGACACTTCGGGCGGATAACATTGGTGAGGTTCAGTGAGCAAATGCAGACCCTTTGAAGTCATACTGCATGGTACACATTCCATGGGTCCCAACTCTCCAGGTTTAAGGGATTCTTCCTTCAGCTAAAACATGCATGGGAATCCCAGAGTATGGTCCACCGTGTGACCGGGAAACGTTTTTAAATGCGTCTCAGTTTTCGTCCCCTGGTACTCGGGTTCACCATTCCAGACGCTTTACTAACACTCTCCCCACTTGGAGAGTAATTGCCTTTAACCTCCTGTTTGGCACAGTTTGCAATTTCTGCGCAAGATCGACAGGAATAGGGAGAACCAATGAGAGACTAGCTGTAGGTGTCTGCACGCGCAAATGGAACGCTCATTTCCCACCAGGAAGACGGATTAACCAAAGACTCAGTGTGCCCTGCCGGAACCAGATTAGGGCCTGAAGCATTCCTGCGGTTTTGCGGCCAGCGCACAAGAAAGCGAGTTGAAGAAAGGAGCTCAGGGGCACTGTAATTCACAAACATGCAGAGTTATGAATGACAGCTATCGTCCAAAAACTTATTGAAGTAAGTCTTCGAAGAGGACTTGAAAGCGGGCCAGAATTTCAGGAAAACGATTTCAGGGGGTAGACTGGAATTGCAATTAA
Source organism: Delphinapterus leucas (assembly GCF_059928025.1). Classification (NCBI taxonomy): domain Eukaryota; kingdom Metazoa; phylum Chordata; class Mammalia; order Artiodactyla; family Monodontidae; genus Delphinapterus; species Delphinapterus leucas. The sequence continues at coordinate 4,632,357 of NW_028322232.1, read as the reverse complement.
AACATAGGAAAAGATGCAGAATGTCGACAGTGGTGCACTTGGCCAAAAAGGGCGTATGAGTTTATTCCTGAATATATTCAGGAAAAAACGCATACGCCCTTTTTGGCCAACCAAGCAAGCGTGTAAAGGAAATCTCCACCACAATGATGTCTCACTAACCCCGGTCTAAACGGCCATCTGAAACAAGTGTAAAATCCAGAAAGGCAGGACAGGTCATGGAGAACAGGGAGCACTGTTATGCTGATGGGCGGGATGTAAATGGCCAACAGCCACTCTGGAGAAGTGTATGGTGTTTCCTGAAACACGTAGGAAACAAAGCAACACAGCCTATGGCACTTCCACTTATGGTCTTATAGCTTAGGGAAATTAAAATCAAAAACACACAGCCACCCCAAAGTTTGGGACGGCTCTGTTTACAAGAACCTCGTCTACGGTACAAGTTAAATATCCGAGAAATCAAAAAATGGATAAAGAAGTTGTGGTACGTACGTACAATGGAATATCACTCAGCAATGAGATCTACGTCATCAGGCCCGTAGCGGCATATTGAGTGGATTCAGGTACGACGATTCTACGAGAAATAAGTCACACAGGAAAAGAAATATCATAAGATATCACTAATACACGGAACGTAAACTTGGATACACATGAACTGAATTACAAAACAGAACAGGGTCTCAAATTTAGAAAACCAACTTATGCTTGCTTATGGGGAAAGGTGAGTTGGGGTGCTGCATAAAACCAGAGATTGAAATTAGCACAGATACCGTTCCATAAGCCAAATATATAATAGACAAGACCTACTCCTTGCTCAACGAAATGGACTCAACACCCCATATTCAACACCTGGGAATATACCTGACAAGTAAGAAACTTAAGACCCATGGATTTATATGTCTCTATAAGGAAGTCAAGCGTGTGTACAGCGACCTAAACGCAGCAGTGAAAATCCGATAAATCCCATTAACAAAATAAATTTCACAAACAAAACACAATGACAGTGAAATAGAGAGCAATTCTTAAATAATTCATTCAGGGCTTGTGATGCAACCTGGATTTACCACATCTACACCCAGAGCTAGTTGAGACATAAGGCTGGACACATCGGGCTGGTAGCATTGGTGAGGTTTGTTGAACAAACGCAGACCCTTTGAAGTCATACTGCATGGTAGCCATTCCATGGGTCCCAACTCTCCAGGTTTAAGGCATTCTTCCTTCAGCTAAAACATGCATGGGAAACCCAGAGTATGTTCCACCGTGTGATTGGGAAACGTTTTCAAATGCATCTCAGGTTTCGTCCCCTGGTACTCGGGTTCACCGTTCCAGACGCTTTACTAACACTCTCCCCACTTGGAGAGTCAGGGCCTTTAACCTCCTGTTTGGCACAGTTTGCAATTTCTGCGCAAGATGAACAGGAATAGGGAGAACCAATGAGAGACTAGCTGTAGGTGTCTGCACGGGCAAATGGAACGCTCATTTCCCACCAGGAAGAGGGATTAACCAAAAGCTCAGCGTGCCCTGCGGGAACCAGATTAGGGCCTGAAGCAATCCTGCGGTTTTGCGGCCAGCTCACAAGAAAGCGAGTTGAAGAAAGGAGCTCAGGGGCACTGTAATTCACAAACATGCAGAGTTATGAATGACAGCTATCGTCCAAAAATATATTGAAGTAAGTCTTCGAAGAGGACTTGAAAGCGGGGCAGAATTTCAGGAAAACGATTTCAGGGGGTAGACTGGAATTGCACTTAAATCATAGGAAAAGAGGCAGAATGTCCACAATGATGCCCTTGGCCAAAAAGGGCATATGCGTTTTTTCCTGAATATATTCAGGAAAAAACGCATACGCCCTTTTTGGCCAACCAAGCAAGCGTGTAAAGGAAATCTGCACTACAATGAAGTCTCACTGCCCCCCGGTCCAAACGGCCATCTGAAACAAGTGTAAAATGCAGAAAGGCAGGACAGGTCATGGAGAACAGGGAGCCTTGTTATGCTGATGGGCGGGATGTAAATTGCCAACAGCCACTCTGGAGAAATGTATGGTGTTTCCTGAAACACGTAGGAAACAAAGCAACACAGCCTATGGCACATCCACTTAGGGTCCTATAGCTTAGGGAAATTAAAATCAAAAACACACAGCCACTCCAAAGTTTGGGATGGCTCTGTTTACAAGAACCTCCTCTACGGTACAAGTTAAATATCCGAGAAAGCAAAAAATGGATAAAGAAGTTGTCGTACGTACGTACAATGGAATATCACTCAGCAATGAGATCTACGTCATCAGGCCCGTAGCGGCATAATGAGTGCATTCACGTACGATGATTCGACGAGAAATAAGTCACAGAGAAAAAGAAACATCATAAGATATCACTAATACACGGAACGTAAACTTGGCTACACATGAACTGAATTACAAAACAGAACAGGGTCTCAAATTTAGAAAACCAACTTATGCTTGCTTATGGGGAATGGTGAGTTCGGGTGCTGCGTCAAACCAGAGATTGAAATTAGCACAGATACCGTTCCATAAGCCAAATATATAAGAGACAAGACCTACTCCTTGCTCAACGAAATGGACTCAACACCCCATATTCAACTCCTAGGAATATACCTGACAAGTAAGAATCTTAAGACCCATGGATTTATATGTCTCCATAAGGAAATCAAGCATGTGTACAGCGGCCTAAACGCAGCAGTGAAAATCCGATAAATCCCATTATCAAAATAAATTTCACAAACAAAACACAATGACAGTGAAATAGAGAGCAATTCTTAAATAATTCATTCAGGCCTTGTGATGCAACCTGGATTTACCACATCTACACCCAGAGCTGGTTTTGACATAAGGCCGGACACGTCGGGCTGATAGCATTGGTGAGGTTCGGTGAGCAAAGGCAGACCCTTTGAAGTCATACTGCATGGTACCCATTCCATGGGTCCCAACTCTCCAGGTTTAAGGGATTCTTCCTTCAGCTAAAACATGCATGGGAAACCCAGAGTATGGTCCACCGTGTGATTGGGAAACGTTTTCAAATGCATCTCAGGTTTCGTCCCCTGGTACTTGGGTTCACCGTTCCAGACGCTTTACTAACATTCTCCCCACTTGGAGAGTAATTGCCTTTAACCTCCTGTTTGGCACAGTTTGCAATTTCTGCGCAAGATGAACAGGAATAGGGAGAACCAATGAGAGACTAGCTGTAGGTGTCTGCACGGGCAAATGGAACGCTCATTTCCCACCAGGAAGAGGGATTAACCAAAGGCTCAGCATGCCCTGCCGGAACCAGATTAGGGCCTGAAGCAATCCTGCGGTTTTGCGGCCAGCTCACAAGAAAACGAGTTGAAGAAAGGAGCTCAGGGGCACTGTAATTCACAAACCTGCAGAGTTATGAATGACAGCTATCGTAAAAAAATGTATTGAAGTAAGTCTTCGAAGAGGACTTGAAAGCGGGGCAGAATTTCAGGAAAACGATTTCAGGGAGTAGACTGGAATTGCACTTAAAGCATAGGAAAAGAGGCAGAATGTCAACAATGGTGCACTTGGCCAAAAAGGGCGTATGCGTTTTTTCCTGAATATATTCAGGAAAAAACGCATACGCACTTTTTGGCCAACCAAGCAAGCGTGTAAAGGAAATCTGCACTACAATGAAGTCTCACTACCCCTGGTCCAAACGGCCATCTGAAACAAGTGTAAAATCCAGAAAGGCAGGACAGGTCATGGAGAACAGGGAGCCTTGTTATGCTGATGGGCGGGATTTAAATTGCCAACAGCCACTCTGGAGAAGTGTATGGTGTTTCCTGAAACACGTAGGAAACAAAGCAACACAGCCTATGGCACTTCCACTTATGGTACTATAGCTTAGGGAAATTAAAATCAAAAACACACAGCCACCCCAAAGTTTGGGACGGCTCTGTTTACAAGAACCTGGTCTACGGTACAAGTTAAATATCCGAGAAAGCAAAAAATGGATAAAGAAGTTGTGGTACGTACGTACAATGGAATATCACTCAGCAATGAAATCTACGTCATCAGGCCCATAGCGGCATAATGAGTGGATTCAGATACGACGATTTTATGAGAAATAAGTCACACAGGAAAAGAAATATCATAAGATATCACTAATACACGGAACGTAAACTTGGCTACACATGAACTGAATTACAAAACAGAACAGGGTCTCAAATTTAGAAAACCAACTTATGCTTGCTTATGGGGAAAGGTGAGTTGGGGTGCTGCATAAAACCAGAGATTGAAATTAGCACAGATTCCGTTCCATAAGGCAAATATATAATAGACAAGACCTACTCCTTGCTCAACGAAATGAACTCAACACCCCATATTCAACGCCTGGGAATACACCTGACAAGTAAGAAACTTAAGACCCATGGATTTATATGTCTCCATAAGGATATCAAGCGTGTGTACAGCGGCCTCAACGCAGCAGTGAAAATCCGATAAATCCCATTATCAAAATATATTTCAAAAACAAAACACAATGACAGTGAAATAGAGAACAATTCTTAAATAATTCATTCAGGGCTTGTGATGCAACCTGGATTTACCACATCTACACCCAGAGCTGGGTGAGACAAAAGGCTGGACACATCGGGCTGATAGCATTGGTGAGGTTCGGTGAGCAAACGCAGACCCTTTGAAGTCATACTGCATGGTACCCATTCCATGGGTCCCAACTCTCCAGGATTAAGGGATTCTTCCTTCAGCTAAAACATGCATGGGAAACCCAGAGTAATGTCCACCATGTGATTGGGAAACGTTTTCAAATGCGTCTCAGGTTTCGACCCCTGGTACTCGGGTTCACCGTTCCAGACGCTTTACTAACACTCTCCCCACTTGGAGAGTCAGTGCCTGTAACCTCCTGTTTGGCACAGTTTGCAATTTCTGCGCAATATTAACAGGAATAGGGACAACGAATGAGAGACTAGCTGTAGGTGTCTGCACGGGCAAATGGAACGCTCATTTCCCACCAGGAAGTGGGACTAACCAAAGGCTCAGCGTGCCCTGCCGGAACCAGATTAGGGCCTGAAACAATCCTGCGGTTTTGCGGCCAGCTCACAAGAAAGCGAGTTGAAGAAAGGAGCTCAGGGGCACTGTAATTCACAAACCTGCAGAGTTATGAATGACAGCTATCGTCCAAAATTATATTGAAGTAAGTCTTTGAAGAGGACTTGAAAGCGGGGCCGAATTTCAGGAAAACGATTTCAGGGGGTAGACTGGAATTGGACTTAAAGCATAGGAAAAGAGGCAGAATGTCCACAATGATGCACTTGGCCAAAAAGGGCGTATGCGTTTTTCCCTGAATATATTCAGGGAAAAACGCATACGCCCTTTTTGGCCAACCAAGCAAGCGTGTAAAGGAAATCTGCACTACAATGAAGTCTCTCTGCCCCCCGGTCAAAAGGGCCATCTGAAAAAAGTGTAAAATCCAGAAAGGCAGGACAGGTCATGGAGAACAGGGAGCCTTGTTATGCTGATGGGCGGGATTTAAATTGCCAACAGCCACTCTGGAGAAATGTATGGTGTTTCCTGAAACACGTAGGAAACAAAGCAACACAGCCTATGGCACTTCCACTTATGGTCCTATAGCTTAGGGAAATTAAAATCAAAAACAAACAGCCACCCCAAAGTTTGGGACGGCTCTGTTTACAAGAACCTCGTCTACGGTACAAGTTAAATATCCGAGAAAGCAAAAAATGGATAAAGAAATTGTGGTACGTACGTACAATGGAATATCACTCAGCAATATGATCTACGTCATCAGGCCCGTAGCGGCATAATGAGTGGATTCAGGTACGACGATTCTACGAGAAATAAGTCACACAGGAAAAGAAATATCATAAGATATCACTAATACACGGAACGTAAACTTGGCTACACATGAACTGAATTACAAAACAGAACAGGGTCTCAAATTTAGAAAACCAACTTATGCTTGCTTATGGGGAAAGGTGAGTTGGGGTGCTGCATAAAACCAGAGATTGAAATTAGCACAGATTCCGTTCCATAAGGCAAATATATAATAGACAAGACCTACTCCTTGCTCAACGAAATGAACTCAACACCCCATATTCAACGCCTGGGAATATACCTGACAAGTAAGAAACTTAAGACCCATGGATTTATATGTCTCCATAAGGATATCAAGCGTGTGTACAGCGGCCTCAACGCAGCAGTGAAAATCCGATAAATCCCATTATCAAAATATATTTCAAAAACAAAACACAATGACAGTGAAATAGAGAACAATTCTTAAATAATTCATTCAGGGCTTGTGATGCAACCTGGATTTACCACATCTACACCCAGAGCTGGGTGAGACATAAGGCTGGACACATCGGGCTGATAGCATTGGTGAGGTTCGGTGAGCAAACGCAGACCCTTTGAAGTCATACTGCATGGTACCCATTCCATGGGTCCCAACTCTCCAGGATTAAGGGATTCTTCCTTCAGCTAAAACATGCATGGGAAACCCAGAGTAATGTCCACCATGTGATTGGGAAACGTTTTCAAATGCGTCTCAGGTTTCGACCCCTGGTACTCGGGTTCACCGTTCCAGACGCTTTACTAACACTCTCCCCACTTGGAGAGTCAGTGCCTGTAACCTCCTGTTTGGCACAGTTTGCAATTTCTGCGCAATATTAACAGGAATAGGGACAACGAATGAGAGACTAGCTGTAGGTGTCTGCACGGGCAAATGGAACGCTCATTTCCCACCAGGAAGTGGGACTAACCAAAGGCTCAGCGTGCCCTGCCGGAACCAGATTAGGGCCTGAAACAATCCTGCGGTTTTGCGGCCAGCTCACAAGAAAGCGAGTTGAAGAAAGGAGCTCAGGGGCACTGTAATTCACAAACCTGCAGAGTTATGAATGACAGCTATCGTCCAAAATTATATTGAAGTAAGTCTTTGAAGAGGACTTGAAAGCGGGGCAGAATTTCAGGAAAACGATTTCAGGGGGTAGACTGGAATTGGACTTAAAGCATAGGAAAAGAGGCAGAATGTCCACAATGATGCACTTGGCCAAAAAGGGCGTATGCGTTTTTACCTGAATATATTCAGCAAAAAACTCATACGCCCTTTTTGGCCAACCAAGCAAGCGTGTAAAGGAAATCTGCACTACAATGAAGTCTCTCTGCCCCCCGGTCAAAAGGGCCATCTGAAAAAAGTGTAAAATCCAGAAAGGCAGGACAGGTCATGGAGAACAGGGAGCCTTGTTATGCTGATGGGCGGGATTTAAATTGCCAACAGCCACTCTGGAGAAATGTATGGTGTTTCCTGAAACACGTAGGAAACAAAGCAACACAGCCTATGGCACTTCCACTTATGGTCCTATAGCTTAGGGAAATTAAAATCAAAAACAAACAGCCACCCCAAAGTTTGGGACGGCTCTGTTTACAAGAACCTCGTCTACGGTACAAGTTAAATATCCGAGAAAGCAAAAAATGGATAAAGAAATTGTGGTACGTACGTACAATGGAATATCACTCAGCAATATGATCTACGTCATCAGGCCCGTAGCGGCATAATGAGTGGATTCAGGTACGACGATTCTACGAGAAATAAGTCACACAGGAAAAGAAATATCATAAGATATCACTAATACACGGAACGTAAACTTGGCTACACATGAACTGAATTACAAAACAGAACAGGGTCTCAAATTTAGAAAACCAACTTATGCTTGCTTATGGGGAAAGGTGAGTTGGGGTGCTGCATAAAACCAGAGATTGAAATTAGCACAGATTCCGTTCCATAAGGCAAATATATAATAGACAAGACCTACTCCTTGCTCAACGAAATGAACTCAACACCCCATATTCAACGCCTGGGAATATACCTGACAAGTAAGAAACTTAAGACCCATGGATTTATATGTCTCCATAAGGATATCAAGCGTGTGTACAGCGGCCTCAACGCAGCAGTGAAAATCCGATAAATCCCATTATCAAAATATATTTCAAAAACAAAACACAATGACAGTGAAATAGAGAACAATTCTTAAATAATTCATTCAGGGCTTGTGATGCAACCTGGATTTACCACATCTACACCCAGAGCTGGGTGAGACATAAGGCTGGACACATCGGGCTGATAGCATTGGTGAGGTTCGGTGAGCAAACGCAGACCCTTTGAAGTCATACTGCATGGTACCCATTCCATGGGTCCCAACTCTCCAGGATTAAGGGATTCTTCCTTCAGCTAAAACATGCATGGGAAACCCAGAGTAATGTCCACCATGTGATTGGGAAACGTTTTCAAATGCGTCTCAGGTTTCGACCCCTGGTACTCGGGTTCACCGTTCCAGGCGCTTTACTAACACTCTCCCCACTTGGAGAGTCAGTGCCTGTAACCTCCTGTTTGGCACAGTTTGCAATTTCTGCGCAATATTAACAGGAATAGGGACAACGAATGAGAGACTAGCTGTAGGTGTCTGCACGGGCAAATGGAACGCTCATTTCCCACCAGGAAGTGGGACTAACCAAAGGCTCAGCGTGCCCTGCCGGAACCAGATTAGGGCCTGAAACAATCCTGCGGTTTTGCGGCCAGCTCACAAGAAAGCGAGTTGAAGAAAGGAGCTCAGGGGCACTGTAATTCACAAACCTGCAGAGTTATGAATGACAGCTATCGTCCAAAATTATATTGAAGTAAGTCTTTGAAGAGGACTTGAAAGCGGGGCAGAATTTCAGGAAAACGATTTCAGGGGGTAGACTGGAATTGGACTTAAAGCATAGGAAAAGAGGCAGAATGTCCACAATGATGCACTTGGCCAAAAAGGGCGTATGCGTTTTTACCTGAATATATTCAGCAAAAAACTCATACGCCCTTTTTGGCCAACCAAGCAAGCGTGTAAAGGAAATCTGCACTACAATGAAGTCTCTCTGCCCCCCGGTCAAAAGGGCCATCTGAAAAAAGTGTAAAATCCAGAAAGGCAGGACAGGTCATGGAGAACAGGGAGCCTTGTTATGCTGATGGGCGGGATTTAAATTGCCAACAGCCACTCTGGAGAAATGTATGGTGTTTCCTGAAACACGTAGGAAACAAAGCAACACAGCCTATGGCACTTCCACTTATGGTCCTATAGCTTAGGGAAATTAAAATCAAAAACAAACAGCCACCCCAAAGTTTGGGACGGCTCTGTTTACAAGAACCTCGTCTACGGTACAAGTTAAATATCCGAGAAAGCAAAAAATGGATAAAGAAATTGTGGTACGTACGTACAATGGAATATCACTCAGCAATATGATCTACGTCATCAGGCCCGTAGCGGCATAATGAGTGGATTCAGGTACGACGATTCTACGAGAAATAAGTCACACAGGAAAAGAAATATCATAAGATATCACTAATACACGGAACGTAAACTTGGCTACACATGAACTGAATTACAAAACAGAACAGGGTCTCAAATTTAGAAAACCAACTTATGCTTGCTTATGGGGAAAGGTGAGTTGGGGTGCTGCATAAAACCAGAGATTGAAATTAGCACAGATTCCGTTCCATAAGGCAAATATATAATAGACCTACTCCTTGCTCAACGAAATGAACTCAACACCCCATATTCAACGTCTGGGAATATACCTGACAAGTAAGAAACTTAAGACCCATGGATTTATATGTCTCCATAAGGATATCAAGCGTGTGTACAGCGGCCTCAACGCAGCAGTGAAAATCCGATAAATCCCATTATCAAAATATATTTCAAAAACAAAACACAATGACAGTGAAATAGAGAACAATTCTTAAATAATTCATTCAGGGCTTGTGATGCAACCTGGATTTACCACATCTACACCCAGAGCTGGGTGAGACATAAGGCTGGACACATCGGGCTGATAGCATTGGTGAGGTTCGGTGAGCAAACGCAGACCCTTTGAAGTCATACTGCATGGTACCCATTCCATGGGTCCCAACTCTCCAGGATTAAGGGATTCTTCCTTCAGCTAAAACATGCATGGGAAACCCAGAGTAATGTCCACCATGTGATTGGGAAACGTTTTCAAATGCATCTCAGGTTTCGACCCCTGGTACTCAGGTTCACCATTCCAGACGCTTTACTAACACTCTCCCCACTTGGAGAGTCAGTGCCTGTAACCTCCTGTTTGGCACAGTTTGCAATTTCTGCGCAATATTAACAGGAATAGGGACAACGAATGAGAGACTAGCTGTAGGTGTCTGCACGGGCAAATGGAACGCTCATTTCCCACCAGGAAGAGGGACTAACCAAAGGCTCAGCGTGCCCTGCCGGAACCAGATTAGGGCCTGAAACAATCCTGCGGTTTTGCGGCCAGCTCACAAGAAAGCGAGTTGAAGAAAGGAGCTCAGGGGCACTGTAATTCACAAACCTGCAGAGTTATGAATGACAGCTATCGTCCAAAATTATATTGAAGTAAGTCTTTGAAGAGGACTTGAAAGCGGGGCAGAATTTCAGGAAAACGATTTCAGGGGGTAGACTGGAATTGCACTTAAAGCATAGGAAAAGAGGCAGAATGTCCACAATGATGCACTTGGCCAAAAAGGGCGTATGCGTTTTTACCTGAATATATTCAGGGAAAAACGCATACGCCCTTTTTGGCCAACCAAGCAAGCGTGTAAAGGAAATCTGCACTACAATGAAGTCTCTCTGCCCCCCGGTCAAAAGGGCCATCTGAAAAAAGTGTAAAATCCAGAAAGGCAGGACAGGTCATGGAGAACAGGGAGCCTTGTTATGCTGATGGGCGGGATTTAAATTGCCAACAGCCACTCTGGAGAAGTGTATGGTGTTTCCTGAAACACGTAGGAAACAACGCAACACAGCCTATGGCACTTCCACTTATGGTCCTATAGCTTAGGGAAATTAAAATCAAATACAAACAGCCACCCCAAAGTTTGGGACGGCTCTGTTTACAAGAACCTCATCTACGGTACAAGTTAAATATCCGAGAAAGCAAAAAATGGATAAAGAAGTTGTGGTACGTACGTACAATGGAATATCACTCAGCAATGAGATCTACGTCATCAGGCCCGTAGCGGCATAATGAGTGCATTCAGGTACGACGATTCTACGAGAAATAAGTCACACAGGAAAAGAAATATCATAAGATATCACTAATACACGGAACGTAAACTTGGCTACACATGAACTGAATTACAAAACAGAACAGGGTCTCAAATTTAGAAAACCAACTTATGCTTGCTTATGGGGAAAGGTGAGTTGGGGTGCTGCATCAAACCAGAGATTGAAATTAGCACAGATACCGATCCATAAGCCAAATATATAATAGACAAGACCTACTCCTTGCTCAACGAAATGGACTCAACACCCCATATTCAACACCTGGGAATATACCTGACAAGTAAGAAACTTAAGACCCATGGATTTATATGTCTCCATAAGGAAGTCAAGCGTGTGTACAGCGGCCTAAACGCAGCAGTGAAAATCCGATAAATCCCATTAACAAAATAAATTTCACAAACAAAACACAATGACAGTGAAATAGAGAGCAATTCTTAAATAATTCATTCAGGGCTTGTGATGCAACCTGGATTTACCACATCTACACCCAGAGCTAGTTGAGACATAAGGCTGGACACATCGGGCTGATAGCATTGGTGAGGTTTGTTGAACAAACCCAGACCCTTTGAAGTCATACTGCATGGTACCCATTCCATGGGTCCCAACTCTCCAGGTTTAACGGATTCTTCCTTCAGCTAAAACATGCATGGGAGACCCAGAGTAATGTCCACCATGTGATTGGGAAACGTTTTCAAATGCGTCTCAGGTTTCAACTCCTGGTACTCGGGTTCACCGTTCCAGACGCTTTACTAACACTCTCCCCACTTGGAGAGTCAGTGCCTTTAACTTCCTGTTTGGCACAGTTTGCAATTACTGCGCAATATTAACAGGAATAGGGACAACCAATGAGAGACTAGCTGTAGGTGTCTGCACTGGCAAATTGAACGCTCATTTCCCACCAGGAAGAGGGACTAACCAAAGGCTCAGCGTTCCCTGCCGGAACCAGATTAGGGCCTGAAGTAATCCAGCGGTTTTTCGACTAGCTCACAAGAAAGCGAGTTGAAGAAAGGAGCTCAGGGGCACTGTAATTCACAAACCTGCAGAGTTATGAATGACAGCTATCGTCCAAAAATGTATTGAAGTAAGTCTTCGAAGAGGACTTGAAAGCGGGGCAGAATTTCAGGAAAACGATTTCAGGGGGTAGACTGGAATTGCACTTAAAGCATAGGAAAAGAGGCAGAATGTTCACAATGATGCACTTGGCCAAAAAGGGCGTATGCGTTTTTTCCTGAATATATTCAGGAAAAAACGCATACGCCCTTTTTGGCCAACCAAGCAAGCGTGTAAAGGAAATCTGCACTACAATGAAGTCTCTCTGCCCCCCGGTCAAAAGGGCCATCTGAAAAAAGTGTAAAATCCAGAAAGGCAGGACAGGTCATGGAGAACAGGGAGCCTTGTTATGCTGATGGGCGGGATGAAAATTGCCAACAGCCACTCTGGAAAAGTGTATGGTGTTTCCTGAAACACGTAGGAAACAAAGCAACACAGCCTATGGCACTTCCACATATGGTCCTATAGCTTAGGGAAATTAAAATCAAAAACTCACAGCCACCCCAAAGTTTGGGACGGCTCTGTTTACAACAACCTCGTCTACGGTATAAGATAAATATCTGAGAAAGCAAAAAATGGATAAAGAAGTTGTGGTACGTACGTACAATGGAATATTACTCAGCAATGAGATCTACGTAATCAGGACCGTAGCGGCATAATGAGTGGATTCAGGTATGATGATTCTACGAGAAATAAGTCACACAGAAAAAGAAACATCATAAGATATCACTAATACACAGAACGTAATCTTGGCTACACATGAACTGAATTACAAAACAGAACAGGGTCTCAAATTTAGAAAACCAACTTATGCTTGCTTATGGGGAAAGGTGAGTTGGGGTGCTGCATCAAACCAGAGATTGAAATTAGCACAGATTCCGTTCCATAAGGCAAATATATAATAGACAAGACCTACTCCTTACTCAACGAAATGAACTCAACACCCCATATTCAACGCCTGGGAATATACCTGACAAGTAAGAAACTTAAGACCCATGGATTTATATGTCTCCATAAGGATATCAAGCGTGTGTACAGCGGCCTCAACGCAGCAGTGAAAATCCGATAAATCCCATTATCAAAATATATTTCAAAAACAAAACACAATGACAGTGAAATAGAGAACAATTCTTAAATAATTCATTCAGGGCTTGTGATGCAACCTGCATTTACCACATCTACACCCATGGCTGGGTGAGACATAAGGCTGGACACTTCGGGCTGATAGCATTGGTGAGGTTCGGTGAGCAAACGCAGACCCTTTGAAGTCATACTGCATGGTACCCATTCCATGGGTCCCAACTCTCCAGGTTTAAGGGATTCTTCCTTCAGCTAAAACATGCATGGGAAACCCAGAGTAATGTCCACCATGTGATTGGGAAACGTTTTCAAATGCGTCTCAGGTTTCGACCCCTGGTACTCGGGTTCACCGTTCCAGACGCTTTACTAACACTCTCCCCACTTGGAGAGTCAGTGCCTGTAACCTCCTGTTTGGCACAGTTTGCAATTTCTGCGCAATATTAACAGGAATAGGGACAACGAATGAGAGACTACCTGTAGGTGTCTGCACGGGCAAATGGAACGCTCATTTCCCACCAGGAAGTGGGACTAACCAAAGGCTCAGCGTGCCCTGCCGGAACCAGATTAGGGCCTGAAACAATCCTGCGGTTTTGCGGCCAGCTCACAAGAAAGCGAGTTGAAGAAAGGAGCTCAGGGGCACTGTAATTCACAAACCTGCAGAGTTATGAATGACAGCTATCGTCCAAAATTATATTGAAGTAAGTCTTTGAAGAGGACTTGAAAGCGGGGCAGAATTTCAGGAAAACGATTTCAGGGGGTAGACTGGAATTGGACTTAAAGCATAGGAAAAGAGGCAGAATGTCCACAATGATGCACTTGGCCAAAAAGGGCGTATGCGTTTTTACCTGAATATATTCAGCAAAAAACTCATACGCCCTTTTTGGCCAACCAAGCAAGCGTGTAAAGGAAATCTGCACTACAATGAAGTCTCTCTGCCCCCCGGTCAAAAGGGCCATCTGAAAAAAGTGTAAAATCCAGAAAGGCAGGACAGGTCATGGAGAACAGGGAGCCTTGTTATGCTGATGGGCGGGATTTAAATTGCCAACAGCCACTCTGGAGAAATGTATGGTGTTTCCTGAAACACGTAGGAAACAAAGCAACACAGCCTATGGCACTTCCACATATGGTCCTATAGCTTAGGGAAATTAAAATCAAAAACAAACAGCCACCCCAAAGTTTGGGACGGCTCTGTTTACAAGAACCTCGTCTACGGTACAAGTTAAATATCCGAGAAAGCAAAAAATGGATAAAGAAATTGTGGTACGTACGTACAATGGAATATCACTCAGCAATATGATCTACGTCATCGGGCCCGTAGCGGCATAATGAGTGGATTCAGGTACGACGATTCTACGAGAAATAAGTCACACAGGAAAAGAAATATCATAAGATATCACTAATACACGGAACGTAAACTTGGCTACACATGAACTGAATTACAAAACAGAACAGGGTCTCAAATTTAGAAAACCAACTTATGCTTGCTTATGGGGAAAGGTGAGTTGGGGTGCTGCATCAAACCAGAGATTGAAATTAGCACAGATTCCGTTCCATAAGGCAAATATATAATAGACAAGACCTACTCCTTACTCAACGAAATGAACTCAACACCCCATATTCAACGCCTGGGAATATACCTGACAAGTAAGAAACTTAAGACCCATGGATTTATATGTCTCCATAAGGATATCAAGCGTGTGTACAGCGGCCTCAACGCAGCAGTGAAAATCCGATAAATCCCATTATCAAAATATATTTCAAAAACAAAACACAATGACAGTGAAATAGAGAACAATTCTTAAATAATTCATTCAGGGCTTGTGATGCAACCTGGATTTACCACATCTACACCCAGAGCTGGGTGAGACATAAGGCTGGACACATCGGGCTGATAGCATTGGTGAGGTTCGGTGAGCAAACGCAGACCCTTTGAAGTCATACTGCATGGTACCCATTCCATGGGTCCCAACTCTCCAGGATTAAGGGATTCTTCCTTCAGCTAAAACATGCATGGGAAACCCAGAGTAATGTCCACCATGTGATTGGGAAACGTTTTCAAATGCGTCTCAGGTTTCGACCCCTGGTACTCGGGTTCACCGTTCCAGACGCTTTACTAACACTCTCCCCACTTGGAGAGTCAGTGCCTGTAACCTCCTGTTTGGCACAGTTTGCAATTTCTGCGCAATATTAACAGGAATAGGGACAACGAATGAGAGACTACCTGTAGGTGTCTGCACGGGCAAATGGAACGCTCATTTCCCACCAGGAAGTGGGACTAACCAAAGGCTCAGCGTGCCCTGCTGGAACCAGATTAGGGCCTGAAACAATCCTGCGGTTTTGCGGCCAGCTCACAAGAAAGCGAGTTGAAGAAAGGAGCTCAGGGGCACTGTAATTCACAAACCTGCAGAGTTATGAATGACAGCTATCGTCCAAAATTATATTGAAGTAAGTCTTTGAAGAGGACTTGAAAGCGGGGCAGAATTTCAGGAAAACGATTTCAGGGGGTAGACTGGAATTGGACTTAAAGCATAGGAAAAGAGGCAGAATGTCCACAATGATGCACTTGGCCAAAAAGGGCGTATGCGTTTTTACCTGAATATATTCAGCAAAAAACTCATACGCCCTTTTTGGCCAACCAAGCAAGCGTGTAAAGGAAATCTGCACTACAATGAAGTCTCTCTGCCCCCCGGTCAAAAGGGCCATCTGAAAAAAGAGTAAAATCCAGAAAGGCAGGACAGGTCATGGAGAACAGGGAGCCTTGTTATGCTGATGGGCGGGATTTAAATTGCCAACAGCCACTCTGGAGAAATGTATGGTGTTTCCTGAAACACGTAGGAAACAAAGCAACACAGCCTATGGCACTTCCACTTATGGTCCTATAGCTTAGGGAAATTAAAATCAAAAACAAACAGCCACCCCAAAGTTTGGGACGGCTCTGTTTACAAGAACCTCGTCTACGGTACAAGTTAAATATCCGAGAAAGCAAAAAATGGATAAAGAAATTGTGGTACGTACGTACAATGGAATATCACTCAGCAATATGATCTACGTCATCAGGCCCGTAGCGGCATAATGAGTGGATTCAGGTACGACGATTCTACGAGAAATAAGTCACACAGGAAAAGAAATATCATAAGATATCACTAATACACGGAACGTAAACTTGGCTACACATGAACTGAATTACAAAACAGAACAGGGTCTCAAATTTAGAAAACCAACTTATGCTTTCTTATGGGGAAAGGTGAGTTGGGGTGCTGCATAAAACCAGAGATTGAAATTAGCACAGATTCCGTTCCATAAGGCAAATATATAATAGACCTACTCCTTGCTCAACGAAATGAACTCAACACCCCATATTCAACGTCTGGGAATATACCTGACAAGTAAGAAACTTAAGACCCATGGATTTATATGTCTCCATAAGGATATCAAGCGTGTGTACAGCGGCCTCAACGCAGCAGTGAAAATCCGATAAATCCCATTATCAAAATATATTTCAAAAACAAAACACAATGACAGTGAAATAGAGAACAATTCTTAAATAATTCATTCAGGGCTTGTGATGCAACCTGGATTTACCACATCTACACCCAGAGCTGGGTGAGACATAAGGCTGGACACATCGGGCTGATAGCATTGGTGAGGTTCGGTGAGCAAACGCAGACCCTTTGAAGTCATACTGCATGGTACCCATTCCATGGGTCCCAACTCTCCAGGATTAAGGGATTCTTCCTTCAGCTAAAACATGCATGGGAAACCCAGAGTAATGTCCACCATGTGATTGGGAAACGTTTTCAAATGCATCTCAGGTTTCGACCCCTGGTACTCAGGTTCACCATTCCAGATGCTTTACTAACACTCTCCCCACTTGGAGAGTCAGTGCCTGTAACCTCCTGTTTGGCACAGTTTGCAATTTCTGCGCAATATTAACAGGAATAGGGACAACGAATGAGAGACTAGCTGTAGGTGTCTGCACGGGCAAATGGAACGCTCATTTCCCACCAGGAAGAGGGACTAACCAAAGGCTCAGCGTGCCCTGCCGGAACCAGATTAGGGCCTGAAACAATCCTGCGGTTTTGCGGCCAGCTCACAAGAAAGCGAGTTGAAGAAAGGAGCTCAGGGGCACTGTAATTCACAAACCTGCAGAGTTATGAATGACAGCTATCGTCCAAAATTATATTGAAGTAAGTCTTTGAAGAGGACTTGAAAGCGGGGCAGAATTTCAGGAAAACGATTTCAGGGGGTAGACTGGAATTGCACTTAAAGCATAGGAAAAGAGGCAGAATGTCCACAATGATGCACTTGGCCAAAAAGGGCGTATGCGTTTTTACCTGAATATATTCAGGGAAAAACGCATACGCCCTTTTTGGCCAACCAAGCAAGCGTGTAAAGGAAATCTGCACTACAATGAAGTCTCTCTGCCCCCCGGTCAAAAGGGCCATCTGAAAAAAGTGTAAAATCCAGAAAGGCAGGACAGGTCATGGAGAACAGGGAGCCTTGTTATGCTGATGGGCGGGATTTAAATTGCCAACAGCCACTCTAGAGAAGTGTATGGTGTTTCCTGAAACACGTAGGAAACAAAGCAACACAGCCTATGGCACTTCCACTTATGGTCCTATAGCTTAGGGAAATTAAAATCAAATACAAACAGCCACCCCAAAGTTTGGGACGGCTCTGTTTACAAGAACCTCATCTACGGTACAAGTTAAATATCCGAGAAAGCAAAAAATGGATAAAGAAGTTGTGGTACGTACGTACAATGGAATATCACTCAGCAATGAGATCTACGTCATCAGGCCCGTAGCGGCATAATGAGTGCATTCAGGTACGACGATTCTACGAGAAATAAGTCACACAGGAAAAGAAATATCATAAGATATCACTAATACACGGAACGTAAACTTGGCTACACATGAACTGAATTACAAAACAGAACAGGGTCTCAAATTTAGAAAACCAACTTATGCTTGCTTATGGGGAAAGGTGAGTTGGGGTGCTGCATCAAACCAGAGATTGAAATTAGCACAGATACCGTTCCATAAGCCAAATATATAATAGACAAGACCTACTCCTTGCTCAACGAAATGGACTCAACACCCCATATTCAACACCTGGGAATATACCTGACAAGTAAGAAACTTAAGACCCATGGATTTATATGTCTCCATAAGGAAGTCAAGCGTGTGTACAGCGGCCTAAACGCAGCAGTGAAAATCCGATAAATCCCATTAACAAAATAAATTTCACAAACAAAACACAATGACAGTGAAATAGAGAGCAATTCTTAAATAATTCATTCAGGGCTTGTGATGCAACCTGGATTTACCACATCTACACCCAGAGCTAGTTGAGACATAAGGCTGGACACATCGGGCTGATAGCATTGGTGAGGTTTGTTGAACAAACCCAGACCCTTTGAAGTCATACTGCATGGTACCCATTCCATGGGTCCCAACTCTCCAGGTTTAACGGATTCTTCCTTCAGCTAAAACATGCATGGGAGACCCAGAGTAATGTCCACCATGTGATTGGGAAACGTTTTCAAATGCGTCTCAGGTTTCAACTCCTGGTACTCGGGTTCACCATTCCAGACGCTTTACTAACACTCTCCCCACTTGGAGAGTCAGTGCCTTTAACTTCCTGTTTGGCACAGTTTGCAATTTCTGCGCAATATTAACAGGAATAGGGACAACCAATGAGAGACTAGCTGTAGGTGTCTGCACTGGCAAATTGAACGCTCATTTCCCACCAGGAAGAGGGACTAACCAAAGGCTCAGCGTTCCCTGCCGGAACCAGATTAGGGCCTGAAGTAATCCAGCGGTTTTTCGACTAGCTCACAAGAAAGCGAGTTGAAGAAAGGAGCTCAGGGGCACTGTAATTCACAAACCTGCAGAGTTATGAATGACAGCTATCGTCCAAAAATGTATTGAAGTAAGTCTTCGAAGAGGACTTGAAAGCGGGGCAGAATTTCAGGAAAACGATTTCAGGGGGTAGACTGGAATTGCACTTAAAGCATAGGAAAAGAGGCAGAATGTCCACAATGATGCACTTGGCCAAAAAGGGCGTATGCGTTTTTTCCTGAATATATTCAGGAAAAAACGCATACGCCCTTTTTGGCCAACCAAGCAAGCGTGTAAAGGAAATCTGCACTACAATGAAGTCTCTCTGCCCCCCGGTCAAAAGGGCCATCTGAAAAAAGTGTAAAATCCAGAAAGGCAGGACAGGTCATGGAGAACAGGGAGCCTTGTTATGCTGATGGGCGGGATGAAAATTGCCAACAGCCACTCTGGAAAAGTGTATGGTGTTTCCTGAAACACGTAGGAAACAAAGCAACACAGCCTATGGCACTTCCACATATGGTCCTATAGCTTAGGGAAATTAAAATCAAAAACTCACAGCCACCCCAAAGTTTGGGACGGCTCTGTTTACAACAACCTCGTCTACGGTATAAGATAAATATCTGAGAAAGCAAAAAATGGATAAAGAAGTTGTGGTACGTACGTACAATGGAATATTACTCAGCAATGAGATCTACGTAATCAGGACCGTAGCGGCATAATGAGTGGATTCAGGTATGATGATTCTACGAGAAATAAGTCACACAGAAAAAGAAACATCATAAGATATCACTAATACACAGAACGTAATCTTGGCTACACATGAACTGAATTACAAAACAGAACAGGGTCTCAAATTTAGAAAACCAACTTATGCTTGCTTATGGGGAAAGGTGAGTTGGGGTGCTGCATCAAACCAGAGATTGAAATTAGCACAGATTCCGTTCCATAAGGCAAATATATAATAGACAAGACCTACTCCTTACTCAACGAAATGAACTCAACACCCCATATTCAACGCCTGGGAATATACCTGACAAGTAAGAAACTTAAGACCCATGGATTTATATGTCTCCATAAGGATATCAAGCGTGTGTACAGCGGCCTCAACGCAGCAGTGAAAATCCGATAAATCCCATTATCAAAATATATTTCAAAAACAAAACACAATGACAGTGAAATAGAGAACAATTCTTAAATAATTCATTCAGGGCTTGTGATGCAACCTGCATTTACCACATCTACACCCATGGCTGGGTGAGACATAAGGCTGGACACTTCGGGCTGATAGCATTGGTGAGGTTCGGTGAGCAAACGCAGACCCTTTGAAGTCATACTGCATGGTACCCATTCCATGGGTCCCAACTCTCCAGGTTTAAGGGATTCTTCCTTCAGCTAAAACATGCATGGGAAACCCAGAGTAATGTCCACCATGTGATTGGGAAACGTTTTCAAATGCGCCTCAGGTTTCGACCCCTGGTACTCGGGTTCACCGTTCCAGACGCTTTACTAACACTCTCCCCACTTGGAGAGTCAGTGCCTGTAACCTCCTGTTTGGCACAGTTTGCAATTTCTGCGCAATATTAACAGGAATAGGGACAACGAATGAGAGACTAGCTGTAGGTGTCTGCACGGGCAAATGGAACGCTCATTTCCCACCAGGAAGAGGGACTAACCAAAGGCTCAGCGTGCCCTGCCGGAACCAGATTAGGGCCTGAAGCAATCCTGCGGTTTTGCGGCCAGCTCACAAGAAAGCGAGTTGAAGAAAGGAGCTCAGGGGCACTGTAATTCACAAACATGCAGAGTTATGAATGACAGCTATCGTCCAAAAATGTATTGAAGTAAGTCTTCGAAGAGGACTTGAAAGCGGGGCAGAATTTCAGGAAAACGATTTCAGGGGGTAGACTGGAATTGCACTTAAAGCATAGGAAAAGAGGCAGAATGTCCACAATGATGCACTTGGCCAAAAAGGGCGTATGCCTTTTTTCCTGAAGGAAAAAACGCATACGCCCATTTTGGCCAACCAAGCAAGCGTGTAAAGGAAATCTGCACTACAATGAAGTCTCACTGCCCCCCGGTCAAAAGGGCCATCTGAAAAAAGTGTAAAATCCAGAAAGGCAGGACAGGTCATGGAGAACAGGGAGCCTTGTTATGCTGATGGGCGGGATGAAAATTGCCAACAGCCACTCTGGAAAAGTGTATGGTGTTTCCTGAAACACGTAGGAAACAAAGCAACACAGCCTATGGCACTTCCACTTAGGGTCCTATATAGTTTAGGGAAATTAAAATCAAAAACACACAGCCACCCCAAAGTTTGGGACTGCTCTGTTTACAAGAACCTCCTCTACGGTACAAGTTAAATATGCGAGAAAGCAAAAAATGGATAAAGAAGTTGTGGTACGTATGTACAATGGAATATCACTCAGCAATGAGATCTACGTCATCAGGCCCGTAGCGGCATAATGAGTGGATTCAGGTACGACGATTCTACTAGAAATAAGTCACACAAAAATAGAAACATCATAAGATATCACTAATACACGGAACGTAAACTTGTCTACACATGAACTGAATTACAAAACAGAACAGGGTCTCAAATTTAGAAAACCAACTTATGCTTGCTTATGGGGAAAGGTGAGTTGGGGTTCTGCGTCAAACCAGAGATTGAAATTAGCACAGATACCATTCCATAAGCCAAATATATAATAGACAAGACCTACTCCTTGCTCAACGAAATGGACTCAACACCCCATATTCAACGCCTGGGAATATACCTGACAAGTAAGAATCTTAAGACCCATGGATTTATATGTCTCCATAAGGAAATCAAGCGTGTGTACAGCGGCCTAAACGCAGCAGTGAAAATCCGATAAATCCCATTATCAAAATAAATTTCACAAACAAATCACAATGACAGTGAAATAGAGAGCAATTCTTACATAATTCATTCAGGGCTTGTGATGCAACCTGGATTTACCACATCTACACCCAGAGCTGGGTGAGACATAAGGCTGGACACTTCGGGCTGATAGCATAGGTGAGGTTCGGTGAGCAAACGCAGATCCTTTGAAGTCATACTGCATGGTACCCATTCCATGGGTCGCAACTCTCCAGGTTTAAGTGATTCTTCCTTCAGCTAAAACATGCATGGGAAACCCAGAGTATGGTCCACCGTGTGACTGGGAAACGTTTTCAAATGCATCTCAGGTTTCGTCCCCTGGTACTCGGGTTCACCGTTCCAGACGCTTTACTAACACTCTCCCCACTTGGAGAGTCAGTGCCTTTAACCTCCTGTTTGGCACAGTTTGCAATTTTTGCGCAAGATGAACAGGAATAGGGAGAACCAATGAGAGACTAGCTGTAGGTGTCCGCACGGGCAAATGGAATGCTCATTTCCCACCAGGAAGAGGGATTAACCAAAGGCTCAGCGTGCCCTGCCGGAACCAGATTAGGGCCTGAAGCAATCCTGCGGTTTTGCGGCCAGCTCAGAAGAAAGCGAGTTGAAAAAGGAGCTCAGGGGCACTGTAATTCACAAACCTGCAGAGTTATGAATGACAGCTATCGTCCAAAAATGTCTTGAAGTAAGTCTTCGAAGAGGACTTGAAAGCGGGGCAGAATTTCAGGAAAACGATTTCAGGGGGAAGACTGGAATTGCACTTAAAGCATAGGAAAAGAGGCAGAATGTCGACAATGATGCACTTGGCCAAAAAGGGCGTATGCGTTTTTTCCTGAATATATTCAGGAAAAAACGCATACGCCCTTTTTGGCCAACCAAGCAAGCGTGTAAAGGAAATCTGCACTACAATGAAGTCTCACTGCCCCCCGGTCAAACGGGCCATCTGAAAAAAGTGTAAAATCCAGAAAGGCAGGACAGGTCATGGAGAACAGGGAGCCTTGTTATGCTGATGGGCGTGATGTACATTGCCAACAGCCACTCTGGAGAAGTGTATGGTGTTTCCTGAAACACGTAGGAAACAAAGCAACACAGCCTATGGCACTTCCACTTAGGGTCCTATAGCTTAGGGAAATTAAATTCAAAAACACACAGCCACCCCAATGTTATGGATGGCTCTTTTTACAAGAACCTCGTCTACGGTACAAGTTAAATATCCCAGAATGTGAAAAATGG
This sequence comes from Delphinapterus leucas, assembly GCF_059928025.1. Classification (NCBI taxonomy): domain Eukaryota; kingdom Metazoa; phylum Chordata; class Mammalia; order Artiodactyla; family Monodontidae; genus Delphinapterus; species Delphinapterus leucas. The sequence goes on along the minus strand of NW_028322232.1, from coordinate 4,609,197 downwards.
ATAAAGAATTTGTGGTACATACGTACAATGGAATATCACTCAGCAATGAAATCTATGTCATCAGGTCCGTCGCGGCATAATGAGTGGATTCAGATACGATGATTCTAAGTGAAATAAGTCACACAGAAAAAGAAACATTAAGATATCACTAATACACCGAATGTGAACTTGGCTACACATGAACTGAATTACAAAACAGAACAGGGTCTCAAATTTAGAAAACCAACTTATGCTTGCTTAAGGGGAATGGTGAGTTGGGGTGCTGCATAAAACCAGAGATTGAAATTAGAACAGATACCCTTCCATAACCCAAATATTTAATAGTCAAGACCTACTCCTTGCTCAACGAAATGGACTAAACACCCCATATTCAATGCCTAGGAATACACCTGCCAATTAAGAATCTTAACACCAATGGATTTATGTGTCTCCGTAAGAGAATCAGGCATGTGTACAGCGCCATAAATGCAGCCGTGAAAATCCGATAAATCCCATTATCAAAATAAATTACAAAAACAAAACACAATGACAGTGAAATAGAGAGCAATTCTTAAATAATTCATTCAGGGCTTGTGATGCAATCTGGAGTTACCACATCTACACCTAGAGCTGGGTGAGACATAAGGCTGGACACTTCGGGCGGATAACATTGGTGAGGTTCAGTGAGCAAATGCAGACCCTTTGAAGTCATACTGCATGGTACACATTCCATGGGTCCCAACTCTCCAGGTTTAAGGGATTCTTCCTTCAGCTAAAACATGCATGGGAATCCCAGAGTATGGTCCACCGTGTGACCGGGAAACGTTTTTAAATGCGTCTCAGTTTTCGTCCCCTGGTACTCGGGTTCACCATTCCAGACGCTTTACTAACACTCTCCCCACTTGGAGAGTAATTGCCTTTAACCTCCTGTTTGGCACAGTTTGCAATTTCTGCGCAAGATCGACAGGAATAGGGAGAACCAATGAGAGACTAGCTGTAGGTGTCTGCACGGGCAAATGGAACGCTCATTTCCCACCAGGAAGACGGATTAACCAAAGACTCAGTGTGCCCTGCCGGAACCAGATTAGGGCCTGAAGCATTCCTGCGGTTTTGCGGCCAGCGCACAAGAAAGCGAGTTGAAGAAAGGAGCTCAGGGGCACTGTAATTCACAAACATGCAGAGTTATGAATGACAGCTATCGTCCAAAAATTTATTGAAGTAAGTCTTCGAAGAGGACTTGAAAGCGGGGCAGAATTTCAGGAAAACGATTTCAGGGGGTAGACTGGAATTGCAATTAAAACATAGGAAAAGATGCAGAATGTCGACAGTGGTGCACTTGGCCAAAAAGGGCGTATGAGTTTATTCCTGAATATATTCAGGAAAAAACGCATACGCCCTTTTTGGCCAACCAAGCAAGCGTGTAAAGGAAATCTCCACCACAATGATGTCTCACTAACCCCGGTCCAAACGGCCATCTGAAACAAGTGTAAAATCCAGAAAGGCAGGACAGGTCATGGAGAACAGGGAGCACTGTTATGCTGATGGGCGGGATGTAAATGGCCAACAGCCACTCTGGAGAAGTGTATGGTGTTTCCTGAAACACGTAGGAAACAAAGCAACACAGCCTATGGCACTTCCACTTATGGTCTTATAGCTTAGGGAAATTAAAATCAAAAACACACAGCCACCCCAAAGTTTGGGACGGCTCTGTTTACAAGAACCTCGTCTACGGTACAAGTTAAATATCCGAGAAATCAAAAAATGGATAAAGAAGTTGTGGTACGTACGTACAATGGAATATCACTCAGCAATGAGATCTACGTCATCAGGCCCGTAGCGGCATATTGAGTGGATTCAGGTACGACGATTCTACGAGAAATAAGTCACACAGGAAAAGAAATATCATAAGATATCACTAATACACGGAACGTAAACTTGGCTACACATGAACTGAATTACAAAACAGAACAGGGTCTCAAATTTAGAAAACCAACTTATGCTTGCTTATGGGGAAAGGTGAGTTGGGGTGCTGCATAAAACCAGAGATTGAAATTAGCACAGATACCGTTCCATAAGCCAAATATATAATAGACAAGACCTACTCCTTGCTCAACGAAATGGACTCAACACCCCATATTCAACACCTGGGAATATACCTGACAAGTAAGAAACTTAAGACCCATGGATTTATATGTCTCCATAAGGAAGTCAAGCGTGTGTACAGCGGCCTAAACGCAGCAGTGAAAATCCGATAAATCCCATTAACAAAATAAATTTCAAAAACAAAACACAATGACAGTGAAATAGAGAGCAATTCTTAAATAATTCATTCAGGGCTTGTGATGCAACCTGGATTTACCACATCTACACCCAGAGCTAGTTGAGACATAAGGCTGGACACATCGGGCTGATAGCATTGGTGAGGTTTGTTGAACAAACGCAGACCCTTTGAAGTCATACTGCATGGTAGCCATTCCATGGGTCCCAACTCTCCAGGTTTAAGGCATTCTTCGTTCAGCTAAAACATGCATGGGAAACCCAGAGTATGTTCCACCGTGTGATTGGGAAACGTTTTCAAATGCATCTCAGGTTTCGTCCCCTGGTACTCGGGTTCACCGTTCCAGACGCTTTACTAACACTCTCCCCACTTGGAGAGTCAGGGCCTTTAACCTCCTGTTTGGCACAGTTTGCAATTTTTGCGCAAGATGAACAGGAATAGGGAGAACCAATGAGAGACTAGCTGTAGGTGTCCGCACGGGCAAATGGAACGCTCATTTCCCACCAGGAAGAGGGATTAACCAAAGGCTCAGCGTGCCCTGCCGGAACCAGATTAGGGCCTGAAGCAATCCTGCGGTTTTGCGGCCAGCTCAGAAGAAAGCGAGTTGAAAAAGGAGCTCAGGGGCACTGTAATTCACAAACCTGCAGAGTTATGAATGACAGCTATCGTCCAAAAATGTATTGAAGTAAGTCTTCAAAGAGGACTTGAAAGCGGGGCAGAATTTCAGGAAAACGATTTCAGGGGGAAGACTGGAATTGCACTTAAAGCATAGGAAAAGAGGCAGAATGTCGACAATGATGCACTTGGCCAAAAAGGGCGTATGCGTTTTTTCCTGAATATATTCAGGAAAAAACGCATACGCCCTTTTTGGCCAACCAAGCAAGCGTGTAAAGGAAATCTGCACTACAATGAAGTCTCACTGCCCCCCGGTCAAACGGGCCATCTGAAAAAAGTGTAAAATCCAGAAAGGCAGGACAGGTCATGGAGAACAGGGAGCCTTGTTATGCTGATGGGCGTGATGTACATTGCCAACAGCCACTCTGGAGAAGTGTATGGTGTTTCCTGAAACACGTAGGAAACAAAGCAACACAGCCTATGGCACTTCCACTTAGGGTCCTATAGCTTAGGGAAATTAAATTCAAAAACACACAGCCACCCCAATGTTATGGATGGCTCTTTTTACAAGAACCTCGTCTACGGTACAAGTTAAATATCCCAGAATGCGAAAAATGGATAAAGAATTTGTGGTACATACGTACAATGGAATATCACTCAGCAATGAAATCTATGTCATCAGGTCCGTCGCGGCATAATGAGTGGATTCAGATACGATGATTCTAAGTGAAATAAGTCACACAGAAAAAGAAACATTAAGATATCACTAATACACCGAATGTGAACTTGGCTACACATGAACTGAATTACAAAACAGAACAGGGTCTCAAATTTAGAAAACCAACTTATGCTTGCTTAAGGGGAATGGTGAGTTGGGGTGCTGCATAAAACCAGAGATTGAAATTAGAACAGATACCCTTCCATAACCCAAATATTTAATAGTCAAGACCTACTCCTTGCTCAACGAAATGGACTAAACACCCCATATTCAATGCCTAGGAATACACCTGCCAATTAAGAATCTTAACACCAATGGATTTATGTGTCTCCGTAAGAGAATCAGGCATGTGTACAGCGCCATAAATGCAGCCGTGAAAATCCGATAAATCCCATTATCAAAATAAATTACAAAAACAAAACACAATGACAGTGAAATAGAGAGCAATTCTTAAATAATTCATTCAGGGCTTGTGATGCAATCTGGAGTTACCACATCTACACCTAGAGCTGGGTGAGACATAAGGCTGGACACTTCGGGCGGATAACATTGGTGAGGTTCAGTGAGCAAATGCAGACCCTTTGAAGTCATACTGCATGGTACACATTCCATGGGTCCCAACTCTCCAGGTTTAAGGGATTCTTCCTTCAGCTAAAACATGCATGGGAATCCCAGAGTATGGTCCACCGTGTGACCGGGAAACGTTTTTAAATGCGTCTCAGTTTTCGTCCCCTGGTACTCGGGTTCACCATTCCAGACGCTTTACTAACACTCTCCCCACTTGGAGAGTAATTGCCTTTAACCTCCTGTTTGGCACAGTTTGCAATTTCTGCGCAAGATCGACAGGAATAGGGAGAACCAATGAGAGACTAGCTGTAGGTGTCTGCACGGGCAAATGGAACGCTCATTTCCCACCAGGAAGACGGATTAACCAAAGACTCAGTGTGCCCTGCCGGAACCAGATTAGGGCCTGAAGCATTCCTGCGGTTTTGCGGCCAGCGCACAAGAAAGCGAGTTGAAGAAAGGAGCTCAGGGGCACTGTAATTCACAAACATGCAGAGTTATGAATGACAGCTATCGTCCAAAAATTTATTGAAGTAAGTCTTCGAAGAGGACTTGAAAGCGGGGCAGAATTTCAGGAAAACGATTTCAGGGGGTAGACTGGAATTGCAATTAAAACATAGGAAAAGATGCAGAATGTCGACAGTGGTGCACTTGGCCAAAAAGGGCGTATGAGTTTATTCCTGAATATATTCAGGAAAAAACGCATACGCCCTTTTTGGCCAACCAAGCAAGCGTGTAAAGGAAATCTCCACCACAATGATGTCTCACTAACCCCGGTCCAAACGGCCATCTGAAACAAGTGTAAAATCCAGAAAGGCAGGACAGGTCATGGAGAACAGGGAGCACTGTTATGCTGATGGGCGGGATGTAAATGGCCAACAGCCACTCTGGAGAAGTGTATGGTGTTTCCTGAAACACGTAGGAAACAAAGCAACACAGCCTATGGCACTTCCACTTATGGTCTTATAGCTTAGGGAAATTAAAATCAAAAACACACAGCCACCCCAAAGTTTGGGACGGCTCTGTTTACAAGAACCTCGTCTACGGTACAAGTTAAATATCCGAGAAATCAAAAAATGGATAAAGAAGTTGTGGTACGTACGTACAATGGAATATCACTCAGCAATGAGATCCACCTCATCAGGCCCGTAGCGGCATAATGAGTGGATTCAGGTACGACGATTCTACGAGAAATAAGTCACACAGAAAAAGAAACATCATAAGATATCACTAATACACGGAACGTAAACTTGGCTACACATGAACTGAATTACAAAACAGAACAGGGTCTCAAATTTAGAAAACCAACTTATGCTTGCTTATGGGGAAAGGTGAGTTGGGGTGCTGCATAAAACCAGAGATTGAAATTAGCACAGATTCCGTTCCATAAGGCAAATATATAATAGAGATGACCTACTCCTTGCTCAACGAAATGACCTCAACACCCATATTCAACGCCTGGGAATATACCACACAAGTAAGAAACTTAAGACCCATGGATTTATATGTCTCCATAAGGATATCAAGCGTGTGTACAGCGGCCTCAACGCAGCAGTGAAAATCCGATAAATTCCATTATCAAAATATATTTCAAAAACAAAACACAATGACAGTGAAATAGAGAACAATTCTTAAATAATTCATTCAGGGCTTGTGATGCAACCTGGATTTACCACATCTACACCCAGAGCTGGGTGAGACATAAGGCTGGACACTTCGGGCTGATAGCATTGGTGAGGTTCGGTGAGCAAACGCAGACCCTTTGAAGTCATACTGCATGGTACCCATCCCATGGGTCCCAACTCTCCAGGTTTAAGCGATTCTTCCTTCAGCTAAAACATGCATGGGAAACCCAGAGTAATGTCCACCATGTGATTGGGAAACGTTTTCAAATGCGTCTCAGGTTTCGACCCCTGGTACTCGGGTTCAACGTTCCAGACGCTTTACTAACACTCTCCCTACCTGGAGAGTCAGTGCCTTTAACCTCCTGTTTGGCACAGTTTGCAATTTCTGCGCAATATTAACAGGAATAGGGACAACGAATGAGAGACTAGCTGTAGGTGTCTGCACGGGCAAATGGAACGCTCATTTCCCACCAGGAAGAGGGACTAACCAAAGGCTCAGCGTGCCCTGCCGGAACCAGATTAGGGCCTGAAGCAATCCTGCGGTTTTGCGGCCAGCTCACAAGAAAGCGAGTTGAAGAAAGGAGCTCAGGGGCACTGTAATTCACAAACCTGCAGAGTTATGAATGACAGCTATCGTCCAAAATTATATTGAAGCAAGTCTTTGAAGAGGACTTGAAAGCGGGGCGGAATTTCAGGAAAACGATTTCAGGGGGTAGACTGGAATTGCACTTAAAGCATAGGAAAAGAGGCAGAATGTCCACAATGATGCACTTGGCCAAAAAGGGCGTATGCGTTTTTTCCTGAATATATTCAGGAAAAAACGCATACGCCCTTTTTGGCCAACCAAGCAAGCGTGTAAAGGAAATCTGCACTACAATGAAGTCTCACTACCCCCGGTCAAAAGGGCCACCTGAAAAAAGTGTAAAATCCAGAAAGGCAGGACAGGTCATGGAGAACAGGGAGCCTTGTTATGCTGATGGGCGGGATTTAAATTGCCAACAGCCACTCTGGAGAAGTGTATGGTGTTTCCTGAAACACGTAGTTTGGGACGGCTCTGTTTACAAGAACCTCGTCTACGGTACAAGTTAAATATCCGAGAAAGCAAAAAATGGATAAAGAAGTTGTGGTACGTACGTACAATGGAATATCACTCAGCAATGAGATCCACGTCATCAGGCCCGTAGCGGCATAATGAGTGGATTCAGGTACGACGATTCTACGAGAAATAAGTCACACAGAAAAAGAAACATCATAAGATATCACTAATACACGGAACGTAAACTTGGCTACACATGAACTGAATTACAAAACAGAACAGGGTCTCAAATTTAGAAAACCAACTTATGCTTGCTTATGGGGAAAGGTGAGTTGGGGTGCTGCATAAAACCAGAGATTGAAATTAGCACAGATTCCGTTCCATAAGGCAAATATATAATAGAGATGACCTACTCCTTGCTCAACGAAATGACCTCAACACCCATATTCAACGCCTGGGAATATACCAGACAAGTAAGAAACTTAAGACCCATGGATTTATATGTCTCCATAAGGATATCAAGCGTGTGTACAGCGGCCTCAACGCAGCAGTGAAAATCCGATAAATTCCATTATCAAAATATATTTCAAAAACAAAACACAATGACAGTGAAATAGAGAACAATTCTTAAATAATTCATTCAGGGCTTGTGATGCAACCTGGATTTACCACATCTACACCCAGAGCTGGGTGAGACATAAGGCTGGACACTTCGGGCTGATAGCATTGGTGAGGTTCGGTGAGCAAACGCAGACCCTTTGAAGTCATACTGCATGGTACCCATCCCATGGGTCCCAACTCTCCAGGTTTAAGCGATTCTTCCTTCAGCTAAAACATGCATGGGAAACCCAGAGTAATGTCCACCATGTGATTGGGAAACGTTTTCAAATGCGTCTCAGGTTTCGACCCCTGGTACTCGGGTTCAACGTTCCAGACGCTTTACTAACACTCTCCCTACCTGGAGAGTCAGTGCCTTTAACCTCCTGTTTGGCACAGTTTGCAATTTCTGCGCAATATTAACAGGAATAGGGACAACGAATGAGAGACTAGCTGTAGGTGTCTGCACGGGCAAATGGAACGCTCATTTCCCACCAGGAAGAGGGACTAACCAAAGGCTCAGCGTGCCCTGCCGGAACCAGATTAGGGCCTGAAGCAATCCTGCGGTTTTGCGGCCAGCTCACAAGAAAGCGAGTTGAAGAAAGGAGCTCAGGGGCACTGTAATTCACAAACCTGCAGAGTTATGAATGACAGCTATCGTCCAAAATTATATTGAAGCAAGTCTTTGAAGAGGACTTGAAAGCGGGGCAGAATTTCAGGAAAACGATTTCAGGGGGTAGACTGGAATTGCACTTAAAGCATAGGAAAAGAGGCAGAATGTCCACAATGATGCACTTGGCCAAAAAGGGCGTATGCGTTTTTTCCTGAATATATTCAGGAAAAAACGCATACGCCCTTTTTGGCCAACCAAGCAAGCGTGTAAAGGAAATCTGCACTACAATGAAGTCTCACTACCCCCGGTCAAAAGGGCCACCTGAAAAAAGTGTAAAATCCAGAAAGTCAGGACAGGTCATGGAGAACAGGGAGCACTGTTATGCTGATGGGCGGGATTTAAATTGCCAACAGCCACTCTGGAGAAGTGTATGGTGTTTCCTGAAACACGTAGTTTGGGACGGCTCTGTTTACAAGAACCTCGTCTACGGTACAAGTTAAATATCCGAGAAAGCAAAAAATGGATAAAGAAATTGTGGTACGTACGTACAATGGAATATCACTCAGCAATATGATCTACGTCATCAGGCCCGTAGCGGCATAATGAGTGGATTCAGGTACGACGATTCTACGAGAAATAAGTCACACAGGAAAAGAAATATCATAAGATATCACTAATACACGGAACGTAAACTTGGCTACACATGAACTGAATTACAAAACAGAACAGGGTCTCAAATTTAGAAAACCAACTTATGCTTGCTTATGGGGAAAGGTGAGTTGGGGTGCTGCATAAAACCAGAGATTGAAATTAGCACAGATTCCGTTCCATAAGGCAAATATATAATAGACAAGACCTACACCTTGCTCAACGAAATGAACTCAACACCCCATATTCAACGTCTGGGAATATACCTGACAAGTAAGAAACTTAAGACCCATGGATTTATATGTCTCCATAAGGATATCAAGCGTGTGTACAGCGGCCTCAACGCAGCAGTGAAAATCCGATAAATCCCATTATCAAAATATATTTCAAAAACAAAACACAATGACAGTGAAATAGAGAACAATTCTTAAATAATTCATTCAGGGCTTGTGATGCAACCTGGATTTACCACATCTACACCCAGAGCTGGGTGAGACATAAGGCTGGACACATCGGGCTGATAGCATTGGTGAGGTTCGGTGAGCAAACGCAGACCCTTTGAAGTCATACTGCATGGTACCCATTCCATGGGTCCCAACTCTCCAGGATTAAGGGATTCTTCCTTCAGCTAAAACATGCATGGGAAACCCAGAGTAATGTCCACCATGTGATTGGGAAACGTTTTCAAATGCATCTCAGGTTTCGAACCCTGGTACTCAGGTTCACCATTCCAGACGCTTTACTAACACTCTCCCCACTTGGAGAGTCAGTGCCTGTAACCTCCTGTTTGGCACAGTTTGCAATTTCTGCGCAATATTAACAGGAATAGGGACAACGAATGAGAGACTAGCTGTAGGTGTCTGCACGGGCAAATGGAACGCTCATTTCCCACCAGGAAGAGGGACTAACCAAAGGCTCAGCGTGCCCTGCCGGAACCAGATTAGGGCCTGAAACAATCCTGCGGTTTTGCGGCCAGCTCACAAGAAAGCGAGTTGAAGAAAGGAGCTCAGGGGCACTGTAATTCACAAACCTGCAGAGTTATGAATGACAGCTATCGTCCAAAATTATATTGAAGTAAGTCTTTGAAGAGGACTTGAAAGCGGGGCAGAATTTCAGGAAAACGATTTCAGGGGGTAGACTGGAATTGCACTTAAAGCATAGGAAAAGAGGCAGAATGTCCACAATGATGCACTTGGCCAAAAAGGGCGTATGCGTTTTTACCTGAATATATTCAGGGAAAAACGCATACGCCCTTTTTGGCCAACCAAGCAAGCGAGTAAAGGAAATCTGCACTACAATGAAGTCTCTCTGCCCCCCGGTCAAAAGGGCCATCTGAAAAAAGTGTAAAATCCAGAAAGGCAGGACAGGTCATGGAGAACAGGGAGCCTTGTTATGCTGATGGGCGAGATTTAAATTGCCAACAGCCACTCTGGAGAAGTGTATGGTGTTTCCTGAAACACGTAGGAAACAAAGCAACACAGCCTATGGCACTTCCACTTATGGTCCTATAGCTTAGGGAAATTAAAATCAAATACAAACAGCCACCCCAAAGTTTGGGACGGCTCTGTTTACAAGAACCTCATCTACGGTACAAGTTAAATATCCGAGAAAGCAAAAAATGGATAAAGAAGTTGTGGTACGTACGTACAATGGAATATCACTCAGCAATGAGATCTACGTCATCAGGCCCGTAGCGGCATAATGAGTGCATTCAGGTACGACGATTCTACGAGAAATAAGTCACACAGGAAAAGAAATATCATAAGATATCACTAATACACGGAACGTAAACTTGGCTACACATGAACTGAATTACAAAACAGAACAGGGTCTCAAATTTAGAAAACCAACTTATGCTTGCTTATGGGGAAAGGTGAGTTGGGGTGCTGCATAAAACCAGAGATTGAAATTAGCACAGATACCGTTCCATAAGCCAAATATATAATAGACAAGACCTAATCCTTGCTCAACGAAATGGACTCAACACCCCATATTCAACACCTGGGAATATACCTGACAAGTAAGAAACTTAAGACCCATGGATTTATATGTCTCCATAAGGAAGTCAAGCGTGTGTACAGCGGCCTAAACGCAGCAGTGAAAATCCGATAAATCCCATTAACAAACTAAATTTCACAAACAAAACACAATGACAGTGAAATAGAGAGCAATTCTTAAATAATTCATTCAGGGCTTGTGATGCAACCTGGATTTACCACATCTACACCCAGAGCTGGTTGAGACATAAGGCTGGACACATCGAGCTGATAGTATTGGTGAGGTTTGGTGAGCAAACGCAGACCCTTTGAACTCATACTGCATGGTACCCATTCCATGGGTCCCAACTCTCCAGGTTTAAGGGATTCCTCCTTCAGCTAAAACATGCATGGGAAACCCAGAGTATGGTCCACCGTGTGATTGGGAAACGTTTTCAAATGCATCTCAGTTTTCGACCCCTGGTACTCGGGTTCATCGTTCCAGACGCTTTACTAACACTCTCCCCACTTGGAGAGTCAGTGTCTTTAACCTCCTGTTTGGCACAGTTTGCAATTTCGGCACAAGATGAACAGGAATAGCGAGAGCCAATGAGAGACTAGCTGTAGGTGTCTGCACGGGCAAATGGAACGCTCATTTCCCAACAGGAAGAGGAATTAACCAAAGGCTCAGCGTGCCCTTCCGGAACAAGATTAGGGCCTGAGGCAATCCTGCGGTTTTGCGGCCAGCTCACAAGAAAGCGAGTTGAAGAAAGGAGCTCAGGGGCACTGTAATTCACAAACCTGCAGAGTTATGAATGACAGCTATCGTCCAAAAATGTATTGAAGTAAGTTTTCGAAGAGGACTTGAAAGCGGGGCAGAATTTCAGGAAAACGAATTCAGGGGGTAGACTGGAATTGCACTTAAAGCATAGGAAAAGAGGCAGAATGTCCACAATGATGCACTTGGCCAAAAAGTGCATATGCGTTTTTTCCTGAATATATTCAGGAAAAAACGCATACGCCCTTTTTGGCCAACCAAGCAAGCGTGTAAAGGAAATCTGCACTACAATGAAGTCTCACTACCCCCGGTCAAAAGGGCCACCTGAAAAAAGTGTAAAATCCAGAAAGGCAGGACAGGTCATGGAGAACAGGGAGCCTTGATATGCTGATGGGCGGGATGTAAATTGCCAACAGCCACTCTGGAGAACTGTATGGTGATTCCTGAAACACGTAGGAAACAAAGCAACACAGCCTATGGCACTTCCACTTACGGTCCTATAGCTTAGGGAAATTAAATTCAAAACCACACTGCCACCCCAAAGTTTGGGACGGCTCTGTTTACAAGAACCTCGTCTACGGTACAAGTTAAATATCCGAGAAAGCAAAAAATGGATAAAGAAGTTGTGGTACGTACGTACAATGGAATATCACTCAGCAATGAGATCCACGTCATCAGGCCCGTAGCGGCATAATGAGTGGATTCAGGTACGACGATTCTACGAGAAATAAGTCACACAGAAAAAGAAACATCATAAGATATCACTAATACACGGAACGTAAACTTGGCTACACATGAACTGAATTACAAAACAGAACAGGGTCTCAAATTTAGAAAACCAACTTATGCTTGCTTATGGGGAAAGGTGAGTTGGGGTGCTGCATAAAACCAGAGATTGAAATTAGCACAGATTCCGTTCCATAAGGCAAATATATAATAGAGATGACCTACTCCTTGCTCAACGAAATGACCTCAACACCCATATTCAACGCCTGGGAATATACCAGACAAGTAAGAAACTTAAGACCCATGGATTTATATGTCTCCATAAGGATATCAAGCGTGTGTACAGCGGCCTCAACGCAGCAGTGAAAATCCGATAAATTCCATTATCAAAATATATTTCAAAAACAAAACACAATGACAGTGAAATAGAGAACAATTCTTAAATAATTCATTCAGGGCTTGTGATGCAACCTGGATTTACCACATCTACACCCAGAGCTGGGTGAGACATAAGGCTGGACACTTCGGGCTGATAGCATTGGTTAGGTTCGGTGAGCAAACGCAGACCCTTTGAAGTCATACTGCATGGTACCCATTCCATGGGTCCCAACTCTCCAGGATTAAGGGATTCTTCCTTCAGCTAAAACATGCATGGGAAACCCAGAGTAATGTCCACCATGTGATTGGGAAACGTTTTCAAATGCATCTCAGGTTTCGACCCCTGGTACTCAGGTTCACCATTCCAGACGCTTTACTAACACTCTCCCCACTTGGAGAGTCAGTGCCTGTAACCTCCTGTTTGGCACAGTTTGCAATTTCTGCGCAATATTAACAGGAATAGGGACAACGAATGAGAGACTAGCTGTAGGTGTCTGCACGGGCAAATGGAACGCTCATTTCCCACCAGGAAGAGGGACTAACCAAAGGCTCAGCGTGCCCTGCCGGAACCAGATTAGGGCCTGAAACAATCCTGCGGTTTTGCGGCCAGCTCACAAGAAAGCGAGTTGAAGAAAGGAGCTCAGGGGCACTGTAATTCACAAACCTGCAGAGTTATGAATGACAGCTATCGTCCAAAATTATATTGAAGTAAGTCTTTGAAGAGGACTTGAAAGCGGGGCAGAATTTCAGGAAAACGATTTCAGGGGGTAGACTGGAATTGCACTTAAAGCATAGGAAAAGAGGCAGAATGTCCACAATGATGCACTTGGCCAAAAAGGGCGTATGCGTTTTTACCTGAATATATTCAGGGAAAAACGCATACGCCCTTTTTGGCCAACCAAGCAAGCGAGTAAAGGAAATCTGCACTACAATGAAGTCTCTCTGCCCCCCGGTCAAAAGGGCCATCTGAAAAAAGTGTAAAATCCAGAAAGGCAGGACAGGTCATGGAGAACAGGGAGCCTTGTTATGCTGATGGGCGGGATTTAAATTGCCAACAGCCACTCTGGAGAAGTGTATGGTGTTTCCTGAAACACGTAGGAAACAAAGCAACACAGCCTATGGCACTTCCACTTATGGTCCTATAGCTTAGGGAAATTAAAATCAAATACAAACAGCCACCCCAAAGTTTGGGACGGCTCTGTTTACAAGAACCTCATCTACGGTACAAGTTAAATATCCGAGAAAGCAAAAAATGGATAAAGAAGTTGTGGTACGTACGTACAATGGAATATCACTCAGCAATGAGATCTACGTCATCAGGCCCGTAGCGGCATAATGAGTGCATTCAGGTACGACGATTCTACGAGAAATAAGTCACACAGGAAAAGAAATATCATAAGATATCACTAATACACGGAACGTAAACTTGGCTACACATGAACTGAATTACAAAACAGAACAGGGTCTCAAATTTAGAAAACCAACTTATGCTTGCTTATGGGGAAAGGTGAGTTGGGGTGCTGCATCAAACCAGAGATTGAAATTAGCACAGATACCGTTCCATAAGCCAAATATATAATAGACAAGACCTAATCCTTGCTCAACGAAATGGACTCAACACCCCATATTCAACACCTGGGAATATACCTGACAAGTAAGAAACTTAAGACCCATGGATTTATATGTCTCCATAAGGAAGTCAAGCGTGTGTACAGCGGCCTAAACGCAGCAGTGAAAATCCGATAAATCCCATTAACAAACTAAATTTCACAAACAAAACACAATGACAGTGAAATAGAGAGCAATTCTTAAATAATTCATTCAGGGCTTGTGATGCAACCTGGATTTACCACATCTACACCCAGAGCTGGTTGAGACATAAGGCTGGACACATCGAGCTGATAGTATTGGTGAGGTTTGGTGAGCAAACGCAGACCCTTTGAACTCATACTGCATGGTACCCATTCCATGGGTCCCAACTCTCCAGGTTTAAGGGATTCCTCCTTCAGCTAAAACATGCATGGGAAACCCAGAGTATGGTCCACCGTGTGATTGGGAAACGTTTTCAAATGCATCTCAGTTTTCGACCCCTGGTACTCGGGTTCACCGTTCCAGACGCTTTACTAACACTCTCCCCACTTGGAGAGTCAGTGTCTTTAACCTCCTGTTTGGCACAGTTTGCAATTTCGGCACAAGATGAACAGGAATAGCGAGAGCCAATGAGAGACTAGCTGTAGGTGTCTGCACGGGCAAATGGAACGCTCATTTCCCAACAGGAAGAGGAATTAACCAAAGGCTCAGCGTGCCCTTCCGGAACAAGATTAGGGCCTGAGGCAATCCTGCGGTTTTGCGGCCAGCTCACAAGAAAGCGAGTTGAAGAAAGGAGCTCAGGGGCACTGTAATTCACAAACCTGCAGAGTTATGAATGACAGCTATCGTCCAAAAATGTATTGAAGTAAGTTTTCGAAGAGGACTTGAAAGCGGGGCAGAATTTCAGGAAAACGAATTCAGGGAGTAGACTGGAATTGCACTTAAAGCATAGGAAAAGAGGCAGAATGTCCACAATGATGCACTTGGCCAAAAAGTGCATATGCGTTTTTCCTGAATATATTCAGGAAAAAACGCATACGCCCTTTTTGGCCAACCAAGCAAGCGTTTAAAGGAAATCTGCACTACAATGAAGTCTCACTACCCCCGGTCAAAAGGGCCACCTGAAAAAAGTGTAAAATCCAGAAAGGCAGGACAGGTCATGGAGAACAGGGAGCCTTGTTATGCTGATGGGCGGGATTTAAATTGCCAACAGCCACTCTGGAGAAGTGTATGGTGTTTCCTGAAACACGTAGGAAACAAAGCAACACAGCCTATGGCACTTCCACTTATGGTCCTATAGCTTAGGGAAATTAAAATCAAATACAAACAGCCACCCCAAAGTTTGGGACGGCTCTGTTTACAAGAACCTCATCTACGGTACAAGTTAAATATCCGAGAAATCAAAAAATGGATAAAGAAGTTGTGGTACGTACGTACAATGGAATATCACTCAGCAATGAGATCTACGTCATCAGGCCCGTAGCGGCATAATGAGTGGATTCAGGTACGACGATTCTACGAGAAATAAGTCACACAGGAAAAGAAATATCATAAGATATCACTAATACACGGAACGTAAACTTGGCTACACATGAACTGAATTACAAAACAGAACAGGGTCTCAAATTTAGAAAACCAACTTATGCTTGCTTATGGGGAAAGGTGAGTTGGGGTGCTGCATCAAACCAGGGATTGAAATTAGCACAGATACCATTCCATAAGCCAAATATATAATAGACAAGACCTACTCCTTGCTCAACGAAATGGACTCAACACCCCATATTCAACACCTGGGAATATACCTGACAAGTAAGAAACTTAAGACCCATGGATTTATATGTCTCCATAAGGAAGTCAAGCGTGTGTACAGCGGCCTAAACGCAGCAGTGAAAATCCGATAAATCCCATTAACAAAATAAATTTCACAAACAAAACACAATGACAGTGAAATAGAGAGCAATTCTTAAATAATTCATTCAGGGCTTGTGATGCAACCTGGATTTACCACATCTACACCCAGAGCTAGTTGAGACATAAGGCTGGACACATCGGGCTGATAGCATTGGTGAGGTTTGTTGAACAAACCCAGACCCTTTGAAGTCATACTGCATGGTACCCATTCCATGGGTCCCAACTCTCCAGGTTTAACGGATTCTTCCTTCAGCTAAAACATGCATGGGAGACCAAGAGTAATGTCCACCATGTGATTGGGAAACGTTTTCAAATGCGTCTCAGGTTTCAACTCCTGGTACTCGGGTTCACCGTTCCAGACGCTTTACTAACACTCTCCCCACTTGGAGAGTCAGTGCCTTTAACTTCCTGTTTGGCACAGTTTGCAATTTCTGCGCAATATTAACAGGAATAGGGACAACCAATGAGAGACTAGCTGTAGGTGTCTGCACTGGCAAATTGAACGCTCATTTCCCACCAGGAAGAGGGACTAACCAAAGGCTCAGCGTTCCCTGCCGGAACCAGATTAGGGCCTGAAGCAATCCAGCGGTTTTTCGACTAGCTCACAAGAAAGCGAGTTGAAGAAAGGAGCTCAGGGGCACTGTAATTCACAAACCTGCAGAGTTATGAATGACAGCTATCGTCCAAAAATGTATTGAAGTAAGTCTTCGAAGAGGACTTGAAAGCGGGGCAGAATTTCAGGAAAACGATTTCAGGGGGTAGACTGGAATTGCACTTAAAGCATAGGAAAAGAGGCAGAATGTCCACAATGATGCACTTGGCCAAAAAGGGCGTATGCGTTTTTTCCTGAATATATTCAGGAAAAAACGCATACGCCCTTTTTGGCCAACCAAGCAAGCGTGTAAAGGAAATCTGCACTACAATGAAGTCTCTCTGCCCCCCGGTCAAAAGGGCCATCTGAAAAAAGTGTAAAATCCAGAAAGGCAGGACAGGTCATGGAGAACAGGGAGCCTTGTTATGCTGATGGGCGGGATGAAAATTGCCAACAGCCACTCTGGAAAAGTGTATGGTGTTTCCTGAAACACGTAGGAAACAAAGCAACACAGCCTATGGCACTTCCACATATGGTCCTATAGCTTAGGGAAATTAAAATCAAAAACTCACAGCCACCCCAAAGTTTGGGACGGCTCTGTTTACAACAACCTCGTCTACGGTACAAGATAAATATCTGAGAAAGCAAAAAATGGATAAAGAAGTTGTGGTACGTACGTACAATGGAATATTACTCAGCAATGAGATCTACGTCATCAGGACCGTAGCGGCATAATGAGTGGATTCAGGTATGATGATTCTACGAGAAATAAGTCACACAGAAAAAGAAACATCATAAGATATCACTAATACACAGAACGTAATCTTGGCTACACATGAACTGAATTACAAAACAGAACAGGGTCTCAAATTTAGAAAACCAACTTATGCTTGCTTATGGGGAAAGGTGAGTTGGGGTGCTGCATCAAACCAGAGATTGAAATTAGCACAGATTCCGTTCCATAAGGCAAATATATAATAGACAAGACCTACTCCTTGCTCAACGAAATGAACTCAACACCCCATATTCAACGCCTGGGAATATACCTGACAAGTAAGAAACTTAAGACCCATGGATTTATATGTCTCCATAAGGATATCAAGCGTGTGTACAGCGGCCTCAACGCAGCAGTGAAAATCCGATAAATCCCATTATCAAAATATATTTCAAAAACAAAACACAATGACAGTGAAATAGAGAACAATTCTTAAATAATTCATTCAGGGCTTGTGATGCAACCTGCATTTACCACATCTACACCCAGAGCTGGGTGAGACATAAGGCTGGACACTTCGGGCTGATAGCATTGGTGAGGTTCGGTGAGCAAACGCAGACCCTTTGAAGTCATACTGCATGGTACCCATTCCATGGGTCCCAACTCTCCAGGTTTAAGGGATTCTTCCTTCAGCTAAAACATGCATGGGAAACCCAGAGTAATGTCCACCATGTGATTTGGAAACGTTTTCAAATGCGTCTCAGGTTTCGACCCCTGGTACTCGGGTTCACCATTCCAGACGCTTTACTAACACTCTCCCCACTTGGAGAGTCAGTGCCTGTAACCTCCTGTTTGGCACAGTTTGCAATTTCTGCGCAATATTAACAGGAATAGGGACAACCAATGAGAGACTAGCTGTAGGTGTCTGCACGGGCAAATGGAACGCTCATTTCCCACCAGGAAGAGGGACTAACCAAAGGCTCAGCGTGCCCTGCCGGAACCAGATTAGGGCCTGAAGCAATCCTGCGGTTTTGCAGCCAGCTCACAAGAAAGCGAGTTGAAGAAAGGAGCTCAGGGGCACTGTAATTCACAAACCTGCAGAGTTATGAATGACAGCTATCGTCCAAAAATGTATTGAAGTAAGTCTTCGAAGAGGACTTGAAAGCGGGGCAGAATTTCAGGAAAACGATTTCAGGGGGTAGACTGGAATTGCACTTAAAGCATAGGAAAAGAGGCAGAATGTCGAGAGTGATGCACTTGGCAAAAAAGGGCGTATGCGTTTTCTCCTGAATATATTCAGGAAAAAATGCATACGCCCTTTTTGGCCAACCAAGCAAGCGTGTAAAGGAAATCTGCAATACAATGAAGTCTCACTGCCCCATGGTCCAAACGGCCATCTGAAAAAAGTGTAAAATCCAGAAAGGCAGGACAGGTCATGGAGAAAAGGGAGCCTTGTTATGCTGATGGGCGGGAGGTAAATTGCCAACAGCCACTCTGGAAAAGTGTATGGTGTTTCCTGAAACACGTAGGAAACAAAGCAACACAACCTATGGCACTTGCACTTAGGGTCCTATAGCTTAGGGAAATTAAACTCAAAAACACACAGCCACCCCAAAGTTTGGGACGGCTCTGTTTACAAGAACCTCGTCTACGGTAAAAGTTAATTATCTGAGAAAGCAAAAAATGGATAAAGAAATTGTGGTACATACGTACAATGGAATATCACTCAGCAATGAGATCTACGTCATCAGGCCCATAGTGACATAACGAGTGGATTCAGGTACGATGATTCGAAGAGAAATAAGTCACACAGAAAAAGAAACATCATAAGATATCACTAATACACGGAACGTAAACTTGGCTACACATGAACTGAATTACAAAACAGAACAGGGTCTCAAATTTAGAAAACCCACTTATGCTTGCTTATGGGGAAAGGTGAGTTCGGGTGCTGCATCAAACCAGAGATTGAAATTAGCACAGATACCATTCCATAAGCCAAATATATAAGAGACAAAACCTACTCCTTGCTCAACGAAATGGACTCAACACCCCATATTCAACGCCTGGAAATATACCTGACAAGTAAAAATCTTAAGACCCATGGATTTATATGTCTCCATAAGAAAATCCAGTGTGTGTACAGCGGCCTAAACGCAGCAGTGAAAATCCGATAAATCCCCTTAACAAAATAAATTTCAAAACCAAAACACAATGACAGTGAAATAGAGAGCAATTCTTAAATAATTCATTCAGGCCTTGTGATGCAACCTGGATTTACCACATCTACACCCAGAGCTGGTTGAGACATAAGGCTGGACACTTCGGGCTGATAGCATTGGTGAGGTTCGGTGAGCAAAGGCAGACCCTTTGAAATCATACTGCATGGTACCCATTCCATGGGTCCCAACTCTCCAGGTTTAAGGGATTCTTCCTTCAGCTAAAAAATGCATGGGAAACCCAGAGTATGGTCCACCGTGTGATTGGGAAACGTTTTAAAATGCATCTCAGGTTTCGTCCCCTGGTACTCGGGTGCACCGTTCCAGACGCTTTACTAACACTATCCCCATTTGGAGAGTCAGTGCCTTTAACCTCCTGTTTGGCACAGTTTGCAATTTCTGCGCAAGATGAACAGGAATAGGGAGAAACAATGAGAGACTAGCTGTAGGTGTCTGCAAGAGCAAATGGAACGCTCACTTCCCACCAGGAAGAGGGATTAACCAAATGCTCAGCATGCCCTGCCGGAACCAGATTAGGGCCTGAAGCAATCCTGCGGTTTTGCGGCCAGCTCACAAGATAGCGAGTTGAAGAAAGGAGCTCAGGGGCACTGTAATTCACAAACCTGCACAGTTATGAATGACAGCTATCATCCAAAAATGTATTGAAGTAAGTCTTCGAAGAGGACTTGAAAGCGGGGCAGAATTTCAGGAAAACGATTTCATGGGGTAGACTGGAATTGCAATTATAGCATAGGAAAAGAGGCAGAATGTCGACAATGATGCACTTGGCCAAAAAGGGCGTATGCGTTTTTTCCTGAATATATTCAGGAAAAAACGCATACGCCCTTTTTGGCCAACCAAGCAAGCGTGTAAAGGAAATCTGCACTACAATGAAGTCTCACGGCCCCCCGGTCCAAACGGCCATCTGAAACAAGTGTAAAATCCAGAAAGGCAGGACAGGTCATGGAGAACAGGGAGCACTGTTATGCTGATGGGCGGGATGTAAATGGCCAACAGCCACTCTGGAGAAGTGTATGGTGTTTCCTGAAACACGTAGGAAACGAAGCAACACAGCCTATGGCACTTCCACTTAGGGTCCTATATAGTTTAGGGAAATTAAAATCAAAAACACACAGCCACCCCAAAGTTTGGGACTGCTCTGTTTACAAGAACCTCGTCTACGGTACAAGTTAAATATGCGAGAAAGCAAAAAATGGATAAAGAAGTTGTGGTACGTATGTACAATGGAATATCACTCAGCAATGAGATCTACGTCATCAGGCCCGTAGCGGCATAATGAGTGGATTCAGGTACGACGATTCTATGAGAAATAAGTCACACAAAAATAGAAACATCATAAGATATCACTAATACACGGAACGTAAACTTGTCTACACATGAACTGAATTACAAAACAGAACAGGGTCTCAAATTTAGAAAACCAACTTATGCTTGCTTATGGGGAAAGGTGAGTTGGGGTGCTGCATCAAACCAGAGATTGAAATTAGCACAGATACCATTCCATAAGCCAAATATATAATAGACAAGACCTACTCCTTGCTCAACGAAATGGACTCAACACCCCATATTCAACGCCTGGGAATATACCTGACAAGTAAGAATCTTAAGACCCATGGATTTATATGTCTCCATAAGGAAATCAAGCGTGTGTACAGCGGCCTAAACGCAGCAGTGAAAATCCGATAAATCCCATTATCAAAATAAATTTCACAAACAAATCACAATGACAGTGAAATAGAGAGCAATTCTTAAATAATTCATTCAGGGCTTGTGATGCAACCTGGATTTACCACATCTACACCCAGAGCTGGGTGAGACATAAGGCTGGACACTTCGGGCTGATAGCATAGGTGAGGTTCGGTGAGCAAACGCAGATCCTTTGAAGTCATACTGCATGGTAGCCATTCCATGGGTCCCAACTCTCCAGGTTTAAGGCATTCTTCCTTCAGCTAAAACATGCATGGGAAACCCAGAGTATGTTCCACCGTGTGATTGGGAAACGTTTTCAAATGCATCTCAGGTTTCGTCCCCTGGTACTCGGGTTCACCGTTCCAGACGCTTTACTAACACTCTCCCCACTTGGAGAGTCAGGGCCTTTAACCTCCTGTTTGGCACAGTTTGCAAGTTTTGCGCAAGATGAACAGAAATAGGGAGAACCAATGAGAGACTAGCTGTAGGTGTCCGCACGGGCAAATGGAACGCTCATTTCCCACCAGGAAGAGGGATTAACCAAAGGCTCAGCGTGCCCTGCCGGAACCAGATTAGGGCCTGAAGCAATCCTGCGGTTTTGCGGCCAGCTCAGAAGAAAGCGAGTTGAAAAAGGAGCTCAGGGGCACTGTAATTCACAAACCTGCAGAGTTATGAATGACAGCTATCGTCCAAAAATGTATTGAAGTAAGTCTTCAAAGAGGACTTGAAAGCGGGGCAGAATTTCAGGAAAACGATTTCAGGGGGAAGACTGGAATTGCACTTAAAGCATAGGAAAAGAGGCAGAATGTCGACAATGATGCACTTGGCCAAAAAGGGCGTATGCGTTTTTTCCTGAATATATTCAGGAAAAAACACATACGCCCTTTTTGGCCAACCAAGCAAGCGTGTAAAGGAAATCTGCACTACAATGAAGTCTCACTGCCCCCCGGTCAAACGGGCCATCTGAAAAAAGTGTAAAATCCAGAAAGGCAGGACAGGTCATGGAGAACAGGGAGCCTTGTTATGCTGATGGGCGTGATGTACATTGCCAACAGCCACTCTGGAGAAGTGTATGGTGTTTCCTGAAACACGTAGGAAACAAAGCAACACAGCCTATGGCACTTCCACTTAGGGTCCTATAGCTTAGGGAAATTAAATTCAAAAACACACAGCCACCCCAATGTTATGGATGGCTCTTTTTACAAGAACCTCGTCTACGGTACAAGTTAAATATCCCAGAATGCGAAAAATGGATAAAGAATTTGTGGTACATACGTACAATGGAATATCACTCAGCAATGAAATCTATGTCATCAGGTCCGTCGCGGCATAATGAGTGGATTCAGATACGATGATTCTAAGTGAAATAAGTCACACAGAAAAAGAAACATTAAGATATCACTAATACACCGAATGTGAACTTGGCTACACATGAACTGAATTACAAAACAGAACAGGGTCTCAAATTTAGAAAACCAACTTATGCTTGCTTAAGGGGAATGGTGAGTTGGGGTGCTGCATAAAACCAGAGATTGAAATTAGAACAGATACCCTTCCATAACCCAAATATTTAATAGTCAAGACCTACTCCTTGCTCAACGAAATGGACTAAACACCCCATATTCAATGCCTAGGAATACACCTGCCAATTAAGAATCTTAACACCAATGGATTTATGTGTCTCCGTAAGAGAATCAGGCATGTGTACAGCGCCATAAATGCAGCCGTGAAAATCCGATAAATCCCATTATCAAAATAAATTACAAAAACAAAA
Organism: Delphinapterus leucas; assembly: GCF_059928025.1. Lineage (NCBI taxonomy): Eukaryota > Metazoa > Chordata > Mammalia > Artiodactyla > Monodontidae > Delphinapterus > Delphinapterus leucas. The sequence goes on along the minus strand of NW_028322232.1, from coordinate 4,586,155 downwards.
CACAATGACAGTGAAATAGAGAGCAATTCTTAAATAATTCATTCAGGGCTTGTGATGCAATCTGGAGTTACCACATCTACACCTAGAGCTGGGTGAGACATAAGGCTGGACACTTCGGGCGGATAACATTGGTGAGGTTCAGTGAGCAAATGCAGACCCTTTGAAGTCATACTGCATGGTACACATTCCATGGGTCCCAACTCTCCAGGTTTAAGGGATTCTTCCTTCAGCTAAAACATGCATGGGAATCCCAGAGTATGGTCCACCGTGTGACCGGGAAACGTTTTTAAATGCGTCTCAGTTTTCGTCCCCTGGTACTCGGGTTCACCATTCCAGACGCTTTACTAACACTCTCCCCACTTGGAGAGTAATTGCCTTTAACCTCCTGTTTGGCACAGTTTGCAATTTCTGCGCAAGATCGACAGGAATAGGGAGAACCAATGAGAGTCTAGCTGTAGGTGTCTGCACGGGCAAATGGAACGCTCATTTCCCACCAGGAAGACGGATTAACCAAAGACTCAGTGTGCCCTGCCGGAACCAGATTAGGGCCTGAAGCATTCCTGCGGTTTTGCGGCCAGCGCACAAGAAAGCGAGTTGAAGAAAGGAGCTCAGGGGCACTGTAATTCACAAACATGCAGAGTTATGAATGACAGCTATCGTCCAAAAATTTATTGAAGTAAGTCTTCGAAGAGGACTTGAAAGCGGGGCAGAATTTCAGGAAAACGATTTCAGGGGGTAGACTGGAATTGCAATTAAAACATAGGAAAAGATGCAGAATGTCGACAGTGGTGCACTTGGCCAAAAAGGGCGTATGAGTTTATTCCTGAATATATTCAGGAAAAAACGCATACGCCCTTTTTGGCCAACCAAGCAAGCGTGTAAAGGAAATCTCCACCACAATGATGTCTCACTAACCCCGGTCCAAACGGCCATCTGAAACAAGTGTAAAATCCAGAAAGGCAGGACAGGTCATGGAGAACAGGGAGCACTGTTATGCTGATGGGCGGGATGTAAATGGCCAACAGCCACTCTGGAGAAGTGTATGGTGTTTCCTGAAACACGTAGGAAACAAAGCAACACAGCCTATGGCACTTCCACTTATGGTCTTATAGCTTAGGGAAATTAAAATCAAAAACACACAGCCACCCCAAAGTTTGGGACGGCTCTGTTTACAAGAACCTCGTCTACGGTACAAGTTAAATATCCGAGAAATCAAAAAATGGATAAAGAAGTTGTGGTACGTACGTACAATGGAATATCACTCAGCAATGAGATCTACGTCATCAGGCCCGTAGCGGCATATTGAGTGGATTCAGGTACGACGATTCTACGAGAAATAAGTCACACAGGAAAAGAAATATCATAAGATATCACTAATACACGGAACGTAAACTTGGCTACACATGAACTGAATTACAAAACAGAACAGGGTCTCAAATTTAGAAAACCAACTTATGCTTGCTTATGGGGAAAGGTGAGTTGGGGTGCTGCATAAAACCAGAGATTGAAATTAGCACAGATACCGTTCCATAAGCCAAATATATAATAGACAAGACCTACTCCTTGCTCAACGAAATGGACTCAACACCCCATATTCAACACCTGGGAATATACCTGACAAGTAAGAAACTTAAGACCCATGGATTTATATGTCTCCATAAGGAAGTCAAGCGTGTGTACAGCGGCCTAAACGCAGCAGTGAAAATCCGATAAATCCCATTAACAAAATAAATTTCAAAAACAAAACACAATGACAGTGAAATAGAGAGCAATTCTTAAATAATTCATTCAGGGCTTGTGATGCAACCTGGATTTACCACATCTACACCCAGAGCTAGTTGAGACATAAGGCTGGACACATCGGGCTGATAGCATTGGTGAGGTTTGTTGAACAAACGCAGACCCTTTGAAGTCATACTGCATGGTAGCCATTCCATGGGTCCCAACTCTCCAGGTTTAAGGCATTCTTCCTTCAGCTAAAACATGCATGGGAAACCCAGAGTATGTTCCACCGTGTGATTGGGAAACGTTTTCAAATGCATCTCAGGTTTCGTCCCCTGGTACTCGGGTTCACCGTTCCAGACGCTTTACTAACACTCTCCCCACTTGGAGAGTCAGGGCCTTTAACCTCCTGTTTGGCACAGTTTGCAATTTCTGCGCAAGATGAACAGGAATAGGGAGAACCAATGAGAGACTAGCTGTAGGTGTCTGCACGGGCAAATGGAACGCTCATTTCCCACCAGGAAGAGGGATTAACCAAAAGCTCAGCGTGCCCTGCGGGAACCAGATTAGGGCCTGAAGCAATCCTGCGGTTTTGCGGCCAGCTCACAAGAAAGCGAGTTGAAGAAAGGATTTCAGGGGCACTGTAATTCACAAACATGCAGAGTTATGAATGACAGCTATCGTCCAAAAATATATTGAAGTAAGTCTTCGAAGAGGACTTGAAAGCGGGGCAGAATTTCAGGAAAACGATTTCAGGGGGTAGACTGGAATTGCACTTAAATCATAGGAAAAGAGGCAGAATGTCCACAATGATGCCCTTGGCCAAAAAGGGCGTATGCGTTTTTTCCTGAATATATTCAGGAAAAAACGCATACGCTCTTTTTGGCCAACGAAGCAAGCGTGTAAAGGAAATCTGCACTACAATGAAGTCTCACTGCCCCCCGGTCCAAACGGCCATCTGAAACAAGTGTAAAATCCAGAAAGGCAGGACAGGTCATGGAGAACAGGGAGCCTTGTTATGCTGATGGGCGGGATGTAAATTGCCAACAGCCACTCTGGAGAAATGTATGGTGTTTCCTGAAACACGTAGGAAACAAAGCAACACAGCCTATGGCACATCCACTTAGGGTCCTATAGCTTAGGGAAATTAAAATCAAAAACACACAGCCACTCCAAAGTTTGGGACGGCTCTGTTTACAAGAACCTCCTCTACGGTACAAGTTAAATATCCGAGAAAGCAAAAAATGGATAAAGAAGTTGTCGTACGTACGTACAATGGAATATCACTCAGCAATGAGATCTACGTCATCAGGCCCGTAGCGGCATAATGAGTGCATTCACGTACGATGATTCGACGAGAAATAAGTCACAGAGAAAAAGAAACATCATAAGATATCACTAATACACGGAACGTAAACTTGGCTACACATGAACTGAATTACAAAACAGAACAGGGTCTCAAATTTAGAAAACCAACTTATGCTTGCTTATGGGGAAAGGTGAGTTCGGGTGCTGCGTCAAACCAGAGATTGAAATTAGCACAGATACCGTTCCATAAGCCAAATATATAAGAGACAAGACCTACACCTTGCTCAACGAAATGGACTCAACACCCCATATTCAACGCCTGGAAATATACCTGACAAGTAAGAATCTAAAGACCCATGGATTTATATGTCTCCATAAGGAAGTCAAGCGTGTGTACAGGGGCCTAAACGCAGCAGTGAAAATCCGATAAATCCCATTAACAAAATAAATTTCAAAAACAAAACACAATGACAGTGAAATAGAGAGCAATTCTTAAATAATTCATTCAGGGCTTGTGATGCAACCTGGATTTACCACATCTACACCCAGAGCTGGTTGAGACATAAGGCTGGACACATCGAGCTGATACTATTGGTGAGGTTTGGTGAGCAAACGCAGACCTTTGTACTCATACTGCATGGTACCCATTCCATGGGTCCCAACTCTCCAGGTTTAAGGGATTCCTCCTTCAGCTAAAACATGCATGGGAAACCCAGAGTATGGTCCACCGTGTGATTGGGAAACGTTTTCAAATGCATCTCAGTTTTCGACCCCTGGTACTCGGGTTCACCGTTCCAGACGCTTTACTAACACTCTCCCCACTTGGAGAGTCAGTGTCTTTAACCTCCTGTTTGGCACAGTTTGCAATTTCGGCACAAGATGAACAGGAATAGCGAGAGCCAATGAGAGACTAGCTGTAGGTGTCTGCACGGGCAAATGGAACGCTCATTTCCCAACAGGAAGAGGAATTAACCAAAGGCTCAGCTTGCCCTGCCAGAACAAGATTAGGGCCTGAGGCAATCCTGCGGTTTTGCGGCCAGCTCACAAGAAAGCGAGTTGAAGAAAGGAGCTCAGGGGCACTGTAATTCACAAACCTGCAGAGTTATGAATGACAGCTATCGTCCAAAAATGTATTGAAGTAAGTTTTCGAAGAGGACTTGAAAGCGGGGCAGAATTTCAGGAAAACGAATTCAGGGGGTAGACTGGAATTGCACTTAAAGCATAGGAAAAGAGGCAGAATGTCCACAATGATGCACTTGGCCAAAAAGGGCGTATGCGTTTTTTCCTGAATATATTCAGCAAAAAACTCATACGACCCTTTTTGGCCAACCAAGGAAGCGTGTAAAGGAAATCTGCACTACAATGAAGTCTCACTGGCCCCCGGTCAAAAGGGCCATCTGAAAATGTGTAAAATCCAGAAAGGCAGGACAGGTCATGGAGAACAGGGGGCCTTGTTATGCTGATGGGTGGGATTTAAATTGCCAACAGCCACTCTGGAGAAGTGTATGGTGTTTCCTGAAACACGTAGGAAACAAAGCAACACAGCCTATGGCACTTCCACTTAGGGTCCTATAGCTTAGGGAAATTAAAATCAAAAACACACAGCCACCCCAAAGTTTGGGACGGCTCTGTTTACAAGAACCTCGTCTACGGTACAAGTTAAATATCCGAGAAAGCAAAAAATGGATAAAGAAGTTGTGGTACGTACGTACAATGGAATATCACTCAGCAATGAGATCTACGTCTTCAGGCCCGTAGCGGCATAATGAGTGGATTCAGGTACGACGATTCTACGAGAAATAAGTCACACAGGAAAAGAAATATCATAAGATATCACTAATACACGGAACGTAAACTTGGCTACACATGAACTGAATTACAAAACAGAACAGGGTCTCAAATTTAGAAAACCAACTTATGCTTGCTTATGGGGAAAGGTGAGTTGGGGTGCTGCATCAAAACAGAGATTGAAATTAGCACAGATACCGTTCCATAAGCCAAATATATAATAGACAAGACCTACTCCTTGCTCAACGAAATGGACTCAACACCCCATATTCAACGTCTGGGAATATACCTGACAAGTAAGAATCTTAAGACCCATGGATTTATATGTCTCCATAAGGAAGTCAAGCGTGTGTACAGTGGCCTAAAGGCAGCAGTGAAAATCCGATAAATCCCATTAACAAACTAAATTTCACAAACAAAACACAATGACAGTGAAATAGAGAGCAATTCTTAAATAATTCATTCAGGCCTTGTGATGCAACCTGGATTTACCACATCTACACCCAGAGCTGGTTGAGACATAAGGCTGGACACTTCGGGCTGATAGCATTGGTGAGGTTTGGTGAGCAAACGCAGACCCTTTGAAGTCATACTGCATGGTTCCCATTCCATGGTTCCCAACTCTCCAGGTTTAAGGGATTCTTCCTTCAGGTAAAACATGCATGGGAAACCCAGAGTATGGTCCACCGTGTGATTGGGAAACGTTTTCAAATGCATCTCAGGTTTCGTCCCCTGGTACTCGGGTGCACCGTTCCAGACCCTTTACTAACACTATCCCCACTTGGAGAGTCAGTGCCTTTAACCTCCTGTTTGTCACAGTTTGCAATTTCTGCGCAAGATGAACAGGAATAGGGAGAACAAATGAGAGACTAGCTGTAGGTGTCTGCACGGGCAAATGGAACTCTCATTTCCCACCAGGAAGAGGAATTAATCAAAGGCTCAGCGTGCCCTGCCGGAACCAGATTAGGGCCTGAAGCAATCCTGCGGTTTTGCGGCCAGCTCACAAGATAGCGAGTTGAAGAAAGGAGCCCAGGGGCACTGTAATTCACAATCCTGCAGAGTTATGAATGACAGCTATCATCCAAAAATGTATTGAAGTAAGTCTTCGAAGAGGACTTGAAAGCGGGGCAGAATTTCAGGAAAACGATTTCATGGGGTAGACTGGAATTGCACTTAAAGCATAGGAAAAGAGGCAGAATGTCGACAATGATGCACTTGGCCAAAAAGGGCGTATGCGTTTTTTCCTGAATATATTCAGGAAAAAACGCATACGCCCTTTTTGGCCAACCAAGCAAGCGTGTAAAGGAAATCTGCACTACAATGAAGTCTCACGGCCCCCCGGTCCAAACGGCCATCTGAAACAAGTGTAAAATCCAGAAAGGCAGGACAGGTCATGGAGAACAGGGAGCACTGTTATGCTGATGGGCGGGATGTAAATGGCCAACAGCCACTCTGGAGAAGTGTATGGTGTTTCCTGAAACACGTAGGAAACAAAGCAACACAGCCTATGGCACTTCCACTTAGGGTCCTATATAGTTTAGGGAAATTAAAATCAAAAACACACAGCCACCCCAAAGTTTGGGACGGCTCTGTTTACAAGAACCTCGTCTACGGTACAAGTTAAATATGCGAGAAAGCAAAAAATGGATAAAGAAGTTGTGGTACGTATGTACAATGGAATATCACTCAGCAATGAGATCTACGTCATCAGGCCCGTAGCGGCATAATGAGTGGATTCAGGTACGACGATTCTCCTAGAAATAAGTCACACAAAAATAGAAACATCATAAGATATCACTAATACACGGAACGTAAACTTGTCTACACATGAACTGAATTACAAAACAGAACAGGGTCTCAAATTTAGAAAACCAACTTATGCTTGCTTATGGGGAAAGGTGAGTTGGGGTGCTGCATCAAACCAGAGATTGAAATTAGCACAGATACCATTCCATAAGCCAAATATATAATAGACAAGACCTACTCCTTGCTCAACGAAATGGACTCAACACCCCATATTCAACGCCTGGGAATATACCTGACAAGTAAGAATCTTAAGACCCATGGATTTATATGTCTCCATAAGGAAATCAAGCGTGTGTACAGCGGCCTAAACGCAGCAGTGAAAATCCGATAAATCCCATTATCAAAATAAATTTCACAAACAAATCACAATGACAGTGAAATAGAGAACAATTCTTAAATAATTCATTCAGGGCTTGTGATGCAACCTGGATTTACCACATCTACACCCAGAGCTGGGTGAGACATAAGGCTGGACACTTCGGGCTGATAGCATAGGTGAGGTTCGGTGAGCAAACGCAGATCCTTTGAAGTCATACTGCATGGTACCCATTCCATGGGTCGCAACTCTCCAGGTTTAAGTGATTCTTCCTTCAGCTAAAACATGCATGGGAAACCCAGAGTATGGTCCACCGTGTGACTGGGAAACGTTTTCAAATGCATCTCAGGTTTCGTCCCCTGGTACTCGGGTTCACCGTTCCAGACGCTTTACTAACACTCTCCCCACTTGGAGAGTCAGTGCCTTTAACCTCCTGTTTGGCACAGTTTGCAATTTTTGCGCAAGATGAACAGGAATAGGGAGAACCAATGAGAGACTAGCTGTAGGTGTCCGCACGGGCAAATGGAATGCTCATTTCCCACCAGGAAGAGGGATTAACCAAAGGCTCAGCGTGCCCTGCCGGAACCAGATTAGGGCCTGAAGCAATCCTGCGGTTTTGCGGCCAGCTCAGAAGAAAGCGAGTTGAAAAAGGAGCTCAGGGGCACTGTAATTCACAAACCTGCAGAGTTATGAATGACAGCTATCGTCCAAAAATGTATTGAAGTAAGTCTTCAAAGAGGACTTGAAAGCGGGGCAGAATTTCAGGAAAACGATTTCAGGGGGAAGACTGGAATTGCACTTAAAGCATAGGAAAAGAGGCAGAATGTCGACAATGATGCACTTGGCCAAAAAGGGCGTATGCGTTTTTTCCTGAATATATTCAGGAAAAAACGCATACGCCCTTTTTGGCCAACCAAGCAAGCGTGTAAAGGAAATCTGCACTACAATGAAGTCTCACTGCCCCCCGGTCAAACGGGCCATCTGAAAAAAGTGTAAAATCCAGAAAGGCAGGACAGGTCATGGAGAACAGGGAGCCTTGTTATGCTGATGGGCGTGATGTACATTGCCAACAGCCACTCTGGAGAAGTGTATGGTGTTTCCTGAAACACGTAGGAAACAAAGCAACACAGCCTATGGCACTTCCACTTAGGGTCCTATAGCTTAGGGAAATTAAATTCAAAAACACACAGCCACCCCAATGTTATGGATGGCTCTTTTTACAAGAACCTCGTCTACGGTACAAGTTAAATATCCCAGAATGCGAAAAATGGATAAAGAATTTGTGGTACATACGTACAATGGAATATCACTCAGCAATGAAATCTATGTCATCAGGTCCGTCGCGGCATAATGAGTGGATTCAGATACGATGATTCTAAGTGAAATAAGTCACACAGAAAAAGAAACATTAAGATATCACTAATACACCGAATGTGAACTTGGCTACACATGAACTGAATTACAAAACAGAACAGGGTCTCAAATTTAGAAAACCAACTTATGCTTGCTTAAGGGGAATGGTGAGTTGGGGTGCTGCATAAAACCAGAGATTGAAATTAGAACAGATACCCTTCCATAACCCAAATATTTAATAGTCAAGACCTACTCCTTGCTCAACGAAATGGACTAAACACCCCATATTCAATGCCTAGGAATACACCTGCCAATTAAGAATCTTAACACCAATGGATTTATGTGTCTCCGTAAGAGAATCAGGCATGTGTACAGCGCCATAAATGCAGCCGTGAAAATCCGATAAATCCCATTATCAAAATAAATTACAAAAACAAAACACAATGACAGTGAAATAGAGAGCAATTCTTAAATAATTCATTCAGGGCTTGTGATGCAATCTGGAGTTACCACATCTACACCTAGAGCTGGGTGAGACATAAGGCTGGACACTTCGGGCGGATAACATTGGTGAGGTTCAGTGAGCAAATGCAGACCCTTTGAAGTCATACTGCATGGTACACATTCCATGGGTCCCAACTCTCCAGGTTTAAGGGATTCTTCCTTCAGCTAAAACATGCATGGGAATCCCAGAGTATGGTCCACCGTGTGACCGGGAAACGTTTTTAAATGCGTCTCAGTTTTCGTCCCCTGGTACTCGGGTTCACCATTCCAGACGCTTTACTAACACTCTCCCCACTTGGAGAGTAATTGCCTTTAACCTCCTGTTTGGCACAGTTTGCAATTTCTGCGCAAGATCGACAGGAATAGGGAGAACCAATGAGAGTCTAGCTGTAGGTGTCTGCACGGGCAAATGGAACGCTCATTTCCCACCAGGAAGACGGATTAACCAAAGACTCAGTGTGCCCTGCCGGAACCAGATTAGGGCCTGAAGCATTCCTGCGGTTTTGCGGCCAGCGCACAAGAAAGCGAGTTGAAGAAAGGAGCTCAGGGGCACTGTAATTCACAAACATGCAGAGTTATGAATGACAGCTATCGTCCAAAAATTTATTGAAGTAAGTCTTCGAAGAGGACTTGAAAGCGGGGCAGAATTTCAGGAAAACGATTTCAGGGGGTAGACTGGAATTGCAATTAAAACATAGGAAAAGATGCAGAATGTCGACAGTGGTGCACTTGGCCAAAAAGGGCGTATGAGTTTATTCCTGAATATATTCAGGAAAAAACGCATACGCCCTTTTTGGCCAACCAAGCAAGCGTGTAAAGGAAATCTCCACCACAATGATGTCTCACTAACCCCGGTCCAAACGGCCATCTGAAACAAGTGTAAAATCCAGAAAGGCAGGACAGGTCATGGAGAACAGGGAGCACTGTTATGCTGATGGGCGGGATGTAAATGGCCAACAGCCACTCTGGAGAAGTGTATGGTGTTTCCTGAAACACGTAGGAAACAAAGCAACACAGCCTATGGCACTTCCACTTATGGTCTTATAGCTTAGGGAAATTAAAATCAAAAACACACAGCCACCCCAAAGTTTGGGACGGCTCTGTTTACAAGAACCTCGTCTACGGTACAAGTTAAATATCCGAGAAATCAAAAAATGGATAAAGAAGTTGTGGTACGTACGTACAATGGAATATCACTCAGCAATGAGATCTACGTCATCAGGCCCGTAGCGGCATATTGAGTGGATTCAGGTACGACGATTCTACGAGAAATAAGTCACACAGGAAAAGAAATATCATAAGATATCACTAATACACGGAACGTAAACTTGGATACACATGAACTGAATTACAAAACAGAACAGGGTCTCAAATTTAGAAAACCAACTTATGCTTGCTTATGGGGAAAGGTGAGTTGGGGTGCTGCATAAAACCAGAGATTGAAATTAGCACAGATACCGTTCCATAAGCAAAATATATAATAGACAAGACCTACTCCTTGCTCAACGAAATGGACTCAACACCCCATATTCAACACCTGGGAATATACCTGACAAGTAAGAAACTTAAGACCCATGGATTTATATGTCTCCATAAGGAAGTCAAGCGTGTGTACAGCGGCCTAAACGCAGCAGTGAAAATCCGATAAATCCCATTAACAAAATAAATTTCAAAAACAAAACACAATGACAGTGAAATAGAGAGCAATTCTTAAATAATTCATTCAGGGCTTGTGATGCAACCTGGATTTACCACATCTACACCCAGAGCTAGTTGAGACATAAGGCTGGACACATCGGGCTGATAGCATTGGTGAGGTTTGTTGAACAAACGCAGACCCTTTGAAGTCATACTGCATGGTAGCCATTCCATGGGTCCCAACTGTCCAGGTTTAAGGCATTCTTCCTTCAGCTAAAACATGCATGGGAAACCCAGAGTATGTTCCACCGTGTGATTGGGAAACGTTTTCAAATGCATCTCAGGTTTCGTCCCCTGGTACTCGGGTTCACCGTTCCAGACGCTTTACTAACACTCTCCCCACTTGGAGAGTCAGGGCCTTTAACCTCCTGTTTGGCACAGTTTGCAATTTTTGCGCAAGATGAACAGGAATAGGGAGAACCAATGAGAGACTAGGTGTAGGTGTCCGCACGGGCAAATGGAACGCTCATTTCCCACCAGGAAGAGGGATTAACCAAAGGCTCAGCGTGCCCTGCCGGAACCAGATTAGGGCCTGAAGCAATCCTGCGGTTTTGCGGCCAGCTCAGAAGAAAGCGAGTTGAAAAAGGAGCTCAGGGGCACTGTAATTCACAAACCTGCAGAGTTATGAATGACAGCTATCGTCCAAAAATGTATTGAAGTAAGTCTTCAAAGAGGACTTGAAAGCGGGGCAGAATTTCAGGAAAACGATTTCAGGGGGAAGACTGGAATTGCACTTAAAGCATAGGAAAAGAGGCAGAATGTCGACAATGATGCACTTGGCCAAAAAGTGCGTATGTGTTTTTTCCTGAATATATTCAGGAAAAAACGCATACGCCCTTTTTGGCCAACCAAGCAAGCGTGTAAAGGAAATCTGCACTACAATGAAGTCTCACTGCCCCCCGGTCAAACGGGCCATCTGAAAAAAGTGTAAAATCCAGAAAGGCAGGACAGGTCATGGAGAACAGGGAGCCTTGTTATGCTGATGGGCGTGATGTACATTGCCAACAGCCACTCTGGAGAAGTGTATGGTGTTTCCTGAAACACGTAGGAAACAAAGCAACACAGCCTATGGCACTTCCACTTAGGGTCCTATAGCTTAGGGAAATTAAATTCAAAAACACACAGCCACCCCAATGTTATGGATGGCTCTTTTTACAAGAACCTCGTCTACGGTACAAGTTAAATATCCCAGAATGCGAAAAATGGATAAAGAATTTGTGGTACATACGTACAATGGAATATCACTCAGCAATGAAATCTATGTCATCAGGTCCGTCGCGGCATAATGAGTGGATTCAGATACGATGATTCTAAGTGAAATAAGTCACACAGAAAAAGAAACATTAAGATATCACTAATACACCGAATGTGAACTTGGCTACACATGAACTGAATTACAAAACAGAACAGGGTCTCAAATTTAGAAAACCAACTTATGCTTGCTTAAGGGGAATGGTGAGTTGGGGTGCTGCATAAAACCAGAGATTGAAATTAGAACAGATACCCTTCCATAACCCAAATATTTAATAGTCAAGACCTACTCCTTGCTCAACGAAATGGACTAAACACCCCATATTCAATGCCTAGGAATACACCTGCCAATTAAGAATCTTAACACCAATGGATTTATGTGTCTCCGTAAGAGAATCAGGCATGTGTACAGCGCCATAAATGCAGCCGTGAAAATCCGATAAATCCCATTATCAAAATAAATTACAAAAACAAAACACAATGACAGTGAAATAGAGAGCAATTCTTAAATAATTCATTCAGGGCTTGTGATGCAATCTGGAGTTACCACATCTACACCTAGAGCTGGGTGAGACATAAGGCTGGACACTTCGGGCGGATAACATTGGTGAGGTTCAGTGAGCAAATGCAGACCCTTTGAAGTCATACTGCATGGTACACATTCCATGGGTCCCAACTCTCCAGGTTTAAGGGATTCTTCCTTCAGCTAAAACATGCATGGGAATCCCAGAGTATGGTCCACCGTGTGACTGGGAAACGTTTTTAAATGCGTCTCAGTTTTCGTCCCCTGGTACTCGGGTTCACCATTCCAGACGCTTTACTAACACTCTCCCCACTTGGAGAGTAATTGCCTTTAACCTCCTGTTTGGCACAGTTTGCAATTTCTGCGCAAGATCGACAGGAATAGGGAGAACCAATGAGAGTCTAGCTGTAGGTGTCTGCACGGGCAAATGGAACGCTCATTTCCCACCAGGAAGACGGATTAACCAAAGACTCAGTGTGCCCTGCCGGAACCAGATTAGGGCCTGAAGCATTCCTGCGGTTTTGCGGCCAGCGCACAAGAAAGCGAGTTGAAGAAAGGAGCTCAGGGGCACTGTAATTCACAAACATGCAGAGTTATGAATGACAGCTATCGTCCAAAAATTTATTGAAGTAAGTCTTCGAAGAGGACTTGAAAGCGGGGCAGAATTTCAGGAAAACGATTTCAGGGGGTAGACTGGAATTGCAATTAAAACATAGGAAAAGATGCAGAATGTCGACAGTGGTGCACTTGGCCAAAAAGGGCGTATGAGTTTATTCCTGAATATATTCAGGAAAAAACGCATACGCCCTTTTTGGCCAACCAAGCAAGCGTGTAAAGGAAATCTCCACCACAATGATGTCTCACTAACCCCGGTCCAAACGGCCATCTGAAACAAGTGTAAAATCCAGAAAGGCAGGACAGGTCATGGAGAACAGGGAGCACTGTTATGCTGATGGGCGGGATGTAAATGGCCAACAGCCACTCTGGAGAAGTGTATGGTGTTTCCTGAAACACGTAGGAAACAAAGCAACACAGCCTATGGCACTTCCACTTATGGTCTTATAGCTTAGGGAAATTAAAATCAAAAACACACAGCCACCCCAAAGTTTGGGACGGCTCTGTTTACAAGAACCTCGTCTACGGTACAAGTTAAATATCCGAGAAATCAAAAAATGGATAAAGAAGTTGTGGTACGTACGTACAATGGAATATCACTCAGCAATGAGATCTACGTCATCAGGCCCGTAGCGGCATATTGAGTGGATTCAGGTACGACGATTCTACGAGAAATAAGTCACACAGGAAAAGAAATATCATAAGATATCACTAATACACGGAACGTAAACTTGGATACACATGAACTGAATTACAAAACAGAACAGGGTCTCAAATTTAGAAAACCAACTTATGCTTGCTTATGGGGAAAGGTGAGTTGGGGTGCTGCATAAAACCAGAGATTGAAATTAGCACAGATACCGTTCCATAAGCAAAATATATAATAGACAAGACCTACTCCTTGCTCAACGAAATGGACTCAACACCCCATATTCAACACCTGGGAATATACCTGACAAGTAAGAAACTTAAGACCCATGGATTTATATGTCTCCATAAGGAAGTCAAGCGTGTGTACAGCGGCCTAAACGCAGCAGTGAAAATCCGATAAATCCCATTAACAAAATAAATTTCAAAAACAAAACACAATGACAGTGAAATAGAGAGCAATTCTTAAATAATTCATTCAGGGCTTGTGATGCAACCTGGATTTACCACATCTACACCCAGAGCTAGTTGAGACATAAGGCTGGACACATCGGGCTGATAGCATTGGTGAGGTTTGTTGAACAAACGCAGACCCTTTGAAGTCATACTGCATGGTAGCCATTCCATGGGTCCCAACTGTCCAGGTTTAAGGCATTCTTCCTTCAGCTAAAACATGCATGGGAAACCCAGAGTATGTTCCACCGTGTGATTGGGAAACGTTTTCAAATGCATCTCAGGTTTCGTCCCCTGGTACTCGGGTTCACCGTTCCAGACGCTTTACTAACACTCTCCCCACTTGGAGAGTCAGGGCCTTTAACCTCCTGTTTGGCACAGTTTGCAATTTTTGCGCAAGATGAACAGGAATAGGGAGAACCAATGAGAGACTAGGTGTAGGTGTCCGCACGGGCAAATGGAACGCTCATTTCCCACCAGGAAGAGGGATTAACCAAAGGCTCAGCGTGCCCTGCCGGAACCAGATTAGGGCCTGAAGCAATCCTGCGGTTTTGCGGCCAGCTCAGAAGAAAGCGAGTTGAAAAAGGAGCTCAGGGGCACTGTAATTCACAAACCTGCAGAGTTATGAATGACAGCTATCGTCCAAAAATGTATTGAAGTAAGTCTTCAAAGAGGACTTGAAAGCGGGGCAGAATTTCAGGAAAACGATTTCAGGGGGAAGACTGGAATTGCACTTAAAGCATAGGAAAAGAGGCAGAATGTCGACAATGATGCACTTGGCCAAAAAGTGCGTATGTGTTTTTTCCTGAATATATTCAGGAAAAAACGCATACGCCCTTTTTGGCCAACCAAGCAAGCGTGTAAAGGAAATCTGCACTACAATGAAGTCTCACTGCCCCCCGGTCAAACGGGCCATCTGAAAAAAGTGTAAAATCCAGAAAGGCAGGACAGGTCATGGAGAACAGGGAGCCTTGTTATGCTGATGGGCGTGATGTACATTGCCAACAGCCACTCTGGAGAAGTGTATGGTGTTTCCTGAAACACGTAGGAAACAAAGCAACACAGCCTATGGCACTTCCACTTAGGGTCCTATAGCTTAGGGAAATTAAATTCAAAAACACACAGCCACCCCAATGTTATGGATGGCTCTTTTTACAAGAACCTCGTCTACGGTACAAGTTAAATATCCCAGAATGCGAAAAATGGATAAAGAATTTGTGGTACATACGTACAATGGAATATCACTCAGCAATGAAATCTATGTCATCAGGTCCGTCGCGGCATAATGAGTGGATTCAGATACGATGATTCTAAGTGAAATAAGTCACACAGAAAAAGAAACATTAAGATATCACTAATACACCGAATGTGAACTTGGCTACACATGAACTGAATTACAAAACAGAACAGGGTCTCAAATTTAGAAAACCAACTTATGCTTGCTTAAGGGGAATGGTGAGTTGGGGTGCTGCATAAAACCAGAGATTGAAATTAGAACAGATACCCTTCCATAACCCAAATATTTAATAGTCAAGACCTACTCCTTGCTCAACGAAATGGACTAAACACCCCATATTCAATGCCTAGGAATACACCTGCCAATTAAGAATCTTAACACCAATGGATTTATGTGTCTCCGTAAGAGAATCAGGCATGTGTACAGCGCCATAAATGCAGCCGTGAAAATCCGATAAATCCCATTATCAAAATAAATTACAAAAACAAAACACAATGACAGTGAAATAGAGAGCAATTCTTAAATAATTCATTCAGGGCTTGTGATGCAATCTGGAGTTACCACATCTACACCTAGAGCTGGGTGAGACATAAGGCTGGACACTTCGGGCGGATAACATTGGTGAGGTTCAGTGAGCAAATGCAGACCCTTTGAAGTCATACTGCATGGTACACATTCCATGGGTCCCAACTCTCCAGGTTTAAGGGATTCTTCCTTCAGCTAAAACATGCATGGGAATCCCAGAGTATGGTCCACCGTGTGACCGGGAAACGTTTTTAAATGCGTCTCAGTTTTCGTCCCCTGGTACTCGGGTTCACCATTCCAGACGCTTTACTAACACTCTCCCCACTTGGAGAGTAATTGCCTTTAACCTCCTGTTTGGCACAGTTTGCAATTTCTGCGCAAGATCGACAGGAATAGGGAGAACCAATGAGAGACTAGCTGTAGGTGTCTGCACGGGCAAATGGAACGCTCATTTCCCACCAGGAAGACGGATTAACCAAAGACTCAGTGTGCCCTGCCGGAACCAGATTAGGGCCTGAAGCATTCCTGCGGTTTTGCGGCCAGCGCACAAGAAAGCGAGTTGAAGAAAGGAGCTCAGGGGCACTGTAATTCACAAACATGCAGAGTTATGAATGACAGCTATCGTCCAAAAATTTATTGAAGTAAGTCTTCGAAGAGGACTTGAAAGCGGGGCAGAATTTCAGGAAAACGATTTCAGGGGGTAGACTGGAATTGCAATTAAAACATAGGAAAAGATGCAGAATGTCGACAGTGGTGCACTTGGCCAAAAAGGGCGTATGAGTTTATTCCTGAATATATTCAGGAAAAAACGCATACGCCCTTTTTGGCCAACCAAGCAAGCGTGTAAAGGAAATCTCCACCACAATGATGTCTCACTAACCCCGGTCCAAACGGCCATCTGAAACAAGTGTAAAATCCAGAAAGGCAGGACAGGTCATGGAGAACAGGGAGCACTGTTATGCTGATGGGCGGGATGTAAATGGCCAACAGCCACTCTGGAGAAGTGTATGGTGTTTCCTGAAACACGTAGGAAACAAAGCAACACAGCCTATGGCACTTCCACTTATGGTCTTATAGCTTAGGGAAATTAAAATCAAAAACACACAGCCACCCCAAAGTTTGGGACGGCTCTGTTTACAAGAACCTCGTCTACGGTACAAGTTAAATATCCGAGAAATCAAAAAATGGATAAAGAAGTTGTGGTACGTACGTACAATGGAATATCACTCAGCAATGAGATCTACGTCATCAGGCCCGTAGCGGCATATTGAGTGGATTCAGGTACGACGATTCTACGAGAAATAAGTCACACAGGAAAAGAAATATCATAAGATATCACTAATACACGGAACGTAAACTTGGATACACATGAACTGAATTACAAAACAGAACAGGGTCTCAAATTTAGAAAACCAACTTATGCTTGCTTATGGGGAAAGGTGAGTTGGGGTGCTGCATAAAACCAGAGATTGAAATTAGCACAGATACAGTTCCATAAGCCAAATATATAATAGACAAGACCTACTCCTTGCTCAACGAAATGGACTCAACACCCCATATTCAACACCTGGGAATATACCTGACAAGTAAGAAACTTAAGACCCATGGATTTATATGTCTCCATAAGGAAGTCAAGCGTGTGTACAGCGACCTAAACGCAGCAGTGAAAATCCGATAAATCCCATTAACAAAATAAATTTCAAAAACAAAACACAATGACAGTGAAATAGAGAGCAATTCTTAAATAATTCATTCAGGGCTTGTGATGCAACCTGGATTTACCACATCTACACCCAGAGCTAGTTGAGACATAAGGCTGGACACATCGGGCTGATAGCATTGGTGAGGTTTGTTGAACAAACGCAGACCCTTTGAAGTCATACTGCATGGTAGCCATTCCTTGGGTCCCAACTCTCCAGGTTTAAGGCATTCTTCCTTCAGCTAAAACATGCATGGGAAACCCAGAGTATGTTCCACCGTGTGATTGGGAAACGTTTTCAAATGCATCTCAGGTTTCGTCCCCTGGTACTCGGGTTCACCGTTCCAGACGCTTTACTAACACTCTCCCCACTTGGAGAGTCAGGGCCTTTAACCTCCTGTTTGGCACAGTTTGCAATTTCTGCGCAAGATGAACAGGAATAGGGAGAACCAATGAGAGACTAGCTGTAGGTGTCTGCACGGGCAAATGGAACGCTCATTTCCCACCAGGAAGAGGGATTATCCAAAAGCTCAGCGTGCCCTGCGGGAACCAGATTAGGGCCTGAAGCAATCCTGCGGTTTTGCGGCCAGCTCACAAGAAAGCGAGTTGAAGAAAGGAGCTCAGGGGCACTGTAATTCACAAACATGCAGAGTTATGAATGACAGCTATCGTCCAAAAATATATTGAAGTAAGTCTTCGAAGAGGACTTGAAAGCGGGGCAGAATTTCAGGAAAACGATTTCAGGGGGTAGACTGGAATTGCACTTAAATCATAGGAAAAGAGGCAGAATGTCCACAATGATGCCCTTGGCCAAAAAGGGCGTATGCGTTTTTTCCTGAATATATTCAGGAAAAAACGCATACGCCCTTTTTGGCCAACCAAGCAAGCGTGTAAAGGAAATCTGCACTACAATGAAGTCTCACTGCCCCCCGGTCCAAACGGCCATCTGAAACAAGTGTAAAATCCAGAAAGGCAGGACAGGTCATGGAGAACAGGGAGCCTTGTTATGCTGATGGGCGGGATGTAAATTGCCAACAGCCACTCTGGAGAAATGTATGGTGTTTCCTGAAACACGTAGGAAACAAAGCAACAGAGCCTATGGCACATCCACTTAGGGTCCTATAGCTTAGGGAAATTAAAATCAAAAACACACAGCCACTCCAAAGTTTGGGACGGCTCTGTTTACAAGAACCTCCTCTACGGTACAAGTTAAATATCCGAGAAAGCAAAAAATGGATAAAGAATTTGTCGTACGTACGTACAATGGAATATCACTCAGCAATGAGATCTACGTCATCAGGCCCGTAGCGGCATAATGAGTGCATTCACGTACGATGATTCGACGAGAAATAAGTCACAGAGAAAAAGAAACATCATAAGATATCACTAATACACGGAACGTAAACTTGGCTACACATGAACTGAATTACAAAACAGAACAGGGTCTCAAATTTAGAAAACCAACTTATGCTTGCTTATGGGGAATGGTGAGTTCGGGTGCTGCGTCAAACCAGAGATTGAAATTAGCACAGATACCGTTCCATAAGCCAAATATATAAGAGACAAGACCTACACCTTGCTCAACGAAATGGACTCAACACCCCATATTCAACGCCTGGAAATATACCTGACAAGTAAGAATCTAAAGACCCATGGATTTATATGTCTCCATAAGGAAGTCAAGCGTGTGTACAGGGGCCTAAACGCAGCAGTGAAAATCCGATAAATCCCATTAACAAAATAAATTTCAAAAACAAAACACAATGACAGTGAAATAGAGAGCAATTCTTAAATAATTCATTCAGGGCTTGTGATGCAACCTGGATTTACAACATCTACACCCAGAGCTGGTTGAGACATAAGGCTGGACACATCGAGCTGATACTATTGGTGAGGTTTGGTGAGCAAACGCAGACCCTTTGAACTCATACTGCATGGTACCCATTCCATGGGTCCCAACTCTCCAGGTTTAAGGGATTCCTCCTTCAGCTAAAACATACATGGGAAACCCAGAGTATGGTCCACCGTGTGATTGGGAAACGTTTTCAAATGCATCTCAGTTTTCGACCCCTGGTACTCGGGTTCACCGTTCCAGACGCTTTACTAACACTCTCCCCACTTGGAGAGTCAGTGTCTTTAACCTCCTGTTTGGCACAGTTTGCAATTTCGGCACAAGATGAACAGGAATAGCGAGAGCCAATGAGAGACTAGCTGTAGGTGTCTGCACGGGCAAATGGAACGCTCATTTCCCAACAGGAAGAGGAATTAACCAAAGGCTCAGCGTGCCCTGCCGGAACAAGATTAGGGCCTGAGGCAATCCTGCGGTTTTGCGGCCAGCTCACAAGAAAGCGAGTTGAAGAAAGGAGCTCAGGGGCACTGTAATTCACAAACCTGCAGAGTTATGAATGACAGCTATCGTCCAAAAATGTATTGAAGTAAGTTTTCGAAGAGGACTTGAAAGCGGGGCAGAATTTCAGGAAAACGAATTCAGGGGGTAGACTGGAATTGCACTTAAAGCATAGGAAAAGAGGCAGAATGTCCACAATGATGCACTTGGCCAAAAAGTGCATATGCGTTTTTTCCTGAATATATTCAGGAAAAAACGCATACGCCCTTTTTGGCCAACCAAGCAAGCGTGTAAAGGAAATCTGCACTACAATGAAGTCTCACTACCCCCGGTCAAAAGGGCCACCTGAATAAAGTGTAAAATCCAGAAAGGCAGGACAGGTCATGGAGAACAGGGAGCCTTGTTATGCTGATGGGCGGGATGTAAATTGCCAACAGCCACTCTGGAGAACTGTATGGTGTTTCCTGAAACACGGAGGAAACAAAGCAACACAGCCTATGGCACTTCCACTTATGGTCTTATAGCTTAGGGAAATTAAAATCAAAAACACACAGCCACCCCAAAGTTTGGGACGGCTCTGTTTACAAGAACCTCGTCTACGGTACAAGTTAAATATCCGAGAAATCAAAAAATGGATAAAGAAGTTGTGGTACGTACGTACAATGGAATATCACTCAGCAATGAGATCTACGTCATCAGGCCCGTAGCGGCATATTGAGTGGATTCAGGTACGACGATTCTACGAGAAATAAGTCACACAGGAAAAGAAATATCATAAGATATCACTAATACACGGAACGTAAACTTGGATACACATGAACTGAATTACAAAACAGAACAGGGTCTCAAATTTAGAAAACCAACTTATGCTTGCTTATGGGGAAAGGTGAGTTGGGGTGCTGCATAAAACCAGAGATTGAAATTAGCACAGATACAGTTCCATAAGCCAAATATATAATAGACAAGACCTACTCCTTGCTCAACGAAATGGACTCAACACCCCATATTCAACACCTGGGAATATACCTGACAAGTAAGAAACTTAAGACCCATGGATTTATATGTCTCCATAAGGAAGTCAAGCGTGTGTACAGCGACCTAAACGCAGCAGTGAAAATCCGATAAATCCCATTAACAAAATAAATTTCAAAAACAAAACACAATGACAGTGAAATAGAGAGCAATTCTTAAATAATTCATTCAGGGCTTGTGATGCAACCTGGATTTACCACATCTACACCCAGAGCTAGTTGAGACATAAGGCTGGACACATCGGGCTGATAGCATTGGTGAGGTTTGTTGAACAAACGCAGACCCTTTGAAGTCATACTGCATGGTAGCCATTCCTTGGGTCCCAACTCTCCAGGTTTAAGGCATTCTTCCTTCAGCTAAAACATGCATGGGAAACCCAGAGTATGTTCCACCGTGTGATTGGGAAACGTTTTCAAATGCATCTCAGGTTTCGTCCCCTGGTACTCGGGTTCACCGTTCCAGACGCTTTACTAACACTCTCCCCACTTGGAGAGTCAGGGCCTTTAACCTCCTGTTTGGCACAGTTTGCAATTTCTGCGCAAGATGAACAGGAATAGGGAGAACCAATGAGAGACTAGCTGTAGGTGTCTGCACGGGCAAATGGAACGCTCATTTCCCACCAGGAAGAGGGATTATCCAAAAGCTCAGCGTGCCCTGCGGGAACCAGATTAGGGCCTGAAGCAATCCTGCGGTTTTGCGGCCAGCTCACAAGAAAGCGAGTTGAAGAAAGGAGCTCAGGGGCACTGTAATTCACAAACATGCAGAGTTATGAATGACAGCTATCGTCCAAAAATATATTGAAGTAAGTCTTCGAAGAGGACTTGAAAGCGGGGCAGAATTTCAGGAAAACGATTTCAGGGGGTAGACTGGAATTGCACTTAAATCATAGGAAAAGAGGCAGAATGTCCACAATGATGCCCTTGGCCAAAAAGGGCGTATGCGTTTTTTCCTGAATATATTCAGGAAAAAACGCATACGCCCTTTTTGGCCAACCAAGCAAGCGTGTAAAGGAAATCTGCACTACAATGAAGTCTCACTGCCCCCCGGTCCAAACGGCCATCTGAAACAAGTGTAAAATCCAGAAAGGCAGGACAGGTCATGGAGAACAGGGAGCCTTGTTATGCTGATGGGCGGGATGTAAATTGCCAACAGCCACTCTGGAGAAATGTATGGTGTTTCCTGAAACACGTAGGAAACAAAGCAACAGAGCCTATGGCACATCCACTTAGGGTCCTATAGCTTAGGGAAATTAAAATCAAAAACACACAGCCACTCCAAAGTTTGGGACGGCTCTGTTTACAAGAACCTCCTCTACGGTACAAGTTAAATATCCGAGAAAGCAAAAAATGGATAAAGAATTTGTCGTACGTACGTACAATGGAATATCACTCAGCAATGAGATCTACGTCATCAGGCCCGTAGCGGCATAATGAGTGCATTCACGTACGATGATTCGACGAGAAATAAGTCACAGAGAAAAAGAAACATCATAAGATATCACTAATACACGGAACGTAAACTTGGCTACACATGAACTGAATTACAAAACAGAACAGGGTCTCAAATTTAGAAAACCAACTTATGCTTGCTTATGGGGAATGGTGAGTTCGGGTGCTGCGTCAAACCAGAGATTGAAATTAGCACAGATACCGTTCCATAAGCCAAATATATAAGAGACAAGACCTACACCTTGCTCAACGAAATGGACTCAACACCCCATATTCAACGCCTGGAAATATACCTGACAAGTAAGAATCTAAAGACCCATGGATTTATATGTCTCCATAAGGAAGTCAAGCGTGTGTACAGGGGCCTAAACGCAGCAGTGAAAATCCGATAAATCCCATTAACAAAATAAATTTCAAAAACAAAACACAATGACAGTGAAATAGAGAGCAATTCTTAAATAATTCATTCAGGGCTTGTGATGCAACCTGGATTTACAACATCTACACCCAGAGCTGGTTGAGACATAAGGCTGGACACATCGAGCTGATACTATTGGTGAGGTTTGGTGAGCAAACGCAGACCCTTTGAACTCATACTGCATGGTACCCATTCCATGGGTCCCAACTCTCCAGGTTTAAGGGATTCCTCCTTCAGCTAAAACATACATGGGAAACCCAGAGTATGGTCCACCGTGTGATTGGGAAACGTTTTCAAATGCATCTCAGTTTTCGACCCCTGGTACTCGGGTTCACCGTTCCAGACGCTTTACTAACACTCTCCCCACTTGGAGAGTCAGTGTCTTTAACCTCCTGTTTGGCACAGTTTGCAATTTCGGCACAAGATGAACAGGAATAGCGAGAGCCAATGAGAGACTAGCTGTAGGTGTCTGCACGGGCAAATGGAACGCTCATTTCCCAACAGGAAGAGGAATTAACCAAAGGCTCAGCGTGCCCTGCCGGAACAAGATTAGGGCCTGAGGCAATCCTGCGGTTTTGCGGCCAGCTCACAAGAAAGCGAGTTGAAGAAAGGAGCTCAGGGGCACTGTAATTCACAAACCTGCAGAGTTATGAATGACAGCTATCGTCCAAAAATGTATTGAAGTAAGTTTTCGAAGAGGACTTGAAAGCGGGGCAGAATTTCAGGAAAACGAATTCAGGGGGTAGACTGGAATTGCACTTAAAGCATAGGAAAAGAGGCAGAATGTCCACAATGATGCACTTGGCCAAAAAGTGCATATGCGTTTTTTCCTGAATATATTCAGGAAAAAACGCATACGCCCTTTTTGGCCAACCAAGCAAGCGTGTAAAGGAAATCTGCACTACAATGAAGTCTCACTACCCCCGGTCAAAAGGGCCACCTGAATAAAGTGTAAAATCCAGAAAGGCAGGACAGGTCATGGAGAACAGGGAGCCTTGTTATGCTGATGGGCGGGATGTAAATTGCCAACAGCCACTCTGGAGAACTGTATGGTGTTTCCTGAAACACGGAGGAAACAAAGCAACACAGCCTATGGCACTTCCACTTACGGTCCTATAGCTTAGGGAAATTAAATTCAAAACCACACTGCCACCCCAAAGTTTGGGACGGCTCTGTTTACAAGAACCTCCTCTACGGTACAAGTTAAATATCCGAGAAAGCAAAAAATGGATAAAGAAGTTGTGGTACGTACGTACAATGGAATATCACACAGCAATGAGATCTACGTCATCAGGCCCATAGCGGCATAATGAGTGGATTCAGGTACGACGATTCTACGAGAAATCAGTCACACAGGAAAAGAAATATCATAAGATATCACTAATACACGGAACGTAAACTTGGCTACACATGAACTGAATTACAAAACAGAACAGGGTCTCAAATTTAGAAAACCAACTTATGCTTGCTTATGGGGAAAGGTGAGTTGGGGTGCTGCATCAAAACAGAGATTGAAATTAGCACAGATACCGTTCCATAAGCCAAATATATAATAGACAAGACCTACTCCTTGCTCAACGAAATGGACTCAACACCCCATATTCAACGTCTGGGAATATACCTGACAAGTAAGAATCTTAAGACCCATGGATTTATATGTCTCCATAAGGAAGTCAAGCGTGTGTACAGTGGCCTAAAGGCAGCAGTGAAAATCCGATAAATCCCATTAACAAACTAAATTTCACAAACAAAACACAATGACAGTGAAATAGAGAGCAATTCTTAAATAATTCATTCAGGCCTTGTGAGGCAACCTGGATTTACCACATCTACACCCAGAGCTGGTTGAGACATAAGGCTGGACACTTCGGGCTGATAGCATTGGTGAGGTTTGGTGAGCAAACGCAGACCCTTTGAAGTCATACTGCATGATTCCCATTCCATGGTTCCCAACTCTCCAGGTTTAAGGGATTCTTCCTTCAGCTAAAACATGCATGGGAAACCCAGAGTATGGTCCACCGTGTGATTGGGAAACGTTTTCAAATGCATCTCAGGTTTCGTCCCCTGGTACTCGGGTGCACCGTTCCAGACCCTTTACTAACACTATCCCCACTTGGAGAGTCAGTGCCTTTAACCTCCTGTTTGTCACAGTTTGCAATTTCTGCGCAAGATGAACAGGAATAGGGAGAACAAATGAGAGACTAGCTGTAGGTGTCTGCACGGGCAAATGGAACTCTCATTTCCCACCAGGAAGAGGAATTAATCAAAGGCTCAGCGTGCCCTGCCGGAACAAGATTAGGGCCTGAAGCAATCCTGCGATTTTGCGGCCAGCTCACAAGATCGCGAGTTGAAGAAAGGAGCCCAGGGGCACTGTAATTCACAAACCTGCAGAGTTATGAATGACAGCTATCATCCAAAAATGTATTGAAGTAAGTCTTCGAAGAGGACTTGAAAGCGGGGCAGAATTTCAGGAAAACGATTTCATGGGGTAGACTGGAATTGCACTTAAAGCATAGGAAAAGAGGCAGAATGTCGACAATGATGCATTGGCCAAAAAGGGCGTATGCGTTTTTTCCTGAATATATTCAGGAAAAAACGCATACGCCCTTTTTGGCCAACCAAGCAAGCGTGTAAAGGAAATCTGCACTACAATGAAGTCTCACGGCCCTCCGGTCCAAACGGCCATCTGAAACAAGTGTAAAATCCAGAAAGGCAGGACAGGTCATGGAGAACAGGGAGCACTGTTATGCTGATGGGCGGGATGTAAATGGCCAACAGCCACTCTGGAGAAGTGTATGGTGTTTCCTGAAACACGTAGGAAACAAAGCAACACAGCCTATGGCACTTCCACTTAGGGTCCTATATAGTTTAGGGAAATTAAAATCAAAAACACACAGCCACCCCAAAGTTTGGGACTGCTCTGTTTACAAGAACCTCGTCTACGGTACAAGTTAAATATGCGAGAAAGCAAAAAATGGATAAAGAAGTTGTGGTACGTATGTACAATGGAATATCACTCAGCAATGAGATCTACGTCATCAGGCCCGTAGCGGCATAATGAGTGGATTCAGGTACGACGATTCTACTAGAAATAAGTCACACAAAAATAGAAACATCATAAGATATCACTAATACACGGAACGTAAACTTGTCTACACATGAACTGAATTACAAAACAGAACAGGGTCTCAAATTTAGAAAACCAACTTATGCTTGCTTATGGGGAAAGGTGAGTTGGGGTGCTGCATAAAACCAGAGATTGAAATTAGCACAGATACCATTCCATAAGCCAAATATATAATAGACAAGACCTACTCCTTGCTCAACGAAATGGACTCAACACCCCATATTCAACGCCTGGGAATATACCTGACAAGTAAGAATCTTAAGACCCATGGATTTATATGTCTCCATAAGGAAATCAAGCGTGTGTACAGCGGCCTAAACGCAGCAGTGAAAATCCGATAAATCCCATTATCAAAATAAATTTCACAAACAAATCACAATGACAGTGAAATAGAGAGCAATTCTTAAATAATTCATTCAGGGCTTGTGATGCAACCTGGATTTACCACATCTACACCCAGAGCTGGGTGAGACATAAGGCTGGACACTTCGGGCTGATAGCATAGGTGAGGTTCGGTGAGCAAACGCAGATCCTTTGAAGTCATACTGCATGGTACCCATTCCATGGGTCGCAACTCTCCAGGTTTAAGTGATTCTTCCTTCAGCTAAAACATGCATGGGAAACCCAGAGTATGGTCCACCGTGTGACTGGGAAACGTTTTCAAATGCATCTCAGGTTTCGTCCCCTGGTACTCGGGTTCACCGTTCCAGACGCTTTACTAACACTCTCCCCACTTGGAGAGTCAGTGCCTTTAACCTCCTGTTTGGCACAGTTTGCAATTTTTGCGCAAGATGAACAGGAATAGGGAGAACCAATGAGAGACTAGCTGTAGGTGTCCGCACGGGCAAATGGAATGCTCATTTCCCACCAGGAAGAGGGATTAACCAAAGGCTCAGCGTGCCCTGCCGGAACCAGATTAGGGCCTGAAGCAATCCTGCGGTTTTGCGGCCAGCTCAGAAGAAAGCGAGTTGAAAAAGGAGCTCAGGGGCACTGTAATTCACAAACCTGCAGAGTTATGAATGACAGCTATCGTCCAAAAATGTATTGAAGTAAGTCTTCAAAGAGGACTTGAAAGCGGGGCAGAATTTCAGGAAAACGATTTCAGGGGGAAGACTGGAATTGCACTTAAAGCATAGGAAAAGAGGCAGAATGTCGACAATGATGCACTTGGCCAAAAAGGGCGTATGCGTTTTTTCCTGAATATATTCAGGAAAAAACGCATACGCCCTTTTTGGCCAACCAAGCAAGCGTGTAAAGGAAATCTGCACTACAATGAAGTCTCACTGCCCCCCGGTCAAACGGGCCATCTGAAAAAAGTGTAAAATCCAGAAAGGCAGGACAGGTCATGGAGAACAGGGAGCCTTGTTATGCTGATGGGCGTGATGTACATTGCCAACAGCCACTCTGGAGAAGTGTATGGTGTTTCCTGAAACACGTAGGAAACAAAGCAACACAGCCTATGGCACTTCCACTTAGGGTCCTATAGCTTAGGGAAATTAAATTCAAAAACACACAGCCACCCCAATGTTATGGATGGCTCTTTTTACAAGAACCTCGTCTACGGTACAAGTTAAATATCCCAGAATGCGAAAAATGGATAAAGAATTTGTGGTACATACGTACAATGGAATATCACTCAGCAATGAAATCTATGTCATCAGGTCCGTCGCGGCATAATGAGTGGATTCAGATACGATGATTCTAAGTGAAATAAGTCACACAGAAAAAGAAACATTAAGATATCACTAATACACCGAATGTGAACTTGGCTACACATGAACTGAATTACAAAACAGAACAGGGTCTCAAATTTAGAAAACCAACTTATGCTTGCTTAAGGGGAATGGTGAGTTGGGGTGCTGCATAAAACCAGAGATTGAAATTAGAACAGATACCCTTCCATAACCCAAATATTTAATAGTCAAGACCTACTCCTTGCTCAACGAAATGGACTAAACACCCCATATTCAATGCCTAGGAATACACCTGCCAATTAAGAATCTTAACACCAATGGATTTATGTGTCTCCGTAAGAGAATCAGGCATGTGTACAGCGCCATAAATGCAGCCGTGAAAATCCGATAAATCCCATTATCAAAATAAATTACAAAAACAAAACACAATGACAGTGAAATAGAGAGCAATTCTTAAATAATTCATTCAGGGCTTGTGATGCAATCTGGAGTTACCACATCTACACCTAGAGCTGGGTGAGACATAAGGCTGGACACTTCGGGCGGATAACATTGGTGAGGTTCAGTGAGCAAATGCAGACCCTTTGAAGTCATACTGCATGGTACACATTCCATGGGTCCCAACTCTCCAGGTTTAAGGGATTCTTCCTTCAGCTAAAACATGCATGGGAATCCCAGAGTATGGTCCACCGTGTGACCGGGAAACGTTTTTAAATGCGTCTCAGTTTTCGTCCCCTGGTACTCGGGTTCACCATTCCAGACGCTTTACTAACACTCTCCCCACTTGGAGAGTAATTGCCGTTAACCTCCTGTTTGGCACAGTTTGCAATTTCTGCGCAAGATCGACAGGAATAGGGAGAACCAATGAGAGACTAGCTGTAGGTGTCTGCACGGGCAAATGGAATGCTCATTTCCCACCAGGAAGACGGATTAACCAAAGACTCAGTGTGCCCTGCCGGAACCAGATTAGGGCCTGAAGCATTCCTGCGGTTTTGCGGCCAGCGCACAAGAAAGCGAGTTGAAGAAAGGAGCTCAGGGGCACTGTAATTCACAAACATGCAGAGTTATGAATGACAGCTATCGTCCAAAAATTTATTGAAGTAAGTCTTCGAAGAGGACTTGAAAGCGGGGCAGAATTTCAGGAAAACGATTTCAGGGGGTAGACTGGAATTGCAATTAAAACATAGGAAAAGATGCAGAATGTCGACAGTGGTGCACTTGGCCAAAAAGGGCGTATGAGTTTATTCCTGAATATATTCAGGAAAAAACGCATACGCCCTTTTTGGCCAACCAAGCAAGCGTGTAAAGGAAATCTCCACCACAATGATGTCTCACTAACCCCGGTCCAAATGGCCATCTGAAACAAGTGTAAAATCCAGAAAGGCAGGACAGGTCATGGAGAACAGGGAGCACTGTTATGCTGATGGGCGGGATGTAAATGGTCAACAGCCACTCTGGAGAAGTGTATGGTGTTTCCTGAAACACGTAGGAAACAAAGCAACACAGCCTATGGCACTTCCACTTATGGTCTTATAGCTTAGGGAAATTAAAATCAAAAACACACAGCCACCCCAAAGTTTGGGACGGCTCTGTTTACAAGAACCTCGTCTACGGTACAAGTTAAATATCCGAGAAATCAAAAAATGGTTAAAGAAGTTGTGGTACGTACGTACAATGGAATATCACTCAGCAATGAGATCTACGTCATCAGGCCCGTAGCGGCATATTGAGTGGATTCAGGTATGACGATTCTACGAGAAATAAGTCACACAGGAAAAGAAATATCATAAGATATCACTAATACACGGAACGTAAACTTGGCTACACATGAACTGAATTACAAAACAGAACAGGGTCTCAAATTTACAAAACCAACTTATGCTTGCTTATGGGGAAAGGTGAGTTGGGGTGCTGCATAAAACCAGAGATTGAAATTAGCACAGATACCGTTCCATAAGCCAAATATATAATAGACAAGACCTACTCCTTGCTCAACGAAATGGACTCAACACCCCATATTCAACACCTGGGAATATACCTGACAAGTAAGAAACTTAAGACCCATGGATTTATATGTCTCCATAAGGAAGTCAAGCGTGTGTACAGCGGCCTAAACGCAGCAGTGAAAATCCGATAAATCCCATTAACAAAATAAATTTCAAAAACAAAACACAATGACAGTGAAATAGAGAGCAATTCTTAAATAATTCATTCAGGGCTTGTGATGCAACCTGGATTTACCACATCTACACCCAGAGCTAGTTGAGACATAAGGCTGGACACATCGGGCTGATAGCATTGGTGAGGTTTGTTGAACAAACGCAGACCCTTTGAAGTCATACTGCATGGTAGCCATTCCATGGGTCCCAACTCTCCAGGTTTAAGGCATTCTTCGTTCAGCTAAAACATGCATGGGAAACCCAGAGTATGTTCCACCGTGTGATTGGGAAACGTTTTCAAATGCATCTCAGGTTTCGTCCCCTGGTACTCGGGTTCACCGTTCCAGACGCTTTACTAACACTCTCCCCACTTGGAGAGTCAGGGCCTTTAACCTCCTGTTTGGCACAGTTTGCAATTTCTGCGCAAGATGAACAGGAATAGGGAGAACCAATGAGAGACTAGCTGTAGGTGTCTGCACGGGCAAATGGAACGCTCATATCCCACCAGGAAGAGGGATTAACCAAAAGCTCAGCGTGCCCTGCGGGAACCAGATTAGGGCCTGAAGCAATCCTGCGGTTTTGCGGCCAGCTCACAAGAAAGCGAGTTGAAGAAAGGATTTCAGGGGCACTGTAATTCACAAACATGCAGAGTTATGAATGACAGCTATCGTCCAAAAATATATTGAAGTAAGTCTTCGAAGAGGACTTGAAAGCGGGGCAGAATTTCAGGAAAACGATTTTAGGGGGTAGACTGGAATTGCACTTAAATCATAGGAAAAGAGGCAGAATGTCCACAATGATGCCCTTGGCCAAAAAGGGCGTGTGCGTTTTTTCCTGAATATATTCAGGAAAAAATGCATACGCCCTTTTTGGCCAACGAAGCAAGCGTGTAAAGGAAATCTGCACTACAATGAAGTCTCACTGCCCCCCGGTCCAAACGGCCATCTGAAACAAGTGTAAAATCCAGAAAGGCAGGACAGGTCATGGAGAACAGGGAGCCTTGTTATGCTGATGGGCGGGATGTAAATTGCCAACAGCCACTCTGGAGAAATGTATGGTGTTTCCTGAAACACGTAGGAAACAAAGCAACACAGCCTATGGCACATCCACTTAGGGTCCTATAGCTTAGGGAAATTAAAATCAAAAACACACAGCCACTCCAAAGTTTGGGACGGCTCTGTTTACAAGAACCTCCTCTACGGTACAAGTTAAATATCCGAGAAAGCAAAAAATGGATAAAGAAGTTGTCGTACGTACGTACAATGGAATATCACTCAGCAATGAGATCTACGTCATCAGGCCCGTAGCGGCATAATGAGTGCATTCACGTACGATGATTCGACGAGAAATAAGTCACAGAGAAAAAGAAACATCATAAGATATCACTAATACACGGAACGTAAACTTGGCTACACATGAACTGAATTACAAAACAGAACAGGGTCTCAAATTTAGAAAACCAACTTATGCTTGCTTATGGGGAAAGGTGAGTTCGGGTGCTGCATAAAACCAGAGATTGAAATTAGCACAGATACCGTTCCATAAGCCAAATATATAAGAGACAAGACCTACACCTTGCTCAACGAAATGGACTCAACACCCCATATTCAACGCCTGGAAATATACCTGACAAGTAAGAATCTAAAGACCCATGGATTTATATGTCTCCATAAGGAAGTCAAGCGTGTGTACAGGGGCCTAAACGCAGCAGTGAAAATCCGATAAATCCCATTAACAAAATAAATTTCAAAAACAAAACACAATGACAGTGAAATAGAGAGCAATTCTTAAATAATTCATTCAGGGCTTGTGATGCAACCTGGATTTACCACATCTACACCCAGGGCTGGTTGAGACATAAGGCTGGACACATCGAGCTGATAGTATTGGTGATGTTTGGTGAGCAAACGCAGACCCTTTGAACTCATACTGCATGGTACCCATTCCATGGGTCCCAACTCTCCAGGTTTAAGGGATTCCTCCTTCAGCTAAAACATGCATGGGAAACCCAGAGTATGGTCCACCGTGTGATTGGGAAACGTTTTCAAATGCATCTCAGTTTTCGACCCCTGGTACTCGGGTTCACCGTTCCAGACGCTTTACTAACACTCTCCCCACTTGGAGAGTCAGTGTCTTTAACCTCCTGTTTGGCACAGTTTGCAATTTCGGCACAAGATGAACAGGAATAGCGAGAGCCAATGAGAGACTAGATGTAGGTGTCTGCACGGGCAAATGGAACGCTCATTTCCCAACAGGAAGAGGAATTAACCAAAGGCTCAGCGTGCCCTGCCGGAACAAGATTAAGGCCTGAGGCAATCCTGCGGTTTTGCGGCCAGCTCACAAGAAAGCGAGTTGAAGAAAGGAGCTCAGGGGCACTGTAATTCACAAACCTGCAGAGTTATGAATGACAGCTATCGTCCAAAAATGTATTGAAGTAAGTTTTCGAAGAGGACTTGAAAGCGGGGCAGAATTTCAGGAAAACGAATTCAGGGGGTAGACTGGAATTGCACTTAAAGCATAGGAAAAGAGGCAGAATGTCCACAATGATGCACTTGGCCAAAAAGGGCGTATGCGTTTTTTCCTGAATATATTCAGCAAAAAACTCATACGACCCTTTTTGGCCAACCAAGGAAGCGTGTAAAGGAAATCTGCACTACAATGAAGTCTCACTGGCCCCCGGTCAAAAGGGCCATCTGAAAATGTGTAAAATCCAGAAAGGCAGGACAGGTCATGGAGAACAGGGGGCCTTGTTATGCTGATGGGTGGGATTTAAATTGCCAACAGCCACTCTGGAGAAGTGTATGGTGTTTCCTGAAACACGTAGGAAACAAAGCAACACAGCCTATGGCACTTCCACTTAGGGTCCTATAGCTTAGGGAAATTAAAATCAAAAACACACAGCCACCCCAAAGTTTGGGACGGCTCTGTTTACAAGAACCTCGTCTACGGTACAAGTTAAATATCCGAGAAAGCAAAAAATGGATAAAGAAGTTGTGGTACGTACGTACAATGGAATATCACTCAGCAATGAGATCTACGTCTTCAGGCCCGTAGCGGCATAATGAGTGGATTCAGGTACGACGATTCTACGAGAAATAAGTCACACAGGAAAAGAAATATCATAAGATATCACTAATACACGGAACGTAAACTTGGCTACACATGAACTGAATTACAAAACAGAACAGGGTCTCAAATTTAGAAAACCAACTTATGCTTGCTTATGGGGAAAGGTGAGTTGGGGTGCTGCATCAAACCAGAGATTGAAATTAGCACAGATACCGTTCCATAAGCCAAATATATAATAGACAAGACCTACTCCTTGCTCAACGAAATGGACTCAACACCCCATATTCAACGTCTGGGAATATACCTGACAAGTAAGAATCTTAAGACCCATGGATTTATATGTCTCCATAAGGAAGTCAAGCGTGTGTACAGTGGCCTAAAGGCAGCAGTGAAAATCCGATAAATCCCATTAACAAACTAAATTTCACAAACAAAACACAATGACAGTGAAATAGAGAGCAATTCTTAAATAATTCATTCAGGCCTTGTGATGCAACCTGGATTTACCACATCTACACCCAGAGCTGGTTGAGACATAAGGCTGGACACTTCGGGCTGATAGCATTGGTGAGGTTTGGTGAGCAAACGCAGACCCTTTGAAGTCATACTGCATGGGTCCCATTCCATGGTTCCCAACTCTCCAGGTTTAAGGGATTCTTCCTTCAGCTAAAACATGCATGGGAAACCCAGAGTATGGTCCACCGTGTGATTGGGAAACGTTTTCAAATGCATCTCAGGTTTCGTCCCCTGGTACTCGGGTGCACCGTTCCAGACCCTTTACTAACACTATCCCCACTTGGAGAGTCAGTGCCTTTAACCTCCTGTTTGTCACAGTTTGCAATTTCTGCGCAAGATGAACAGGAATAGGGAGAACAAATGAGAGACTAGCTGTAGGTGTCTGCACGGGCAAATGGAACTCTCATTTCCCACCAGGAAGAGGAATTAATCAAAGGCTCAGCGTGCCCTGCCGGAACCAGATTAGGGCCTGAAGCAATCCTGCGGTTTTGCGGCCAGCTCACAAGATAGCGAGTTGAAGAAAGGAGCCCAGGGGCACTGTAATTCACAAACCTGCAGAGTTATGAATGACAGCTATCATCCAAAAATGTATTGAAGTAAGTCTTCGAAGAGGACTTGAAAGCGGGGCAGAATTTCAGGAAAACGATTTCATGGGGTAGACTGGAATTGCACTTAAAGCATAGGAAAAGAGGCAGAATGTCGACAATGATGCACTTGGCCAAAAAGGGCGTATGCGTTTTTTCCTGAATATATTCAGGAAAAAACGCATACGCCCTTTTTGGCCAACCAAGCAAGCGTGTAAAGGAAATCTGCACTACAATGAAGTCTCACGGCCCCCCGGTCCAAACGGCCATCTGAAACAAGTGTAAAATCCAGAAAGGCAGGACAGGTCATGGAGAACAGGGAGCACTGTTATGCTGATGGGCGGGATGTAAATGGCCAACAGCCACTCTGGAGAAGTGTATGGTGTTTCCTGAAACACGTAGGAAACAAAGCAACACAGCCTATGGCACTTCCACTTAGGGTCCTATATAGTTTAGGGAAATTAAAATCAAAAACACACAGCCACCCCAAAGTTTGGGACTGCTCTGTTTACAAGAACCTCGTCTACGGTACAAGTTAAATATGCGAGAAAGCAAAAAATGGATAAAGAAGTTGTGGTACGTATGTACAATGGAATATCACTCAGCAATGAGATCTACGTCATCAGGCCCGTAGCGGCATAATGAGTGGATTCAGGTACGACGATTCTACTAGAAATAAGTCACACAAAAATAGAAACATCATAAGATATCACTAATACACGGAACGTAAACTTGTCTACACATGAACTGAATTACAAAACAGAACAGGGTCTCAAATTTAGAAAACCAACTTATGCTTGCTTATGGGGAAAGGTGAGTTGGGGTGCTGCATCAAACCAGAGATTGAAATTAGCACAGATACCATTCCATAAGCCAAATATATAATAGACAAGACCTACTCCTTGCTCAACGAAATGGACTCAACACCCCATATTCAACGCCTGGGAATATACCTGACAAGTAAGAATCTTAAGACCCATGGATTTATATGTCTCCATAAGGAAATCAAGCGTGTGTACAGCGGCCTAAACGCAGCAGTGAAAATCCGATAAATCCCATTATCAAAATAAATTTCACAAACAAATCACAATGACAGTGAAATAGAGAGCAATTCTTAAATAATTCATTCAGGGCTTGTGATGCAACCTGGATTTACCACATCTACACCCAGAGCTGGGTGAGACATAAGGCTGGACACTTCGGGCTGATAGCATAGGTGAGGTTCGGTGAGCAAACGCAGATCCTTTGAAGTCATACTGCATGGTACCCATTCCATGGGTCGCAACTCTCCAGGTTTAAGTGATTCTTCCTTCAGCTAAAACATGCATGGGAAACCCAGAGTATGGTCCACCGTGTGACTGGGAAACGTTTTCAAATGCATCTCAGGTTTCGTCCCCTGGTACTCGGGTTCACCGTTCCAGACGCTTTACTAACACTCTCCCCACTTGGAGAGTCAGTGCCTTTAACCTCCTGTTTGGCACAGTTTGCAATTTTTGCGCAAGATGAACAGGAATAGGGAGAACCAATGAGAGACTAGCTGTAGGTGTCCGCACGGGCAAATGGAATGCTCATTTCCCACCAGGAAGAGGGATTAACCAAAGGCTCAGCGTGCCCTGCCGGAACCAGATTAGGGCCTGAAGCAATCCTGCGGTTTTGCGGCCAGCTCAGAAGAAAGCGAGTTGAAAAAGGAGCTCAGGGGCACTGTAATTCACAAACCTGCAGAGTTATGAATGACAGCTATCGTCCAAAAATGTATTGAAGTAAGTCTTCAAAGAGGACTTGAAAGCGGGGCAGAATTTCAGGAAAACGATTTCAGGGGGAAGACTGGAATTGCACTTAAAGCATAGGAAAAGAGGCAGAATGTCGACAATGATGCACTTGGCCAAAAAGGGCGTATGCGTTTTTTCCTGAATATATTCAGGAAAAAACGCATACGCCCTTTTTGGCCAACCAAGCAAGCGTGTAAAGGAAATCTGCACTACAATGAAGTCTCACTGCCCCCCGGTCAAACGGGCCATCTGAAAAAAGTGTAAAATCCAGAAAGGCAGGACAGGTCATGGAGAACAGGGAGCCTTGTTATGCTGATGGGCGTGATGTACATTGCCAACAGCCACTCTGGAGAAGTGTATGGTGTTTCCTGAAACACGTAGGAAACAAAGCAACACAGCCTATGGCACTTCCACTTAGGGTCCTATAGCTTAGGGAAATTAAATTCAAAAACACACAGCCACCCCAATGTTATGGATGGCTCTTTTTACAAGAACCTCGTCTACGGTACAAGTTAAATATCCCAGAATGCGAAAAATGGATAAAGAATTTGTGGTACATACGTACAATGGAATATCACTCAGCAATGAAATCTATGTCATCAGGTCCGTCGCGGCATAATGAGTGGATTCAGATACGATGATTCTAAGTGAAATAAGTCACACAGAAAAAGAAACATTAAGATATCACTAATACACCGAATGTGAACTTGGCTACACATGAACTGAATTACAAAACAGAACAGGGTCTCAAATTTAGAAAACCAACTTATGCTTGCTTAAGGGGAATGGTGAGTTGGGGTGCTGCATAAAACCAGAGATTGAAATTAGAACAGATACCCTTCCATAACCCAAATATTTAATAGTCAAGACCTACTCCTTGCTCAACGAAATGGACTAAACACCCCATATTCAATGCCTAGGAATACACCTGCCAATTAAGAATCTTAACACCAATGGATTTATGTGTCTCCGTAAGAGAATCAGGCATGTGTACAGCGCCATAAATGCAGCCGTGAAAATCCGATAAATCCCATTATCAAAATAAATTACAAAAACAAAACACAATGACAGTGAAATAGAGAGCAATTCTTAAATAATTCATTCAGGGCTTGTGATGCAATCTGGAGTTACCACATCTACACCTAGAGCTGGGTGAGACATAAGGCTGGACACTTCGGGCGGATAACATTGGTGAGGTTCAGTGAGCAAATGCAGACCCTTTGAAGTCATACTGCATGGTACACATTCCATGGGTCCCAACTCTCCAGGTTTAAGGGATTCTTCCTTCAGCTAAAACATGCATGGGAATCCCAGAGTATGGTCCACCGTGTGACCGGGAAACGTTTTTAAATGCGTCTCAGTTTTCGTCCCCTGGTACTCGGGTTCACCATTCCAGACGCTTTACTAACACTCTCCCCACTTGGAGAGTAATTGCCTTTAACCTCCTGTTTGGCACAGTTTGCAATTTCTGCGCAAGATCGACAGGAATAGGGAGAACCAATGAGAGACTAGCTGTAGGTGTCTGCACGGGCAAATGGAACGCTCATTTCCCACCAGGAAGACGGATTAACCAAAGACTCAGTGTGCCCTGCCGGAACCAGATTAGGGCCTGAAGCATTCCTGCGGTTTTGCGGCCAGCGCACAAGAAAGCGAGTTGAAGAAAGGAGCTCAGGGGCACTGTAATTCACAAACATGCAGAGTTATGAATGACAGCTATCGTCCAAAAATTTATTGAAGTAAGTCTTCGAAGAGGACTTGAAAGCGGGGCAGAATTTCAGGAAAACGATTTCAGGGGGTAGACTGGAATTGCAATTAAAACATAGGAAAAGATGCAGAATGTCGACAGTGGTGCACTTGGCCAAAAAGGGCGTATGAGTTTATTCCTGAATATATTCAGGAAAAAACGCATACGCCCTTTTTGGCCAACCAAGCAAGCGTGTAAAGGAAATCTCCACCACAATGATGTCTCACTAACCCCGGTCCAAACGGCCATCTGAAACAAGTGTAAAATCCAGAAAGGCAGGACAGGTCATGGAGAACAGGGAGCACTGTTATGCTGATGGGCGGGATGTAAATGGCCAACAGCCACTCTGGAGAAGTGTATGGTGTTTCCTGAAACACGTAGGAAACAAAGCAACACAGCCTATGGCACTTCCACTTATGGTCTTATAGCTTAGGGAAATTAAAATCAAAAACACACAGCCACCCCAAAGTTTGGGACGGCTCTGTTTACAAGAACCTCGTCTACGGTACAAGTTAAATATCCGAGAAATCAAAAAATGGATAAAGAAGTTGTGGTACGTACGTACAATGGAATATCACTCAGCAATGAGATCTACGTCATCAGGCCCGTAGCGGCATATTGAGTGGATTCAGGTACGACGATTCTACGAGAAATAAGTCACACAGGAAAAGAAATATCATAAGATATCACTAATACACGGAACGTAAACTTGGCTACACATGAACTGAATTACAAAACAGAACAGGGTCTCAAATTTAGAAAACCAACTTATGCTTGCTTATGGGGAAAGGTGAGTTGGGGTGCTGCATAAAACCAGAGATTGAAATTAGCACAGATACCGTTCCATAAGCCAAATATATAATAGACAAGACCTACTCCTTGCTCAACGAAATGGACTCAACACCCCATATTCAACACCTGGGAATATACCTGACAAGTAAGAAACTTAAGACCCATGGATTTATATGTCTCCATAAGGAAGTCAAGCGTGTGTACAGCGGCCTAAACGCAGCAGTGAAAATCCGATAAATCCCATTAACAAAATAAATTTCAAAAACAAAACACAATGACAGTGAAATAGAGAGCAATTCTTAAATAATTCATTCAGGGCTTGTGATGCAACCTGGATTTACCACATCTACACCCAGAGCTAGTTGAGACATAAGGCTGGACACATCGGGCTGATAGCATTGGTGAGGTTTGTTGAACAAACGCAGACCCTTTGAAGTCATACTGCATGGTAGCCATTCCATGGGTCCCAACTCTCCAGGTTTAAGGCATTCTTCGTTCAGCTAAAACATGCATGGGAAACCCAGAGTATGTTCCACCGTGTGATTGGGAAACGTTTTCAAATGCATCTCAGGTTTCGTCCCCTGGTACTCGGGTTCACCGTTCCAGACGCTTTACTAACACTCTCCCCACTTGGAGAGTCAGGGCCTTTAACCTCCTGTTTGGCACAGTTTGCAATTTTTGCGCAAGATGAACAGGAATAGGGAGAACCAATGAGAGACTAGCTGTAGGTGTCCGCACGGGCAAATGGAACGCTCATTTCCCACCAGGAAGAGGGATTAACCAAAGGCTCAGCGTGCCCTGCCGGAACCAGATTAGGGCCTGAAGCAATCCTGCGGTTTTGCGGCCAGCTCAGAAGAAAGCGAGTTGAAAAAGGAGCTCAGGGGCACTGTAATTCACAAACCTGCAGAGTTATGAATGACAGCTATCGTCCAAAAATGTATTGAAGTAAGTCTTCAAAGAGGACTTGAAAGCGGGGCAGAATTTCAGGAAAACGATTTCAGGGGGAAGACTGGAATTGCACTTAAAGCATAGGAAAAGAGGCAGAATGTCGACAATGATGCACTTGGCCAAAAAGGGCGTATGCGTTTTTTCCTGAATATATTCAGGAAAAAACGCATACGCCCTTTTTGGCCAACCAAGCAAGCGTGTAAAGGAAATCTGCACTACAATGAAGTCTCACTGCCCCCCGGTCAAACGGGCCATCTGAAAAAAGTGTAAAATCCAGAAAGGCAGGACAGGTCATGGAGAACAGGGAGCCTTGTTATGCTGATGGGCGTGATGTACATTGCCAACAGCCACTCTGGAGAAGTGTATGGTGTTTCCTGAAACACGTAGGAAACAAAGCAACACAGCCTATGGCACTTCCACTTAGGGTCCTATAGCTTAGGGAAATTAAATTCAAAAACACACAGCCACCCCAATGTTATGGATGGCTCTTTTTACAAGAACCTCGTCTACGGTACAAGTTAAATATCCCAGAATGCGAAAAATGGATAAAGAATTTGTGGTACATACGTACAATGGAATATCACTCAGCAATGAAATCTATGTCATCAGGTCCGTCGCGGCATAATGAGTGGATTCAGATACGATGATTCTAAGTGAAATAAGTCACACAGAAAAAGAAACATTAAGATATCACTAATACACCGAATGTGAACTTGGCTACACATGAACTGAATTACAAAACAGAACAGGGTCTCAAATTTAGAAAACCAACTTATGCTTGCTTAAGGGGAATGGTGAGTTGGGGTGCTGCATAAAACCAGAGATTGAAATTAGAACAGATACCCTTCCATAACCCAAATATTTAATAGTCAAGACCTACTCCTTGCTCAACGAAATGGACTAAACACCCCATATTCAATGCCTAGGAATACACCTGCCAATTAAGAATCTTAACACCAATGGATTTATGTGTCTCCGTAAGAGAATCAGGCATGTGTACAGCGCCATAAATGCAGCCGTGAAAATCCGATAAATCCCATTATCAAAATAAATTACAAAAACAAAACACAATGACAGTGAAATAGAGAGCAATTCTTAAATAATTCATTCAGGGCTTGTGATGCAATCTGGAGTTACCACATCTACACCTAGAGCTGGGTGAGACATAAGGCTGGACACTTCGGGCGGATAACATTGGTGAGGTTCAGTGAGCAAATGCAGACCCTTTGAAGTCATACTGCATGGTACACATTCCATGGGTCCCAACTCTCCAGGTTTAAGGGATTCTTCCTTCAGCTAAAACATGCATGGGAATCCCAGAGTATGGTCCACCGTGTGACCGGGAAACGTTTTTAAATGCGTCTCAGTTTTCGTCCCCTGGTACTCGGGTTCACCATTCCAGACGCTTTACTAACACTCTCCCCACTTGGAGAGTAATTGCCTTTAACCTCCTGTTTGGCACAGTTTGCAATTTCTGCGCAAGATCGACAGGAATAGGGAGAACCAATGAGAGACTAGCTGTAGGTGTCTGCACGGGCAAATGGAACGCTCATTTCCCACCAGGAAGACGGATTAACCAAAGACTCAGTGTGCCCTGCCGGAACCAGATTAGGGCCTGAAGCATTCCTGCGGTTTTGCGGCCAGCGCACAAGAAAGCGAGTTGAAGAAAGGAGCTCAGGGGCACTGTAATTCACAAACATGCAGAGTTATGAATGACAGCTATCGTCCAAAAATTTATTGAAGTAAGTCTTCGAAGAGGACTTGAAAGCGGGGCAGAATTTCAGGAAAACGATTTCAGGGGGTAGACTGGAATTGCAATTAAAACATAGGAAAAGATGCAGAATGTCGACAGTGGTGCACTTGGCCAAAAAGGGCGTATGAGTTTATTCCTGAATATATTCAGGAAAAAACGCATACGCCCTTTTTGGCCAACCAAGCAAGCGTGTAAAGGAAATCTCCACCACAATGATGTCTCACTAACCCCGGTCCAAACGGCCATCTGAAACAAGTGTAAAATCCAGAAAGGCAGGACAGGTCATGGAGAACAGGGAGCACTGTTATGCTGATGGGCGGGATGTAAATGGCCAACAGCCACTCTGGAGAAGTGTATGGTGTTTCCTGAAACACGTAGGAAACAAAGCAACACAGCCTATGGCACTTCCACTTATGGTCTTATAGCTTAGGGAAATTAAAATCAAAAACACACAGCCACCCCAAAGTTTGGGACGGCTCTGTTTACAAGAACCTCGTCTACGGTACAAGTTAAATATCCGAGAAATCAAAAAATGGATAAAGAAGTTGTGGTACGTACGTACAATGGAATATCACTCAGCAATGAGATCTACGTCATCAGGCCCGTAGCGGCATATTGAGTGGATTCAGGTACGACGATTCTACGAGAAATAAGTCACACAGGAAAAGAAATATCATAAGATATCACTAATACACGGAACGTAAACTTGGCTACACATGAACTGAATTACAAAACAGAACAGGGTCTCAAATTTAGAAAACCAACTTATGCTTGCTTATGGGGAAAGGTGAGTTGGGGTGCTGCATAAAACCAGAGATTGAAATTAGCACAGATACCGTTCCATAAGCCAAATATATAATAGACAAGACCTACTCCTTGCTCAACGAAATGGACTCAACACCCCATATTCAACACCTGGGAATATACCTGACAAGTAAGAAACTTAAGACCCATGGATTTATATGTCTCCATAAGGAAGTCAAGCGTGTGTACAGCGGCCTAAACGCAGCAGTGAAAATCCGATAAATCCCATTAACAAAATAAATTTCAAAAACAAAACACAATGACAGTGAAATAGAGAGCAATTCTTAAATAATTCATTCAGGGCTTGTGATGCAACCTGGATTTACCACATCTACACCCAGAGCTAGTTGAGACATAAGGCTGGACACATCGGGCTGATAGCATTGGTGAGGTTTGTTGAACAAACGCAGACCCTTTGAAGTCATACTGCATGGTAGCCATTCCATGGGTCCCAACTCTCCAGGTTTAAGGCATTCTTCCTTCAGCTAAAACATGCATGGGAAACCCAGAGTATGTTCCACCGTGTGATTGGGAAACGTTTTCAAATGCATCTCAGGTTTCGTCCCCTGGTACTCGGGTTCACCGTTCCAGACGCTTTACTAACACTCTCCCCACTTGGAGAGTCAGGGCCTTTAACCTCCTGTTTGGCACAGTTTGCAATTTTTGCGCAAGATGAACAGGAATAGGGAGAACCAATGAGAGACTAGCTGTAGGTGTCCGCACGGGCAAATGGAACGCTCATTTCCCACCAGGAAGAGGGATTAACCAAAGGCTCAGCGTGCCCTGCCGGAACCAGATTAGGGCCTGAAGCAATCCTGCGGTTTTGCGGCCAGCTCAGAAGAAAGCGAGTTGAAAAAGGAGCTCAGGGGCACTGTAATTCACAAACCTGCAGAGTTATGAATGACAGCTATCGTCCAAAAATGTATTGAAGTAAGTCTTCAAAGAGGACTTGAAAGCGGGGCAGAATTTCAGGAAAACGATTTCAGGGGGAAGACTGGAATTGCACTTAAAGCATAGGAAAAGAGGCAGAATGTCGACAATGATGCACTTGGCCAAAAAGGGCGTATGCGTTTTTTCCTGAATATATTCAGGAAAAAACGCATACGCCCTTTTTGGCCAACCAAGCAAGCGTGTAAAGGAAATCTGCACTACAATGAAGTCTCACTGCCCCCCGGTCAAACGGGCCATCTGAAAAAAGTGTAAAATCCAGAAAGGCAGGACAGGTCATGGAGAACAGGGAGCCTTGTTATGCTGATGGGCGTGATGTACATTGCCAACAGCCACTCTGGAGAAGTGTATGGTGTTTCCTGAAACACGTAGGAAACAAAGCAACACAGCCTATGGCACTTCCACTTAGGGTCCTATAGCTTAGGGAAATTAAATTCAAAAACACACAGCCACCCCAATGTTATGGATGGCTCTTTTTACAAGAACCTCGTCTACGGTACAAGTTAAATATCCCAGAATGCGAAAAATGGATAAAGAATTTGTGGTACATACGTACAATGGAATATCACTCAGCAATGAAATCTATGTCATCAGGTCCGTCGCGGCATAATGAGTGGATTCAGATACGATGATTCTAAGTGAAATAAGTCACACAGAAAAAGAAACATTAAGATATCACTAATACACCGAATGTGAACTTGGCTACACATGAACTGAATTACAAAACAGAACAGGGTCTCAAATTTAGAAAACCAACTTATGCTTGCTTAAGGGGAATGGTGAGTTGGGGTGCTGCATAAAACCAGAGATTGAAATTAGAACAGATACCCTTCCATAACCCAAATATTTAATAGTCAAGACCTACTCCTTGCTCAACGAAATGGACTAAACACCCCATATTCAATGCCTAGGAATACACCTGCCAATTAAGAATCTTAACACCAATGGATTTATGTGTCTCCGTAAGAGAATCAGGCATGTGTACAGCGCCATAAATGCAGCCGTGAAAATCCGATAAATCCCATTATCAAAATAAATTACAAAAACAAAACACAATGACAGTGAAATAGAGAGCAATTCTTAAATAATTCATTCAGGGCTTGTGATGCAATCTGGAGTTACCACATCTACACCTAGAGCTGGGTGAGACATAAGGCTGGACACTTCGGGCGGATAACATTGGTGAGGTTCAGTGAGCAAATGCAGACCCTTTGAAGTCATACTGCATGGTACACATTCCATGGGTCCCAACTCTCCAGGTTTAAGGGATTCTTCCTTCAGCTAAAACATGCATGGGAATCCCAGAGTATGGTCCACCGTGTGACCGGGAAACGTTTTTAAATGCGTCTCAGTTTTCGTCCCCTGGTACTCGGGTTCACCATTCCAGACGCTTTACTAACACTCTCCCCACTTGGAGAGTAATTGCCTTTAACCTCCTGTTTGGCACAGTTTGCAATTTCTGCGCAAGATCGACAGGAATAGGGAGAACCAATGAGAGACTAGCTGTAGGTGTCTGCACGGGCAAATGGAACGCTCATTTCCCACCAGGAAGACGGATTAACCAAAGACTCAGTGTGCCCTGCCGGAACCAGATTAGGGCCTGAAGCATTCCTGCGGTTTTGCGGCCAGCGCACAAGAAAGCGAGTTGAAGAAAGGAGCTCAGGGGCACTGTAATTCACAAACATGCAGAGTTATGAATGACAGCTATCGTCCAAAAATTTATTGAAGTAAGTCTTCGAAGAGGACTTGAAAGCGGGGCAGAATTTCAGGAAAACGATTTCAGGGGGTAGACTGGAATTGCAATTAAAACATAGGAAAAGATGCAGAATGTCGACAGTGGTGCACTTGGCCAAAAAGGGCGTATGAGTTTATTCCTGAATATATTCAGGAAAAAACGCATACGCCCTTTTTGGCCAACCAAGCAAGCGTGTAAAGGAAATCTCCACCACAATGATGTCTCACTAACCCCGGTCCAAACGGCCATCTGAAACAAGTGTAAAATCCAGAAAGGCAGGACAGGTCATGGAGAACAGGGAGCACTGTTATGCTGATGGGCGGGATGTAAATGGCCAACAGCCACTCTGGAGAAGTGTATGGTGTTTCCTGAAACACGTAGGAAACAAAGCAACACAGCCTATGGCACTTCCACTTATGGTCTTATAGCTTAGGGAAATTAAAATCAAAAACACACAGCCACCCCAAAGTTTGGGACGGCTCTGTTTACAAGAACCTCGTCTACGGTACAAGTTAAATATCCGAGAAATCAAAAAATGGATAAAGAAGTTGTGGTACGTACGTACAATGGAATATCACTCAGCAATGAGATCTACGTCATCAGGCCC
Source organism: Delphinapterus leucas (assembly GCF_059928025.1). NCBI lineage: Eukaryota > Metazoa > Chordata > Mammalia > Artiodactyla > Monodontidae > Delphinapterus > Delphinapterus leucas. The sequence goes on along the minus strand of NW_028322232.1, from coordinate 4,541,215 downwards.
GTAGCGGCATATTGAGTGGATTCAGGTACGACGATTCTACGAGAAATAAGTCACACAGGAAAAGAAATATCATAAGATATCACTAATACACGGAACGTAAACTTGGATACACATGAACTGAATTACAAAACAGAACAGGGTCTCAAATTTAGAAAACCAACTTATGCTTGCTTATGGGGAAAGGTGAGTTGGGGTGCTGCATAAAACCAGAGATTGAAATTAGCACAGATACCGTTCCATAAGCCAAATATATAATAGACAAGACCTACTCCTTGCTCAACGAAATGGACTCAACACCCCATATTCAACACCTGGGAATATACCTGACAAGTAAGAAACTTAAGACCCATGGATTTATATGTCTCCATAAGGAAGTCAAGCGTGTGTACAGCGGCCTAAACGCAGCAGTGAAAATCCGATAAATCCCATTAACAAAATAAATTTCAAAAACAAAACACAATGACAGTGAAATAGAGAGCAATTCTTAAATAATTCATTCAGGGCTTGTGATGCAACCTGGATTTACCACATCTACACCCAGAGCTAGTTGAGACATAAGGCTGGACACATCGGGCTGATAGCATTGGTGAGGTTTGTTGAACAAACGCAGACCCTTTGAAGTCATACTGCATGGTAGCCATTCCATGGGTCCCAACTCTCCAGGTTTAAGGCATTCTTCGTTCAGCTAAAACATGCATGGGAAACCCAGAGTATGTTCCACCGTGTGATTGGGAAACGTTTTCAAATGCATCTCAGGTTTCGTCCCCTGGTACTCGGGTTCACCGTTCCAGACGCTTTACTAACACTCTCCCCACTTGGAGAGTCAGGGCCTTTAACCTCCTGTTTGGCACAGTTTGCAATTTTTGCGCAAGATGAACAGGAATAGGGAGAACCAATGAGAGACTAGCTGTAGGTGTCCGCACGGGCAAATGGAACGCTCATTTCCCACCAGGAAGAGGGATTAACCAAAGGCTCAGCGTGCCCTGCCGGAACCAGATTAGGGCCTGAAGCAATCCTGCGGTTTTGCGGCCAGCTCAGAAGAAAGCGAGTTGAAAAAGGAGCTCAGGGGCACTGTAATTCACAAACCTGCAGAGTTATGAATGACAGCTATCGTCCAAAAATGTATTGAAGTAAGTCTTCAAAGAGGACTTGAAAGCGGGGCAGAATTTCAGGAAAACGATTTCAGGGGGAAGACTGGAATTGCACTTAAAGCATAGGAAAAGAGGCAGAATGTCGACAATGATGCACTTGGCCAAAAAGGGCGTATGCGTTTTTTCCTGAATATATTCAGGAAAAAACGCATACGCCCTTTTTGGCCAACCAAGCAAGCGTGTAAAGGAAATCTGCACTACAATGAAGTCTCACTGCCCCCCGGTCAAACGGGCCATCTGAAAAAAGTGTAAAATCCAGAAAGGCAGGACAGGTCATGGAGAACAGGGAGCCTTGTTATGCTGATGGGCGTGATGTACATTGCCAACAGCCACTCTGGAGAAGTGTATGGTGTTTCCTGAAACACGTAGGAAACAAAGCAACACAGCCTATGGCACTTCCACTTAGGGTCCTATAGCTTAGGGAAATTAAATTCAAAAACACACAGCCACCCCAATGTTATGGATGGCTCTTTTTACAAGAACCTCGTCTACGGTACAAGTTAAATATCCCAGAATGCGAAAAATGGATAAAGAATTTGTGGTACATACGTACAATGGAATATCACTCAGCAATGAAATCTATGTCATCAGGTCCGTCGCGGCATAATGAGTGGATTCAGATACGATGATTCTAAGTGAAATAAGTCACACAGAAAAAGAAACATTAAGATATCACTAATACACCGAATGTGAACTTGGCTACACATGAACTGAATTACAAAACAGAACAGGGTCTCAAATTTAGAAAACCAACTTATGCTTGCTTAAGGGGAATGGTGAGTTGGGGTGCTGCATAAAACCAGAGATTGAAATTAGAACAGATACCCTTCCATAACCCAAATATTTAATAGTCAAGACCTACTCCTTGCTCAACGAAATGGACTAAACACCCCATATTCAATGCCTAGGAATACACCTGCCAATTAAGAATCTTAACACCAATGGATTTATGTGTCTCCGTAAGAGAATCAGGCATGTGTACAGCGCCATAAATGCAGCCGTGAAAATCCGATAAATCCCATTATCAAAATAAATTACAAAAACAAAACACAATGACAGTGAAATAGAGAGCAATTCTTAAATAATTCATTCAGGGCTTGTGATGCAATCTGGAGTTACCACATCTACACCTAGAGCTGGGTGAGACATAAGGCTGGACACTTCGGGCGGATAACATTGGTGAGGTTCAGTGAGCAAATGCAGACCCTTTGAAGTCATACTGCATGGTACACATTCCATGGGTCCCAACTCTCCAGGTTTAAGGGATTCTTCCTTCAGCTAAAACATGCATGGGAATCCCAGAGTATGGTCCACCGTGTGACCGGGAAACGTTTTTAAATGCGTCTCAGTTTTCGTCCCCTGGTACTCGGGTTCACCATTCCAGACGCTTTACTAACACTCTCCCCACTTGGAGAGTAATTGCCTTTAACCTCCTGTTTGGCACAGTTTGCAATTTCTGCGCAAGATCGACAGGAATAGGGAGAACCAATGAGAGACTAGCTGTAGGTGTCTGCACGGGCAAATGGAACGCTCATTTCCCACCAGGAAGACGGATTAACCAAAGACTCAGTGTGCCCTGCCGGAACCAGATTAGGGCCTGAAGCATTCCTGCGGTTTTGCGGCCAGCGCACAAGAAAGCGAGTTGAAGAAAGGAGCTCAGGGGCACTGTAATTCACAAACATGCAGAGTTATGAATGACAGCTATCGTCCAAAAATTTATTGAAGTAAGTCTTCGAAGAGGACTTGAAAGCGGGGCAGAATTTCAGGAAAACGATTTCAGGGGGTAGACTGGAATTGCAATTAAAACATAGGAAAAGATGCAGAATGTCGACAGTGGTGCACTTGGCCAAAAAGGGCGTATGAGTTTATTCCTGAATATATTCAGGAAAAAACGCATACGCCCTTTTTGGCCAACCAAGCAAGCGTGTAAAGGAAATCTCCACCACAATGATGTCTCACTAACCCCGGTCCAAACGGCCATCTGAAACAAGTGTAAAATCCAGAAAGGCAGGACAGGTCATGGAGAACAGGGAGCACTGTTATGCTGATGGGCGGGATGTAAATGGCCAACAGCCACTCTGGAGAAGTGTATGGTGTTTCCTGAAACACGTAGGAAACAAAGCAACACAGCCTATGGCACTTCCACTTATGGTCTTATAGCTTAGGGAAATTAAAATCAAAAACACACAGCCACCCCAAAGTTTGGGACGGCTCTGTTTACAAGAACCTCGTCTACGGTACAAGTTAAATATCCGAGAAATCAAAAAATGGATAAAGAAGTTGTGGTACGTACGTACAATGGAATATCACTCAGCAATGAGATCTACGTCATCAGGCCCGTAGCGGCATATTGAGTGGATTCAGGTACGACGATTCTACGAGAAATAAGTCACACAGGAAAAGAAATATCATAAGATATCACTAATACACGGAACGTAAACTTGGATACACATGAACTGAATTACAAAACAGAACAGGGTCTCAAATTTAGAAAACCAACTTATGCTTGCTTATGGGGAAAGGTGAGTTGGGGTGCTGCATAAAACCAGAGATTGAAATTAGCACAGATACCGTTCCATAAGCCAAATATATAATAGACAAGACCTACTCCTTGCTCAACGAAATGGACTCAACACCCCATATTCAACACCTGGGAATATACCTGACAAGTAAGAAACTTAAGACCCATGGATTTATATGTCTCCATTAGGAAGTCAAGCGTGTGTACAGCGGCCTAAACGCAGCAGTGAAAATCCGATAAATCCCATTAACAAAATAAATTTCAAAAACAAAACACAATGACAGTGAAATAGAGAGCAATTCTTAAATAATTCATTCAGGGCTTGTGATGCAACCTGGATTTACCACATCTACACCCAGAGCTGGGTGAGACATAAGGCTGGACACTTCGGGCTGATAGCATAGGTGAGGTTCGGTGAGCAAACGCAGACCCTTTGAAGTCATACTGCATGGTACCCATTCCATGGGTCGCAACTCTCCAGGTTTAAGTGATTCTTCCTTCAGCTAAAACATGCATGGGAAACCCAGAGTATGGTCCACCGTGTGACTGGGAAACGTTTTCAAATGCATCTCAGGTTTCGTCCCCTGGTACTCGGGTTCACCGTTCCAGACGCTTTACTAACACTCTCCCCACTTGGAGAGTCAGGGCCTTTAACCTCCTGTTTGGCACAGTTTGCAATTTTTGCGCAAGATGAACAGGAATAGGGAGAACCAATGAGAGACTAGCTGTAGGTGTCCGCACGGGCAAATGGAATGCTCATTTCCCACCAGGAAGAGGGATTAACCAAAGGCTCAGCGTGCCCTGCCGGAACCAGATTAGGGCCTGAAGCAATCCTGCGGTTTTGCGGCCAGCTCAGAAGAAAGCGAGTTGAAAAAGGAGCTCAGGGGCACTGTAATTCACAAACCTGCAGAGTTATGAATGACAGCTATCGTCCAAAAATGTATTGAAGTAAGTCTTCAAAGAGGACTTGAAAGCGGGGCAGAATTTCAGGAAAACGATTTCAGGGGGAAGACTGGAATTGCACTTAAAGCATAGGAAAAGAGGCAGAATGTCGACAATGATGCACTTGGCCAAAAAGGGCGTATGCGTTTTTTCCTGAATATATTCAGGAAAAAACGCATACGCCCTTTTTGGCCAACCAAGCAAGCGTGTAAAGGAAATCTGCACTACAATGAAGTCTCACTGCCCCCCGGTCAAACGGGCCATCTGAAAAAAGTGTAAAATCCAGAAAGGCAGGACAGGTCATGGAGAACAGGGAGCCTTGTTATGCTGATGGGCGTGATGTACATTGCCAACAGCCACTCTGGAGAAGTGTATGGTGTTTCCTGAAACACGTAGGAAACAAAGCAACACAGCCTATGGCACTTCCACTTAGGGTCCTATAGCTTAGGGAAATTAAATTCAAAAACACACAGCCACCCCAATGTTATGGATGGCTCTTTTTACAAGAACCTCGTCTACGGTACAAGTTAAATATCCCAGAATGCGAAAAATGGATAAAGAATTTGTGGTACATACGTACAATGGAATATCACTCAGCAATGAAATCTATGTCATCAGGTCCGTCGCGGCATAATGAGTGGATTCAGATACGATGATTCTAAGTGAAATAAGTCACACAGAAAAAGAAACATTAAGATATCACTAATACACCGAATGTGAACTTGGCTACACATGAACTGAATTACAAAACAGAACAGGGTCTCAAATTTAGAAAACCAACTTATGCTTGCTTAAGGGGAATGGTGAGTTGGGGTGCTGCATAAAACCAGAGATTGAAATTAGAACAGATACCCTTCCATAACCCAAATATTTAATAGTCAAGACCTACTCCTTGCTCAACGAAATGGACTAAACACCCCATATTCAATGCCTAGGAATACACCTGCCAATTAAGAATCTTAACACCAATGGATTTATGTGTCTCCGTAAGAGAATCAGGCATGTGTACAGCGCCATAAATGCAGCCGTGAAAATCCGATAAATCCCATTATCAAAATAAATTACAAAAACAAAACACAATGACAGTGAAATAGAGAGCAATTCTTAAATAATTCATTCAGGGCTTGTAATGCAATCTGGAGTTACCACATCTACACCTAGAGCTGGGTGAGACATAAGGCTGGACACTTCGGGCGGATAACATTGGTGAGGTTCAGTGAGCAAATGCAGACCCTTTGAAGTCATACTGCATGGTACACATTCCATGGGTCCCAACTCTCCAGGTTTAAGGGATTCTTCCTTCAGCTAAAACATGCATGGGAATCCCAGAGTATGGTCCACCGTGTGACCGGGAAACGTTTTTAAATGCGTCTCAGTTTTCGTCCCCTGGTACTCGGGTTCACCATTCCAGACGCTTTACTAACACTCTCCCCACTTGGAGAGTAATTGCCTTTAACCTCCTGTTTGGCACAGTTTGCAATTTCTGCGCAAGATCGACAGGAATAGGGAGAACCAATGAGAGACTAGCTGTAGGTGTCTGCACGGGCAAATGGAACGCTCATTTCCCACCAGGAAGACGGATTAACCAAAGACTCAGTGTGCCCTGCCGGAACCAGATTAGGGCCTGAAGCATTCCTGCGGTTTTGCGGCCAGCGCACAAGAAAGCGAGTTGAAGAAAGGAGCTCAGGGGCACTGTAATTCAAAAACATGCAGAGTTATGAATGACAGCTATCGTCCAAAAACTTATTGAAGTAAGTCTTCGAAGAGGACTTGAAAGCGGGGCAGAATTTCAGGAAAACGATTTCAGGGGGTAGACTGGAATTGCAATTAAAACATAGGAAAAGATGCAGAATGTCGACAGTGGTGCACTTGGCCAAAAAGGGCGTATGAGTTTATTCCTGAATATATTCAGGAAAAAACGCATACGCCCTTTTTGGCCAACCAAGCAAGCGTGTAAAGGAAATCTCCACCACAATGATGTCTCACTAACCCCGGTCCAAACGGCCATCTGAAACAAGTGTAAAATCCAGAAAGGCAGGACAGGTCATGGAGAACAGGGAGCACTGTTATGCTGATGGGCGGGATGTAAATGGCCAACAGCCACTCTGGAGAAGTGTATGGTGTTTCCTGAAACACGTAGGAAACAAAGCAACACAGCCTATGGCACTTCCACTTATGGTCTTATAGCTTAGGGAAATTAAAATCAAAAACACACAGCCACCCCAAAGTTTGGGACGGCTCTGTTTACAAGAACCTCGTCTACGGTACAAGTTAAATATCCGAGAAATCAAAAAATGGATAAAGAAGTTGTGGTACGTACGTACAATGGAATATCACTCAGCAATGAGATCTACGTCATCAGGCCCGTAGCGGCATATTGAGTGGATTCAGGTACGACGATTCTACGAGAAATAAGTCACACAGGAAAAGAAATATCATAAGATATCACTAATACACGGAACGTAAACTTGGATACACATGAACTGAATTACAAAACAGAACAGGGTCTCAAATTTAGAAAACCAACTTATGCTTGCTTATGGGGAAAGGTGAGTTGGGGTGCTGCATAAAACCAGAGATTGAAATTAGCACAGATACCGTTCCATAAGCCAAATATATAATAGACAAGACCTACTCCTTGCTCAACGAAATGGACTCAACACCCCATATTCAACACCTGGGAATATACCTGACAAGTAAGAAACTTAAGACCCATGGATTTATATGTCTCCATAAGGAAATCAAGCGTGTGTACAGCGACCTAAACGCAGCAGTGAAAATACGATAAATCCCATTAACAAAATAAATTTCAAAAACAAAACACAATGACAGTGAAATAGAGAGCAATTCTTAAATAATTCATTCAGGGCTTGTGATGCAACCTGGATTTACCACATCTACACCCAGAGCTAGTTGAGACATAAGGCTGGACACATCGGGCTGATAGCATTGGTGAGGTTTGTTGAACAAACGCAGACCCTTTGAAGTCATACTGCATGGTAGCCATTCCATGGGTCCCAACTCTCCAGGTTTAAGGCATTCTTCGTTCAGCTAAAACATGCATGGGAAACCCAGAGTATGTTCCACCGTGTGATTGGGAAACGTTTTCAAATGCATCTCAGGTTTCGTCCCCTGGTACTCGGGTTCACCGTTCCAGACGCTTTACTAACACTCTCCCCAATTGGAGAGTCAGGGCCTTTAACCTCCTGTTTGGCACAGTTTGCAATTTTTGCGCAAGATGAACAGGAATAGGGAGAACCAATGAGAGACTAGCTGTAGGTGTCCGCACGGGCAAATGGAACGCTCATTTCCCACCAGGAAGAGGGATTAACCAAAGGCTCAGCGTGCCCTGCCGGAACCAGATTAGGGCCTGAAGCAATCCTGCGGTTTTGCGGCCAGCTCACAAGAAAGCGAGTTGAAAAAGGAGCTCAGGGGCACTGTAATTCACAAACCTGCAGAGTTATGAATGACAGCTATCGTCCAAAAATGTATTGAAGTAAGTCTTCAAAGAGGAGTTGAAAGCGGGGCAGAATTTCAGGAAAACGATTTCAGGGGGAAGACTGGAATTGCACTTAAAGCATAGGAAAAGAGGCAGAATGTCGACAATGATGCACTTGGCCAAAAAGGGCGTATGCGTTTTTTCCTGAATATATTCAGGAAAAAACGCATACGCCCTTTTTGGCCAACCAAGCAAGCGTGTAAAGGAAATCTGCACTACAATGAAGTCTCACTGCCCCCCGGTCAAACGGGCCATCTGAAAAAAGTGTAAAATCCAGAAAGGCAGGACAGGTCATGGAGAACAGGGAGCCTTGTTATGCTGATGGGCGTGATGTACATTGCCAACAGCCACTCTGGAGAAGTGTATGGTGTTTCCTGAAACACGTAGGAAACAAAGCAACACAGCCTATGGCACTTCCACTTAGGGTCCTATAGCTTAGGGAAATTAAATTCAAAAACACACAGCCACCCCAATGTTATGGATGGCTCTTTTTACAAGAACCTCGTCTACGGTACAAGTTAAATATCCCAGAATGCGAAAAATGGATAAAGAATTTGTGGTACATACGTACAATGGAATATCACTCAGCAATGAAATCTATGTCATCAGGTCCGTCGCGGCATAATGAGTGGATTCAGATACGATGATTCTAAGTGAAATAAGTCACACAGAAAAAGAAACATTAAGATATCACTAATACACCGAATGTGAACTTGGCTACACATGAACTGAATTACAAAACAGAACAGGGTCTCAAATTTAGAAAACCAACTTATGCTTGCTTAAGGGGAATGGTGAGTTGGGGTGCTGCATAAAACCAGAGATTGAAATTAGAACAGATACCCTTCCATAACCCAAATATTTAATAGTCAAGACCTACTCCTTGCTCAACGAAATGGACTAAACACCCCATATTCAATGCCTAGGAATACACCTGCCAATTAAGAATCTTAACACCAATGGATTTATGTGTCTCCGTAAGAGAATCAGGCATGTGTACAGCGCCATAAATGCAGCCGTGAAAATCCGATAAATCCCATTATCAAAATAAATTACAAAAACAAAACACAATGACAGTGAAATAGAGAGCAATTCTTAAATAATTCATTCAGGGCTTGTGATGCAACCTGCATTTACCACATCTACACCCATGGCAGGGTGAGACATAAGGCTGGACACTTCGGGCTGATAGCATTGGTGAGGTTCGGTGAGCAAACGCAGACCCTTTGAAGTCATACTGCATGGTACCCATTCCATGGGTCCCAACTCTCCAGGTTTCAGGGATTCTTCCTTCAGCTAAAACATGCATGGGAAACCCAGAGTAATGTCCACCATGTGATTGGGAAACGTTTTCAAATGCGCCTCAGGTTTCGACCCCTGGTACTCGGGTTCACCGTTCCAGACGCTTTACTAACACTCTCCCCACTTGGAGAGTCAGTGCCTGTAACCTCCTGTTTGGCACAGTTTGCAATTTCTGCGCAATATTAACAGGAATAGGGACAACGAATGAGAGACTAGCTGTAGGTGTCTGCACGGGCAAATGGAACGCTCATTTCCCACCAGGAAGAGGGACTAACGAAAGGCTCAGCGTGCCCTGCCGGATCCAGATTAGGGCCTGAAGCAATCCTGCGGTTTTGCGGCCAGCTCACAAGAAAGCGAGTTGAAGAAAGGAGCTCAGGGGCACTGTAATTCACAAACATGCAGAGTTATGAATGACAGCTATCGTCCAAAAATATATTGAAGTAAGTCTTCGAAGAGGACTTGAAAGCGGGGCAGAATTTCAGGAAAACGATTTCAGGGGGTAGACTGGAATTGCACTTAAATCATAGGAAAAGAGGCAGAATGTCCACAATGATGCACTTGGCCAAAAAGGGCGTATGCCTTTTTTCCTGAAGGAAAAAACGCATACGCCCTTTTTGGCCAACCAAGCAAGCGTGTAAAGGAAATCTGCACTACAATGAAGTCTCACTGCCCCCCGGTCAAAAGGGCCATCTGAAAAAAGTGTAAAATCCAGAAAGGCAGGACAGGTCATGGAGAACAGGGAGCCTTGTTATGCTGATGGGCGGGATGAAAATTGCCAACAGCCACTCTGGAAAAGTGTATGGTGTTTCCTGAAACACGTAGGAAACAAAGCAACACAGCCTATGGCACTTCCACTTAGGGTCCTATAGCTTAGGGAAATTAAAATCAAAAATACACAGGCACTCCAAAGTTTGGGATGGCTCTGTTTACAAGAACCTCCTCTACGGTACAAGTTAAATATCCGAGAAAGCAAAAAATGGATAAAGAAGTTGTCATACGTACGTACAATGGAATATCACTCAGCAATGAGATCTACGTCATCAGGCCCGTAGCGGCATAATGAGTGCATTCAGGTACGATGATTCGACGAGAAATAAGTCACAGAGAAAAAGAAACATCATAAGATATCACTAATACACGGAACGTAAACTTGGCTACACATGAACCGAATTACAAAACAGAACACGGTCTCAAATTTAGAAAACCAACTTATGCTTGCTTATGGGGAAAGGTGAGTTCGGGTGCTGCGTCAAACCAGAGATTGAAATTAGCACAGATACCGTTCCATAAGCCAAATATATAAGAGACAAGACCTACACCTTGCTCAACGAAATGGACTCAACACCCCATATTCAACGCCTGGAAATATACCTGACAAGTAAGAATCTAAAGACTCATGGATTTATATGTCTCCATAAGGAAGTCAAGCGTGTGTACAGGGGCCTAAACGCAGCAGTGAAAATCCGATAAATCCCATTAACAAAATAAATTTCAAAAACAAAACACAATGACAGTGAAATAGAGAGCAATTCTTAAATAATTCATTCAGGGCTTGTGATGCAACCTGGATTTACCACATCTACACCCAGAGCTGGTTGAGACATAAGGCTGGACACATCGAGCTGATAGTATTGGTGAGGTTTGGTGAGCAAACGCAGACCCTTTGAACTCATACTGCATGGTACCCATTCCATGGGTCCCAACTCTCCAGGTTTAAGGGATTCCTCCTTCAGCTAAAACATGCATGGGAAACCCAGAGTATGGTCCACCGTGTGAGTGGGAAACGTTTTCAAATGCATCTCAGTTTTCGACCCCTGGTACTCGGGTTCACCGTTCCAGACGCTTTACTAACGCTCTCCCCACTTGGAGAGTCAGTGTCTTTAACCTCCTGTTTGGCACAGTTTGCAATTTCGGCACAAGATGAACAGGAATAGCGAGAGCCAATGAGAGACTAGCTGTAGGTGTCTGCACTGGCAAATTGAACGCTCATTTCCCACCAGGAAGAGGGACTAACCAAAGGCTCAGCGTTCCCTGCCGGAACCAGATTAGGGCCTGAAGCAATCCAGCGGTTTTTCGACTAGCTCACAAGAAAGCGAGTTGAAGAAAGGAGCTCAGGGGCACTGTAATTCACAAACCTGCAGAGTTATGAATGACAGCTATCGTCCAAAAATGTATTGAAGTAAGTCTTCGAAGAGGACTTGAAAGCGGGGCAGAATTTCAGGAAAACGATTTCAGGGGGTAGACTGGAATTGCACTTAAAGCATAGGAAAAGAGGCAGAATGTCCACAATGATGCACTTGGCCAAAAAGGGCGTATGCGTTTTTTCCTGAATATATTCAGGAAAAAACGCATACGCCCTTTTTGGCCAACCAAGCAAGCGTGTAAAGGAAATCTGCACTACAATGAAGTCTCTCTGCCCCCCGGTCAAAAGGGCCATCTGAAAAAAGTGTAAAATCCAGAAAGGCAGGACAGGTCATGGAGAACAGGGAGCCTTGTTATGCTGATGGGCGGGATGAAAATTGCCAACAGCCACTCTGGAAAAGTGTATGGTGTTTCCTGAAACACGTAGGAAACAAAGCAACACAGCCTATGGCACTTCCACATATGGTCCTATAGATTAGGGAAATTAAAATCAAAAACTCACAGCCACCCCAAAGTTTGGGACGGCTCTGTTTACAACAACCTCGTCTACGGTACAAGATAAATATCTGAGAAAGCAAAAAATGGATAAAGAAGTTGTGGTACGTACGTACAATGGAATATTACTCAGCAATGAGATCTACGTCATCAGGACCGTAGCGGCATAATGAGTGGATTCAGGTATGATGATTCTACGAGAAATAAGTCACACAGAAAAAGAAACATCATAAGATATCACTAATACACAGAACGTAATCTTGGCTACACATGAACTGAATTACAAAACAGAACAGGGTCTCAAATTTAGAAAACCAACTTATGCTTGCTTATGGGGAAAGGTGAGTTGGGGTGCTGCATCAAACTAGAGATTGAAATTAGCACAGATTCCATTCCATAAGGCAAATATATAATAGACAAGACCTACTCCTTGCTCAACGAAATGAACTCAACACCCCATATTCAACGCCTGGGAATATACCTGACAAGTAAGAAACTTAAGAACCATGGATTTATATGTCTCCATAAGGATATCGAGCGTGTGTACAGCGGCCTCAACGCAGCAGTGAAAATCCGATAAATCCCATTATCAAAATATATTTCAAAAACAAAACACAATGACAGTGAAATAGAGAACAATTCTTAAATAATTCATTCAGGGCTTGTGATGCAACCTGGATTTACCACATCTACACCCAGAGCTGGGTGAGACATAAGGCTGGACACTTCGGGCTGATAGCATTGGTGAGGTTCGGTGAGCAAACGCAGACCCTTTGAAGTCATACTGCATGGTACCCATTCCATGGGTCCCAACTCTCCAGGTTTAAGGGATTCTTCCTTCAGCTAAAACATGCATGGGAAACCCAGAGTAATGTCCACCATGTGATTGGGAAACGTTTTCAAATGCGTCTCAGGTTTCGACCCCTGGTACTCGGGTTCACCGTTCCAGACGCTTTACTAACACTCTCCCCACTTGGAGAGTCAGTGCCTGTAACCTCCTGTTTGGCACAGTTTGCAAATTCTGCGCAATATTAACAGGAATAGGGACAACGAATGAGAGACTAGCTGTAGGTGTCTGCACGGGCAAATGGAACGCTCATTTCCCACCAGGAAGAGGGACTAACCAAAGGCTCAGCGTGCCCTGCCGGAACCAGATTAGGGCCTGAAGCAATCCTGCGGTTTTGCGGCCAGCTCACTAGAAAGCGAGTTGAAGAAAGGAGCTCAGGGGCACTGTAATTCACAAACCTGCAGAGTTATGAATGACAGCTATCGTCCAAAAATGTATTGAAGTAAGTCTTCGAAGAGGACTTGAAAGCGGGGCAGAATTTCAGGAAAACGATTTCAGGGGGTAGACTGGAATTGCACTTAAAGCATAGGAAAAGAGGCAGAATGTCCACAATGATGCACTTGGCCAAAAAGGGCGTATGCCTTTTTTCCTGAATATATTCAGGAAAAAACGCATACGCCCTTTTTGGCCAACCAAGCAAGCGTGTAAAGGAAATCTGCACTACAATGAAGTCTCACTGCCCCCCGGTCAAAAGGGCCATCTGAAAAAAGTGTAAAATCCAGAAAGGCAGGACAGGTCATGGAGAACAGGGAGCCTTGTTATGCTGAAGAGCGGGATGAAAATTGCCAACAGCCACTCTGGAAAAGTGTATGGTGTTTCCTGAAACACGTAGGAAACAAAGCAACACAGCCTATGGCACTTCCACTTAGGGTCCTATAGCTTAGGGAAATTAAAATCAAAAATACACAGGCACTCCAAAGTTTGGGACGGCTCTGTTTACAAGAACCTCCTCTACGGTACAAGTTAAATATCCGAGAAAGCAAAAAATGGATAAAGAATTTGTCATACGTACGTACAATGGAATATCACTCAGCAATGAGATCTACGTCATCAGGCCCGTAGCGGCATAATGAGTGCATTCAGGTACGATGATTCGACGAGAAATAAGTCACAGAGAAAAAGAAACATCATAAGATATCACTAATACACGGAACGTAAACTTGGCTACACATGAACCGAATTACAAAACAGAACACGGTCTCAAATTTAGAAAACCAACTTATGCTTGCTTATGGGGAAAGGTGAGTTCGGGTGCTGCGTCAAACCAGAGATTGAAATTAGCACAGATACCGTTCCATAAGCCAAATATATAAGAGACAAACCTACACCTTGCTCAACGAAATGGACTCAACACCCCATATTCAACGCCTGGTAATATACCTGACAAGTAAGAATCTTAAGACCCATGGATTTATATGTCTCCATAAGGAAATCCAGCGTGTGTACAGCGGCCTAAACGCAGCAGTGAAAATCCGATAAATCCCATTAACAAAATAAATTTCAAAAACAAAACACAATGACAGTGAAATAGAGAGCAAGGATTAAATAATTCATTCAGGGCTTGTGATGCAACCTGGATTTACCACATCTACACCCAGAGCTAGTTGAGACATAAGGCTGGACACATCGGGCTGATAGCATTGGTGAGGTTCGGTGAACAAACGCAGACCCTTTGAAGTCATACTGCATGGTACCCATTCCATGGGTCCCAACTCTCCAGGTTTAAGGGATTCTTCCTTCAGCTAAAACATGCATGGGAAACCCAGAGTATGGTCCACCGTGTGATTGGGAAACGTTTTCAAATGCATCTCAGGTTTCGTGCCCTGGTACTTGGTTTCACCTTTCCAGACGCTTTACTAACACTCTCCCCACTTGGAGAGTCAGTGCCTGTAACCTCCTGTTTGGCACAGTTTGCAATTTCTGCGCAAGATGAACAGGAATAGGGAGAACCAATGAGAGACTAGCTGTAGGTGTCTGCACGGGCAAATGGAACGCTCATTTCCCACCAGGAAGAGGGATTAACCAAAGGCTCAGCGTGCCCTTCCGGAACCAGATTAGGGCCTGAAGCAATCCTGCGGTTTTGCGGCCAGCTCACAAGAAAGCGAGTTGAAGAAAGGAGCTCAGGGGCTCTGTAATTTACAAACCTGCAGAGTTATGAATGACAGCTATCGCCTAAAAATATATTGAAGTAAGTCTTCAAAGAGGATTTGAAAGTGGGGCAGAATTTCAGGAAAACGATTTCAGGGGGTAGACTGGAATTGCACTTAAAGCATAGGAAAAGAGGCAGAATGTCGAGAGTGATGCACTTGGCAAAAAAGGGCGTATGCGTTTTCTCCTGAATATATTCAGGAAAAAATGCATACGCCCTTTTTGGCCAACCAAGCAAGCGTGTAAAGGAAATCTGCAATACAATGAAGTCTCACTGCCCCATGGTCCAAACGGCCATCTGAAAAAAGTGTAAAATCCAGAAAGGCAGGACAGGTCATGGAGAAAAGGGAGCCTTGTTATGCTGATGGGCGGGAGGTAAATTGCCAACAGCCACTCTGGAAAAGTGTATGGTGTTTCCTGAAACACGTAGGAAACAAAGCAACCCAACCTATGGCACTTGCACTTAGGGTCCTATAGCTTAGGGAAATTAAACTCAAAAACACACAGCCACCCCAAAGTTTGGGACGGCTCTGTTTACAAGAACCTCGTCTAAGGTAAAAGTTAATTATCTGAGAAAGCAAAAAATGGATAAAGAAATTGTGGTACGTACGTACAATGGAATATCACTCAGCAATGAGATCTACGTCATCAGGCCCATAGTGGCATAACGAGTGGATTCAGGTACGATGATTCGAAGAGAAATAAGTCACACAGAAAAAGAAACATCATAAGATATCACTAATACACGGAACGTAAACTTGGCTACACATGAACTGAATTACAAAACAGAACAGGGTCTCAAATTTAGAAAACCAACTTATGCTTGCTTATGGGGAAAGGTGAGTTCGGGTGCTGCATCAAACCAGAGATTGAAATTAGCACAGATATCATTCCATAAGCCAAATATATAAGAGACAAAACCTACTCCTTGCTCAACGAAATGGACTCAACACCCCATATTCAACGCCTGGAAATATACCTGACAAGTAAAAATCTTAAGAACCATGGATTTATATGTCTCCATAAGAAAATCCAGCGTGTGTACAGCGGCCTAAACGCAGCAGTGAAATTCCGATAAATCCCCTTAACAAAATAAATTTCAAAACCAAAACACAATGACAGTGAAATAGAGAGCAATTCTTAAATAATTCATTCAGGCCTTGTGATGCAACCTGGATTTACCACATCTACACCCAGAGCTGGTTGAGACATAAGGCTGGACACTTCGGGCTGATAGCATTGGTGAGGTTCGGTGAGCAAAGGCAGACCCTTTGAAATCATACTGCATGGTACCCATTCCATGGGTCCCAACTCTCCAGGTTTAAGGGATTCTTCCTTCAGCTAAAAAATGCATGGGAAACCCAGAGTATGGTCCACCGTGTGATTGGGAAACGTTTTCAAATGCATCTCAGGTTTCGTCCCCTGGTACTCGGGTGCACCGTTCCAGACGCTTTACTAACACTATCCCCATTTGGAGAGTCAGTGCCTTTAACCTCCTGTTTGGCACAGTTTGCAATTTCTGCGCAAGATGAACAGGAATAGGGAGAACAAATGAGAGACTAGCTGTAGGTGTCTGCAAGAGCAAATGGAACGCTCACTTCCCACCAGGAAGAGGGATTAACCAAAGGCTCAGCATGCCCTGCCGGAACCAGATTAGGGCCTGAAGCAATCCTGCGGTTTTGCGGCCAGCTCACAAGAAAGCGAGTTGAAGAAAGGAGCTCAGGGGCACTGTAATTCACAAACCTGCACAGTTATGAATGACAGCTATCATCCAAAAATGTATTGAAGTAAGTCTTCGAAGAGGACTTGAAAGCGGGGCAGAATTTCAGAAAACGATTTCAGGGGGTAGACTGGAATTGCAATTAAAGCATAGGAAAAGAGGCAGAATGTCGACAAAGATGCACTTGGCCAAAAAGGGCGTATGCGTTTTTTCCTGAATATATTCAGGAAAAAACGTATACACACTTTATGGCCAACCAAGCAAGCGTGTAAAGGAAATCTGCACTACAATGAAGTCTCACTGCCTCCCGGTCAATAGGGCCATCTGAAACAAGTGTAAAATCCAGAAAGGCAGGACAGGTCATGGAGAACAGGGAGCCTTGTTATGCTGATGGGCGGGATGTAAATTGCCAACAGCCACTCTGGAGAAGTGTATGGTGTTTCCTGAAACACGTAGGAAACAAAGCAACACAGCCTATGGCACTTCCACTTAGGGTCCTATAGCTTAGGGAAAATAAAATCAAAAACACACAGCCACCCCAAAGTTTGGGACGGCTCTGTTTACAAGAACCTCGTCTACAGTACAAATTAAATATCCGAGAAAGCAAAAAATCGATAAAGAAGTTGTGGTACGTACGTATAATGGAATATCACTCAGCAATGAGATCTACGTCATCAGGCCCGTAGCGGCATAATGAGTGGATTCAGGTACGACGATTCTACGAGAAATAAGTCACACAGAAAAAGAAAGATCATAAGATATCACTAATACACGGAACGTAAACTTGGCTACACATGAACTGAATTAGAAAACAGAACAGGGTCTCAAATTTAGAAAACCAACTTATGCTTGCTTATGGGGAAAGGTGAGTTGGGGTGCTGCATAAAACCAGAGATTGAAATTAGCACAGATACCGTTCCATAAGCCAAATATATAATAGACAAGACCTACTCCTTGCTCAACGAAATGGACTCAACACCCCATATTCAACGCCTGGGAATATACCTGACAAGTAAGAAACTTAAGACCCATGGATTTATATGTCTCCATAAGGAAGTCAAGCATGTGTACAGTGGCCTAAACGCAGCAGTGAAAATCCGATAAATCCCATTAACAAAATAAATTTCAAAAACAAAACACAATGACAGTGAAATAGAGAGCAATTCTTAAATAATTCATTCAGGCCTTGTGATGCAACCTGGATTTACCACATCTACACCCAGAGCTGGTTGAGACATAAGGCTGGACACATCTGGCTGATAGCATTGGTGAGGTTTGGTGAGGAAACGCAGACCCTTTGAAGTCATAATGCATGGTACCCATTCCATGGGTCCCAACTCTCCAGGTTTAAGGGATTCTTCCTTCAGCTAAAACATGCATGGGAAACGCAGAGTATG
This sequence comes from Delphinapterus leucas, assembly GCF_059928025.1. Lineage (NCBI taxonomy): Eukaryota > Metazoa > Chordata > Mammalia > Artiodactyla > Monodontidae > Delphinapterus > Delphinapterus leucas. The sequence goes on along the minus strand of NW_028322232.1, from coordinate 4,523,051 downwards.
GTCCACCGTGTGATTGGGAAACGTTTTCAAATGCATCTCAGGTTTCGAACCCTGGTACTCGGGTGCACCGTTCAGGACGCTTTACTAACACTCTCCCCACTTGGAGAGTCAGTGCCTTTAACCTCCTGTTTGGCACAGTTTGCAATTTCTGCGCAAGATGAACAGGAATAGGGAGAACCAATGAGAGACTAGCTGTAGGTGTCTGCACGGGCAAATGGAACGCTCATTTCCCACCAGGAAGAGGAATTAACCAAAGGCTCAGTGTGTCCTGCCGGAACCAGATTAGGGCCTGAAGCAATCCTGCCGTTTTGCGGCCAGCTCACAAGAAAGCGAGTTGAAGAAACGAGCTCAGGGGCACTGTAATTCACAAACCTGCAGAGTTTTGAATGACAGCTATCGTCCAAAAATGTATTGAAGTAAGTCTTCGAAGAGGACATGAAAGCGGGGCAGAATTTCAGGAAAACGATTTCAGGGGGTAGATTGGAATTGCACTTAAAGCATAGGAAAAGAGGCAGAATGTCCACAATGATGCACTTGGCCAAAAAGGGCGTATACGTTTTTTCCTGAATATATTCAGCAAAAAACTCATACGACCCTTTTTGGCCAACCAAGGAAGCGTGTAAAGGAAATCTGCACTACAATGAAGTCTCACTGGCCCCCGGTCAAAAGGGCCATCTGAAAATGTGTAAAATCCAGAAAGGCAGGACAGGTCATGGAGAACAGGGGGCCTTGTTATGCTGATGGGTGGGATTTAAATTGCCAACAGCCACTCTGGAGAAGTGTATGGTGTTTCCTGAAACACGTAGGAAACAAAGCAACACAGCCTATGGCACTTCCACTTAGGGTCCTATAGCTTAGGGAAATTAAAATCAAAAACACACAGCCACCCCAAAGTTTGGGACGGCTCTGTTTACAAGAACCTCGTCTACGGTACAAGTTAAATATCCGAGAAAGCAAAAAATGGATAAAGAAGTTGTGGTACGTACGTACAATGGAATATCACTCAGCAATGAGATCTACGTCATCAGGCCCGTAGCGGCATAATGAGTGGATTCAGGTACGACGATTCTACGAGAAATAAGTCACACAGGAAAAGAAATATCATAAGATATCACTAATACACGGAACGTAAACTTGGCTACACATGAACTGAATTACAAAACAGAACAGGGTCTCAAATTTAGAAAACCAACTTATGCTTGCTTATGGGGAAAGGTGAGTTGGGGTGCTGCATAAAACCAGAGATTGAAATTAGCACAGATACCGTTCCATAAGCCAAATATATAATAGACAAGACCTACTCCTTGCTCAACGAAATGGACTCAACACCCCATATTCAACGTCTGGGAATATACCTGACAAGTAAGAATCTTAAGACCCATGGATTTATATGTCTCCATAAGGAAGTCAAGCGTGTGTACAGTGGCCTAAAGGCAGCAGTGAAAATCCGATAAATCCCATTAACAAACTAAATTTCACAAACAAAACACAATGACAGTGTAATAGAGAGCAATTCTTAAATAATTCATTCAGGCCTTGTGAGGCAACCTGGATTTACCACATCTACACCCAGAGCTGGTTGAGACATAAGGCTGGACACTTCGGGCTGATAGCATTGGTGAGGTTTGGTGAGCAAACGCAGACCCTTTGAAGTCATACTGCATGGTTCCCATTCCATGGTTCCCAACTCTCCAGGTTTAAGGGATTCTTCCTTCAGCTAAAACATGCATGGGAAACCCAGAGTATGGTCCACCGTGTGATTGGGAAACGTTTTCAAATGCATCTCAGGTTTCGTCCCCTGGTACTCGGGTGCACCGTTCCAGACCCTTTACTAACACTATCCCCACTTGGAGAGTCAGTGCCTTTAACCTCCTGTTTGTCACAGTTTGCAATTTCTGCGCAAGATGAACAGGAATAGGGAGAACAAATGAGAGACTAGCTGTAGGTGTCTGCACGGGCAAATGGAACTCTCATTTCCCACCAGGAAGAGGAATTAATCAAAGGCTCAGCGTGCCCTGCCGGAACCAGATTAGGGCCTGAAGCAATCCTGCGGTTTTGCGGCCAGCTCACAAGATAGCGAGTTGAAGAAAGGAGCCCAGGGGCACTGTAATTCACAAACCTGCAGAGTTATGAATGACAGCTATCATCCAAAAATATATTGAAGTAAGTCTTCGAAGAGGACTTGAAAGCGGGGCAGAATTTCAGGAAAACGATTTCATGGGGTAGACTGGAATTGCACTTAAAGCATAGGAAAAGAGGCAGAATGTCGACAATGATGCACTTGGCCAAAAAGGGCGTATGCGTTTTTTCCTGAATATATTCAGGAAAAAACGCATACGCCCATTTTGGCCAAACAAGCAAGCATGTAAAGGATATCTGCACTACAATAAAGTCTCACTGCCCACCGGTCCAAAGGGCCATCTGAAAGAAGTGTAAAATCCAGAAAGGCAGGAATGGTCATGGAAAAGGGGGAGCCTTGTTATGCTGATGGGCGGGATGTAAATTGCCAAAGGCCACCCTGGAGAAGTGTATGGTGTTTCCTGAAACACGTAGGAAACAAAGCAACACAGCCTATGGCACTTCCACTTAGGGTCCTATAGCTTAGGGAAATTAAAATCAAAAACACACAGCCACCCCAAAATTTGGGACGGCTCTTTTTACAAGAATCTCCTCTACGGTACAAGTTAAATATCCGAGAAAGCAAAAAATGGATAAAGAAGTTGTGGTACATACGTACAATGGAATATCACTCAGCAATGAAATCTACGTCATCAGGCCAATAGCGGCATAATTAGTGGATTCAGATACGATGATTCTAAGTGAAATAAGTGACACAGAAAAAGAAACATTAAGATATCACTAATACACCGAATGTGAACTTGGCTACACATGAACTGAATTACAAAACAGAACAGGGTCTCAATTTAGAAAACCAACTTATGCTTGCTTAAGGGGAATGGTGAGTTGGGGTGCTGCATAAAACCAGAGATTGAAATTAGAACAGATACCGTTCCATAACCCAAATATTTAATAGTCAAGACCTACTCCTTGCTCAACGAAATGGACTAAACACCCCATATTCAATGCCTAGGAATACACCTGCCAATTAAGAATCTTAACACCCATGGATTTATGTGTCTCCGTAAGAGAATCAGGCATGTGTACAGCGCCATAAATGCAGCCGTGAAAATCCGATAAATCCCATTATCAAAATAAATTACAAAAACAAAACACAATGACAGTGAAATAGAGAGCAATGCTTAAATAATTCATTCAGGGCTTGTGATGCAACCTGGAGTTACCACATCTACACCTAGAGCTGGGTGAGACATAAGGCTGGACACTTCGGGCGGATACCATTGGTGAGGTTCAGTGAGCAAATGCAGACCCTTTGAAGTCATACTGCATGGTACACATTCCATGGGTCCCAACTCTCCAGGTTTAAGGGATTCTTCCTTCAGCTAAAACATGCATGGGAATCCCAGAGTATGGTCCACCGTGTGACCGGGAAACGTTTTTAAATGCGTCTCAGTTTTCGTCCCCTGGTACTCGGGTTCACCATTCCAGACGCTTTACTTACACTGTCCCTACCTGGAGAGTCAGTGCCTTTAACCTCCTGTTTGGCACAGTTTGCAATTTCTGCGCAAGATGAACAGGAATAGGGAGAACCAATGAGAGACTAGCTGTAGGTGTCTGCACGGGCAAATTTAACGCTCATTACCAACCAGGAAGAGGAATTAGCCAAAGGCTCAGCATGCCGTGCCGGAACCAGATTAGGGCCTGAAGCAATCCTGCGGTTTTGCGGCCAGCTCACAAGAAAGCGAGTTGAAGAAAGGAGCTCAGGGGCACTGTAATTCACAAACCTGCAGCGTTATAAATGACAGCAATCATCCAAAAATATATTGAAGTAAGGCTACAAAGAGGACTTGAACGTGGGGCAGATTTCCAGGACTACGATTTCAGGAGGTAGACGGGAAATCCTCTGAAAGTATAGGAAAAGAGTCAGAATGTCGACAATGATGCACTTGGTCAAAAAGGGCATATGCGTTTTTCCAGGGCCCTCATTAAAGAGGGTAGGAGGCTCCCAGTATGCTTCAGTGGTCAACAGAAGACCCACGTCGCCAAGGCGACGTGAGCCAGCCATGCAGGAGTGACCTCACATCAGAGGGCCCACCTCACAGAAGGGTAAGGAACCCAGGAAGGATCAGACCCTCACCAGAGTGCCCACAACAGCAAGGGGCTGGGAACCAGGCAGGAGTGTCCTCACACCCGTGGGACCACATCATCAAAAGTTGAGGTACCCAGCACATGTGGCCTCAAACCAGAGGACCCACATCACCATGGGTCTCGGAGCAAGGCAGGCAGGATTATCCTCCCAACACATGGCCCATTGTATAAAAAAGGTGAGGAATCCAGCCGTTGGAACATCCCAGCAGGCGGCCCAGATCACCGAGGCTATGGGATCCAGGCAGTGATGAACTCACAACAGAGGGCCCTCATCGTGATACTGTAAGCAACCCAGCCGTTGTGACCTCAGAGCACAAGGCCCACATCCCCATGGGGAAGGGAACCAAGCAGGAGTGTCATTGCACCAGTGGGCACACATCAGAAAATGTGGGGAGCCCAGCAGTTAGGGCCAGACTCCAGAGGGCCTTCATCACTGAGGAGAGGAGGCTCCCAGCAAGCTCCAACTGCTACCAGAGGGCTGACGTCGCCAATGCAGTGTGTGCCAGCCAGGCAGGAGTGACCTCAGAGCAGAGGGCCAACCACACAAAAGTGTGAGGAACCCAAAGAGGATCAGACTCTCACCAGAGGGCCCACATCACCAAGGGAATGGAAACCAGGCAGGAGTGTCCTCACACCAGTGGGGCCACATCACCGAAATGTGATGGACCCAGCACACGTGGCCTCAAACTAGAGGACACACATCACCAAGGGGCTGGGAGTGAGGCAGGCAGGAGGAGCCTCAAAACAGAGGGCCCATAGAATAAAAAAGGTGAGGAATCCTGCAGTTGGAACCTCCCAGCAGGCGGCCAGGAGCAGCGAGGATATGGGATCCAGGCCTGACTGAACACAAAACAGAGGGCCCTCATCATGAAACTGTGAGCAACCCAGCCGTTGGGACCTCAGAGCAGAAGGCCCACATTCCCATGTGGTTGGGAACCTGGCAGGAGTGTACTCGCACCACAGGGCGCACATTAGAGAATTTTGGAAGCCCAGAAGTTAGGGCCTGACGCCAGAGGGCCCTCATCACCGAGGAGAGGAAGCTCCCAGCAGGCTCCAACTGCCACAAGAGGGCCGACGTTGCCAAGGTGGGGTGTGCCAGCCAGGCAGGAGTGATCTCACAGCAGAGGGTCCACCTCACAGAAGGGTGAGGAACCCAGCCAGGATCAGACTCTCACCAGAGGGCCCACATCACCAAGGGGATAGGAACCAGGCAGGAGTGTCCTCACACCAGTGGGGCCACATAATCGAAAGGTGAGGGACCCAGCACACGTAGCCTCAAACCAGAGGACACACATCGCCAAGGGGCTGGGAGTCAGGCAGGCAGGAGGAGTCTCAAAACAGAGGGCCCATAGAAGAAAAAAGGTGAGGAATCCTGCAGTTGGAACCTCCCCGCAGGCAGCCAGGAGCAGCGAGGCTATTGGATCCAGGGCGGAGTGAACTCACACCAGAGGACCCTCATCATGAAACTGAGCAACCCACCGTTGGGACCTCAGAGCAGAAGACCCACATTCCCATGGGGTTGGGAACCTGGCAGGAGTGTAGTCGCACCACAGGGCGCACATCAGAAAATTTTGGGAGCCCAGGAGTTAGGGTCTGACGCCAGAGGGCCCTCATTACCGAGGGGTGGAGACCCCCAGCAGGCACCAACTCCCAACTGAGGGCCCACGTCGCCAAGGTGATGTGTGCCAGCCAGGCAGGAGTGACCTCACAGCAGAGGGTCTACCTCACAGAAGGGTGAGGAAACCAGCCAGGATAAGACTCTCACCAGAGAGCCCACATCACCAAGGGGATCGGAAAAAGGCAGCAGTGTCCTCACACCAGTGTGGCCACATTATAGAAAGGTGAGGAACCCAGCACATGTGGCCTAAACCAGAGGACCCACATTTCCAAGATGCTCCGAGTGAGGCAAGCAGGAGTAGCCTAACAACACAGGGCCCACAGAATAAAAAATGTGAGGAATCCAGCAGTTTGAACCTCCCAGCAGGTGGCCCAGAGCACGGAGTCTATGGGATCCAGGCCACAGTGAACTCACAGCAGAGGGCCCACATCATGAAACTGTGAGCAACCCAGCCGGTGGAACCTCAGAGCAGAAGACCCACATCCCCATGGGGATAGGAACCTCGCAGGAGTGTCCTCGCACAACTTAACACGTATCAGAAAATGTGGGAACCCAGCAGTTAGGGCCTGACGCCAGAGGGCCCTCATCACCGAGGAGAGGAGGCTACCAGCAGGCTCCAAATGCCACCAGAGGGCCGACGTCACCAAGGCAATGGGAGCAAGCCAGGCAGGAGTTACCTCACAGCAGAGGGCCCACCTCACAGAAGTGTGAGGAACCCAACCAGGATCAGACTCTAACCAGAGGGCCCACATCACCAAGGGGATGGAAACCAGGCAGGAGTGTCCTCACACCAGTGGGGCCACATCAGCCAAAGGTGAGGAACACAGCACATGTGGCCTCAAATAAGGGGACACACATCACGAAAGGGCTGGGAGTGAGGCATGCAGGAGGAGACTCACAACAGAGGGCCCATAGAATAAAAAGGTGAGGAACCCCGCCGTTGGAAGCTCCAAGCCGGTGGCCCAGAGCACCGAGGCTATGGGATCCATGCCGGAGTGAACTCACAGCAGAGGGCCCACATTCTGAAACTGTGAGCAACCCAGCCGTTGGGACCTCAGAGCAGAAAGCCAACATCCCCATGGGGATGGGACCCTGGCAGGAGTGTACTCGCACGACAGGGCGCACATCAGAAAATTTTGGGAGCCCATGAGTTAGGGCCTGACGCCAGAGGGCCCTCATTACCGAGGGGAGGAGACTCCCAGCAGGCACCAACTCCCAACTGAGGGCCCACATCGCCAAGGTGACGTGTGCCAGCCAGGCAGGAGTGACCTCACAGCAGAGGGTCTACCTCACAGAAGGGTGAGGAATCCAGCCAGGATCAGCCTCTCACCAGAGGGCCCCCATCACCAAGTGGATGGGAACCAGGCAGGAGTGTCCTCACACCAGTGGGGCCACATCAATAAAGGTGAGGAAACCAACACATGTGGCCTCAAACCAGAGGACCTACATCACAAAGGGGCTGGGAGTGAGTCAGGAAGGAGGAGCATGAAAACACAGAACCCAAAGAATAGAAAAGGTAAGGAATTCAGCAGTAGGAACCTCCCAGCAGGCGGCTCAGAGCACAGAGTCTATGGGATCTAGGCCTGAGTGAACTAACACCAGAGAGCCAACATCATGAAACGGTGAACAACACAGGTGTTGGGACCTTAGAGCAGAAGGCCCACATGCCCATGGGGATGGGAACCTGGCAGGAGTGCCCTCGCACCACTTAGGACGTATCAGAAAATGTGGGAACCCAGCAGTTAGGGCCTGATGCCAGAGGGCCTCATCACCGAGGGGAGGAGGCTCCCAGCAGGCTCCAACTGCCACCAGAGGTCTGACGTCGCCAAGGCGGGGTGTGCTAGCCAGGCAGGAGTGACCTCAGAGAAGAGGGCCCACCTCACAGAAGTGTGAGGAACCCAACCAGGATCAGACTCTCGCCGGAGGGACCACATCACCAAGGGGATGGGAAGCAGGCAGGAGTGTCCTCACACCAGTGGGGCCACATCATCAAAAGATGAGGAACCCATCACATGTGGCCTCAAACCAGAGGACACACATCACCAAGGGGCTGGGAGTGAGGCAGGTGTCTGGAGGGGCACATTTAACTCTAATTTCCCACCAGGAAGAGGAATTAACCAAAGGCTCAGAGTGCCGTGCCACACCCTGATTACGGCCTGAAGCAAACCTGCGGTTTTGTGGCCAGCTTTCAAGGAAGCGAGTTAAGAAAGGAAATCACGGGCACTGTAATTCACAAACCTGCAGAGTTATAAATGACAGCTATTGGCAAAAATATATTGAAGTAAGTCTGCAAAGAGGACTTGAAAACGAGGCAAAATTGAGGAATCATATTTCAGGAGGTAGATTGGAATTGCATTTAAAACATGTGAAAAGTGGCAGATCTTTGACAGTGATGCACTTGGACGAACAGTGCGTATACATTTTTTCCTGAATATATTCAGGAAAAAACGCATATGCCCTTTTTGGCCAACCAAGCACTCGAGCAATGGAAATCCCTACTACAATGAAGTCTCATTTCCCATTCGTCAAAAGGGCCATCTGAAAAAAGTGTAAAAACCAGAAACACAGGACAGGCCATGGAGAACAGGGAGCCTTGTTATGCTGATGGGCGGGATGTAAATTGCCAACAGACACTCTGGAGATGTTTATGGTGTATCCTGAAACATCTGAAAAACAAAGCTACAGAGACTAGGGCACTTCCACTTTTGGCCCTATAGCTTAGGAAAATTAAAATCAACAAGACACAGCCAACACAAAATTTAGGGCTGCTGTGTTTACAAGAACCTCGAGTCCAGTACAAATTAAATATCCCAGAAAGAAAAAAATGGATAAAGGAGTTGTGCTACTTACGTACAACGGAATATCACTCAGCAATGAAATCAATGTCATCAGGCCTGTAGCAGCAAATTGAGTGGATTTAAGTATGATGATTCTAAGAGAAATAGGTCACACAGAGAAAGATAATTATCATAAGATATCACTAATAGAGGGAGTGTAAACTTGGCTATACATAAACTGAATTACAAAACCGAACAGTCTCACATTTAGATAAAAACTTATGCTTGCTTAAGGGGAAAGTTGAGTTGGGGTGCTGTATAAAACCAGAGATTGAAATTAGCACACATACCATTCCATAAGCCAAATATGTAATAGACAAGACCTACTCTTTGCTCAACGAAATAGACTCATCCATGGTGTATCACCTCACACCTGTTAGAATGGGCATCATCAGAAAATCTACAAACAACAAATGCTGGAAAGGGTGTGGAGATAAGGAACCCTCTTCCACTATTGTTGGGAATGTAAATTGATACAGTCACTGTGGAGAACATTATGGAGTTTCTTATAAAACTAAGAATAGAATTACCATATGATACAGCAATCCCACTACTGGGCATATACCCAGACAAAACCATAAATCAAAAAGAGACATTCACCGCAATGTTCATTGCATCACTATTTACAATATCCAGGTAATGGAAGCAACCTAAATGCCCACAGACAGACGAATGCATAAAGATGTGGTACAAATATAAAATGGAATATTACTAAGCCATAAAAAGGAATGAAATTGGGTCATTTGTAGAGACGTTGATGGATCTAGAGACTGTCATACAGAGTGAAGTAAGTCAGAAAGAGAAAAACAAATCTTGTATATTAATGCATATATGTGGAACCTAGAAAAATTATACAGATGAACCGTTTTGCAAGGCAGAAATAGAGCAACAGATGTAGACAACAAACGTATGGACACCAAGGGGGGAAAGCTGTTGGGGGGTGGTGGTGGGAGGATTGAGAGATTGGGATTAGCATGTATACATTTATATGTATAAAATAGATAACCAAAAAGAACCTGCTGTATAAAAAAATAAAATAAAATTCAAAATTACAAAAAGTAAAACAGAAAAAATATTCTTCCCTTCACATACATGTATTTATACGAATAAATTATTTCCATGCTTATATCTGTAAATACAAAAAAGAGGAATAAAATCTACCTTGAACCAAAAATGAAAAAGAGAAAAAAAAAACAGAACCCACCAGTTACACAGAGGAAAACCGTATCAGGGCACTTGCTCCAGTTGTAAACAATTCTGTAGTTGGCCAGTGGTGGGGAATCATCTCCCATTCAGCCAGCAGGCCCCACGCAACAAGCGTCCTCATTGCAAAGCTGGGGGACCGTGCCAAGGCATCTGTGAGTAAATGTGGGCCGAGCCCCAGGCCAGCTGCTGCTGAAATGTTCCCACCCTTCCCAGGTAAAACACCTGAATATGTACAAGGACTTGAAAGCCTAGAGGAAGGGCCATGGAGCCACATGAGCGACAGCATGCCAGCCGATTTGGTGCCTGCAGGCCAGCCAGGATGGTCCTGGCCCTGGGTACTCTTCTGGAAGCTTTCCATTTCCCTGCCTGAGATACCCCTGCTGTCCGGGCCCCCACTGCTTTCTTCCTCACTCACCTGCCCAGGGAGAAATTCCAGAGGCAGGTACGGGTGACACATCCTCTTCTTTAGCAGGTGGCATCTTGGTAACTGCTGCAGAAAGTCCAGCAGAGCCCCACTCACACTGGGCCACCCACAAAGCCGTGGCCTCTCACTCCCTCCCACCAGTCCAGCCCCGAGACTGCTGACAGGGCAGAGAAAATGGCGTCAGGCACAGCTGCAGGGGCTCTTGCTGCCTGGAGTGGTGTTTATATTGATCTCAAACAGGCACACCTGGGGAGGGCTGGCCGGCACGGTCAGGCTTCCCAGGCCAGCCAATAATCACCCCTCAGGCGCTCACAGTTGCAGAAACTGGAACTTGCTGAATCGGCCAGGTCCAAGGAACAGGTGTGGGCTCCTGAGAGTCAGGATAGACAAGGGGTTGCAGCTCTGGCTTGTTTTCTAATTATATTATCTGGCCCATGAGTGGGAGACAACTTCAAGAAAACCCTCTCCTAATGAGAGGAACCCAGGAGTCAGGGAGAGGAGGGGTGGGTGGTGGGTGGAGACAGAGGCCTGGTGCCCCGGGTGCAGTGGAAGTCTCTGGAAGACCAGGTGGAGGGAGGCCACACAGAGTGATGCCCAGGGTCACAGACCTGTTGGAGATGCTGTTTCTTAGTTCAAGTCCTGCTCTGAGGTGCTCTGTGTCAGATCTGAGTGACAGGTGAGCTGGAAGTGCTCTGCAATGAGGGCGATGTGCACGGTACCTGTGTGCCCAGCCCTGCCAGGGTAACTGCAAGGGTAGCTCTGTATCCTGGGAGGGGCCTGACCATGAGAGCCCCATGGGCTGCAGGGGAACCTGCCCAGGGAACCCCATATCCTGGGAGGGGCCTGAACAGGAGAGCACCGTGGGCTGCGGTGGGGGTGGGGTACCTGCCCAGGTGAGCTCCATATCCTGGGATTGGCCTGACCTCGAGAGCCCCATGGGCTGCTGGAGTCCTGGTAAAGGATGTCAGGACAGTCAGTGAAGCCACCGAGGATATACCTCCAGTAGTTCCTAAATCCTACACCCTGCTGGTCATTCTACCAACCACCGGGACATGGTATTCTGTATTAGTCTTCAATGATGCCTTCTTTTGTATTCTATTAGTCCCAGAGTCACAAGAAATTTTGGCTTGTGAGTGGCAGGACTCAACATACAACTAAAACAATACTTCTGGGCCGTGTTGCCCCAAGGGTTCAAAAATTCCCACACCATCTTTGGGGAAAGCTCAGTTAAAGACCTAAAAGTTCTACCTCTGGAAAAGGAAACACTCCTTCAATATGCAGACGACATTCTGATCGCCAGCCCTACTAAGGAGACCTCTGAACTACCAAGCCAATAAAGGATAGAAGTTGTCCAAGAAAAAGCTCAAATATCACAGACTACGGTGACCTGCCTGGGCTTCATTCTCACAGAAGGTCGGAGAAGCCCATCTCAGGAAAGGGAAGAAACAATTTACAGCCTTACCCATTTCTAAAACTAGAAGACAGCTTAGGGGTTCCTGGGGAGGCCAGGGTTGGTGCTTCTGGATCCCTAACTACAGTCTACTAGCTGGGCCTCTATATGAAACACTGAAAGGAAAAGATGATGATCCTTTTGAATAGAATCCAGAAGTGGCCTTTCAAGAATGGAAAGAGCAGTCAATTCAGACCCTTGCCCTGGAACTCCCTAATTTAGCTAAACCCTTTGACCTTTACATTTCTGGTGAATGGTGAATCGCTATTGGAGTATTAGTGCAAAAACTGGGACCACTTGAAATGGAACAATGCAAGAATGCCATCCCGGTATGATAAACTACGGTCACCAATGGGCTTGGCCCACCGCCACATCTGGCCAAGATACTGGCGGTATCTGAAAACCTGGAAATCAGCAGCACAAAAGGCCACCTCCCTCCTAAGGGAAAAGGACCCCACGTGGTGATCCTAAGCCCCAACCATGCCCTGAAGTTGCAGGGTTTGCTCCGTGGGCACGCTGACCTCGAGTGAGGAGGCCCTCCAACTCCAACCTCCAGAGAGATAACCGGGGTAAAGGGGCACCATGACGACTCATGTGACCATCACTTGACCTGGAGTTTCTCTCATAAAACAACAAGAGTGTGTCCCAAAAGAGTAGACTACTGCTTGCAGGACTTACTGCACCCAGAGTGGACCTAATAATCTTGGCGGGGGAAGCGTATATCACGCTGTCACCATAGAAGAGCCTACAGACACTGTGATGATGGTGGTCAATAAGACCGGCTGGACTCCTGTTTACTTCAAAAGGCTGTTGACTCAGTGGCCATCATGGTCCTTCATCACCACTGACCCTGGACTGTCTGGGAGTTGAGCAGGCAGGGTCCTGACACCTGGTGCTCTTTTTACGTTAATTCAGGGGCCTAATTGAAGAAAGTGCAGACTACTGGTCAGAGCATCTAGGCTGGCAGAAACGGTCAGCCTAAGGTGGCCGAACAAATGCAGGGCAGGGTGAAACTGGACCTCACAGCGTCACTGCACATCTCCTTCCTGGACCCTTAAAGGTCATTAGAATCTATAACGCTTCCAATACTGGTGCTCAGGTGGACGAGCGGGGAGGCAGGAGGCCTGGGGACAATCAACGTCACCTGGAGGCTGCTGGGGAGAAGTTCTGACCCTCGCCCACGGGTATGAGGGCTCCTAACTCAGCACTCAACAGTTACAGAAGAAGGGTCTGCACCCTCAGCACTCTAAGAATGAGGAAGGGGAAAAAAGGCAGAAGAGGGCTTTTTCCCAGGCAAAGCCCCTTAAAAATCCCTGGGAGATAAAAATAGAATCTGGGCAATAAAATAAAGTCTAACCTTTTTTATCCTTTGTGCTTTGTCTAATTTCACGTGCTCCTAGGGTCCCGCATACAGAGGTTCAACAGCCGGCACTTCAGACCAGATTTCCTAGTGCGGAATGGCTGGGTCGACACCTCAGCTCCTGGGACACAGTGCACACTCCGCGATATAGAGCCTGAGCTGCAGCCAACCGGGCCCTCGAGAGCTCCGCCCCCTCCCTCCCACTGACTCTGACAGGATCTCTACACAGCAGCCCAGCCCACAGCCCACGGGGTAGCACATGCTCTCACCTCTCCATTCTCTGATCAAAATATAAAGTTTCCTTTGCTTCTGAACCAAACTCAGTCTCAATCTGTTGGCTCCAATGACACTGGGCAGGGGGACACTTGTTGGGGTCCACTCTGGAGGATCAGTAACAGAAATTGAGAACATTGTAACTTCAATGAACAGATGTTTGAGCCAAACTGTAATTAACATAGAACAGTGTATAAGGCTCGGGTAAAATAAGATGTTTCTAACACTCCCATTTGATATTTCCATCACTTTATTATAAGCAAGTTCAGTGAAAAGGTTTGTCTTATTTGTCAGGTCAATATTAGAGAAACGAAGTGATTTCTTTCCAAGGATGTACATCTAAAAATCTTGGTTAAAGCTTCAATCTTGTTTTAAATGCTTTTCCATTGAAAATGACACCTCTCTTTCAGTTCCCCCAATTCTGAGAAGTATAAAATCTTATAATTTATTATTACCAAAGGGGAAAGGTGGGAGGAGGGATAAATTAACAGTTTGGGATTAACACATACACACTGCTATGTATAAAATTGATCATCAACAAGGAACTACTGTATAGCCCCGGGAACTACACTCAATATTTTACAATAACCTATAAGGGGAAATAATCTGAAAAAGAATAGATATTTTTATTGACATCATCTACTAATGACAGTTAAAATGGAACCTAAGGGAAGCCGGTGGTGAGTGCTTCTGACCCTGAAGACTTCAATCATCTAAAGTTTGGACTCTGCCTACTTCCCAAGGCCCTTAATGAACATATGTGTAGCCGTAGCTTAAAAAATTCCCCAGTTTGGGTTGTGGAGAGACACTGATTTTGTAAAAGCCCTGGTGTTCTCCTCACATGAATGGGACACTTCCTACAGCTAAAACATGCCTGTCACACCCAGAAGATGGTATACCGTCTGATCGGGAAGAGTTTGGAAAAGGCATCTCATCTCCTCATCTCCTGGTGCTCGGGTTCACCCCTCCAGCGTCTTTACGAACAGTCTCCCCACTTGGAGATGTCAGCACTGTCAACATCCTGTTGCAGACAGTTTGGAATTTGTCCAGAGGATGAAGCAGAAGGAGGAGGAACAATGAGAGACAAGTCCTAGGTGTTCGGACAGGCACATGTCACTCTTATTTCCAATCAGGAAGACGAATTGACCAAAGGCTAGGGTTGCCCATGGAAACAGAATAGGGCTTGAGGAAATTCCGCTGCTTTGTGGCCAGTTCCCATAAACACAAGTTGAAAAATGGAACTCAGGGACACTAAAATTCACGAAACTGCAGAGTTGAAAATATCTATCACTGAAAAATGTCTTGAGGAAAGTCAGAGGAAAGGACTTGTAAGCAACGGAGAATGGCAGGAAAGGGATTGGAAGAGGTAGAAAGGGCTCGCCATTAAGCACAAGAAAAGGGGCTGAACATTGCCAACATTGCAATTGGTCAAAAAGGGTGTATGCGTCTTTTTCTGTATGTATTCAAGAAAAGGGCATACACTTTTTTAGCCAACCAAACAGGTGGGCACTGGAAATCAATACTACAAAACATATCACTTCGCATCAGTCAGAAGAGCCTTCCTCATAAAGTGTAAACACCAGAAATGCAGGACAGGGCAAGGAGAAAAGGGAGCCCTCTGAGGCTTATACTGGAAATGTATATTGCCAACGGTCACTCTGGAGAAGTGTATTGTGTTTACTAAAGCATCTAAAAAATGAGCTACAGAGCACAGGGCACTTGCACTCATGGACGTATATCTTGGGAAAAACAAAAATCGAGAGGACACAGGCACCCCAATATTTACCGCCTCTATGTTTAAAAGATCCTTGACTAGGATATAATTTATAAGTCTCTGGAGGGAAAAAATGGATAGAGATGTGGCACTTATGTAGAGTGGAATATTACTCAGCCTGGAAATCAATGAAATATGGCCAGTTGTAACAACCACAGAGGAGTTACGTATGATCATTCGAAGTCACATAATTCAAAAAGAAAAAGACACACGATATTACTAATACATGTAATGTAAACGTGGCTACAAATGAACTGAATTACAAAACAGAACGGGGTCTCAAATTTAGAAAACCAACATATGCTTGCTTAAGGATAAAGGAGAGTTGGGGTGCTGCATAAAACCAGAGATAGAAATTAGCACAGTTACCTTTCCATAAGCCAAATATGTAATAGTCAAGACCTACCAGTTGCTCAACGGAATGGACTAAACACCCCATATTCAACGCCTAGGAATACACCTGACTAGTAAGAATCTTCAAACCCATGGATTTATATGTCTCTGTAAGAGAATCAAGCGTGTGTATAGATTTATGAACGCAGCAGAGAAAATCCGATAAATCCAATTATCAAAATGAATTACAAAAACAAAACACAATGACAGTGAAATAGAGAGCTATTCGTAAATAATTCATTCAGAGCTTGTGATGCAACCTGGATTAACCACATCTGCACCAAGAGCTGAGTGAGACATAAGGTTGGACACTTCGGGCGGATAGCATTGGTGAGGTTCGGTGAGCAAACGCAGACCCTTTGAAGTCATACTGCATGGTACCCATTCCATGGGTCCCAACTCTCCAGGTTTAAGGGTTTCTTCCTTCAGCTAAAACATGCATGGGAAACCCACAGTACAGTGCACTGTGTGATTGGGAAACGTTTTCAGATTCATCTCAGTGTTCGTCCCCTGGTACTCGGGTTCACCATTCCAGACGCTTTACTAACACTCTCCCCACTTGGAGAGTCAGGGCCTTTAACCTCCTGTTAGGCACAGTTTGCAATTTCTGCTCAAGATGAACAGGAATAGGGAGAACCAATGAGAGACTAGCTGTAGGTGTCTGCACGGGCAAATGGAACGCTCATTTCCCACCAGGAAGAGGAATTAACCAAAGGCTCAGTGTGCCCTGCGGGAAGGAGATTAAGTCCTGAAGCAATCCTGCGGTTTTGCGGCCAGCTCACAAGAAAGCGAGTTGAAGAAAGGAGCTCAGGGGCACTGTAATTCACAAACCTACAGAGGTATGAATGACAGCTATCGTCCAAAAATGTACTGAAGTAAGTCTTCGAAGAGGACTGGTAAGCGGGGCAGAATTTCAGGAAAACGATTTCAGGGGGTAGACTGGAATTGCACTTAAAGCATAGGAAAAGAGGCAGAATGTAGACAATGATGCACTTGGCCAAAAAGGGCGTATGCGTTTTTTCCTGAATATATTCAGGAAAAAACGCATACGCACATTTTGGCCAAACAAGCAAGCGTGTAAATGAAATCTGCACTACAATGAAGTCTCAATGCCCCCCGGTCAAAAGGGCCATCTGAAAAAAGTGCAAAATCCAGAAAGGCAGGACAGGTCATGGAGAACAAGGAGCCTTGTTACGCTGGTGGGCGGGATGTAAATTGCCAACAGCCACTCTGGAGAAGTGTATGGTGTTTCCTGAAACACAAAGGAAACAAAGCAACACAGCCTATGGCATTTCCACTTATGGTCCTATAGCTTAGGGAAATTAAAATCAAAAACACACAGCCACCCCAAAGTTTGGTACGGCTCTGTTTACAAGAACCTCTTCTACGGTACTAGTTAAATATCCGAGAAACCAAAAAATGGATAAAGAAGTTGTGGTACGCACGTACAATGGAATATCACTCAGCAATGAAATCTACGTCATCAGGCCCGTAGCGGCATAATGAGTGGATTCATGTATGATGATTCTACGAGAAATAAGTCACACAGAAAAAGAAACATCATAAGATATCACTAATACACGGAATGTAATCTTGGCTACACATGAACTGAAATACAAAACAGAACAGGGTCTCAAATTTAGAAAACCAACTTATGCTTGCTAATGGGGAAAGGTGAGTTGGTGTGCTGCATAAAACCAGAGATTGAAATTTGCACTGCAACCGTTCCATAAGCCAAATATATAATAGACAAACCTACACCTTGCTCAACGAAATGGACTCAACACCCCATATTCAACGCCTGGGAAGATACCTGACAAGTAAGAATCTTAAAACCCATGGACTTATATGTCTCCATAAGGAAATCAAGCGTGTGTACAGTGGCCTAAACGCAGCAGTGAAAATCCGATAAATCCCATTATCAAAATACATTTCAAAAACAAAACACAATGACAGTGAAATAGAGAGCAATTCTTAAATAATTCATTCAGGGCTTGTGATGCAACCTGGATTTACCACATCTACACCCAGAGCTGGGTGAGACATAAGGCTGGACACTTCGGGCTGATAGCATTGGTGAGTTTCGGTGAGCAAATGCAGACCCTTTGAAGTCATACTGCATGGTACCCATTCCAAGGGTCCCAACTCTCCAGGTTTAAGGGATTCTTCCTTCAGCTAAACCATGCATGGGAAACACAGAGTATGGTCGACTGTGTGATTGGGAAACGTTTTCAAATGCATCTCAGTTTTCATCCCCTGGTACTCGTGTTCACCATTCCAGACGCTTTACTAACACTCTCCCCACTTGGAGAGTCAGTGCCATTAACCTCCTGTTTGGCAAAGTTTGCAATTTCTGCGCAAGATGCACAGGAATAGGGAGAACAAATGAGAGACTAGCTGTAGGTGTCTGCACGGGCAAATGGAACGCTCATTTCCGACCAGGAAGAGGAATTAACCAAAGGCTCAGCATGCCCTGCCGGAAAGAGATTATGGCCTGAAGCAATCCTGCGGTTTTGCGGCCAGCTCACAAGAAAGCAGGTTGAAGAAAGGAGCTCAGGGGCACTGTAATTCACAAACCTGCAGAGTTATGAATGACAGCTATCGTCCAAAAATGTATTGAAGTAAGTCTTCGAAGAGGACTTGAAAGCGGGGTAGAATTTCAGGAAAACGATTTCAGGGTGTAGACTGGAATTTCACTTAAAGCATAGGAAAAGAGGCAGAATGTCGACAATGATGCACGTGGCCAAAAAGGGCGTATGCGTTTTGTGCTGAATATATTCAGGAAAAAACGCATACGCCCTTTTTGGCCAACCAAGCAAGCGTGTAAAGGAAATCTGCACTACAATGAAGTCTCACTGCCCCCCAGTCAAAACGGCCATTTGATAACAGTGCAAAATCCAGAAAGGCAGGACAGGTCATGGAGAACAGGGAGCCTTCTTATGCAGATGGGCGGGATGTAAATAGCCAACAGCCACTATGGAGAAGTGTATGGTGTATCCTGAAACACGTAGGAAACAAAGCAACACAGCCTATGGCACTTCCACTTATGGTCCTATAGCTTAGGGAAATTAAAATCAAAAACACACAGCCACCCCAAAGTTTCCGATGGCTCTGTTTACAAGAACCTCGTCTACGGTACAAGTTAAATATCCGAGAAAGCAAAAAATGGATAAAGAAGTTGTGGTACGCACGTACAATGGAATATCACTCAGCAATGAAATCTACGTCATCAGGTCCCTAGCGGCATAATGAGTGGATTCAGGTATGATGATTCTACGAGAAATAAGTCACACAGAAAAAGAAACATCTTAAGATATCACTAATACACGGAATGTAAACTTGGCTACACATGAACTGAATAACAAAACAGAACAGGGTCTCATATTTAGAAAAACAACTTATGCTTGCTTACGGGGAAAGGTGAGTTGGGGTGCTTCATAAAACCAGAGATTGAAATTAGCACAGATACCGTTCCATAAGCCAAATATATAATAGACAAGACCTACTCCTTGCTCAACGAAATGGACTCAACACCCCATATTCAAAGCCTGGGAAGATACCTGACAAGTAAGAATCTTAAAACCCATGGATTTATATGTTTCATAAGGAAATCAAGAGTGCGTATAGCGGCCTAAACGCAGCAGTGAAAATCCGATAAATCCCATTATCAAACAAATTTCAAAAACAAAACACAATGACAGTGAAATAGAGAGCAAGGATTAAATAATTCATTCAGGGTTGTTATGCAACCTGGATTTACCACATCTACACCCAGAGCTGGGTGAGACATAAGGCTGGACACTTCGGGCTGATAGCATTGGTGAGGTTCGGTGAGCAAACACAGACCCTTTGAAGTCATACTGCATGGTACCCATTCCATGGGTCCCAACTCTCCAGGTTTAAGGGATTCTTCCTTCAGCTATAACATGCATGGGAAACCCAGAGTATGGTCCACCGTGTGATTGGGAAACGTTTTGAAATGCATCTCAGTTTTCGAACCCTGGTACTGGGGTTCACCATTCCAGACGCTTTACTAACACTCTCCCCACTTGGAGAGTCAGTGCCTTTAACCTCCTGTTTGGCCCGGTTGGCAATTTCTGCGCAAGATGAACAGGAATAGGGAGAACCAATGAGAGACTAGCTGTAGGTGTCTGCACAGGCATATAAAACGCTCATTTCCCACCAGGAAGAGGAATTAAACAAAGGCTCAGCGTGCCCTGCCGGAAAGAGATTATGGCCTGAAGCAATCCTGCGGTATTGCGGCCAGCTCACAAGAAAGTAGATTGAAGAAAGGAGCTCAGGGGCACTGTAATTCACAAACCTGCAGAGTTATGAATGATAGCTATCGTCCAAAAATGTCTTGAAGTAAGTCTTCGAAGAGGACTTGAAAGCGGGGCAGAATTTCAGGAAAACGATTTCAGGGGATAGACTGGAATTGCACTTAAAGCATAGGAAAAGAGGCAGAATGTCGACAATGATGCACTTGGCCAAAAAGGGCGTATGCGTTTTTTCCTGAATATATTCAGGAAAAAACGGATACGCCCTTTTTGGCCAACCAAGCAAGCGTGTAAAGGAAATCTGCACTACAATGAAGTCTCACTGCCCCCCGGTCAAAATGGCCATCTGAAAAAAGTGTAAAATCCAGAAAGGCAGGACAGGTCATGGAGAACAGGGAGCCTGGTTATGCTGATGGGCGGGATGTAAATTGCCAACAGCCACTCTGGAGAAGTGTATGGTGTTTCCTGAAAAACGTAGGAAACAAAGCAACACAGCCTATGGCACTTCCACTTATGGTCCTATAGCTTAGGGAAATTAAAATCAAAAATACACAGCCACCCCAAAGTTTGGGACGGGTCTGTTTACAAGAACCTCGTCTACGGTACAAGTTAAATATCCGAGAAAGCAAAAAATGGATAAAGAAGTTGTGGTACGCACGTAAAATGGAATATCACTCAGCGATGAAATCTACGTCATCAGGTTCCTAGCGGCATAATGAGTGGATTCAGGTACGATGATTCTACAAGAAATAAGTCACACAGAAAAAGAAACATCATAAGATATCACTAATACACGGAATGTAAACTTGGCTGCACATGAACTGAATAACAAAACGGACAGCGTCTCAAATTTAGAAAAAAAACTTATGCTTGCTTACGGGGAAAGGTGAGTTGGGGTGCTTCATAAAACCAGAGATTGAAATTAGCAAAGATACCGTTCCAAAAGCCAAATATATAATAGACAAGACCTACTCCTTGCTCAACGAAATGGACTCAACACCCCATATTCAACGCCTGGGAAGATACCTGACAAGAAATAATCTTAAAACCCATGGATTTATATGTCTCCATAAGGAAATCAAGCGTGTGTACAGCGGCCTAAACGCAGCAGTGAAAATCCGATAAATCCCATTATCAAAATAAATTTCAAAAACAAAACACAATGACAGTGAAATAGAGAGCAATTCTTACATAATTCATTCAGGGCTTGTGATGCAACCTGGATTTACCACATCTACACCCAAAGCTGGTTGAGACATAAGGCTGGACACTTCGGACTGATAGCATTGGTGAGGTTCGTTGAGCAAACGCAGACCCTTTGAAGTCATACTGCATGGTTCCCATTCCATGGGTCCCAACTCTCCAGGTTTAAGGGATTCTTCCTTCAGCTAAAAC
This sequence comes from Delphinapterus leucas, assembly GCF_059928025.1. Classification (NCBI taxonomy): domain Eukaryota; kingdom Metazoa; phylum Chordata; class Mammalia; order Artiodactyla; family Monodontidae; genus Delphinapterus; species Delphinapterus leucas. The sequence goes on along the minus strand of NW_028322232.1, from coordinate 4,501,817 downwards.
ATGCATGGGAAACCCAGAGTATGGTCCACCGTGTGATTGGGAAACGTTTTCAAATGCATCTCAGGTTTCGTCCCCTGGTACTCGGGTGCACCGTTCCAGACGCTTTACTAACACTCTCCCCACTTGGAGAGTCAGTGCCTTTAACCTCCTGTTTGGCACAGTTTGCAATTTCTGCGCAAGATGAACAGGTATAAGGAGAACCAATGAGAGACTAGCTGTAGGTGTCTGCACGGGCAAATGGAACTCTCATTTCCCACCAGGAAGAGGGATTAACCAAGGCTCAGCGTGTCCTGCCGGAACCAGATTAGGGCCTGAAGCAATCCTGCGGTTTCGCGGCCAGCTCACAAGAAAGCGAATTGAAGAAAGGAGCTCAGGGGCACTGTAATTCACAAACCTGCAGAGTTATGAATGACAGCTATCGTCCAAAAATGTATTGAAGTAAGTCTTCGAAGAGGACTTGAAAGCGGGGCAGGATTTCAGGAAAACGATTTCATGGGGTAGACTGGAATTGCACTTAAAGCATAGGAAAAGAGGCAGAATGTCGACAATGATGCACTTGGCCAAAAAGTGCGTATGCGTTTTTTCCTGAATATATTCAGGAAAAAACGCATACGCCCTTTTTGGCCAGCCAAGCAAGCGTGTAAAGGAAATCTGCACTACAATGAAGTCTCACTGCCCCCCGTTCCAAAGGGCCATCTGATATAAGTGTAAAATCCAGAAAGGCAGGACAGGTCATGGAGAACAGGGAGCCTTGTTATGCTGATGGGCGGGATGTAAATTGCCAACAGCCACTCTGGAGAAGTGTATGTTGTTTCCTGAAACACATAGGAAACAAAGCAACACAGCCTATAGCACTTCCACTTAGGTTCCTATAGCTTAGGGAAATTAAAATCAAAAACACACAGCCACCCCAAAGTTTGGGACGGCTCTGTTTACAAGAACCTCGTCTACGGTACAAGTTAAATATCCGAGAAAGCAAAAAATGGATAAAGAAGTTGTGGTACGTACGTACAATGGAATATCACTCAGCAATGAGATCTACGTCATCAGGCCCGTAGCGGCATAATGAGTGGATTCAGGTACGACGATTCTACGAGAAATAAGTCACACAGAAAAAGAAACATCATAAGATATCACTAATACACGGAACGTAAACTTGTCTACACATGAACTGAATTACAAAACAGAACAGGGTCGCAAATTTAGAAAACCAACTTATGCTTGCTTATGGGGAAAGGTGAGTTGGGGTGCTGCATCAAACCAGAGATTGAAATTAGCACAGATACCGTTCCATAAGCCAAATATATGATAGATAAGACCTACTCCTTGCTCAACGAAATGGACTCAACACCCCATATTCAACGCCTGGGAATATACCTGACAAGTAAGAATCTTAATACCCATGGATTTATATATCTCCATAAGGAAATCAAGCGTGTGTACATCGGCCTAAACGCAGCAGTGAAAATCCGATAAATCCCATTATCAAAATAAATTTCACAAACACAACACAATGACAGTGAAACAGAGAGCAATTCTTAAATAATTCATTCAGGGCTTGTGATGCAACCTGGATTTACCACATCTACACCCAGAGCTGGGTGAGACATAAGGCTGGACACTTCGGGCTGATAGCATTGGTGAGGTTCGGTGAACAAACGCAGACCCTTTGAAGTCATACAGCATGGTACCCATTCCATGGGTCCCAACTCTCCAGGTTTAAGGGATTCTTCCTTCAGCTATAACATGCATGGGAAACCCAGAGTATGGTCCACCGTGTGATTGGGAAACGTTTTCAAATGCATCTCAGGTTTCGTCCCCTGGTACTCGGGTTCACCATTCCAGACGCTTTACTAACACTCTCCCCACTTTGAGAGTCAGTGCCTTTAACCTCCTGTTTGGCACAGTTTGCAATTTCTGCGCAAGATGAACAGGAATAGGGAGAACCAATGAGAGACTAGCTGTAGGTGTCTGCACGGGCAAACGGAACGCTCATTTCACACCAGGAAGATGAATTAACCAAAGTCTCAGCGTGCCCTGCGGGAACCAGATTAGGGCCTGAAGCAATCCTGCGGTTTTGCGGCAGGCTCACAAGAAAGCGAGTTGAAGAAAGGAGCTCAGGGGCACTGTAATTCACAAACCTGCAGAGTTATGAATGACAGCTATCGTCCAAAAATGTATTGAAGTAAGTCTTCGAAGAGGACTTGAAAGCGGGGCAGAATTGCAGGAAAACGATTTCAGGGGGTAGACTGGAATTGCGCTTAAAGCATAGGAAAAGAGGCAGAATGTTGACAATGATGCACTTGGTCAAAAAGGGCATATGCGTTTTTCCAGGGCCCTCATTAAAGAGGGTAGGAGGCTCCCAGTATGCTTCAGTGGTCAACAGAAGACCCACGTCGCCAAGGCGACGTGAGCCAGCCATGCAGGAGTGACCTCACATCAGAGGGCCCACCTCACAGAAGGGTAAGGAACCCAGGAAGGATCAGACCCTCACCAGAGTGCCCACAACAGCAAGGGGCTGGGAACCAGGCAGGAGTGTCCTCACACCCGTGGGACCACATCATCAAAAGTTGAGGTACCCAGCACATGTGGCCTCAAACCAGAGGACCCACATCACCATGGGTCTCGGAGCAAGGCAGGCAGGATTATCCTCCCAACACATGGCCCATTGTATAAAAAAGGTGAGGAATCCAGCCGTTGGAACATCCCAGCAGGCGGCCCAGATCACCGAGGCTATGGGATCCAGGCAGTGATGAACTCACAACAGAGGGCCCTCATCGTGATACTGTAAGCAACCCAGCCGTTGTGACCTCAGAGCACAAGGCCCACATCCCCATGGGGAAGGGAACCAAGCAGGAGTGTCATTGCACCAGTGGGCACACATCAGAAAATGTGGGGAGCCCAGCAGTTAGGGCCAGACTCCAGAGGGCCTTCATCACTGAGGAGAGGAGGCTCCCAGCAAGCTCCAACTGCTACCAGAGGGCTGACGTCGCCAATGCAGTGTGTGCCAGCCAGGCAGGAGTGACCTCAGAGCAGAGGGCCAACCACACAAAAGTGTGAGGAACCCAAAGAGGATCAGACTCTCACCAGAGGGCCCACATCACCAAGGGAATGGAAACCAGGCAGGAGTGTCCTCACACCAGTGGGGCCACATCACCGAAATGTGATGGACCCAGCACACGTGGCCTCAAACTAGAGGACACACATCACCAAGGGGCTGGGAGTGAGGCAGGCAGGAGGAGCCTCAAAACAGAGGGCCCATAGAATAAAAAAGGTGAGGAATCCTGCAGTTGGAACCTCCCAGCAGGCGGCCAGGAGCAGCGAGGATATGGGATCCAGGCCTGACTGAACACAAAACAGAGGGCCCTCATCATGAAACTGTGAGCAACCCAGCCGTTGGGACCTCAGAGCAGAAGGCCCACATTCCCATGTGGTTGGGAACCTGGCAGGAGTGTACTCGCACCACAGGGCGCACATTAGAGAATTTTGGGAGCCCAGAAGTTAGGGCCTGACGCCAGAGGGCCCTCATCACCGAGGAGAGGAAGCTCCCAGCAGGCTCCAACTGCCACAAGAGGGCCGACGTTGCCAAGGTGGGGTGTGCCAGCCAGGCAGGAGTGATCTCACAGCAGAGGGTCCACCTCACAGAAGGGTGAGGAACCCAGCCAGGATCAGACTCTCACCAGAGGGCCCACATCACCAAGGGGATAGGAACCAGGCAGGAGTGTCCTCACACCAGTGGGGCCACATAATCGAAAGGTGAGGGACCCAGCACACGTAGCCTCAAACCAGAGGACACACATCGCCAAGGGGCTGGGAGTCAGGCAGGCAGGAGGAGTCTCAAAACAGAGGGCCCATAGAAGAAAAAAGGTGAGGAATCCTGCAGTTGGAACCTCCCCGCAGGCAGCCAGGAGCAGCGAGGCTATTGGATCCAGGGCGGAGTGAACTCACACCAGAGGACCCTCATCATGAAACTGAGCAACCCACCGTTGGGACCTCAGAGCAGAAGACCCACATTCCCATGGGGTTGGGAACCTGGCAGGAGTGTAGTCGCACCACAGGGCGCACATCAGAAAATTTTGGGAGCCCAGGAGTTAGGGTCTGACGCCAGAGGGCCCTCATTACCGAGGGGTGGAGACCCCCAGCAGGCACCAACTCCCAACTGAGGGCCCACGTCGCCAAGGTGATGTGTGCCAGCCAGGCAGGAGTGACCTCACAGCAGAGGGTCTACCTCACAGAAGGGTGAGGAAACCAGCCAGGATAAGACTCTCACCAGAGAGCCCACATCACCAAGGGGATCGGAAAAAGGCAGCAGTGTCCTCACACCAGTGTGGCCACATTATAGAAAGGTGAGGAACCCAGCACATGTGGCCTAAACCAGAGGACCCACATTTCCAAGATGCTCCGAGTGAGGCAAGCAGGAGTAGCCTAACAACACAGGGCCCACAGAATAAAAAATGTGAGGAATCCAGCAGTTTGAACCTCCCAGCAGGTGGCCCAGAGCACGGAGTCTATGGGATCCAGGCCACAGTGAACTCACAGCAGAGGGCCCACATCATGAAACTGTGAGCAACCCAGCCGGTGGAACCTCAGAGCAGAAGACCCACATCCCCATGGGGATAGGAACCTCGCAGGAGTGTCCTCGCACAACTTAACACGTATCAGAAAATGTGGGAACCCAGCAGTTAGGGCCTGACGCCAGAGGGCCCTCATCACCGAGGAGAGGAGGCTACCAGCAGGCTCCAAATGCCACCAGAGGGCCGACGTCACCAAGGCAATGGGAGCAAGCCAGGCAGGAGTTACCTCACAGCAGAGGGCCCACCTCACAGAAGTGTGAGGAACCCAACCAGGATCAGACTCTAACCAGAGGGCCCACATCACCAAGGGGATGGAAACCAGGCAGGAGTGTCCTCACACCAGTGGGGCCACATCAGCCAAAGGTGAGGAACACAGCACATGTGGCCTCAAATAAGGGGACACACATCACGAAAGGGCTGGGAGTGAGGCATGCAGGAGGAGACTCACAACAGAGGGCCCATAGAATAAAAAGGTGAGGAACCCCGCCGTTGGAAGCTCCAAGCCGGTGGCCCAGAGCACCGAGGCTATGGGATCCATGCCGGAGTGAACTCACAGCAGAGGGCCCACATTCTGACACTGTGAGCAACCCAGCCGTTGGGACCTCAGAGCAGAAAGCCAACATCCCCATGGGGATGGGACCCTGGCAGGAGTGTACTCGCACGACAGGGCGCACATCAGAAAATTTTGGGAGCCCATGAGTTAGGGCCTGACGCCAGAGGGCCCTCATTACCGAGGGGAGGAGACTCCCAGCAGGCACCAACTCCCAACTGAGGGCCCACATCGCCAAGGTGACGTGTGCCAGCCAGGCAGGAGTGACCTCACAGCAGAGGGTCTACCTCACAGAAGGGTGAGGAATCCAGCCAGGATCAGCCTCTCACCAGAGGGCCCCCATCACCAAGTGGATGGGAACCAGGCAGGAGTGTCCTCACACCAGTGGGGCCACATCAATAAAGGTGAGGAAACCGGCACATGTGGCCTCAAACCAGAGGACCTACATCACAAAGGGGCTGGGAGTGAGTCAGGAAGGAGGAGCATGAAAACACAGAACCCAAAGAATAGAAAAGGTAAGGAATTCAGCAGTAGGAACCTCCCAGCAGGCGGCTCAGAGCACAGAGTCTATGGGATCTAGGCCTGAGTGAACTAACACCAGAGAGCCAACATCATGAAACGGTGAACAACACAGGTGTTGGGACCTTAGAGCAGAAGGCCCACATGCCCATGGGGATGGGAACCTGGCAGGAGTGCCCTCGCACCACTTAGGACGTATCAGAAAATGTGGGAACCCAGCAGTTAGGGCCTGATGCCAGAGGGCCTCATCACCGAGGGGAGGAGGCTCCCAGCAGGCTCCAACTGCCACCAGAGGTCTGACGTCGCCAAGGCGGGGTGTGCTAGCCAGGCAGGAGTGACCTCAGAGAAGAGGGCCCACCTCACAGAAGTGTGAGGAACCCAACCAGGATCAGACTCTCGCCGGAGGGACCACATCACCAAGGGGATGGGAAGCAGGCAGGAGTGTCCTCACACCAGTGGGGCCACATCATCAAAAGATGAGGAACCCATCACATGTGGCCTCAAACCAGAGGACACACATCACCAAGGGGCTGGGAGTGAGGCAGGTGTCTGGAGGGGCACATTTAACTCTAATTTCCCACCAGGAAGAGGAATTAACCAAAGGCTCAGAGTGCCGTGCCACACCCTGATTACGGCCTGAAGCAAACCTGCGGTTTTGTGGCCAGCTTTCAAGGAAGCGAGTTAAGAAAGGAAATCACGGGCACTGTAATTCACAAACCTGCAGAGTTATAAATGACAGCTATTGGCAAAAATATATTGAAGTAAGTCTGCAAAGAGGACTTGAAAACGAGGCAAAATTGAGGAATCATATTTCAGGAGGTAGATTGGAATTGCATTTAAAACATGTGAAAAGTGGCAGATCTTTGACAGTGATGCACTTGGACGAACAGTGCGTATACATTTTTTCCTGAATATATTCAGGAAAAAACGCATATGCCCTTTTTGGCCAACCAAGCACTCGAGCAATGGAAATCCCTACTACAATGAAGTCTCATTTCCCATTCGTCAAAAGGGCCATCTGAAAAAAGTGTAAAAACCAGAAACACAGGACAGGCCATGGAGAACAGGGAGCCTTGTTATGCTGATGGGCGGGATGTAAATTGCCAACAGACACTCTGGAGATGTTTATGGTGTATCCTGAAACATCTGAAAAACAAAGCTACAGAGACTAGGGCACTTCCACTTTTGGCCCTATAGCTTAGGAAAATTAAAATCAACAAGACACAGCCAACACAAAATTTAGGGCTGCTGTGTTTACAAGAACCTCGAGTCCAGTACAAATTAAATATCCCAGAAAGAAAAAAATGGATAAAGGAGTTGTGCTACTTACGTACAACGGAATATCACTCAGCAATGAAATCAATGTCATCAGGCCTGTAGCAGCAAATTGAGTGGATTTAAGTATGATGATTCTAAGAGAAATAGGTCACACAGAGAAAGATAATTATCATAAGATATCACTAATAGAGGGAGTGTAAACTTGGCTATACATAAACTGAATTACAAAACCGAACAGTCTCACATTTAGATAAAAACTTATGCTTGCTTAAGGGGAAAGTTGAGTTGGGGTGCTGTATAAAACCAGAGATTGAAATTAGCACACATACCATTCCATAAGCCAAATATGTAATAGACAAGACCTACTCTTTGCTCAACGAAATAGACTCATCCATGGTGTATCACCTCACACCTGTTAGAATGGGCATCATCAGAAAATCTACAAACAACAAATGCTGGAAAGGGTGTGGAGATAAGGAACCCTCTTCCACTATTGTTGGGAATGTAAATTGATACAGTCACTGTGGAGAACATTATGGAGTTTCTTATAAAACTAAGAATAGAATTACCATATGATACAGCAATCCCACTACTGGGCATATACCCAGACAAAACCATAAATCAAAAAGAGACATTCACCGCAATGTTCATTGCATCACTATTTACAATATCCAGGTAATGGAAGCAACCTAAATGCCCACAGACAGACGAATGCATAAAGATGTGGTACAAATATAAAATGGAATATTACTAAGCCATAAAAAGGAATGAAATTGGGTCATTTGTAGAGACGTTGATGGATCTAGAGACTGTCATACAGAGTGAAGTAAGTCAGAAAGAGAAAAACAAATCTTGTATATTAATGCATATATGTGGAACCTAGAAAAATTATACAGATGAACCGTTTTGCAAGGCAGAAATAGAGCAACAGATGTAGACAACAAACGTATGGACACCAAGGGGGGAAAGCTGTTGGGGGGTGGTGGTGGGAGGATTGAGAGATTGGGATTAGCATGTATACATTTATATGTATAAAATAGATAACCAAAAAGAACCTGCTGTATAAAAAAATAAAATAAAATTCAAAATTACAAAAAGTAAAACAGAAAAAATATTCTTCCCTTCACATACATGTATTTATACGAATAAATTATTTCCATGCTTATATCTGTAAATACAAAAAAGAGGAATAAAATCTACCTTGAACCAAAAATGAAAAAAAGAAAAAAAAAACAGAACCCACCAGTTACACAGAGGAAAACCGTATCAGGGCACTTGCTCCAGTTGTAAACAATTCTGTAGTTGGCCAGTGGTGGGGAATCATCTCCCATTCAGCCAGCAGGCCCCACGCAACAAGCGTCCTCATTGCAAAGCTGGGGGACCGTGCCAAGGCATCTGTGAGTAAATGTGGGCCGAGCCCCAGGCCAGCTGCTGCTGAAATGTTCCCACCCTTCCCAGGTAAAACACCTGAATATGTACAAGGACTTGAAAGCCTAGAGGAAGGGCCATGGAGCCACATGAGCGACAGCATGCCAGCCGATTTGGTGCCTGCAGGCCAGCCAGGATGGTCCTGGCCCTGGGTACTCTTCTGGAAGCTTTCCATTTCCCTGCCTGAGATACCCCTGCTGTCCGGGCCCCCACTGCTTTCTTCCTCACTCACCTCTGCCCAGGGAGAAATTCCAGAGGCAGGTATGGGTGACACATCCTCTTCTTTAGCAGGTGGCATCTTGGTAACTGCTGCAGAAAGTCCAGCAGAGCCCCACTCACACTGGGCCACCCACAAAGCCGTGGCCTCTCACTCCCTCCCACCAGTCCAGCCCCGAGACTGCTGACAGGGCAGAGAAAATGGCGTCAGGCACAGCTGCAGGGGCTCTTGCTGCCTGGAGTGGTGTTTATATTGATCTCAAACAGGCACACCTGGGGAGGGCTGGCCGGCACGGTCAGGCTTCCCAGGCCAGCCAATAATCACCCCTCAGGCGCTCACAGTTGCAGAAACTGGAACTTGCTGAATCGGCCAGGTCCAAGGAACAGGTGTGGGCTCCTGAGAGTCAGGATAGACAAGGGGTTGCAGCTCTGGCTTGTTTTCTAATTATATTATCTGGCCCATGAGTGGGAGACAACAAGAAAACCCTCTCCTAATGAGAGGAACCCAGGAGTCAGGGAGAGGAGGGGTGGGTGGTGGGTGGAGACAGAGGCCTGGTGCCCCAGGTGCAGTGGAAGTCTCTGGAAGACCAGGTGGAGGGAGGCCACACAGAGTGATGCCCAGGGTCACAGACCTGTTGGAGATGCTGTTTCTTAGTTCAAGTCCTGCTCTGAGGTGCTCTGTGTCAGATCTGAGTGACAGGTGAGCTGGAAGTGCTCTGCAATGAGGGCGATGTGCACGGTACCTGTGTGCCCAGCCCTGCCAGGGTAACTGCAAGGGTAGCTCTGTATCCTGGGAGGGGCCTGACCATGAGAGCCCCATGGGCTGCAGGGGAACCTGCCCAGGGAACCCCATATCCTGGGAGGGGCCTGAACAGGAGAGCACCGTGGGCTGCGGTGGGGGTGGGGTACCTGCCCAGGTGAGCTCCATATCCTGGGATTGGCCTGACCTCGAGAGCCCCATGGGCTGCTGGAGTCCTGGTAAAGGATGTCAGGACAGTCAGTGAAGCCACCGAGGATATACCTCCAGTAGTTCCTAAATCCTACACCCTGCTGGTCATTCTACCAACCACCGGGACATGGTATTCTGTATTAGTCTTCAATGATGCCTTCTTTTGTATTCTATTAGTCCCAGAGTCACAAGAAATTTTGGCTTGTGAGTGGCAGGACTCAACATACAACTAAAACAATACTTCTGGGCCGTGTTGCCCCAAGGGTTCAAAAATTCCCACACCATCTTTGGGGAAAGCTCAGTTAAAGACCTAAAAGTTCTACCTCTGGAAAAGGAAACACTCCTTCAATATGCAGACGACATTCTGATCGCCAGCCCTACTAAGGAGACCTCTGAACTACCAAGCCAATAAAGGATAGAAGTTGTCCAAGAAAAAGCTCAAATATCACAGACTACGGTGACCTGCCTGGGCTTCATTCTCACAGAAGGTCGGAGAAGCCCATCTCAGGAAAGGGAAGAAACAATTTACAGCCTTACCCATTTCTAAAACTAGAAGACAGCTTAGGGGTTCCTGGGGAGGCCAGGGTTGGTGCTTCTGGATCCCTAACTACAGTCTACTAGCTGGGCCTCTATATGAAACACTGAAAGGAAAAGATGATGATCCTTTTGAATAGAATCCAGAAGTGGCCTTTCAAGAATGGAAAGAGCAGTCAATTCAGACCCTTGCCCTGGAACTCCCTAATTTAGCTAAACCCTTTGACCTTTACATTTCTGGTGAATGGTGAATCGCTATTGGAGTATTAGTGCAAAAACTGGGACCACTTGAAATGGAACAATGCAAGAATGCCATCCCGGTATGATAAACTACGGTCACCAATGGGCTTGGCCCACCGCCACATCTGGCCAAGATACTGGCGGTATCTGAAAACCTGGAAATCAGCAGCACAAAAGGCCACCTCCCTCCTAAGGGAAAAGGACCCCACGTGGTGATCCTAAGCCCCAACCATGCCCTGAAGTTGCAGGGTTTGCTCCGTGGGCACGCTGACCTCGAGTGAGGAGGCCCTCCAACTCCAACCTCCAGAGAGATAACCGGGGTAAAGGGGCACCATGACGACTCATGTGACCATCACTTGACCTGGAGTTTCTCTCATAAAACAACAAGAGTGTGTCCCAAAAGAGTAGACTACTGCTTGCAGGACTTACTGCACCCAGAGTGGACCTAATAATCTTGGCGGGGGAAGCGTATATCACGCTGTCACCATAGAAGAGCCTACAGACACTGTGATGATGGTGGTCAATAAGACCGGCTGGACTCCTGTTTACTTCAAAAGGCTGTTGACTCAGTGGCCATCATGGTCCTTCATCACCACTGACCCTGGACTGTCTGGGAGTTGAGCAGGCAGGGTCCTGACACCTGGTGCTCTTTTTACGTTAATTCAGGGGCCTAATTGAAGAAAGTGCAGACTACTGGTCAGAGCATCTAGGCTGGCAGAAACGGTCAGCCTAAGGTGGCCGAACAAATGCAGGGCGGGGTGAAACTGGACCTCACAGCGTCACTGCACATCTCCTTCCTGGACCCTTAAAGGTCATTAGAATCTATAACGCTTCCAATACTGGTGCTCAGGTGGACGAGCGGGGAGGCAGGAGGCCTGGGGACAATCAACGTCACCTGGAGGCTGCTGGGGAGAAGTTCTGACCCTCGCCCACGGGTATGAGGGCTCCTAACTCAACAGTTACAGAAGAAGGGTCTGCACCCTCAGCACTCTAAGAATGAGGAAGGGGAAAAAAGGCAGAAGAGGGCTTTTTCCCAGGCAAAGCCCCTTAAAAATCCCTGGGAGATAAAAATAGAATCTGGGCAATAAAATAAAGTCTAACCTTTTTTATCCTTTGTGCTTTGTCTAATTTCACGTGCTCCTAGGGTCCCGCATACAGAGGTTCAACAGCCGGCACTTCAGACCAGATTTCCTAGTGCGGAATGGCTGGGTCGACACCTCAGCTCCTGGGACACAGTGCACACTCCGCGATATAGAGCCTGAGCTGCAGCCAACCGGGCCCTCGAGAGCTCCGCCCCCTCCCTCCCACTGACTCTGACAGGATCTCTACACAGCAGCCCAGCCCACAGCCCACGGGGTAGCACATGCTCTCACCTCTCCATTCTCTGATCAAAATATAAAGTTTCCTTTGCTTCTGAACCAAACTCAGTCTCAATCTGTTGGCTCCAATGACACTGGGCAGGGGGACACTTGTTGGGGTCCACTCTGGAGGATCAGTAACAGAAATTGAGAACATTGTAACTTCAATGAACAGATGTTTGAGCCAAACTGTAATTAACATAGAACAGTGTATAAGGCTCGGGTAAAATAAGATGTTTCTAACACTCCCATTTGATATTTCCATCACTTTATTATAAGCAAGTTCAGTGAAAAGGTTTGTCTTATTTGTCAGGTCAATATTAGAGAAACGAAGTGATTTCTTTCCAAGGATGTACATCTAAAAATCTTGGTTAAAGCTTCAATCTTGTTTTAAATGCTTTTCCATTGAAAATGACACCTCTCTTTCAGTTCCCCCAATTCTGAGAAGTATAAAATCTTATAATTTATTATTACCAAAGGGGAAAGGTGGGAGGAGGGATAAATTAACAGTTTGGGATTAACACATACACACTGCTATGTATAAAATTGATCATCAACAAGGAACTACTGTATAGCCCCGGGAACTACACTCAATATTTTACAATAACCTATAAGGGGAAATAATCTGAAAAAGAATAGATATTTTTATTGACATCATCTACTAATGACAGTTAAAATGGAACCTAAGGGAAGCCGGTGGTGAGTGCTTCTGACCCTGAAGACTTCAATCATCTAAAGTTTGGACTCTGCCTACTTCCCAAGGCCCTTAATGAACATATGTGTAGCCGTAGCTTAAAAAATTCCCCAGTTTGGGTTGTGGAGAGACACTGATTTTGTAAAAGCCCTGGTGTTCTCCTCACATGAATGGGACACTTCCTACAGCTAAAACATGCCTGTCACACCCAGAAGATGGTATACCGTCTGATCGGGAAGAGTTTGGAAAAGGCATCTCATCTCCTCATCTCCTGGTGCTCGGGTTCACCCCTCCAGCGTCTTTACGAACAGTCTCCCCACTTGGAGATGTCAGCACTGTCAACATCCTGTTGCAGACAGTTTGGAATTTGTCCAGAGGATGAAGCAGAAGGAGGAGGAACAATGAGAGACAAGTCCTAGGTGTTCGGACAGGCACATGTCACTCTTATTTCCAATCAGGAAGACGAATTGACCAAAGGCTAGGGTTGCCCATGGAAACAGAATAGGGCTTGAGGAAATTCCGCTGCTTTGTGGCCAGTTCCCATAAACACAAGTTGAAAAATGGAACTCAGGGACACTAAAATTCACGAAACTGCAGAGTTGAAAATATCTATCACTGAAAAATGTCTTGAGGAAAGTCAGAGGAAAGGACTTGTAAGCAACGGAGAATGGCAGGAAAGGGATTGGAAGAGGTAGAAAGGGCTCGCCATTAAGCACAAGAAAAGGGGCTGAACATTGCCAACATTGCAATTGGTCAAAAAGGGTGTATGCGTCTTTTTCTGTATGTATTCAAGAAAAGGGCATACACTTTTTTAGCCAACCAAACAGGTGGGCACTGGAAATCAATACTACAAAACATATCACTTCGCATCAGTCAGAAGAGCCTTCCTCATAAAGTGTAAACACCAGAAATGCAGGACAGGGCAAGGAGAAAAGGGAGCCCTCTGAGGCTTATACTGGAAATGTATATTGCCAACGGTCACTCTGGAGAAGTGTATTGTGTTTACTAAAGCATCTAAAAAATGAGCTACAGAGCACAGGGCACTTGCACTCATGGACGTATATCTTGGGAAAAACAAAAATCGAGAGGACACAGGCACCCCAATATTTACCGCCTCTATGTTTAAAAGATCCTTGACTAGGATATAATTTATAAGTCTCTGGAGGGAAAAAATGGATAGAGATGTGGCACTTATGTAGAGTGGAATATTACTCAGCCTGGAAATCAATGAAATATGGCCAGTTGTAACAACCACAGAGGAGTTACGTATGATCATTCGAAGTCACATAATTCAAAAAGAAAAAGACACACGATATTACTAATACATGGAATGTAAACGTGGCTACAAATGAACTGAATTACAAAACAGAACGGGGTCTCAAATTTAGAAAACCAACATATGCTTGCTTAAGGATAAAGGAGAGTTGGGGTGCTGCATAAAACCAGAGATAGAAATTAGCACAGTTACCTTTCCATAAGCCAAATATGTAATAGTCAAGACCTACCAGTTGCTCAACGGAATGGACTAAACACCCCATATTCAACGCCTAGGAATACACCTGACTAGTAAGAATCTTCAAACCCATGGATTTATATGTCTCTGTAAGAGAATCAAGCGTGTGTATAGATTTATGAACGCAGCAGAGAAAATCCGATAAATCCAATTATCAAAATGAATTACAAAAACAAAACACAATGACAGTGAAATAGAGAGCTATTCGTAAATAATTCATTCAGAGCTTGTGATGCAACCTGGATTAACCACATCTGCACCAAGAGCTGAGTGAGACATAAGGTTGGACACTTCGGGCGGATAGCACTGGTGAGGTACGATGAGCAAATGCAGACCCTTTGAAGTCATACTGCATGGTACCCATTCCATGGGTCCCAACTCTCCAGGTTTAAGAGATTCTTCCTTCAGCTAAAACATGCATGGGAAACACAAAGTATGGTACACCGTGTGACTGGGAAGCGTTTTCAAATGCATCTCAGTTTTCGTCCCCTTTTACACGGGTTCACCATTCCAGACCCTTTACTAACACTCTCTCCACTTGGAGAGTCAGTGCCTTTAACCTCCTGTTTGGCACAGTTTGGAAATTCTGCGGAAGGTGAACAGGAATAGGGAGAACCAATCAGAGACTAGCTGTACGTGTCTGCACGTGCAAATTTAATGCTCATTTCCCACCAGGAAGAGGAATTAACCAAAGGCTCAGCATGCCGGAACCAGATTAGGGCCTGAAGCAATCATGTGGGTTTGCGGCCAGCTCACAAGAAAGCGAGTTGAAGAAAGGAGCTCAGGGGCACTGTAATTCACAAACCTGCAGAGTTATGAATGACAGCTATCGTCCAAAAATGTATTGAAGTAAGTCTTCGAAGAGGACTTGAAAGTGGGGCAGAATTTCAGGAAAACGATTTCAGGGGGGAGACTGGAATTGCACTTAAAGCATAGGAAAAGAGGCAGAATGTCGACAATGATGCACTTGGTCAAAAAGGGCGTATGCGTTTTTTCCTGAATATATTCAGGAAAAAACGCATACGCCCTTTTTGGCCAACCAAGCAAGTGTGTAAAGGAAATCTGCACTAAAATGAAGTCTCACTGCCCTCCGGTCCAAAGGGCCATCTGAATAAAGTGTAAAATCCAGAAAGGCAGGACAGGTCATGGAGAACAGGGAGCCTTGTTATGCTGATGGGCGGGATGTAAATTGCCAACAGCCACTCTGGAGAAGTGTATGGTGTTTCCTGAAACACGTAGGAAACAAAGCAACACAGCCTATGGCACTTCCACTTATGGTCCTATAGCTTAGGGAAATTAAAATCAAAAACATACAGCCACCCCAATGTTATGGCTGGCTCTTTTTACAAGAACCTCGTCTACGGTACAAGTTAAATATCCCAGAATGCGAAAAATGGATAAAGAAGTTGTGGTACGTACGTACAATGGAATATCACTCAGCAATGAAATCTATGTCATCAGGCCCGTCGCGGCATAATGAGTGGATTCAGATACGATGATTCTAAGTGAAATAAGTCACACAGAAAAAGAAACATTAAGATATCACTAATACACCGAATGTGAACTTGGCTACACATGAACTGAATTACAAAACAGAACAGGGTCTCAAATTTAGAAAACCAACTTATGCTTGCTTAAGGGGAATGGTGAGTTGGGGTGCTGCATAAAACCAGAGATTGAAATTAGAACAGATACCGTTCCATAACCCAAATATTTAATAGTCAAGACCTACTCCTTGCTCAACGAAATGGACTAAACACCCCATATTCAATGCCTAGGAATACACCTGCCAATTAAGAATCTTAACACCCATGGATTTATGTGTCTCCGTAAGAGAATCAGGCATGTGTACAGCGCCATAAATGCAGCCGTGAAAATCCGATAAATCCCATTATCAAAATAAATTACAAAAACAAAACACAATGACAGTGAAATAGAGAGCAATTCTTAAATAATTCATTCAGGGCTTGTGATGCAACCTGGAGTTACCACATCTACACCTAGAGCTGGGTGAGACATAAGGCTGGACACTTCGGGCGGATACCATTGGTGAGGTTCAGTGAGCAAATGCAGACCCTTTGAAGTCATACTGCATGGTACACATTCCATGGGTCCCAACTCTCCAGGTTTAAGGGATTCTTCCTTCAGCTAAAACATGCATGGGAATCCCAGAGTATGGTCCACCGTGTGACCGGGAAACGTTTTTAAATGCGTCTCAGTTTTCGTCCCCTGGTACTCGGGTTCACCATTCCAGACGCTTTACTTACACTGTCCCTACCTGGAGAGTCAGTGCCTTTAACCTCCTGTTTGGCACAGTTTGCAATTTCTGCGCAAGATGAACAGGAATAGGGAGAACCAATGAGAGACTAGCTGTAGGTGTCTGCACGGGCAAATTTAACGCTCATTACCAACCAGGAAGAGGAATTAGCCAAAGGCTCAGCATGCCGTGCCGGAACCAGATTAGGGCCTGAAGCAATCCTGCGGTTTTGCGGCCAGCTCACAAGAAAGCGAGTTGAAGAAAGGAGCTCAGGGGCACTGTAATTCACAAACCTGCAGCGTTATAAATGACAGCAATCATCCAAAAATATATTGAAGTAAGGCTACAAAGAGGACTTGAACGTGGGGCAGATTTCCAGGACTACGATTTCAGGAGGTAGACGGGAAATCCTCTGAAAGTATAGGAAAAGAGTCAGAATGTCGACAATGATGCACTTGGTCAAAAAGGGCATATGCGTTTTTCCAGGGCCCTCATTAAAGAGGGTAGGAGGCTCCCAGTATGCTTCAGTGGTCAACAGAAGACCCACGTCGCCAAGGCGACGTGAGCCAGCCATGCAGGAGTGACCTCACATCAGAGGGCCCACCTCACAGAAGGGTAAGGAACCCAGGAAGGATCAGACCCTCACCAGAGTGCCCACAACAGCAAGGGGCTGGGAACCAGGCAGGAGTGTCCTCACACCCGTGGGACCACATCATCAAAAGTTGAGGTACCCAGCACATGTGGCCTCAAACCAGAGGACCCACATCACCATGGGTCTCGGAGCAAGGCAGGCAGGATTATCCTCCCAACACATGGCCCATTGTATAAAAAAGGTGAGGAATCCAGCCGTTGGAACATCCCAGCAGGCGGCCCAGATCACCGAGGCTATGGGATCCAGGCAGTGATGAACTCACAACAGAGGGCCCTCATCGTGATACTGTAAGCAACCCAGCCGTTGTGACCTCAGAGCACAAGGCCCACATCCCCATGGGGAAGGGAACCAAGCAGGAGTGTCATTGCACCAGTGGGCACACATCAGAAAATGTGGGGAGCCCAGCAGTTAGGGCCAGACTCCAGAGGGCCTTCATCACTGAGGAG
The DNA here is from genome assembly GCF_059928025.1 of Delphinapterus leucas. NCBI lineage: Eukaryota > Metazoa > Chordata > Mammalia > Artiodactyla > Monodontidae > Delphinapterus > Delphinapterus leucas. The sequence goes on along the minus strand of NW_028322232.1, from coordinate 4,484,609 downwards.
AGGAGGCTCCCAGCAAGCTCCAACTGCTACCAGAGGGCTGACGTCGCCAATGCAGTGTGTGCCAGCCAGGCAGGAGTGACCTCAGAGCAGAGGGCCAACCACACAAAAGTGTGAGGAACCCAAAGAGGATCAGACTCTCACCAGAGGGCCCACATCACCAAGGGAATGGAAACCAGGCAGGAGTGTCCTCACACCAGTGGGGCCACATCACCGAAATGTGATGGACCCAGCACACGTGGCCTCAAACTAGAGGACACACATCACCAAGGGGCTGGGAGTGAGGCAGGCAGGAGGAGCCTCAAAACAGAGGGCCCATAGAATAAAAAAGGTGAGGAATCCTGCAGTTGGAACCTCCCAGCAGGCGGCCAGGAGCAGCGAGGATATGGGATCCAGGCCTGACTGAACACAAAACAGAGGGCCCTCATCATGAAACTGTGAGCAACCCAGCCGTTGGGACCTCAGAGCAGAAGGCCCACATTCCCATGTGGTTGGGAACCTGGCAGGAGTGTACTCGCACCACAGGGCGCACATTAGAGAATTTTGGGAGCCCAGAAGTTAGGGCCTGACGCCAGAGGGCCCTCATCACCGAGGAGAGGAAGCTCCCAGCAGGCTCCAACTGCCACAAGAGGGCCGACGTTGCCAAGGTGGGGTGTGCCAGCCAGGCAGGAGTGATCTCACAGCAGAGGGTCCACCTCACAGAAGGGTGAGGAACCCAGCCAGGATCAGACTCTCACCAGAGGGCCCACATCACCAAGGGGATAGGAACCAGGCAGGAGTGTCCTCACACCAGTGGGGCCACATAATCGAAAGGTGAGGGACCCAGCACACGTAGCCTCAAACCAGAGGACACACATCGCCAAGGGGCTGGGAGTCAGGCAGGCAGGAGGAGTCTCAAAACAGAGGGCCCATAGAAGAAAAAAGGTGAGGAATCCTGCAGTTGGAACCTCCCCGCAGGCAGCCAGGAGCAGCGAGGCTATTGGATCCAGGGCGGAGTGAACTCACACCAGAGGACCCTCATCATGAAACTGAGCAACCCACCGTTGGGACCTCAGAGCAGAAGACCCACATTCCCATGGGGTTGGGAACCTGGCAGGAGTGTAGTCGCACCACAGGGCGCACATCAGAAAATTTTGGGAGCCCAGGAGTTAGGGTCTGACGCCAGAGGGCCCTCATTACCGAGGGGTGGAGACCCCCAGCAGGCACCAACTCCCAACTGAGGGCCCACGTCGCCAAGGTGATGTGTGCCAGCCAGGCAGGAGTGACCTCACAGCAGAGGGTCTACCTCACAGAAGGGTGAGGAAACCAGCCAGGATAAGACTCTCACCAGAGAGCCCACATCACCAAGGGGATCGGAAAAAGGCAGCAGTGTCCTCACACCAGTGTGGCCACATTATAGAAAGGTGAGGAACCCAGCACATGTGGCCTAAACCAGAGGACCCACATTTCCAAGATGCTCCGAGTGAGGCAAGCAGGAGTAGCCTAACAACACAGGGCCCACAGAATAAAAAATGTGAGGAATCCAGCAGTTTGAACCTCCCAGCAGGTGGCCCAGAGCACGGAGTCTATGGGATCCAGGCCACAGTGAACTCACAGCAGAGGGCCCACATCATGAAACTGTGAGCAACCCAGCCGGTGGAACCTCAGAGCAGAAGACCCACATCCCCATGGGGATAGGAACCTCGCAGGAGTGTCCTCGCACAACTTAACACGTATCAGAAAATGTGGGAACCCAGCAGTTAGGGCCTGACGCCAGAGGGCCCTCATCACCGAGGAGAGGAGGCTACCAGCAGGCTCCAAATGCCACCAGAGGGCCGACGTCACCAAGGCAATGGGAGCAAGCCAGGCAGGAGTTACCTCACAGCAGAGGGCCCACCACACAGAAGTGTGAGGAACCCAACCAGGATCAGACTCTAACCAGAGGGCCCACATCACCAAGGGGATGGAAACCAGGCAGGAGTGTCCTCACACCAGTGGGGCCACATCAGCCAAAGGTGAGGAACACAGCACATGTGGCCTCAAATAAGGGGACACACATCACGAAAGGGCTGGGAGTGAGGCATGCAGGAGGAGACTCACAACAGAGGGCCCATAGAATAAAAAGGTGAGGAACCCCGCCGTTGGAAGCTCCAAGCCGGTGGCCCAGAGCACCGAGGCTATGGGATCCATGCCGGAGTGAACTCACAGCAGAGGGCCCACATTCTGACACTGTGAGCAACCCAGCCGTTGGGACCTCAGAGCAGAAAGCCAACATCCCCATGGGGATGGGACCCTGGCAGGAGTGTACTCGCACGACAGGGCGCACATCAGAAAATTTTGGGAGCCCATGAGTTAGGGCCTGACGCCAGAGGGCCCTCATTACCGAGGGGAGGAGACTCCCAGCAGGCACCAACTCCCAACTGAGGGCCCACATCGCCAAGGTGACGTGTGCCAGCCAGGCAGGAGTGACCTCACAGCAGAGGGTCTACCTCACAGAAGGGTGAGGAATCCAGCCAGGATCAGCCTCTCACCAGAGGGCCCCCATCACCAAGTGGATGGGAACCAGGCAGGAGTGTCCTCACACCAGTGGGGCCACATCAATAAAGGTGAGGAAACCGGCACATGTGGCCTCAAACCAGAGGACCTACATCACAAAGGGGCTGGGAGTGAGTCAGGAAGGAGGAGCATGAAAACACAGAACCCAAAGAATAGAAAAGGTAAGGAATTCAGCAGTAGGAACCTCCCAGCAGGCGGCTCAGAGCACAGAGTCTATGGGATCTAGGCCTGAGTGAACTAACACCAGAGAGCCAACATCATGAAACGGTGAACAACACAGGTGTTGGGACCTTAGAGCAGAAGGCCCACATGCCCATGGGGATGGGAACCTGGCAGGAGTGCCCTCGCACCACTTAGGACGTATCAGAAAATGTGGGAACCCAGCAGTTAGGGCCTGATGCCAGAGGGCCTCATCACCGAGGGGAGGAGGCTCCCAGCAGGCTCCAACTGCCACCAGAGGTCTGACGTCGCCAAGGCGGGGTGTGCTAGCCAGGCAGGAGTGACCTCAGAGAAGAGGGCCCACCTCACAGAAGTGTGAGGAACCCAACCAGGATCAGACTCTCGCCGGAGGGACCACATCACCAAGGGGATGGGAAGCAGGCAGGAGTGTCCTCACACCAGTGGGGCCACATCATCAAAAGATGAGGAACCCATCACATGTGGCCTCAAACCAGAGGACACACATCACCAAGGGGCTGGGAGTGAGGCAGGTGTCTGGAGGGGCACATTTAACTCTAATTTCCCACCAGGAAGAGGAATTAACCAAAGGCTCAGAGTGCCGTGCCACACCCTGATTACGGCCTGAAGCAAACCTGCGGTTTTGTGGCCAGCTTTCAAGGAAGCGAGTTAAGAAAGGAAATCACGGGCACTGTAATTCACAAACCTGCAGAGTTATAAATGACAGCTATTGGCAAAAATATATTGAAGTAAGTCTGCAAAGAGGACTTGAAAACGAGGCAAAATTGAGGAATCATATTTCAGGAGGTAGATTGGAATTGCATTTAAAACATGTGAAAAGTGGCAGATCTTTGACAGTGATGCACTTGGACGAACAGTGCGTATACATTTTTTCCTGAATATATTCAGGAAAAAACGCATATGCCCTTTTTGGCCAACCAAGCACTCGAGCAATGGAAATCCCTACTACAATGAAGTCTCATTTCCCATTCGTCAAAAGGGCCATCTGAAAAAAGTGTAAAAACCAGAAACACAGGACAGGCCATGGAGAACAGGGAGCCTTGTTATGCTGATGGGCGGGATGTAAATTGCCAACAGACACTCTGGAGATGTTTATGGTGTATCCTGAAACATCTGAAAAACAAAGCTACAGAGACTAGGGCACTTCCACTTTTGGCCCTATAGCTTAGGAAAATTAAAATCAACAAGACACAGCCAACACAAAATTTAGGGCTGCTGTGTTTACAAGAACCTCGAGTCCAGTACAAATTAAATATCCCAGAAAGAAAAAAATGGATAAAGGAGTTGTGCTACTTACGTACAACGGAATATCACTCAGCAATGAAATCAATGTCATCAGGCCTGTAGCAGCAAATTGAGTGGATTTAAGTATGATGATTCTAAGAGAAATAGGTCACACAGAGAAAGATAATTATCATAAGATATCACTAATAGAGGGAGTGTAAACTTGGCTACACATAAACTGAATTACAAAACCGAACAGTCTCACATTTAGATAAAAACTTATGCTTGCTTAAGGGGAAAGTTGAGTTGGGGTGCTGTATAAAACCAGAGATTGAAATTAGCACACATACCATTCCATAAGCCAAATATGTAATAGACAAGACCTACTCTTTGCTCAACGAAATAGACTCATCCATGGTGTATCACCTCACACCTGTTAGAATGGGCATCATCAGAAAATCTACAAACAACAAATGCTGGAAAGGGTGTGGAGATAAGGAACCCTCTTCCACTATTGTTGGGAATGTAAATTGATACAGTCACTGTGGAGAACATTATGGAGTTTCTTATAAAACTAAGAATAGAATTACCATATGATACAGCAATCCCACTACTGGGCATATACCCAGACAAAACCATAAATCAAAAAGAGACATTCACCGCAATGTTCATTGCATCACTATTTACAATATCCAGGTAATGGAAGCAACCTAAATGCCCACAGACAGACGAATGCATAAAGATGTGGTACAAATATAAAATGGAATATTACTAAGCCATAAAAAGGAATGAAATTGGGTCATTTGTAGAGACGTTGATGGATCTAGAGACTGTCATACAGAGTGAAGTAAGTCAGAAAGAGAAAAACAAATCTTGTATATTAATGCATATATGTGGAACCTAGAAAAATTATACAGATGAACCGTTTTGCAAGGCAGAAATAGAGCAACAGATGTAGACAACAAACGTATGGACACCAAGGGGGGAAAGCTGTTGGGGGGTGGTGGTGGGAGGATTGAGAGATTGGGATTAGCATGTATACATTTATATGTATAAAATAGATAACCAAAAAGAACCTGCTGTATAAAAAAATAAAATAAAATTCAAAATTACAAAAAGTAAAACAGAAAAAATATTCTTCCCTTCACATACATGTATTTATACGAATAAATTATTTCCATGCTTATATCTGTAAATACAAAAAAGAGGAATAAAATCTACCTTGAACCAAAAATGAAAAAAAGAAAAAAAAAACAGAACCCACCAGTTACACAGAGGAAAACCGTATCAGGGCACTTGCTCCAGTTGTAAACAATTCTGTAGTTGGCCAGTGGTGGGGAATCATCTCCCATTCAGCCAGCAGGCCCCACGCAACAAGCGTCCTCATTGCAAAGCTGGGGGACCGTGCCAAGGCATCTGTGAGTAAATGTGGGCCGAGCCCCAGGCCAGCTGCTGCTGAAATGTTCCCACCCTTCCCAGGTAAAACACCTGAATATGTACAAGGACTTGAAAGCCTAGAGGAAGGGCCATGGAGCCACATGAGCGACAGCATGCCAGCCGATTTGGTGCCTGCAGGCCAGCCAGGATGGTCCTGGCCCTGGGTACTCTTCTGGAAGCTTTCCATTTCCCTGCCTGAGATACCCCTGCTGTCCGGGCCCCCACTGCTTTCTTCCTCACTCACCTCTGCCCAGGGAGAAATTCCAGAGGCAGGTATGGGTGACACATCCTCTTCTTTAGCAGGTGGCATCTTGGTAACTGCTGCAGAAAGTCCAGCAGAGCCCCACTCACACTGGGCCACCCACAAAGCCGTGGCCTCTCACTCCCTCCCACCAGTCCAGCCCCGAGACTGCTGACAGGGCAGAGAAAATGGCGTCAGGCACAGCTGCAGGGGCTCTTGCTGCCTGGAGTGGTGTTTATATTGATCTCAAACAGGCACACCTGGGGAGGGCTGGCCGGCACGGTCAGGCTTCCCAGGCCAGCCAATAATCACCCCTCAGGCGCTCACAGTTGCAGAAACTGGAACTTGCTGAATCGGCCAGGTCCAAGGAACAGGTGTGGGCTCCTGAGAGTCAGGATAGACAAGGGGTTGCAGCTCTGGCTTGTTTTCTAATTATATTATCTGGCCCATGAGTGGGAGACAACTTCAAGAAAACCCTCTCCTAATGAGAGGAACCCAGGAGTCAGGGAGAGGAGGGGTGGGTGGTGGGTGGAGACAGAGGCCTGGTGCCCCGGGTGCAGTGGAAGTCTCTGGAAGACCAGGTGGAGGGAGGCCACACAGAGTGATGCCCAGGGTCACAGACCTGTTGGAGATGCTGTTTCTTAGTTCAAGTCCTGCTCTGAGGTGCTCTGTGTCAGATCTGAGTGACAGGTGAGCTGGAAGTGCTCTGCAATGAGGGCGATGTGCACGGTACCTGTGTGCCCAGCCCTGCCAGGGTAACTGCAAGGGTAGCTCTGTATCCTGGGAGGGGCCTGACCATGAGAGCCCCATGGGCTGCAGGGGAACCTGCCCAGGGAACCCCATATCCTGGGAGGGGCCTGAACAGGAGAGCACCGTGGGCTGCGGTGGGGGTGGGGTACCTGCCCAGGTGAGCTCCATATCCTGGGATTGGCCTGACCTCGAGAGCCCCATGGGCTGCTGGAGTCCTGGTAAAGGATGTCAGGACAGTCAGTGAAGCCACCGAGGATATACCTCCAGTAGTTCCTAAATCCTACACCCTGCTGGTCATTCTACCAACCACCGGGACATGGTATTCTGTATTAGTCTTCAATGATGCCTTCTTTTGTATTCTATTAGTCCCAGAGTCACAAGAAATTTTGGCTTGTGAGTGGCAGGACTCAACATACAACTAAAACAATACTTCTGGGCCGTGTTGCCCCAAGGGTTCAAAAATTCCCACACCATCTTTGGGGAAAGCTCAGTTAAAGACCTAAAAGTTCTACCTCTGGAAAAGGAAACACTCCTTCAATATGCAGACGACATTCTGATCGCCAGCCCTACTAAGGAGACCTCTGAACTACCAAGCCAATAAAGGATAGAAGTTGTCCAAGAAAAAGCTCAAATATCACAGACTACGGTGACCTGCCTGGGCTTCATTCTCACAGAAGGTCGGAGAAGCCCATCTCAGGAAAGGGAAGAAACAATTTACAGCCTTACCCATTTCTAAAACTAGAAGACAGCTTAGGGGTTCCTGGGGAGGCCAGGGTTGGTGCTTCTGGATCCCTAACTACAGTCTACTAGCTGGGCCTCTATATGAAACACTGAAAGGAAAAGATGATGATCCTTTTGAATAGAATCCAGAAGTGGCCTTTCAAGAATGGAAAGAGCAGTCAATTCAGACCCTTGCCCTGGAACTCCCTAATTTAGCTAAACCCTTTGACCTTTACATTTCTGGTGAATGGTGAATCGCTATTGGAGTATTAGTGCAAAAACTGGGACCACTTGAAATGGAACAATGCAAGAATGCCATCCCGGTATGATAAACTACGGTCACCAATGGGCTTGGCCCACCGCCACATCTGGCCAAGATACTGGCGGTATCTGAAAACCTGGAAATCAGCAGCACAAAAGGCCACCTCCCTCCTAAGGGAAAAGGACCCCACGTGGTGATCCTAAGCCCCAACCATGCCCTGAAGTTGCAGGGTTTGCTCCGTGGGCACACTGACCTCGAGTGAGGAGGCCCTCCAACTCCAACCTCCAGAGAGATAACCGGGGTAAAGGGGCACCATGACGACTCATGTGACCATCACTTGACCTGGAGTTTCTCTCATAAAACAACAAGAGTGTGTCCCAAAAGAGTAGACTACTGCTTGCAGGACTTACTGCACCCAGAGTGGACCTAATAATCTTGGCGGGGGAAGCGTATATCACGCTGTCACCATAGAAGAGCCTACAGACACTGTGATGATGGTGGTCAATAAGACCGGCTGGACTCCTGTTTACTTCAAAAGGCTGTTGACTCAGTGGCCATCATGGTCCTTCATCACCACTGACCCTGGACTGTCTGGGAGTTGAGCAGGCAGGGTCCTGACACCTGGTGCTCTTTTTACGTTAATTCAGGGGCCTAATTGAAGAAAGTGCAGACTACTGGTCAGAGCATCTAGGCTGGCAGAAACGGTCAGCCTAAGGTGGCCGAACAAATGCAGGGCGGGGTGAAACTGGACCTCACAGCGTCACTGCACATCTCCTTCCTGGACCCTTAAAGGTCATTAGAATCTATAACGCTTCCAATACTGGTGCTCAGGTGGACGAGCGGGGAGGCAGGAGGCCTGGGGACAATCAACGTCACCTGGAGGCTGCTGGGGAGAAGTTCTGACCCTCGCCCACGGGTATGAGGGCTCCTAACTCAGCACTCAACAGTTACAGAAGAAGGGTCTGCACCCTCAGCACTCTAAGAATGAGGAAGGGGAAAAAAGGCAGAAGAGGGCTTTTTCCCAGGCAAAGCCCCTTAAAAATCCCTGGGAGATAAAAATAGAATCTGGGCAATAAAATAAAGTCTAACCTTTTTTATCCTTTGTGCTTTGTCTAATTTCACGTGCTCCTAGGGTCCCGCATACAGAGGTTCAACAGCCGGCACTTCAGACCAGATTTCCTAGTGCGGAATGGCTGGGTCGACACCTCAGCTCCTGGGACACAGTGCACACTCCGCGATATAGAGCCTGAGCTGCAGCCAACCGGGCCCTCGAGAGCTCCGCCCCCTCCCTCCCACTGACTCTGACAGGATCTCTACACAGCAGCCCAGCCCACAGCCCACGGGGTAGCACATGCTCTCACCTCTCCATTCTCTGATCAAAATATAAAGTTTCCTTTGCTTCTGAACCAAACTCAGTCTCAATCTGTTGGCTCCAATGACACTGGGCAGGGGGACACTTGTTGGGGTCCACTCTGGAGGATCAGTAACAGAAATTGAGAACATTGTAACTTCAATGAACAGATGTTTGAGCCAAACTGTAATTAACATAGAACAGTGTATAAGGCTCGGGTAAAATAAGATGTTTCTAACACTCCCATTTGATATTTCCATCACTTTATTATAAGCAAGTTCAGTGAAAAGGTTTGTCTTATTTGTCAGGTCAATATTAGAGAAACGAAGTGATTTCTTTCCAAGGATGTACATCTAAAAATCTTGGTTAAAGCTTCAATCTTGTTTTAAATGCTTTTCCATTGAAAATGACACCTCTCTTTCAGTTCCCCCAATTCTGAGAAGTATAAAATCTTATAATTTATTATTACCAAAGGGGAAAGGTGGGAGGAGGGATAAATTAACAGTTTGGGATTAACACATACACACTGCTATGTATAAAATTGATCATCAACAAGGAACTACTGTATAGCCCCGGGAACTACACTCAATATTTTACAATAACCTATAAGGGGAAATAATCTGAAAAAGAATAGATATTTTTATTGACATCATCTACTAATGACAGTTAAAATGGAACCTAAGGGAAGCCGGTGGTGAGTGCTTCTGACCCTGAAGACTTCAATCATCTAAAGTTTGGACTCTGCCTACTTCCCAAGGCCCTTAATGAACATATGTGTAGCCGTAGCTTAAAAAATTCCCCAGTTTGGGTTGTGGAGAGACACTGATTTTGTAAAAGCCCTGGTGTTCTCCTCACATGAATGGGACACTTCCTACAGCTAAAACATGCCTGTCACACCCAGAAGATGGTATACCGTCTGATCGGGAAGAGTTTGGAAAAGGCATCTCATCTCCTCATCTCCTGGTGCTCGGGTTCACCCCTCCAGCGTCTTTACGAACAGTCTCCCCACTTGGAGATGTCAGCACTGTCAACATCCTGTTGCAGACAGTTTGGAATTTGTCCAGAGGATGAAGCAGAAGGAGGAGGAACAATGAGAGACAAGTCCTAGGTGTTCGGACAGGCACATGTCACTCTTATTTCCAATCAGGAAGACGAATTGACCAAAGGCTAGGGTTGCCCATGGAAACAGAATAGGGCTTGAGGAAATTCCGCTGCTTTGTGGCCAGTTCCCATAAACACAAGTTGAAAAATGGAACTCAGGGACACTAAAATTCACGAAACTGCAGAGTTGAAAATATCTATCACTGAAAAATGTCTTGAGGAAAGTCAGAGGAAAGGACTTGTAAGCAACGGAGAATGGCAGGAAAGGGATTGGAAGAGGTAGAAAGGGCTCGCCATTAAGCACAAGAAAAGGGGCTGAACATTGCCAACATTGCAATTGGTCAAAAAGGGTGTATGCGTCTTTTTCTGTATGTATTCAAGAAAAGGGCATACACTTTTTTAGCCAACCAAACAGGTGGGCACTGGAAATCAATACTACAAAACATATCACTTCGCATCAGTCAGAAGAGCCTTCCTCATAAAGTGTAAACACCAGAAATGCAGGACAGGGCAAGGAGAAAAGGGAGCCCTCTGAGGCTTATACTGGAAATGTATATTGCCAACGGTCACTCTGGAGAAGTGTATTGTGTTTACTAAAGCATCTAAAAAATGAGCTACAGAGCACAGGGCACTTGCACTCATGGACGTATATCTTGGGAAAAACAAAAATCGAGAGGACACAGGCACCCCAATATTTACCGCCTCTATGTTTAAAAGATCCTTGACTAGGATATAATTTATAAGTCTCTGGAGGGAAAAAATGGATAGAGATGTGGCACTTATGTAGAGTGGAATATTACTCAGCCTGGAAATCAATGAAATATGGCCAGTTGTAACAACCACAGAGGAGTTACGTATGATCATTCGAAGTCACATAATTCAAAAAGAAAAAGACACACGATATTACTAATACATGGAATGTAAACGTGGCTACAAATGAACTGAATTACAAAACAGAACGGGGTCTCAAATTTAGAAAACCAACATATGCTTGCTTAAGGATAAAGGAGAGTTGGGGTGCTGCATAAAACCAGAGATAGAAATTAGCACAGTTACCTTTCCATAAGCCAAATATGTAATAGTCAAGACCTACCAGTTGCTCAACGGAATGGACTAAACACCCCATATTCAACGCCTAGGAATACACCTGACTAGTAAGAATCTTCAAACCCATGGATTTATATGTCTCTGTAAGAGAATCAAGCGTGTGTATAGATTTATGAACGCAGCAGAGAAAATCCGATAAATCCAATTATCAAAATGAATTACAAAAACAAAACACAATGACAGTGAAATAGAGAGCTATTCGTAAATAATTCATTCAGAGCTTGTGATGCAACCTGGATTAACCACATCTGCACCAAGAGCTGAGTGAGACATAAGGTTGGACACTTCGGGCGGATAGCACTGGTGAGGTACGATGAGCAAATGCAGACCCTTTGAAGTCATACTGCATGGTACCCATTCCATGGGTCCCAACTCTCCAGGTTTAAGAGATTCTTCCTTCAGCTAAAACATGCATGGGAAACACAAAGTATGGTACACCGTGTGACTGGGAAGCGTTTTCAAATGCATCTCAGTTTTCGTCCCCTTTTACACGGGTTCACCATTCCAGACCCTTTACTAACACTCTCTCCACTTGGAGAGTCAGTGCCTTTAACCTCCTGTTTGGCACAGTTTGGAAATTCTGCGGAAGGTGAACAGGAATAGGGAGAACCAATCAGAGACTAGCTGTACGTGTCTGCACGTGCAAATTTAATGCTCATTTCCCACCAGGAAGAGGAATTAACCAAAGGCTCAGCATGCCGGAACCAGATTAGGGCCTGAAGCAATCATGTGGGTTTGCGGCCAGCTCACAAGAAAGCGAGTTGAAGAAAGGAGCTCAGGGGCACTGTAATTCACAAACCTGCAGAGTTATGAATGACAGCTATCGTCCAAAAATGTATTGAAGTAAGTCTTCGAAGAGGACTTGAAAGTGGGGCAGAATTTCAGGAAAACGATTTCAGGGGGGAGACTGGAATTGCACTTAAAGCATAGGAAAAGAGGCAGAATGTCGACAATGATGCACTTGGTCAAAAAGGGCGTATGCGTTTTTTCCTGAATATATTCAGGAAAAAACGCATACGCCCTTTTTGGCCAACCAAGCAAGCGTGTAAAGGAAATCTGCACTAAAATGAAGTCTCACTGCCCTCCGGTCCAAAGGGCCATCTGAATAAAGTGTAAAATCCAGAAAGGCAGGACAGGTCATGGAGAACAGGGAGCCTTGTTATGCTGATGGGCGGGATGTAAATTGCCAACAGCCACTCTGGAGAAGTGTATGGTGTTTCCTGAAACACGTAGGAAACAAAGCAACACAGCCTATGGCACTTCCACTTATGGTCCTATAGCTTAGGGAAATTAAAATCAAAAACATACAGCCACCCCAATGTTATGGCTGGCTCTTTTTACAAGAACCTCGTCTACGGTACAAGTTAAATATCCCAGAATGCGAAAAATGGATAAAGAAGTTGTGGTACGTACGTACAATGGAATATCACTCAGCAATGAAATCTATGTCATCAGGCCCGTCGCGGCATAATGAGTGGATTCAGATACGATGATTCTAAGTGAAATAAGTCACACAGAAAAAGAAACATTAAGATATCACTAATACACCGAATGTGAACTTGGCTACACATGAACTGAATTACAAAACAGAACAGGGTCTCAAATTTAGAAAACCAACTTATGCTTGCTTAAGGGGAATGGTGAGTTGGGGTGCTGCATAAAACCAGAGATTGAAATTAGAACAGATACCGTTCCATAACCCAAATATTTAATAGTCAAGACCTACTCCTTGCTCAACGAAATGGACTAAACACCCCATATTCAATGCCTAGGAATACACCTGCCAATTAAGAATCTTAACACCCATGGATTTATGTGTCTCCGTAAGAGAATCAGGCATGTGTACAGCGCCATAAATGCAGCCGTGAAAATCCGATAAATCCCATTATCAAAATAAATTACAAAAACAAAACACAATGACAGTGAAATAGAGAGCAATTCTTAAATAATTCATTCAGGGCTTGTGATGCAACCTGGAGTTACCACATCTACACCTAGAGCTGGGTGAGACATAAGGCTGGACACTTCGGGCGGATACCATTGGTGAGGTTCAGTGAGCAAATGCAGACCCTTTGAAGTCATACTGCATGGTACACATTCCATGGGTCCCAACTCTCCAGGTTTAAGGGATTCTTCCTTCAGCTAAAACATGCATGGGAATCCCAGAGTATGGTCCACCGTGTGACCGGGAAACGTTTTTAAATGCGTCTCAGTTTTCGTCCCCTGGTACTCGGGTTCACCATTCCAGACGCTTTACTTACACTGTCCCTACCTGGAGAGTCAGTGCCTTTAACCTCCTGTTTGGCACAGTTTGCAATTTCTGCGCAAGATGAACAGGAATAGGGAGAACCAATGAGAGACTAGCTGTAGGTGTCTGCACGGGCAAATTTAACGCTCATTACCAACCAGGAAGAGGAATTAGCCAAAGGCTCAGCATGCCGTGCCGGAACCAGATTAGGGCCTGAAGCAATCCTGCGGTTTTGCGGCCAGCTCACAAGAAAGCGAGTTGAAGAAAGGAGCTCAGGGGCACTGTAATTCACAAACCTGCAGCGTTATAAATGACAGCAATCATCCAAAAATATATTGAAGTAAGGCTACAAAGAGGACTTGAACGTGGGGCAGATTTCCAGGACTACGATTTCAGGAGGTAGACGGGAAATCCTCTGAAAGTATAGGAAAAGAGTCAGAATGTCGACAATGATGCACTTGGTCAAAAAGGGCATATGCGTTTTTCCAGGGCCCTCATTAAAGAGGGTAGGAGGCTCCCAGTATGCTTCAGTGGTCAACAGAAGACCCACGTCGCCAAGGCGACGTGAGCCAGCCATGCAGGAGTGACCTCACATCAGAGGGCCCACCTCACAGAAGGGTAAGGAACCCAGGAAGGATCAGACCCTCACCAGAGTGCCCACAACAGCAAGGGGCTGGGAACCAGGCAGGAGTGTCCTCACACCCGTGGGACCACATCATCAAAAGTTGAGGTACCCAGCACATGTGGCCTCAAACCAGAGGACCCACATCACCATGGGTCTCGGAGCAAGGCAGGCAGGATTATCCTCCCAACACATGGCCCATTGTATAAAAAAGGTGAGGAATCCAGCCGTTGGAACATCCCAGCAGGCGGCCCAGATCACCGAGGCTATGGGATCCAGGCAGTGATGAACTCACAACAGAGGGCCCTCATCGTGATACTGTAAGCAACCCAGCCGTTGTGACCTCAGAGCACAAGGCCCACATCCCCATGGGGAAGGGAACCAAGCAGGAGTGTCATTGCACCAGTGGGCACACATCAGAAAATGTGGGGAGCCCAGCAGTTAGGGCCAGACTCCAGAGGGCCTTCATCACTGAGGAGAGGAGGCTCCCAGCAAGCTCCAACTGCTACCAGAGGGCTGACGTCGCCAATGCAGTGTGTGCCAGCCAGGCAGGAGTGACCTCAGAGCAGAGGGCCAACCACACAAAAGTGTGAGGAACCCAAAGAGGATCAGACTCTCACCAGAGGGCCCACATCACCAAGGGAATGGAAACCAGGCAGGAGTGTCCTCACACCAGTGGGGCCACATCACCGAAATGTGATGGACCCAGCACACGTGGCCTCAAACTAGAGGACACACATCACCAAGGGGCTGGGAGTGAGGCAGGCAGGAGGAGCCTCAAAACAGAGGGCCCATAGAATAAAAAAGGTGAGGAATCCTGCAGTTGGAACCTCCCAGCAGGCGGCCAGGAGCAGCGAGGATATGGGATCCAGGCCTGACTGAACACAAAACAGAGGGCCCTCATCATGAAACTGTGAGCAACCCAGCCGTTGGGACCTCAGAGCAGAAGGCCCACATTCCCATGTGGTTGGGAACCTGGCAGGAGTGTACTCGCACCACAGGGCGCACATTAGAGAATTTTGGGAGCCCAGAAGTTAGGGCCTGACGCCAGAGGGCCCTCATCACCGAGGAGAGGAAGCTCCCAGCAGGCTCCAACTGCCACAAGAGGGCCGACGTTGCCAAGGTGGGGTGTGCCAGCCAGGCAGGAGTGATCTCACAGCAGAGGGTCCACCTCACAGAAGGGTGAGGAACCCAGCCAGGATCAGACTCTCACCAGAGGGCCCACATCACCAAGGGGATAGGAACCAGGCAGGAGTGTCCTCACACCAGTGGGGCCACATAATCGAAAGGTGAGGGACCCAGCACACGTAGCCTCAAACCAGAGGACACACATCGCCAAGGGGCTGGGAGTCAGGCAGGCAGGAGGAGTCTCAAAACAGAGGGCCCATAGAAGAAAAAAGGTGAGGAATCCTGCAGTTGGAACCTCCCCGCAGGCAGCCAGGAGCAGCGAGGCTATTGGATCCAGGGCGGAGTGAACTCACACCAGAGGACCCTCATCATGAAACTGAGCAACCCACCGTTGGGACCTCAGAGCAGAAGACCCACATTCCCATGGGGTTGGGAACCTGGCAGGAGTGTAGTCGCACCACAGGGCGCACATCAGAAAATTTTGGGAGCCCAGGAGTTAGGGTCTGACGCCAGAGGGCCCTCATTACCGAGGGGTGGAGACCCCCAGCAGGCACCAACTCCCAACTGAGGGCCCACGTCGCCAAGGTGATGTGTGCCAGCCAGGCAGGAGTGACCTCACAGCAGAGGGTCTACCTCACAGAAGGGTGAGGAAACCAGCCAGGATAAGACTCTCACCAGAGAGCCCACATCACCAAGGGGATCGGAAAAAGGCAGCAGTGTCCTCACACCAGTGTGGCCACATTATAGAAAGGTGAGGAACCCAGCACATGTGGCCTAAACCAGAGGACCCACATTTCCAAGATGCTCCGAGTGAGGCAAGCAGGAGTAGCCTAACAACACAGGGCCCACAGAATAAAAAATGTGAGGAATCCAGCAGTTTGAACCTCCCAGCAGGTGGCCCAGAGCACGGAGTCTATGGGATCCAGGCCACAGTGAACTCACAGCAGAGGGCCCACATCATGAAACTGTGAGCAACCCAGCCGGTGGAACCTCAGAGCAGAAGACCCACATCCCCATGGGGATAGGAACCTCGCAGGAGTGTCCTCGCACAACTTAACACGTATCAGAAAATGTGGGAACCCAGCAGTTAGGGCCTGACGCCAGAGGGCCCTCATCACCGAGGAGAGGAGGCTACCAGCAGGCTCCAAATGCCACCAGAGGGCCGACGTCACCAAGGCAATGGGAGCAAGCCAGGCAGGAGTTACCTCACAGCAGAGGGCCCACCTCACAGAAGTGTGAGGAACCCAACCAGGATCAGACTCTAACCAGAGGGCCCACATCACCAAGGGGATGGAAACCAGGCAGGAGTGTCCTCACACCAGTGGGGCCACATCAGCCAAAGGTGAGGAACACAGCACATGTGGCCTCAAATAAGGGGACACACATCACGAAAGGGCTGGGAGTGAGGCATGCAGGAGGAGACTCACAACAGAGGGCCCATAGAATAAAAAGGTGAGGAACCCCGCCGTTGGAAGCTCCAAGCCGGTGGCCCAGAGCACCGAGGCTATGGGATCCATGCCGGAGTGAACTCACAGCAGAGGGCCCACATTCTGACACTGTGAGCAACCCAGCCGTTGGGACCTCAGAGCAGAAAGCCAACATCCCCATGGGGATGGGACCCTGGCAGGAGTGTACTCGCACGACAGGGCGCACATCAGAAAATTTTGGGAGCCCATGAGTTAGGGCCTGACGCCAGAGGGCCCTCATTACCGAGGGGAGGAGACTCCCAGCAGGCACCAACTCCCAACTGAGGGCCCACATCGCCAAGGTGACGTGTGCCAGCCAGGCAGGAGTGACCTCACAGCAGAGGGTCTACCTCACAGAAGGGTGAGGAATCCAGCCAGGATCAGCCTCTCACCAGAGGGCCCCCATCACCAAGTGGATGGGAACCAGGCAGGAGTGTCCTCACACCAGTGGGGCCACATCAATAAAGGTGAGGAAACCGGCACATGTGGCCTCAAACCAGAGGACCTACATCACAAAGGGGCTGGGAGTGAGTCAGGAAGGAGGAGCATGAAAACACAGAACCCAAAGAATAGAAAAGGTAAGGAATTCAGCAGTAGGAACCTCCCAGCAGGCGGCTCAGAGCACAGAGTCTATGGGATCTAGGCCTGAGTGAACTAACACCAGAGAGCCAACATCATGAAACGGTGAACAACACAGGTGTTGGGACCTTAGAGCAGAAGGCCCACATGCCCATGGGGATGGGAACCTGGCAGGAGTGCCCTCGCACCACTTAGGACGTATCAGAAAATGTGGGAACCCAGCAGTTAGGGCCTGATGCCAGAGGGCCTCATCACCGAGGGGAGGAGGCTCCCAGCAGGCTCCAACTGCCACCAGAGGTCTGACGTCGCCAAGGCGGGGTGTGCTAGCCAGGCAGGAGTGACCTCAGAGAAGAGGGCCCACCTCACAGAAGTGTGAGGAACCCAACCAGGATCAGACTCTCGCCGGAGGGACCACATCACCAAGGGGATGGGAAGCAGGCAGGAGTGTCCTCACACCAGTGGGGCCACATCATCAAAAGATGAGGAACCCATCACATGTGGCCTCAAACCAGAGGACACACATCACCAAGGGGCTGGGAGTGAGGCAGGTGTCTGGAGGGGCACATTTAACTCTAATTTCCCACCAGGAAGAGGAATTAACCAAAGGCTCAGAGTGCCGTGCCACACCCTGATTACGGCCTGAAGCAAACCTGCGGTTTTGTGGCCAGCTTTCAAGGAAGCGAGTTAAGAAAGGAAATCACGGGCACTGTAATTCACAAACCTGCAGAGTTATAAATGACAGCTATTGGCAAAAATATATTGAAGTAAGTCTGCAAAGAGGACTTGAAAACGAGGCAAAATTGAGGAATCATATTTCAGGAGGTAGATTGGAATTGCATTTAAAACATGTGAAAAGTGGCAGATCTTTGACAGTGATGCACTTGGACGAACAGTGCGTATACATTTTTTCCTGAATATATTCAGGAAAAAACGCATATGCCCTTTTTGGCCAACCAAGCACTCGAGCAATGGAAATCCCTACTACAATGAAGTCTCATTTCCCATTCGTCAAAAGGGCCATCTGAAAAAAGTGTAAAAACCAGAAACACAGGACAGGCCATGGAGAACAGGGAGCCTTGTTATGCTGATGGGCGGGATGTAAATTGCCAACAGACACTCTGGAGATGTTTATGGTGTATCCTGAAACATCTGAAAAACAAAGCTACAGACCCTAGGGCACTTCCACTTTTGGCCCTATAGCTTAGGAAAATTAAAATCAACAAGACACAGCCAACACAAAATTTAGGGCTGCTGTGTTTACAAGAACCTCGAGTCCAGTACAAATTAAATATCCCAGAAAGAAAAAAATGGATAAAGGAGTTGTGCTACTTACGTACAACGGAATATCACTCAGCAATGAAATCAATGTCATCAGGCCTGTAGCAGCAAATTGAGTGGATTTAAGTATGATGATTCTAAGAGAAATAGGTCACACAGAGAAAGATAATTATCATAAGATATCACTAATAGAGGGAGTGTAAACTTGGCTACACATAAACTGAATTACAAAACCGAACAGTCTCACATTTAGATAAAAACTTATGCTTGCTTAAGGGGAAAGTTGAGTTGGGGTGCTGTATAAAACCAGAGATTGAAATTAGCACACATACCATTCCATAAGCCAAATATGTAATAGACAAGACCTACTCTTTGCTCAACGAAATAGACTCATCCATGGTGTATCACCTCACACCTGTTAGAATGGGCATCATCAGAAAATCTACAAACAACAAATGCTGGAAAGGGTGTGGAGATAAGGAACCCTCTTCCACTATTGTTGGGAATGTAAATTGATACAGTCACTGTGGAGAACATTATGGAGTTTCTTATAAAACTAAGAATAGAATTACCATATGATACAGCAATCCCACTACTGGGCATATACCCAGACAAAACCATAAATCAAAAAGAGACATTCACCGCAATGTTCATTGCATCACTATTTACAATATCCAGGTAATGGAAGCAACCTAAATGCCCACAGACAGACGAATGCATAAAGATGTGGTACAAATATAAAATGGAATATTACTAAGCCATAAAAAGGAATGAAATTGGGTCATTTGTAGAGACGTTGATGGATCTAGAGACTGTCATACAGAGTGAAGTAAGTCAGAAAGAGAAAAACAAATCTTGTATATTAATGCATATATGTGGAACCTAGAAAAATTATACAGATGAACCGTTTTGCAAGGCAGAAATAGAGCAACAGATGTAGACAACAAACGTATGGACACCAAGGGGGGAAAGCTGTTGGGGGGTGGTGGTGGGAGGATTGAGAGATTGGGATTAGCATGTATACATTTATATGTATAAAATAGATAACCAAAAAGAACCTGCTGTATAAAAAAATAAAATAAAATTCAAAATTACAAAAAGTAAAACAGAAAAAATATTCTTCCCTTCACATACATGTATTTATACGAATAAATTATTTCCATGCTTATATCTGTAAATACAAAAAAGAGGAATAAAATCTACCTTGAACCAAAAATGAAAAAAAGAAAAAAAAAACAGAACCCACCAGTTACACAGAGGAAAACCGTATCAGGGCACTTGCTCCAGTTGTAAACAATTCTGTAGTTGGCCAGTGGTGGGGAATCATCTCCCATTCAGCCAGCAGGCCCCACGCAACAAGCGTCCTCATTGCAAAGCTGGGGGACCGTGCCAAGGCATCTGTGAGTAAATGTGGGCCGAGCCCCAGGCCAGCTGCTGCTGAAATGTTCCCACCCTTCCCAGGTAAAACACCTGAATATGTACAAGGACTTGAAAGCCTAGAGGAAGGGCCATGGAGCCACATGAGCGACA
This sequence comes from Delphinapterus leucas, assembly GCF_059928025.1. Lineage (NCBI taxonomy): Eukaryota > Metazoa > Chordata > Mammalia > Artiodactyla > Monodontidae > Delphinapterus > Delphinapterus leucas. Next base: position 4,464,835 of record NW_028322232.1, on the reverse strand, counting down.
GCATGCCAGCCGATTTGGTGCCTGCAGGCCAGCCAGGATGGTCCTGGCCCTGGGTACTCTTCTGGAAGCTTTCCATTTCCCTGCCTGAGATACCCCTGCTGTCCGGGCCCCCACTGCTTTCTTCCTCACTCACCTCTGCCCAGGGAGAAATTCCAGAGGCAGGTATGGGTGACACATCCTCTTCTTTAGCAGGTGGCATCTTGGTAACTGCTGCAGAAAGTCCAGCAGAGCCCCACTCACACTGGGCCACCCACAAAGCCGTGGCCTCTCACTCCCTCCCACCAGTCCAGCCCCGAGACTGCTGACAGGGCAGAGAAAATGGCGTCAGGCACAGCTGCAGGGGCTCTTGCTGCCTGGAGTGGTGTTTATATTGATCTCAAACAGGCACACCTGGGGAGGGCTGGCCGGCACGGTCAGGCTTCCCAGGCCAGCCAATAATCACCCCTCAGGCGCTCACAGTTGCAGAAACTGGAACTTGCTGAATCGGCCAGGTCCAAGGAACAGGTGTGGGCTCCTGAGAGTCAGGATAGACAAGGGGTTGCAGCTCTGGCTTGTTTTCTAATTATATTATCTGGCCCATGAGTGGGAGACAACTTCAAGAAAACCCTCTCCTAATGAGAGGAACCCAGGAGTCAGGGAGAGGAGGGGTGGGTGGTGGGTGGAGACAGAGGCCTGGTGCCCCGGGTGCAGTGGAAGTCTCTGGAAGACCAGGTGGAGGGAGGCCACACAGAGTGATGCCCAGGGTCACAGACCTGTTGGAGATGCTGTTTCTTAGTTCAAGTCCTGCTCTGAGGTGCTCTGTGTCAGATCTGAGTGACAGGTGAGCTGGAAGTGCTCTGCAATGAGGGCGATGTGCACGGTACCTGTGTGCCCAGCCCTGCCAGGGTAACTGCAAGGGTAGCTCTGTATCCTGGGAGGGGCCTGACCATGAGAGCCCCATGGGCTGCAGGGGAACCTGCCCAGGGAACCCCATATCCTGGGAGGGGCCTGAACAGGAGAGCACCGTGGGCTGCGGTGGGGGTGGGGTACCTGCCCAGGTGAGCTCCATATCCTGGGATTGGCCTGACCTCGAGAGCCCCATGGGCTGCTGGAGTCCTGGTAAAGGATGTCAGGACAGTCAGTGAAGCCACCGAGGATATACCTCCAGTAGTTCCTAAATCCTACACCCTGCTGGTCATTCTACCAACCACCGGGACATGGTATTCTGTATTAGTCTTCAATGATGCCTTCTTTTGTATTCTATTAGTCCCAGAGTCACAAGAAATTTTGGCTTGTGAGTGGCAGGACTCAACATACAACTAAAACAATACTTCTGGGCCGTGTTGCCCCAAGGGTTCAAAAATTCCCACACCATCTTTGGGGAAAGCTCAGTTAAAGACCTAAAAGTTCTACCTCTGGAAAAGGAAACACTCCTTCAATATGCAGACGACATTCTGATCGCCAGCCCTACTAAGGAGACCTCTGAACTACCAAGCCAATAAAGGATAGAAGTTGTCCAAGAAAAAGCTCAAATATCACAGACTACGGTGACCTGCCTGGGCTTCATTCTCACAGAAGGTCGGAGAAGCCCATCTCAGGAAAGGGAAGAAACAATTTACAGCCTTACCCATTTCTAAAACTAGAAGACAGCTTAGGGGTTCCTGGGGAGGCCAGGGTTGGTGCTTCTGGATCCCTAACTACAGTCTACTAGCTGGGCCTCTATATGAAACACTGAAAGGAAAAGATGATGATCCTTTTGAATAGAATCCAGAAGTGGCCTTTCAAGAATGGAAAGAGCAGTCAATTCAGACCCTTGCCCTGGAACTCCCTAATTTAGCTAAACCCTTTGACCTTTACATTTCTGGTGAATGGTGAATCGCTATTGGAGTATTAGTGCAAAAACTGGGACCACTTGAAATGGAACAATGCAAGAATGCCATCCCGGTATGATAAACTACGGTCACCAATGGGCTTGGCCCACCGCCACATCTGGCCAAGATACTGGCGGTATCTGAAAACCTGGAAATCAGCAGCACAAAAGGCCACCTCCCTCCTAAGGGAAAAGGACCCCACGTGGTGATCCTAAGCCCCAACCATGCCCTGAAGTTGCAGGGTTTGCTCCGTGGGCACACTGACCTCGAGTGAGGAGGCCCTCCAACTCCAACCTCCAGAGAGATAACCGGGGTAAAGGGGCACCATGACGACTCATGTGACCATCACTTGACCTGGAGTTTCTCTCATAAAACAACAAGAGTGTGTCCCAAAAGAGTAGACTACTGCTTGCAGGACTTACTGCACCCAGAGTGGACCTAATAATCTTGGCGGGGGAAGCGTATATCACGCTGTCACCATAGAAGAGCCTACAGACACTGTGATGATGGTGGCCAATAAGACCGGCTGGACTCCTGTTTACTTCAAAAGGCTGTTGACTCAGTGGCCATCATGGTCCTTCATCACCACTGACCCTGGACTGTCTGGGAGTTGAGCAGGCAGGGTCCTGACACCTGGTGCTCTTTTTACGTTAATTCAGGGGCCTAATTGAAGAAAGTGCAGACTACTGGTCAGAGCATCTAGGCTGGCAGAAACGGTCAGCCTAAGGTGGCCGAACAAATGCAGGGCGGGGTGAAACTGGACCTCACAGCGTCACTGCACATCTCCTTCCTGGACCCTTAAAGGTCATTAGAATCTATAACGCTTCCAATACTGGTGCTCAGGTGGACGAGCGGGGAGGCAGGAGGCCTGGGGACAATCAACGTCACCTGGAGGCTGCTGGGGAGAAGTTCTGACCCTCGCCCACGGGTATGAGGGCTCCTAACTCAGCACTCAACAGTTACAGAAGAAGGGTCTGCACCCTCAGCACTCTAAGAATGAGGAAGGGGAAAAAAGGCAGAAGAGGGCTTTTTCCCAGGCAAAGCCCCTTAAAAATCCCTGGGAGATAAAAATAGAATCTGGGCAATAAAATAAAGTCTAACCTTTTTTATCCTTTGTGCTTTGTCTAATTTCACGTGCTCCTAGGGTCCCGCATACAGAGGTTCAACAGCCGGCACTTCAGACCAGATTTCCTAGTGCGGAATGGCTGGGTCGACACCTCAGCTCCTGGGACACAGTGCACACTCCGCGATATAGAGCCTGAGCTGCAGCCAACCGGGCCCTCGAGAGCTCCGCCCCCTCCCTCCCACTGACTCTGACAGGATCTCTACACAGCAGCCCAGCCCACAGCCCACGGGGTAGCACATGCTCTCACCTCTCCATTCTCTGATCAAAATATAAAGTTTCCTTTGCTTCTGAACCAAACTCAGTCTCAATCTGTTGGCTCCAATGACACTGGGCAGGGGGACACTTGTTGGGGTCCACTCTGGAGGATCAGTAACAGAAATTGAGAACATTGTAACTTCAATGAACAGATGTTTGAGCCAAACTGTAATTAACATAGAACAGTGTATAAGGCTCGGGTAAAATAAGATGTTTCTAACACTCCCATTTGATATTTCCATCACTTTATTATAAGCAAGTTCAGTGAAAAGGTTTGTCTTATTTGTCAGGTCAATATTAGAGAAACGAAGTGATTTCTTTCCAAGGATGTACATCTAAAAATCTTGGTTAAAGCTTCAATCTTGTTTTAAATGCTTTTCCATTGAAAATGACACCTCTCTTTCAGTTCCCCCAATTCTGAGAAGTATAAAATCTTATAATTTATTATTACCAAAGGGGAAAGGTGGGAGGAGGGATAAATTAACAGTTTGGGATTAACACATACACACTGCTATGTATAAAATTGATCATCAACAAGGAACTACTGTATAGCCCCGGGAACTACACTCAATATTTTACAATAACCTATAAGGGGAAATAATCTGAAAAAGAATAGATATTTTTATTGACATCATCTACTAATGACAGTTAAAATGGAACCTAAGGGAAGCCGGTGGTGAGTGCTTCTGACCCTGAAGACTTCAATCATCTAAAGTTTGGACTCTGCCTACTTCCCAAGGCCCTTAATGAACATATGTGTAGCCGTAGCTTAAAAAATTCCCCAGTTTGGGTTGTGGAGAGACACTGATTTTGTAAAAGCCCTGGTGTTCTCCTCACATGAATGGGACACTTCCTACAGCTAAAACATGCCTGTCACACCCAGAAGATGGTATACCGTCTGATCGGGAAGAGTTTGGAAAAGGCATCTCATCTCCTCATCTCCTGGTGCTCGGGTTCACCCCTCCAGCGTCTTTACGAACAGTCTCCCCACTTGGAGATGTCAGCACTGTCAACATCCTGTTGCAGACAGTTTGGAATTTGTCCAGAGGATGAAGCAGAAGGAGGAGGAACAATGAGAGACAAGTCCTAGGTGTTCGGACAGGCACATGTCACTCTTATTTCCAATCAGGAAGACGAATTGACCAAAGGCTAGGGTTGCCCATGGAAACAGAATAGGGCTTGAGGAAATTCCGCTGCTTTGTGGCCAGTTCCCATAAACACAAGTTGAAAAATGGAACTCAGGGACACTAAAATTCACGAAACTGCAGAGTTGAAAATATCTATCACTGAAAAATGTCTTGAGGAAAGTCAGAGGAAAGGACTTGTAAGCAACGGAGAATGGCAGGAAAGGGATTGGAAGAGGTAGAAAGGGCTCGCCATTAAGCACAAGAAAAGGGGCTGAACATTGCCAACATTGCAATTGGTCAAAAAGGGTGTATGCGTCTTTTTCTGTATGTATTCAAGAAAAGGGCATACACTTTTTTAGCCAACCAAACAGGTGGGCACTGGAAATCAATACTACAAAACATATCACTTCGCATCAGTCAGAAGAGCCTTCCTCATAAAGTGTAAACACCAGAAATGCAGGACAGGGCAAGGAGAAAAGGGAGCCCTCTGAGGCTTATACTGGAAATGTATATTGCCAACGGTCACTCTGGAGAAGTGTATTGTGTTTACTAAAGCATCTAAAAAATGAGCTACAGAGCACAGGGCACTTGCACTCATGGACGTATATCTTGGGAAAAACAAAAATCGAGAGGACACAGGCACCCCAATATTTACCGCCTCTATGTTTAAAAGATCCTTGACTAGGATATAATTTATAAGTCTCTGGAGGGAAAAAATGGATAGAGATGTGGCACTTATGTAGAGTGGAATATTACTCAGCCTGGAAATCAATGAAATATGGCCAGTTGTAACAACCACAGAGGAGTTACGTATGATCATTCGAAGTCACATAATTCAAAAAGAAAAAGACACACGATATTACTAATACATGGAATGTAAACGTGGCTACAAATGAACTGAATTACAAAACAGAACGGGGTCTCAAATTTAGAAAACCAACATATGCTTGCTTAAGGATAAAGGAGAGTTGGGGTGCTGCATAAAACCAGAGATAGAAATTAGCACAGTTACCTTTCCATAAGCCAAATATGTAATAGTCAAGACCTACCAGTTGCTCAACGGAATGGACTAAACACCCCATATTCAACGCCTAGGAATACACCTGACTAGTAAGAATCTTCAAACCCATGGATTTATATGTCTCTGTAAGAGAATCAAGCGTGTGTATAGATTTATGAACGCAGCAGAGAAAATCCGATAAATCCAATTATCAAAATGAATTACAAAAACAAAACACAATGACAGTGAAATAGAGAGCTATTCGTAAATAATTCATTCAGAGCTTGTGATGCAACCTGGATTAACCACATCTGCACCAAGAGCTGAGTGAGACATAAGGTTGGACACTTCGGGCGGATAGCACTGGTGAGGTACGATGAGCAAATGCAGACCCTTTGAAGTCATACTGCATGGTACCCATTCCATGGGTCCCAACTCTCCAGGTTTAAGAGATTCTTCCTTCAGCTAAAACATGCATGGGAAACACAAAGTATGGTACACCGTGTGACTGGGAAGCGTTTTCAAATGCATCTCAGTTTTCGTCCCCTTTTACACGGGTTCACCATTCCAGACCCTTTACTAACACTCTCTCCACTTGGAGAGTCAGTGCCTTTAACCTCCTGTTTGGCACAGTTTGGAAATTCTGCGGAAGGTGAACAGGAATAGGGAGAACCAATCAGAGACTAGCTGTACGTGTCTGCACGTGCAAATTTAATGCTCATTTCCCACCAGGAAGAGGAATTAACCAAAGGCTCAGCATGCCGGAACCAGATTAGGGCCTGAAGCAATCATGTGGGTTTGCGGCCAGCTCACAAGAAAGCGAGTTGAAGAAAGGAGCTCAGGGGCACTGTAATTCACAAACCTGCAGAGTTATGAATGACAGCTATCGTCCAAAAATGTATTGAAGTAAGTCTTCGAAGAGGACTTGAAAGTGGGGCAGAATTTCAGGAAAACGATTTCAGGGGGGAGACTGGAATTGCACTTAAAGCATAGGAAAAGAGGCAGAATGTCGACAATGATGCACTTGGTCAAAAAGGGCGTATGCGTTTTTTCCTGAATATATTCAGGAAAAAACGCATACGCCCTTTTTGGCCAACCAAGCAAGCGTGTAAAGGAAATCTGCACTAAAATGAAGTCTCACTGCCCTCCGGTCCAAAGGGCCATCTGAATAAAGTGTAAAATCCAGAAAGGCAGGACAGGTCATGGAGAACAGGGAGCCTTGTTATGCTGATGGGCGGGATGTAAATTGCCAACAGCCACTCTGGAGAAGTGTATGGTGTTTCCTGAAACACGTAGGAAACAAAGCAACACAGCCTATGGCACTTCCACTTATGGTCCTATAGCTTAGGGAAATTAAAATCAAAAACATACAGCCACCCCAATGTTATGGCTGGCTCTTTTTACAAGAACCTCGTCTACGGTACAAGTTAAATATCCCAGAATGCGAAAAATGGATAAAGAAGTTGTGGTACGTACGTACAATGGAATATCACTCAGCAATGAAATCTATGTCATCAGGCCCGTCGCGGCATAATGAGTGGATTCAGATACGATGATTCTAAGTGAAATAAGTCACACAGAAAAAGAAACATTAAGATATCACTAATACACCGAATGTGAACTTGGCTACACATGAACTGAATTACAAAACAGAACAGGGTCTCAAATTTAGAAAACCAACTTATGCTTGCTTAAGGGGAATGGTGAGTTGGGGTGCTGCATAAAACCAGAGATTGAAATTAGAACAGATACCGTTCCATAACCCAAATATTTAATAGTCAAGACCTACTCCTTGCTCAACGAAATGGACTAAACACCCCATATTCAATGCCTAGGAATACACCTGCCAATTAAGAATCTTAACACCCATGGATTTATGTGTCTCCGTAAGAGAATCAGGCATGTGTACAGCGCCATAAATGCAGCCGTGAAAATCCGATAAATCCCATTATCAAAATAAATTACAAAAACAAAACACAATGACAGTGAAATAGAGAGCAATTCTTAAATAATTCATTCAGGGCTTGTGATGCAACCTGGAGTTACCACATCTACACCTAGAGCTGGGTGAGACATAAGGCTGGACACTTCGGGCGGATACCATTGGTGAGGTTCAGTGAGCAAATGCAGACCCTTTGAAGTCATACTGCATGGTACACATTCCATGGGTCCCAACTCTCCAGGTTTAAGGGATTCTTCCTTCAGCTAAAACATGCATGGGAATCCCAGAGTATGGTCCACCGTGTGACCGGGAAACGTTTTTAAATGCGTCTCAGTTTTCGTCCCCTGGTACTCGGGTTCACCATTCCAGACGCTTTACTTACACTGTCCCTACCTGGAGAGTCAGTGCCTTTAACCTCCTGTTTGGCACAGTTTGCAATTTCTGCGCAAGATGAACAGGAATAGGGAGAACCAATGAGAGACTAGCTGTAGGTGTCTGCACGGGCAAATTTAACGCTCATTACCAACCAGGAAGAGGAATTAGCCAAAGGCTCAGCATGCCGTGCCGGAACCAGATTAGGGCCTGAAGCAATCCTGCGGTTTTGCGGCCAGCTCACAAGAAAGCGAGTTGAAGAAAGGAGCTCAGGGGCACTGTAATTCACAAACCTGCAGCGTTATAAATGACAGCAATCATCCAAAAATATATTGAAGTAAGGCTACAAAGAGGACTTGAACGTGGGGCAGATTTCCAGGACTACGATTTCAGGAGGTAGACGGGAAATCCTCTGAAAGTATAGGAAAAGAGTCAGAATGTCGACAATGATGCACTTGGTCAAAAAGGGCATATGCGTTTTTCCAGGGCCCTCATTAAAGAGGGTAGGAGGCTCCCAGTATGCTTCAGTGGTCAACAGAAGACCCACGTCGCCAAGGCGACGTGAGCCAGCCATGCAGGAGTGACCTCACATCAGAGGGCCCACCTCACAGAAGGGTAAGGAACCCAGGAAGGATCAGACCCTCACCAGAGTGCCCACAACAGCAAGGGGCTGGGAACCAGGCAGGAGTGTCCTCACACCCGTGGGACCACATCATCAAAAGTTGAGGTACCCAGCACATGTGGCCTCAAACCAGAGGACCCACATCACCATGGGTCTCGGAGCAAGGCAGGCAGGATTATCCTCCCAACACATGGCCCATTGTATAAAAAAGGTGAGGAATCCAGCCGTTGGAACATCCCAGCAGGCGGCCCAGATCACCGAGGCTATGGGATCCAGGCAGTGATGAACTCACAACAGAGGGCCCTCATCGTGATACTGTAAGCAACCCAGCCGTTGTGACCTCAGAGCACAAGGCCCACATCCCCATGGGGAAGGGAACCAAGCAGGAGTGTCATTGCACCAGTGGGCACACATCAGAAAATGTGGGGAGCCCAGCAGTTAGGGCCAGACTCCAGAGGGCCTTCATCACTGAGGAGAGGAGGCTCCCAGCAAGCTCCAACTGCTACCAGAGGGCTGACGTCGCCAATGCAGTGTGTGCCAGCCAGGCAGGAGTGACCTCAGAGCAGAGGGCCAACCACACAAAAGTGTGAGGAACCCAAAGAGGATCAGACTCTCACCAGAGGGCCCACATCACCAAGGGAATGGAAACCAGGCAGGAGTGTCCTCACACCAGTGGGGCCACATCACCGAAATGTGATGGACCCAGCACACGTGGCCTCAAACTAGAGGACACACATCACCAAGGGGCTGGGAGTGAGGCAGGCAGGAGGAGCCTCAAAACAGAGGGCCCATAGAATAAAAAAGGTGAGGAATCCTGCAGTTGGAACCTCCCAGCAGGCGGCCAGGAGCAGCGAGGATATGGGATCCAGGCCTGACTGAACACAAAACAGAGGGCCCTCATCATGAAACTGTGAGCAACCCAGCCGTTGGGACCTCAGAGCAGAAGGCCCACATTCCCATGTGGTTGGGAACCTGGCAGGAGTGTACTCGCACCACAGGGCGCACATTAGAGAATTTTGGGAGCCCAGAAGTTAGGGCCTGACGCCAGAGGGCCCTCATCACCGAGGAGAGGAAGCTCCCAGCAGGCTCCAACTGCCACAAGAGGGCCGACGTTGCCAAGGTGGGGTGTGCCAGCCAGGCAGGAGTGATCTCACAGCAGAGGGTCCACCTCACAGAAGGGTGAGGAACCCAGCCAGGATCAGACTCTCACCAGAGGGCCCACATCACCAAGGGGATAGGAACCAGGCAGGAGTGTCCTCACACCAGTGGGGCCACATAATCGAAAGGTGAGGGACCCAGCACACGTAGCCTCAAACCAGAGGACACACATCGCCAAGGGGCTGGGAGTCAGGCAGGCAGGAGGAGTCTCAAAACAGAGGGCCCATAGAAGAAAAAAGGTGAGGAATCCTGCAGTTGGAACCTCCCCGCAGGCAGCCAGGAGCAGCGAGGCTATTGGATCCAGGGCGGAGTGAACTCACACCAGAGGACCCTCATCATGAAACTGAGCAACCCACCGTTGGGACCTCAGAGCAGAAGACCCACATTCCCATGGGGTTGGGAACCTGGCAGGAGTGTAGTCGCACCACAGGGCGCACATCAGAAAATTTTGGGAGCCCAGGAGTTAGGGTCTGACGCCAGAGGGCCCTCATTACCGAGGGGTGGAGACCCCCAGCAGGCACCAACTCCCAACTGAGGGCCCACGTCGCCAAGGTGATGTGTGCCAGCCAGGCAGGAGTGACCTCACAGCAGAGGGTCTACCTCACAGAAGGGTGAGGAAACCAGCCAGGATAAGACTCTCACCAGAGAGCCCACATCACCAAGGGGATCGGAAAAAGGCAGCAGTGTCCTCACACCAGTGTGGCCACATTATAGAAAGGTGAGGAACCCAGCACATGTGGCCTAAACCAGAGGACCCACATTTCCAAGATGCTCCGAGTGAGGCAAGCAGGAGTAGCCTAACAACACAGGGCCCACAGAATAAAAAATGTGAGGAATCCAGCAGTTTGAACCTCCCAGCAGGTGGCCCAGAGCACGGAGTCTATGGGATCCAGGCCACAGTGAACTCACAGCAGAGGGCCCACATCATGAAACTGTGAGCAACCCAGCCGGTGGAACCTCAGAGCAGAAGACCCACATCCCCATGGGGATAGGAACCTCGCAGGAGTGTCCTCGCACAACTTAACACGTATCAGAAAATGTGGGAACCCAGCAGTTAGGGCCTGACGCCAGAGGGCCCTCATCACCGAGGAGAGGAGGCTACCAGCAGGCTCCAAATGCCACCAGAGGGCCGACGTCACCAAGGCAATGGGAGCAAGCCAGGCAGGAGTTACCTCACAGCAGAGGGCCCACCTCACAGAAGTGTGAGGAACCCAACCAGGATCAGACTCTAACCAGAGGGCCCACATCACCAAGGGGATGGAAACCAGGCAGGAGTGTCCTCACACCAGTGGGGCCACATCAGCCAAAGGTGAGGAACACAGCACATGTGGCCTCAAATAAGGGGACACACATCACGAAAGGGCTGGGAGTGAGGCATGCAGGAGGAGACTCACAACAGAGGGCCCATAGAATAAAAAGGTGAGGAACCCCGCCGTTGGAAGCTCCAAGCCGGTGGCCCAGAGCACCGAGGCTATGGGATCCATGCCGGAGTGAACTCACAGCAGAGGGCCCACATTCTGACACTGTGAGCAACCCAGCCGTTGGGACCTCAGAGCAGAAAGCCAACATCCCCATGGGGATGGGACCCTGGCAGGAGTGTACTCGCACGACAGGGCGCACATCAGAAAATTTTGGGAGCCCATGAGTTAGGGCCTGACGCCAGAGGGCCCTCATTACCGAGGGGAGGAGACTCCCAGCAGGCACCAACTCCCAACTGAGGGCCCACATCGCCAAGGTGACGTGTGCCAGCCAGGCAGGAGTGACCTCACAGCAGAGGGTCTACCTCACAGAAGGGTGAGGAATCCAGCCAGGATCAGCCTCTCACCAGAGGGCCCCCATCACCAAGTGGATGGGAACCAGGCAGGAGTGTCCTCACACCAGTGGGGCCACATCAATAAAGGTGAGGAAACCGGCACATGTGGCCTCAAACCAGAGGACCTACATCACAAAGGGGCTGGGAGTGAGTCAGGAAGGAGGAGCATGAAAACACAGAACCCAAAGAATAGAAAAGGTAAGGAATTCAGCAGTAGGAACCTCCCAGCAGGCGGCTCAGAGCACAGAGTCTATGGGATCTAGGCCTGAGTGAACTAACACCAGAGAGCCAACATCATGAAACGGTGAACAACACAGGTGTTGGGACCTTAGAGCAGAAGGCCCACATGCCCATGGGGATGGGAACCTGGCAGGAGTGCCCTCGCACCACTTAGGACGTATCAGAAAATGTGGGAACCCAGCAGTTAGGGCCTGATGCCAGAGGGCCTCATCACCGAGGGGAGGAGGCTCCCAGCAGGCTCCAACTGCCACCAGAGGTCTGACGTCGCCAAGGCGGGGTGTGCTAGCCAGGCAGGAGTGACCTCAGAGAAGAGGGCCCACCTCACAGAAGTGTGAGGAACCCAACCAGGATCAGACTCTCGCCGGAGGGACCACATCACCAAGGGGATGGGAAGCAGGCAGGAGTGTCCTCACACCAGTGGGGCCACATCATCAAAAGATGAGGAACCCATCACATGTGGCCTCAAACCAGAGGACACACATCACCAAGGGGCTGGGAGTGAGGCAGGTGTCTGGAGGGGCACATTTAACTCTAATTTCCCACCAGGAAGAGGAATTAACCAAAGGCTCAGAGTGCCGTGCCACACCCTGATTACGGCCTGAAGCAAACCTGCGGTTTTGTGGCCAGCTTTCAAGGAAGCGAGTTAAGAAAGGAAATCACGGGCACTGTAATTCACAAACCTGCAGAGTTATAAATGACAGCTATTGGCAAAAATATATTGAAGTAAGTCTGCAAAGAGGACTTGAAAACGAGGCAAAATTGAGGAATCATATTTCAGGAGGTAGATTGGAATTGCATTTAAAACATGCGAAAAGTGGCAGATCTTTGACAGTGATGCACTTGGACGAACAGTGCGTATACATTTTTTCCTGAATATATTCAGGAAAAAACGCATATGCCCTTTTTGGCCAACCAAGCACTCGAGCAATGGAAATCCCTACTACAATGAAGTCTCATTTCCCATTCGTCAAAAGGGCCATCTGAAAAAAGTGTAAAAACCAGAAACACAGGACAGGCCATGGAGAACAGGGAGCCTTGTTATGCTGATGGGCGGGATGTAAATTGCCAACAGACACTCTGGAGATGTTTATGGTGTATCCTGAAACATCTGAAAAACAAAGCTACAGAGACTAGGGCACTTCCACTTTTGGCCCTATAGCTTAGGAAAATTAAAATCAACAAGACACAGCCAACACAAAATTTAGGGCTGCTGTGTTTACAAGAACCTCGAGTCCAGTACAAATTAAATATCCCAGAAAGAAAAAAATGGATAAAGGAGTTGTGCTACTTACGTACAACGGAATATCACTCAGCAATGAAATCAATGTCATCAGGCCTGTAGCAGCAAATTGAGTGGATTTAAGTATGATGATTCTAAGAGAAATAGGTCACACAGAGAAAGATAATTATCATAAGATATCACTAATAGAGGGAGTGTAAACTTGGCTATACATAAACTGAATTACAAAACCGAACAGTCTCACATTTAGATAAAAACTTATGCTTGCTTAAGGGGAAAGTTGAGTTGGGGTGCTGTATAAAACCAGAGATTGAAATTAGCACACATACCATTCCATAAGCCAAATATGTAATAGACAAGACCTACTCTTTGCTCAACGAAATAGACTCATCCATGGTGTATCACCTCACACCTGTTAGAATGGGCATCATCAGAAAATCTACAAACAACAAATGCTGGAAAGGGTGTGGAGATAAGGAACCCTCTTCCACTATTGTTGGGAATGTAAATTGATACAGTCACTGTGGAGAACATTATGGAGTTTCTTATAAAACTAAGAATAGAATTACCATATGATACAGCAATCCCACTACTGGGCATATACCCAGACAAAACCATAAATCAAAAAGAGACATTCACCGCAATGTTCATTGCATCACTATTTACAATATCCAGGTAATGGAAGCAACCTAAATGCCCACAGACAGACGAATGCATAAAGATGTGGTACAAATATAAAATGGAATATTACTAAGCCATAAAAAGGAATGAAATTGGGTCATTTGTAGAGACGTTGATGGATCTAGAGACTGTCATACAGAGTGAAGTAAGTCAGAAAGAGAAAAACAAATCTTGTATATTAATGCATATATGTGGAACCTAGAAAAATTATACAGATGAACCGTTTTGCAAGGCAGAAATAGAGCAACAGATGTAGACAACAAACGTATGGACACCAAGGGGGGAAAGCTGTTGGGGGGTGGTGGTGGGAGGATTGAGAGATTGGGATTAGCATGTATACATTTATATGTATAAAATAGATAACCAAAAAGAACCTGCTGTATAAAAAAATAAAATAAAATTCAAAATTACAAAAAGTAAAACAGAAAAAATATTCTTCCCTTCACATACATGTATTTATACGAATAAATTATTTCCATGCTTATATCTGTAAATACAAAAAAGAGGAATAAAATCTACCTTGAACCAAAAATGAAAAAAAGAAAAAAAAAACAGAACCCACCAGTTACACAGAGGAAAACCGTATCAGGGCACTTGCTCCAGTTGTAAACAATTCTGTAGTTGGCCAGTGGTGGGGAATCATCTCCCATTCAGCCAGCAGGCCCCACGCAACAAGCGTCCTCATTGCAAAGCTGGGGGACCGTGCCAAGGCATCTGTGAGTAAATGTGGGCCGAGCCCCAGGCCAGCTGCTGCTGAAATGTTCCCACCCTTCCCAGGTAAAACACCTGAATATGTACAAGGACTTGAAAGCCTAGAGGAAGGGCCATGGAGCCACATGAGCGACAGCATGCCAGCCGATTTGGTGCCTGCAGGCCAGCCAGGATGGTCCTGGCCCTGGGTACTCTTCTGGAAGCTTTCCATTTCCCTGCCTGAGATACCCCTGCTGTCCGGGCCCCCACTGCTTTCTTCCTCACTCACCTCTGCCCAGGGAGAAATTCCAGAGGCAGGTATGGGTGACACATCCTCTTCTTTAGCAGGTGGCATCTTGGTAACTGCTGCAGAAAGTCCAGCAGAGCCCCACTCACACTGGGCCACCCACAAAGCCGTGGCCTCTCACTCCCTCCCACCAGTCCAGCCCCGAGACTGCTGACAGGGCAGAGAAAATGGCGTCAGGCACAGCTGCAGGGGCTCTTGCTGCCTGGAGTGGTGTTTATATTGATCTCAAACAGGCACACCTGGGGAGGGCTGGCCGGCACGGTCAGGCTTCCCAGGCCAGCCAATAATCACCCCTCAGGCGCTCACAGTTGCAGAAACTGGAACTTGCTGAATCGGCCAGGTCCAAGGAACAGGTGTGGGCTCCTGAGAGTCAGGATAGACAAGGGGTTGCAGCTCTGGCTTGTTTTCTAATTATATTATCTGGCCCATGAGTGGGAGACAACTTCAAGAAAACCCTCTCCTAATGAGAGGAACCCAGGAGTCAGGGAGAGGAGGGGTGGGTGGTGGGTGGAGACAGAGGCCTGGTGCCCCGGGTGCAGTGGAAGTCTCTGGAAGACCAGGTGGAGGGAGGCCACACAGAGTGATGCCCAGGGTCACAGACCTGTTGGAGATGCTGTTTCTTAGTTCAAGTCCTGCTCTGAGGTGCTCTGTGTCAGATCTGAGTGACAGGTGAGCTGGAAGTGCTCTGCAATGAGGGCGATGTGCACGGTACCTGTGTGCCCAGCCCTGCCAGGGTAACTGCAAGGGTAGCTCTGTATCCTGGGAGGGGCCTGACCATGAGAGCCCCATGGGCTGCAGGGGAACCTGCCCAGGGAACCCCATATCCTGGGAGGGGCCTGAACAGGAGAGCACCGTGGGCTGCGGTGGGGGTGGGGTACCTGCCCAGGTGAGCTCCATATCCTGGGATTGGCCTGACCTCGAGAGCCCCATGGGCTGCTGGAGTCCTGGTAAAGGATGTCAGGACAGTCAGTGAAGCCACCGAGGATATACCTCCAGTAGTTCCTAAATCCTACACCCTGCTGGTCATTCTACCAACCACCGGGACATGGTATTCTGTATTAGTCTTCAATGATGCCTTCTTTTGTATTCTATTAGTCCCAGAGTCACAAGAAATTTTGGCTTGTGAGTGGCAGGACTCAACATACAACTAAAACAATACTTCTGGGCCGTGTTGCCCCAAGGGTTCAAAAATTCCCACACCATCTTTGGGGAAAGCTCAGTTAAAGACCTAAAAGTTCTACCTCTGGAAAAGGAAACACTCCTTCAATATGCAGACGACATTCTGATCGCCAGCCCTACTAAGGAGACCTCTGAACTACCAAGCCAATAAAGGATAGAAGTTGTCCAAGAAAAAGCTCAAATATCACAGACTACGGTGACCTGCCTGGGCTTCATTCTCACAGAAGGTCGGAGAAGCCCATCTCAGGAAAGGGAAGAAACAATTTACAGCCTTACCCATTTCTAAAACTAGAAGACAGCTTAGGGGTTCCTGGGGAGGCCAGGGTTGGTGCTTCTGGATCCCTAACTACAGTCTACTAGCTGGGCCTCTATATGAAACACTGAAAGGAAAAGATGATGATCCTTTTGAATAGAATCCAGAAGTGGCCTTTCAAGAATGGAAAGAGCAGTCAATTCAGACCCTTGCCCTGGAACTCCCTAATTTAGCTAAACCCTTTGACCTTTACATTTCTGGTGAATGGTGAATCGCTATTGGAGTATTAGTGCAAAAACTGGGACCACTTGAAATGGAACAATGCAAGAATGCCATCCCGGTATGATAAACTACGGTCACCAATGGGCTTGGCCCACCACCACATCTGGCCAAGATACTGGCGGTATCTGAAAACCTGGAAATCAGCAGCACAAAAGGCCACCTCCCTCCTAAGGGAAAAGGACCCCACGTGGTGATCCTAAGCCCCAACCATGCCCTGAAGTTGCAGGGTTTGCTCCGTGGGCACACTGACCTCGAGTGAGGAGGCCCTCCAACTCCAACCTCCAGAGAGATAACCGGGGTAAAGGGGCACCATGACGACTCATGTGACCATCACTTGACCTGGAGTTTCTCTCATAAAACAACAAGAGTGTGTCCCAAAAGAGTAGACTACTGCTTGCAGGACTTACTGCACCCAGAGTGGACCTAATAATCTTGGCGGGGGAAGCGTATATCACGCTGTCACCATAGAAGAGCCTACAGACACTGTGATGATGGTGGCCAATAAGACCGGCTGGACTCCTGTTTACTTCAAAAGGCTGTTGACTCAGTGGCCATCATGGTCCTTCATCACCACTGACCCTGGACTGTCTGGGAGTTGAGCAGGCAGGGTCCTGACACCTGGTGCTCTTTTTACGTTAATTCAGGGGCCTAATTGAAGAAAGTGCAGACTACTGGTCAGAG
Source organism: Delphinapterus leucas (assembly GCF_059928025.1). Classification (NCBI taxonomy): domain Eukaryota; kingdom Metazoa; phylum Chordata; class Mammalia; order Artiodactyla; family Monodontidae; genus Delphinapterus; species Delphinapterus leucas. The sequence continues at coordinate 4,448,017 of NW_028322232.1, read as the reverse complement.
CATCTAGGCTGGCAGAAACGGTCAGCCTAAGGTGGCCGAACAAATGCAGGGCGGGGTGAAACTGGACCTCACAGCGTCACTGCACATCTCCTTCCTGGACCCTTAAAGGTCATTAGAATCTATAACGCTTCCAATACTGGTGCTCAGGTGGACGAGCGGGGAGGCAGGAGGCCTGGGGACAATCAACGTCACCTGGAGGCTGCTGGGGAGAAGTTCTGACCCTCGCCCACGGGTATGAGGGCTCCTAACTCAGCACTCAACAGTTACAGAAGAAGGGTCTGCACCCTCAGCACTCTAAGAATGAGGAAGGGGAAAAAAGGCAGAAGAGGGCTTTTTCCCAGGCAAAGCCCCTTAAAAATCCCTGGGAGATAAAAATAGAATCTGGGCAATAAAATAAAGTCTAACCTTTTTTATCCTTTGTGCTTTGTCTAATTTCACGTGCTCCTAGGGTCCCGCATACAGAGGTTCAACAGCCGGCACTTCAGACCAGATTTCCTAGTGCGGAATGGCTGGGTCGACACCTCAGCTCCTGGGACACAGTGCACACTCCGCGATATAGAGCCTGAGCTGCAGCCAACCGGGCCCTCGAGAGCTCCGCCCCCTCCCTCCCACTGACTCTGACAGGATCTCTACACAGCAGCCCAGCCCACAGCCCACGGGGTAGCACATGCTCTCACCTCTCCATTCTCTGATCAAAATATAAAGTTTCCTTTGCTTCTGAACCAAACTCAGTCTCAATCTGTTGGCTCCAATGACACTGGGCAGGGGGACACTTGTTGGGGTCCACTCTGGAGGATCAGTAACAGAAATTGAGAACATTGTAACTTCAATGAACAGATGTTTGAGCCAAACTGTAATTAACATAGAACAGTGTATAAGGCTCGGGTAAAATAAGATGTTTCTAACACTCCCATTTGATATTTCCATCACTTTATTATAAGCAAGTTCAGTGAAAAGGTTTGTCTTATTTGTCAGGTCAATATTAGAGAAACGAAGTGATTTCTTTCCAAGGATGTACATCTAAAAATCTTGGTTAAAGCTTCAATCTTGTTTTAAATGCTTTTCCATTGAAAATGACACCTCTCTTTCAGTTCCCCCAATTCTGAGAAGTATAAAATCTTATAATTTATTATTACCAAAGGGGAAAGGTGGGAGGAGGGATAAATTAACAGTTTGGGATTAACACATACACACTGCTATGTATAAAATTGATCATCAACAAGGAACTACTGTATAGCCCCGGGAACTACACTCAATATTTTACAATAACCTATAAGGGGAAATAATCTGAAAAAGAATAGATATTTTTATTGACATCATCTACTAATGACAGTTAAAATGGAACCTAAGGGAAGCCGGTGGTGAGTGCTTCTGACCCTGAAGACTTCAATCATCTAAAGTTTGGACTCTGCCTACTTCCCAAGGCCCTTAATGAACATATGTGTAGCCGTAGCTTAAAAAATTCCCCAGTTTGGGTTGTGGAGAGACACTGATTTTGTAAAAGCCCTGGTGTTCTCCTCACATGAATGGGACACTTCCTACAGCTAAAACATGCCTGTCACACCCAGAAGATGGTATACCGTCTGATCGGGAAGAGTTTGGAAAAGGCATCTCATCTCCTCATCTCCTGGTGCTCGGGTTCACCCCTCCAGCGTCTTTACGAACAGTCTCCCCACTTGGAGATGTCAGCACTGTCAACATCCTGTTGCAGACAGTTTGGAATTTGTCCAGAGGATGAAGCAGAAGGAGGAGGAACAATGAGAGACAAGTCCTAGGTGTTCGGACAGGCACATGTCACTCTTATTTCCAATCAGGAAGACGAATTGACCAAAGGCTAGGGTTGCCCATGGAAACAGAATAGGGCTTGAGGAAATTCCGCTGCTTTGTGGCCAGTTCCCATAAACACAAGTTGAAAAATGGAACTCAGGGACACTAAAATTCACGAAACTGCAGAGTTGAAAATATCTATCACTGAAAAATGTCTTGAGGAAAGTCAGAGGAAAGGACTTGTAAGCAACGGAGAATGGCAGGAAAGGGATTGGAAGAGGTAGAAAGGGCTCGCCATTAAGCACAAGAAAAGGGGCTGAACATTGCCAACATTGCAATTGGTCAAAAAGGGTGTATGCGTCTTTTTCTGTATGTATTCAAGAAAAGGGCATACACTTTTTTAGCCAACCAAACAGGTGGGCACTGGAAATCAATACTACAAAACATATCACTTCGCATCAGTCAGAAGAGCCTTCCTCATAAAGTGTAAACACCAGAAATGCAGGACAGGGCAAGGAGAAAAGGGAGCCCTCTGAGGCTTATACTGGAAATGTATATTGCCAACGGTCACTCTGGAGAAGTGTATTGTGTTTACTAAGGCATCTAAAAAATGAGCTACAGAGCACAGGGCACTTGCACTCATGGACGTATATCTTGGGAAAAACAAAAATCGAGAGGACACAGGCACCCCAATATTTACCGCCTCTATGTTTAAAAGATCCTTGACTAGGATATAATTTATAAGTCTCTGGAGGGAAAAAATGGATAGAGATGTGGCACTTATGTAGAGTGGAATATTACTCAGCCTGGAAATCAATGAAATATGGCCAGTTGTAACAACCACAGAGGAGTTACGTATGATCATTCGAAGTCACATAATTCAAAAAGAAAAAGACACACGATATTACTAATACATGGAATGTAAACGTGGCTACAAATGAACTGAATTACAAAACAGAACGGGGTCTCAAATTTAGAAAACCAACATATGCTTGCTTAAGGATAAAGGAGAGTTGGGGTGCTGCATAAAACCAGAGATAGAAATTAGCACAGTTACCTTTCCATAAGCCAAATATGTAATAGTCAAGACCTACCAGTTGCTCAACGGAATGGACTAAACACCCCATATTCAACGCCTAGGAATACACCTGACTAGTAAGAATCTTCAAACCCATGGATTTATATGTCTCTGTAAGAGAATCAAGCGTGTGTATAGATTTATGAACGCAGCAGAGAAAATCCGATAAATCCAATTATCAAAATGAATTACAAAAACAAAACACAATGACAGTGAAATAGAGAGCTATTCGTAAATAATTCATTCAGAGCTTGTGATGCAACCTGGATTAACCACATCTGCACCAAGAGCTGAGTGAGACATAAGGTTGGACACTTCGGGCGGATAGCACTGGTGAGGTACGATGAGCAAATGCAGACCCTTTGAAGTCATACTGCATGGTACCCATTCCATGGGTCCCAACTCTCCAGGTTTAAGAGATTCTTCCTTCAGCTAAAACATGCATGGGAAACACAAAGTATGGTACACCATGTGACTGGGAAGCGTTTTCAAATGCATCTCAGTTTTCGTCCCCTTTTACACGGGTTCACCATTCCAGACCCTTTACTAACACTCTCTCCACTTGGAGAGTCAGTGCCTTTAACCTCCTGTTTGGCACAGTTTGGAAATTCTGCGGAAGGTGAACAGGAATAGGGAGAACCAATCAGAGACTAGCTGTACGTGTCTGCACGTGCAAATTTAATGCTCATTTCCCACCAGGAAGAGGAATTAACCAAAGGCTCAGCATGCCGGAACCAGATTAGGGCCTGAAGCAATCATGTGGGTTTGCGGCCAGCTCACAAGAAAGCGAGTTGAAGAAAGGAGCTCAGGGGCACTGTAATTCACAAACCTGCAGAGTTATGAATGACAGCTATCGTCCAAAAATGTATTGAAGTAAGTCTTCGAAGAGGACTTGAAAGTGGGGCAGAATTTCAGGAAAACGATTTCAGGGGGGAGACTGGAATTGCACTTAAAGCATAGGAAAAGAGGCAGAATGTCGACAATGATGCACTTGGTCAAAAAGGGCGTATGCGTTTTTTCCTGAATATATTCAGGAAAAAACGCATACGCCCTTTTTGGCCAACCAAGCAAGCGTGTAAAGGAAATCTGCACTAAAATGAAGTCTCACTGCCCTCCGGTCCAAAGGGCCATCTGAATAAAGTGTAAAATCCAGAAAGGCAGGACAGGTCATGGAGAAGAGGGAGCCTTGTTATGCTGATGGGCGGGATGTAAATTGCCAACAGCCACTCTGGAGAAGTGTATGGTGTTTCCTGAAACACGTAGGAAACAATGCAACACAGCCTATGGCACTTCCACTTAGGGTCCTATAGCTTAGGGAAATTAAAATCAAAAACACACAGCCACCCCAAAGTTTGGGACGGCTCTGTTTACAAGAACCTCGTCTACGGTACAAGTTAAATATCCGAGAAAGCAAAAAATGGATAAAGAAGTTGTGGTATGTACGTACAATGGAATATCACTCAGCAATGAGATCTACGTCATCAGGCCCGTAGCGGCATAATGAGTGGATTCAGGTATGACGATACTACGAGACATAAGTTACACAGGAAAAGAAATATCATAAGATATCACTAATACACGGAACGTAAACTTGGCTACACATGAACTGAATTACAAAACAGAACAGGGTCTCAAATTTAGAAAACCAACTTATGCTTGCTTATGGGGAAAGGTGAGTTGGGGTGCTGCATAAAACCAGAGATTGAAATTTGCACAGATACCGTTCCATAAGCCAAATATATAATAGACAAGACCTACTCCTTGCTCAACGAAATGTACTCAAAACCCCATATTCAACGCCTGGGAAGATACCTGACAAGTAAGAATCTTAAAACCCATGGACTTATATGTCTCCATAAGGAAATCAAGCGTGTGTACAGTGGCCTAAACGCAGCAGTGAAAATCCGATAAATCCCATTATCAAAATAATTTCAAAAACAAAACCACAATGACAGTGAAATAGAGAGCAATTCTTATATAATTCATTCAGGGCTTGTGATGCAACCTGGATTTACCACATCTACACCCAGAGCTGGGTGAGATATAAGGCTGGACGCTTCGGGCTGATAGCATTGGTGAGGTTCGGTGAGCAAACGCAGACCCTTTGAAGTCATACTGCATGGTACCCATTCCATGGGTCCCAACTCTCCAGGTTTAAGGGTTTCTTCCTTCAGCTAAAACATGCATGGGAAACCCACAGTACAGTGCACTGTGTGATTGGGAAACGTTTTCAGATTCATCTCAGTGTTCGTCCCCTGGTACTCGGGTTCACCATTCCAGACGCTTTACTAACACTCTCCCCACTTGGAGAGTCAGGGCCTTTAACCTCCTGTTAGGCACAGTTTGCAATTTCTGCTCAAGATGAACAGGAATAGGGAGAACCAATGAGAGACTAGCTGTAGGTGTCTGCACGGGCAAATGGAACGCTCATTTCCCACCAGGAAGAGGAATTAACCAAAGGCTCAGTGTGCCCTGCGGGAAGGAGATTAAGTCCTGAAGCAATCCTGCGGTTTTGCGGCCAGCTCACAAGAAAGCGAGTTGAAGAAAGGAGCTCAGGGGCACTGTAATTCACAAACCTACAGAGGTATGAATGACAGCTATCGTCCAAAAATGTACTGAAGTAAGTCTTCGAAGAGGACTGGAAAGCGGGGCAGAATTTCAGGAAAACGATTTCAGGGGGTAGACTGGAATTGCACTTAAAGCATAGGAAAAGAGGCAGAATGTAGACAATGATGCACTTGGCCAAAAAGGGCGTATGCGTTTTTTCCTGAATATATTCAGGAAAAAACGCATACGCACATTTTGGCCAAACAAGCAAGCGTGTAAATGAAATCTGCACTACAATGAAGTCTCAATGCCCCCCGGTCAAAAGGGCCATCTGAAAAAAGTGCAAAATCCAGAAAGGCAGGACAGGTCATGGAGAACAGGGAGCCTTGTTACGCTGGTGGGCGGGATGTAAATTGCCAACAGCCACTCTGGAGAAGTGTATGGTGTTTCCTGAAACACAAAGGAAACAAAGCAACACAGCCTATGGCATTTCCACTTATGGTCCTATAGCTTAGGGAAATTAAAATCAAAAACACACAGCCACCCCAAAGTTTGGTACGGCTCTGTTTACAAGAACCTCTTCTACGGTACTAGTTAAATATCCGAGAAACCAAAAAATGGATAAAGAAGTTGTGGTACGCACGTACAATGGAATATCACTCAGCAATGAAATCTACGTCATCAGGCCCGTAGCGGCATAATGAGTGGATTCATGTATGATGATTCTACGAGAAATAAGTCACACAGAAAAAGAAACATCATAAGATATCACTAATACACGGAATGTAATCTTGGCTACACATGAACTGAAATACAAAACAGAACAGGGTCTCAAATTTAGAAAACCAACTTATGCTTGCTAATGGGGAAAGGTGAGTTGGTGTGCTGCATAAAACCAGAGATTGAAATTTGCACTGCAACCGTTCCATAAGCCAAATATATAATAGACAAACCTACACCTTGCTCAACGAAATGGACTCAACACCCCATATTCAACGCCTGGGAAGATACCTGACAAGTAAGAATCTTAAAACCCATGGACTTATATGTCTCCATAAGGAAATCAAGCGTGTGTACAGTGGCCTAAACGCAGCAGTGAAAATCCGATAAATCCCATTATCAAAATACATTTCAAAAACAAAACACAATGACAGTGAAATAGAGAGCAATTCTTAAATAATTCATTCAGGGCTTGTGATGCAACCTGGATTTACCACATCTACACCCAGAGCTGGGTGAGACATAAGGCTGGACACTTCGGGCTGATAGCATTGGTGAGTTTCGGTGAGCAAATGCAGACCCTTTGAAGTCATACTGCATGGTACCCATTCCAAGGGTCCCAACTCTCCAGGTTTAAGGGATTCTTCCTTCAGCTAAACCATGCATGGGAAACACAGAGTATGGTCGACTGTGTGATTGGGAAACGTTTTCAAATGCATCTCAGTTTTCATCCCCTGGTACTCGTGTTCACCATTCCAGACGCTTTACTAACACTCTCCCCACTTGGAGAGTCAGTGCCATTAACCTCCTGTTTGGCACAGTTTGCAATTTCTGCGCAAGATGCACAGGAATAGGGAGAACAAATGAGAGACTAGCTGTAGGTGTCTGCACGGGCAAATGGAACGCTCATTTCCCACCAGGAAGAGGAATTAACCAAAGGCTCAGCATGCCCTGCCGGAAAGAGATTATGGCCTGAAGCAATCCTGCGGTTTTGCGGCCAGCTCACAAGAAAGCAGGTTGAAGAAAGGAGCTCAGGGGCACTGTAATTCACAAACCTGCAGAGTTATGAATGACAGCTATCGTCCAAAAATGTATTGAAGTAAGTCTTCGAAGAGGACTTGAAAGCGGGGTAGAATTTCAGGAAAACGATTTCAGGGTGTAGACTGGAATTTCACTTAAAGCATAGGAAAAGAGGCAGAATGTCGACAATGATGCACGTGGCCAAAAAGGGCGTATGCGTTTTGTGCTGAATATATTCAGGAAAAAACGCATACGCCCTTTTTGTCCAACCAAGCAAGCGTGTAAAGGAAATCTGCACTACAATGAAGTCTCACTGCCCCCCAGTCAAAACGGCCATTTGATAACAGTGCAAAATCCAGAAAGGCAGGACAGGTCATGGAGAACAGGGAGCCTTCTTATGCAGATGGGCGGGATGTAAATAGCCAACAGCCACTATGGAGAAGTGTATGGTGTATCCTGAAACACGTAGGAAACAAAGCAACACAGCCTATGGCACTTCCACTTATGGTCCTATAGCTTAGGGAAATTAAAATCAAAAACACACAGCCACCCCAAAGTTTCCGATGGCTCTGTTTACAAGAACCTCGTCTACGGTACAAGTTAAATATCCGAGAAAGCAAAAAATGGATAAAGAAGTTGTGGTACGCACGTACAATGGAATATCACTCAGCAATGAAATCTACGTCATCAGGTCCCTAGCGGCATAATGAGTGGATTCAGGTATGATGATTCTACGAGAAATAAGTCACACAGAAAAAGAAACATCTTAAGATATCACTAATACACGGAATGTAAACTTGGCTACACATGAACTGAATAACAAAACAGAACAGGGTCTCATATTTAGAAAAACAACTTATGCTTGCTTACGGGGAAAGGTGAGTTGGGGTGCTTCATAAAACCAGAGATTGAAATTAGCACAGATACCGTTCCATAAGCCAAATATATAATAGACAAGACCTACTCCTTGCTCAACGAAATGGACTCAACACCCCATATTCAAAGCCTGGGAAGATACCTGACAAGTAAGAATCTTAAAACCCATGGATTTATATGTTTCATAAGGAAATCAAGAGTGCGTATAGCGGCCTAAACGCAGCAGTGAAAATCCGATAAATCCCATTATCAAACAAATTTCAAAAACAAAACACAATGACAGTGAAATAGAGAGCAAGGATTAAATAATTCATTCAGGGTTGTTATGCAACCTGGATTTACCACATCTACACCCAGAGCTGGGTGAGACATAAGGCTGGACACTTCGGGCTGATAGCATTGGTGAGGTTCGGTGAGCAAACACAGACCCTTTGAAGTCATACTGCATGGTACCCATTCCATGGGTCCCAACTCTCCAGGTTTAAGGGATTCTTCCTTCAGCTATAACATGCATGGGAAACCCAGAGTATGGTCCACCGTGTGATTGGGAAACGTTTTCAAATGCATCTCAGTTTTCGAACCCTGGTACTCGGGTTCACCATTCCAGACGCTTTACTAACACTCTCCCCACTTGGAGAGTCAGTGCCTTTAACCTCCTGTTTGGCCCGGTTGGCAATTTCTGCGCAAGATGAACAGGAATAGGGAGAACCAATGAGAGACTAGCTGTAGGTGTCTGCACAGGCATATAAAACGCTCATTTCCCACCAGGAAGAGGAATTAAACAAAGGCTCAGTGTGCCCTGCGGGAAGGAGATTAAGTCCTGAAGCAATCCTGCGGTTTTGCGGCCAGCTCACAAGAAAGCGAGTTGAAGAAAGGAGCTCAGGGGCACTGTAATTCACAAACCTACAGAGGTATGAATGACAGCTATCGTCCAAAAATGTACTGAAGTAAGTCTTCGAAGAGGACTGGAAAGCGGGGCAGAATTTCAGGAAAACGATTTCAGGGGGTAGACTGGAATTGCACTTAAAGCATAGGAAAAGAGGCAGAATGTAGACAATGATGCACTTGGCCAAAAAGGGCGTATGCGTTTTTTCCTGAATATATTCAGGAAAAAACGCATACGCACATTTTGGCCAAACAAGCAAGCGTGTAAATGAAATCTGCACTACAATGAAGTCTCAATGCCCCCCGGTCAAAAGGGCCATCTGAAAAAAGTGCAAAATCCAGAAAGGCAGGACAGGTCATGGAGAACAGGGAGCCTTGTTACGCTGGTGGGCGGGATGTAAATTGCCAACAGCCACTCTGGAGAAGTGTATGGTGTTTCCTGAAACACAAAGGAAACAAAGCAACACAGCCTATGGCATTTCCACTTATGGTCCTATAGCTTAGGGAAATTAAAATCAAAAACACACAGCCACCCCAAAGTTTGGTACGGCTCTGTTTACAAGAACCTCTTCTACGGTACTAGTTAAATATCCGAGAAACCAAAAAATGGATAAAGAAGTTGTGGTACGCACGTACAATGGAATATCACTCAGCAATGAAATCTACGTCATCAGGCCCGTAGCGGCATAATGAGTGGATTCATGTATGATGATTCTACGAGAAATAAGTCACACAGAAAAAGAAACATCATAAGATATCACTAATACACGGAATGTAATCTTGGCTACACATGAACTGAAATACAAAACAGAACAGGGTCTCAAATTTAGAAAACCAACTTATGCTTGCTAATGGGGAAAGGTGAGTTGGTGTGCTGCATAAAACCAGAGATTGAAATTTGCACTGCAACCGTTCCATAAGCCAAATATATAATAGACAAACCTACACCTTGCTCAACGAAATGGACTCAACACCCCATATTCAACGCCTGGGAAGATACCTGACAAGTAAGAATCTTAAAACCCATGGACTTATATGTCTCCATAAGGAAATCAAGCGTGTGTACAGTGGCCTAAACGCAGCAGTGAAAATCCGATAAATCCCATTATCAAAATACATTTCAAAAACAAAACACAATGACAGTGAAATAGAGAGCAATTCTTAAATAATTCATTCAGGGCTTGTGATGCAACCTGGATTTACCACATCTACACCCAGAGCTGGGTGAGACATAAGGCTGGACACTTCGGGCTGATAGCATTGGTGAGTTTCGGTGAGCAAATGCAGACCCTTTGAAGTCATACTGCATGGTACCCATTCCAAGGGTCCCAACTCTCCAGGTTTAAGGGATTCTTCCTTCAGCTAAACCATGCATGGGAAACACAGAGTATGGTCGACTGTGTGATTGGGAAACGTTTTCAAATGCATCTCAGTTTTCATCCCCTGGTACTCGTGTTCACCATTCCAGACGCTTTACTAACACTCTCCCCACTTGGAGAGTCAGTGCCATTAACCTCCTGTTTGGCACAGTTTGCAATTTCTGCGCAAGATGCACAGGAATAGGGAGAACAAATGAGAGACTAGCTGTAGGTGTCTGCACGGGCAAATGGAACGCTCATTTCCCACCAGGAAGAGGAATTAACCAAAGGCTCAGCATGCCCTGCCGGAAAGAGATTATGGCCTGAAGCAATCCTGCGGTTTTGCGGCCAGCTCACAAGAAAGCAGGTTGAAGAAAGGAGCTCAGGGGCACTGTAATTCACAAACCTGCAGAGTTATGAATGACAGCTATCGTCCAAAAATGTATTGAAGTAAGTCTTCGAAGAGGACTTGAAAGCGGGGTAGAATTTCAGGAAAACGATTTCAGGGTGTAGACTGGAATTTCACTTAAAGCATAGGAAAAGAGGCAGAATGTCGACAATGATGCACGTGGCCAAAAAGGGCGTATGCGTTTTGTGCTGAATATATTCAGGAAAAAACGCATACGCCCTTTTTGTCCAACCAAGCAAGCGTGTAAAGGAAATCTGCACTACAATGAAGTCTCACTGCCCCCCAGTCAAAACGGCCATTTGATAACAGTGCAAAATCCAGAAAGGCAGGACAGGTCATGGAGAACAGGGAGCCTTCTTATGCAGATGGGCGGGATGTAAATAGCCAACAGCCACTATGGAGAAGTGTATGGTGTATCCTGAAACACGTAGGAAACAAAGCAACACAGCCTATGGCACTTCCACTTATGGTCCTATAGCTTAGGGAAATTAAAATCAAAAACACACAGCCACCCCAAAGTTTCCGATGGCTCTGTTTACAAGAACCTCGTCTACGGTACAAGTTAAATATCCGAGAAAGCAAAAAATGGATAAAGAAGTTGTGGTACGCACGTACAATGGAATATCACTCAGCAATGAAATCTACGTCATCAGGTCCCTAGCGGCATAATGAGTGGATTCAGGTATGATGATTCTACGAGAAATAAGTCACACAGAAAAAGAAACATCTTAAGATATCACTAATACACGGAATGTAAACTTGGCTACACATGAACTGAATAACAAAACAGAACAGGGTCTCATATTTAGAAAAACAACTTATGCTTGCTTACGGGGAAAGGTGAGTTGGGGTGTTTCATAAAACCAGAGATTGAAATTAGCACAGATACCGTTCCATAAGCCAAATATATAATAGACAAGACCTACTCCTTGCTCAACGAAATGGACTCAACACCCCATATTCAAAGCCTGGGAAGATACCTGACAAGTAAGAATCTTAAAACCCATGGATTTATATGTTTCATAAGGAAATCAAGAGTGCGTATAGCGGCCTAAACGCAGCAGTGAAAATCCGATAAATCCCATTATCAAACAAATTTCAAAAACAAAACACAATGACAGTGAAATAGAGAGCAAGGATTAAATAATTCATTCAGGGTTGTTATGCAACCTGGATTTACCACATCTACACCCAGAGCTGGGTGAGACATAAGGCTGGACACTTCGGGCTGATAGCATTGGTGAGGTTCGGTGAGCAAACACAGACCCTTTGAAGTCATACTGCATGGTACCCATTCCATGGGTCCCAACTCTCCAGGTTTAAGGGATTCTTCCTTCAGCTATAACATGCATGGGAAACCCAGAGTATGGTCCACCGTGTGATTGGGAAACGTTTTCAAATGCATCTCAGTTTTCGAACCCTGGTACTCGGGTTCACCATTCCAGACGCTTTACTAACACTCTCCCCACTTGGAGAGTCAGTGCCTTTAACCTCCTGTTTGGCCCGGTTGGCAATTTCTGCGCAAGATGAACAGGAATAGGGAGAACCAATGAGAGACTAGCTGTAGGTGTCTGCACAGGCATATAAAACGCTCATTTCCCACCAGGAAGAGGAATTAAACAAAGGCGCAGCGTGCCCTGCCGGAAAGAGATTATGGCCTGAAGCAATCCTGCGGTATTGCGGCCAGCTCACAAGAAAGCAGATTGAAGAAAGGAGCTCAGGGGCACTGTAATTCACAAACCTGCAGAGTTATGAATGACAGCTATGGTCCAAAAATGTATTGAAGTAAGTCTTCGAAGAGGACTTGAAAGCGGGGCAGAATTTCAGGAAAACGATTTCAGGGGATAGACTGGAATTGCACTTAAAGCATAGGAAAAGAGGCAGAATGTCGACAATGATGCACTTGGCCAAAAAGGGCGTATGCGTTTTGTCCTGAATATATTCAGGAAAAAACGCATACGCGCTTTTTGGCCAACCAAGCAAGCGTGTAAATGAAATCTGCACTACAATGAAGTCTCACTGCCCCCCGGTCAAAAGGGCCATCTGAAAAAAGTGTAAAATCCAGAAAGGCAGCACAGGACATGGAGAACAGGGACCCTTGTTATGCTGATGGGCGGGATATAAATTGCCAACAGCCAATCTGGAGAAGTGTATGGTGTTTCCAGAAACACGTAGGAAACAAAGCAACACAGCCTATGGCACTTCCACTTATGGTCCTATAGCTTAGGGAAATTAAAATCAAAAATACACAGCCACCCCAAAGTTTGGGACGGGTCTGTTTACAAGAACCTCGTCTACGGTACAAGTTAAATATCCGAGAAAGCAAAAAATGGATAAAGAAGTTGTGGTACGCACGTAAAATGGAATATCACTCAGCGATGAAATCTACGTCATCAGGTTCCTAGCGGCATAATGAGTGGATTCAGGTACGATGATTCTACAAGAAATAAGTCACACAGAAAAAGAAACATCATAAGATATCACTAATACACGGAATGTAAACTTGGCTGCACATGAACTGAATAACAAAACGGACAGCGTCTCAAATTTAGAAAAAAAACTTATGCTTGCTTACGGGGAAAGGTGAGTTGGGGTGCTTCATAAAACCAGAGATTGAAATTAGCAAAGATACCGTTCCAAAAGCCAAATATATAATAGACAAGACCTACTCCTTGCTCAACGAAATGGACTCAACACCCCATATTCAACGCCTGGGAAGATACCTGACAAGAAAGAATCTTAAAACCCATGGATTTATATGTCTCCATAAGGAAATCAAGCGTGTGTACAGCGGCCTAAACGCAGCAGTGAAAATCCGATAAATCCCATTATCAAAATAAATTTCAAAAACAAAACACAATGACAGTGAAATAGAGAGCAATTCTTACATAATTCATTCAGGGCTTGTGATGCAACCTGGATTTACCACATCTACACCCAAAGCTGGTTGAGACATAAGGCTGGACACTTCGGGCTGATAGCATTGGTGAGGTTCGTTGAGCAAACGCAGACCCTTTGAAGTCATACTGCATGGTTCCCATTCCATGGGTCCCAACTCTCCAGGTTTAAGGGATTCTTCCTTCAGCTAAAACATGCATGGGAAACCCAGAGTATGGTCCACCGTGTGATTGGGAAACGTTTTCAAATGCATCTCAGGTTTCGTCCCCTGGTACTCGGGTTCACCATTCCAGACGCTTTACTAACACTCTCCCCACTTTGAGAGTCAGTGCCTTTAACCTCCTGTTTGGCACAGTTTGCAATTTCTGCGCAAGATGAACAGGAATAGGGAGAACCAATGAGAGACTAGCTGTAGGTGTCTGCACGGGCAAACGGAACGCTCATTTCACACCAGGAAGATGAATTAACCAAAGTCTCAGCGTGCCCTGCGGGAACCAGATTAGGGCCTGAAGCAATCCTGCGGTTTTGCGGCAGGCTCACAAGAAAGCGAGTTGAAGAAAGGAGCTCAGGGGCACTGTAATTCACAAACCTGCAGAGTTATGAATGACAGCTATCGTCCAAAAATGTATTGAAGTAAGTCTTCGAAGAGGACTTGAAAGCGGGGCAGAATTGCAGGAAAACGATTTCAGGGGGTAGACTGGAATTGCGCTTAAAGCATAGGAAAAGAGGCAGAATGTTGACAATGATGCACTTGGCCAAAAAGGGCGTATGCGTTTTTTCCTGAATATATTCAGGAAAAAACGCATACGCCCTTTTTGGCCAACCAAACAAGCGTGTAAAGGAAATCTGCACTACAATGAAGTCTCACGGCCCCCCGGTCCAAACGGCCATCTGAAACAAGTGTAAAATCCAGAATGGCAGGACAGGTCATGGAGAACAGGGAGCCTTGTTATGCTGATGGGCGGGATGTAAATTGCCAACAGCCACTCTGGAGAAGTGTATGGTGTTTCCTGAAACACGTAGGAAACAAAGCAACACAGCCTATGGCACTTCCACTTATGGTCCTATAGCTTAGGGAAATTAAAATCAAAAACATACAGCCACCCCAATGTTATGGCTGGCTCTTTTTACAAGAACCTCGTCTACGGTACAAGTTAAATATCCCAGAATGCGAAAAATGGATAAAGAAGTTGTGGTACGTACGTACAATGGAATATCACTCAGCAATGAAATCTATGTCATCAGGCCCGTCGCGGCATAATGAGTGGATTCAGATACGATGATTCTAAGTGAAATAAGTCACACAGAAAAAGAAACATTAAGATATCACTAATACACCGAATGTGAACTTGGCTACACATGAACTGAATTACAAAACAGAACAGGGTCTCAAATTTAGAAAACCAACTTATGCTTGCTTAAGGGGAATGGTGAGTTGGGGTGCTGCATAAAACCAGAGATTGAAATTAGAACAGATACCGTTCCATAACCCAAATATTTAATAGTCAAGACCTACTCCTTGCTCAACGAAATGGACTAAACACCCCATATTCAATGCCTAGGAATACACCTGCCAATTAAGAATCTTAACACCCATGGATTTATGTGTCTCCGTAAGAGAATCAGGCATGTGTACAGCGCCATAAATGCAGCCGTGAAAATCCGATAAATCCCATTATCAAAATAAATTACAAAAACAAAACACAATGACAGTGAAATAGAGAGCAATTCTTAAATAATTCATTCAGGGCTTGTGATGCAACCTGGAGTTACCACATCTACACCTAGAGCTGGGTGAGACATAAGGCTGGACACTTCGGGCGGATACCATTGGTGAGGTTCAGTGAGCAAATGCAGACCCTTTGAAGTCATACTGCATGGTACACATTCCATGGGTCCCAACTCTCCAGGTTTAAGGGATTCTTCCTTCAGCTAAAACATGCATGGGAATCCCAGAGTATGGTCCACCGTGTGACCGGGAAACGTTTTTAAATGCGTCTCAGTTTTCGTCCCCTGGTACTCGGGTTCACCATTCCAGACGCTTTACTTACACTGTCCCTACCTGGAGAGTCAGTGCCTTTAACCTCCTGTTTGGCACAGTTTGCAATTTCTGCGCAAGATGAACAGGAATAGGGAGAACCAATGAGAGACTAGCTGTAGGTGTCTGCACGGGCAAATTTAACGCTCATTACCAACCAGGAAGAGGAATTAGCCAAAGGCTCAGCATGCCGTGCCGGAACCAGATTAGGGCCTGAAGCAATCCTGCGGTTTTGCGGCCAGCTCACAAGAAAGCGAGTTGAAGAAAGGAGCTCAGGGGCACTGTAATTCACAAACCTGCAGCGTTATAAATGACAGCAATCATCCAAAAATATATTGAAGTAAGGCTACAAAGAGGACTTGAACGTGGGGCAGAATTCCAGGACTACGATTTCAGGAGGTAGACGGGAAATCCTCTGAAAGTATAGGAAAAGAGTCAGAATGTCGACAATGATGCACTTGGTCAAAAAGGGCATATGCGTTTTTCCAGGGCCCTCATTAAAGAGGGTAGGAGGCTCCCAGTATGCTTCAGTGGTCAACAGAAGACCCACGTCGCCAAGGCGACGTGAGCCAGCCATGCAGGAGTGACCTCACATCAGAGGGCCCACCTCACAGAAGGGTAAGGAACCCAGGAAGGATCAGACCCTCACCAGAGTGCCCACAACAGCAAGGGGCTGGGAACCAGGCAGGAGTGTCCTCACACCCGTGGGACCACATCATCAAAAGTTGAGGTACCCAGCACATGTGGCCTCAAACCAGAGGACCCACATCACCATGGGTCTCGGAGCAAGGCAGGCAGGATTATCCTCCCAACACATGGCCCATTGTATAAAAAAGGTGAGGAATCCAGCCGTTGGAACATCCCAGCAGGCGGCCCAGATCACCGAGGCTATGGGATCCAGGCAGTGATGAACTCACAACAGAGGGCCCTCATCGTGATACTGTAAGCAACCCAGCCGTTGTGACCTCAGAGCACAAGGCCCACATCCCCATGGGGAAGGGAACCAAGCAGGAGTGTCATTGCACCAGTGGGCACACATCAGAAAATGTGGGGAGCCCAGCAGTTAGGGCCAGACTCCAGAGGGCCTTCATCACTGAGGAGAGGAGGCTCCCAGCAAGCTCCAACTGCTACCAGAGGGCTGACGTCGCCAATGCAGTGTGTGCCAGCCAGGCAGGAGTGACCTCAGAGCAGAGGGCCAACCACACAAAAGTGTGAGGAACCCAAAGAGGATCAGACTCTCACCAGAGGGCCCACATCACCAAGGGAATGGAAACCAGGCAGGAGTGTCCTCACACCAGTGGGGCCACATCACCGAAATGTGATGGACCCAGCACACGTGGCCTCAAACTAGAGGACACACATCACCAAGGGGCTGGGAGTGAGGCAGGCAGGAGGAGCCTCAAAACAGAGGGCCCATAGAATAAAAAAGGTGAGGAATCCTGCAGTTGGAACCTCCCAGCAGGCGGCCAGGAGCAGCGAGGATATGGGATCCAGGCCTGACTGAACACAAAACAGAGGGCCCTCATCATGAAACTGTGAGCAACCCAGCCGTTGGGACCTCAGAGCAGAAGGCCCACATTCCCATGTGGTTGGGAACCTGGCAGGAGTGTACTCGCACCACAGGGCGCACATTAGAGAATTTTGGGAGCCCAGAAGTTAGGGCCTGACGCCAGAGGGCCCTCATCACCGAGGAGAGGAAGCTCCCAGCAGGCTCCAACTGCCACAAGAGGGCCGACGTTGCCAAGGTGGGGTGTGCCAGCCAGGCAGGAGTGATCTCACAGCAGAGGGTCCACCTCACAGAAGGGTGAGGAACCCAGCCAGGATCAGACTCTCACCAGAGGGCCCACATCACCAAGGGGATAGGAACCAGGCAGGAGTGTCCTCACACCAGTGGGGCCACATAATCGAAAGGTGAGGGACCCAGCACACGTAGCCTCAAACCAGAGGACACACATCGCCAAGGGGCTGGGAGTCAGGCAGGCAGGAGGAGTCTCAAAACAGAGGGCCCATAGAAGAAAAAAGGTGAGGAATCCTGCAGTTGGAACCTCCCCGCAGGCAGCCAGGAGCAGCGAGGCTATTGGATCCAGGGCGGAGTGAACTCACACCAGAGGACCCTCATCATGAAACTGAGCAACCCACCGTTGGGACCTCAGAGCAGAAGACCCACATTCCCATGGGGTTGGGAACCTGGCAGGAGTGTAGTCGCACCACAGGGCGCACATCAGAAAATTTTGGGAGCCCAGGAGTTAGGGTCTGACGCCAGAGGGCCCTCATTACCGAGGGGTGGAGACCCCCAGCAGGCACCAACTCCCAACTGAGGGCCCACGTCGCCAAGGTGATGTGTGCCAGCCAGGCAGGAGTGACCTCACAGCAGAGGGTCTACCTCACAGAAGGGTGAGGAAACCAGCCAGGATAAGACTCTCACCAGAGAGCCCACATCACCAAGGGGATCGGAAAAAGGCAGCAGTGTCCTCACACCAGTGTGGCCACATTATAGAAAGGTGAGGAACCCAGCACATGTGGCCTAAACCAGAGGACCCACATTTCCAAGATGCTCCGAGTGAGGCAAGCAGGAGTAGCCTAACAACACAGGGCCCACAGAATAAAAAATGTGAGGAATCCAGCAGTTTGAACCTCCCAGCAGGTGGCCCAGAGCACGGAGTCTATGGGATCCAGGCCACAGTGAACTCACAGCAGAGGGCCCACATCATGAAACTGTGAGCAACCCAGCCGGTGGAACCTCAGAGCAGAAGACCCACATCCCCATGGGGATAGGAACCTCGCAGGAGTGTCCTCGCACAACTTAACACGTATCAGAAAATGTGGGAACCCAGCAGTTAGGGCCTGACGCCAGAGGGCCCTCATCACCGAGGAGAGGAGGCTACCAGCAGGCTCCAAATGCCACCAGAGGGCCGACGTCACCAAGGCAATGGGAGCAAGCCAGGCAGGAGTTACCTCACAGCAGAGGGCCCACCTCACAGAAGTGTGAGGAACCCAACCAGGATCAGACTCTAACCAGAGGGCCCACATCACCAAGGGGATGGAAACCAGGCAGGAGTGTCCTCACACCAGTGGGGCCACATCAGCCAAAGGTGAGGAACACAGCACATGTGGCCTCAAATAAGGGGACACACATCACGAAAGGGCTGGGAGTGAGGCATGCAGGAGGAGACTCACAACAGAGGGCCCATAGAATAAAAAGGTGAGGAACCCCGCCGTTGGAAGCTCCAAGCCGGTGGCCCAGAGCACCGAGGCTATGGGATCCATGCCGGAGTGAACTCACAGCAGAGGGCCCACATTCTGACACTGTGAGCAACCCAGCCGTTGGGACCTCAGAGCAGAAAGCCAACATCCCCATGGGGATGGGACCCTGGCAGGAGTGTACTCGCACGACAGGGCGCACATCAGAAAATTTTGGGAGCCCATGAGTTAGGGCCTGACGCCAGAGGGCCCTCATTACCGAGGGGAGGAGACTCCCAGCAGGCACCAACTCCCAACTGAGGGCCCACATCGCCAAGGTGACGTGTGCCAGCCAGGCAGGAGTGACCTCACAGCAGAGGGTCTACCTCACAGAAGGGTGAGGAATCCAGCCAGGATCAGCCTCTCACCAGAGGGCCCCCATCACCAAGTGGATGGGAACCAGGCAGGAGTGTCCTCACACCAGTGGGGCCACATCAATAAAGGTGAGGAAACCGGCACATGTGGCCTCAAACCAGAGGACCTACATCACAAAGGGGCTGGGAGTGAGTCAGGAAGGAGGAGCATGAAAACACAGAACCCAAAGAATAGAAAAGGTAAGGAATTCAGCAGTAGGAACCTCCCAGCAGGCGGCTCAGAGCACAGAGTCTATGGGATCTAGGCCTGAGTGAACTAACACCAGAGAGCCAACATCATGAAACGGTGAACAACACAGGTGTTGGGACCTTAGAGCAGAAGGCCCACATGCCCATGGGGATGGGAACCTGGCAGGAGTGCCCTCGCACCACTTAGGACGTATCAGAAAATGTGGGAACCCAGCAGTTAGGGCCTGATGCCAGAGGGCCTCATCACCGAGGGGAGGAGGCTCCCAGCAGGCTCCAACTGCCACCAGAGGTCTGACGTCGCCAAGGCGGGGTGTGCTAGCCAGGCAGGAGTGACCTCAGAGAAGAGGGCCCACCTCACAGAAGTGTGAGGAACCCAACCAGGATCAGACTCTCGCCGGAGGGACCACATCACCAAGGGGATGGGAAGCAGGCAGGAGTGTCCTCACACCAGTGGGGCCACATCATCAAAAGATGAGGAACCCATCACATGTGGCCTCAAACCAGAGGACACACATCACCAAGGGGCTGGGAGTGAGGCAGGTGTCTGGAGGGGCACATTTAACTCTAATTTCCCACCAGGAAGAGGAATTAACCAAAGGCTCAGAGTGCCGTGCCACACCCTGATTACGGCCTGAAGCAAACCTGCGGTTTTGTGGCCAGCTTTCAAGGAAGCGAGTTAAGAAAGGAAATCACGGGCACTGTAATTCACAAACCTGCAGAGTTATAAATGACAGCTATTGGCAAAAATATATTGAAGTAAGTCTGCAAAGAGGACTTGAAAACGAGGCAAAATTGAGGAATCATATTTCAGGAGGTAGATTGGAATTGCATTTAAAACATGTGAAAAGTGGCAGATCTTTGACAGTGATGCACTTGGACGAACAGTGCGTATACATTTTTTCCTGAATATATTCAGGAAAAAACGCATATGCCCTTTTTGGCCAACCAAGCACTCGAGCAATGGAAATCCCTACTACAATGAAGTCTCATTTCCCATTCGTCAAAAGGGCCATCTGAAAAAAGTGTAAAAACCAGAAACACAGGACAGGCCATGGAGAACAGGGAGCCTTGTTATGCTGATGGGCGGGATGTAAATTGCCAACAGACACTCTGGAGATGTTTATGGTGTATCCTGAAACATCTGAAAAACAAAGCTACAGAGACTAGGGCACTTCCACTTTTGGCCCTATAGCTTAGGAAAATTAAAATCAACAAGACACAGCCAACACAAAATTTAGGGCTGCTGTGTTTACAAGAACCTCGAGTCCAGTACAAATTAAATATCCCAGAAAGAAAAAAATGGATAAAGGAGTTGTGCTACTTACGTACAACGGAATATCACTCAGCAATGAAATCAATGTCATCAGGCCTGTAGCAGCAAATTGAGTGGATTTAAGTATGATGATTCTAAGAGAAATAGGTCACACAGAGAAAGATAATTATCATAAGATATCACTAATAGAGGGAGTGTAAACTTGGCTATACATAAACTGAATTACAAAACCGAACAGTCTCACATTTAGATAAAAACTTATGCTTGCTTAAGGGGAAAGTTGAGTTGGGGTGCTGTATAAAACCAGAGATTGAAATTAGCACACATACCATTCCATAAGCCAAATATGTAATAGACAAGACCTACTCTTTGCTCAACGAAATAGACTCATCCATGGTGTATCACCTCACACCTGTTAGAATGGGCATCATCAGAAAATCTACAAACAACAAATGCTGGAAAGGGTGTGGAGATAAGGAACCCTCTTCCACTATTGTTGGGAATGTAAATTGATACAGTCACTGTGGAGAACATTATGGAGTTTCTTATAAAACTAAGAATAGAATTACCATATGATACAGCAATCCCACTACTGGGCATATACCCAGACAAAACCATAAATCAAAAAGAGACATTCACCGCAATGTTCATTGCATCACTATTTACAATATCCAGGTAATGGAAGCAACCTAAATGCCCACAGACAGACGAATGCATAAAGATGTGGTACAAATATAAAATGGAATATTACTAAGCCATAAAAAGGAATGAAATTGGGTCATTTGTAGAGACGTTGATGGATCTAGAGACTGTCATACAGAGTGAAGTAAGTCAGAAAGAGAAAAACAAATCTTGTATATTAATGCATATATGTGGAACCTAGAAAAATTATACAGATGAACCGTTTTGCAAGGCAGAAATAGAGCAACAGATGTAGACAACAAACGTATGGACACCAAGGGGGGAAAGCTGTTGGGGGGTGGTGGTGGGAGGATTGAGAGATTGGGATTAGCATGTATACATTTATATGTATAAAATAGATAACCAAAAAGAACCTGCTGTATAAAAAAATAAAATAAAATTCAAAATTACAAAAAGTAAAACAGAAAAAATATTCTTCCCTTCACATACATGTATTTATACGAATAAAT
The DNA here is from genome assembly GCF_059928025.1 of Delphinapterus leucas. Classification (NCBI taxonomy): domain Eukaryota; kingdom Metazoa; phylum Chordata; class Mammalia; order Artiodactyla; family Monodontidae; genus Delphinapterus; species Delphinapterus leucas. The sequence goes on along the minus strand of NW_028322232.1, from coordinate 4,426,194 downwards.
TATTTCCATGCTTATATCTGTAAATACAAAAAAGAGGAATAAAATCTACCTTGAACCAAAAATGAAAAAAAGAAAAAAAAAACAGAACCCACCAGTTACACAGAGGAAAACCGTATCAGGGCACTTGCTCCAGTTGTAAACAATTCTGTAGTTGGCCAGTGGTGGGGAATCATCTCCCATTCAGCCAGCAGGCCCCACGCAACAAGCGTCCTCATTGCAAAGCTGGGGGACCGTGCCAAGGCATCTGTGAGTAAATGTGGGCCGAGCCCCAGGCCAGCTGCTGCTGAAATGTTCCCACCCTTCCCAGGTAAAACACCTGAATATGTACAAGGACTTGAAAGCCTAGAGGAAGGGCCATGGAGCCACATGAGCGACAGCATGCCAGCCGATTTGGTGCCTGCAGGCCAGCCAGGATGGTCCTGGCCCTGGGTACTCTTCTGGAAGCTTTCCATTTCCCTGCCTGAGATACCCCTGCTGTCCGGGCCCCCACTGCTTTCTTCCTCACTCACCTCTGCCCAGGGAGAAATTCCAGAGGCAGGTATGGGTGACACATCCTCTTCTTTAGCAGGTGGCATCTTGGTAACTGCTGCAGAAAGTCCAGCAGAGCCCCACTCACACTGGGCCACCCACAAAGCCGTGGCCTCTCACTCCCTCCCACCAGTCCAGCCCCGAGACTGCTGACAGGGCAGAGAAAATGGCGTCAGGCACAGCTGCAGGGGCTCTTGCTGCCTGGAGTGGTGTTTATATTGATCTCAAACAGGCACACCTGGGGAGGGCTGGCCGGCACGGTCAGGCTTCCCAGGCCAGCCAATAATCACCCCTCAGGCGCTCACAGTTGCAGAAACTGGAACTTGCTGAATCGGCCAGGTCCAAGGAACAGGTGTGGGCTCCTGAGAGTCAGGATAGACAAGGGGTTGCAGCTCTGGCTTGTTTTCTAATTATATTATCTGGCCCATGAGTGGGAGACAACTTCAAGAAAACCCTCTCCTAATGAGAGGAACCCAGGAGTCAGGGAGAGGAGGGGTGGGTGGTGGGTGGAGACAGAGGCCTGGTGCCCCGGGTGCAGTGGAAGTCTCTGGAAGACCAGGTGGAGGGAGGCCACACAGAGTGATGCCCAGGGTCACAGACCTGTTGGAGATGCTGTTTCTTAGTTCAAGTCCTGCTCTGAGGTGCTCTGTGTCAGATCTGAGTGACAGGTGAGCTGGAAGTGCTCTGCAATGAGGGCGATGTGCACGGTACCTGTGTGCCCAGCCCTGCCAGGGTAACTGCAAGGGTAGCTCTGTATCCTGGGAGGGGCCTGACCATGAGAGCCCCATGGGCTGCAGGGGAACCTGCCCAGGGAACCCCATATCCTGGGAGGGGCCTGAACAGGAGAGCACCGTGGGCTGCGGTGGGGGTGGGGTACCTGCCCAGGTGAGCTCCATATCCTGGGATTGGCCTGACCTCGAGAGCCCCATGGGCTGCTGGAGTCCTGGTAAAGGATGTCAGGACAGTCAGTGAAGCCACCGAGGATATACCTCCAGTAGTTCCTAAATCCTACACCCTGCTGGTCATTCTACCAACCACCGGGACATGGTATTCTGTATTAGTCTTCAATGATGCCTTCTTTTGTATTCTATTAGTCCCAGAGTCACAAGAAATTTTGGCTTGTGAGTGGCAGGACTCAACATACAACTAAAACAATACTTCTGGGCCGTGTTGCCCCAAGGGTTCAAAAATTCCCACACCATCTTTGGGGAAAGCTCAGTTAAAGACCTAAAAGTTCTACCTCTGGAAAAGGAAACACTCCTTCAATATGCAGACGACATTCTGATCGCCAGCCCTACTAAGGAGACCTCTGAACTACCAAGCCAATAAAGGATAGAAGTTGTCCAAGAAAAAGCTCAAATATCACAGACTACGGTGACCTGCCTGGGCTTCATTCTCACAGAAGGTCGGAGAAGCCCATCTCAGGAAAGGGAAGAAACAATTTACAGCCTTACCCATTTCTAAAACTAGAAGACAGCTTAGGGGTTCCTGGGGAGGCCAGGGTTGGTGCTTCTGGATCCCTAACTACAGTCTACTAGCTGGGCCTCTATATGAAACACTGAAAGGAAAAGATGATGATCCTTTTGAATAGAATCCAGAAGTGGCCTTTCAAGAATGGAAAGAGCAGTCAATTCAGACCCTTGCCCTGGAACTCCCTAATTTAGCTAAACCCTTTGACCTTTACATTTCTGGTGAATGGTGAATCGCTATTGGAGTATTAGTGCAAAAACTGGGACCACTTGAAATGGAACAATGCAAGAATGCCATCCCGGTATGATAAACTACGGTCACCAATGGGCTTGGCCCACCGCCACATCTGGCCAAGATACTGGCGGTATCTGAAAACCTGGAAATCAGCAGCACAAAAGGCCACCTCCCTCCTAAGGGAAAAGGACCCCACGTGGTGATCCTAAGCCCCAACCATGCCCTGAAGTTGCAGGGTTTGCTCCGTGGGCACACTGACCTCGAGTGAGGAGGCCCTCCAACTCCAACCTCCAGAGAGATAACCGGGGTAAAGGGGCACCATGACGACTCATGTGACCATCACTTGACCTGGAGTTTCTCTCATAAAACAACAAGAGTGTGTCCCAAAAGAGTAGACTACTGCTTGCAGGACTTACTGCACCCAGAGTGGACCTAATAATCTTGGCGGGGGAAGCGTATATCACGCTGTCACCATAGAAGAGCCTACAGACACTGTGATGATGGTGGCCAATAAGACCGGCTGGACTCCTGTTTACTTCAAAAGGCTGTTGACTCAGTGGCCATCATGGTCCTTCATCACCACTGACCCTGGACTGTCTGGGAGTTGAGCAGGCAGGGTCCTGACACCTGGTGCTCTTTTTACGTTAATTCAGGGGCCTAATTGAAGAAAGTGCAGACTACTGGTCAGAGCATCTAGGCTGGCAGAAACGGTCAGCCTAAGGTGGCCGAACAAATGCAGGGCGGGGTGAAACTGGACCTCACAGCGTCACTGCACATCTCCTTCCTGGACCCTTAAAGGTCATTAGAATCTATAACGCTTCCAATACTGGTGCTCAGGTGGACGAGCGGGGAGGCAGGAGGCCTGGGGACAATCAACGTCACCTGGAGGCTGCTGGGGAGAAGTTCTGACCCTCGCCCACGGGTATGAGGGCTCCTAACTCAGCACTCAACAGTTACAGAAGAAGGGTCTGCACCCTCAGCACTCTAAGAATGAGGAAGGGGAAAAAAGGCAGAAGAGGGCTTTTTCCCAGGCAAAGCCCCTTAAAAATCCCTGGGAGATAAAAATAGAATCTGGGCAATAAAATAAAGTCTAACCTTTTTTATCCTTTGTGCTTTGTCTAATTTCACGTGCTCCTAGGGTCCCGCATACAGAGGTTCAACAGCCGGCACTTCAGACCAGATTTCCTAGTGCGGAATGGCTGGGTCGACACCTCAGCTCCTGGGACACAGTGCACACTCCGCGATATAGAGCCTGAGCTGCAGCCAACCGGGCCCTCGAGAGCTCCGCCCCCTCCCTCCCACTGACTCTGACAGGATCTCTACACAGCAGCCCAGCCCACAGCCCACGGGGTAGCACATGCTCTCACCTCTCCATTCTCTGATCAAAATATAAAGTTTCCTTTGCTTCTGAACCAAACTCAGTCTCAATCTGTTGGCTCCAATGACACTGGGCAGGGGGACACTTGTTGGGGTCCACTCTGGAGGATCAGTAACAGAAATTGAGAACATTGTAACTTCAATGAACAGATGTTTGAGCCAAACTGTAATTAACATAGAACAGTGTATAAGGCTCGGGTAAAATAAGATGTTTCTAACACTCCCATTTGATATTTCCATCACTTTATTATAAGCAAGTTCAGTGAAAAGGTTTGTCTTATTTGTCAGGTCAATATTAGAGAAACGAAGTGATTTCTTTCCAAGGATGTACATCTAAAAATCTTGGTTAAAGCTTCAATCTTGTTTTAAATGCTTTTCCATTGAAAATGACACCTCTCTTTCAGTTCCCCCAATTCTGAGAAGTATAAAATCTTATAATTTATTATTACCAAAGGGGAAAGGTGGGAGGAGGGATAAATTAACAGTTTGGGATTAACACATACACACTGCTATGTATAAAATTGATCATCAACAAGGAACTACTGTATAGCCCCGGGAACTACACTCAATATTTTACAATAACCTATAAGGGGAAATAATCTGAAAAAGAATAGATATTTTTATTGACATCATCTACTAATGACAGTTAAAATGGAACCTAAGGGAAGCCGGTGGTGAGTGCTTCTGACCCTGAAGACTTCAATCATCTAAAGTTTGGACTCTGCCTACTTCCCAAGGCCCTTAATGAACATATGTGTAGCCGTAGCTTAAAAAATTCCCCAGTTTGGGTTGTGGAGAGACACTGATTTTGTAAAAGCCCTGGTGTTCTCCTCACATGAATGGGACACTTCCTACAGCTAAAACATGCCTGTCACACCCAGAAGATGGTATACCGTCTGATCGGGAAGAGTTTGGAAAAGGCATCTCATCTCCTCATCTCCTGGTGCTCGGGTTCACCCCTCCAGCGTCTTTACGAACAGTCTCCCCACTTGGAGATGTCAGCACTGTCAACATCCTGTTGCAGACAGTTTGGAATTTGTCCAGAGGATGAAGCAGAAGGAGGAGGAACAATGAGAGACAAGTCCTAGGTGTTCGGACAGGCACATGTCACTCTTATTTCCAATCAGGAAGACGAATTGACCAAAGGCTAGGGTTGCCCATGGAAACAGAATAGGGCTTGAGGAAATTCCGCTGCTTTGTGGCCAGTTCCCATAAACACAAGTTGAAAAATGGAACTCAGGGACACTAAAATTCACGAAACTGCAGAGTTGAAAATATCTATCACTGAAAAATGTCTTGAGGAAAGTCAGAGGAAAGGACTTGTAAGCAACGGAGAATGGCAGGAAAGGGATTGGAAGAGGTAGAAAGGGCTCGCCATTAAGCACAAGAAAAGGGGCTGAACATTGCCAACATTGCAATTGGTCAAAAAGGGTGTATGCGTCTTTTTCTGTATGTATTCAAGAAAAGGGCATACACTTTTTTAGCCAACCAAACAGGTGGGCACTGGAAATCAATACTACAAAACATATCACTTCGCATCAGTCAGAAGAGCCTTCCTCATAAAGTGTAAACACCAGAAATGCAGGACAGGGCAAGGAGAAAAGGGAGCCCTCTGAGGCTTATACTGGAAATGTATATTGCCAACGGTCACTCTGGAGAAGTGTATTGTGTTTACTAAGGCATCTAAAAAATGAGCTACAGAGCACAGGGCACTTGCACTCATGGACGTATATCTTGGGAAAAACAAAAATCGAGAGGACACAGGCACCCCAATATTTACCGCCTCTATGTTTAAAAGATCCTTGACTAGGATATAATTTATAAGTCTCTGGAGGGAAAAAATGGATAGAGATGTGGCACTTATGTAGAGTGGAATATTACTCAGCCTGGAAATCAATGAAATATGGCCAGTTGTAACAACCACAGAGGAGTTACGTATGATCATTCGAAGTCACATAATTCAAAAAGAAAAAGACACACGATATTACTAATACATGGAATGTAAACGTGGCTACAAATGAACTGAATTACAAAACAGAACGGGGTCTCAAATTTAGAAAACCAACATATGCTTGCTTAAGGATAAAGGAGAGTTGGTGTGCTGCATAAAACCAGAGATTGAAATTTGCACTGCAACCGTTCCATAAGCCAAATATATAATAGACAAACCTACACCTTGCTCAACGAAATGGACTCAACACCCCATATTCAACGCCTGGGAAGATACCTGACAAGTAAGAATCTTAAAACCCATGGACTTATATGTCTCCATAAGGAAATCAAGCGTGTGTACAGTGGCCTAAACGCAGCAGTGAAAATCCGATAAATCCCATTATCAAAATACATTTCAAAAACAAAACACAATGACAGTGAAATAGAGAGCAATTCTTAAATAATTCATTCAGGGCTTGTGATGCAACCTGGATTTACCACATCTACACCCAGAGCTGGGTGAGACATAAGGCTGGACACTTCGGGCTGATAGCATTGGTGAGTTTCGGTGAGCAAATGCAGACCCTTTGAAGTCATACTGCATGGTACCCATTCCAAGGGTCCCAACTCTCCAGGTTTAAGGGATTCTTCCTTCAGCTATAACATGCATGGGAAACACAGAGTATGGTCGACTGTGTGATTGGGAAACGTTTTCAAATGCATCTCAGTTTTCATCCCCTGGTACTCGTGTTCACCATTCCAGACGCTTTACTAACACTCTCCCCACTTGGAGAGTCAGTGCCATTAACCTCCTGTTTGGCACAGTTTGCAATTTCTGCGCAAGATGCACAGGAATAGGGAGAACAAATGAGAGACTAGCTGTAGGTGTCTGCACGGGCAAATGGAACGCTCATTTCCCACCAGGAAGAGGAATTAACCAAAGGCTCAGCATGCCCTGCCGGAAAGAGATTATGGCCTGAAGCAATCCTGCGGTTTTGCGGCCAGCTCACAAGAAAGCAGGTTGAAGAAAGGAGCTCAGGGGCACTGTAATTCACAAACCTGCAGAGTTATGAATGACAGCTATCGTCCAAAAATGTATTGAAGTAAGTCTTCGAAGAGGACTTGAAAGCGGGGTAGAATTTCAGGAAAACGATTTCAGGGTGTAGACTGGAATTTCACTTAAAGCATAGGAAAAGAGGCAGAATGTCGACAATGATGCACGTGGCCAAAAAGGGCGTATGCGTTTTGTGCTGAATATATTCAGGAAAAAACGCATACGCCCTTTTTGTCCAACCAAGCAAGCGTGTAAAGGAAATCTGCACTACAATGAAGTCTCACTGCCCCCCAGTCAAAACGGCCATTTGATAACAGTGCAAAATCCAGAAAGGCAGGACAGGTCATGGAGAACAGGGAGCCTTCTTATGCAGATGGGCGGGATGTAAATAGCCAACAGCCACTATGGAGAAGTGTATGGTGTATCCTGAAACACGTAGGAAACAAAGCAACACAGCCTATGGCACTTCCACTTATGGTCCTATAGCTTAGGGAAATTAAAATCAAAAACACACAGCCACCCCAAAGTTTCCGATGGCTCTGTTTACAAGAACCTCGTCTACGGTACAAGTTAAATATCCGAGAAAGCAAAAAATGGATAAAGAAGTTGTGGTACGCACGTACAATGGAATATCACTCAGCAATGAAATCTACGTCATCAGGTCCCTAGCGGCATAATGAGTGGATTCAGGTATGATGATTCTACGAGAAATAAGTCACACAGAAAAAGAAACATCTTAAGATATCACTAATACACGGAATGTAAACTTGGCTACACATGAACTGAATAACAAAACAGAACAGGGTCTCATATTTAGAAAAACAACTTATGCTTGCTTACGGGGAAAGGTGAGTTGGGGTGCTTCATAAAACCAGAGATTGAAATTAGCACAGATACCGTTCCATAAGCCAAATATATAATAGACAAGACCTACTCCTTGCTCAACGAAATGGACTCAACACCCCATATTCAAAGCCTGGGAAGATACCTGACAAGTAAGAATCTTAAAACCCATGGATTTATATGTTTCATAAGGAAATCAAGAGTGCGTATAGCGGCCTAAACGCAGCAGTGAAAATCCGATAAATCCCATTATCAAACAAATTTCAAAAACAAAACACAATGACAGTGAAATAGAGAGCAAGGATTAAATAATTCATTCAGGGTTGTTATGCAACCTGGATTTACCACATCTACACCCAGAGCTGGGTGAGACATAAGGCTGGACACTTCGGGCTGATAGCATTGGTGAGGTTCGGTGAGCAAACACAGACCCTTTGAAGTCATACTGCATGGTACCCATTCCATGGGTCCCAACTCTCCAGGTTTAAGGGATTCTTCCTTCAGCTATAACATGCATGGGAAACCCAGAGTATGGTCCACCGTGTGATTGGGAAACGTTTTCAAATGCATCTCAGTTTTCGAACCCTGGTACTCGGGTTCACCATTCCAGACGCTTTACTAACACTCTCCCCACTTGGAGAGTCAGTGCCTTTAACCTCCTGTTTGGCCCGGTTGGCAATTTCTGCGCAAGATGAACAGGAATAGGGAGAACCAATGAGAGACTAGCTGTAGGTGTCTGCACAGGCATATAAAACGCTCATTTCCCACCAGGAAGAGGAATTAAACAAAGGCTCAGTGTGCCCTGCGGGAAGGAGATTAAGTCCTGAAGCAATCCTGCGGTTTTGCGGCCAGCTCACAAGAAAGCGAGTTGAAGAAAGGAGCTCAGGGGCACTGTAATTCACAAACCTACAGAGGTATGAATGACAGCTATCGTCCAAAAATGTACTGAAGTAAGTCTTCGAAGAGGACTGGAAAGCGGGGCAGAATTTCAGGAAAACGATTTCAGGGGGTAGACTGGAATTGCACTTAAAGCATAGGAAAAGAGGCAGAATGTAGACAATGATGCACTTGGCCAAAAAGGGCGTATGCGTTTTTTCCTGAATATATTCAGGAAAAAACGCATACGCACATTTTGGCCAAACAAGCAAGCGTGTAAATGAAATCTGCACTACAATGAAGTCTCAATGCCCCCCGGTCAAAAGGGCCATCTGAAAAAAGTGCAAAATCCAGAAAGGCAGGACAGGTCATGGAGAACAGGGAGCCTTGTTACGCTGGTGGGCGGGATGTAAATTGCCAACAGCCACTCTGGAGAAGTGTATGGTGTTTCCTGAAACACAAAGGAAACAAAGCAACACAGCCTATGGCATTTCCACTTATGGTCCTATAGCTTAGGGAAATTAAAATCAAAAACACACAGCCACCCCAAAGTTTGGTACGGCTCTGTTTACAAGAACCTCTTCTACGGTACTAGTTAAATATCCGAGAAAGCAAAAAATGGATAAAGAAGTTGTGGTACGCACGTACAATGGAATATCACTCAGCAATGAAATCTACGTCATCAGGCCCGTAGCGGCATAATGAGTGGATTCATGTATGATGATTCTACGAGAAATAAGTCACACAGAAAAAGAAACATCATAAGATATCACTAATACACGGAATGTAATCTTGGCTACACATGAACTGAAATACAAAACAGAACAGGGTCTCAAATTTAGAAAACCAACTTATGCTTGCTAATGGGGAAAGGTGAGTTGGTGTGCTGCATAAAACCAGAGATTGAAACTTGCACTGCAACCGTTCCATAAGCCAAATATATAATAGACAAACCTACACCTTGCTCAACGAAATGGACTCAACACCCCATATTCAACGCCTGGGAAGATACCTGACAAGTAAGAATCTTAAAACCCATGGACTTATATGTCTCCATAAGGAAATCAAGCGTGTGTACAGTGGCCTAAACGCAGCAGTGAAAATCCGATAAATCCCATTATCAAAATACATTTCAAAAACAAAACACAATGACAGTGAAATAGAGAGCAATTCTTAATTCATTCAGGGCTTGTGATGCAACCTGGATTTACCACATCTACACCCAGAGCTGGGTGAGACATAAGGCTGGACACTTCGGGCTGATAGCATTGGTGAGTTTCGGTGAGCAAATGCAGACCCTTTGAAGTCATACTGCATGGTACCCATTCCAAGGGTCCCAACTCTCCAGGTTTAAGGGATTCTTCCTTCAGCTAAACCATGCATGGGAAACACAGAGTATGGTCGACTGTGTGATTGGGAAACGTTTTCAAATGCATCTCAGTTTTCATCCCCTGGTACTCGTGTTCACCATTCCAGACGCTTTACTAACACTCTCCCCACTTGGAGAGTCAGTGCCATTAACCTCCTGTTTGGCACAGTTTGCAATTTCTGCGCAAGATGCACAGGAATAGGGAGAACAAATGAGAGACTAGCTGTAGGTGTCTGCACGGGCAAATGGAACGCTCATTTCCCACCAGGAAGAGGAATTAACCAAAGGCTCAGCATGCCCTGCCGGAAAGAGATTATGGCCTGAAGCAATCCTGCGGTTTTGCGGCCAGCTCACAAGAAAGCAGGTTGAAGAAAGGAGCTCAGGGGCACTGTAATTCACAAACCTGCAGAGTTATGAATGACAGCTATCGTCCAAAAATGTATTGAAGTAAGTCTTCGAAGAGGACTTGAAAGCGGGGTAGAATTTCAGGAAAACGATTTCAGGGTGTAGACTGGAATTTCACTTAAAGCATAGGAAAAGAGGCAGAATGTCGACAATGATGCACGTGGCCAAAAAGGGCGTATGCGTTTTGTGCTGAATATATTCAGGAAAAAACGCATACGCCCTTTTTGTCCAACCAAGCAAGCGTGTAAAGGAAATCTGCACTACAATGAAGTCTCACTGCCCCCCAGTCAAAACGGCCATTTGATAACAGTGCAAAATCCAGAAAGGCAGGACAGGTCATGGAGAACAGGGAGCCTTCTTATGCAGATGGGCGGGATGTAAATAGCCAACAGCCACTATGGAGAAGTGTATGGTGTATCCTGAAACACGTAGGAAACAAAGCAACACAGCCTATGGCACTTCCACTTATGGTCCTATAGCTTAGGGAAATTAAAATCAAAAACACACAGCCACCCCAAAGTTTCCGATGGCTCTGTTTACAAGAACCTCGTCTACGGTACAAGTTAAATATCCGAGAAAGCAAAAAATGGATAAAGAAGTTGTGGTACGCACGTACAATGGAATATCACTCAGCAATGAAATCTACGTCATCAGGTCCCTAGCGGCATAATGAGTGGATTCAGGTATGATGATTCTACGAGAAATAAGTCACACAGAAAAAGAAACATCTTAAGATATCACTAATACACGGAATGTAAACTTGGCTACACATGAACTGAATAACAAAACAGAACAGGGTCTCATATTTAGAAAAACAACTTATGCTTGCTTACGGGGAAAGGTGAGTTGGGGTGTTTCATAAAACCAGAGATTGAAATTAGCACAGATACCGTTCCATAAGCCAAATATATAATAGACAAGACCTACTCCTTGCTCAACGAAATGGACTCAACACCCCATATTCAAAGCCTGGGAAGATACCTGACAAGTAAGAATCTTAAAACCCATGGATTTATATGTTTCATAAGGAAATCAAGAGTGCGTATAGCGGCCTAAACGCAGCAGTGAAAATCCGATAAATCCCATTATCAAACAAATTTCAAAAACAAAACACAATGACAGTGAAATAGAGAGCAAGGATTAAATAATTCATTCAGGGTTGTTATGCAACCTGGATTTACCACATCTACACCCAGAGCTGGGTGAGACATAAGGCTGGACACTTCGGGCTGATAGCATTGGTGAGGTTCGGTGAGCAAACACAGACCCTTTGAAGTCATACTGCATGGTACCCATTCCATGGGTCCCAACTCTCCAGGTTTAAGGGATTCTTCCTTCAGCTATAACATGCATGGGAAACCCAGAGTATGGTCCACCGTGTGATTGGGAAACGTTTTCAAATGCATCTCAGTTTTCGAACCCTGGTACTCGGGTTCACCATTCCAGACGCTTTACTAACACTCTCCCCACTTGGAGAGTCAGTGCCTTTAACCTCCTGTTTGGCCCGGTTGGCAATTTCTGCGCAAGATGAACAGGAATAGGGAGAACCAATGAGAGACTAGCTGTAGGTGTCTGCACAGGCATATAAAATGCTCATTTCCCACCAGGAAGAGGAATTAAACAAAGGCGCAGCGTGCCCTGCCGGAAAGAGATTATGGCCTGAAGCAATCCTGCGGTATTGCGGCCAGCTCACAAGAAAGCAGATTGAAGAAAGGAGCTCAGGGGCACTGTAATTCACAAACCTGCAGAGTTATGAATGACAGCTATGGTCCAAAAATGTATTGAAGTAAGTCTTCGAAGAGGACTTGAAAGCGGGGCAGAATTTCAGGAAAACGATTTCAGGGGATAGACTGGAATTGCACTTAAAGCATAGGAAAAGAGGCAGAATGTCGACAATGATGCACTTGGCCAAAAAGGGCGTATGCGTTTTGTCCTGAATATATTCAGGAAAAAACGCATACGCGCTTTTTGGCCAACCAAGCAACCGTGTAAAGGAAATCTGCACTACAATGAAGTCTCACTGCCCCCCGGTCAAAAGGGCCATCTGAAAAAAGTGTAAAATCCAGAAAGGCAGCACAGGACATGGAGAACAGGGACCCTTGTTATGCTGATGGGCGGGATATAAATTGCCAACAGCCAATCTGGAGAAGTTTATGGTGTTTCCAGAAACACGTAGGAAACAAAGCAACACAGCCTATGGCACTTCCACTTATGGTCCTATAGCTTAGGGAAATTAAAATCAAAAATACACAGCCACCCCAAAGTTTGGGACGGGTCTGTTTACAAGAACCTCGTCTACGGTACAAGTTAAATATCCGAGAAAGCAAAAAATGGATAAAGAAGTTGTGGTACGCACGTAAAATGGAATATCACTCAGCGATGAAATCTACGTCATCAGGTTCCTAGCGGCATAATGAGTGGATTCAGGTACGATGATTCTACAAGAAATAAGTCACACAGAAAAAGAAACATCATAAGATATCACTAATACACGGAATGTAAACTTGGCTGCACATGAACTGAATAACAAAACGGACAGCGTCTCAAATTTAGAAAAAAAACTTATGCTTGCTTACGGGGAAAGGTGAGTTGGGGTGCTTCATAAAACCAGAGATTGAAATTAGCAAAGATACCGTTCCAAAAGCCAAATATATAATAGACAAGACCTACTCCTTGCTCAACGAAATGGACTCAACACCCCATATTCAACGCCTGGGAAGATACCTGACAAGAAAGAATCTTAAAACCCATGGATTTATATGTCTCCATAAGGAAATCAAGCGTGTGTACAGCGGCCTAAACGCAGCAGTGAAAATCCGATAAATCCCATTATCAAAATAAATTTCAAAAACAAAACACAATGACAGTGAAATAGAGAGCAATTCTTACATAATTCATTCAGGGCTTGTGATGCAACCTGGATTTACCACATCTACACCCAAAGCTGGTTGAGACATAAGGCTGGACACTTCGGGCTGATAGCATTGGTGAGGTTCGTTGAGCAAACGCAGACCCTTTGAAGTCATACTGCATGGTTCCCATTCCATGGGTCCCAACTCTCCAGGTTTAAGGGATTCTTCCTTCAGCTAAAACATGCATGGGAAACCCAGAGTATGGTCCACCGTGTGATTGGGAAACGTTTTCAAATGCATCTCAGGTTTCGTCCCCTGGTACTCGGGTGCACCGTTCCAGACGCTTTACTAACACTCTCCCCACTTGGAGAGTCAGTGCCTTTAACCTCCTGTTTGGCACAGTTTGCAATTTCTGCGCAAGATGAACAGGTATAAGGAGAACCAATGAGAGACTAGCTGTAGGTGTCTGCACGGGCAAATGGAACTCTCATTTCCCACCAGGAAGAGGGATTAACCAAGGCTCAGCGTGTCCTGCCGGAACCAGATTAGGGCCTGAAGCAATCCTGCGGTTTCGCGGCCAGCTCACAAGAAAGCGAATTGAAGAAAGGAGCTCAGGGGCACTGTAATTCACAAACCTGCAGAGTTATGAACTACAGCTATCGTCCAAAAATGTATTGAAGTAAGTCTTCGAAGAGGACTTGAAAGCGGGGCAGGATTTCAGGAAAACGATTTCATGGGGTAGACTGGAATTGCACTTAAAGCATAGGAAAAGAGGCAGAATGTCGACAATGATGCACTTGGCCAAAAAGTGCGTATGCGTTTTTTCCTGAATATATTCAGGAAAAAACGCATACGCCCTTTTTGGCCAGCCAAGCAAGCGTGTAAAGGAAATCTGCACTACAATGAAGTCTCACTGCCCCCCGTTCCAAAGGGCCATCTGAAATAAGTGTAAAATCCAGAAAGGCAGGACAGGTCATGGAGAACAGGGAGCCTTGTTATGCTGATGGGCGGGATGTAAATTGCCAACAGCCACTCTGGAGAAGTGTATGTTGTTTCCTGAAACACATAGGAAACAAAGCAACACAGCCTATAGCACTTCCACTTAGGTTCCTATAGCTTAGGGAAATTAAAATCAAAAACACACAGCCACCCCAAAGTTTGGGACGGCTCTGTTTACAAGAACCTCGTCTACGGTACAAGTTAAATATCCGAGAAAGCAAAAAATGGATAAAGAAGTTGTGGTACGTACGTACAATGGAATATCACTCAGCAATGAGATCTACGTCATCAGGCCCGTAGCGGCATAATGAGTGGATTCAGGTACGACGATTCTACGAGAAATAAGTCACACAGAAAAAGAAACATCATAAGATATCACTAATACACGGAACGTAAACTTGTCTACACATGAACTGAATTACAAAACAGAACAGGGTCGCAAATTTAGAAAACCAACTTATGCTTGCTTATGGGGAAAGGTGAGTTGGGGTGCTGCATAAAACCAGAGATTGAAATTAGCACAGATACCGTTCCATAAGCCAAATATATGATAGATAAGACCTACTCCTTGCTCAACGAAATGGACTCAACACCCCATATTCAACGCCTGGGAATATACCTGACAAGTAAGAATCTTAATACCCATGGATTTATATATCTCCATAAGGAAATCAAGCGTGTGTACATCGGCCTAAACGCAGCAGTGAAAATCCGATAAATCCCATTATCAAAATAAATTTCACAAACACAACACAATGACAGTGAAACAGAGAGCAATTCTTAAATAATTCATTCAGGGCTTGTGATGCAACCTGGATTTACCACATCTACACCCAGAGCTGGGTGAGACATAAGGCTGGACACTTCGGGCTGATAGCATTGGTGAGGTTCGGTGAACAAACGCAGACCCTTTGAAGTCATACAGCATGGTACCCATTCCATGGGTCCCAACTCTCCAGGTTTAAGGGATTCTTCCTTCAGCTATAACATGCATGGGAAACCCAGAGTATGGTCCACCGTGTGATTGGGAAACGTTTTCAAATGCATCTCAGGTTTCGTCCCCTGGTACTCGGGTTCACCATTCCAGACGCTTTACTAACACTCTCCCCACTTTGAGAGTCAGTGCCTTTAACCTCCTGTTTGGCACAGTTTGCAATTTCTGCGCAAGATGAACAGGAATAGGGAGAACCAATGAGAGACTAGCTGTAGGTGTCTGCACGGGCAAACGGAACGCTCATTTCACACCAGGAAGATGAATTAACCAAAGTCTCAGCGTGCCCTGCGGGAACCAGATTAGGGCCTGAAGCAATCCTGCGGTTTTGCGGCAGGCTCACAAGAAAGCGAGTTGAAGAAAGGAGCTCAGGGGCACTGTAATTCACAAACCTGCAGAGTTATGAATGACAGCTATCGTCCAAAAATGTATTGAAGTAAGTCTTCGAAGAGGACTTGAAAGCGGGGCAGAATTGCAGGAAAACGATTTCAGGGGGTAGACTGGAATTGCGCTTAAAGCATAGGAAAAGAGGCAGAATGTTGACAATGATGCACTTGGCCAAAAAGGGCGTATGCGTTTTTTCCTGAATATATTCAGGAAAAAACGCATACGCCCTTTTTGGCCAACCAAACAAGCGTGTAAAGGAAATCTGCACTACAATGAAGTCTCACGGCCCCCCGGTCCAAACGGCCATCTGAAACAAGTGTAAAATCCAGAATGGCAGGACAGGTCATGGAGAACAGGGAGCCTTGTTATGCTGATGGGCGGGATGTAAATTGCCAACAGCCACTCTGGAGAAGTGTATGGTGTTTCCTGAAACACGTAGGAAACAAAGCAACACAGCCTATGGCACTTCCACTTATGGTCCTATAGCTTAGGGAAATTAAAATCAAAAACATACAGCCACCCCAATGTTATGGCTGGCTCTTTTTACAAGAACCTCGTCTACGGTACAAGTTAAATATCCCAGAATGCGAAAAATGGATAAAGAAGTTGTGGTACGTACGTACAATGGAATATCACTCAGCAATGAAATCTATGTCATCAGGCCCGTCGCGGCATAATGAGTGGATTCAGATACGATGATTCTAAGTGAAATAAGTCACACAGAAAAAGAAACATTAAGATATCACTAATACACCGAATGTGAACTTGGCTACACATGAACTGAATTACAAAACAGAACAGGGTCTCAAATTTAGAAAACCAACTTATGCTTGCTTAAGGGGAATGGTGAGTTGGGGTGCTGCATAAAACCAGAGATTGAAATTAGAACAGATACCGTTCCATAACCCAAATATTTAATAGTCAAGACCTACTCCTTGCTCAACGAAATGGACTAAACACCCCATATTCAATGCCTAGGAATACACCTGCCAATTAAGAATCTTAACACCCATGGATTTATGTGTCTCCGTAAGAGAATCAGGCATGTGTACAGCGCCATAAATGCAGCCGTGAAAATCCGATAAATCCCATTATCAAAATAAATTACAAAAACAAAACACAATGACAGTGAAATAGAGAGCAATTCTTAAATAATTCATTCAGGGCTTGTGATGCAACCTGGAGTTACCACATCTACACCTAGAGCTGGGTGAGACATAAGGCTGGACACTTCGGGCGGATACCATTGGTGAGGTTCAGTGAGCAAATGCAGACCCTTTGAAGTCATACTGCATGGTACACATTCCATGGGTCCCAACTCTCCAGGTTTAAGGGATTCTTCCTTCAGCTAAAACATGCATGGGAATCCCAGAGTATGGTCCACCGTGTGACCGGGAAACGTTTTTAAATGCGTCTCAGTTTTCGTCCCCTGGTACTCGGGTTCACCATTCCAGACGCTTTACTTACACTGTCCCTACCTGGAGAGTCAGTGCCTTTAACCTCCTGTTTGGCACAGTTTGCAATTTCTGCGCAAGATGAACAGGAATAGGGAGAACCAATGAGAGACTAGCTGTAGGTGTCTGCACGGGCAAATTTAACGCTCATTACCAACCAGGAAGAGGAATTAGCCAAAGGCTCAGCATGCCGTGCCGGAACCAGATTAGGGCCTGAAGCAATCCTGCGGTTTTGCGGCCAGCTCACAAGAAAGCGAGTTGAAGAAAGGAGCTCAGGGGCACTGTAATTCACAAACCTGCAGCGTTATAAATGACAGCAATCATCCAAAAATATATTGAAGTAAGGCTACAAAGAGGACTTGAACGTGGGGCAGAATTCCAGGACTACGATTTCAGGAGGTAGACGGGAAATCCTCTGAAAGTATAGGAAAAGAGTCAGAATGTCGACAATGATGCACTTGGTCAAAAAGGGCATATGCGTTTTTCCAGGGCCCTCATTAAAGAGGGTAGGAGGCTCCCAGTATGCTTCAGTGGTCAACAGAAGACCCACGTCGCCAAGGCGACGTGAGCCAGCCATGCAGGAGTGACCTCACATCAGAGGGCCCACCTCACAGAAGGGTAAGGAACCCAGGAAGGATCAGACCCTCACCAGAGTGCCCACAACAGCAAGGGGCTGGGAACCAGGCAGGAGTGTCCTCACACCCGTGGGACCACATCATCAAAAGTTGAGGTACCCAGCACATGTGGCCTCAAACCAGAGGACCCACATCACCATGGGTCTCGGAGCAAGGCAGGCAGGATTATCCTCCCAACACATGGCCCATTGTATAAAAAAGGTGAGGAATCCAGCCGTTGGAACATCCCAGCAGGCGGCCCAGATCACCGAGGCTATGGGATCCAGGCAGTGATGAACTCACAACAGAGGGCCCTCATCGTGATACTGTAAGCAACCCAGCCGTTGTGACCTCAGAGCACAAGGCCCACATCCCCATGGGGAAGGGAACCAAGCAGGAGTGTCATTGCACCAGTGGGCACACATCAGAAAATGTGGGGAGCCCAGCAGTTAGGGCCAGACTCCAGAGGGCCTTCATCACTGAGGAGAGGAGGCTCCCAGCAAGCTCCAACTGCTACCAGAGGGCTGACGTCGCCAATGCAGTGTGTGCCAGCCAGGCAGGAGTGACCTCAGAGCAGAGGGCCAACCACACAAAAGTGTGAGGAACCCAAAGAGGATCAGACTCTCACCAGAGGGCCCACATCACCAAGGGAATGGAAACCAGGCAGGAGTGTCCTCACACCAGTGGGGCCACATCACCGAAATGTGATGGACCCAGCACACGTGGCCTCAAACTAGAGGACACACATCACCAAGGGGCTGGGAGTGAGGCAGGCAGGAGGAGCCTCAAAACAGAGGGCCCATAGAATAAAAAAGGTGAGGAATCCTGCAGTTGGAACCTCCCAGCAGGCGGCCAGGAGCAGCGAGGATATGGGATCCAGGCCTGACTGAACACAAAACAGAGGGCCCTCATCATGAAACTGTGAGCAACCCAGCCGTTGGGACCTCAGAGCAGAAGGCCCACATTCCCATGTGGTTGGGAACCTGGCAGGAGTGTACTCGCACCACAGGGCGCACATTAGAGAATTTTGGGAGCCCAGAAGTTAGGGCCTGACGCCAGAGGGCCCTCATCACCGAGGAGAGGAAGCTCCCAGCAGGCTCCAACTGCCACAAGAGGGCCGACGTTGCCAAGGTGGGGTGTGCCAGCCAGGCAGGAGTGATCTCACAGCAGAGGGTCCACCTCACAGAAGGGTGAGGAACCCAGCCAGGATCAGACTCTCACCAGAGGGCCCACATCACCAAGGGGATAGGAACCAGGCAGGAGTGTCCTCACACCAGTGGGGCCACATAATCGAAAGGTGAGGGACCCAGCACACGTAGCCTCAAACCAGAGGACACACATCGCCAAGGGGCTGGGAGTCAGGCAGGCAGGAGGAGTCTCAAAACAGAGGGCCCATAGAAGAAAAAAGGTGAGGAATCCTGCAGTTGGAACCTCCCCGCAGGCAGCCAGGAGCAGCGAGGCTATTGGATCCAGGGCGGAGTGAACTCACACCAGAGGACCCTCATCATGAAACTGAGCAACCCACCGTTGGGACCTCAGAGCAGAAGACCCACATTCCCATGGGGTTGGGAACCTGGCAGGAGTGTAGTCGCACCACAGGGCGCACATCAGAAAATTTTGGGAGCCCAGGAGTTAGGGTCTGACGCCAGAGGGCCCTCATTACCGAGGGGTGGAGACCCCCAGCAGGCACCAACTCCCAACTGAGGGCCCACGTCGCCAAGGTGATGTGTGCCAGCCAGGCAGGAGTGACCTCACAGCAGAGGGTCTACCTCACAGAAGGGTGAGGAAACCAGCCAGGATAAGACTCTCACCAGAGAGCCCACATCACCAAGGGGATCGGAAAAAGGCAGCAGTGTCCTCACACCAGTGTGGCCACATTATAGAAAGGTGAGGAACCCAGCACATGTGGCCTAAACCAGAGGACCCACATTTCCAAGATGCTCCGAGTGAGGCAAGCAGGAGTAGCCTAACAACACAGGGCCCACAGAATAAAAAATGTGAGGAATCCAGCAGTTTGAACCTCCCAGCAGGTGGCCCAGAGCACGGAGTCTATGGGATCCAGGCCACAGTGAACTCACAGCAGAGGGCCCACATCATGAAACTGTGAGCAACCCAGCCGGTGGAACCTCAGAGCAGAAGACCCACATCCCCATGGGGATAGGAACCTCGCAGGAGTGTCCTCGCACAACTTAACACGTATCAGAAAATGTGGGAACCCAGCAGTTAGGGCCTGACGCCAGAGGGCCCTCATCACCGAGGAGAGGAGGCTACCAGCAGGCTCCAAATGCCACCAGAGGGCCGACGTCACCAAGGCAATGGGAGCAAGCCAGGCAGGAGTTACCTCACAGCAGAGGGCCCACCTCACAGAAGTGTGAGGAACCCAACCAGGATCAGACTCTAACCAGAGGGCCCACATCACCAAGGGGATGGAAACCAGGCAGGAGTGTCCTCACACCAGTGGGGCCACATCAGCCAAAGGTGAGGAACACAGCACATGTGGCCTCAAATAAGGGGACACACATCACGAAAGGGCTGGGAGTGAGGCATGCAGGAGGAGACTCACAACAGAGGGCCCATAGAATAAAAAGGTGAGGAACCCCGCCGTTGGAAGCTCCAAGCCGGTGGCCCAGAGCACCGAGGCTATGGGATCCATGCCGGAGTGAACTCACAGCAGAGGGCCCACATTCTGACACTGTGAGCAACCCAGCCGTTGGGACCTCAGAGCAGAAAGCCAACATCCCCATGGGGATGGGACCCTGGCAGGAGTGTACTCGCACGACAGGGCGCACATCAGAAAATTTTGGGAGCCCATGAGTTAGGGCCTGACGCCAGAGGGCCCTCATTACCGAGGGGAGGAGACTCCCAGCAGGCACCAACTCCCAACTAAGGGCCCACATCGCCAAGGTGACGTGTGCCAGCCAGGCAGGAGTGACCTCACAGCAGAGGGTCTACCTCACAGAAGGGTGAGGAATCCAGCCAGGATCAGCCTCTCACCAGAGGGCCCCCATCACCAAGTGGATGGGAACCAGGCAGGAGTGTCCTCACACCAGTGGGGCCACATCAATAAAGGTGAGGAAACCGGCACATGTGGCCTCAAACCAGAGGACCTACATCACAAAGGGGCTGGGAGTGAGTCAGGAAGGAGGAGCATGAAAACACAGAACCCAAAGAATAGAAAAGGTAAGGAATTCAGCAGTAGGAACCTCCCAGCAGGCGGCTCAGAGCACAGAGTCTATGGGATCTAGGCCTGAGTGAACTAACACCAGAGAGCCAACATCATGAAACGGTGAACAACACAGGTGTTGGGACCTTAGAGCAGAAGGCCCACATGCCCATGGGGATGGGAACCTGGCAGGAGTGCCCTCGCACCACTTAGGACGTATCAGAAAATGTGGGAACCCAGCAGTTAGGGCCTGATGCCAGAGGGCCTCATCACCGAGGGGAGGAGGCTCCCAGCAGGCTCCAACTGCCACCAGAGGTCTGACGTCGCCAAGGCGGGGTGTGCTAGCCAGGCAGGAGTGACCTCAGAGAAGAGGGCCCACCTCACAGAAGTGTGAGGAACCCAACCAGGATCAGACTCTCGCCGGAGGGACCACATCACCAAGGGGATGGGAAGCAGGCAGGAGTGTCCTCACACCAGTGGGGCCACATCATCAAAAGATGAGGAACCCATCACATGTGGCCTCAAACCAGAGGACACACATCACCAAGGGGCTGGGAGTGAGGCAGGTGTCTGGAGGGGCACATTTAACTCTAATTTCCCACCAGGAAGAGGAATTAACCAAAGGCTCAGAGTGCCGTGCCACACCCTGATTACGGCCTGAAGCAAACCTGCGGTTTTGTGGCCAGCTTTCAAGGAAGCGAGTTAAGAAAGGAAATCACGGGCACTGTAATTCACAAACCTGCAGAGTTATAAATGACAGCTATTGGCAAAAATATATTGAAGTAAGTCTGCAAAGAGGACTTGAAAACGAGGCAAAATTGAGGAATCATATTTCAGGAGGTAGATTGGAATTGCATTTAAAACATGTGAAAAGTGGCAGATCTTTGACAGTGATGCACTTGGACGAACAGTGCGTATACATTTTTTCCTGAATATATTCAGGAAAAAACGCATATGCCCTTTTTGGCCAACCAAGCACTCGAGCAATGGAAATCCCTACTACAATGAAGTCTCATTTCCCATTCGTCAAAAGGGCCATCTGAAAAAAGTGTAAAAACCAGAAACACAGGACAGGCCATGGAGAACAGGGAGCCTTGTTATGCTGATGGGCGGGATGTAAATTGCCAACAGACACTCTGGAGATGTTTATGGTGTATCCTGAAACATCTGAAAAACAAAGCTACAGAGACTAGGGCACTTCCACTTTTGGCCCTATAGCTTAGGAAAATTAAAATCAACAAGACACAGCCAACACAAAATTTAGGGCTGCTGTGTTTACAAGAACCTCGAGTCCAGTACAAATTAAATATCCCAGAAAGAAAAAAATGGATAAAGGAGTTGTGCTACTTACGTACAACGGAATATCACTCAGCAATGAAATCAATGTCATCAGGCCTGTAGCAGCAAATTGAGTGGATTTAAGTATGATGATTCTAAGAGAAATAGGTCACACAGAGAAAGATAATTATCATAAGATATCACTAATAGAGGGAGTGTAAACTTGGCTATACATAAACTGAATTACAAAACCGAACAGTCTCACATTTAGATAAAAACTTATGCTTGCTTAAGGGGAAAGTTGAGTTGGGGTGCTGTATAAAACCAGAGATTGAAATTAGCACACATACCATTCCATAAGCCAAATATGTAATAGACAAGACCTACTCTTTGCTCAACGAAATAGACTCATCCATGGTGTATCACCTCACACCTGTTAGAATGGGCATCATCAGAAAATCTACAAACAACAAATGCTGGAAAGGGTGTGGAGATAAGGAACCCTCTTCCACTATTGTTGGGAATGTAAATTGATACAGTCACTGTGGAGAACATTATGGAGTTTCTTATAAAACTAAGAATAGAATTACCATATGATACAGCAATCCCACTACTGGGCATATACCCAGACAAAACCATAAATCAAAAAGAGACATTCACCGCAATGTTCATTGCATCACTATTTACAATATCCAGGTAATGGAAGCAACCTAAATGCCCACAGACAGACGAATGCATAAAGATGTGGTACAAATATAAAATGGAATATTACTAAGCCATAAAAAGGAATGAAATTGGGTCATTTGTAGAGACGTTGATGGATCTAGAGACTGTCATACAGAGTGAAGTAAGTCAGAAAGAGAAAAACAAATCTTGTATATTAATGCATATATGTGGAACCTAGAAAAATTATACAGATGAACCGTTTTGCAAGGCAGAAATAGAGCAACAGATGTAGACAACAAACGTATGGACACCAAGGGGGGAAAGCTGTTGGGGGGTGGTGGTGGGAGGATTGAGAGATTGGGATTAGCATGTATACATTTATATGTATAAAATAGATAACCAAAAAGAACCTGCTGTATAAAAAAATAAAATAAAATTCAAAATTACAAAAAGTAAAACAGAAAAAATATTCTTCCCTTCACATACATGTATTTATACGAATAAATTATTTCCATGCTTATATCTGTAAATACAAAAAAGAGGAATAAAATCTACCTTGAACCAAAAATGAAAAAAAGAAAAAAAAAACAGAACCCACCAGTTACACAGAGGAAAACCGTATCAGGGCACTTGCTCCAGTTGTAAACAATTCTGTAGTTGGCCAGTGGTGGGGAATCATCTCCCATTCAGCCAGCAGGCCCCACGCAACAAGCGTCCTCATTGCAAAGCTGGGGGACCGTGCCAAGGCATCTGTGAGTAAATGTGGGCCGAGCCCCAGGCCAGCTGCTGCTGAAATGTTCCCACCCTTCCCAGGTAAAACACCTGAATATGTACAAGGACTTGAAAGCCTAGAGGAAGGGCCATGGAGCCACATGAGCGACAGCATGCCAGCCGATTTGGTGCCTGCAGGCCAGCCAGGATGGTCCTGGCCCTGGGTACTCTTCTGGAAGCTTTCCATTTCCCTGCCTGAGATACCCCTGCTGTCCGGGCCCCCACTGCTTTCTTCCTCACTCACCTCTGCCCAGGGAGAAATTCCAGAGGCAGGTATGGGTGACACATCCTCTTCTTTAGCAGGTGGCATCTTGGTAACTGCTGCAGAAAGTCCAGCAGAGCCCCACTCACACTGGGCCACCCACAAAGCCGTGGCCTCTCACTCCCTCCCACCAGTCCAGCCCCGAGACTGCTGACAGGGCAGAGAAAATGGCGTCAGGCACAGCTGCAGGGGCTCTTGCTGCCTGGAGTGGTGTTTATATTGATCTCAAACAGGCACACCTGGGGAGGGCTGGCCGGCACGGTCAGGCTTCCCAGGCCAGCCAATAATCACCCCTCAGGCGCTCACAGTTGCAGAAACTGGAACTTGCTGAATCGGCCAGGTCCAAGGAACAGGTGTGGGCTCCTGAGAGTCAGGATAGACAAGGGGTTGCAGCTCTGGCTTGTTTTCTAATTATATTATCTGGCCCATGAGTGGGAGACAACTTCAAGAAAACCCTCTCCTAATGAGAGGAACCCAGGAGTCAGGGAGAGGAGGGGTGGGTGGTGGGTGGAGACAGAGGCCTGGTGCCCCGGGTGCAGTGGAAGTCTCTGGAAGACCAGGTGGAGGGAGGCCACACAGAGTGATGCCCAGGGTCACAGACCTGTTGGAGATGCTGTTTCTTAGTTCAAGTCCTGCTCTGAGGTGCTCTGTGTCAGATCTGAGTGACAGGTGAGCTGGAAGTGCTCTGCAATGAGGGCGATGTGCACGGTACCTGTGTGCCCAGCCCTGCCAGGGTAACTGCAAGGGTAGCTCTGTATCCTGGGAGGGGCCTGACCATGAGAGCCCCATGGGCTGCAGGGGAACCTGCCCAGGGAACCCCATATCCTGGGAGGGGCCTGAACAGGAGAGCACCGTGGGCTGCGGTGGGGGTGGGGTACCTGCCCAGGTGAGCTCCATATCCTGGGATTGGCCTGACCTCGAGAGCCCCATGGGCTGCTGGAGTCCTGGTAAAGGATGTCAGGACAGTCAGTGAAGCCACCGAGGATATACCTCCAGTAGTTCCTAAATCCTACACCCTGCTGGTCATTCTACCAACCACCGGGACATGGTATTCTGTATTAGTCTTCAATGATGCCTTCTTTTGTATTCTATTAGTCCCAGAGTCACAAGAAATTTTGGCTTGTGAGTGGCAGGACTCAACATACAACTAAAACAATACTTCTGGGCCGTGTTGCCCCAAGGGTTCAAAAATTCCCACACCATCTTTGGGGAAAGCTCAGTTAAAGACCTAAAAGTTCTACCTCTGGAAAAGGAAACACTCCTTCAATATGCAGACGACATTCTGATCGCCAGCCCTACTAAGGAGACCTCTGAACTACCAAGCCAATAAAGGATAGAAGTTGTCCAAGAAAAAGCTCAAATATCACAGACTACGGTGACCTGCCTGGGCTTCATTCTCACAGAAGGTCGGAGAAGCCCATCTCAGGAAAGGGAAGAAACAATTTACAGCCTTACCCATTTCTAAAACTAGAAGACAGCTTAGGGGTTCCTGGGGAGGCCAGGGTTGGTGCTTCTGGATCCCTAACTACAGTCTACTAGCTGGGCCTCTATATGAAACACTGAAAGGAAAAGATGATGATCCTTTTGAATAGAATCCAGAAGTGGCCTTTCAAGAATGGAAAGAGCAGTCAATTCAGACCCTTGCCCTGGAACTCCCTAATTTAGCTAAACCCTTTGACCTTTACATTTCTGGTGAATGGTGAATCGCTATTGGAGTATTAGTGCAAAAACTGGGACCACTTGAAATGGAACAATGCAAGAATGCCATCCCGGTATGATAAACTACGGTCACCAATGGGCTTGGCCCACCGCCACATCTGGCCAAGATACTGGCGGTATCTGAAAACCTGGAAATCAGCAGCACAAAAGGCCACCTCCCTCCTAAGGGAAAAGGACCCCACGTGGTGATCCTAAGCCCCAACCATGCCCTGAAGTTGCAGGGTTTGCTCCGTGGGCACACTGACCTCGAGTGAGGAGGCCCTCCAACTCCAACCTCCAGAGAGATAACCGGGGTAAAGGGGCACCATGACGACTCATGTGACCATCACTTGACCTGGAGTTTCTCTCATAAAACAACAAGAGTGTGTCCCAAAAGAGTAGACTACTGCTTGCAGGACTTACTGCACCCAGAGTGGACCTAATAATCTTGGCGGGGGAAGCGTATATCACGCTGTCACCATAGAAGAGCCTACAGACACTGTGATGATGGTGGCCAATAAGACCGGCTGGACTCCTGTTTACTTCAAAAGGCTGTTGACTCAGTGGCCATCATGGTCCTTCATCACCACTGACCCTGGACTGTCTGGGAGTTGAGCAGGCAGGGTCCTGACACCTGGTGCTCTTTTTACGTTAATTCAGGGGCCTAATTGAAGAAAGTGCAGACTACTGGTCAGAGCATCTAGGCTGGCAGAAACGGTCAGCCTAAGGTGGCCGAACAAATGCAGGGCGGGGTGAAACTGGACCTCACAGCGTCACTGCACATCTCCTTCCTGGACCCTTAAAGGTCATTAGAATCTATAACGCTTCCAATACTGGTGCTCAGGTGGACGAGCGGGGAGGCAGGAGGCCTGGGGACAATCAACGTCACCTGGAGGCTGCTGGGGAGAAGTTCTGACCCTCGCCCACGGGTATGAGGGCTCCTAACTCAGCACTCAACAGTTACAGAAGAAGGGTCTGCACCCTCAGCACTCTAAGAATGAGGAAGGGGAAAAAAGGCAGAAGAGGGCTTTTTCCCAGGCAAAGCCCCTTAAAAATCCCTGGGAGATAAAAATAGAATCTGGGCAATAAAATAAAGTCTAACCTTTTTTATCCTTTGTGCTTTGTCTAATTTCACGTGCTCCTAGGGTCCCGCATACAGAGGTTCAACAGCCGGCACTTCAGACCAGATTTCCTAGTGCGGAATGGCTGGGTCGACACCTCAGCTCCTGGGACACAGTGCACACTCCGCGATATAGAGCCTGAGCTGCAGCCAACCGGGCCCTCGAGAGCTCCGCCCCCTCCCTCCCACTGACTCTGACAGGATCTCTACACAGCAGCCCAGCCCACAGCCCACGGGGTAGCACATGCTCTCACCTCTCCATTCTCTGATCAAAATATAAAGTTTCCTTTGCTTCTGAACCAAACTCAGTCTCAATCTGTTGGCTCCAATGACACTGGGCAGGGGGACACTTGTTGGGGTCCACTCTGGAGGATCAGTAACAGAAATTGAGAACATTGTAACTTCAATGAACAGATGTTTGAGCCAAACTGTAATTAACATAGAACAGTGTATAAGGCTCGGGTAAAATAAGATGTTTCTAACACTCCCATTTGATATTTCCATCACTTTATTATAAGCAAGTTCAGTGAAAAGGTTTGTCTTATTTGTCAGGTCAATATTAGAGAAACGAAGTGATTTCTTTCCAAGGATGTACATCTAAAAATCTTGGTTAAAGCTTCAATCTTGTTTTAAATGCTTTTCCATTGAAAATGACACCTCTCTTTCAGTTCCCCCAATTCTGAGAAGTATAAAATCTTATAATTTATTATTACCAAAGGGGAAAGGTGGGAGGAGGGATAAATTAACAGTTTGGGATTAACACATACACACTGCTATGTATAAAATTGATCATCAACAAGGAACTACTGTATAGCCCCGGGAACTACACTCAATATTTTACAATAACCTATAAGGGGAAATAATCTGAAAAAGAATAGATATTTTTATTGACATCATCTACTAATGACAGTTAAAATGGAACCTAAGGGAAGCCGGTGGTGAGTGCTTCTGACCCTGAAGACTTCAATCATCTAAAGTTTGGACTCTGCCTACTTCCCAAGGCCCTTAATGAACATATGTGTAGCCGTAGCTTAAAAAATTCCCCAGTTTGGGTTGTGGAGAGACACTGATTTTGTAAAAGCCCTGGTGTTCTCCTCACATGAATGGGACACTTCCTACAGCTAAAACATGCCTGTCACACCCAGAAGATGGTATACCGTCTGATCGGGAAGAGTTTGGAAAAGGCATCTCATCTCCTCATCTCCTGGTGCTCGGGTTCACCCCTCCAGCGTCTTTACGAACAGTCTCCCCACTTGGAGATGTCAGCACTGTCAACATCCTGTTGCAGACAGTTTGGAATTTGTCCAGAGGATGAAGCAGAAGGAGGAGGAACAATGAGAGACAAGTCCTAGGTGTTCGGACAGGCACATGTCACTCTTATTTCCAATCAGGAAGACGAATTGACCAAAGGCTAGGGTTGCCCATGGAAACAGAATAGGGCTTGAGGAAATTCCGCTGCTTTGTGGCCAGTTCCCATAAACACAAGTTGAAAAATGGAACTCAGGGACACTAAAATTCACGAAACTGCAGAGTTGAAAATATCTATCACTGAAAAATGTCTTGAGGAAAGTCAGAGGAAAGGACTTGTAAGCAACGGAGAATGGCAGGAAAGGGATTGGAAGAGGTAGAAAGGGCTCGCCATTAAGCACAAGAAAAGGGGCTGAACATTGCCAACATTGCAATTGGTCAAAAAGGGTGTATGCGTCTTTTTCTGTATGTATTCAAGAAAAGGGCATACACTTTTTTAGCCAACCAAACAGGTGGGCACTGGAAATCAATACTACAAAACATATCACTTCGCATCAGTCAGAAGAGCCTTCCTCATAAAGTGTAAACACCAGAAATGCAGGACAGGGCAAGGAGAAAAGGGAGCCCTCTGAGGCTTATACTGGAAATGTATATTGCCAACGGTCACTCTGGAGAAGTGTATTGTGTTTACTAAGGCATCTAAAAAATGAGCTACAGAGCACAGGGCACTTGCACTCATGGACGTATATCTTGGGAAAAACAAAAATCGAGAGGACACAGGCACCCCAATATTTACCGCCTCTATGTTTAAAAGATCCTTGACTAGGATATAATTTATAAGTCTGTGGAGGGAAAAAATGGATAGAGATGTGGCACTTATGTAGAGTGGAATATTACTCAGCCTGGAAATCAATGAAATATGGCCAGTTGTAACAACCACAGAGGAGTTACGTATGATCATTCGAAGTCACATAATTCAAAAAGAAAAAGACACACGATATTACTAATACATGGAATGTAAACGTGGCTACAAATGAACTGAATTACAAAACAGAACGGGGTCTCAAATTTAGAAAACCAACATATGCTTGCTTAAGGATAAAGGAGAGTTGGGGTGCTGCATAAAACCAGAGATAGAAATTAGCACAGTTACCTTTCCATAAGCCAAATATGTAATAGTCAAGACCTACCAGTTGCTCAACGGAATGGACTAAACACCCCATATTCAATGCCTAGGAATACACCTGACTAGTAAGAATCTTCAAACCCATGGATTTATATGTCTCTGTAAGAGAATCAAGCGTGTGTATAGATTTATGAACGCAGCAGAGAAAATCCGATAAATCCAATTATCAAAATGAATTACAAAAACAAAACACAATGACAGTGAAATAGAGAGCTATTCGTAAATAATTCATTCAGAGCTTGTGATGCAACCTGGATTAACCACATCTGCACCAAGAGCTGAGTGAGACATAAGGTTGGACACTTCGGGCGGATAGCACTGGTGAGGTACGATGAGCAAATGCAGACCCTTTGAAGTCATACTGCATGGTACCCATTCCATGGGTCCCAACTCTCCAGGTTTAAGAGATTCTTCCTTCAGCTAAAACATGCATGGGAAACACAAAGTATGGTACACCGTGTGACTGGGAAGCGTTTTCAAATGCATCTCAGTTTTCGTCCCCTTTTACACGGGTTCACCATTCCAGACCCTTTACTAACACTCTCTCCACTTGGAGAGTCAGTGCCTTTAACCTCCTGTTTGGCACAATTTGGAAATTCTGCGGAAGGTGAACAGGAATAGGGAGAACCAATCAGAGACTAGCTGTACGTGTCTGCACGTGCAAATTTAATGCTCATTTCCCACCAGGAAGAGGAATTAACCAAAGGCTCAGCATGCCGGAACCAGATTAGGGCCTGAAGCAATCATGTGGGTTTGCGGCCAGCTCACAAGAAAGCGAGTTGAAGAAAGGAGCTCAGGGGCACTGTAATTCACAAACCTGCAGAGTTATGAATGACAGCTATCGTCCAAAAATGTATTGAAGTAAGTCTTCGAAGAGGACTTGAAAGTGGGGCAGAATTTCAGGAAAACGATTTCAGGGGGGAGACTGGAATTGCACTTAAAGCATAGGAAAAGAGGCAGAATGTCGACAATGATGCACTTGGTCAAAAAGGGCGTATGCGTTTTTTCCTGAATATATTCAGGAAAAAACGCATACGCCCTTTTTGGCCAACCAAGCAAGCGTGTAAAGGAAATCTGCACTAAAATGAAGTCTCACTGCCCTCCGGTCCAAAGGGCCATCTGAATAAAGTGTAAAATCCAGAAAGGCAGGACAGGTCATGGAGAAGAGGGAGCCTTGTTATGCTGATGGGCGGGATGTAAATTGCCAACAGCCACTCTGGAGAAGTGTATGGTGTTTCCTGAAACACGTAGGAAACAATGCAACACAGCCTATGGCACTTCCACTTAGGGTCCTATAGCTTAGGGAAATTAAAATCAAAAACACACAGCCACCCCAAAGTTTGGG
This sequence comes from Delphinapterus leucas, assembly GCF_059928025.1. Lineage (NCBI taxonomy): Eukaryota > Metazoa > Chordata > Mammalia > Artiodactyla > Monodontidae > Delphinapterus > Delphinapterus leucas. The sequence continues at coordinate 4,396,072 of NW_028322232.1, read as the reverse complement.
ACGGCTCTGTTTACAAGAACCTCGTCTACGGTACAAGTTAAATATCCGAGAAAGCAAAAAATGGATAAAGAAGTTGTGGTATGTACGTACAATGGAATATCACTCAGCAATGAGATCTACGTCATCAGGCCCGTAGCGGCATAATGAGTGGATTCAGGTATGACGATACTAAGAGACATAAGTTACACAGGAAAAGAAATATCATAAGATATCACTAATACACGGAACGTAAACTTGGCTACACATGAACTGAATTACAAAACAGAACAGGGTCTCAAATTTAGAAAACCAACTTATGCTTGCTTATGGGGAAAGGTGAGTTGGGGTGCTGCATAAAACCAGAGATTGAAATTTGCACAGATACCGTTCCATAAGCCAAATATATAATAGACAAGACCTACTCCTTGCTCAACGAAATGTACTCAAAACCCCATATTCAACGCCTGGGAAGATACCTGACAAGTAAGAATCTTAAAACCCATGGACTTATATGTCTCCCTAAGGAAATCAAGCGTGTGTACAGTGGCCTAAACGCAGCAGTGAAAATCCGATAAATCCCATTATCAAAATAATTTCAAAAACAAAACCACAATGACAGTGAAATAGAGAGCAATTCTTATATAATTCATTCAGGGCTTGTGATGCAACCTGGATTTACCACATCTACACCCAGAGCTGGGTGAGACATAAGGCTGGACGCTTCGGGCTGATAGCATTGGTGAGGTTCGGTGAGCAAACGCAGACCCTTTGAAGTCATACTGCATGGTACCCATTCCATGGGTCCCAACTCTCCAGGTTTAAGGGTTTCTTCCTTCAGCTAAAACATGCATGGGAAACCCACAGTACAGTGCACTGTGTGATTGGGAAACGTTTTCAGATTCATCTCAGTGTTCGTCCCCTGGTACTCGGGTTCACCATTCCAGACGCTTTACTAACACTCTCCCCACTTGGAGAGTCAGGGCCTTTAACCTCCTGTTAGGCACAGTTTGCAATTTCTGCGCAAGATGAACAGGAATAGGGAGAACCAATGAGAGACTAGCTGTAGGTGTCTGCACGGGCAAATGGAACGCTCATTTCCCACCAGGAAGAGGAATTAACCAAAGGCTCAGTGTGCCCTGCGGGAAGGAGATTAAGTCCTGAAGCAATCCTGCGGTTTTGCGGCCAGCTCACAAGAAAGCGAGTTGAAGAAAGGAGCTCAGGGGCACTGTAATTCACAAACCTACAGAGGTATGAATGACAGCTATCGTCCAAAAATGTACTGAAGTAAGTCTTCGAAGAGGACTGGTAAGCGGGGCAGAATTTCAGGAAAACGATTTCAGGGGGTAGACTGGAATTGCACTTAAAGCATAGGAAAAGAGGCAGAATGTAGACAATGATGCACTTGGCCAAAAAGGGCGTATGCGTTTTTTCCTGAATATATTCAGGAAAAAACGCATACGCACATTTTGGCCAAACAAGCAAGTGTGTAAATGAAATCTGCACTACAATGAAGTCTCAATGCCCCCCGGTCAAAAGGGCCATCTGAAAAAAGTGCAAAATCCAGAAAGGCAGGACAGGTCATGGAGAACAGGGAGCCTTGTTACACTGGTGGGCGGGATGTAAATTGCCAACAGCCACTCTGGAGAAGTGTATGGTGTTTCCTGAAACACAAAGGAAACAAAGCAACACAGCCTATGGCATTTCCACTTATGGTCCTATAGCTTAGGGAAATTAAAATCAAAAACACACAGCCACCCCAAAGTTTGGTACGGCTCTGTTTACAAGAACCTCTTCTACGGTACTAGTTAAATATCCGAGAAACCAAAAAATGGATAAAGAAGTTGTGGTACGCACGTACAATGGAATATCACTCAGCAATGAAATCTACGTCATCAGGCCCGTAGCGGCATAATGAGTGGATTCATGTATGATGATTCTACGAGAAATAAGTCACACAGAAAGAGAAACATCATAAGATATCACTAATACACGGAATGTAATCTTGGCTACACATGAACTGAAATACAAAACAGAACAGGGTCTCAAATTTAGAAAACCAACTTATGCTTGCTAATGGGGAAAGGTGAGTTGGTGTGCTGCATAAAACCAGAGATTGAAATTTGCACTGCAACCGTTCCATAAGCCAAATATATAATAGACAAACCTACACCTTGCTCAACGAAATGGACTCAACACCCCATATTCAACGCCTGGGAAGATACCTGACAAGTAAGAATCTTAAAACCCATGGACTTATATGTCTCCATAAGGAAATCAAGCGTGTGTACAGTGGCCTAAACGCAGCAGTGAAAATCCGATAAATCCCATTATCAAAATACATTTCAAAAACAAAACACAATGACAGTGAAATAGAGAGCAATTCTTAAATAATTCATTCAGGGCTTGTGATGCAACCTGGATTTACCACATCTACACCCAGAGCTGGGTGAGACATAAGGCTGGACACTTCGGGCTGATAGCATTGGTGAGTTTCGGTGAGCAAATGCAGACCCTTTGAAGTCATACTGCATGGTACCCATTCCAAGGGTCCCAACTCTCCAGGTTTAAGGGATTCTTCCTTCAGCTAAACCATGCATGGGAAACACAGAGTATGGTCGACTGTGTGATTGGGAAACGTTTTCAAATGCATCTCAGTTTTCATCCCCTGGTACTCGTGTTCACCATTCCAGACGCTTTACTAACACTCTCCCCACTTGGAGAGTCAGTGCCATTAACCTCCTGTTTGGCACAGTTTGCAATTTCTGCGCAAGATGCACAGGAATAGGGAGAACAAATGAGAGACTAGCTGTAGGTGTCTGCACGGGCAAATGGAACGCTCATTTCCGACCAGGAAGAGGAATTAACCAAAGGCTCAGCATGCCCTGCCAGAAAGAGATTATGGCCTGAAGCAATCCTGCGGTTTTGCGGCCAGCTCACAAGAAAGCAGGTTGAAGAAAGGAGCTCAGGGGCACTGTAATTCACAAACCTGCAGAGTTATGAATGACAGCTATCGTCCAAAAATGTATTGAAGTAAGTCTTCGAAGAGGACTTGAAAGCGGGGTAGAATTTCAGGAAAACGATTTCAGGGTGTAGACTGGAATTTCACTTAAAGCATAGGAAAAGAGGCAGAATGTCGACAATGATGCACGTGGCCAAAAAGGGCGTATGCGTTTTGTGCTGAATATATTCAGGAAAAAACGCATACGCCCTTTTTGGCCAACCAAGCAAGCGTGTAAAGGAAATCTGCACTACAATGAAGTCTCACTGCCCCCCAGTCAAAACGGCCATTTGATAACAGTGCAAAATCCAGAAAGGCAGGACAGGTCATGGAGAACAGGGAGCCTTCTTATGCAGATGGGCGGGATGTAAATAGCCAACAGCCACTATGGAGAAGTGTATGGTGTATCCTGAAACACGTAGGAAACAAAGCAACACAGCCTATGGCACTTCCACTTATGGTCCTATAGCTTAGGGAAATTAAAATCAAAAACACACAGCCACCCCAAAGTTTCCGATGGCTCTGTTTACAAGAACCTCGTCTACGGTACAAGTTAAATATCCGAGAAAGCAAAAAATGGATAAAGAAGTTGTGGTACGCACGTACAATGGAATATCACTCAGCAATGAAATCTACGTCATCAGGTCCCTAGCGGCATAATGAGTGGATTCAGGTATGATGATTCTACGAGAAATAAGTCACACAGAAAAAGAAACATCTTAAGATATCACTAATACACGGAATGTAAACTTGGCTACACATGAACTGAATAACAAAACAGAACAGGGTCTCATATTTAGAAAAACAACTTATGCTTGCTTACGGGGAAAGGTGAGTTGGGGTGCTTCATAAAACCAGAGATTGAAATTAGCACAGATACCGTTCCATAAGCCAAATATATAATAGACAAGACCTACTCCTTGCTCAACGAAATGGACTCAACACCCCATATTCAAAGCCTGGGAAGATACCTGACAAGTAAGAATCTTAAAACCCATGGATTTATATGTTTCATAAGGAAATCAAGAGTGCGTATAGCGGCCTAAACGCAGCAGTGAAAATCAGATAAATCCCATTATCAAAATAAATTTCAAAAACAAATCACAATGACAGTGAAATAGAGAGCAAGGATTAAATAATTCATTCAGGGCTTGTGATGCAACCTGGATTTACCACATCTACACCCAGAGCTGGGTGAGACATAAGGCTGGACACTTCGGGCTGATAGCATTGGTGAGGTTCGGTGAGCAAACACAGACCCTTTGAAGTCATACTGCATGGTACCCATTCCATGGGTCCCAACTCTCCAGGTTTAAGGGATTCTTCCTTCAGCTATAACATGCATGGGAAACCCAGAGTATGGTCCACCGTGTGATTGGGAAACGTTTTCAAATGCATCTCAGTTTTCGAACCCTGGTACTGGGGTTCACCATTCCAGACGCTTTACTAACACTCTCCCCACTTGGAGAGTCAGTGCCTTTAACCTCCTGTTTGGCCCGGTTGGCAATTTCTGCGCAAGATGAACAGGAATAGGGAGAACCAATGAGAGACTAGCTGTAGGTGTCTGCACAGGCATATAAAACGCTCATTTCCCACCAGGAGGAGGAATTAAACAAAGGCGCAGCGTGCCCTGCCGGAAAGAGATTATGGCCTGAAGCAATCCTGCGGTATTGCGGCCAGCTCACAAGAAACCAGATTGAAGAAAGGAGCTCAGGGGCACTGTAATTCACAAACCTGCAGAGTTATGAATGATAGCTATCGTCCAAAAATGTCTTGAAGTAAGTCTTCGAAGAGGACTTGAAAGCGGGGCAGAATTTCAGGAAAACGATTTCAGGGGATAGACTGGAATTGCACTTAAAGCATAGGAAAAGAGGCAGAATGTCGACAATGATGCACTTGGCCAAAAAGGGCGTATGCGTTTTTTCCTGAATATATTCAGGAAAAAACGCATACGCCCTTTTTGGCCAACCAAGCAAGCGTGTAAAGGAAATCTGCACTACAATGAAGTCTCACTGCCCCCCGGTCAAAATGGCCATCTGAAAAAAGTGTAAAATCCAGAAAGGCAGGACAGGTCATGGAGAACAGGGAGCCTGGTTATGCTGATGGGCGGGATGTAAATTGCCAACAGCCACTCTGGAGAAGTGTATGGTGTTTCCTGAAAAACGTAGGAAACAAAGCAACACAGCCTATGGCACTTCCACTTAGGGTCCTATAGCTTAGGGAAATTAAAATCAAAAACACACAGCCACCCCAAAGTTTGGTACGGCTCTGTTTACAATAACCTCTTCTACGGTACTAGTTAAATATCCGAGAAAGCAAAAAATGGATAAAGAAGTTGTGGTACGCACGTAAAATGGAATATCACTCAGCAATGAAATCTACGTCATCAGGCCCGTAGCGGCATAATGAGTGGATTCAGGTACGATGATTCTACGAGAAATAAGTCACACAGAAAAAGAAACATCATAAGATATCACTAATACACGGAATGTAAACTTGGCTACACATGAACTGAATTACAAAACAGAACAGGGTCTCAATTTTAGCAAACCAACTTATGCTTGCTTATGCGGAAAGGTGAATTGGGGTGCTGCATAAAACCAGAGATTGAAATTTGCACAGATACCGTTCCATAAGCCAAATATATAATAGACAAGACCTACTCCTTGCTCAACGAAATGGACTCAACACCCCATATTCAACGCCTGGGAAGATACCTGACAAGTAAGAATCTTAATACCCATGGATTTATATATCTCCATAAGGAAATCAAGCGTGTGTACATCGGCCTAAACGCAGCAGTGAAAATCCGATAAATCCCATTATCAAAATAAATTTCACAAACACAACACAATGACAGTGAAACAGAGAGCAATTCTTAAATAATTCATTCAGGGCTTGTGATGCAACCTGGATTTACCACATCTACACCCAGAGCTGGGTGAGACATAAGGCTGGACACTTCGGGCTGATAGCATTGGTGAGGTTCGGTGAACAAACGCAGACCCTTTGAAGTCATACAGCATGGTACCCATTCCATGGGTCCCAACTCTCCAGGTTTAAGGGATTCTTCCTTCAGCTATAACATGCATGGGAAACCCAGAGTATGGTCCACCGTGTGATTGGGAAACGTTTTCAAATGCATCTCAGGTTTCGTCCCCTGGTACTCGGGTTCACCATTCCAGACGCTTTACTAACACTCTCCCCACTTTGAGAGTCAGTGCCTTTAACCTCCTGTTTGGCACAGTTTGCAATTTCTGCGCAAGATGAACAGGAATAGGGAGAACCAATGAGAGACTAGCTGTAGGTGTCTGCACGGGCAAACGGAACGCTCATTTCACACCAGGAAGATGAATTAACCAAAGTCTCAGCATGCCCTGCGGGAACCAGATTAGGGCCTGAAGCAATCCTGCGGTTTTGCGGCAGGCTCACAAGAAAGCGAGTTGAAGAAAGGAGCTCAGGGGCACTGTAATTCACAAACCTGCAGAGTTATGAATGACAGCTATCGTCCAAAAATGTATTGAAGTAAGTCTTCGAAGAGGACTTGAAAGCGGGGCAGAATTGCAGGAAAACGATTTCAGGGGGTAGACTGGAATTGCGCTTAAAGCATAGGAAAAGAGGCAGAATGTTGACAATGATGCACTTGGCCAAAAAGGGTGTATGCGTTTTTTCCTGAATATATTCAGGAAAAAACGCATACGCCCTTTTTGGCCAACCAAACAAGCGTGTAAAGGAAATCTGCACTACAATGAAGTCTCACGGCCCCCCGGTCCAAACGGCCATCTGAAACAAGTGTAAAATCCAGAATGGCAGGACAGGTCATGGAGAACAGGGAGCCTTGTTATGCTGATGGGCGGGATGTAAATTGCCAACAGCCACTCTGGAGAAGTGTATGGTGTTTCCTGAAACACGTAGGAAACAAAGCAACACAGCCTATGGCACTTCCACTTATGGTCCTATAGCTTAGGGAAATTAAAATCAAAAACATACAGCCACCCCAATGTTATGGCTGGCTCTTTTTACAAGAACCTCGTCTACGGTACAAGTTAAATATCCCAGAATGCGAAAAATGGATAAAGAAGTTGTGGTACGTACGTACAATGGAATATCACTCAGCAATGAAATCTATGTCATCAGGCCCGTCGCGGCATAATGAGTGGATTCAGATACGATGATTCTAAGTGAAATAAGTCACACAGAAAAAGAAACATTAAGATATCACTAATACACCGAATGTGAACTTGGCTACACATGAACTGAATTACAAAACAGAACAGGGTCTCAAATTTAGAAAACCAACTTATGCTTGCTTAAGGGGAATGGTGAGTTGGGGTGCTGCATAAAACCAGAGATTGAAATTAGAACAGATACCGTTCCATAACCCAAATATTTAATAGTCAAGACCTACTCCTTGCTCAACGAAATGGACTAAACACCCCATATTCAATGCCTAGGAATACACCTGCCAATTAAGAATCTTAACACCCATGGATTTATGTGTCTCCGTAAGAGAATCAGGCATGTGTACAGCGCCATAAATGCAGCCGTGAAAATCCGATAAATCCCATTATCAAAATAAATTACAAAAACAAAACACAATGACAGTGAAATAGAGAGCAATTCTTAAATAATTCATTCAGGGCTTGTGATGCAACCTGGAGTTACCACATCTACACCTAGAGCTGGGTGAGACATAAGGCTGGACACTTCGGGCGGATACCATTGGTGAGGTTCAGTGAGCAAATGCAGACCCTTTGAAGTCATACTGCATGGTACACATTCCATGGGTCCCAACTCTCCAGGTTTAAGGGATTCTTCCTTCAGCTAAAACATGCATGGGAATCCCAGAGTATGGTCCACCGTGTGACCGGGAAACGTTTTTAAATGCGTCTCAGTTTTCGTCCCCTGGTACTCGGGTTCACCATTCCAGACGCTTTACTTACACTGTCCCTACCTGGAGAGTCAGTGCCTTTAACCTCCTGTTTGGCACAGTTTGCAATTTCTGCGCAAGATGAACAGGAATAGGGAGAACCAATGAGAGACTAGCTGTAGGTGTCTGCACGGGCAAATTTAACGCTCATTACCAACCAGGAAGAGGAATTAGCCAAAGGCTCAGCATGCCGTGCCGGAACGAGATTAGGGCCTGAAGCAATCCTGCGGTTTTGCGGCCAGCTCACAAGAAAGCGAGTTGAAGAAAGGAGCTCAGGGGCACTGTAATTCACAAACCTGCAGCGTTATAAATGACAGCAATCATCCAAAAATATATTGAAGTAAGGCTACAAAGAGGACTTGAACGTGGGGCAGATTTCCAGGACTACGATTTCAGGAGGTAGACGGGAAATCCTCTGAAAGTATAGGAAAAGAGTCAGAATGTCGACAATGATGCACTTGGTCAAAAAGGGCATATGCGTTTTTCCAGGGCCCTCATTAAAGAGGGTAGGAGGCTCCCAGTATGCTTCAGTGGTCAACAGAAGACCCACGTCGCCAAGGCGACGTGAGCCAGCCATGCAGGAGTGACCTCACATCAGAGGGCCCACCTCACAGAAGGGTAAGGAACCCAGGAAGGATCAGACCCTCACCAGAGTGCCCACAACAGCAAGGGGCTGGGAACCAGGCAGGAGTGTCCTCACACCCGTGGGACCACATCATCAAAAGTTGAGGTACCCAGCACATGTGGCCTCAAACCAGAGGACCCACATCACCATGGGTCTCGGAGCAAGGCAGGCAGGATTATCCTCCCAACACATGGCCCATTGTATAAAAAAGGTGAGGAATCCAGCCGTTGGAACATCCCAGCAGGCGGCCCAGATCACCGAGGCTATGGGATCCAGGCAGTGATGAACTCACAACAGAGGGCCCTCATCGTGATACTGTAAGCAACCCAGCCGTTGTGACCTCAGAGCACAAGGCCCACATCCCCATGGGGAAGGGAACCAAGCAGGAGTGTCATCGCACCAGTGGGCACACATCAGAAAATGTGGGGAGCCCAGCAGTTAGGGCCAGACTCCAGAGGGCCTTCATCACTGAGGAGAGGAGGCTCCCAGCAAGCTCCAACTGCTACCAGAGGGCTGACGTCGCCAATGCAGTGTGTGCCAGCCAGGCAGGAGTGACCTCAGAGCAGAGGTCCAACCACACAAAAGTGTGAGGAACCCAAAGAGGATCAGACTCTCACCAGAGGGCCCACATCACCAAGGGAATGGAAACCAGGCAGGAGTGTCCTCACACCAGTGGGGCCACATCACCGAAATGTGATGGACCCAGCACACGTGGCCTCAAACTAGAGGACACACATCACCAAGGGGCTGGGAGTGAGGCAGGCAGGAGGAGCCTCAAAACAGAGGGCCCATAGAATAAAAAAGGTGAGGAATCCTGCAGTTGGAACCTCCCAGCAGGCGGCCAGGAGCAGCGAGGATATGGGATCCAGGCCTGACTGAACACAAAACAGAGGGCCCTCATCATGAAACTGTGAGCAACCCAGCCGTTGGGACCTCAGAGCAGAAGGCCCACATTCCCATGTGGTTGGGAACCTGGCAGGAGTGTACTCGCACCACAGGGCGCACATTAGAGAATTTTGGGAGCCCAGAAGTTAGGGCCTGACGCCAGAGGGCCCTCATCACCGAGGAGAGGAAGCTCCCAGCAGGCTCCAACTGCCACAAGAGGGCCGACGTTGCCAAGGTGGGGTGTGCCAGCCAGGCAGGAGTGATCTCACAGCAGAGGGTCCACCTCACAGAAGGGTGAGGAACCCAGCCAGGATCAGACTCTCACCAGAGGGCCCACATCACCAAGGGGATAGGAACCAGGCAGGAGTGTCCTCACACCAGTGGGGCCACATAATCGAAAGGTGAGGGACCCAGCACACGTAGCCTCAAACCAGAGGACACACATCGCCAAGGGGCTGGGAGTCAGGCAGGCAGGAGGAGTCTCAAAACAGAGGGCCCATAGAAGAAAAAAGGTGAGGAATCCCGCAGTTGGAACCTCCCCGCAGGCAGCCAGGAGCAGCGAGGCTATTGGATCCAGGGCGGAGTGAACTCACACCAGAGGACCCTCATCATGAAACTGAGCAACCCACCGTTGGGACCTCAGAGCAGAAGACCCACATTCCCATGGGGTTGGGAACCTGGCAGGAGTGTAGTCGCACCACAGGGCGCACATCAGAAAATTTTGGGAGCCCAGGAGTTAGGGTCTGACGCCAGAGGGCCCTCATTACCGAGGGGTGGAGACCCCCAGCAGGCACCAACTCCCAACTGAGGGCCCACGTCGCCAAGGTGATGTGTGCCAGCCAGGCAGGAGTGACCTCACAGCAGAGGGTCTACCTCACAGAAGGGTGAGGAAACCAGCCAGGATAAGACTCTCACCAGAGAGCCCACATCACCAAGGGGATCGGAAAAAGGCAGCAGTGTCCTCACACCAGTGTGGCCACATTATAGAAAGGTGAGGAACCCAGCACATGTGGCCTAAACCAGAGGACCCACATTTCCAAGATGCTCCGAGTGAGGCAAGCAGGAGTAGCCTAACAACACAGGGCCCACAGAATAAAAAATGTGAGGAATCCAGCAGTTTGAACCTCCCAGCAGGTGGCCCAGAGCACGGAGTCTATGGGATCCAGGCCACAGTGAACTCACAGCAGAGGGCCCACATCATGAAACTGTGAGCAACCCAGCCGGTGGAACCTCAGAGCAGAAGACCCACATCCCCATGGGGATAGGAACCTCGCAGGAGTGTCCTCGCACAACTTAACACGTATCAGAAAATGTGGGAACCCAGCAGTTAGGGCCTGACGCCAGAGGGCCCTCATCACCGAGGAGAGGAGGCTACCAGCAGGCTCCAAATGCCACCAGAGGGCCGACGTCACCAAGGCAATGGGAGCAAGCCAGGCAGGAGTTACCTCACAGCAGAGGGCCCACCTCACAGAAGTGTGAGGAACCCAACCAGGATCAGACTCTAACCAGAGGGCCCACATCACCAAGGGGATGGAAACCAGGCAGGAGTGTCCTCACACCAGTGGGGCCACATCAGCCAAAGGTGAGGAACACAGCACATGTGGCCTCAAATAAGGGGACACACATCACGAAAGGGCTGGGAGTGAGGCATGCAGGAGGAGACTCACAACAGAGGGCCCATAGAATAAAAAGGTGAGGAACCCCGCCGTTGGAAGCTCCAAGCCGGTGGCCCAGAGCACCGAGGCTATGGGATCCATGCCGGAGTGAACTCACAGCAGAGGGCCCACATTCTGACACTGTGAGCAACCCAGCCGTTGGGACCTCAGAGCAGAAAGCCAACATCCCCATGGGGATGGGACCCTGGCAGGAGTGTACTCGCACGACAGGGCGCACATCAGAAAATTTTGGGAGCCCATGAGTTAGGGCCTGACGCCAGAGGGCCCTCATTACCGAGGGGAGGAGACTCCCAGCAGGCACCAACTCCCAACTAAGGGCCCACATCGCCAAGGTGACGTGTGCCAGCCAGGCAGGAGTGACCTCACAGCAGAGGGTCTACCTCACAGAAGGGTGAGGAATCCAGCCAGGATCAGGCTCTCACCAGAGGGCCCCCATCACCAAGTGGATGGGAACCAGGCAGGAGTGTCCTCACACCAGTGGGGCAACATCAATAAAGGTGAGGAAACCAGCACATGTGGCCTCAAACCAGAGGACCTACATCACAAAGGGGCTGGGAGTGAGTCAGGAAGGAGGAGCATGAAAACACAGAACCCAAAGAATAGAAAAGGTAAGGAATTCAGCAGTAGGAACCTCCCAGCAGGCGGCTCAGAGCACAGAGTCTATGGGATCTAGGCCTGAGTGAACTAACACCAGAGAGCCAACATCATGAAACGGTGAACAACACAGGTGTTGGGACCTTAGAGCAGAAGGCCCACATGCCCATGGGGTTGGGAACCTGGCAGGAGTGCCCTCGCACCACTTAGGACGTATCAGAAAATGTGGGAACCCAGCAGTTAGGGCCTGATGCCAGAGGGCCTCATCACCGAGGGGAGGAGGCTCCCAGCAGGCTCCAACTGCCACCAGAGGTCTGACGTCGCCAAGGCGGGGTGTGCTAGCCAGGCAGGAGTGACCTCAGAGAAGAGGGCCCACCTCACAGAAGTGTGAGGAACCCAACCAGGATCAGACTCTCGCTGGAGGGACCACATCACCAAGGGGATGGGAAGCAGGCAGGAGTGTCCTCACACCAGTGGGGCCACATCATCAAAAGATGAGGAACCCATCACATGTGGCCTCAAACCAGAGGACACACATCACCAAGGGGCTGGGAGTGAGGCAGGTGTCTGGAGGGGCACATTTAACTCTAATTTCCCACCAGGAAGAGGAATTAACCAAAGGCTCAGAGTGCCGTGCCACACCCTGATTACGGCCTGAAGCAAACCTGCGGTTTTGTGGCCAGCTTTCAAGGAAGCGAGTTAAGAAAGGAAATCACGGGCACTGTAATTCACAAACCTGCAGAGTTATAAATGACAGCTATTGGCAAAAATATATTGAAGTAAGTCTGCAAAGAGGACTTGAAAACGAGGCAAAATTGAGGAATCATATTTCAGGAGGTAGATTGGAATTGCATTTAAAACATGTGAAAAGTGGCAGATCTTTGACAGTGATGCACTTGGACGAACAGTGCGTATACATTTTTTCCTGAATATATTCAGGAAAAAACGCATATGCCCTTTTTGGCCAACCAAGCACTCGAGCAATGGAAATCCCTACTACAATGAAGTCTCATTTCCCATTCGTCAAAAGGGCCATCTGAAAAAAGTGTAAAAACCAGAAACACAGGACAGGCCATGGAGAACAGGGAGCCTTGTTATGCTGATGGGCGGGATGTAAATTGCCAACAGACACTCTGGAGATGTTTATGGTGTATCCTGAAACATCTGAAAAACAAAGCTACAGACCCTAGGGCACTTCCACTTTTGGCCCTATAGCTTAGGAAAATTAAAATCAACAAGACAGAGCCAACACAAAATTTAGGGCTGCTGTGTTTACAAGAACCTCGAGTCCAGTACAAATTAAATATCCCAGAAAGAAAAAAATGGATAAAGGAGTTGTGCTACTTACGTACAACGGAATATCACTCAGCAATGAAATCAATGTCATCAGGCCTGTAGCAGCAAATTGAGTGGATTTAAGTATGATGATTCTAAGAGAAATATGTCACACAGAGAAAGATAATTATCATAAGATATCACTAATAGAGGGAGTGTAAACTTGGCTACACATAAACTGAATTACAAAACCGAACAGTCTCAAATTTAGATAAAAACTTATGCTTGCTTAAGGGGAAAGTTGAGTTGGGGTGCTGTATAAAACCAGAGATTGAAATTAGCACACATACCATTCCATAAGCCAAATATGTAATAGACAAGACCTACTCTTTGCTCAACGAAATAGACTCATCCATGGTGTATCACCTCACACCTGTTAGAATGGGCATCATCAGAAAATCTACAAACAACAAATGCTGGAAAGGGTGTGGAGATAAGGAACCCTCTTCCACTATTGTTGGGAATGTAAATTGATACAGTCACTGTGGAGAACATTATGGAGTTTCTTATAAAACTAAGAATAGAATTACCATATGATACAGCAATCCCACTACTGGGCATATACCCAGACAAAACCATAAATCAAAAAGAGACATTCACCTCAATGTTCATTGCATCACTATTTAAAATATCCAGGTAATGGAAGCAACCTAAATGCCCAAAGACAGATGAATGCATAAAGATGTGGTACAAATATAAAATGGAATATTACTAAGCCATAAAAAGGAATGAAATTGGGTCATTTGTAGAGACGTTGATGGATCTAGAGACTGTCATACAGAGTGAAGTAAGTCAGAAATAGAAAAACAAATCTTGTATATTAATGCATATATGTGGAACATAGAAAAATTATACAGATGAACCGTTTTTTAAGGCAGAAATAGAGCAACAGATGTAGACAACAAACGTATGGACACCAAGGGGGGAAAGCTGTTGGGGGTTGGTGGTGGGAGGATTGAGAGATTGGGATTGGCATGTATACATTTATATGTATAAAATAGATAACCAAAAAGAACCTGCTGTATAAAAAAATAAAATAAAATTCAAAATTACAAAAAGTAAAACAGAAAAAGTATTCTTCCCTTCACATACATGTATTTATATGAATAAATTATTTCCATGCTTATATCTGTAAATACAAAAAAGAGGAATAAAATCTACCTTGAACCAAAAATGAAAAAAAGAAAAAAAAAACAGAACCCACCAGTTACACAGAGGAAAACCGTATCAGGGCACTTGCTCCAGTTGTAAACAATTCTGTAGTTGGCCAGTGGTGGGGAATCATCTCCCATTCAGCCAGCAGGCCCCACGCAACAAGCGTCCTCATTGCAAAGCTGGGGGACCGTGCCAAGGCATCTGTGAGTAAATGTGGGCCGAGCCCCAGGCCAGCTGCTGCTGAAATGTTCCCACCCTTCCCAGGTAAAACACCTGAATATGTACAAGGACTTGAAAGCCTAGAGGAAGGGCCATGGAGCCACATGAGCGACAGCATGCCAGCCGATTTGGTGCCTGCAGGCCAGCCAGGATGGTCCTGGCCCTGGGTACTCTTCTGGAAGCTTTCCATTTCCCTGCCTGAGATACCCCTGCTGTCCGGGCCCCCACTGCTTTCTTCCTCACTCACCTCTGCCCAGGGAGAAATTCCAGAGGCAGGTATGGGTGACACATCCTCTTCTTTAGCAGGTGGCATCTTGGTAACTGCTGCAGAAAGTCCAGCAGAGCCCCACTCACACTGGGCCACCCACAAAGCCGTGGCCTCTCACTCCCTCCCACCAGTCCAGCCCCGAGACTGCTGACAGGGCAGAGAAAATGGTGTCAGGCACAGCTGCAGGGGCTCTTGCTGCCTGGAGTGGTGTTTATATTGATCTCAAACAGGCACACCTGGGGAGGGCTGGCCGGCACGGTCAGGCTTCCCAGGCCAGCCAATAATCACCCCTCAGGCGCTCACAGTTGCAGAAGCTGGAACTTGCTGAATCGGCCAGGTCCAAGGAACAGGTGTGGGCTCCTGAGAGTCAGGATAGACAAGGGGTTGCAGCTCTGGCTTGTTTTCTAATTATATTATCTGGCCCATGAGTGGGAGACAACTTCAAGAAAACCCTCTCCTAATGAGAGGAACCCAGGAGTCAGGGAGAGGAGGGGTGGGTGGTGGGTGGAGACAGAGGCCTGGTGCCCCGGGTGCAGTGGAAGTCTCTGGAAGACCAGGTGGAGGGAGGCCACACAGAGTGATGCCCAGGGTCACAGACCTGTTGGAGCTGCTGTTTCGTAGTTCAAGTCCTGCTCTGAGGTGCTCTGTGTCAGATCTGAGTGACAGGTGAGCTGGAAGTGCTCTGCAATGAGGGCAATGTGCACGGTACCTGTGTGCCCAGCCCTGCCAGGGTAACTGCAAGGGTAGCTCTGTATCCTGGGAGGGGCCTGACCATGAGAGCCCCATGGGCTGCAGGGGAACCTGCCCAGGGAACCCCATATCCTGGGAGGGGCCTGAACAGGAGAGCACCGTGGGCTGCGGTGGGGGTGGGGTACCTGCCCAGGTGAGCTCCATATCCTGGGATTGGCCTGACCTCGAGAGCCCCATGGGCTGCTGGAGTCCTGGTAAAGGATGTCAGGACAGTCAGTGAAGCCACCGAGGATATACCTCCAGTAGTTCCTAAATCCTACACCCTGCTGGTCATTCTACCAACCACCAGGACATGGTATTCTGTATTAGTCTTCAATGATGCCTTCTTTTGTATTCTATTAGCCCCAGAGTCACAAGAAATTTTGGCTTGTGAGTGGCAGGACTCAACATACAACTAAAACAATACTTCTGGGCCGTGTTGCCCCAAGGGTTCAAAAATTCCCACACCATCTTTGGGGAAAGCTCAGTTAAAGACCTAAAAGTTCTACCTCTGGAAAAGGAAACACTCCTTCAATATGCAGACGACATTCTGATCGCCAGCCCTACTAAGGAGACCTCTGAACTACCAAGCCAATAAAGGATAGAAGTTGTCCAATAAAAAGCTCAAATATCACAGACTACGGTGACCTGCCTGGGCTTCATTCTCACAGAAGGTCGGAGAAGCCCATCTCAGGAAAGGGAAGAAACAATTTACAGCCTTACCCATTTCTAAACCTAGAAGACAGCTTAGGGGTTCCTGGGGAGGCCAGGGTTGGTGCTTCTGGATCCCTAACTACAGTCTACTAGCTGGGCCTCTATATGAAACACTGAAAGGAAAAGATGATGATCCTTTTGAATAGAATCCAGAAGTGGCCTTTCAAGAATGGAAAGAGCAGTCAATTCAGACCCTTGCCCTGGAACTCCCTAATTTAGCTAAACCCTTTGACCTTTACATTCCTGGTGAATGGTGAATCGCTATTGGAGTATTAGTGCAAAAACTGGGACCACTTGAAATGGAACAATGCAAGAATGCCATTCCGGTAGGATAAACTACGGTCACCAATGGGCTTGGCCCACCGCCACATCTGGCCAAGATACTGGCGGTATCTGAAAACCTGGAAATCAGCAGCACAAAAGGCCACCTCCCTCCTAAGGGAAAAGGACCCCACGTGGTGATCCTAAGCCCCAACCATGCCCTGAAGTTGCAGGGTTTGCTCCATGGGCACACTCTCCTCGAGTGAGGAGGCCCTCCAACTCCAACCTCCAGAGAGATAACCGGGGTAAAGGGGCACCATGACGACTCATGTGACCATCACTTGACCTGGAGTTTCTCTCATAAAACAACAAGAGTGTGTCCCAAAAGAGTAGACTACTGCTTGCAGGACTTACTGCACCCAGAGCGGACCTAATAATCTTGGCGGGGGAAGCGTATATCACGCTGTCACCATAGAAGAGCCTACAGACACTGTGATGATGGTGGCCAATAAGACCGGCTGGACTCCTGTTTACTTCAAAAGGCTGTTGACTCAGTGGCCATCATGGTCCTTCATCACCACTGACCCTGGACTGTCTGGGAGTTGAGCAGGCAGGGTCCTGACACCTGGTGCTCTTTTTACGTTAATTCAGGGGCCTAATTGAAGAAAGTGCAGACTACTGGTCAGAGCATCTAGGCTGGCAGAAAGGGTCAGCCTAAGGTGGCCGAACAAATGCAGGGCGGGGTGAAACTGGACCTCACAGCGTCACTGCACATCTCCTTCCTGGACCCTTAAAGGTCATTAGAATCTATAACGCTTCCAATACTGGTGCTCAGGTGGACGAGCGGGGAGGCAGGAGGCCTGGGGACAATCAACGTCACCTGGAGGCTGCTGGGGAGAAGTTCTGACCCTCGCCCACCGGTATGAGGGCTCCTAACTCAGCACTCAGCAGTTACAGAAGAAGGGTCTGCACCCTCAGCACTCTAAGAATGAGGAAGGGGAAAAAAGGCAGAAGAGGGCTTTTTCCCAGGCAAAGCCCCTTAAAAATCCCTGGGAGATAAAAATAGAATCTGGGCAATAAAATAAAGTCTAACCTTTTTTATCCTTTGTGCTTTGTCTAATTTCACGTGCTCCTAGGGTCCCGCATACAGAGGTTCAACAGCCGGCACTTCAGACCAGATTTCCTAGTGCGGAATGGCTGGGTCGACACCTCAGCTCCTGGGACACAGTGCACACTCCGCGATATAGAGCCTGAGCTGCAGCCAACCGGGCCCTCGAGAGCTCCGCCCCCTCCCTCCCACTGACTCTGACAGGATCTCTACACAGCAGCCCAGCCCACAGCCCACGGGGTAGCACATGCTCTCACCTCTCCATTCTCTGATCAAAATATAAAGTTTCCTTTGCTTCTGAACCAAACTCAGTCTCAATCTGTTGGCTCCAATGACACTGGGCAGGGGGACACTTGTTGGGGTCCACTCTGGAGGATCAGTAACAGAAATTGAGAACATTGTAACTTCAATGAACAGATGTTTGAGCCAAACTGTAATTAACATAGAACAGTGTATAAGGCTCGGGTAAAATAAGATGTTTCTAACACTCCCATTTGATATTTCCATCACTTTATTATAAGCAAGTTCAGTGAAAAGGTTTGTCTTATTTGTCAGGTCAATATTAGAGAAACGAAGTGATTTCTTTCCAAGGATGTACATCTAAAAATCTTGGTTAAAGCTTCAATCTTGTTTTAAATGCTTTTCCATTGAAAATGATACCTCTCTTTCAGTTCCCCCAATTCTGAGAAGTATAAAATCTTATAATTTATTATTACCAAAGGGGAAAGGTGGGAGGAGGGATAAATTAACAGTTTGGGATTAACACATACACACTGCTATGTATAAAATCAATCATCAACAAGGAACTACTGTATAGCCCCGGGAACTACACTCAATATTTTACAATAACCTATAAGGGGAAATAATCTGAAAAAGAATAGATATTTTTATTGACATCATCTATTAATGACAGTTAAAATGGAACCTAAGGGAAGCCGGTGGTGAGTGCTTCTGACCCTGAAGACTTCAATCATCTAAAGTTTGGACTCTGCCTACTTCCCAAGGCCCTTAATGAACATATGTGTAGCCGTAGCTTAAAAAATTCCCCAGTTTGGGTTGTGGAGAGACACTGATTTTGTAAAAGCCCTGGTGTTCTCCTCACATGAATGGGACCCTTCCTACAGCTAAAACATGCCTGTCACACCCAGAGGATGGTATACCGTCTGATCGGGAAGAGTTTGGAAAAGGCATCTCATCTCCTCATCTCCTGGTGCTCGGGTTCACCCCTCCAGCGTCTTTACGAACAGTCTCCCCACTTGGAGATGTCAGCACTGTCAACATCCTGTTGCAGACAGTTTGGAATTTGTCCAGAGGATGAAGCAGAAGGAGGAGGAACAATGAGAGACAAGTCCTAGGTGTTCGGACAGGCACATGTCACTCATTTTCCAATCAGGAAGACGAATTGACCAAAGGCTAGGGTTGCCCATGGAAACAGAATAGGGCTTGAGGAAATTCCGCTGCTTTGTGGCCAGTTCCCATAAACACAAGTTGAAAAATGGAACTCAGGGACACTAAAGTTCACGAAACTGCAGAGTTGAAAATATCTATCACTGAAAAATGTCTTGAGGAAAGTCAGAGGAAAGGACTTGTAAGCAACGGAGAATGGCAGGAAAGGGATTGGAAGAGGTAGAGAGGACTCGCCATTAAGCACAAGAAAAGGGGCTGAACATTGCCAACATTGCAATTGGCCAAAAAGGGTGTATGCGTCTTTTTCTGTATGTATTCAAGAAAAGGGCATACACTTTTTTAGCCAACCAAACAGGTGGGCACTGGAAATCAATACTACAAAACATATCACTTCGCATCAGTCAGAAGAGCCTTCCTCATAAAGTGTAAACACCAGAAATGCAGGACAGGGCAAGGAGAAAAGGGAGCCCTCTGAGGCTTATACTGGAAATGTATATTGCCAACGGTCACTCTGGAGAAGTGTATTGTGTTTACTAAAGCATCTAAAAAATGAGCTACAGAGCACAGGGCACTTGCACTCATGGACGTATATCTTGGGAAAAACAAAAATCGAGAGGACACAGGCACCCCAATATTTACCGCCTCTATGTTTAAAAGATCCTCGACTAGGATATAATTTATAAGTCTCTGGAGGGAAAAAATGGATAGAGATGTGGCACTTATGTAGAGTGGAATATTACTCAGCCTGGAAATCAATGAAATATGGCCAGTTGTAACAACCACAGAGGAGTTACGTATGATCATTCGAAGTCACATAATTCAAAAAGAAAAAGACACACGATATTACTAATACATGGAATGTAAACGTGGCTACAAATGAACTGAATTACAAAACAGAACGGGGTCTCAAATTTAGAAAACCAACATATGCTTGCTTAAGGATAAAGGAGAGTTGGGGTGCTGCATAAAACCAGAGATAGAAATTAGCACAGATACCTTTCCATAAGCCAAATATGTAATAGTCAAGACCTACCAGTTGCTCAACGAAATGGACTAAACACCCCATATTCAACGCCTAGGAATACACCTGACTAGTAAGAATCTTCAAACCCATGGATTTATATGTCTCTGTAAGAGAATCAAGCGTGTGTATAGATTTATGAACGCAGCAGAGAAAATCCGATAAATCCAATTATCAAAATGAATTACAAAAACAAAACACAATGACAGTGAAATAGAGAGCTATTCTTAAATAATTCATTCAGAGCTTGTGATGCAACCTGGATTAACCACATCTGCACCAAGAGCTGAGTGAGACATAAGGTTGGACACTTCGGGCGGATAGCACTGGTGAGGTACGATGAGCAAATGCAGACCCTTTGAAGTCATACTGCATGGTACCCATTCCATGGGTCCCAACTCTCCAGGTTTAAGAGATTCTTCCTTCAGCTAAAACATGCATGGGAAACACAAAGTATGGTACACCGTGTGACTGGGAAGCGTTTTCAAATGCATCTCAGTTTTCGTCCCCTTTTACACGGGTTCACCATTCCAGACACTTTACTAACACTCTCTCCACTTGGAGAGTCAGTGCCTTTAACCTCCTGTTTGGCACAGTTTGGTAATTCTGCGGAAGGTGAACAGGAATAGGGAGAACCAATCAGAGACAAGCTGTAGGTGTCTGCACGTGCAAATTTAATGCTCATTTCCCACCAGGAAGAGGAATTAACCAAAGGCTCAGCGTGCCCTGCCAGAACCAGATTAGGGCCTGAAACAATCCTGCTGTTTTGCGGCCAGCTCACAAGAAAGCGAGTTGAAGAAAGGAGCTCAGGGGCACTGTAATTCACAAACCTGCAGAGTTATGAATGACAGCTATCGTCCAAAAATGTATTGAAGTAAGTCTTCGAAGAGGACTTGAAAGCAGGGCAGTATTTCAGGAAAACGATTTCAGGGGGTAGACTGGAATTGCACTTAATGCATAGGAAAAGAGGCAGAATGTCGACAATGATGCACTTGGCCAAAAAGGGCGTACGCGTTTTTTCCTGAATATATCATGAAAAAACGCATACGCACTTTTTGGCCTAACAAGCAAGCGTGTAAATGAAATCTGCACTACAATGAAGTCTCACTGCCCCCCGGTCAAAAGGGCCATCTGAAAAAATTGTAAAATCCAGAAAGGCAGGACAGGTCATGGAGAACAGGGAGCCTTGTTATGCTGATGGGCGGGATGTAAATTGCCAACAGCCACTCTGGAGAAGTGTATGGTGTTTCCTGAAACACGTAGGAAACAAAGCAACACAGCCTATGGCACTTCCACTTAGGGTCCTATAGCTTAGGAAAATTAAAATCAAAAACACACATCCACCCCAAAATTTGGGACGGCTCTGTTTACAAGAACCTCGTCTACGGTACAAGTTCAATATCCGAGAAAGCAAAAAATTTATAAAGAAGTTGTGGTACGTACGTACAATGGAATATCACTCAGCAATGAATTCTACGTCATCAGGACCGTAGTGGCATAATGAGTGGATTCAGGTACGACGATTCTACGAAAAATAAGTCACACAGAAAAAGAAACATCATAAGATATCACTAATACACGGAACGTAAACTTGGCTACACATGAACTGAATTAGAAAACAGAACAGGGTCTCAAATTTAGAAAACCAACTTATGCTTGCTTATGGGGAAAGGTGAGTTGGGGGGCTGCATCAAACCAGAGATTGAAATTAGCACAGATACCGTTCCATAAGCCAAATATATAATAGACAAGACCTACTCCTTGCTCAACGAAATGGACTCAACACACCATATTCAACGACTGGGAATATACCTGACAAGTAAGAATCTTAAGACCCATGGATTTATATGTCTCCATAAGGAAATCAAGCGTGTGTACAGCGGCCTAAACGCAGCAGTGAAAATCCGATAAATCCCATTATCAAAATAAATTTCACAAACACAACACAATGACTGTGAAATAGAGAGCATTTCTTTAATAATTCATTCAGGGCTTGTGATGCAACCTGGATTTACTACATCTCCACCCAGAGCTGGGTGAGACATAAGGCTGGACACTTCGGGCTGATAGCATTGGTGACGTTCGGTGAGCAAACGCAGACCCTTTGAAGTCATACTGCATGGGACCCATTCCAAGAATCCCAACTCTCCAGGTTTAAGGGATTCTTCCGTCAGATAAAACATGCATGGGAATCCCAGAGTATGGTCCACCGTGTGATTGGGAAACGTTTTCAAATGCATCTCAGTTTTAGTTCCCTGGTACTCGGGTTCACCGTTCCAGACGCTTTACTAACACTCTCCCCACTTGGAGAGTCAGTGCCTTTAACCTCCTGTTTAGCACAGTTTGCAATTTCTGCGCAAGATGAACAGGAATAGGGAGAACCAATGAGAGACTAGCTGTAGGTGTCTGCACGGGCAAATGGAAGGCGCATTTCCCACCAGGAAGAGGAATTAACCAAAGGCTCTGCATGCCCTGCCCGAACCAGATTAGCGCCTGAAGCAATCCTTCGGTTTTGCGGCCAGCTCACAAGAAAGCGAGTTGAAGAAAGGAGCTCAGGGGCACTGTAATTCACAAACCTGCAGAGTTATGAATGACAGCTATCGTCCAAAAATGTATTGAAATAAGTCTTCGAAGAAGATTTGAAAGTGGGGCAGAATTTCAGGAAAACGATTTCAGGGGGGAGACTGGAATTGCACTTAAAGCATAGGAAAAGAGGCAGAATGTCCACAATGATGCACTTGGCCAAAAAGGGCGTATGTGTTTTTTCCTGAATATATTCAGGAATAAACGCATACGCGCTTTTTGGCCAACCAAGCAAGCGTGTAAAGGAAATCTGCACTACAATGAAGTCTCACTGCCCCCCGGTCAATAGGGCCATCTGAAACAAGTGTAAAATCCAGAAAGGCAGGACAGGTCATGGAGAACAGGGAGCCTTGTTATGCTGATGGGCGGGATGTAAATTGCCAACAGCCACTCTGGAGAAGTGTATGGTGTTTCCTGAAACACGTAGGAAAGAAAGCAACACAGCCTATGGCACTTCCACTTATGGTCCTATAACTTAGGGAAATTAAAATCAAAAACACACAGCCACCCCAAAGTTTGGGACGGCTCTCTTTACAAGAACCTCATCTACGGTACTAGTTAAATATCCGAGAAAGCAAAAAATGGATAAAGAAGTTGTGGTACGTACGTACAATGGAATATCACTCAGCAATGAGATGTACGTCATCAGGCCCGTAGCGGCATAATGAGTGGATGCAGGTACGACGATTCTACGAGAAATAAGTCACACAGAAAAAGAAAGATCATAAGATATCACTAATACACGGAACGTAAACTTGGCTACACATGAACTGAATTACAAAACAGAACAGGGTCTCAAATTTAGAAAACCAACTTATGCTTGCTTATGGGGAAAGGTGAGTTGGGGTGCTGCATCAAACCAGAGATTGAAATTAGCACAGATACCGTTCCATAAGCCAAATATATAATAGACAAGACCTACTCCTTGCTCAACGAAATGGACTCAACACCCCATATTCAACGTCTGGGAATATACCTGAAAAGTAAGAATCTTAAGACCCATGGATTTATATGTCTCCAAAAGGAAGTCAAGCGTGTGTACAGTGGCCTAAACGCAGCAGTGAAAATCCGATAAATCCCATTAACAAAATAAATTTCAAAACCAAAACACAATGACCGTGAAATAGAGAGCAATTCTTAAATAATTCATTCAGGCCTTGTGATGCAACCTGGATTTACCACATCTACTCCCAGAGCTGGTTGAGACATAAGGCTGGACACTTCGGGCTGATAGCATTGGTGAGGTTCGGTGAGCAAAGGCAGACCCTTTGAAGTCATACTGCATGGTACCCATTCCATGGGTCCGAACTCTCCAGGTTTAAGGGATTCTTCTTTCAGCTAAAACATGCATGGGAAACCCAGAGTATGGTCCACCGTGTGATTGGGAAACGTTTTCAAATGCATCTCAGGTTTCGTCCCCTGGTACTCGGGTGCACCGTTCCAGACGCTTTACTAACACTCTCCCCACTTGGAGAGTCAGTGCCTTTAACCTCCTGTTTGGCACAGTTTGCAATTTCTGCGCAAGATGAACAGGAATAGGGAGAACCAATGAGAGACTAGCTGTAGGTGTCTGCACGGGCAAATGGAACGCTCATTTCCCACCAGGAAGAGGAATTAACCAAAGGCTCAGCATGCCGTGCTGGAACCAGATTAGGGCCTGAAGCATTCGTGTGGGTTTGCGGCCAGCTCACAAGAAAGCGAGTTGAAGAAAGGAGCTCAGGGGCACTGTAATTCACAAACCTGCAGAGTTATAAATGACCGCTATCGTCCAAAAATATATTGAAGGAAGGTTGCGAAGAGGAGTGGAAAGCGGGGCAGAATTGCAGGAAAACGATTTCAGGGGCAGACTGGAATTGCATTTAAAGCATAGGGAAAGAGACAGAAAGTCGACAATGATGCACTTGGTCAAAAAGGGCGTATGCGTTTTTTCCTGAATATATTCAAGAAAAAACACATACGCCCTTTTTGGCCAAACAAGCAAGCGTGTAAAGAAATCTGCATTACAATGAAGTCTCACTGCCCCCCTGTCAAAAGGGACATCTGAAAAAAGTGAAAAATCCAGAAAGGCAGGACAGGCCATGGAGAACAGGGAGCCTTGTTATGCTGATGGGCGGGATGTAAATTGCCAACAGCCACTCTGGAGAAGTGTATGGTGTTTTCTGAAACACGTAGGAAACAAAGCAACACAGCCTATGGCACTTCCACTTAGGGTTCTATAGCTTAGGGAAATTAAAATCAAAAATACACAGCCACCCCAAAGTTTGGGATGGCTCTGTTTACAAGAACCTCGTCTACGGTACAAGTTAAATATCCCAGAACGTGAAAAATGGATAAAGAAGTTGTGGTACGTACGTACAATGGAATATCACTCAGCAATGAAATCTATGTCATCAGGCCCGTCGCGGCATAATGAGTGGATTCAGGTACGATGATTCTAAGTGAAATGAGTCACACAGAAAATGAAACATCATAAGATATCACTAATACAAGGAATGTAAACTTGGCTACATATGAACTGAATTACAAAACAGAACAGGGTCTCAAATTTAGAAAACCAACTTATGCTTGCTTAAGGGGAAAGGTGAGTTGGGGTGCTGCATAAAACCACAGATAGAAATTAGCACAGATACCTTTCCATAAGCCAAATATGCAATAGTCAAGACCTACCCCTTGCTCAACGAAATGGACTAAACACGCCATATTCAACCACTAGGAATACACCTGACTAGTAAGAATCTTCAAACCCATGGATTTATATGTCTCTGTAAGAGAATGAAGCGTGTGTACAGAGGCATGAATGCAGCTGAGAAAATCCGATACATCCCATTATCAAAATGAATTACAAAAACAAAACACAAGGACAGTGAAATAGAGAGCAATTCTTAAATAATTCATTCAGGGCTTGTGATGCAACCTGGATTTACCTCATCTACACCCAGAGCTGAGTGATACATAAGGTTGGGCACTTCGGGCTGATAGCATTGGTGAGGTTCGATGAGCAAATGCAGACCCTTTGAAGTCATACTGCATGGTACCCATTCCATGGGTCCCATCTCTCCAGGTTTAACGAATTCTTCCTTCAGCTAAAACATGCGTGGGAAACCCACAGTATGGTGCACCGAGGGACCGGCAAACGTTTTCAAATGCATCTCAGTTTTCGTCCCATTTTACTCGGGTTCACCATTCCAGACCCTTTACTAACACTCTCCCCACTTGGAGAGTCAGTGCCTTTAACCTCCTGTTTGGCACAGTTTGCAATTTCTGCGCAAGATGAACAGGAATAGGGAGAACCAATGAGAGACTAGCTTTAGGTGTCTGCACGGGCAAATGTAACGCTCATTTCCCACCAGGAAGAGGAATTAGCCAAAGGCTCAGCATGCCGTGCCGGAACCAGATTAGGGCCTGAAGCAATCCTGCGGGTTTGCGGCCAGCTCACAAGAAAGCGAGTTGAAGAAAGGATCTCAGGGGCACTGTAACTCACAAACCTGCAGAGTTATAAATGACAGCTATCGTCCAAAAATATATTGAAGGAAGGCTGCGAAGAGGACTTGTAAGTGGGGCAGAATTGCAGGATAACGATTTCAGGAGGTAGACGGGAATTGCATTTAAAGCATAGGAAAAGAGGCAGAACGTCGACAATGATGCTCTTGGCCAAACAGGGCATATGCGATTTTTCCTAAATATATTCAGAAAAAAACGCATACGCCCTTTTCGGCCAACCAAGCAAGCATGTTAAAGAAATCTGCACTACAATGAAGTCTCACTGCCCCCCGGTCAATAGGGCCATCTGAAACAAGTGTAAAATCCAGAAAGGCAGCACAGGCCATGGAGAACAGGGAGCCTTGTTATGCTGATGGGCGGGATGTAAATTGCCAACAGCCACTCTGGAGAAGTGTATGGTGTTTCCTGGAACCGCTATAAAAGAAAGCAACGGAGCCTACAGCACTTCCACTTATGGTCCTATAGCTTAGGGACATTAAAATCAAAAACACACAGCGGCCGCAAAGTTTCGGACGGCTCTGTTTACAAGAACCTCGTCTACGGTACAAGTTAAATATCCCAGAACGTGAAAAATGGATAAAGAAGTTGTGGTACGTACGTACAATGGAATATCACTCAGCAATGAAATCTATGTCATCAGGCCCGTCGCGGCATAATGAGTGGATTCAGGTACGATGATTCTAAGTGAAATAAGTAACACAGAAAATGAAACATCATAAGATATCACTAATACAAGGAATGTAAACTTGGCTACACATGAACTGAATTACAAAACAGAACAGGGTCTCAAATTTAGAAAACCAACTTATGCTTGCTTATGGGGAAAGGTGAGTTGGGGTGCTGCATAAAACCAGAGATAGAAATTAGCACAGATACCTTTCCATAAGCCAAATATGTAATTGTCAAGACCTACCCCTTGCTCAACGAAATGGACTAAACACCCCATATTCAACGACTAGGAATACACCTGACTAGTAAGAATCTTCAAACCCATGTATTTATATGTCTCCGTAAGAGAATGAAGCATGTGTACAGAGGCATGAATGCAGCAGAGAAAATCCGATAAATCCCATTATCAAAATGAATAAAAAAAAAAAAACAAGGACAGTGAAATAGAGAGCAATTCTTAAATAATTCATTCAGGGCTTGTGATGCAACCTGGATTAACCACATCTACACCCAGAGCTGAGTGAGACATAAGGTTGGGCACTTCGGGCTGATAACATTGGTAAGGTTCGATGAGCAAATGCAGACCCTTTGAAGTCATACTGCATTGTACCCATTCCATGGGTCGCAACTCTCCAGGTTTAAGGGATTCTGCCTTCCGCTAAATCATGTATGGGAAACCCAGAGTATGGTCCACCATGTGATTGGGAAACGTTTTCAAATGCATCCCAGTTTTCGTCCCTTTATACTCGGGTTCACCATTCCAGATGCTTAACTAACACTCTCCCAACTTGGAGAGTCAGTGTCTTTAACCTCCTGTTTGGCACAGTTTGCAATTTCTGCGCAACATGAACAGGAATAGGGAGAACTAATGAGAGACTAGCTGTAGGTGTCTGCACGTGCAAATGTTACGCTCATTTCCCACCAGGAAGAGGAATTAACCAAAGGCTCAGCATGCCATACCGGAACCAGATTAGGGCCTGAAGCAATCCTGCGTTTTTGCGGCCAGCTCCCAAGATAGCGAGTTGAAGAAAGGAGCTCAGGGGCACTGTAACTCACAAACCTGCAGAGTTATAAATGACAGCTATCGTCCAAAATTATATTGAAGGAAGGCTGCGAGGACGACTTGTAAGCGGGGCAGAATTGCAGGAAAATGATTTCAGGGGGTAGACGGGAATTGCATTGAAAGCATAGGAAAAGAGGCAGAACGTCGACAATGATGCTCTTGGCCAAAAAGGGCGTATGCGTTTTTTCCTGAATATATTCAGGAAAAAACGCATACGCCCTTTTTGGCCAACCAAGAAAGCATGTTAAAGAAATCTGCACTACATTGAAGTCTCACTGCCCCCCGGTCAAAAGGGCCATCTGAAAAAAGTGTAAAACCCAGAAAGGCAGCACAGGCCATGGAGAACAGGGAGCATTGTTATGCTGATGGGCGGGATGTAAATTGCCAACAGCCACTCTGGAGAAGTGTATGGTGTTTCCTGGAACAGCTAAAAAACAAAGCAACGGAGCCTACGGCACTTCCACTTATAGTCCTATAGCTTAGGGAAATTAAAATCAAAAACACACAGCCACACCAAAGTTTCGGACGGCTCTGTTTACAAGAACCTCATCTACAGTACAAGTTAAATATCCCAGAACGTGAAAAATGGAGAAAGAAGTTGTGGTACGTACGTACAATGGAATATCACTCAGCAATGAAATCTATGTCATCAGGCCCATCGCGGCATAATGAGTGGATTCAGGTACGATGATTCTAAGTGAAATAAGTCACACAGAAAAAGAAACATCATAAGATATCACTAATACACGGAATGTAAACTTGGCTACACATGAACTGAATTACAAAACAGAACAGGGCCTCAAATTTAGAAAACCAACTTATGCTTCCTTTTTGGGAAAGGTGAGTTGCGGTGCTGCATAAAAACCGAGATAGAAATTCACACAGATACAGTTCCATAAGACAAATATGTAATAGACAAAACCTACACCTTGCTCAACGAAATGGACTCAACACCACATATTCAACGCCTAGGAATATACCTGCCTTGTAAGAATCTTAAAACCCATGGATTTATATGTCTCCATAAGAGAATCAAGCGTGTGTTCAGTGGCCTAAACGCAGGAGTGAAAATCCGATAAATCCCATTATCAAAATAAAATTCAAAAACAAACACAATGACAGTGAAATAGAGAGCAATTCTTAAATAATTCACTCAGGGCTTCTAATGCAACCTGGATTTACCACATCTACACCCAGAGTTGGGGAGACATAAGGCCGGACACTTCGGCCTGATAGCATTGGTGAGGTTCGGTGAGTAAATGCAGACCCTTTGAAGTCATACTTCATGGTACCCATTCCATGGGTCCCAACTCTCCAGGTTTAAGGGATTCTTCCTTCCGCTAAATCAGGTATGGGAAACCCAGAGTATGGTCCACCATGTGATTGGGAAACGTTTTCAAATGTATCTCAGTTTTCGTCCCTTTATACTAGGGTTCACCATTCCAGACGCTTAACTAACACTCTCCTCACTTGGAGAGTCAGTGCCTTTAACCTCCTGTTTGGCACAGTTCGCAATTTCTGCGCAAGATGAACAGGAATAGGGAGAAGCAATAAGAGACTAGCTGTAGGTGTCTGCACGGGCAAATGTAACACTCATTTCCCACCAAGAAGAGGAATTAACCAAAGGCTCAGCATGCCGTACCGGAACCAGATTAGGGCCTGAAGCAATCCTGCGGTTTTGCGGCCAGCTCACAAGAAAGCGAGTTGAAGAAAGGAGCTCAGGGGCACTGTAATTCACAAACCTGCAGAGTTATAAATGACAGCTATCGTCCAAAAATATATTGAAGTAAGTCTGCGAAGAGGACTTGAAAGAGGGGCAGAAATTCAGGAAAACGATTTCAGGGGGTGGACTGGAATTGCACTTAAAGCATAGGAAAAGAGGCAGGACGGCAACAATGATGCACTTGGCCAAAAAGGGCGTATGCGTTTTTTCCTGAATATATTCAGGAAAAAACGCATACGCCCTTTTGGTCCAACCAAACAAGCCTGTAAAGGAAATCTGCACTACAATGAAGTCTCACTTCCCCATGGTCAAAAGGGCCATCTGAAAAATGTGTAAAATCCAGAAAGGCAGGACTGGCCATGGAGAACAGGGAGCATTGTTATGCTGCTGGGCGGGATTTGAATTGTCAACAGCCACTCTGGAAAAGTGTATGGTGTTTCCTGAAACACGTATGAAACAAAGCAACACAGCCTATGGCACTTCCACTTACGGTCCTATAGCTTAGGGAAATTAAAATCAAAACCACACAGCCAACCCAAAATTTGGAATAGCTCTGTTTACAAGAACCTCGTCTACGGTACAAGTTAAATATCCCACAGAGTGAAAAATAGATAAAGAAGTTGTGGTACGTACGTACAATGGAATATCACTCAGCAATGAAATCTATGTCATCAGGCCCGTAGCCACTCTGGAGAAGTGTATGCTGTTTCCTGAAACACCTAAAAAACAAAGCAACAGAGCCTACGGCACTTCCACTTATAGTCCTATAGCTTAGGGAAATTAAAATCAGAAACACACAGCCACCCCAAAAGTTTCAGATGGCTCTGTTTACAAGAACCTCACCTACCGTACAAGTTAAATATCCCAGAATGAGAAAAATGGATAAAGAAGTTGTGGTACATACGTACAATGGAATATCACTCAGCAATGAAATCTATGTCATCAGGCCCATCGGGGCATAATGAGTGGATTCAGGTACGATGATTCTAAGTGAAATAATTCACACAGAAAATGAAATATCATAAGATATCACTAATACACGGAAAGAAAACATGGCTACACATGAACTGAATTACAAAACAGAACAGGGTCTCAAATGTAGAAAACCAACTTGTGCTTGCTTAAGGGGAAAGGTGAGTTGGGGTGCTGCATAAAACCAGAGATAGAAATTAGCACAGATACCTTTCCATAAGCCAAATATGCAATAGTCAAGACCTACCCCTGGCTCAACTAAATGGACTAAACACCACATATTCAACGACTAGGAATACACCTGACTAGTAAGAATCTTCAAACCCATGGATTTATATGTCTCCGTAAGAGAATGAAGCGTGTGTACAGAGGCATGAATGCAGCAGAGAAAATCCGATAAACCCCATTATCAAAATGAATTACAAAAACAAAACACAAGGACAGTGAAATAGAGAGCAATTCTTAAATAATTCATTCAGGGCTTGTGATGCAACCTGGATTTACCACATCTACACCCAGAGCTGAGTGAGACATAAGGTTGGGCACTTCGGGCTGATAGCATTGGTGAGGTTCGATGAGCAAATGCAGACCCTTTGAAGTCATACTGCATGGTACCCATTCCATGGGTCCCATCTCTCCAGGTTTAACGAATTCTTCCTTGAGCTAAAACATGCATGGGAAACCCACAGTATGGTGCACCGAGGGACCGGCAAACGTTTTCAAATGCATCTCAGATTTCGTCCCCTTTTACTCGGGTTCACCATTCCAGAACCTTTACTAACACTCTCCCCACTTGGAGAGTCAGTGCCTTTAACCTCCTGTTTGGCACAGTTTGCAATTTCTGCGCAAGATGAACAGGAATAGGGAGAACCAATGAGAGACTAGCTTTAGGTGTCTGCACGGGCAAATGTAACGCTCATTTCCCACCAGGAAGAGGAATTAACCAAAGGCTCAGCATGCCGTGCCGGAACCAGATTAGGGCCTGAAGCAATCCTGCGGGTTTGCGGCCAGCTCACAAGATAGTGAGTTGAAGAAAGGAGCTCAGGGGCACTGTAACTCACAAACCTGCAGAGTTATAAATGACAGCTATCGTCCAAAAATATATTGAAGGAAGGCTGCGAAGAGGACTTGTAAGTGGGGCAGAATTGCAGGATAACGATTTCAGGAGGTAGACGGGAATTGCATTTAAAGCATAGGAAAAGAGGCAGAACGTCGACAATGATGCTCTTGGCCAAAAAGGGCTTATGCGTTTTTTCCTGAATATATTCAGGAAAAAACGCATACGCCCTTTTTGGCCAACCAAGCAAGCATGTTAAAGAAAACTGCACTACAATGAAGTCTCACTGCCCCCCGGTCAAACGGGCCATGTGAAAAAAGTGTAAAATCCAGAAAGGCAGCACAGGCCAAGGAGAACAGGGAGCCTTGTTATGCTGATGGGCGGTATGTAAATTGCCAACAGCCACTCTGGAGA
This sequence comes from Delphinapterus leucas, assembly GCF_059928025.1. NCBI lineage: Eukaryota > Metazoa > Chordata > Mammalia > Artiodactyla > Monodontidae > Delphinapterus > Delphinapterus leucas. Next base: position 4,364,186 of record NW_028322232.1, on the reverse strand, counting down.
AGTGTATGGTGTTTCCAGGAACAGCGAAAAAACAAAGCAACGGAGCCTACAGCACTTCCACTTATGGTCCTATAGCTTAGGGAAATTAAAATCAAAAACACACAGCCACCCCAAAGTTTCGGACGGCTCTGTTTACAAGAACCTCGTCTACGGTACAAGTTAAATATCCCAGAACGTGAAAAATGGATAAAGAAGTTGTGGTACGTACGTACAATGGAATATCACTCAGCAATGAGATCTACGTCTTCAGGCCCATAGCGGCATAATGAGTAGATTCAGGTAATACGATGCTACGAGAAATAAGTCACACAGAAAAAGAAAAATCATAAGATATCTCTAATACACGGAACTTAAACTTGGCTACACATGAACTGAATTAGAAAACAGAACAGGGTCTCAAATTTAGAAAACCAACTTATGCTTGCTTATGGGGAAAGGTGAGTTGGGGTTCTGCATAAAACCAGAGATTGAAATTAGCACAGATACAGTTCCATAAGCCAAATATATAATAGACAAGACCTACTCCTTGCTCAACGAAATGGACTCAACACCCCATATTCAACGCCTGGGAATATACCTGACAAGTAAGAAACTTAAGACCCATGGATTTATATGTCTCCATAAGGAAGTCAAGCATGTGTACAGTGGCCTAAACGCAGCAGTGAAAATCTGATAAATCCCATTAACAAAATAAATTTCAAAAACAAAACACAATGACAGTGAAATAGAGATCAATTCTTAAATAATTCATTCAGGGCTTGTGATGCAACCTGGATTTACCACATCTACACCCAGAGCTTGTGGAGACATAAGGCTGGACACATCGGGCTGATAGCATTGGTGAGGTTTGGTGAGCAAATGCAGACCCTTTGAAGTCATACTGCATGGTACCCATTCCATGGGTCCCAACTCTCCAGGTTTAAGGGATTCTTCCTTCAGCTAAAACATGCATGGGAAACCCAGAGTATGGTCCACCGTGTGATTGGGAAACGTTTTCAAATGGATCTCAGGTTTCGACCCCTGGTATTCGGGTGCACCGTTCCAGACGCTTTACTAGCACTCTCCCCACTTGGAGGGTCAGTGCCTTTAACCTCCTGTTTGGCACAGTTTGCAATTTCTGCGCAAGATGAACAGGAATAGGGAGAACCAATGAGAGACTAGCTGTAGGTGTCTGCACGGGCAAATGGAACGCTCATTTCCCACCAGGAAGAGGAATTAACCAAAGGCTCAGTGTGCCCTGCCGGAACCAGATTAGGGCTTGAAGCAATCCTGCGGTTTTGCGGCCAGCTCACAATAAAGCGAGTTGAAGAAAGGAGCTCAGGAGCACTGTAATTCACAAACCTGCAGAGTTATGAATGACAGCTATCGTGCAAAAATGTATTGAAATAAGTCTTCGAAGAAGACTTGAAAGTGGGGCAGAATTTCATGAAAACGATTTCAGGGGGGAGACTGGAATTGCAATTAAAGCATAGGAAAAGAGGCAGAATGTCGACAATGATGCACTTGGCCAAAAAGGGCATATTCGGTTTTTCCTGAATATATTCAGGAAAAAACGCATACGCCCTTTTTGGCCAACCAAGCAAGCCTGTAAAGGAAATCTGCACTACAATGAAGTCTCACTGCCCCCCGGTCCAATGGGCCATCTGAAACAAGTGTAAAATCCTGAAAGGCAGGACAGATCATGGAGAAGAGGGAGCCTTGTTATGCTGATGGGCGGGATGTAAATTGCCAACAGCCACTCTGGAGAAGTGTATGGTGTTTCCTGAAACACTTAGGAAACAAAGCAACACAGCCTATGGCACTTCCACTTATGGTCCTATAACTTAGGGAAATTAAAATCAAAAACACACAGCCACCCCAAAGTTTGGGACGGCTCTGTTTACAAGAACCTCGTCTACGGTACAAATTAAATATCCGAGAAAGCAAAAAATGGATAAAGAAGCTGTGGTACGTACGTACAATGGAATATCACTCAGCAATGAGATCTACGTCTTCAAGCCCGTAGCGGCATAATGAGTGGATTCAGGTAATACGATGCTACGAGAAATAAGTCACACAGAAAAAGAAAAATCATAAGATATCTCTAATACACGGAACTTAAACTTGGCTACACATGAACTGAATTAGAAAACAGAACAGGGTCTCAAATTTAGAAAACCAACTTATGCTTGCTTATGGGGAAAGGTGAGTTGGGGTTCTGCGTAAAACCAGAGATTGAAATTAGCACAGATACAGTTCCATAAGCCAAATATATAATAGACAAGACCTACTCCTTGCTCAACGAAATGGACTCAACACCCCATATTCAACGCCTGGGAATATACCTGACAAGTAAGAAACTTAAGACCCATGGATTTATATGTCTCCATAAGGAAGTCAAGCATGTGCACAGTGGCCTAAACGCAGCAGTGAAAATCTGATAAATCCCATTAACAAAATAAATTTCAAAAACAAATCACAATGACAGTGAAATAGAGAGCAATTCTTAAATAATTCATTCAGGGCTTGTGATGCAACCTGGATTTACCACATCTACACCCAGAGCTTGTGGAGACATAAGGCTGGACACATCGGGCTGATAGCATTGGTGAGGTTTGGTGAGCAAATGCAGACCCTTTGAAGTCATACTGCATGGTACCCATTCCATGGGTCCCAACTCTCCAGGTTTAAGGGATTCTTCCTTCAGCTAAAACATGCATGGGAAACCCAGAGTATGGTCCACCGTGTGATTGGGAAACGTTTTCAAATGGATCTCAGGTTTCGACCCCTGGTACTCGGGTTCACCGTTCCAGACGCTTTACTAGCACTCTCCCCACTTGGAGAGTCAGTGCCTTTAACCTCCTGTTTGGCACAGTTTGCAATTTCTGCGCAAGATGAACAGGAATAGGGAGAACCAATGAGAGACTAGCTGTAGGTGTCTGCACGGGCAAATGGAACGCTCATTTCCCATCAGGAAGAGGAATTAACCAAAGGCTCAGTGTGCCCTGCCGGAACCAGATTAGGGCTTGAAGCAATCCTGCGGTTTTGCGGCCAGCTCACAATAAAGCGAGTTGAAGAAAGGAGCTCAGGGGCACTGTAATTCACAAACCTGCAGAGTTATGAATGACAGCTATCGTCCAAAAATGTATTGAAGTAAGTCTTCGAAGAGGACTTGAAAGCGGGGAAAATTTCAGGAAAACGATTTCATGGGGTAGACTGGAATTGCACTTAAAGCATAGGAAAAGAGGCAGAATGTCCACAATGATGCACTTGGCCAAAAAGGGCGTATGCGTTTTTTCCTGAATATATTCAGGAAAAAACGCATACGCGCTTTTTGGCCAACCAAGCAAGCGTGTAAAGGAAATCTGCACTACAATGAAGTCTCACTGCCCCCCGGTCAAAAGGGCCATCTGAAACAAGTGTAAAATCCAGAAAGGCAGGACAGGTCATGGAGAACAGGGAGCCTTGTTATGCTGATGGGCGGTATGTAAATTGCCAACAGCCACTATGGAGAAGTGTATGGTGTTTCCTGAAACACGCAGGGAACAAAGCAACACAGCCTATGGCATCTCCACTTACGGTCCTATAGATTAGGGAAATTAAAATCAAAAACACACAGCCACCCCAAAGTTTGGGACGGCTCTGTTTACAAGAACCTCGTCTACGGTACTAGTTAAATATCCGAGAAAGCAAAAAATGGATAAAGAAGTTGTGGTACGTACGTACAATGGAATATCACTCAGCAATGAGATCTACGTCATCAGGCCCGTAGCGGCATAATGAGTGGATGCAGGTACGACGATTCTAGGAGAAATAAGTCACACAGAAAAAGAAAGATCATAAGATATCACTAATACACGAAACGTAAACTTGGCTACACATGAACTGAATTACAAAACAGAACAGGGTCTCAAATTTAGAAAACCAACTTATGCTTGCTTATGGGGAAAGGTGAGTTGGGGTGCTGCATCAAACCAGAGATTGAAATTAGCACAGATACCGTTCCATAAGCCAAATATATAATAGATAAGACCGCCTCATTGCTCAACGAAATGGACTCAACACCCCATATTCAACGTCTGGGAATATACCTGACAAGTAAGAATCTTAAGACCCATGGATTTATATGTCTCCATAAGGAAGTCAAGCGTGTGTACAGTGACCTAAATGCAGCAGTGAAAATCCGATAAATCCCATTAACAAAATAAATTTCAAAAACAAAACACAATGACAGTGAAATAGAGATCAATTCTTAAATAATTCATTCAGGCCTTGTGATGCAACCTGGATTTACCACATCTACACCCAGAGCTGGTTGAGACATAAGGCTGGACACTTCGGGCTGATAGCATTGGTGAGGTTCGGTGAGCAAAGGCAGACCCTTTGAAGTCATACTGCATGGTACCCATTCCATGGGTCCCAACTCTCCAGGTTTAATGGATTCTTCTTTCAGCTAAAACATGCATGGGAAACCCAGAGTATGGTCCACCGTGTGATTGGGAAACGTTTTCAAATGCATCTCAGGTTTCATCCCCTGGTAATCGGGTGCACCGTTCCAGACGCTTTACTAACACTATCCCCACTTGGAGAGTCAGTGCCTTTAACCTCCTGTGTGTCACAGTTTGCAATTTCTGCGCAAGATGAACAGGAATAGGGAGAACCAATGAGAGACTAGCTGTAGGTGTCTGCACGGGCAAATGGAACGCTCATTTCCCACCAGGAAGAGGAATTAACCAAAGGCTCAGCGTGCCCTGCCGGAACCAGATTAAGGCCTGAAGCAATCCTGCGGTTTTGCGGCCAGCTCAGAAGATAGCGAGTTGAAGAAAGGAGCCCAGGGGCACTGTAATTCACAAACCTGCAGAGTTATGAATGACAGCTATCGTCCAAAATAGTATTGAAGTAAGTCTTCGAAGAGGACTTGAAAGCGGGGCAGAATTTCAGGAAAACGATTTCATGGGGTAGACTGGAATTGCACTTAAAGCATAGGAAAAGAGGCAGAATGTCGACAATGATGCACTTTGCCAAAAAGGGCATATGCGTTTTTTCCTGAATATATTCAGGAAAAAACGCATACGCCCTTTTTGGCCAACCAAGCAAGCGTGTAAAGGAAATCTGCACTACAATGAAGTCTCACTGCCCCCCGGTCAAAAGGGCCATCTGAAACAAGTGTAAAATCCAGAAAGGCAGGACAGGTCATGGAGAACAGGGAGCCTTGTTATGCTGATGGGCGGTATGTAAATTGCCAACAGCCACTATGGAGAAGTGTATGGTGTTTCCTGGAACATGTAGGAAACAAAGAAACACAGCGTATGGCATTTCCACTTAGGGTCCTATAGATTAGGGAAATTAACATCAAAAACACACAGCCACCCCAAAGTTTGGGACGGCTCTGTTTACAAGAACCTCGTCTACGGTACAAGTTAAATATCCGAGAAAGCAAAAAATGGAAAAAGAAGTTGTGGTACGTACGTACAATGGAATATCACTCAGCAATGAGATCTACGTCATCAGGCCCGTAGCGGCATAATGAGTGGATGCAGGTACGACGATTCTACGAGAAATAAGTCACACAGAAAAAGAAAGATCATAAGATATCACTAATACACGGAACGTAAACTTGGCTACACATGAACTGAATTACAAAACAGAACAGGGTCTCAAATTTAGAAAACCAACTTATGCTTGCTTATGGGGAAAGGTGAGTTGGGGTGCTGCAACAAACCAGAGATTGAAATTAGCACAGATACCGTTCCATAAGCCAAATATATAATAGACAAGACCTACTCCTTGCTCAACGAAATGGACTCAACACCCCATATTCAACGTCTGGGAATATACCTGACAAGTAAGAATCTTAAGACCCATGGATTTATATGTCTCCATAAGGAAGTCAAGCGTGTGTACAGTGGCCTAAACGCAGCAGTGAAAATCCGATAAATCCCATTAACAAAATAAATTTCAAAAACAAAACACAATGACAGTGAAATAGAGAGCAATTCTTAAATAATTCATTCAGGCCTTGTGATGCAACCTGGATTTACCACATCTACACCCAGAGCTGGTTGAGACATAAGGCTGGACACTTCGGGCTGATAGCATTGGTGAGGTTCGGTGAGCAAAGGCAGACCCTTTGAAGTCATACTGCATGGTACCCATTCCATGGGTCCCAACTCTCCAGGTTTAAGGGATTCTTCCTTCAGCTAAAACATGCAAGGGGAACCCAGAGTATGGTCCACCGTGTGATTGGGAAACGTTTTCAAATGCATCTCAGGTTTCGACACCTGGTACTCGGGTGCACCGTTCCAGACGCTTTACTAACACTATCCCCACTTGGAGAGTCAGTGCCTTTAACCTCCTGTTTGTCACAGTTTGCAATTTCTGCGCAAGATGAACAGGAATAGGGAGAACCAATGAGAGACTAGCTGTAGGTGTCTGCACGGGCAAATGGAACGCTCATTTCCCACCAGGAAGAGGAATTAACCAAAGGCTCAGTGTGCCCTGCCGGAACCAGCTTAGGGCCTGAAGCAATCCTGCGGTATTGCGGCCAGCTCACAAGATAGCGAGTTGAAGAATGGAGCCCAGGGGCACTGTAATTCACAAACCTGCAGAGTTATGAATGACAGCTATCGTCCAAAAAAGTAATGAAGTAAGTCTTCGAAGAGGACTTGAAAGCGGGGCAGAATTTCAGGAAAACGATTTCATGGGGTAGACTGAAATTGCACTTAAAGCATAGGAAAAGAGGCAGAATGTCGACAATGATGCACTTGGTCAAAAAGGGCGTATGCGTTTTTTCCTGAATATATTCAGGAAAAAACGCATACGCCCTTTTTGGCCAACCAAGCAAGCGTGTAAAGGAAATCTGCACTACAATGAAGTCTCACTGCCCCCCGGTCAAAAGGGCCATCTGAAACAAGTGTAAAATCCAGAAAGGCAGGACAGGTCATGGAGAACAGGGAGCCTTGTTATGCTGATGGGCGGTATGTAAATTGCCAACAGCCACTATGGAGAAGTGTATGCTGTTTCCTGAAACACGTAGGAAACAAAGCAACACAGCCTATGGCATTTCCACTTAGGGTCCTATAGATTAGGGAAATTAACATCAAAAACACACAGCCACCCCAAAGTTTGGGACGGCTCTGTTTACAAGAACCTCGTCTACGGTACAAGTTAAATATCCGAGAAAGCAAAAAATGGAAAAAGAAGTTGTGGTACGTACGTACAATGGAATATCACTCAGCAATGAGATCTACGTCATCAGGCCCGTAGCGGCATAATGAGTGGATGCAGGTACGACGATTCTACGAGAAATAAGTCACACAGAAAAAGAAAGATCATAAGATATCACTAATATACGAAACGTAAACTTCTCTACACATGAACTGAATTACAAAACAGAACAGGGTCTCAAATTTAGAAAACCAACTTATGCTTGCTTATGGGGAAAGGTGAGTTGGGGTGCTGCAACAAACCAGAGATTGAAATTAGCACAGATACCGTTCCATAAGCCAAATATATAATAGACAAGACCTACTCCTTGCTCAACGAAATGGACTCAACACCCCATATTCAACGTCTGGGAATATACCTGACAAGTAAGAATCTTAAGACCCATGGATTTATATGTCTCCATAAGGAAGTCAAGCGTGTGTACAGTGGCCTAAACGCAGCAGTGAAAATCCGATAAATCCCATTAACAAAATAAATTTCAAAAACAAAACACAATGACAGTGAAATAGAGAGCAATTCTTAAATAATTCATTCAGGCCTTGTGATGCAACCTGGATTTACCACATCTACACCCAGAGCTGGTTGAGACATAAGGCTGGACACTTCGGGCTGATAGCATTGGTGAGGTTCGGTGAGCAAAGGCAGACCCTTTGAAGTCATACTGCATGGTACCCATTCCATGGGTCCCAACTCTCCAGGTTTAAGGGATTCTTCCTTCAGCTAAAACATGCATGGGAAACCCAGAGTATGGTCCACCGTGTGATTGGGAAACGTTTTCAAATGCATCTCAGGTTTCGTCCCCTGGTACTCGGGTGCACCGTTCCAGACGCTTTACTAACACTATCCCCACTTGGAGAGTCAGTGCCTTTAACCTCCTGTTTGTCACAGTTTGCAATTTCTGCGCAAGATGAACAGGAATAGGGAGAACCAATGAGAGACTAGCTGTAGGTGTCTGCACGGGCAAATGGAACGCTCATTTCCCACCAGGAAGAGGAATTAACCAAAGGCTCAGTGTGCCCTGCCGGAACCAGATTAGGGCCTGAAGCAATCCTGCGGTTTTGCGGCCAGCTCACAAGATAGCGAGTTGAAGAATGGAGCCCAGGGGCACTGTAATTCACAAACCTGCAGAGTTATGAATGACAGCTATCGTCCAAAAAAGTAATGAAGTAAGTCTTCGAGGAGGACTTGAAAGCGGGGCAGAATTTCAGGAAAACGATTTCATGGGGTAGACTGGAATTGCACTTAAAGCATAGGAAAAGAGGCAGAATGTCGACAATGATGCACTTGGCCAAAAAGGGCGTATGCTTTTTTTCCTGAATATATTCAGGAAAAAACGCATACGCCCTTGTTGGCCAACCAAGCAAGCGTGTATAGGAAATCTGCACTACAATGAAGTCTCACTGCCCCCCGGTCAAAAGGGCCATCTGAAACAAGTGTAAAATCCAGAAAGGCAGGACAGGTCATGGAGAACAGGGAGCCTTGTTATGCTGATGGGCGGTATGTAAATTGCCAACAGCCACTCTGGAGAAGTGTATGGTGTTTCCTGAAACACGTAGGAAACAAAGCAACACAGCCTATGGCCCTTCCACATAGGGTCCTATAGCTTAGGGAAATTAACATCAAAAACACACAGCCACCCCAAAGTTTGGGACGGCTCTGTTTACAAGAACCTCGTCTACGGTACAAGTTAAATATCCGAGAAAGCAAAAAATGGAAAAAGAAGTTGTGGTACGTACGTACAATGGAATATCACTCAGCAATGAGATCTACGTCATCAGGCCCATAGCGGCATAATGAGTGGATGCAGGTACGACGATTCTATGAGAAATAAGTCACACAGAAAAAGAAAGATCATAAGATATCACTAATACACGGAACGTAAACTTGGCTACACATGAACTGAATTACAAAACAGAACAGGGTCTCAAATTTAGAAAACCAACTTATGCTTGCTTATGGGGAAAGGTGAGTTGGGGTGCTGCATCAAACCAGAGATTGAAATTAGCACAAATACCGTTCCATAAGCCAAATATATAATAGACAAGACCTACTCCTTGCTCAACGAAATGGACTCAACACCCCATATTCAACGTCTGGGAATATACCTGACAAGTAAGAATCTTAAGACCCATGGATTTATATGTCTCCATAAGGAAGTCAAGCGTGTGTACAGTGGCCTAAACGCAGCAGTGAAAATCCGATAAATCCCATTAACAAAATAAATTTCAAAAACAAAACACATTGACAGTGAAATAGAGAGCAATTCTTAAATAATTCATTCAGGCCTTGTGATGCAACCTGGATTTACCACATCTACATTCAGAGCTGGTTGAGACATAAGGCTGGACACTTCGGGCTGATAGCATTGGTGAGGTTCGGTGAGCAAAGTCAGACCCTTTGAAGTCATACTGCATGGTACCCATTCCATGGGTCCCAACTCTCCAGGTTTAAGGGATTCTTCTTTCAGCTAAAACATGCATGGGAAACCCAGAGTATGGTCCACCGTGTGATTGGGAAACGTTTTCAAATGCATCTCAGGTTTCGTCCCCTGGTACTCGGGTGCACCGTTCCAGACGCTTTACTAACACTATCCCCACTTGGAGAGTCAGTGCCTTTAACCTCCTGTTGGGCACAGTTTGCAATTTCTGCTCAAGATGAACAGGAATAGGGAGAACCAATGAGAGACTAGCTGTAGGTGTCTGGACGGGCAAATGGAACGCTCATTTCCCACCAGGAAGAGGAATTAACCAAAGGCTCATCGTGCCCTGCCGGAACCAGATTAAGGCCTGAAGCAATCCTGCGGTTTTGCGGCCAGCTCACAAGATAGCGAGTTGAAGAAAGGAGCCCAGGGGCACTGTAATTCACAAACCTGCAGAGTTATGAATGACAGCTCTCATCCAAAAATATATTGAAGTAAGTCTTCCAAGAGGACTTGAAAGCGGGGCAGAATTTCAGGAAAACGATTTCATGGGGTAGACTGGAATTGCACTTAAAGCATAGGAAAAGAGGCAGAATGTCCACAATGATGCACTTGGCCAAAAAGGGCATATGCGTTTTTTCCTGAATCAGGAAAAAACGCATACGCCCTTTTTGGCCAACCAAGCAAGCGTGTAAAGGAAATCTGCACTACAATGAAGTCTCACTGCCCCCCGGTCAAAAGGGCCATCTGAAACAAGTGTAAAATCCAGAAAGGCTGGACAGGTCATGGAGAACAGGGAGCCTTGTTACGCTGATGGGCGGGATGTAAATTGCCAACAGCCACTATGGAGAAGTGTATGGTGTTTCCTGAAACACGTAGGAAACAAAGCAACACAGCCTATGGCATCTCCACTTACGGTCCTATAGATTAGGGAAATTAAAATCAAAAACACACAGCCACCCCAAAGTTTGGGACGGCTCTGTTTACAAGAACCTCGTCTACGGTACTAGTTAAATATCCGAGAAAGCAAAAAATGGATAAAGAAGTTGTGGTACGTACGTACAATGGAATATCACTCAGCAATGAGATCTACGTCATCAGGCCCGTAGCGGCATAATGAGTGGATTCAGGTACGACGATTCTACGAGAAATACGTCACACAAAAAAGAAAGATCATAAGATATCACTAATACACGGAACGTAAACTTGGCTACACATGAACTGAATTACAAAACAGAACAGGGTCTCAAATTTAGAAAACCAACTTATGCTTGCTTATGGGGAAAGGTGAGTTGGGGTGCTGCATCAAACCAGAGATTGAAATTAGCACAGATACCGTTCCATAAGCCAAATATATAAGAGACAAGTCCTACTCCTTGCTCAACGAAATGGACTCAACACCCCATATTCAACGTCTGGGAATATACCTGACAAGTAAGAATCTTAAGACCCATGGATTTATATGTCTCCATAAGGAAGTCAAGCGTGTGTACAGTGGCCTAAACGCAGCAGTGAAAATCCGATAAATCCCATTAACAAAATAAACTTCAAAAACAAAACACAATGACAGTGAAATAGAGAGCAATTCTTACATAATTCATTCAGGCCTTGTGATGCAACCTGGATTTAGCACATCTACACCCAGAGCTGGTTGAGACATAAGGCTGGACACTTCGGGCTGATAGCATTGGTGAGGTTCGGTGAGCAAAGGCAGACCCTTTGAAGTAATACTGCATGGTATCCATTCCATGGGTCCCAACTCTCCAGGTTTAAGGGATTCTTCCTTCAGCTAAAACATGCATGGGAAACCCAGAGTATGGTCCACCGTGTGATTGGGAAACGTTTTCAAATGGATCTCAGGTTTCGACCCCTGGTACTCGGGTGCACCGTTCCAGACGCTTTACTAGCACTCTCCCCACTTGGAGGGTCAGTGCCTTTAACCTCCTGTTTGGCACAGTTTGCAATTTCTGTGCAAGATGAACAGGAATAGGGAGAACCAATGAGAGACTAGCTGTAGGTGTCTGCACGGGCAAATGGAACGCTCATTTCCCACCAGGAAGAGGAATTAACCAAAGGCTCAGTGTGCCCTGCCGGAACCAGATTAGGGGTTGAAGCAATCCTGCGGTTTTGCGGCCAGCTCACAATAAAGCGAGTTGAAGAAAGGAGCTCAGGGGCACTGTAATTCACAAACCTGCAGAGTTATGAATGACAGCTATCATCCAAAAATGTATTGAAGTAAGTCTTCGAAGAGGACTTGAAAGCGGGGCAGAATTTCAGGAAAACGATTTCATGGGGTAGACTGGAATTGCACTTAAAGCATAGGAAAAGAGGCAGAATGTCCACAATGATGCACTTGGCCAAAAAGGGCATATGCGTTTTTTCCTGAATATATTCAGGAAAAAACGCATACGCGCTTTTTGGCCAACCAAGCAAGCGTGTAAAGGAAATCTGCACTACAATGAAGTCTCACTGCCCCCCGGTCAAAAGGGCCATCTGAAACAAGTGTAAAATCCAGAAAGGCAGGACAGGTCATGGAGAACAGGGAGCCTTGTTATGCTGATGGGCGGTATGTAAATTGCCAACAGCCACTATGGAGAAGTGTATGGTGTTTCCTGAAACACGTAGGGAACAAAGCAACACAGCCTATGGCATTTGCACTTAGGGTCCTATAGATTAGGGAAATTAAAATCAAAAACACACAGCCACCCCAAAGTTTGGGACGGCTCTGTTTACAAGAACCTCGTCTACGGTACTAGTTAAATATCCGAGAAAGCAAAAAATGGATAAAGAAGTTGTGGTACGTACGTACAATGGAATATCACTCAGCAATGAGATCTACGTCATCAGGCCCGTAGCGGCATAATGAGTGGATGCAGGTACGACGATTCTAGGAGAAATAAGTCACACAGAAAAAGAAAGATCATAAGATATCACTAATACACGGAACGTAAACTTGGCTACACATGAACTGAATTACAAAACAGAACAGGGTCTCAAATTTAGAAAACCAACTTATGCTTGCTTATGGGGAAAGGTGAGTTGGGGTGCTGCATCAAACCAGAGATTGAAATTAGCACAGATACCGTTCCATAAGCCAAATATATAATAGATAAGACCGCCTCATTGCTCAACGAAATGGACTCAACACCCCATATTCAACGTCTGGGAATATACCTGACAAGTAAGAATCTTAAGACCCATGGATTTATATGTCTCCATAAGGAAGTCAAGCGTGTGTACAGTGACCTAAACGCAGCAGTGAAAATCCGATAAATCCCATTAACAAAATAAATTTCAAAAACAAAACACAATGACAGTGAAATAGAGATCAATTCTTAAATAATTCATTCAGGCCTTGTGATGCAACCTGGATTTACCACATCTACACCCAGAGCTGGTTGAGACATAAGGCTGGACACTTCGGGCTGATAGCATTGGTGAGGTTCGGTGAGCAAAGGCAGACCCTTTGAAGTCATACTGCATGGTACCCATTCCATGGGTCCCAACTCTCCAGGTTTAATGGATTCTTCTTTCAGCTAAAACATGCATGGGAAACCCAGAGTATGGTCCACCGTGTGATTGGGAAACGTTTTCAAATGCATCTCAGGTTTCATCCCCTGGTACTCGGGTGCACCGTTCCAGACGCTTTACTAACACTATCCCCACTTGGAGAGTCAGTGCCTTTAACCTCCTGTGTGTCACAGTTTGCAATTTCTGCGCAAGATGAACAGGAATAGGGAGAACCAATGAGAGACTAGCTGTAGGTGTCTGCACGGGCAAATGGAACGCTCATTTCCCACCAGGAAGAGGAATTAACCAAAGGCTCAGCGTGCCCTGCCGGAACCAGATTAAGGCCTGAAGCAATCCTGCGGTTTTGCGGCCAGCTCAGAAGATAGCGAGTTGAAGAAAGGAGCCCAGGGGCACTGTAATTCACAAACCTGCAGAGTTATGAATGACAGCTATCGTCCAAAAAAGTATTGAAGTAAGTCTTCGAAGAGGACTTGAAAGCGGGGCAGAATTTCAGGAAAACGATTTCATGGGGTAGACTGGAATTGCACTTAAAGCATAGGAAAAGAGGCAGAATGTCGACAATGATGCACTTGGCCAAAAAGGGCGTATGCGTTTTTTCCTGAATATATTCAGGAAAAAACGCATACGCCCTTTTTGGCCAACCAAGCAAGCGTGTAAAGGAAATCTGCACTACAATGAAGTCTCACTGCCCCCCGGTCAAAAGGGCCATCTGAAACAAGTGTAAAATCCAGAAAGGCAGGACAGGTCATGGAGAACAGGGAGCCTTGTTATGCTGATGGGCGGTATGTAAATTGCCAACAGCCACTATGGAGAAGTGTATGGTGTTTCCTGAAACACGTAGGAAACAAAGCAACACAGCCTATGGCATTTCCACTTAGGGTCCTATAGATTAGGGAAATTAACATCAAAAACACACAGCCACCCCAAAGTTTGGGACGGCTCTGTTTACAAGAACCTCGTCTACGGTACAAGTTAAATATCCGAGAAAGCAAAAAATGGAAAAAGAAGTTGTGGTACGTACGTACAATGGAATATCACTCAGCAATGAGATCTACGTCATCAGGCCCGTAGCGACATAATGAGTGGATGCAGGTACGACGATTTTACGAGAAATAAGTCACACAGAAAAAGAAAGATCATAAGATATCACTAATACACGGAACGTAAACTTGGCTACACATGAACTGAATTACAAAACAGAACAGGGTCTCAAATTTAGAAAACCAACTTATGCTTGCTTATGGGGAAAGGTGAGTTGGGGTGCTGCAACAAACCAGAGATTGAAATTAGCACAGATACCGTTCCATAAGCCAAATATATAATAGACAACACCTACTCCTTGCTCAACGAAATGGACTCAACACCCCATATTCAACGCCTGGGAATATACCTGACAAGTAAGAATCTTAAGACCCATGGATTTATACGTCTCCATAAGGAAATCAAGCGTGTGTACAGTGGCCTAAACGCAGCAGTGAAAATCCGATAAATCCCATTAACAAAATAAATTTCAAAAACAAAACACAATGACAGTGAAATAGAGAGCAATTCTTAAATAATTCATTCAGGGCTTGTGATGCAACCTGGATTTACCACATCTACACCCAGAGCTGGTTGAGACATAAGGCTGGACACTTCGGGCTGATAGCATTGGTGAGGTTCGGTGAGCAAAGGCAGACCCTTTGAAGTCATACTGCATGGTACCCATTCCATGGGTCCCAACTCTCCAGGTTTAAGGGATTCTTCCTTCAGCTAAAACATGCAAGGGGAACCCAGAGTATGGTCCACCGTGTGATTGGGAAACGTTTTCAAATGCATCTCAGGTTTCGTCCCCTGGTACTCGGGTGCACCGTTCCAGACGCTTTACTAACACTATCCCCACTTGGAGAGTCAGTGCCTTTAACCTCCTGTTTGTCACAGTTTGCAATTTCTTCGCAAGATGAACAGGAATAGGGAGAACCAATGAGAGACTAGCTGTAGGTGTCTGCACGGGCAAATGGAACGCTCATTTCCCAGCAGGAAGAGGAATTAACCAAAGGCTCAGTGTGCCCTGCCGGAACCAGATTAGGGCCTGAAGCAATCCTGCGGTTTTGCGGCCAGCTCACAAGATAGCGAGTTGAAGAATGGAGCCCAGGGGCACTGTAATTCACAAACCTGCAGAGGTATGAATGACAGCTATCGTCCAAAAAAGTAATGAAGTAAGTCTTCGAAGAGGACTTGAAAGCGGGGCAGAATTTCAGGAAAACGATTTCATGGGGTAGACTGGAATTGCACTTAAAGCATAGGAAAAGAGGCAGAATGTCGACAATGATGCACTTGGCCAAAAAGGGCGTATGCTTTTTTTCCTGAATATATTCAGGAAAAAACGCATACGCCCTTGTTGGCCAACCAAGCAAGCGTGTATAGGAAATCTGCACTACAATGAAGTCTCACTGCCCCCCGGTCAAAAGGGCCATCTGAAACAAGTGTAAAATCCAGAAAGGCAGGACAGGTCATGGAGAACAGGGAGCCTTGTTATGCTGATGGGCGGGATGTAAATTGCCAACAGCCACTCTGGAGAAGTGTATGGTGTTTCCTGAAACACGTAGGAAACAAAGCAACACAGCCTATGGCCCTTCCACATAGGGTCCTATAGCTTAGGGAAATTAAAATCAAAAACACACAGCCACCCCAAAGTTTGGGACGGCTCTGTTTACAAGAACCTCGTCTACGGTACAAGTTAAATATCCGAGAAAGCAAAAAATGGAAAAAGAAGTTGTGGTACGTACGTACAATGGAATATCACTCAGCAATGAGATCTACGTCATCAGGCCCATAGCGGCATAATGAGTGGATGCAGGTACGACGATTCTACGAGAAATAAGTCACACAGAAAAAGAAAGATCATAAGATATCACTAATACACGGAACGTAAACTTGGCTACACATGAACTGAATTACAAAACAGAACAGGGTCTCAAATTTAGAAAACCAACTTATGCTTGCTTATGGGGAAAGGTGAGTTGGGGTGCTGCATCAAACCAGAGATTGAAATTAGCACAAATACCGTTCCATAAGCCAAATATATAATAGACAAGACCTACTCCTTGCTCAACGAAATGGACTCAACACCCCATATTCAACGTCTGGGAATATACCTGACAAGTAAGAATCTTAAGACCCATGGATTTATATGTCTCCATAAGGAAGTCAAGCGTGTGTACAGTGGCCTAAACGCAGCAGTGAAAATCCGATAAATCCCATTAACAAAATAAATTTCAAAAACAAAACACATTGACAGTGAAATAGAGAGCAATTCTTAAATAATTCATTCAGGCCTTGTGATGCAACCTGGATTTACCACATCTACACCCAGAGCTGGTTGAGACATAAGGCTGGACACTTCGGGCTGATAGCATTGGTGAGGTTCGGTGAGCAAAGGCAGACCCTTTGAAGTCATACTGCATGGTACCCATTCCATGGGTCCCAACTCTCCAGGTTTAAGGGATTCTTCTTTCAGCTAAAACATGCATGGGAAACCCAGAGTATGGTCCACCGTGTGATTGGGAAACGTTTTCAAATGCATCTCAGGTTTCGTCCCCTGGTACTCGGGTGCACCGTTCCAGACGCTTTACTAACACTATCCCCACTTGGAGAGTCAGTGCCTTTAACCTCCTGTTGGGCACAGTTTGCAATTTCTGCGCAAGATGAACAGGAATAGGGAGAACCAATGAGAGACTAGCTGTAGGTGTCTGGACGGGCAAATGTAACGCTCATTTCCCACCAGGAAGAGGAATTAACCAAAGGCTCAGTGTGCCCTGCCGGAACCAGATTAGGGGTTGAAGCAATCCTGCGGTTTTGCGGCCAGCTCACAATAAAGCGAGTTGAAGAAAGGAGCTCAGGGGCACTGTAATTCACAAACCTGCAGAGTTATGAATGACAGCTATCATCCAAAAATGTATTGAAGTAAGTCTTCGAAGAGGACTTGAAAGCGGGGCAGAATTTCAGGAAAACGATTTCATGGGGTAGACTGGAATTGCACTTAAAGCATAGGAAAAGAGGCAGAATGTCCACAATGATGCACTTGGCCAAAAAGGGCATATGCGTTTTTTCCTGAATATATTCAGGAAAAAACGCATACGCGCTTTTTGGCCAACCAAGCAAGCGTGTAAAGGAAATCTGCACTACAATGAAGTCTCACTGCCCCCCGGTCAAAAGGGCCATCTGAAACAAGTGTAAAATCCAGAAAGGCAGGACAGGTCATGGAGAACAGGGAGCCTTGTTATGCTGATGGGCGGTATGTAAATTGCCAACAGCCACTATGGAGAAGTGTATGGTGTTTCCTGAAACACGTAGGGAACAAAGCAACACAGCCTATGGCATTTGCACTTAGGGTCCTATAGATTAGGGAAATTAAAATCAAAAACACACAGCCACCCCAAAGTTTGGGACGGCTCTGTTTACAAGAACCTCGTCTACGGTACTAGTTAAATATCCGAGAAAGCAAAAAATGGATAAAGAAGTTGTGGTACGTACGTACAATGGAATATCACTCAGCAATGAGATCTACGTCATCAGGCCCGTAGCGGCATAATGAGTGGATGCAGGTACGACGATTCTAGGAGAAATAAGTCACACAGAAAAAGAAAGATCATAAGATATCACTAATACACGGAACGTAAACTTGGCTACACATGAACTGAATTACAAAACAGAACAGGGTCTCAAATTTAGAAAACCAAGTTATGCTTGCTTATGGGGAAAGGTGAGTTGGGGTGCTGCAACAAACCAGAGATTGAAATTAGCACAGATACCGTTCCATAAGCCAAATATATAATAGACAAGACCTACTCCTTGCTCAACGAAATGGACTCAACACCCCATATTCAACGTCTGGGAATATACCTGACAAGTAAGAATCTTAAGACCCATGGATTTATACGTCTCCATAAGGAAATCAAGCGTGTGTACAGTGGCCTAAACGCAGCAGTGAAAATCCGATAAATCCCATTAACAAAATAAATTTCAAAAACAAAACACAATGACAGTGAAATAGAGAGCAATTCTTAAATAATTCATTCAGGGCTTGTGATGCAACCTGGATTTACCACATCTACACCCAGAGCTGGTTGAGACATAAGGCTGGACACTTCGGGCTGATAGCATTGGTGAGGTTCGGTGAGCAAAGGCAGACCCTTTGAAGTCATACTGCATGGTACCCATTCCATGGGTCCCAACTCTCCAGGTTTAAGGGATTCTTCCTTCAGCTAAAACATGCAAGGGGAACCCAGAGTATGGTCCACCGTGTGATTGGGAAACGTTTTCAAATGCATCTCAGGTTTCGTCCCCTGGTACTCGGGTGCACCGTTCCAGACGCTTTACTAACACTATCCCCACTTGGAGAGTCAGTGCCTTTAACCTCCTGTTTGTCACAGTTTGCAATTTCTGCGCAAGATGAACAGGAATAGGGAGAACCAATGAGAGACTAGCTGTAGGTGTCTGCACGGGCAAATGGAACGCTCATTTCCCACCAGGAAGAGGAATTAACCAAAGGCTCAGTGTGCCCTGCCGGAACCAGATTAGGGCCTGAAGCAATCCTGCGGTATTGCGGCCAGCTCACAAGATAGCGAGTTGAAGAATGGAGCCCAGGGGCACTGTAATTCACAAACCTGCAGAGTTATGAATGACAGCTATCGTCCAAAAAAGTAATGAAGTAAGTCTTCGAAGAGGACTTGAAAGCGGGGCAGAATTTCAGGAAAACGATTTCATGGGGTAGACTGAAATTGCACTTAAAGCATAGGAAAAGAGGCAGAATGTCGACAATGATGCACTTGGCCAAAAAGGGCGTATGCGTTTTTTCCTGAATATATTCAGGAAAAAACGCATACGCCCTTTTTGGCCAACCAAGCAAGCGTGTAAAGGAAATCTGCACTACAATGAAGTCTCACTGCCCCCCGGTCAAAAGGGCCATCTGAAACAAGTGTAAAATCCAGAAAGGCAGGACAGGTCATGGAGAACAGGGAGCCTTGTTATGCTGATGGGCAGTATGTAAATTGCCAACAGCCACTATGGAGAAGTGTATGCTGTTTCCTGAAACACGTAGGAAACAAAGCAACACAGCCTATGGCATTTCCACTTAGGGTCCTATAGATTAGGGAAATTAACATCAAAAACACACAGCCACCCCAAAGTTTGGGACGGCTCTGTTTACAAGAACCTCGTCTACGGTACAAGTTAAATATCCGAGAAAGCAAAAAATGGAAAAAGAAGTTGTGGTACGTACGTACAATGGAATATCACTCAGCAATGAGATCTACGTCATCAGGCCCGTAGCGGCATAATGAGTGGATGCAGGTACGACGATTCTACGAGAAATAAGTCACACAGAAAAAGAAAGATCATAAGATATCACTAATATACGAAACGTAAACTTCTCTACACATGAACTGAATTACAAAACAGAACAGGGTCTCAAATTTAGAAAACCAACTTATGCTTGCTTATGGGGAAAGGTGAGTTGGGGTGCTGCAACAAACCAGAGATTGAAATTAGCACAGATACCGTTCCATAAGCCAAATATATAATAGACAAGACCTACTCCTTGCTCAACGAAATGGACTCAACACCCCATATTCAACGTCTGGGAATATACCTGACAAGTAAGAATCTTAAGACCCATGGATTTATATGTCTCCATAAGGAAGTCAAGCGTGTGTACAGTGGCCTAAACGCAGCAGTGAAAATCCGATAAATCCCATTAACAAAATAAATTTCAAAAACAAAACACAATGACAGTGAAATAGAGAGCAATTCTTAAATAATTCATTCAGGCCTTGTGATGCAACCTGGATTTACCACATCTACACCCAGAGCTGGTTGAGACATAAGGCTGGACACTTCGGGCTGATAGCATTGGTGAGGTTCGGTGAGCAAAGGCAGACCCTTTGAAGTCATACTGCATGGTACCCATTCCATGGGTCCCAACTCTCCAGGTTTAAGGGATTCTTCCTTCAGCTAAAACATGCATGGGAAACCCAGAGTATGGTCCACCGTGTGATTGGGAAACGTTTTCAAATGCATCTCAGGTTTCGTCCCCTGGTACTCGGGTGCACCGTTCCAGACGCTTTACTAACACTATCCCCACTTGGAGAGTCAGTGCCTTTAACCTCCTGTTTGTCACAGATTGCAATTTCTGTGCAAGATGAACAGGAATAGGGAGAACCAATGAGAGACTAGCTGTAGGTGTCTGCACGGGCAAATGGAACGCTCATTTCCCAGCAGGAAGAGGAATTAACCAAAGGCTCAGTGTGCCCTGCCGGAACCAGATTAGGGCCTGAAGCAATCCTGCGGTTTTGCGGCCTGCTCACAAGATAGCGAGTTGAAGAATGGAGCCCAGGGGCACTGTAATTCACAAACCTGCAGAGTTATGAATGACAGCTATCGTCCAAAAAAGTAATGAAGTAAGTCTTCGAAGAGGACTTGAAAGCGGGGCAGAATTTCAGGAAAACGATTTCATGGGGTAGACTGGAATTGCACTTAAAGCATAGGAAAAGAGGCAGAATGTCGACAATGATGCACTTGGCCAAAAAGGGCGTATGCTTTTTTTCCTGAATATATTCAGGAAAAAACGCATACGCCCTTGTTGGCCAACCAAGCAAGCGTGTATAGGAAATCTGCACTACAATGAAGTCTCACTGCCCCCCGGTCAAAAGGGCCATCTGAAACAAGTGTAAAATCCAGAAAGGCAGGACAGGTCATGGAGAACAGGGAGCCTTGTTATGCTGATGGGCGGGATGTAAATTGCCAACAGCCACTCTGGAGAAGTGTATGGTGTTTCCTGAAACACGTAGGAAACAAAGCAACACAGCCTATGGCCCTTCCACATAGGGTCCTATAGCTTAGGGAAATTAAAATCAAAAACACACAGCCACCCCAAAGTTTGGGACGGCTCTGTTTACAAGAACCTCGTCTACGGTACAAGTTAAATATCCGAGAAAGCAAAAAATGGAAAAAGAAGTTGTGGTACGTACGTACAATGGAATATCACTCAGCAATGAGATCTACGTCATCAGGCCCATAGCGGCATAATGAGTGGATGCAGGTACGACGATTCTACGAGAAATAAGTCACACAGAAAAAGAAAGATCATAAGATATCACTAATACACGGAACGTAAACTTGGCTACACATGAACTGAATTACAAAACAGAACAGGGTCTCAAATTTAGAAAACCAACTTATGCTTGCTTATGGGGAAAGGTGAGTTGGGGTGCTGCATCAAACCAGAGATTGAAATTAGCACAGATACCGTTCCATAAGCCAAATATATAAGAGACAAGTCCTACTCCTTGCTCAACGAAATGGACTCAACACCCCATATTCAACGTCTGGGAATATACCTGACAAGTAAGAATCTTAAGACCCATGGATTTATATGTCTCCATAAGGAAGTCAAGCGTGTGTACAGTGGCCTAAACGCAGCAGTGAAAATCCGATAAATCCCATTAACAAAATAAACTTCAAAAACAAAACACAATGACAGTGAAATAGAGAGCAATTCTTACATAATTCATTCAGGCCTTGTGATGTAACCTGGATTTAGCACATCTACACCCAGAGCTGGTTGAGACATAAGGCTGGACACTTCGGGCTGATAGCATTGGTGAGGTTCGGTGAGCAAAGGCAGACCCTTTGAAGTCATACTGCATGGTACCCATTCCATGGGTCCCAACTCTCCAGGTTTAAGGGATTCTTCCTTCAGCTAAAACATGCATGGGAAACCCAGAGTATGGTCCACCGTGTGATTGGGAAACGTTTTCAAATGGATCTCAGGTTTCGACCCCTGGTACTCGGGTGCACCGTTCCAGACGCTTTACTAGCACTCTCCCCACTTGGAGGGTCAGTGCCTTTAACCTCCTGTTTGGCACAGTTTGCAATTTCTGTGCAAGATGAACAGGAATAGGGAGAACCAATGAGAGACTAGCTGTAGGTGTCTGCACGGGCAAATGGAACGCTCATTTCCCACCAGGAAGAGGAATTAACCAAAGGCTCAGTGTGCCCTGCCGGAACCAGATTAGGGGTTGAAGCAATCCTGCGGTTTTGCGGCCAGCTCACAATAAAGCGAGTTGAAGAAAGGAGCTCAGGGGCACTGTAATTCACAAACCTGCAGAGTTATGAATGACAGCTATCATCCAAAAATGTATTGAAGTAAGTCTTCGAAGAGGACTTGAAAGCGGGGCAGAATTTCAGGAAAACGATTTCATGGGGTAGACTGGAATTGCACTTAAAGCATAGGAAAAGAGGCAGAATGTCCACAATGATGCACTTGGCCAAAAAGGGCATATGCGTTTTTTCCTGAATATATTCAGGAAAAAACGCATACGCGCTTTTTGGCCAACCAAGCAAGCGTGTAAAGGAAATCTGCACTACAATGAAGTCTCACTGCCCCCCGGTCAAAAGGGCCATCTGAAACAAGTGTAAAATCCAGAAAGGCAGGACAGGTCATGGAGAACAGGGAGCCTTGTTATGCTGATGGGCGGTATGTAAATTGCCAACAGCCACTATGGAGAAGTGTATGGTGTTTCCTGAAACACGTAGGGAACAAAGCAACACAGCCTATGGCATTTGCACTTAGGGTCCTATAGATTAGGGAAATTAAAATCAAAAACACACAGCCACCCCAAAGTTTGGGACGGCTCTGTTTACAAGAACCTCGTCTACGGTACTAGTTAAATATCCGAGAAAGCAAAAAATGGATAAAGAAGTTGTGGTACGTACGTACAATGGAATATCACTCAGCAATGAGATCTACGTCATCAGGCCCGTAGCGGCATAATGAGTGGATGCAGGTACGACGATTCTAGGAGAAATAAGTCACACAGAAAAAGAAAGATCATAAGATATCACTAATACACGGAACGTAAACTTGGCTACACATGAACTGAATTACAAAACAGAACAGGGTCTCAAATTTAGAAAACCAACTTATGCTTGCTTATGGGGAAAGGTGAGTTGGGGTGCTGCATCAAACCAGAGATTGAAATTAGCACAGATACCGTTCCATAAGCCAAATATATAATAGATAAGACCGCCTCATTGCTCAACGAAATGGACTCAACACCCCATATTCAACGTCTGGGAATATACCTGACAAGTAAGAATCTTAAGACCCATGGATTTATATGTCTCCATAAGGAAGTCAAGCGTGTGTACAGTGACCTAAACGCAGCAGTGAAAATCCGATAAATCCCATTAACAAAATAAATTTCAAAAACAAAACACAATGACAGTGAAATAGAGATCAATTCTTAAATAATTCATTCAGGCCTTGTGATGCAACCTGGATTTACCACATCTACACCCAGAGCTGGTTGAGACATAAGGCTGGACACTTCGGGCTGATAGCATTGGTGAGGTTCGGTGAGCAAAGGCAGACCCTTTGAAGTCATACTGCATGGTACCCATTCCATGGGTCCCAAATCTCCAGGTTTAATGGATTCTTCTTTCAGCTAAAACATGCATGGGAAACCCAGAGTATGGTCCACCGTGTGATTGGGAAACGTTTTCAAATGCATCTCAGGTTTCATCCCCTGGTACTCGGGTGCACCGTTCCAGACGCTTTACTAACACTATCCCCACTTGGAGAGTCAGTGCCTTTAACCTCCTGTGTGTCACAGTTTGCAATTTCTGCGCAAGATGAACAGGAATAGGGAGAACCAATGAGAGACTAGCTGTAGGTGTCTGCACGGGCAAATGGAACGCTCATTTCCCACCAGGAAGAGGAATTAACCAAAGGCTCAGCGTGCCCTGCCGGAACCAGATTAAGGCCTGAAGCAATCCTGCGGTTTTGCGGCCAGCTCAGAAGATAGCGAGTTGAAGAAAGGAGCCCAGGGGCACTGTAATTCACAAACCTGCAGAGTTATGAATGACAGCTATCGTCTAAAAAAGTATTGAAGTAAGTCTTCGAAGAGGACTTGAAAGCGGGGCAGAATTTAAGGAAAACGATTTCATGGGGTAGACTGGAATTGCACTTAAAGCATAGGAAAAGAGGCAGAATGTCGACAATGATGCACTTGGCCAAAAAGGGCGTATGCGTTTTTTCCTGAATATATTCAGGAAAAAACGCATACGCCCTTTTTGGCCAACCAAGCAAGCGTGTAAAGGAAATCTGCACTACAATGAAGTCTCACTGCCCCCCGGTCAAAAGGGCCATCTGAGACAAGTGTAAAATCCAGAAAGGCAGGACAGGTCATGGAGAACAGGGAGCCTTGTTATGCTGATGGGCGGTATGTAAATTGCCAACAGCCACTATGGAGAAGTGTATGGTGTTTCCTGAAACACGTAGGAAACAAAGCAACACAGCCTATGGCATTTCCACTTAGGGTCCTATAGATTAGGGAAATTAACATCAAAAACACACAGCCACCCCAAAGTTTGGGACGGCTCTGTTTACAAGAACCTCGTCTACGGTACAAGTTAAATATCCGAGAAAGCAAAAAATGGAAAAAGAAGTTGTGGTACGTACGTACAATGGAATATCACTCAGCAATGAGATCTACGTCATCAGGCCCGTAGCGGCATAATGAGTGGATGCAGGTACGACGATTCTAGGAGAAATAAGTCACACAGAAAAAGAAAGATCATAAGATATCACTAATACACGGAACGTAAACTTGGCTACACATGAACTGAATTACAAAACAGAACAGGGTCTCAAATTTAGAAAACCAACTTATGCTTGCTTATGGGGAAAGGTGAGTTGGGGTGCTGCAACAAACCAGAGATTGAAATTAGCACAGATACCGTTCCATAAGCCAAATATATAATAGACAACACCTACTCCTTGCTCAACGAAATGGACTCAACAACCCATATTCAACGCCTGGGAATATACCTGACAAGTAAGAATCTTAAGACCCATGGATTTATATGTCTCCATAAGGAAGTCAAGCGTGTGTACAGTGGCCTAAACGCAGCAGTGAAAATCCGATAAATCCCATTAACAAAATAAATTTCAAAAACAAAACACATTGACAGTGAAATAGAGAGCAATTCTTAAATAATTCATTCAGGCCTTGTGATGCAACCTGGATTTACCACATCTACACCCAGAGCTGGTTGAGACATAAGGCTGGACACTTCGGGCTGATAGCATTGGTGAGGTTCGGTGAGCAAAGGCAGACCCTTTGAAGTCATACTGCATGGTACCCATTCCATGGGTCCCAACTCTCCAGGTTTAAGGGATTCTTCTTTCAGCTCAAACATGCATGGGAAACCCAGAGTATGGTCCACCGTGTGATTGGGAAACGTTTTCAAATGCATCTCAGGTTTCGTCCCCTGGTACTCGGGTGCACCGTTCCAGACGCTTTACTAACACTATCCCCACTTGGAGAGTCAGTGCCTTTAACCTCCTGTTGGGCACAGTTTGCAATTTCTGCGCAAGATGAACAGGAATAGGGAGAACCAATGAGAGACTAGCTGTAGGTGTCTGCACGGGCAAATGGAACGCTCATTTCCCACCAGGAAGAGGAATTAACCAAAGGCTCAGTGTGCCCTGCCGGAACCAGATTAGGGCCTGAAGCAATCCTGCGGTATTGCGGCCAGCTCACAAGATAGCGAGTTGAAGAATGGAGCCCAGGGGCACTGTAATTCACAAACCTGCAGAGTTATGAATGACAGCTATCGTCCAAAAAAGTAATGAAGTAAGTCTTCGAAGAGGACTTGAAAGCGGGGCAGAATTTCAGGAAAACGATTTCATGGGGTAGACTGAAATTGCACTTAAAGCATAGGAAAAGAGGCAGAATGTGGACAATGATGCACTTGGCCAAAAAGGGCGTATGCGTTTTTTCCCGAATATATTCAGGAAAAAACGCATACGCCCTTTTTGGCCAACCAAGCAAGCGTGTAAAGGAAATCTGCACTACAATGAAGTCTCACTGCCCCCCGGTCAAAAGGGCCATCTGAAACAAGTGTAAAATCCAGAAAGGCTGGACAGGTCATGGAGAACAGGGAGCCTTGTTACGCTGATGGGCGGGATGTAAATTGCCAACAGCCACTATGGAGAAGTGTATGGTGTTTCCTGAAACACGTAGGAAACAAAGCAACACAGCCTATGGCATCTCCACTTACGGTCGTATAGATTAGGGAAATTAAAATCAAAAACACACAGCCACCCCAAAGTTTGGGACGGCTCTGTTTACAAGAACCTCGTCTACGGTACAAGTTAAATATCCGAGAAAGCAAAAAATGGATAAAGAAGTTGTGGTACGTACGTACAATGGAATATCACTCAGCAATGAGATCTACGTCATCAGGCCCGTAGCGGCATAATGAGTGGATTCAGGTACGACGATTCTACGAGAAATACGTCACACAAAAAAGAAAGATCATAAGATATCACTAATACACGGAACGTAAACTTGGCTACACATGAACTGAATTACAAAACAGAACAGGGTCTCAAATTTAGAAAACCAACTTATGCTTGCTTATGGGGAAAGGTGAGTTGGGGTGCTGCATCAAACCAGAGATTGAAATTAGCACAGATACCGTTCCATAAGCCAAATATATAAGAGACAAGTCCTACTCCTTGCTCAACGAAATGGACTCAACACCCCATATTCAACGTCTGGGAATATACCTGACAAGTAAGAATCTTAAGACCCATGGATTTATATGTCTCCATAAGGAAGTCAAGCGTGTGTACAGTGGCCTAAACGCAGCAGTGAAAATCCGATAAATCCCATTAACAAAATAAACTTCAAAAACAAAACACAATGACAGTGAAATAGAGAGCAATTCTTACATAATTCATTCAGGCCTTGTGATGCAACCTGGATTTAGCACATCTACACCCAGAGCTGGTTGAGACATAAGGCTGGACACTTCGGGCTGATAGCATTGGTGAGGTTCGGTGAGCAAAGGCAGACCCTTTGAAGTTATACTGCATGGTATCCATTCCATGGGTCCCAACTCTCCAGGTTTAAGGGATTCTTCCTTCAGCTAAAACATGCATGGGAAACCCAGAGTATGGTCCACCGTGTGATTGGGAAACGTTTTCAAATGGATCTCAGGTTTCGACCCCTGGTACTCGGGTGCACCGTTCCAGATGCTTTACTAGCACTCTCCCCACTTGGAGGGTCAGTGCCTTTAACCTCCTGTTTGGCACAGTTTGCAATTTCTGTGCAAGATGAACAGGAATAGGGAGAACCAATGAGAGACTAGCTGTAGGTGTCTGCACGGGCAAATGGAACGCTCATTTCCCACCAGGAAGAGGAATTAACCAAAGGCTCAGTGTGCCCTGCCGGAACCAGATTAGGGGTTGAAGCAATCCTGCGGTTTTGCGGCCAGCTCACAATAAAGCGAGTTGAAGAAAGGAGCTCAGGGGCACTGTAATTCACAAACCTGCAGAGTTATGAATGACAGCTATCATCCAAAAATGTATTGAAGTAAGTCTTCGAAGAGGACTTGAAAGCGGGGCAGAATTTCAGGAAAACGATTTCATGGGGTAGACTGGAATTGCACTTAAAGCATAGGAAAAGAGGCAGAATGTCCACAATGATGCACTTGGCCAAAAAGGGCATATGCGTTTTTTCCTGAATATATTCAGGAAAAAACGCATACGCGCTTTTTGGCCAACCAAGCAAGCGTGTAAAGGAAATCTGCACTACAATGAAGTCTCACTGCCCCCCGGTCAAAAGGGCCATCTGAAACAAGTGTAAAATCCAGAAAGGCAGGACAGGTCATGGAGAACAGGGAGCCTTGTTATGCTGATGGGCGGGATGTAAATTGCCAACAGCCACTATGGAGAAGTGTATGGTGTTTCCTGGAACACGTAGGAAACAAAGCAACACAGCTTATGGCATTTCCACTTAGGGTCCTATAGATTAGGGAAATTAACATCAAAAACACACAGCCACCCCAAAGTTTGGGACGGCTCTGTTTACAAGAACCTCGTCTACGGTACAAGTTAAATATCCGAGAAAGCAAAAAATGGAAAAAGTAGTTGTGGTACGTATGTACAATGGAATATCACTCAGCAATGAGATCTACGTCATCAGGCCCGTAGCGGCATAATGAGTGGATGCAGGTACGACGATTCTACGAGAAATAAGTCACACAGAAAAAGAAAGATCATAAGATATCACTAATACACGGAACGTAAACTTGGCTACACATGAACTGAATTACAAAACAGAACAGGGTCTCAAATTTAGAAAACCAACTTATGCTTGCTTATGGGGAAAGGTGAGTTGGGGTGCTGCAACAAACCAGAGATTGAAATTAGCACAGATACCGTTCCATAAGCCAAATATATAATAGACAAGACCTACTCCTTGCTCAACGAAATGGACTCAACACCCCATATTCAACGTCTGGGAATATACCTGACAAGTAAGAATCTTAAGACCCATGGATTTATATGTCTCCATAAGGAAGTCAAGCGTGTGTACAGTGACCTAAACGCAGCAGTGAAAATCCGATAAATCCCATTAACAAAATAAATTTCAAAAACAAAACACAATGACAGTGAAATAGAGAGCAATTCTTAAATAATTCATTCAGGCCTTGTGATGCAACCTGGATTTACCTCATCTACACCCAGAGCTGGTTGAGACATAAGGCTGGACACTTCGGGCTGATAGCATTGGTGAGGTTCGGTGAGCAAAGGCAGACCCTTTGAAGTCATACTGCATGGTACCCATTCCATGGGTCCCAACTCTCCAGGTTTAAGGGATTCTTCCTTCAGCTAAAACATGCAAGGGGAACCCAGAGTATGGTCCACCGTGTGATTGGGAAACGTTTTCAAATGCATCTCAGGTTTCGTCCCCTGGTACTCGGGTGCACCGTTCCAGACGCTTTACTAACACTATCCCCACTTGGAGAGTCAGTGCCTTTAACCTCCTGTGTGTCACAGTTTGCAATTTCTGCGCAAGATGAACAGGAATAGGGAGAACCAATGAGAGACTAGCTGTAGGTGTCTGCACGGGCAAATGGAACGCTCATTTCCCACCAGGAAGAGGAATTAACCAAAGGCTCAGTGTGCCCTGCCGGAACCAGATTAGGGCCTGAAGCAATCCTGCGGTATTGCGGCCAGCTCACAAGATAGCGAGTTGAAGAATGGAGCCCAGGGGCACTGTAATTCACAAACCTGCAGAGTTATGAATGACAGCTATCGTCCAAAAAAGTAATGAAGTAAGTCTTCGAAGAGGACTTGAAAGCGGGGCAGAATTTCAGGAAAACGATTTCATGGGGTAGACTGAAATTGCACTTAAAGCATAGGAAAAGAGGCAGAATGTCGACAATGATGCACTTGGCCAAAAAGGGCGTATGCGTTTTTTCCTGAATATATTCAGGAAAAAACGCATACGCCCTTTTTGGCCAACCAAGCAAGCGTGTAAAGGAAATCTGCACTACAATGAAGTCTCACTGCCCCCCGGTCAAAAGGGCCATCTGAAACAAGTGTAAAATCCAGAAAGGCTGGACAGGTCATGGAGAACAGGGAGCCTTGTTACGCTGATGGGCGGGATGTAAATTGCCAACAGCCACTATGGAGAAGTGTATGGTGTTTCCTGAAACACGTAGGAAACAAAGCAACACAGCCTATGGCATCTCCACTTACGGTCCTATAGATTAGGGAAATTAAAATCAAAAACACACAGCCACCCCAAAGTTTGGGACGGCTCTGTTTACAAGAACCTCGTCTACGGTACTAGTTAAATATCCGAGAATGCAAAAAATGGATAAAGAAGTTGTGGTACGTACGTACAATGGAATATCACTCAGCAATGAGATCTACGTCATCAGGCCCGTAGCGGCATAATGAGTGGATTCAGGTACGACGATTCTACGAGAAATACGTCACACAAAAAAGAAAGATCATAAGATATCACTAATACACGGAACGTAAACTTGGCTACACATGAACTGAATTACAAAACAGAACAGGGTCTCAAATTTAGAAAACCAACTTATGCTTGCTTATGGGGAAAGGTGAGTTGGGGTGCTGCATCAAAGCAGAGATTGAAATTAGCACAGATACCGTTCCATAAGCCAAATATATAAGAGACAAGTCCTACTCCTTGCTCAACGAAATGGACTCAACACCCCATATTCAACGTCTGGGAATATACCTGACAAGTAAGAATCTTAAGACCCATGGATTTATATGTCTCCATAAGGAAGTCAAGCGTGTGTACAGTGGCCTAAACGCAGCAGTGAAAATCCGATAAATCCCATTAACAAAATAAACTTCAAAAACAAAACACAATGACAGTGAAATAGAGAGCAATTCTTACATAATTCATTCAGGCCTTGTGATGCAACCTGGATTTAGCACATCTACACCCAGAGCTGGTTGAGACATAAGGCTGGACACTTCGGGCTGATAGCATTGGTGAGGTTCGGTGAGCAAAGGCAGACCCTTTGAAGTAATACTGCATGGTATCCATTCCATGGGTCCCAACTCTCCAGGTTTAAGGGATTCTTCCTTCAGCTAAAACATGCATGGGAAACCCAGAGTATGGTCCACCGTGTGATTGGGAAACGTTTTCAAATGGATCTCAGGTTTCGAACACTGGTACTCGGGTGCACCGTTCCAGACGCTTTACTAGCACTCTCCCCACTTGGAGGGTCAGTGCCTTTAACCTCCTGTTTGGCACAGTTTGCAATTTCTGTGCAAGATGAACAGGAATAGGGAGAACCAATGAGAGACTAGCTGTCAGTGTCTGCACGGGCAAATGGAACGCTCATTTCCCACCAGGAAGAGGAATTAACCAAAGGCTCAACGTGCCCTGCTGGAACCCGATTAGGGCCTGAAGCAATCCTGCAGTTTTGCGGCCAGCTCACAAGATAGCGAGTTGAAGAAAGGAGCCCAGGGGCACTGTAATTCACAAACCTGCAGAGTTATGAATGACAGCTATCATCCAAAAATGTATTGAAGTAAGTCTTCGAAGAGGACTTGAAAGCGGGGCAGAATTTCAGGAAAACGATTTCATGGGGTAGACTGGAATTGCACTTAAAGCATAGGAAAAGAGGCAGAATGTCCACAATGATGCACTTGGCCAAAAAGGGCATATGCGTTTTTTCCTGAATATATTCAGGAAAAAACGCATACGCACTTTTTGGCCAACAAAGCAAGCGTGTAAAGGAAATCTGCACTACAATGAAGTCTCACTGCCGCCCGGTCAAAAGGGCCATCTGAAACAAGTGTAAAATCCAGAAAGGCAGGACAGGTCATGGAGAACAGGGAGCCTTGTTATGCTGATGGGCGGGATGTAAATTGCCAACAGCCACTATGGAGAAGTGTATGGTGTTTCCTGAAACACGTAGGAAACAAAGCAACACAGCCTATGGCATTTCCACTTAGGGTCCTATAGATTAGGGAAATTAAAATCAAAAACACACAGCCACCCCAAAGTTTGGGACGGCTCTGTTTACAAGAACCTCGTCTACGGTACTAGTTAAATATCCGAGAAAGCAAAAAATGGATAAAGAAGTTGTGGTACGTACGTACAATGGAATATCACTCAGCAATGAGATCTACGTCATCAGGCCCGTAGCGGCATAATGAGTGGATGCAGGTACGACGATTCTACGAGAAATAAGTCACACAGAAAAAGAAAGATCATAAGATATCACTAATACACGGAACGTAAACTTGGCTACACATGAACTGAATTACAAAACAGAACAGGGTCTCAAATTTAGAAAACCAACTTATGCTTGCTTATGGGGAAAGGTGAGTTGGGGTGCTGCAACAAACCAGAGATTGAAATTAGCACAGATACCGTTCCATAAGCCAAATATATAATAGACAAGACCTACTCCTTGCTCAACGAAATGGACTCAACACCACATATTCAACGTCTGGGAATATACCTGACAAGTAAGAATCTTAAGACCCATGGATTTATATGTCTCCATAAGGAAGTCAAGCGTGTGTACAGTGACCTAAACGCAGCAGTGAAAATCCGATAAATCCCATTAACAAAATAAATTTCAAAAACAAAACACAATGACAGTGAAATAGAGAGCAATTCTTAAATAATTCATTCAGGCCTTGTGATGCAACCTGGATTTACCACATCTACACCCAGAGCTGGTTGAGACATAAGGCTGGACACTTCGGGCTGATAGCATTGGTGAGGTTCGGTGAGCAAAGGCAGACCCTTTGAAGTCATACTGCATGGTACCCATTCCATGGGTCCCAACTCTCCAGGTTTAAGGGATTCTTCCTTCAGCTAAAACATGCATGGGAAACCCAGAGTATGGTCCACCGTGTGATTGGGAAACGTTTTCAAATGCATCTCAGGTTTCGTCCCCTGGTACTCGGGTGCACCGTTCCCGACGCTTTACTAACACTATCCCCACTTGGAGAGTCAGTGCCTTTAACCTCCTGTTTGTCACAGTTTGCAATTTCTGCGCAAGATGAACAGGAATAGGGAGAACCAATGAGAGACTAGCTGTAGGTGTCTGCACGGGCAAATGGAACGCTCATTTCCCACCAGGAAGAGGAATTAACCAAAGGCTCAGCGTGCCCTGCCGGAACCAGATTAGGGCCTGAAGCAATCCTGCGGATTTGCGGCCAGCTCACAAGATAGCGAGTTGAAGAATGGAGCCCAGGCGCACTTTAATTCACAAACCTGCAGAGTTATGAATGACAGCTATCGTCTAAAAATATATTGAAGTAAGTCTTCGAAGAGGATTTGAAAGCGGGGCAGGATTTCAGGAAAACGATTTCATGGGGTAGACTGCAATTGCAGTTAAAGCATAGGAAAAGAGGCAGAATGTCGACAATGATGCACTTGGCCAAAAAGGGCGTATGCGTTTTTTCGTGAATATATTCAGGAAAAATCGCATACGCCCTTTTTGGCCAACCAAGCAAGCGTGTAAAGGAAATCTGCACTACAATGAAGTCTCACTGCCCCCCGGTCAAAAGGGCCATCTGAAACAAGTGTAAAATCCAGAAAGGCAGGACAGGTCATGAAGAACAGGGAGCCTTGTTTTGCTGATGGGCGGGATGTAAATTGCCAACAGCCACTGTGGAGAAGTGTATGGTGTTTCCTGAAACACGTAGGAAACAAAGCAACACAGCCTATGGCACTTCCACTTAGGGTTCTATAGCTTAAGGAAATTAAAATCAAAAACAGACAGCCACCCCAAAGTTTGGGACGGCTCTGTTTACAAGAACCTCGTCTACAGTACAAGTTAAATTACCGAGAAAGCAAAAAATGGATAAAGAAGTTGTGGTACGTACGTACAATGGAATATCACTCAGCAATGAGATCTACGTCATCAGGCCCGTAGCGGCATAATGAGTGGATGCAGGTACGACGATTCTACGAGAAATAAGTCACACAGAAATAGAAAGATCATAAGATATCACTAATACACGGAACGTAAACTTGGCTACACATGAACTGAATTACAAAACAGAACAGGGTCTCAAATTTAGAAAACCAACTTATGCTTGCTTATGGGGAAAGGTGAGTTGGGGTGCTGCATCAAACCAGAGATTGAAATTAGTACAGATACCGTTCAATAAGCCAAATATATAATAGACCAGACCTACTCCTTGCTCAACAAAATAGACTCAACACCCCATATTCAACGTCTGGGAATATACCTGACAAGAAAGAATCTTAAGACCCATGGATTTATATGTCTCCATAAGGAAGTCAAGCGTGTGTACAGTGGCCTAAACGCAGCAGTGAAAATCCGATAAATCTCATTAAAAAAATAAATTTCAAAAACAAAACACAATGACAGTGAAATAGAGAGCAATTCTTAAATAATTCATTCAGGCCTTGTGATGCAACATGGATTTACCACATCTACACCCAGAGCTGGTTGAGACATAAGGCTGGACACTTCGGGCTGATAGCATTGGTGAGGTTTGGTGAGCAAACGCAGACCCTTTGAAGTCATACTGCATGCTAGCCATTCCATGTATCCCAACTCTCCAGGTTTAAGGGATTCTTCCTTCAGCTAAAACATGCATGGGAAACCCAGAGTATGGTCCACCGTGTGATTGGGAAACGTTTTCAAATGCATCTCAGGTTTCGTCCCCTGGTACTCGAGTGCACCGTTCCATACGCTTTACTAACACTATCCCCACTTGGAGAGTCAGGGCCTTTAACCTCCTGTTTGGCACAGTTTGCAATTTCTGCGCAAGATGAACAGGAATAGGGAAAACCAATGAGAGAGTAGCTGTAGGTTTCTGCACGGGCATATGGAACGCTCATTTCCCACCAGGAAGAGGAATTAACCAAAGGCTCAGCGTGCCCTGCCGGAACCAGATTAGGGCCTGAAGAAATCCTGCGGTTTTGCGGCCAGCTCACAAGATAACGAGTTGAAGAAAGGAGCCCAGGGGCACTGTAATTCACAAACCTGCAGAGTTATGAATGACAGCTATCATCCAAAAATGTATTGAAGTAAGTCTTCGAAGAGGACTTGAAAGCGGGGCAGAATTTCAGGAAAACGATTTCATGGGGTAGACTGGAATTGCACTTAAAGCATAGGAAAAGAGGCAGAATGTCGACAATTATGCACTTGGCCAAAAAGGGCGTATGCGTTTTTTCCTGAATATATTCAGGAAAAGACGCATACACACTTTTTGGCCAACCAAGCAAGCGTGTAAAGAAATCTGCACTACAATGAAGTCTCACTGCCCCCCGGTCAAAAGGGCCATCTGAAACAAGTGTAAAATCCAGAAAGGCAAGACAGGTCATGGAGAACAGGGAGCCTGGTTATGCTGATGGGCGGGATGGAAATTGCCAACAGCCACTCTGGAGAAATGTATGGTGTTTCCTGAAACACGTAGGAAACAAAGCAACACAGACTATGGCACTTCCACTTAGGGTCCTATAGCTTAGGGAAATTAAATTCAAAAACACACAGCCACCCCAAAATTTGGGACGGCTCTGTTTACAAGAACCTCGTCTACGGTACAAGATAAATATCCGAGAAAGCAAAACATGGATAAAGTAGTTGTGGTACGTACGTACAATGGAATATCACTCAGCAATGAGATCTACGTCATCAGGCCTGTAGTGGGATAATGAGTGGATTCAGGTACGACGATTCTACGAGAAATAAGTCACACAGGAAAAGAAACATCATAAGATATCACTAATACATGGAACGTAAACTTGGCTACACATGAACTGAATTACAAAACAGAACAGTGTCTCAAATTTAGAAAACCAACTTATGCTTGCTTATTGGGAAAGGTGAGTTGGGGTGCTGCATAAAACCAGAGATTGAAATTAGCACAGATACCATTCCATAAGCCAAATATATAATAGAAAAGACCTACTCCTTGCTCAACGAAATGGACTCAACACCCCATATTCAATGCCTGGTAAGATAGCTGACAAGTAAGAATCTTAAAACCCATGGATTTATATGTCGCCATAAGGAAATCAAGCGTGTGTACAGCGGCCTAAACGCAGCAGTGAAAATCCGATAAATCCCATTATCAAAATAAATTTCAAAAACAAAACAAAATGACAGTGAAATAGAGAGCAATTCTTAAATAATTCATTCAGGGCTTGTGATGAAACCTGGATTAACCACATCTACAGCCAGAACTGGGTGAGACATAAGGCTGACACTTCGGGCTGATAGCATTGGTGAGGTTCGGTGAGCAAAATCAGACCCTTTGAAATCATACTGCATGGTACCCATTCCATGGGTCCCAACTCTCCAGGTTTAAGGGATTCTTCCTTCAGCTAAAACATGCATGGGAAACCCACAGGACAGTGCACTGTGTGACCGGGAAACGTTTTCAAATGCATCTCAGTTTTCGTCCCCTGGTACGCGGGTTCACCATTCCAGACGCTTTACTAACACTCTCCCCACTTGGAGAGTCAGTGCCTTTAACCTCCTGTTTGGCACAGTTTGCAATTTCTGCGCAAGATGAACAGGAATAGGGAGAACCAATGAGAGACTAGCTGTAGGTGTCTGCACGGGCAAATGGAACGCTCATTTCCCACCAGGAAGAGGAATTAACCAAAGGCTCAGCGTGCCCTGCTGGAAAGAGATTATGTCCTGAAGCAATAGTGCGGTTTTGCGGACAGCTCACAATAAAACGAGTTGAAGAAAGGCCCTCAGGGGCACTGTAATTCACAAACCTGCAGAGTTATGAATGACTGCTATCGTCCAAAAATATATTGAAGTAAGGCTGCAAAGAGGACTTGAAAGCGGGACAGAATTCCAAGAATACGATTTCAGGAGGTAGACGGGAAGACCTGTGAAAGTATAGGAGAAGAGTCAGAACCTCGACAGTGATGCACTTGGTCAAAAAGGGCATATGCGTTTCTTCCAGGGCCGTTATTAAAGAGCGTAGGAGGCTCCCAGCATGCTTCAGTGGCCAACAGAGGGCCTACGTCGCCAAGGCGACGTGAGCCATCCAGGCAGGAGTGACCTCACATCAGAGGGCCCACCTCACAGAAGGGTAAGGAACCCAGTCAGGATCAGACTCTCACCAGAGTGCCCACATAAGCAAGGGGCTGGGAACCAGGCAGGAGTGTCCTCACACCCGTGGGGCCACATCATCGAAAGTTGACGTACCCAGCACATGTGGCCTCAAACCAGAGGACCCACATCACCATGGGTCTCGGAGCGAGGCAGGCAGGATTAACCTCAAAACACATGGCCCATTGTATAAAAAAGGTGAGGAATCCAGCAGTTGGAACATCCCAGCAGGCGGCCCAGAGCACCGAGGCTATGGGATCCAGGCAGTGATGAACTCACAACAGAGGGCTCTCATCGTGATACTGTAAGCAACCCAGCCGTTGTAACCTCAGAGCACAAGGCCCACATCCCCATGGGGAAGGGAACCAAGCAGGAGTGTCATCGCACCGGTGGGCACACATCAGAAAATGTGGGGAGCCCAGCAGTTAGGGCCGGACGCCAGAGGGCCCTCATCACTGAGGAGAGGACGCTCCCAGCAAGCTCCAACTGCTACCAGATGGCCGACGTCGCCAATGCGGGGTGTGCCAGCCAGGCAGGAGTGACCTCAGAGCAGAGGGCCAACCACACAAAAGTGTGAGGAACCCAAAGAGGATCAGACTCTCACCGGAGGGCCCACATCACCAAGGGAATGGAAACCAGGCAGGAGTGTCCTCACACCAGTGGGGCCACATCACCGAAATGTGACGGACCCAGCACACGTGGCCTCAACCTACAGGACACACATCACCAAGGGGCTGGGAGTGAGGCAGGCAGGAGGAGCCTCCAAACAGAGGGCCCATAGCGTAAAAAAGGTGAGGAATCCCGCAGTTGGAACCTCCCAACAGGTGGCCAGGAGCAGCGAGGCTATGGGATCCAGGCCTGACTGAACTCAAAACAGAGGGCCCTCATCATGAGACTGTGAGCAACCCAGCCGTTGGGATCTTAGAGCAGAAGGCCCACATTCCCATGTGGTTGGGAACCTGGCAGAAGTGTACTCGCACCACAGGGCGCACATCAGAGAATTTTGGGAGTCCAGAAGTTAGGGCCTGACGCCAGAGGGCCCTCATTACCAAGGGGAGGAGACCCCAAGCAGGCACCAACTCCCAACTGAGGGCCCATGTCGCCAAGGTGACGTGCAACAGCCAGGCAGGAGTGACCTCACAGCTGAGGGCCCACCTCACAGAATAGTGAGGAACCCAGCCAGGGTAAGACTCTCACCAGAGGGCCCACATCACCAAGGGCATCAGAACCAGGCAGGATTGTCTTCACACCAGGGTGGTCACATCATAGAAAGGTGAGGAACCCAGCACATGTGGCCTAAACAAGAGGATCCAGATCTCCAAGGGGCTCAGAGTGAGCCAGGCAGGAGTAGCCTCACAACACAGGGCCAATAGAATAAAAAAGCTGAGGAATCCTGCAGTGGGAACCTCCCAGCAGGCGGCCCAGAGCACCGAGTCTATGCGATCCAGGCCACAGTGAACTCACAGCAGAGGGCCCACATCATGAAACTGTGAGCAACCCAGCCGTTGGGACCTCAGAGCAGAAGGCCCACATCCCCATGGGGTTCGGAACATGGCACGAGTGTCCTTGCACCACTTAGCACGTATCAGAAAATGTGGGTACCCAGCAGTTAGGGCCTGACGCCAGAGGGCCCTCATCACCGAGGGGAGGAGGCTCCCAGCAGGCTCCAACTGCCACAAGAGGGCCGACATTGCCAAGGCGGGGTGTGCCAGCCAGGCAGGAGTGACCTCACAGCAGAGGGCCCACCTCACAGAAGTGGGAGGAACCCAGCCAGGATCAGACTCTCACCAGAGGGCCCACATCACCAAGGGGATAGGAACCAGGCAGGAGTGTCCTCACACCAGTGGGGCCACATCATCGAAAGGTGAGGGACCCAGCACACGTGGCCTCAAACCAGAGGACACACATCACCAAGGGGCTGGGAGTGAGGCAGGCAGGAGGAGTCTCAAAACAGAGGGCCCATAGAAGGAAAAAGGTGAGGAATCCCGCAGTTGGAACCTCCCCGCAGGTGGCCAGGAGCAGCGAGGCTATGGGGTCCATGCCGGAGTGAACTCACACCAGAGGGCCCTCATCATGAAACTGAGCAACGTACCATTGGGACCTCAGAGCAGAAGGCCCACATTCCCATGGGGTTGGGAACCTGGCAGGAGTGTACTCGCACCACAGGGCGCACATCAGAAAATTTTGGGAGCCCAGGAGTTAGGGTCTGACGCCAGAGGGCCCTCATTACCGAGGGGAGGAGACTCCCAGCAGGCACCAACTCCCAGTTGAGGGCCCACGTCGCCAAGTTGACGTGTGCCAGCCAGGCAGGAGTGACCTCACAGCAGAGGGCCTACCTCACAGAAGGGTGAGGAACCCAGCCAGGATAAGACTCTCACCAGAGGGCCCACATCACCAAGGGGATCGGAACAAGGCAGGAGTGTCCTCACACCAGTGTGGCCACATTATAGAAAGGTGAGGAACCCAGCACATGTGGCCTAAACCAGAGGACCCACATTTCCAAGGTGCTCCGAGTGAGGCAGGCAGGAGTAGCCTAACAACACAGGGCCCACAGAATAAAAAATGTGAGGAATCCAGCAGTTTGAACCTCCCAGCAGGTGGCCCAGAGCATGGAGTCTACGGGATCCAGGCCACAGTGAACTCACAGCAGAGGGCCCACATCATGAAACTGTGAGCAACCCAGCCAGTGGGACCTCAGAGCAGAAGGCCCACATCCCCATGGGGATGGGAACTTCGCAGGAGTGTCCTCGCACAACTTAGCACGTATCAGAAAATGTGGGAACCCAGCAGTTATGGCCTGACGCCAGAGGGCCCTCATCACGGAGGAGAGGAGGCTACCAGCAGGCTCCAAA
Organism: Delphinapterus leucas; assembly: GCF_059928025.1. Classification (NCBI taxonomy): domain Eukaryota; kingdom Metazoa; phylum Chordata; class Mammalia; order Artiodactyla; family Monodontidae; genus Delphinapterus; species Delphinapterus leucas. Next base: position 4,324,721 of record NW_028322232.1, on the reverse strand, counting down.
TGCCACCAGAGGGCCGACGTCACCAATGGAACGGGAGCAAGCCAGGCAGGAGTTACCTCACAGCAGAGGGCCCACCTCACAGAAGTGTGAGGAGCCCAAACAGGATCAGACTCTAACCAGAGCGCCCACATCACCAAGGGGATGGAAACCAGGCAGGAGTGTCCTCACACCAGTGGGGCCACATCAGCGAAAGGTGAGGAACACAGCACATGTGGCCTCAAACAAGGGGACACACATCACGAAAGGGCTGGGAGTGAGGCATGCAGGAGGAGACTCACAACAGAGCGCCCATAGAATAAAAAAGGTGAGGAACCCCGCAGTTGGAAGCTCCAAGCAGGTGGCCCAGAGCACCGAGGCTATGGGATGCATGCCGGAGTGAACTCACAGCAGAGGGCCCACATTCTGACACTGTGAGCAACCCAGCCGTTGGGACCTCAGAGCAGAAAGCCAACATCCCCATGGGGATGGGACCCTGGCTGGAGTGTACTCGCACGACAGGGCGCACATCAGAAAATTTTGGGAGCCCATGAGTTAGGGCCTGACGCCAGAGGGCCCTCATTACCGAGGGGAGGAGACTCCCAGCAGGCACCAACTCCCAACTGAGGGCCCACATCGCCAAGGTGACGTGTGCCAGCCAGGCAGGAGTGACCTCACAGCAGAGGGTCTACCACACAGAAGGGTGAGGAATCCAGCCAGGATCAGGCTCTCACCAGAGGGCCCCCATCACCAAGTGGATGGGAACCAGGCAGGAGTGTCCTCACACCAGTGGGGCCACATCAATAAAGGTGAGGAAACCGGCACATGTGGCCTCAAACCAGAGGACCTACATCACAAAGGGGCTGGGAGTGAGTCAGGAAGGAGGAGCATGAAAACACAGAACCCAAAGAATAGAAAAGGTAAGGAATTCAGCAGTAGGAACCTCCCAGCAGGCAGCTCAGAGCACAGAGTCTATGGGATCTAGGCCTGAGTGAACTAACACCAGAGAGCCAACATCATGAAACGGTGAACAACACAGGTGTTGGGACCTTAGAGCAGAAGGCCCACATGCCCATGGGGATGGGAACCTGGCAGGAGTGCCCTCGCACCACTTAGGACGTATCAGAAAATGTGGGAACCCAGCACTTAGGGCCTGATGCCAGAGGGCCTCATCACCGAGGGGAGGAGGCTCCCAGCAGGCTCCAACTGCCACCAGAGGTCTGACGTCGCCAAGGCGGGGTGTGCTAGCCAGGCAGGAGTGACCTCAGAGAAGAGGGCCCACCTCACAGAAGTGTGAGGAACCCAACCAGGATCAGACTCTCGCCGGAGGGACCACATCACCAAGGGGATGGGAAGCAGGCAGGAGTGTCCTCACACCAGTGGGGCCACATCATCAAAAGATGAGGAACCCATCACATGTGGCCTCAAACCAGAGGACACACATCACCAAGGGGCTGGGAGTGAGGCAGGTGTCTGGAGGGGCACATTTAACTCTAATTTCCCACCAGGAAGAGGAATTAACCAAAGGCTCAGAGTGCCGTGCCACACCCTGATTACGGCCTGAAGCAAACCTGTGGTTTTGTGGCCAGCTTTCAAGGAAGCGAGTTAAGAAAGGAAATCACGGGCACTGTAATTCACAAACCTGCAGAGTTATAAATGACAGCTATTGGCAAAAATATATTGAAGTAAGTCTGCAAAGAGGACTTGAAAACGAGGCAAAATTGAGGAATCATATTTCAGGAGGTAGATTGGAATTGCATTTAAAACATGTGAAAAGTGGCAGATCTTTGACAGTGATGCACTTGGACGAACAGTGCGTATACATTTTTTCCTGAATATATTCAGGAAAAAACGCATATGCCCTTTTTGGCCAACCAAGCACTCGAGCAATGGAAATCCGTACTACAATGAAGTCTCATTTCCCATTCGTCAAAAGGGCCATCTGAAAAAAGTGTAAAAACCAGAAACACAGGACAGGCCATGGAGAACAGGGAGCCTTGTTATGCTGATGGGCGGGATGTAAATTGCCAACAGACACTCTGGAGATGTTTATGGTGTATCCTGAAACATCTGAAAAACAAAGCTACAGAGACTAGGGCACTTCCACTTTTGGCCCTATAGCTTAGGAAAATTAAAATCAACAAGACACAGCCAACACAAAATTTAGGGCTGCTGTGTTTACAAGAACCTCGAGTCCAGTACAAATTAAATATCCCAGAAAGAAAAAAATGGATAAAGGAGTTGTGCTACTTACGTACAACGGAATATCACTCAGCAATGAAATCAATGTCATCAGGCCTGTAGCAGCAAATTGAGTGGATTTAAGTATGATGATTCTAAGAGAAATAGGTCACACAGAGAAAGATAATTATCATAAGATATCACTAATAGAGGGAGTGTAAACTTGGCTACACATAAACTGAATTACAAAACCGAACAGTCTCAAATTTAGATAAAAACTTATGTTTGCTTAAGGGGAAAGTTGAGTTGGGGTGCTGTATTAAACCAGAGATTGAAATTAGCACACATACCATTCCATAAGCCAAATATGTAATAGACAAGACCTACTCTTTGCTCAACGAAATAGACTCATCCATGGTGTATCACCTCACACCTGTTAGAATAGGCATCATCAGAAAATCTACAAACAACAAATGCTGGAAAGGGTGTGGAGATAAGGAACCCTCTTCCACTATTGTTGGGAATGTAAATTGATACAGTCACTGTGGAGAACATTATGGAGTTTCTTATAAACTAAGAATAGAATTACCATATGATACAGCAATCCCACTACTGGGCATATACCCAGACAAAACCATAAATCAAAAAGAGACATTCACCGCAATGTTCATTGCATCACTATTTACAATATCCAGGTAATGGAAGCAACCTAAATGCCCACAGACAGACGAATGCATAAAGATGTGGTACAAATATAAAATGGAATATTACTAAGCCATAAAAAGGAATGAAATTGGGTCATTTGTAGAGACGTTGATGGATCTAGAGACTGTCATACAGAGTGAAGTAAGTCAGAAAGAGAAAAACAAATCTTGTATATTAATGCATATATGTGGAACCTAGAAAAATTATACAGATGAACCGTTTTGCAAGGCAGAAATAGAGCAACAGATGTAGACAACAAACGTATGGACACCAAGGGGGGAAAGCTGTTGGGGGTGGTGGTGGGAGGATTGAGAGATTGGGATTGGCATGTATACATTTATATGTATAAAATAGATAACCAAAAAGAACCTGCTGTATAAAAAAATAAAATAAAATTCAAAATTACAAAAAGTATAACAGAAAAAATATTCTTCCCTTCACATACATGTATTTATATGAATAAATTATTTCCATGCTTATATCTGTAAATACAAAAAAGAGGAATAAAATCTACCTTGAACCAAAAATGAAAAAAAGAAAAAAAAAACAGAACCCACCAGTTACACAGAGGAAAACCGTATCAGGGCACTTGCTCCAGTTGTAAACAATTCTGTAGTTGGCCAGTGGTGGGGAATCATCTCCCATTCAGCCAGCAGGCCCCACGCAACAAGCGTCCTCATTGCAAAGCTGGGGGACCGTGCCAAGGCATCTGTGAGTAAATGTGGGCCGAGCCCCAGGCCAGCTGCTGCTGAAATGTTCCCACCCTTCCCAGGTAAAACACCTGAATATGTACAAGGACTTGAAAGCCTAGAGGAAGGGCCATGGAGCCACATGAGCGACAGCATGCCAGCCGATTTGGTGCCTGCAGGCCAGCCAGGATGGTCCTGGCCCTGGGTACTCTTCTGGAAGCTTTCCATTTCCCTGCCTGAGATACCCCTGCTGTCCGGGCCCCCACTGCTTTCTTCCTCACTCACCTCTGCCCAGGGAGAAATTCCAGAGGCAGGTATGGGTGACACATCCTCTTCTTTAGCAGGTGGCATCTTGGTAACTGCTGCAGAAAGTCCAGCAGAGCCCCACTCACACTGGGCCACCCACAAAGCCGTGGCCTCTCACTCCCTCCCACCAGTCCAGCCCCGAGACTGCTGACAGGGCAGAGAAAATGGCGTCAGGCACAGCTGCAGGGGCTCTTGCTGCCTGGAGTGGTGTTTATATTGATCTGAAATAGGCACACCTGGGGAGGGCTGGCCGGCACGGTCAGGCTTCCCAGGCCAGCCAATAATCACCCCTCAGGCGCTCACGGTTGCAGAAACTGGAACTTTCTGAATCGGCCAGGTCCAAGGAACAGGTGTGGGCTCCTGAGAGTCAGGATAAACAAGGGGTTGCAGCTCTGGCTTGTTTTCTAATTATATTATCTGGCCCATGAGTGGGAGAGAACTTCAAGAAAACCCTCTCCTAATGAGAGGAACCCAGGAGTCAGGGAGAGGAGGGGTGGCTGGTGGGTGGAGACAGAGGCCTGGTGCCCCGGGTGCAGTAGAAGTCTCTGGAAGACCAGGTGGAGGGAGGCCACACAGAGTGATGCCCAGGGTCACAGACCTGTTGGAGCTGCTGTTTCTTAGTTCAAGTCCTGCTCTGAGGTGCTCTGTGTCAGATCTGAGTGACAGGTGAGCTGGAAGTGCTCTGCAATGAGGGAGATGTGCACGGTACCTGTGTGCCCAGCCCTGCCATGGTAACTGCAAGGGTAGCTCTGTATCCTGGGAGGGGCCTGACCATGAGAGCCCCATGGGCTGCAGGGGAACCTGCCCAGGGAACCCCATATCCTGGGAGGGGCCTGAACAGGAGAGCACCGTGGGCTGCGGTGGGGGTGGGGTACCTGCCCAGGTGAGCTCCATATCCTGGGATTGGCCTGACCTCGAGAGCCCCATGGGCTGCTGGAGTCCTGGTAAAGGATGTCAGGACAGTCAGTGAAGCCACCGAGGATATACCTCCAGTAGTTCCTAAATCCTACACCCTGCTGGTCATTCTACCAACCACCGGGACATGGTATTCTGTATTAGTCTTCAATGATGCCTTCTTTTGTATTCTATTAGTCCCAGAGTCACAAGAAATTTTGGCTTGTGAGTGGCAGGACTCAACATACAACTAAAACAATACTTCTGGGCCGTGTTGCCCCAAGGGTTCAAAAATTCCCACACCATCTTTGGGGAAAGCTCAGTTAAAGACCTAAAAGTTCTACCTCTGGAAAAGGAAACACTCCTTCAATATGCAGACGACATTCTGATCGCCAGCCCTACTAAGGAGACCTCTGAACTACCAAGCCAATAAAGGATAGAAGTTGTCCAAGAAAAAGCTCAAATATCACAGACTACGGTGACCTGCCTGGGCTTCATTCTCACAGAAGGTCGGAGAAGCCCATCTCAGGAAAGGGAAGAAACAATTTACAGCCTTACCCATTTCTAAACCTAGAAGACAGCTTAGGGGTTCCTGGGGAGGCCAGGGTTGGTGCTTCTGGATCCCTAACTACAGTCTACTAGCTGGGCCTCTATATGAAACACTGAAAGGAAAAGATGATGATCCTTTTGAATAGAATCCAGAAGTGGCCTTTCAAGAATGGAAAGAGCAGTCAATTCAGACCCTTGCCCTGGAACTCCCTAATTGAGCTAAACCCTTTGACCTTTACATTCCTGGTGAATGGTGAATCGCTATTGGAGTATTAGTGCAAAAACTGGGACCACTTGAAATGGAACAATGCAAGAATGCCATCCCGGTAGGATAAACTACGGTCACCAATGGGCTTGGCCCACCGCCACATCTGGCCAAGATACTGGCGGTATCTGAAAACCTGGAAATCAGCAGCCCAAAAGGCCACCTCCCTCCTAAGGGAAAAGGACCCCACGTGGTGATCCTAAGCCCCAACCATGCCCTGAAGTTGCAGGGTTTGCTCCGTGGGCACACTGACCTCGAGTGAGGAGGCCCTCCAACTCCAACCTCCAGAGAGATAACCGGGGTAAAGGGGCACCATGACGACTCATGTGACCATCACTTGACCTGGAGTTTCTCTCATAAAACAACAAGAGTGTGTCCCAAAAGAGTAGACTACTGCTTGCAGGACTTACCGCACCCAGAGCGGACCTAATAATCTTTGCGGGGGAAGTGTATATCACGCTGTCACCATAGAAGAGCCTACAGACACTGTGATGATGGTGGCCAATAAGACCGGCTGGACTCCTGTTTACTTCAAAAGGCTGTTGACTCAGTGGCCATCATGGTCCTTCATCACCACTGACCCTGGACTGTCTGGGAGTTGAGCAGGCAGGGTCCTGACACCTGGTGCTCTTTTTACGTTAATTCAGGGGCCTAATTGAAGAAAGTGCAGACTACTGGTCAGAGCATCTAGGCTGGCAGAAACGGTCAGCCTAAGGTGGCCGAACAAATGCAGGGCGGGGTGAAACTGGACCTCACAGCGTCACTGCACATCTCCTTCCTGGACCCTTAAAGGTCATTAGAATCTATAACGCTTCCAATACTGGTGCTCAGGTGGACGAGCGGGGAGGCAGGAGGCCTGGGGACAATCAACGTCACCTGGAGGCTGCTGGGGAGAAGTTCTGACCCTCGCCCACGGGTATGAGGGCTCCTAACTCAGCACTCAGTAGTTACAGAAGAAGGGTCTGCACCCTCAGCACTCTAAGAATGAGGAAGGGGAAAAAAGGCAGAAGAGGGCTTTTTCCCAGGCAAAGCCCCTTAAAAATCCCTGGGAGATAAAAATAGAATCTGGGCAATAAAATAAAGTCTAACCTTTTTTATCCTTTGTGCTTTGTCTAATTTCACGTGCTCCTAGGGTCCCGCATACAGAGGTTCAACAGCCGGCACTTCAGACCAGATTTCCTAGTGCGGAATGGCTGGGTCGACACCTCAGCTCCTGGGACACAGTGCACACTCCGCGATATAGAGCCTGAGCTGCAGCCAACCGGACCATCTAGAGCTCCGCCCCCTCCCTCTCACTGACTCTGACAGGATCTCTACACAGCAGCCCAGCCCACAGCCCACGGGGTAGCACATGCTCTCACCTCTCCATTCTCTGATCAAAATATAAAGTTTCCTTTGCTTCTGAACCAAACTCAGTCTCAATCTGTTGGCTCCAATGACACTGGGCAGGGGGACACTTGTTGGGGTCCACTCTGGAGGATCAGTAACAGAAATTGAGAACATTGTAACTTCAATGAACAGATGTTTGAGCCAAACTGTAATTAACATAGAACAGTGTATAAGGCTCGGGTAAAATAAGATGTTTCTAACACTCCCATTTGATATTTCCATCACTTTATTATAAGCAAGTTCAGTGAAAAGGTTTGTCTTATTTGTCAGGTCAATATTAGAGAAACGAAGTGATTTCTTTCCAAGGATGTACATCTAAAAATCTTGGTTAAAGCTTCAATCTTGTTTTAAATGCTTTTCCATTGAAAATGATACCTCTCTTTCAGTTCCCCCAATTCTGAGAAGTATAAAATCTTATAATTTATTATTACCAAAGGGGAAAGGTGGGAGGAGGGATAAATTAACAGTTTGGGATTAACACATACACACTGCTATGTATAAAATCGATCATCAACAAGGAACTACTGTATAGCCCCGGGAACTACACTCAATATTTTACAATAACCTATAAGGGGAAATAATCTGAAAAAGAATAGATATTTTTATTGACATCATCTATTAATGACAGTTAAAATGGAACCCAAGGGAAGCCGGTGGTGAGTGCTTCTGACCCTGAAGACTTCAATCATCTAAAGTTTGGACTCTGCCTACTTCCCAAGGCCCTTAATGAACATATGTGTAGCCGTAGCTTAAAAAATTCCCCAGTTTGGGTTGTGGAGAGACACTGATTTTGTAAAAGCCCTGGTGTTCTCCTCACATGAATGGGACCCTTCCTACAGCTAAAACATGCCTGTCACACCCAGAGGATTGTATACCGTCTGATCGGGAAGAGTTTGGAAAAGGCATCTCATCTCCTCATCTCCTGGTGCTCGGGTTCACCCCTCCAGCGTCTTTACGAACAGTCTCCCCACTTGGAGATATCAGCACTGTCAACATCCTGTTGCAGACAGTTTGGAATTTGTCCAGAGGATGAAGCAGAAGGAGGAGGAACAATGAGAGACAAGTCCTAGGTGTTCAGACAGGCACATGTCACTCTTATTTCCAATCAGGAAGACGAATTGACCAAAGGCTAGGGTTGCCCATGGAAACAGAATAGGGCTTGAGGAAATTCCGCTGCTTTGTGGCCAGTTCCCATAAACACAAGTTGAAAAATGGAACTCAGGGACACTAAAGTTCACGAAACTGCAGAGTTGAAAATATCTATCACTGAAAAATGTCTTGAGGAAAGTCAGAGGAAAGGACTTGTAAGCAACGGAGAATGGCAGGAAAGGGATTGGAAGAGGTAGAAAGGACTCGCCATTAAGCACAAGAAAAGGGGCTGAACATTGCCAACATTGCAATTGGCCAAAAAGGGTGTATGCGTCTTTTTCTGTATGTATTCAAGAAAAGGGCATACACTTTTTTAGCCAACCAAACAAGTGGGCACTGGAAATCAATACTACAAAACATATCACTTCGCATCAGTCAGAAGAGCCTTCCTCATAAAGTGTAAACACCAGAAATGCAGGACAGGGCAAGGAGAAAAGGGAGCCCTCTGAGGCTTATACTGGAAATGTATATTGCCAACGGTCACTCTGGAGAAGTGTATTGTGTTTACTAAAGCATCTAAAAAATGAGCTACAGAGCACAGGGCACTTGCACTCATGGACGTATATCTTGGGAAAAACAAAAATCGAGAGGACACAGGCACCCCAATATTTACCGCCTCTATGTTTAAAAGATCCTCGACTAGGATATAATTTATAAGTCTCTGGAGGGAAAAAATGGATAGAGATGTGGCACTTATGTAGAGTGGAATATTACTCAGCCTGGAAATCAATGAAATATGGCCAGTTGTAACAACCACAGAGGAGTTACGTATGATCATTCGAAGTCACATAATTCAAAAAGAAAAAGACACACGATATTACTAATACATGGAATGTAAACGTGGCTACAAATGAACTGAATTACAAAACAGAACGGGGTCTCAAATTTAGAAAACCAACATATGCTTGCTTAAGGATAAAGGAGAGTTGGGGTGCTGCATAAAATCAGAGATAGAAATTAGCACAGATACCTTTCCATAAGCCAAATATGTAATAGTCAAGACCTACCAGTTGCTCAACGAAATGGACTAAACACCCCATATTCAACGCCTAGGAATACACCTGACTAGTAAGAATCTTCAAACCCATGGATTTATATGTCTCTGTAAGAGAATCAAGCGTGTGTATAGATTTATGAACGCAGCAGAGAAAATCCGATAAATCCAATTATCAAAATGAATTACAAAAACAAAACACAATGACAGTGAAATAGAGAGCTATTCTTAAACAATTCATTCAGAGCTTGTGATGCAACCTGGATTAACCACATCTGCACCAAGAGCTGAGTGAGACATAAGGTTGGACACTTCGGGCGGATAGCACTGGTGAGGTACGATGAGCAAATGCAGACCCTTTGAAGTCATACTGCATGGTACCCATTCCATGGGTCCCAACTCTCCAGGTTTAAGAGATTCTTCCTTCAGCTAAAACATGCATGGGAAACACAAAGTATGGTACACCATGTGGCTGGGAAGCGTTTTCAAATGCATCTCAGTTTTCGTTCCCTTTTACACGGGTTCACCATTCCAGACCCTTTACTAACACTCTCTCCACTTGGAGAGTCAGTGCCTTTAACCTCCTGTTTGGCACAGTTTGGAAATTCTGCGGAAGGTGAACAGGAATAGGGAGAACCAATGAGAGACTAGCTGTAGGTGTCTGCATGGGCAAATGGAACGCTCATTTCCCACCAGGAAGAGGAATTAACCAAAGTCTCAGCATGCGCTGCCAGAACCAGATGAAGGCCTGAAGCAATCCTGCGGTTTTGCGGCCAGCTCACAAGAAAGCGAGTTGAAGAAAGGAGCTCAGGGGCACTGTAATTCACAAACCTGCAGAGTTATGAATGACAGCTATCGTCCAAAAATGTATTGAAGTAAGTCTTCGAAGAGGACTTGAAAGTGGGGCAGAATTTCAGGAAAACGATTTCAGGGGGTAGACTGGAATTGCACTTAAAGCATAGGAAAAGAGGCAGAATGTCGACAATGATGCACTTGGCCAAAAAGGGTGTATGCGTGTTTTCCTGAATATATTCAGGAAAAAACGCATACGCTCTTTTTGGCCAACCAAGCAAGCGTGTAAAGGAAATCTGCACTACAATGAAGTCTCACTGTCCCCCGGTCCAAAGGGCCATCTGAAAAAAGTGTAAAATCCAGAAAGGCAGGACAGGTCATGGAGAACAGGGAGCCTGGTTATGCTGATGGGCGGGATGTAAATTGCCAACAGCCACTATGGAGAAGTGTATGGTGTTTCCTGAAACACGTAGGAAACAAAGCAACACAGCCTATGGCACTTCCACTTAGGGTCCTATAGCTTAGGGAAATTAAAATCAAAAACACACAGCCACCCCAAAGTTTGGGACGGCTCTGTTTAAAAGAACCTCGTCTACGGTACAAGTTCAATATCCGAGAAAGCAAAAAATGGATAAAGAAGTTGTGGTATGTACGTATAATGGAATATCACTCAGCAATGAGATCTACGTCATCAGGCCCGTAGCGGCATAATGAGTGGATTCAGGTATGACGATCCTACGAGACATAAGTCACACAGAAAAAGAAACATCATAAGATATCACTAATACACGGAACGTAAACTTGTCTACACATGAACTGAATTACAAAACAGAACAGGGTCTCAAATTTAGAAAACCAACTTATGCTTGCTTATGGGGAAAGGTGAGTTGGGGTGCTGCATCAAACCAGAGATTGAAATTAGCACAGATACCGTTCCATAAGCCAAATATATAATAGACAAGACCTACTCCTTGCTCAACGAAATGGACTCAACACACCATATTCAACGCCTGGGAATATACCTGACAAGTAAGAATCTTAAGACCCATGGATTTATATGTCTCCATAAGGAAATCAAGCGTGTGTACAGCGGCCTTAACGCAGCAGTGAAAATCCGATAAATCCCATTATCAAAATAAATTTCACAAACAAAACACAGTGACAGTGAAATAGAGAGCAATTCTTAAATAATTCATTCATGGCTTGTGATGCAACCTGGATTTACCACATCTACACCCAGAGCAGGGTGAGACATAAGGCTGGACACTTCGGGCTTATAGCATTGGTGAGGATCGGTGAGCAAACGCAGACCATTTGAAGTCATACTGCATGGTAGCCATTCCAAGGGTCCCAACTCTCCAGGTTTAAGGGATTCTTCCTTCAGCTAAAACATGCATGGGAAACCCGGAGTATGGTCCACCGTGTTATTGGGAAACGTTTTCAAATGCATCTCAGGTTTCATCCCCTGGTACTTGGGTTCACCGTTACAGACGCTTTACTAAAACTCTCCCCACTTGGAGAGTCAGTGCATTTAACCTCCTGTTTGGCACAGTTTGCAATTTCTGCGCAAGATGAACAGGAATAGGGAGAACCAATGAGAGACTAGCTGTAGGTGTCTGCACGTGAAAATGGAACGCTCATTTCCCACCAGGAAGAGGGATTAACCAAAGGCTCAGCGTGCCGAGCAGGAAACAGATTAGGGCATGAAGCAATCCTGCGGTTTTGCGGCCAGCTCACAAGAAAACGAGTTGAAGAAAGGAGCTCAGGGGCACTGTAATTCACAAACCTGCAGAGTTATGAATGACAGCTATCGTCCAAAAATGTATTGAAGTAAATCTTCGAAGAGGACTTGAAAGCGGGGCAGAATTTCAGGAAAACGATTTCAGGGGGTAGAATGGAATTGCACTTAAAGCATAGGAAAAGAGGCAGAATGTCGACAATGGTGCACTTGGCCAAAAAGGGCGTATGCGTTTTTTCCTGAATATATTCAGGAAAAAACGCATACGCCCTTTTTGGCCAACCAAGCAAGCGTGTAAAGGAAATCTGCACTACAATGAAGTCTCACTACCCCCGGTCCAAACGGCCATCTGAAACAAGTGTAAAATCCAGAAAGGCAGGACAGGTCATGGAGAACAGGGAGCCTTGTTATGCTGATGGGCGGGATTTAAATTGCCAACATCCACTCTGGAGAACTGTATGGTGTTTCCTGAAACACGTAGGAAACAAAGCAACACAGCCTATGGCACTTCCACTTATGGTACTATAGCTTAGGGAAATTAAAATGAAAAACACACAGCCACCCCAAAGTTTGGGACGGCTCTGTTTACAAGAACCTCGTCTACGGTACAAGTTAAATATCCGAGAAAGCAAAAAATGGATAAAGAAGTTGTGGTACATACGTACAATGGAATATCTCTCAGCAATGAAATCTATGTCATCAGGCCCGTAGCGGCATAATGAGTGGATTCAGGTACGACGATTCTACGAGAAATAAGTCACACAGAAAAAGAAATATCATAAGATATCACTAATACACGGAACGTAAACTTGTCTACACATGAACTGAATTACAAAACAGAACAGGGTCTCAAATTTAGAAAACCAACTTATGCTTGCTTATGGGGAAAGGTGAGTTGGGGTGCTGCATCAAACCAGAGATTGAAATTAGCAGAGATACCGTTCCATAAGCCAAATATATAATAGACAAGACCTACTCCTTGCTCAACGAAATGGACTCACACCCCATATTCAACGCCTGGGAATATACCTGACAAGTAAGAATCTTAAGACCCATGGATTTATATGTCTCCATAAGGAAATCAAGCGTGTGTACAGTGGCCTAAACGCAGCAGTGAAAATACGATAAATCCCATTATTAAAATATATTTCAAAAACAAAACACAATGACAGTGAAATAGAGAGCAATTCTTAAATAATTCATTCAGGGCTTGTGAATCAACCTGGATTTACCACATCTACACCCACAGCTCGGTGAGACATAAGGCTGGACACTTCGGGCTGATAGCATTGGTGAGGTTCGGTGAGCAAACGCAGACCCTTTGAAGTCATACTGCATGGTACCCATTCCATGGGTCCCAACACTCCAGGTTTAAGGGATTCTTCCTTCAGCTAAAACAAGCATGGGAAACCCAGAATAATGTCCACCGTGTGATTGGGAAACGTTTTCAAATGCATCTCAGGTTTCGTCCCCTGGTACTCGGGTTCACCGTTCCAGACGCTTTACTAACACTCTACCCACTGGGAGACTCAGTGCCTTTAACCTCCTGTTTGGCACAGTTTGCAATTTCTGCGCAAGATGAACAGGAATAGGGAGAACAAATGAGAGACTAGCTGTAAGTGTCTGCAAGAGCAAATGGAACGCTCACTTCCCACCAGGAAGAGGGATTAAGCAAAGGCTCAGCGAGCCCTGCCGGAACCAGATTAGGGCCTGAAGCAATCCTGCGGTTTTGCGGCCAGCTCACAAGAAAGCGAGTTGAAGAAAGGAGCTCAGGGGCACTGTAATTCACAAACCTGCAGAGTTATGAATGACAGCTATCGTCCAAAAATGTATTGAAGTAAGTCTTCGAAGAGGACTAGAAAGCAGGGCAGAATTTCAGGAAAACGATTTCAGGGCGTAGACTGGAATTGCACTTAAAGCATAGGAAAAGAGGCAGAATGTCGACAATGATGCACTTGGCCAAAAGGAGCGTATGCGTTTTTTCCTGAATATATTCAGGAAGAAACGCATACGCCCTTGTTGGCCAAACAAGCAAGCGTGTAAAGGAAATCTGCACTACAATGAAGTCTCACTGCCCCCCGGTCAAAAGGGCCATCTGAAACAAGTGTAAAATCCAGAAAGGCAGGACAGGTCACGGAGAACAGGGAGCCTTGTTATGCTGATGCGCGGGATGAAAATTGCCAACAGCCACTCTGGAAAAGTGTATGGTGTTTCCTGAAACACGTAGGAAACAAAGCAACACAGCCTATGGCACTTCCACATATGGTCCTATAGCTTAGGGAAATTAAAATCAAAAACTCACAGCCACCCCAAAGTTTGGGACGGCTCTGTTTACAACAACCTCGTCTACGGTACAAGTTAAATATCTGAGAAAGCAAAAAATGGATAAAGAAGTTGTGGTACGTACGTACAATGGAATATTACTCAGCAATGAGATCTACGTCATCAGGCCCGTAGCGGCATAATGAGTGGATTCAGGTATGATGATTCTACGAGAAATAAGTCACACAGAAAAAGAAACATCATAAGATATCACAAATACACAGAACGTAAACTTGTCTACACATGAACTGAATTACAAAACAGAACAGGGTCTCAAATTTAGAAAACCAACTTATGCTTGCTTATGGGGAAAGGTGAGTTGGGGTGCTGCATCAAATCAGAGATTGAAATTAGCACAGATACCGTTCCATAAGCCAAATATATAATAGACAAGACCTACTCCTTGCTCAACGAAATGGACTCAACACCCCATATTCAACTCCTGGGAATATACCTGACAAGTAAGAATCTTAAGACCCATGGATTTATATGTCTCCATAAGGAAATCAAGCGTGTGTACAGCGGCCTAAACACAGCAGTGAAAATCCGATAAATCCCATTGTCAAAATAAATTTCACAAACAAAACACAATGACAGTGAAATAGAGAGCAATTCTTAAATAATTCATTAAGGGCTTGTGATGCAACCTGGATTTACCACATCTACACCCAGAGCTGGGTGAGACATAAGGCTGGACACATCGGGCTGATAGCATTGGTGAGGTTCGGTGAGCAAACGCAGACCCTTTGAAGTCATACTGCATGGTAGCCATTCCATGGGTCCCAACTCTCCAGGATTAAGGGATTCTTCCTTCAGCTAAAACATGCATGGGAAACCCAGCGTATGGTCCACCGTGTGATTGGGAAACGTTTTCAAATGCATCTCAGGTTTCGTCCCCTGGTACTCGGGTTCACCGTTCCAGACGCTTTACTAACATTCTCCCCACTTGGAGAGTAATTGCCTTTAACCTCCTGTTTGGCACAGTTTGCAATTTCTGCGCAAGATGAACAGGAATAGGGAGAACCAATGAGAGACTAGCTGTAGGTGTCTGCACGGGCAAATGGAACGCTAATTTCCCACCAGGAAGAGGGATTAACCAAAGGCTCAGCGTGCCCTGCCGGAACCAGATTAGGGCCTGAAGCAATCCTGCGGTTTTGCGGCCAGCTCACAAGAAAACGAGTTGAAGAAAGGAGCTCAGGGGCACTGTAATTCACAAACCTGCAGAGTTATGAATGACAGCTATCGTCCAAAAATGTATTGAAGTAAGTCTTCGAAGAGGACTTGAAAGCGGGGCAGAATTTCAGGAAAACGATTTCAGGGGGTAGACTGGAATTGCACTTAAAGCATAGGAAAAGAGGCAGAATGTCGACAATGGTGCACTTGGCCAAAAAGGGCGTATGCGTTTTTTCCTGAATATATTCAGGAAAAAACGCATACGCCCTTTTTGGCCAACCAAGCAAGCGTGTAAAGGAAATCTGCACTACAATGAAGTCTCACTACCCCCGGTCCAAACGGCCATCTGAAACAAGTGTAAAATCCAGAAAGGCAGGACAGGTCATGGAGAACAGGGAGCCTTGTTATGCTGATGGGCGGGATTTAAATTGCCAACATCCACTCTGGAGAACTGTATGGTGTTTCCTGAAACACGTAGGAAACAAAGCAACACAGCCTATGGCACTTCCACTTATGGTACTATAGCTTAGGGAAATTAAAATCAAAAACACACAGCCACCCCAAAGTTTGGGACGGCTCTGTTTACAAGAACCTCGTCTACGGTACAAGTTAAATATCCGAGAAAGCAAAAAATGGATAAAGAAGTTGTGGTACGTACGTACAATGGAATATCACTCAGCAATGAGATCTACGTCATCAGGCCCATAGCGGCATAATGAGTGGATTCAGGTACGACGATTCTATGAGAAATAAGTCACACAGGAAAAGAAATATCATAAGATATCACTAATACACGGAACGTAAACTTGGCTACACATGAACTGAATTACAAAACAGAACAGGGTCTCAAATTTAGAAAACCAACTTATGCTTGCTTATGGGGAAAGGTGAGTTGGGGTGCTGCATAAAACCAGAGATTAAAATTAGCACAGATTCCGTTCCATAAGGCAAATATATAATAGAGAAGACCTACTCCTTGCTCAACGAAATGAACTCAACACCCCATATTCAACGCCTGGGAATATACCTGACAAGAAAGAAACTTAAGACCCATGGATCTATATGTCTCCATAAGGATATCAAGCGTGTGTACAGCGGCCTCAACGCAGCAGTGAAAATCCGATAAATCCCATTATCAAAATATATTTCAAAAACAAAACACAATGACAGTGAAATAGAGAACAATTCTTAAATAATTCATTCAGGGCTTGTGATGCAACCTGGATTTACCACATCTACACCCAGAGCTGGGTGAGACATAAGGCTGGACACTTCGGGCTGATAGCATTGGTGAGGTTCGGTGAGCAAACGCAGACCCTTTGAAGTCATACTGCATGGTACCCATTCCATGGGTCCCAACTCTCCAGGTTTAAGGGATTCTTCCTTCAGCTAAAACATGCATGGGAAACCCAGAGTAATGTCCACCATGTGATTGGGAAACGTTTTCAAATGCGTCTCAGTTTTCGACCCCTGGTACTCGGGTTCACCGTTCCAGACGTTTTACTAACATTCTCCCCACTTGGAGAGTAATTGCCTTTAACCTCCTGTTTGGCACAGTTTGCAATTTCTGCGCAAGATGAACAGGAATAGGGAGAAACAATGAGAGACTAGCTGTAGGTGTCTGCACGGGCAAATGGAACGTTCATTTCCCACCAGGAAGAGGGATTAACCAAAGGCTCAGCGTGCCCTGCCGGAACCAGATTAGGGCCTGAAGCAATCCTGCGGTTTTACGGCCAGCTCACAAGAAAATGAGTTGAAGAAAGGAGCTCAGGGGCACTGTAATTCACAAACCTGCAGAGTTATGAATGACAGCTATCGTCCAAAAATGTATTGAAGTAAGTCTTCGAAGAGGACTTGAAAGCGGGGCAGAATTTCAGGAAAACGATTTCAGGGGGTAGACTGGAATTGCACTTAAAGCATAGGAAAAGAGGCAGAATGTCGACAATGGTGCACTTGGCCAAAAAGGGCGTATGCGTTTTTTCCTGAATATATTCAGGTAAAAACGCATACGCACTTTTTGGCCAACCAAGCAAGCGTGTAAAGGAAATCTGCACTACAATGAAGTCTCACTACCCCCGGTCGAAACGGCCATCTGAAACAAGTGTAAAATCCAGAAAGGCAGGACAGGTCATGGAGAACAGGGAGCCTTGTTATGCTGATGGGCGGGATGTAAATTGCCAACAGCCACTCTGGAGAACTGTATGGTGTTTCCTGAAACACGTAGGAAACAAAGCAACACAGCCTATGGCACTTCCACTTATGGTCCTATAGCTTAGGGAAATTAAAATAAAAAACAAACAGCCACCCCAAAGTTTGGGACGGCTCTGTTTACAAGAACTTCGTCTACGGTACAAGTTAAATATCCGAGAAAGCAAAAAAAGGATAAAGAAGTTGTGGTACGCACGTACAATGGAATATCACTCAGCAATGAGATCTACGTCATCAGGCCCGTAGCGGCATAATGAGTGGATTCAGGTACGACGATTCTACGAGAAATAAGTCACACAGGAAAAGAAATATCATAAGATATCACTAATACACGGAACGTAAACTTGGCTACACATGAACTGAATTACAAAACAGAACAGGGTCTCAAATTTAGAAAACCAACTTATGCTTGCTTAAGGGGAAAGGTGAGTTGGGGTGCTGCATAAAACCAGAGATTGAAATTAGCACAGATACCGTTCCATAAGCCAAATATATAATAGACAAGACCTACACCTTGCTCAACGAAATGGACTCAACACCCCATATTCAACACCTGGGAATATACCTGACAAGTAAGAAACTTAAGACCCATGGATTTATATGTCTCCATAAGGAAGTCAAGCGTGTGTACAGTGGCCTAAACGCAGCAGTGAAAATCCAATAAATCCCATTAACAAAATAAATTTCAAAAACAAAACACAATGACAGTGAAATAGAGAGCAATTCTTAAATAATTCATTCAGGGCTTGTGATGCAACCTGGATTTACCACATCTACACCCAGAGCTAGTTGAGACATAAGGCTGGACACATCGGGCTGATAGCATTGGTGAGGTTCGGTGAGCAAACGCAGACCCTTTGAAGTCATACTTCATGGTAGCCATTCCATGGGTCCCAACTCTTCAGGATTAAGGGATTCTTCCTTCAGCTAAAACATGCATGGGAAACCCAGAGTATGGTCCACCGTGTGATTGGGAAACGTTTTCAAATGCATCTCAGGTTTCGTCCCCTGGTACTCGGGTTCACCGTTCCAGACGCTTTACTAACATTCTCCCCACTTGGAGAGTAATTGCCTTTAACTTCCTGTTTGGCACAGTTTGCAATTTCTGCGCAAGATGAACAGGAATAGGGAGAACCAATGAGAGACTAGCTGTAGGTGTCTGCACGGGCAAATGGAACGCTCATTTCCCACCAGGAAGAGGGATTAACCAAAGGCTCAGCGTGCCCTGCCGGAACCAGATTAGGGCCTGAAGCAATCCTGCGGTTTTGCGGCCAGCTCACAAGAAAACGAGTTGAAGAAAGGAGCTCAGGGGCACTGTAATTCACAAACCTGCAGAGTTATGAATGACAGCTATCGTCCAAAAATGTATTGAAGTAAGTCTTCGAAGAGGACTTGAAAGCGGGGCAGAATTTCAGGAAAACGATTTCAGGGGGTAGACTGGAATTGCACCTAAAGCATAGGAAAAGAGGCAGAATGTCGACAATGGTGCACTTGGCCAAAGAGGGCGTATGCGTTTTTTCCTGAATATATTCAGGTAAAAACGCATACGCACTTTTTGGCCAACCAAGCAGGCGTGTAAAGGAAATCTGCACTACAATGAAGTCTCACTACCCCCGGTCCAAACGGCCATCTGAAACAAGTGTAAAATCCAGAAAGGCAGGACAGGTCATGGAGAACAGGGAGCCTTGTTATGCTGATGGGTGGGATGGAAATTGCCAACAGCCACTCTGGAGAAGTGTATGGTGTTTCCTGAAACACGCAGGAAACAAAGCAACACAGCCTATGGCAATTCCACTTATGGTACTATAGCTTAGGGAAATTAAAATCAAAAACACACAGCCAACCCAAAGTTTGGGACGGCTCTGTTTACAAGAACCTCATCTACGGTACAAGTTAAATATCCGAGAAAGCAAAAAATGGATAAAGAAGTTGTGGTACGTACGTACAATGGAATATCACTCAGCAATGAGATCTACGTCATCAGGCCCATAGCGGCATAATGAGTGGATTCAGGTACGACGATTCTATGAGAAATAAGTCACACAGGAAAAGAAATATCATAAGATATCACTAATACACGGAACGTAAACTTGGCTACACATGAACTGAATTACAAAACAGAACAGGGTCTCAAATTTAGAAAACCAACTTATGCTTGCTTATGGGGAAAGGTGAGTTGGGGTGCTGCATAAAACCAGAGATTAAAATTAGCACAGATTCCGTTCCATAAGGCAAATATATAATAGAGAAGACCTACTCCTTGCTCAACGAAATGAACTCAACACCCCATATTCAACGCCTGGGAATATACCTGACAAGAAAGAAACTTAAGACCCATGGATTTATATGTCTCCATAAGGATATCAAGCGTGTGTACAGCGGCCTCAACGCAGCAGTGAAAATCCGATAAATCCCATTATCAAAATATATTTCAAAAACAAAACACAATGACAGTGAAATAGAGAACAATTCTTAAATAATTCATTCAGGGCTTGTGATGCAACCTGGATTTACCACATCTACACCCAGAGCTGGGTGAGACATAAGGCTGGACACTTCGGGCTGATAGCATTGGTGAGGTTCGGTGAGCAAACGCAGACCCTTTGAAGTCATACTGCATGGTACCCATTCCATGGGTCCCAACTCTCCAGGTTTAAGGGATTCTTCCTTCAGCTAAAACATGCATGGGAAACCCAGAGTAATGTCCACCATGTGATTGGGAAACGTTTTCAAATGCGTCTCAGTTTTCGACCCCTGGTACTCGGGTTCACCGTTCCAGACGTTTTACTAACATTCTCCCCACTTGGAGAGTAATTGCCTTTAACCTCCTGTTTGGCACAGTTTGCAATTTCTGCGCAAGATGAACAGGAATAGGGAGAAACAATGAGAGGCTAGCTGTAGGTGTCTGCACGGGCAAATGGAACGCTCATTTCCCACCAGGAAGAGGGATTAACCAAAGGCTCAGCGTGCCCTGCCGGAACCAGATTAGGGCCTGAAGCAATCCTGCGGTTTTACGGCCAGCTCACAAGAAAATGAGTTGAAGAAAGGAGCTCAGGGGCACTGTAATTCACAAACCTGCAGAGTTATGAATGACAGCTATCGTCCAAAAATGTATTGAAGTAAGTCTTCGAAGAGGACTTGAAAGCGGGGCAGAATTTCAGGAAAACGATTTCAGGGGGTAGACTGGAATTGCACTTAAAGCATAGGAAAAGAGGCAGAATGTCGACAATGGTGCACTTGGCCAAAAAGGGCGTATGCGTTTTTTCCTGAATATATTCAGGTAAAAACGCATACGCACTTTTTGGCCAACCAAGCAAGCGTGTAAAGGAAATCTGCACTACAATGAAGTCTCACTACCCCCGGTCGAAACGGCCATCTGAAACAAGTGTAAAATCCAGAAAGGCAGGACAGGTCATGGAGAACAGGGAGCCTTGTTATGCTGATGGGCGGGATGTAAATTGCCAACAGCCACTCTGGAGAACTGTATGGTGTTTCCTGAAACACGTAGGAAACAAAGCAACACAGCCTATGGCACTTCCACTTATGGTCCTATAGCTTAGGGAAATTAAAATAAAAAACAAACAGCCACCCCAAAGTTTGGGACGGCTCTGTTTACAAGAACTTCGTCTACGGTACAAGTTAAATATCCGAGAAAGCAAAAAAAGGATAAAGAAGTTGTGGTACGCACGTACAATGGAATATCACTCAGCAATGAGATCTACGTCATCAGGCCCGTAGCGGCATAATGAGTGGATTCAGGTACGACGATTCTACGAGAAATAAGTCACACAGGAAAAGAAATATCATAAGATATCACTAATACACGGAACGTAAACTTGGCTACACATGAACTGAATTACAAAACAGAACAGGGTCTCAAATTTAGAAAACCAACTTATGCTTGCTTAAGGGGAAAGGTGAGTTGGGGTGCTGCATCAAACCAGAGATTGAAATTAGCACAGATACCGTTCCATAAGCCAAATATATAATAGACAAGACCTACACCTTGCTCAACGAAATGGACTCAACACCCCATATTCAACACCTGGGAATATACCTGACAAGTAAGAAACTTAAGACCCATGGATTTATATGTCTCCATAAGGAAGTCAAGCGTGTGTACAGTGGCCTAAACGCAGCAGTGAAAATCCAATAAATCCCATTAACAAAATAAATTTCAAAAACAAAACACAATGACAGTGAAATAGAGAGCAATTCTTAAATAATTCATTCAGGGCTTGTGATGCAACCTGGATTTACCACATCTACACCCAGAGCTAGTTGAGACATAAGGCTGGACACATCGGGCTGATAGCATTGGTGAGGTTTTTTGAACAAACGCAGACCCTTTGAAGTCATACTGCATGGTAGTCATTCCATGGGTCCCAACTCTCCAGGTTTAAGGGATTCTTCCTTCAGCTAAAACATGCATGGGAGACCCAGAGTAATGTCCACCATGTGATTGGGAAACGTTTTCAAATGCGTCTCAGATTTCGACACCTGGTACTCGGGTTCACCGTTCCAGACGCTTTACTAACACTCTCCCCACTTGGAGAGTCAGTGCCTTTAACTTCCTGTTTGGCACAGTTTGCAATTTCTGCGCAACATGAACAGGAATAGGGAGAACCAATGAGAGACTAGCTGTAGGTGTCTGCACGGGCAAACGGAACGCTCATTTCCCACCAGGAAGATGAATTAACCAAAGTCTCAGCGTGCCCTGCGGGAACCAGATTAGGGCCTGAAGCAATCCTGCGGTTTTGCGGCCAGCTCACAAGAAAGCGAGTTGAAGAAAGGAGCTCAGGGGCACTGTAATTCACAAACCTGCAGAGTTATGAATGACAGCTATCATCCAAAAATGTATTGAATTAAGTCTTCGAAGAGGACATGAATGCGGGGCAGAATTTCAGGAAAACGATTTCAGGGGGTAGACTGGAATTGCACTTAAAGCATAGGAAAAGAGGCAGAATGTCGACAATGATGCACTTGGCCAAAAAGGGCGTATGCGTTTTTTCCTGAATATATTCAGGAAAAAACGCATACGCCCTTTTTGGCCAACCAAGCAAGCGTGTAAAGGAAATCTGCACTACAATGAAGTCTCACTGCCCCCGGTCAAAATGGCCATCTGAAAAAAGTGTAAAATCCAGAAAGGCAGGACAGGTCATGGAGAACAGGGAGCCTTGTTATGCTGATGGGCGGGATGTAAATTGCCAACAGTCAATCTGGAGAAGTGTATGGTGTTTCCTGAAACACGTAGGAAACAAAGCAACACAGCCTATGGCACTTCCACTTATGGTCCTATAGCTTAGGGAAATTAAAATAAAAAACACACAGCCACCCCAATGTTTGGGACGGCTCTATTTAAAAGAACCTCGTCTACGGCACGAGTTCAATATCCGAGAAAGCAAAAAATGAATAAAGAATTTGTGATACGTACGTACAATGGAATATCACTCAGCAATGAGATCTACGTCATCAGCCCCGTAGCGGCATAATGAGTGGATTCAGGTACGACGATTGTACGAGAAATAAGTCACACAGAAAAAGAAACATCATAAGATATCACTAATACACGGAATGTAAACTTGGCTACACATGAACTGAATTACAAAACAGAACAGGGTCTCAAATTCAGAAAACCAACTTATGCTTGCTTACGGGGAAAGGTGAGTTGGGGTGCTGCATCAAACCAGAGATTGAAATTAGCACAGATACCGTTCCATAAGCCAAATATATAATAGACAAGACCTACTCCTTGCTCAACGAAATGGACTCAACACCCCATATTCAACGCCTGGGAATATACCTGACAAGTAAGAATCTTAGGACCCATGGATTTATATGTCTCCATAAGGAAGTCAAGCGTGTGTACAGTGGCCTAAACGCAGCAGTGAAAATCCGATAAATCCCATTATCAAAATAAATTTCAAAAACACAACACAATGACAGTGAAATAGAGAGCAATTCTTAAATAATTCAATAAGGGCTTTTGATGCAACGTGGATTTACAACATCTACACCCAGAGCTGGGTGAGACATAAGGCTGGACACTTCGGGCTGATAGCATTGGTGAGGTTCGGTGAGCAAACGCAGACCCTTTGAAGTCATACTGCATGGTAGCCATTCCATGGATTCCAACTCTCCAGGTTTAAGGGATTCTTCCTTCAGCTAAAACATGCATGGGAAACCCAGAGTATGGTCTACCGTGTGATTGGGAAACGTTTACAAATGCATCTCAGGTTTCGTCCCCTGGTACTCGGGTTCACCGTTCCAGACGCTTTACTAACACTCTCCCCACTTGGAGAGTCAGTGCCTTTAACCTCCTGTTTGTCACAGTTTGCAATTTCTGCGCAAGATGAACAGGAATAGGGAGAACCAATGAGAGACTAGCTGTAGGTGTCTGCACGGGCAAAAGGAACGCTCATTTCCCACCAGGAAGAGGAATTAACCAAAGGCTCAGCGTGCGCTGCGGGAACCACATGGGGGCCTGAGGCAATCCTGCGGTTTTGCGGCCAGCTCACAAGAAAGCGAGTTGAAGAAAGGAACTCAGGGGCACTGTAATTCACAAACCTGCAGAGTTATGAATGACAGCTATCATCCAAAAATGTATTGAAGTAAGTCTTCGAAGAGGTCTTGAAAGCGGGGCAGACTTTCAGGAAAATGATTTCAGGGGGTAGACTGGAATTGCACTTAAAGCATAGGAAAAGAGGCAGAATGTCGACAATGATGCACTTGGCCAAAAAGGGCGTATGTGTTTTTCCTCAATATATTCAGGAAAAAACGCATACGCCCTTTTTGGCCAACCAAGCAAGCGTGTAAAGGAAATCTGCACTACAATGAAGTCTCACTGCCCCCGGTCAAAATGGCCATCTGAAAAAAGTGTAAAATCCAGAAAGGCAGGACAGGTCTTGGAGAACAGGGAGCCTTGTTATGCTGATGGGCGGGATGTAAATTGCCAACGGCCACTCTGGAGAAGTGTATGGTGTTTGCTGAAACACGTAGGAAACAAAGCAACACAACCTATGGCACTTCCACTTACGGTCCTATAGCTTAGGGAAATTAAAATCAAAAACACACAGCCATCCCAAAGTTTGGGACGGCTCTGTTTACAAGAACCTTGTCTACGGTACAAGTTAAATATCCGAGAAAGCAAAAAATGAATAAATAATTTGTGATACGTACATACAATGGAATATCACTCAGCAATGAGATCTACGTCATCAGCCCCGTAGCGGCATCATGAGTGGATACAGGTACGACGATTCTACGAGAAATAAGTCACACAGAAAAAGAAACATCATAAGATATCACTAATACACGGAACGTAAACTTGTCTACACATGAACTGAATTACAAACAGAAAAGGGCCTCAAATTTAGAAAACCAACTTATGCTTGCTTATGGGGAAAGGTGAGTTGAGGTTCTGCATAAAACCAGAGATTGAAATTAGCACAGATACCGTTCCATAAGCCAAATATATAATAGACAAGATCTACTCCTTGCTCAACGAAATGGACTCAACACCTCATATTCAACGCCTGGGAATATACCTGACAAGTAAGAATCTTAAGACCCATGGATTTATATGTCTCCATAAGGAAGTCAAGCGTGTGTACAGGGGCCGAAACGCAGCAGTGAAAATCCGATAAATCCCTTATCAAAATAAATTTCACAAACAAAACAAAATGACAGTGAAATAGAGAGCAATTCTTAAATAATTCATTCAGGGCTTGTGATGTAACCTGGATTTACCACATCTACACCCAGAGCTGGGTGAGATATAAGGCTGGACACTTCGGGCTGATAGCATTGGTGAGGTTCGGTGAGCAAACGCAGACCCTTTGAAGTCATACTGCATGGTACCCATTCCATGGGTCCCAACTCTCCAGGTTTAAGGGATTCTTCCTTCAGCTAAAACATGCATGGGAACCCGAGAGTATGGTCCACCGTGTGATTGGGAAACGTTTTCAAATTCATCTCAGGTTTCGTCCCCTGGTGCTCGAGTTCAATGTTCCAGACGCTTTACAAACACTCTCCCCACTTGGAGACTCAGTGCCTTTAACGTCCTATTTGGCACAGTTTGCAATTTCTGCGCAAGATGAACAGGAATAAGGAGAACCAATGAGAGACCAACTGTAGGTGTCTGCACGTGAAAATGGAACGCTCATTTCCTACCAGGAAGAGGAATTAACCAAATGCTCAGCATGCCCTGCCGGAACCAGATGGGGGACTGAGGCAATCCTGCGGTTTTGCGGCCAGCTCACAAGAAAGCGAGTTGAAGAAAGGAGCTCAGGGGCACTGTAATTCACAAACCTGCAGAGTTATGAATGACAGCTATCGTCCAAAAATGTATTGAAGTAAGTCTTCAAAGAGGTCTTGAAAGCGGGGCAGACTTTCAGAAAAATGATTTCAGGGGGTAGACTGGAATTGCACTTAAAGCATAGGAAAAGAGGCAGAATGTCGACAATGATGCACTTGGCCAAAAAGGGCGTATGTGTTTTTCCTCAATATATTCAGGAAAAAACGCATACGCCCTTTTTGGCCAACCAAGCAAGCGTGTAAAGGAAATCTGCACTACAATGAAGTCTCACTGCCCCCGGTCAAAATGGCCATCTGAAAAAAGTGTAAAATCCAGAAAGGCAGGACAGGTCTTGTGGAACAGGGAGCCTTGTTATGCTGATGGGCGGGATGTAAATTTCCAACGGCCACTCTGGAGAAGTGTATGGTGTTTGCTGAAACACGTAGGAAACAAAGCAACACAGCCTATGGCACTTCCACTTATGGTCCTATAGCTTAGGGAAATTAAAATAAAAAACACACAGCCATCCCAAAGTTTGGGACGGCTCTGTTTACAAGAACCTTGTCTACGGTACAAGTTAAATATCCGAGAAAGCAAAAAATGAATAAATAATTTGTGATACGTACATACAATGGAATATCACTCAGCAATGAGATCTACGTCATCAGCCCCGTAGCGGCATCATGAGTGGATTCAGGTACGACGATTCTACGAGAAATAAGTCACACAGAAAGAGAAACATCATAAGATATCACTAATACACGGAACGTAAACTTGTGTACACATGAACTGAATTACAAAACAGAACAGGGCCTCAAATTTAGAAAACCAACTTATGCTTGCTTATGGGGAAAGGTGAGTTGAGGTGCTGCATCAAACCAGAGATTGAAATTAGCACAGATACCGTTCCATAAGCCAAATATATAATAGACAAGATCTACTCCTTGCTCAACGAAATGGACTCAACACCTCATATTCAACGCCTTGGAATATACCTGACAAGTAAGAATCTTAAGAACCATGGATTTATATGTCTCCATAAGGAAATCAAGCGTGTGTACAGGGGCCTAAACGCAGCAGTGAAAATCCGATAAATCCCATTATCAAAATAAATTTCACAAACAAAACACAATGACAGTGAAATAGAGAGCAATTCTTAAATAATTCATTCAGGGCTTGTGATGCAACCTGGATTTACCACATCTACACCCAGAGCTGGGTGAGACATAAGGCTGGACACTTCGGGCTGATAGCATTGGTGAGGTTCGGTGAACAAAGGCAGACCCTTTGAAGTCATACTGCATGGTAACCATTCCATGGGTCCCAACTCTCCAGGTTTAAGGGATTCTTCCTTCAGCTAAAACATGCATGGGAAACCCAGAGTATGGTCCACCGTGTGATTGGGAAACGTTTTCAAATGCATCTCAGGTTTCGTCCCCTGGTACTCGGGTTCACCGTTCCAGACGTTTTACTAACATTCTCCCCACTTGGAGAGTAATTGCCTTTAACCTCCTGTTTGGCACAGTTTGCAATTTCTGCGCAAGATGAACAGGAATAGGGAGAAACAATGAGAGACTAGCTGTAGGTGTCTGCACGGGCAAATGGAACGCTCATTTCCCACCAGGAAGAGGGATTAACCAAAGGCTCAGCGTGCCCTGCGGGAACCAGATTAGGGCCTGAAGCAATCCTGCGGTTTTGCGGCCAGCTCACAAGAAAGCGAGTTGAAGAAAGGAGCTCAGGGGCACTGTAATTCACAAACCTGCAGAGTTATGAATGACAGCTATCATCCAAAAATGTATTGAATTAAGTCTTCGAAGAGGACATGAATGCGGGGCAGAATTTCAGGAAAACGATTTCAGGGGGTAGACTGGAATTGCACTTAAAGCATAGGAAAAGAGGCAGAATGTCGACAATGATGCACTTGGCCAAAAAGGGCGTATGCGTTTTTTCCTGAATATATTCAGGAAAAAACGCATACGCCCTTTTTGGCCAACCAAGCAAGCGTGTAAAGGAAATCTGCACTACAATGAAGTCTCACTGCCCCCGGTCAAAATGGCCATCTGAAAAAAGTGTAAAATCCAGAAAGGCAGGACAGGTCTTGGAGAACAGGGAGCCTTGTTATGCTGATGGGCGGGATGTAAATTGCCAACGGCCACTCTGGAGAAGTGTATGGTGTTTGCTGAAACACGTAGGAAACAAAGCAACACAACCTATGGCACTTCCACTTACGGTCCTATAGCTTAGGGAAATTAAAATAAAAAACACACAGCCATCCCAAAGTTTGGGACGGCTCTGTTTACAAGAACCTCGTCTACAGTACAAGTTAAATATCCGAGAAAGCAAAAAATGGATAAAGAAGTTGTGGTACGTACGTACAATGGAATATCACTCAGCAATGAAATCTACGTCATCAGGCCCGTAGCGGCATAATAAGTGGATTCAGGTACGAAGATTCTACGAGAAATAAGTCACACAGAAAAAGAAACATCATAAGATATCACTAATACACGGAACATTAACTTGGGTACACATGAACTGAATTACAAAACAGAACAAGGTCTGAAATTTAGAAAACCAACTTATTCTTGCTTATAGGGAAAGGTGAGTTGGGGTGCTGCATAAAACCAGAGATTGAAATTAGCACAGATACCGTTCCATAAGCCAAATATATAATAGACAAGACCTACTCCTTGCTCAACGAAATGGACTCAACACCCCATATTCAACGCCTGGGAATATACCTGACAAGTAAGAATCTTAAGACCCATGGATTTATATGCCTCCATAAGGAAGTAAAGCGTGTGTACAGTGGCCTAAACGCAGCAGTGAAAATCCGATAAATCCCATTAACAAAATAAATTTCAAAAACAGAACACAATGACAGTGAAATAGAGAGCAATTCTTAGATAATTTATTCAGGGCTTGTGATGCCACCTGGATTTACCACATTTACACCCGGAGCTGGGTGAGACATAAGGCTGGACACTTCGGGCTGATAGCATTGGTGAGGTTCGGTGAGCAAACGCAGACCCTTTGAAGTCATACTGCATGGAACCCATTCCATGGGTCCCAACTCTCCAGGTTTAAGGGATTCTACCTTCAACTAAAACATGCATGGGAAACCCAGAGCATGGTCCACTGTGTGATTGGGAATCGTTTTCAAATGCATCTCTGGTTTCGACCCCTGGTACTCGGGTGCACCATTCCAGACGCTTTACTAACACTCTCCCCACTTGGAGAGTCAGTGCCTTTAACCTCCTGTTTGGCACAGTTTGCAATTTCTGCGCAAGATGAACAGGAATAGGGAGAACCAATGAGAGACTAGCTGTAGGTGTCTGCACGGGCAAATGGAACCCTCATTTCCCACCAGGAAGAGGAATTAACCAAAGGCTCAGCGTGCCCTGCCGGAACCAGATTAGGGCCTGAAGCAATCCTGCGGTTTTGCGGCCAGCTCAAAAGAAAGCGAGTTGAAGAAAGGAGTTCAGGGGCACTGTAATTCACAAACCTGCAGAGTTATGAATGACAGCTATCGTCCAAAAATGTATTGAAGTAAGTCTTCGAAGAGGACTTGAAAGCGGGGCAGAATTTCAGGAAAACGATTTCATGGGGTAGACTTGAATTGCACTCAAAGCATAGGAAAAGAGGCAGAATGTCGACAATGATGCACTTGGCCAAAAAGGGCGTATGCTTTTTTCCCTGAATATATTCAGGAAAAAACGCATACGCCCTTTTTGGCCAACCAAGCAAGCTTGTAAAGGAAATCTGCACTACATTGAAGTCTCACTGCCCCCCGGTCAAAAGGGCCATCTGAAAAAAGTGTAAAATCCAGAAAGGCAGGACAGGTCATGGAGAACAGGGAGCCTTGTTATGCTGATGGGCGGGATGTAAATTGCCAACAGCCACTCTGGAAAAGTGTATGGTGTTTCCTGAAACACGTAGGAAACAAAGCAACACAGCCTATGGCACTTCCACTTATGGTCCTATAGCTTAGGGAAATTAAAATCAAAAACTCACAGCCACCCCGAGTTTGGGACGGCTCTATTTACAAGAACCTCGTCTACGGTACAAGTTAAATATCCGAGAAAGCAAAAAATGGATAAAGAGGTTGTGGTACGTACGTACAATGGAATATTACTCAGCAATGAGATCTACGTCATCAGGCCCGTAGCGGCATAATGAGTGGATTCAGGTACGACGATTCTATGAGAAATAAGTCACACAGAAAAAGAAACATCATAAGTTATCACTAATACACGGAACGTAACCTTGTCTACACATGAACTGAATTACAAAACAGAACAGGGTCTCAAATTTAGAAAACCAACTTATGCTTGCTTATGGGGAAAGGTGAGTTGGGGTGCTGCATCAAACCAGAGATTGAAATTAACACAAAGACCGTTCCATAAGCCAAATATATAATAGACAAGACCTACTCCTTGCTCAACGAAATGGACTCAACACCCCATATTCAACTCCTGGGAATATACCTGACAAGAAAGAATCTTAAGACCCATGGATTTATATGTCTCCATAAGGATATCAAGCGTGTGTACAGCGGCCTAAACGCAGCAGTGAAAATCCGATAAATCCCATTATCAAAATAAATTTCACAAACAAAACACAATGACAGTGAAATAGAGAGCAATTCTTAAATAATTCATTCAGGGCTTGTGATGCAACCTGGATTTACCACATCTACACCCAGAGCTAGTTGAGACATAAGGCTGGACACATCGGGCTGATAGCATTGGTGAGGTTTGGTGAACAAACGCAGACCCTTTGAAGTCATACTGCATGGTACCCATTCCATGGGTCCCAACTCTCCAGGTTTAAGGGATTCTTCCTTCAGCTAAAACATGCATGGGAAACCCAGAGTATGGTCCACCGTGTGATTGGGAAACGTTTTCAAATGCATCTCAGGTTTCGTGCACTGGTACTTGGTTTCACCGTTCCAGACGCTTTACTAACACTCTCCCCACTTGGAGAGTCAGTGCCTTTAACCTCCTGTTTGGCACAGTTTGCAATTTCTGCGCAAGATGAACAGGAATAGGGAGAACCAATGAGAGACTAGCTGTAGGTGTCTGCACGGGCAAATGGAACGCTCTTTTCCCACCAGGAAGAGGGATTAACCAAAGGCTCAGCGTGCCCTGCCGGAACCAGATTAGGGCCTGAAGCAACCCTGCGGTTTTGCGGCCAGCTCACAAGAAAGCGAGTTGAAGAAAGGAGCTCAGGGGCACTGTAATTCACAAACCTGCAGAGTTATGAATGACAGCTATCGTCCAAAAATGTATTGAAGTAAGTCTTCGAAGAGGACTTGAAAGCGTGGCAGAATTTCAGGAAAACGATTTCAGGGGGTAGACTGGAATTGCACTTAAAGCATAGGAAAGAGGCAGAATGTCCACAATGATGCCCTTGGCCAAAAAGGGCGTATGCGTTTTTTCCTGAATATATTCAGGAAAAAACGCATACGCACTTTTTGGTCAAACAAGCAAGCGTGTAAAGGAAATCTGCACTACAATGAAGTCTCACTGCCCCCCGGTCAAAAGGGCCATCTGAAAAAAGTGTAAACTCCAGAAAGGCAGGACAGGTCATGGAGAACAGGGAGCCTTGTTATGCTGATGTGCGGAATGTAAATTGCCAACAGCCACCCTGGAGAAGTGTATGGTGTTTCGTGAAACACGTACGAAACAAAGCAACACAGCCTATGGCACTTCCACTTATGGTCCTATAGCTTAGGGAAATTAAAACAAAAACACACAGCCACCCCAATGTTTGGGACGGCTCTGTTTACAAGAACCTCGTCTATGGTACAAGTTAAATATCCGAGAAAGCAAAAAATGGATAAAGAAGTTGTGGTACGCACGTACAATGGAATATAACTCAGCAATGAAATCTACGTCATCAGGCCCATAGCGACATAATGAGTGGATTCAGGTACGACGATTCTACGAGAAATAAGTCACACAGAAAAAGAAACAACATAAGATATCAATAATACACGGAATGTAAACTTGGCTACACATGAACTGAATTACAAAACAGAACAGGGTCTCAAATTTAGAAAACCAACTTATGCTTGCTTATGGGAAATGTTGAGTTGGGGTGCTGCATAAACCAGAGATTGTAATTAGCACAGATACCGTTCCATAAGCAAAATATATTATAGACAGGACCTACTCCTTGCTCAACGAAATGGACTCAACACCCCATATTCAACGCCTGGGAACATACCGGGCAAGTAAGAACCTTAAGACCCATGGATTTTTATGTCTCCATAAGGAAATCAAGCGTGTGTACATCGGCCTAAATGCAGCAGTGAAAATCCGATAAATCCCATTATCAAAACAAATTTCAAAAAAAAACACAATGACAGTGAAATAGAGAGAAATTCTTAAATAATTCATTCAGGGCTTGTGATGCAACCTGGATTTACCACATCTACACCCAGAGCTGGGTGAGACATAAGGCTGGACACTTCGGGCTGATAGCATTGGTGAGGTTCGGTGAGCAAACACAGACCCTTTGAAGTCATACTGCATGGTACCCATTCCATGGGTCCCAACTCTCCAGGTTTAAGGGATTCTTCCTTCAGCTAAAACATGCATGGGAAACCCAGAGTATGGTCCACCGGGTGATTGGGAAACGTTTTCAAATGCATCTCAGGTTTCGTGCCCTGGTACTTGGTTTCACCGTTCCAGACGCTTTACTAACACTCTCCCCACTTGGAGAGTCAGTGCCTTTAACCTCCTGTTTGGCACAGTTTGCAATTTCTGCGCAAGATGAACAGGAATAGGGAGAACCAATGAGAGACTAGCTGTAGGTGTCTGCACGGGCAAATGGAACGCTCTTTTCCCACCAGGAAGAGGGATTAACCAAAGGCTCAGCGTGCCCTGCCGGAACCAGATTAGGGCCTGAAGCAACCCTGCGGTTTTGCGGCCAGCTCACAAGAAAGCGAGTTGAAGAAAGGAGCTCAGGGGCACTGTAATTCACAAACCTGCAGAGTTATGAATGACAGCTATCGTCCAAAAATGTATTGAAGTAAGTCTTCAAAGAGGACTTGAAAGCGTGGCAGAATTTCAGGAAAACGATTTCAGGGGGTAGACTGGAATTGCACTTAAAGCATAGGAAAGAGGCAGAATGTCCACAATGATGCCCTTGGCCAAAAAGGGCGTATGCGTTTTTTCCTGAATATATTCAGGAAAAAACGCATACGCTCTTTTTGGCCAAACAAGCAAGCGTGTAAAGGAAATCTGCACTACAATGAACTCTCACTGCCCCCCGGTCAAAAGGGCCATCTGAAAAAAGTGTAAACTCCAGAAAGGCAGGACAGGTCATGGAGAACAGGGAGCCTTGTTATGCTGATGTGCGGAATGTAAATTGCCAACAGCCCCCCTGGAGAAGTGTATGGTGTTTCGTGAAACACGTACGAAACAAAGCAACACAGCCTATGTCACTTCCACTTATGGTCCTATAGCTTAGGGAAATTAAAACAAAAACACACAGCCACCCCAATATTTGGGACGGCTCTGTTTACAAGAACCTCGTCTATGGTACAAGTTAAATATCCGAGAAAGCAAAAAATGGATAAAGAAGTTGTGGTACGCACGTACAATGGAATATCACTCAGCAATGAGATCTACGTCCTCAGGCCCGTAGCGGCATAATGAGTGGATTCAGGTAGGATGATTCTACGAGAAATAAGTCACACAGAAAAAGAAACATCATAAGATATCACTAATACACGGAATATAAACTTGACTACACATGAACTGAATTACAAAACAGAACAGGGTCTCAAATTTAGAAAACCAACTTATGGTTGCTTAAGGGGAAAGGTGAGTTGGGGTGCTGCATAAAACCAGAGATTAAAATTAGCACAGATACCGTTCCATAAGCCAAATATATAATAGACAAGACCTACTCCTTGCTCAACGAAATGGACTCAACACCCCATATTCAACGCCTCGGTAGATACCTGACAAGAAAGAATCTTAAAACCCATGGATTTATATGTCTCCATAAGGAAATCAAGCGTGTGTACAGCGGCCTCAACGCAGCAGTGAAAATCCGATAAATCCCATTATCAAAATAAATTTCAAAAACAAAACACAATGACAGTGAAATAGAGAGCAATTCTTAAATAATTCATTCAGGGCTTGTGATGCAACCTGGATTTACCACATCTACACCCAGAGCTGGGTGAGACATAAGGCTGGACACTTTGGCTGATAGCATTGGTGAGATTCGGTGAGCAAACGCAGACCCTTTGAAGTCATACTTCATGTTACCCATTCCATGGGTCCCAACTCTCCAGGTTTACGGGATTCTTCCTTCAGCTAAAACATGCATGGGAAACCCAGAGTATGGTCCACCGTGTGATTGGGAAACGTTTTTAAATGCATCTCAGTTTTCGAACCCTGGTACTCGGTTGCAACATTCCACACGCTTTACTAACACTCTCCCCACTTGGAGAGTCAGTGCCTTTAACCTCCTGTTTGGCACAGTTTGCAATTTCTGCGCAAGATGAACAGGAATAGGGAGAACCAATGAGAGACTAGCTGTAGGTGTCTGCACGGGCAAATGGAACGCTCATTTCCCAACAGGAAGAGGAATTAACCAAAGGCTCAGTGTGCCCTGCCGGAACCAGATTAGGGCCTGAAGCAATCCTGCGGTTTTGTGGCCAGCTCACGAGAAAGCGAGTTGAAGAAAGGAGCTCAGGGGCACTGTAATTCACAAACCTACAGAGTTATGAATAACATCTATCGTCCAAAAATGTACTGAAGTAAGTCTTCGAAGAGGACTTGAAAGCGTGGCAGAATTTCAGGAAAACGATTTCAGGGGGTAGACTGGAATTGCACTTAAAGCATAGGAAAAGAGGCAGAATGTCCACAATGATGCACTTGGCCAAAAAGGGCGTATGCGTTTTCTCCTGAATATATTCAGGAAAAAATGCATACGCCCTTTTTGGCCAACCAAGCAAGCGTGTAAAGGAAATCTGCACTACAATGAAGTCTCACTGCCCCCCGGTCAAAAGGGCCATCTGAAAAAAGTGTAAAATCCAGAAAGACAGGACAGGTCATGGAGAACAGGGAGGCTTGTTATGCTGATGGGTGGGATGTAAATTGCCAACAGCCAATCTGTAGAAGTGTATGGTGTTTCCTGAAACACGTAGGAAACAAAGCAACACAGCCTATGGCACTTCCCCTTATGGTCCTATAGCTTAGGGAAATTAAAATCAAAATCACACAGCCACCGCAATGTTTGGGATGGCTCTGTTTACAAGAACCTCGTCTACGGTACAAGTTAAATATCCGAGAAAGCAAAAAATGGATAAAGAAGTTGTGGTACGCACGTACAATGGAATATCACTCAGCAATGAAATCTACGTCATCAGGCCCATAGCGGCATAATGAGTGGATTGAGGTACGATGGTTCTACGAGAAATAAGTCACACAGAAAAAGAAACATCATAAGATATCACTAATACACGGAATGTAAACTTGGCTACACATGAACTGAGTTACAAAACAGAACAGGGTCTCAAATTTAGAAAACCAACTTATGCTTGCTTATGGGGAAAGGTGAGTTGGGGTGCTGCATAAAAGCAGAGATTGAAATTAGCACAGATACCTTTCCATAAGCCAAATATATAATAGACAAGACTTACTCCTTGCTCAACGAAATGGACTCAACACCACATATTCAACGCCTGGGAATATACCTGACAAGTAAGAATCTTAAAACCCATGGATTTATATGTCTCCATAAGGAAATCAAGTGTGTGTACAGCGGCCTAAACGCAGCAGTGAAAATCCGATAAATCCCATTATCAAAACAAATTTCAAAAACAAAACTCAATGACAGTGAAATAGAGAGCAATTCTTAAATAATTCATTCAGGGCTTGTGATGCAACCTGGATTTACCACATCTACACCCAGAGCTGGGTGAGACATAAGGCTGGACACTTCATGCTGATAGCATTGGTGAGGTTCGGTGAGCAAACGCAGACCCTTTGAAGTCATACTGCATGGTAGCCATTCCATGGGTCCCAACTCTCCAGGTTTAAGGGATTCTTCCCTGAGCTAAAACATGCATGGGAAACCCAGAGTATGGTCCACCTTGTGATTGGGAAACGTTTTCAAATGAATCTCAGTTTTCGAACCCTGGTACTCGGGTTAACCATTCCAGACACTTAACTAACATTCTCCCCACTTGGAGAGTCAGTGTCTTTTACCTCCTGTTTGGCACAGTTTGGAATTTCTGCGCAACATGAACAGGAATAGGGAGAACAAATGAGAGACTAGCTGTAGGTGTCTGCACTGGCAAATGGAACGCTCATTTCCCACCAGGAGGAGGAATTAACCAAAGGCTCAGCGTGCCCTGCCAGAAACAGATTAGGGCCTGAAGCAATCCTGTGGTTTTGCGGCCAGCTCACAAAAAAGCGAGTTGAAGAAAGGAGCTCGGGGCACTGTAATTCACAAACCTGCAGAGTTATGAATGACAGCTATCGTCCAAAAATGTATTGAAGTAAGTTTTCGAAGAGGACTTGAAAGCGGGGCAGAATTTCAGGAAAACGATTTCAGGGGGTAGACTGGAATTGCACTTAAAGTATAGGAAAAGAGGCAGAATGTC
The DNA here is from genome assembly GCF_059928025.1 of Delphinapterus leucas. Classification (NCBI taxonomy): domain Eukaryota; kingdom Metazoa; phylum Chordata; class Mammalia; order Artiodactyla; family Monodontidae; genus Delphinapterus; species Delphinapterus leucas. The sequence goes on along the minus strand of NW_028322232.1, from coordinate 4,288,462 downwards.
GAAAATGATGCCCTTGGCAAAAAAGGGCGTATGCGATGTTTCCTGAATATATTCAAGAAAAAGCGCATACGCCCTTTAGGCCAACCAAGCAAGCGTGTAAAGGAAATGTGCACTACAATGAAGTCTCACTGCCCCCCGGTCAAAAGGGCCATCTGAAAAAAGTGTAAAATACAGAAAGGCAGGACAGGTCATGGAGAACAGGGAGCCTTGTTATGCTGATGTGCGGGATGTAAATTGCCAACAGCCACCCTGGAGAAGTGTATGGTGTTTCCTGAAACACGTAGGAAACAAAGCAACACAGCCTATGGCACTTCCACTTATGGTCCTATAGCTTAGGGAAATTAAAACAAAAACACACAGCCACCCCAATGTTTGGGACGGCTCTGTTGACAAGAACCTCGTCTATGGTACAAGTTAAATATCCGAGAAAGCAAAAAATGGATAAAGAAGTTGTGGTACGCACGTACAATGGAATATCACTCAGCAATGAGATCTACGTCCTCAGGCCCGTAGCGGCATAATGAGTGGATTCAGGTACGATGATTCTACGAGAAATAAGTCACACAGAAAAAGAAACATCATAAGATATCACTAATACACGGAATATAAACTTGACTACACATGAACTGAATTACAAAACAGAACAGGCTCTCAAATTTAGAAAACCAACTTATGCTTGCTTAAGGGGAAAGGTGAGTTGGGGTGCTGCATAAAACCAGAGATTGAAATTAGCACAGATACCATTCCATAAGCCAAATATATAATAGACAAGACCTACTCCTTGCTCAACGAAATGGACTCAACACCCCATATTCAACGCCTCGGTAGATACCTGACAAGTAAGAATCTTAAAACCCATGGATTTATATGTCTCCATAAGGAAATCAAGCGTGTGTACAGTGGCCTCAACGCAGCAGTGAAAATCCGATAAATCCCATTATCAAAATAAATTTCAAAAACAAAACACAATGACAGTGAAATAGAGAGCAATTCTTAAATTATTCATTCAGGGCTTGTGATGCAACCTGGATTTACCACATCTACACCCAGAGCTGGGTGAGACATAAGGCTGGACACTTCAGGCTGATAGCATTGGTGAGGTTCGGTGAGCAAACGCAGACTCTTTGAAGTCATACTTCATGATACCCATTCCATGGGTCCCAACTCTCCAGGTTTAAGGGATTCTTCCTTCAGCTAAAACATGCATGGGAAACCCAGAGTATGGTCCACCGTGTGATTGGGAAACTTTTTCAAATGCATCTCAATTTTCGTCCCCTGGTACTCGGGTTCACCATTCCAGAGGCTTTACTAACAGTCTCCTCACTTGGAGAGTTAGTGCCTTTAACCTCCTGTTTGGCACAGTTGGCAATTTCTGCGCAAGATGAACAGGAATAGGGAGAACCAATGAGAGACTAGCTGTAGGTGTCTGCACGGGCAAATGGAACGCTCATTTCCCACCAGGAAGAGGAATTAACCAAAGGCTCAGCGTGCCCTGCCGGAAACAGATTAGGGCCTGAAGCAATCCTGCGGTTTTGCGGCCAGCTCACGAGAAAGCGAGTTGAAGAAAGGAGCTCAGGGACACTGTAATTCACAAACCTGCAGAGTTATGAATGACAGCTATCGTCCAAAAATGTATTGAAGTAAGTCTTCGAAGAAGACTTGAAAGTGGGGCAGAATTTCAGGAAAACGATTTCAGGGGGAAGACTGGAATTGCACTTAAAGCATAGGAAAAGAGGCAGAATGTCGACAATGATGCACTTGGCCAAAAAGGGCGTATGCGTTTTTTCCTGAATATATTCAGGAAAAAACGCATACGCCCTTTTTGGCCAACCAAGCAAGCGTGTAAAGGAAATCTGCACTACAATGAAGTCTCACTGCCCACTGGTCCAAAGGGCCATCTGAAAAACCTGTAAAATCCAGAAAGGCATGACAGGTCATGGAGAACATGGAGCCTTGTTATGCTGCTGGGCGGGATTTAAATTGCCAACAGCCACTCTGGAGAAGTGTATGGTGTTTCCTGAAACACGTAGGAAACAAAGCAACACAGCCTATGGCACTTCCACTTATGGTCCTATAGCTTAGGGAAATTAAAATCAAAAACACACAGCCACCCCAAAGTTTGGGACGGCTCTGTTTACAAGAACCTCGTCTACGGTACAAGTTAAATATCCGAGAAAGCAAAAAATGGATAAAGAAGTTGTGGTATGTACGTACAATGGAATATCACTCAGCAATGAAATCTACGTCATCAGGTCCCTAGCGGCATAATGAGTGGATTCAGTTACGATGATTCTATGAGAAATAAGTCACACAGAAAAAGAAACATCATAAAATATCACTAATGCACGGAATGTAACCTTGGCTACACATGAACTGAATTACAAAACAGAACAGGGTCTCAAATTGAGAAAACCAACTTATGCTTGCTTACGGGGAAAGGTGAGTTGGGGTACTGCATAAAACCAGAGATTGAAATTAGCACAGATACCGTTCCATAAGCCAAATATATAATAGACAAGACCTACTCCTTGCTCAACGAAATGGACTCAACACCCCATATTCAACGCCTGGGAAGATACCTGACAAGTAAGAATCTTAAAACCCATGGATTTATATGTCTCCATAACTAAATCAAGAGTGTGTACAGCGCCCTAAATGCAACAGTGAAAATCCGATAAATTCCATTATCAAAATAAATTTTAAAAACAAAACACAATGACAGTGAAATAGAGAGTAATTCTTAAATAATTCATTAAGGGCTTGTGATGCAACCTGGATTTACCACATCTACACCCAGAGCTGGGTGAGACATAAGGCTGAACACTTCGGGCTGATAGCATTGGTGAGGTTCGGTGAGCAAACGCAGACCCTTTGAAGTCATACTGCATGGTACCCATTCCATGAGTCCCAACTCTGCAGGTTTAAGGGATTCTTCCTTCAGCTAAAACATGCATGGGAAACCCAGAGTATGGTCCACCGTGTGATTGGGAAACGTTTTCAAATGCATCTCAGTTTTCATCCCCTGGTACTCGTGTTCACCATTCCAGACGCTTTACTAACACCCTCCCCATTTGGAGAGTCAGTGCCTTTAACCTCCTGTTTGGCACAGTTTGCAATTTCTGTGCAAGATGAACAGGAATAGGGAGAACCAATGAGAGACTAGCTGTAGGTGTCTGCACGGGCAAATGGAACGCTCATTTCCGACCAGGCAGAGGAATTAACCAAAGGCTCAGCGTGCCCTGCCTGAAAGAGATTAGGGCGTGAAGCAATCCTGCGGTTTTGCGGCCAGCTCACAAGAAAGCGAGTTGAAGAAAGGAGCTCAGGGGCACTGCAATTCACAAACCTGCAGAGTTATGAATGACAGCTATCGTTCAAAAATGTATTGAAGTAAGTCTTCGAAGAGGACTTGAAAGTGGGGCAGAATTTCAGGAAAACAATTTCAGGGGGTAGACTGGAATTGCACTTAAAGCATAGGAAAAGGGGCAGAATGTTGACAAAGATGCGCTTGGCCAAAAAGGGCGTATGCGTTTTTTCCTGAATATATTCAGGAAAAAACGCATACGCCCTTTTTGGCCAACCAAGCAAGCGTGTAAAGGAAATCTGCACTACAATGAAGTCTCACTGCCCCCCGGTCAAATGGGCAATCTGAAAAAAGTGTAAAATCCAGAAAGGCAGGACAGGTCATGGAGAACAGGGAGCCTTGTTATGCTGATGGGCGGATGTAAATTGCCAACAGCCACTCTGGAGATGTTTATGGTGTTTCTGAAACACGTAGGAAACAAAGCAACACAGCCTATGGCACTTCCACTTATGGTCCTATAGCTTAGGGAAATTAAAATCAAAAACACACAGCCACCCCAAAGTTTGGGACGGCTCTGTTTACAAGAACCTCGTCTACGGTAGAAGTTAAATATCCGAGAAAGCAAAAAATGGATAAAGAAGTTGTGGTACACCCGTACAATGGAATATCACTCAGCAATGAAATCTACGTCATCAGGTCCCTAGTGGCATAATTAGTGGATTCAGGTACGATGATTCTACGAGTAATAAGTCACACAGAAAAAGAAACATCATAAGATATCACTAATACACGGAATGTAACCTTGGCTACACATGAACTGAATTACAAAACAGAACAGGGTCTCAAATTTAGAAAACCAACTTATGCTTGCTTACGGGGAAAGGTGAGTTGGGGTACTGCATAAAACCAGAGATTGAAATTAGCACAGATACCGTTCCATAAGCCAAATATATAATAGACAAGACCTACTCCTTGCTCAACGAAATGGACTCAACACCCCATATTCAACGCCTGGGAAGATACCTGACAAGTAAGAATCTTAAAACCCACGGATTTATATGTCTCCATAAGGAAATCAAGAGTGTGTACAGCGGCCTAAATGCAGCAGTGAAAATCCGATAAATCCCATTATCAAAATAAATTTCAAAAACAAAACACAATGACAGAGAAATAGAGAGCAATGCTTAAATAATTCATTCAGGGCTTGTGATGCAACCTGGATTTACCACATCTACACCCAGAGCTGGGTGAGACATAAGGCTGGACACTTCGGGCTGATAGCATTGGTGAGGTTCGGTGAGCAAACGCAGACCCTTTGAAGTCATACTGCATGGTACCCATTCCATGGGTCCCAAATCTCCAGGTTTAAGGGATTCTTCCTTCAGTTAAAACATGCATGGGAAACCCAGAGTATGCTCCACCGTGTGATTGAGAAACGTTTTCAGATGCATCTCAGTTTTCGTCCCCTGGTACTCGGGTTCACCATTCCAGACGCTTTACTAACACTCTCCCCACATGGAGAGTCAGTGCCTTTAACCTCCTGTTAGGCACAGTTTGCAATTTCTGCGCAAGATGAACAGGAATAGGGAGAACCAATGAGAGACTAGCTGTAGGTGTCTGCACGGGCAAATGGAACGCTCATTTCCCACCAGGAAGAGGAATTAACCAAAGGCTCAGCGTGCCCTGCTGGAAAGAGATTATGTCCTGAAGCAATCCTGCGGTTTTGCGGCCAGCTCACAAGAAAGCGAGTTGAAGAAAGGAGCTCAGGGGCACTGTAATTCACAAACCTGCAGAGTTATGAATGACAGCTATCGTCCAAAAATATATTGACGTAAGTCTTCGAAGAGGACTTGAAAGCGGGGCAGAATTTCAGGAAAACAATTTCAGGGGGTAGACTGGAATTGCACTTAAAGCATAGGAAAACAGGCAGAATGTCGACAATGATGCACTGGGACAAAAAGGGCGTATGCGTTTTTTCCTGAATATATTCAGGAAAAAACGCCTACGCCCTTTTTGGCCAACCAAGCAAGCGTGTAAAGGAAATCTGCACTACAATGAAGTCTCACTGCCCCCGGTCAAAAGGGCCATCTGAAAAAAGTGTAAAATCCAGAAAGGCAGGACAGGTCATGGAGAACAGGGAGCCTTTTTATGCTGATGGGCAGATGTAAATTGCCAACAGCCACTCTGGAGAAGTGTATGGTGTTTCCTGAAACACGTAGGAAACAAAGCAACACAGCCTATGGCACTTCCACTTATGGTCCTATAGCTTAGGGAAATTAAAATCAAAAACACACAGCCACCCCAAAGTTTGGGACGGCTCTGTTTACAAGAACCTCGTCTACGGTACAAGTTAAATATCCGAGAAAGCAAAAAATGGATAAAGAAGTTGTGGTATGTACGTACAATGGAATATCACTCAGCAATGAAATCTACGTCATCAGGTCCCTAGCGGCATAATGAGTGGATTCAGTTACGATGATTCTATGAGAAATAAGTCACACAGAAAAAGAAACATCATAAAATATCACTAATGCACGGAATGTAACCTTGGCTACACATGAACTGAATTACAAAACAGAACAGGGTCTCAAATTGAGAAAACCAACTTATGCTTGCTTACGGGGAAAGGTGAGTTGGGGTACTGCATAAAACCAGAGATTGAAATTAGCACAGATACCGTTCCATAAGCCAAATATATAATAGACAAGACCTACTCCTTGCTCAACGAAATGGACTCAACACCCCATATTCAACGCCTGGGAAGATACCTGACAAGTAAGAATCTTAAAACCCATGGATTTATATGTCTCCATAACTAAATCAAGAGTGTGTACAGCGCCCTAAATGCAACAGTGAAAATCCGATAAATTCCATTATCAAAATAAATTTTAAAAACAAAACACAATGACAGTGAAATAGAGAGTAATTCTTAAATAATTCATTAAGGGCTTGTGATGCAACCTGGATTTACCACATCTACACCCAGAGCTGGGTGAGACATAAGGCTGAACACTTCGGGCTGATAGCATTGGTGAGGTTCGGTGAGCAAACGCAGACCCTTTGAAGTCATACTGCATGGTACCCATTCCATGAGTCCCAACTCTGCAGGTTTAAGGGATTCTTCCTTCAGCTAAAACATGCATGGGAAACCCAGAGTATGGTCCACCGTGTGATTGGGAAACGTTTTCAAATGCATCTCAGTTTTCATCCCCTGGTACTCGTGTTCACCATTCCAGACGCTTTACTAACACCCTCCCCATTTGGAGAGTCAGTGCCTTTAACCTCCTGTTTGGCACAGTTTGCAATTTCTGTGCAAGATGAACAGGAATAGGGAGAACCAATGAGAGACTAGCTGTAGGTGTCTGCACGGGCAAATGGAACGCTCATTTCCGACCAGGCAGAGGAATTAACCAAAGGCTCAGCGTGCCCTGCCTGAAAGAGATTAGGGCGTGAAGCAATCCTGCGGTTTTGCGGCCAGCTCACAAGAAAGCGAGTTGAAGAAAGGAGCTCAGGGGCACTGCAATTCACAAACCTGCAGAGTTATGAATGACAGCTATCGTCCAAAAATGTATTGAAGTAAGTCTTCGAAGAGGACTTGAAAGTGGGGCAGAATTTCAGGAAAACAATTTCAGGGGGTAGACTGGAATTGCACTTAAAGCATAGGAAAAGGGGCAGAATGTTGACAAAGATGCGCTTGGCCAAAAAGGGCGTATGCGTTTTTTCCTGAATATATTCAGGAAAAAACGCATACGCCCTTTTTGGCCAACCAAGCAAGCGTGTAAAGGAAATCTGCACTACAATGAAGTCTCACTGCCCCCCGGTCAAATGGGCAATCTGAAAAAAGTGTAAAATCCAGAAAGGCAGGACAGGTCATGGAGAACAGGGAGCCTTGTTATGCTGATGGGCGGATGTAAATTGCCAACAGCCACTCTGGAGATGTTTATGGTGTTTCTGAAACACGTAGGAAACAAAGCAACACAGCCTATGGCACTTCCACTTATGGTCCTATAGCTTAGGGAAATTAAAATCAAAAACACACAGCCACCCCAAAGTTTGGGACGGCTCTGTTTACAAGAACCTCGTCTACGGTAGAAGTTAAATATCCGAGAAAGCAAAAAATGGATAAAGAAGTTGTGGTACACCCGTACAATGGAATATCACTCAGCAATGAAATCTACGTCATCAGGTCCCTAGTGGCATAATTAGTGGATTCAGGTACGATGATTCTACGAGTAATAAGTCACACAGAAAAAGAAACATCATAAGATATCACTAATACACGGAATGTAACCTTGGCTACACATGAACTGAATTACAAAACAGAACAGGGTCTCAAATTTAGAAAACCAACTTATGCTTGCTTACGGGGAAAGGTGAGTTGGGGTACTGCATAAAACCAGAGATTGAAATTAGCACAGATACCGTTCCATAAGCCAAATATATAATAGACAAGACCTACTCCTTGCTCAACGAAATGGACTCAACACCCCATATTCAACGCCTGGGAAGATACCTGACAAGTAAGAATCTTAAAACCCACGGATTTATATGTCTCCATAAGGAAATCAAGAGTGTGTACAGCGGCCTAAATGCAGCAGTGAAAATCCGATAAATCCCATTATCAAAATAAATTTCAAAAACAAAACACAATGACAGAGAAATAGAGAGCAATGCTTAAATAATTCATTCAGGGCTTGTGATGCAACCTGGATTTACCACATCTACACCCAGAGCTGGGTGAGACATAAGGCTGGACACTTCGGGCTGATAGCATTGGTGAGGTTCGGTGAGCAAACGCAGACCCTTTGAAGTCATACTGCATGGTACCCATTCCATGGGTCCCAAATCTCCAGGTTTAAGGGATTCTTCCTTCAGTTAAAACATGCATGGGAAACCCAGAGTATGCTCCACCGTGTGATTGAGAAACGTTTTCAGATGCATCTCAGTTTTCGTCCCCTGGTACTCGGGTTCACCATTCCAGACGCTTTACTAACACTCTCCCCACATGGAGAGTCAGTGCCTTTAACCTCCTGTTAGGCACAGTTTGCAATTTCTGCGCAAGATGAACAGGAATAGGGAGAACCAATGAGAGACTAGCTGTAGGTGTCTGCACGGGCAAATGGAACGCTCATTTCCCACCAGGAAGAGGAATTAACCAAAGGCTCAGCGTGCCCTGCTGGAAAGAGATTATGTCCTGAAGCAATCCTGCGGTTTTGCGGCCAGCTCACAAGAAAGCGAGTTGAAGAAAGGAGCTCAGGGGCACTGTAATTCACAAACCTGCAGAGTTATGAATGACAGCTATCGTCCAAAAATATATTGACGTAAGTCTTCGAAGAGGACTTGAAAGCGGGGCAGAATTTCAGGAAAACAATTTCAGGGGGTAGACTGGAATTGCACTTAAAGCATAGGAAAACAGGCAGAATGTCGACAATGATGCACTTGGACAAAAAGGGCGTATGCGTTTTTTCCTGAATATATTCAGGAAAAAACGCATACGCCCTTTTTGGCCAACCAAGCAAGCGTGTAAAGGAAATCTGCACTACAATGAAGTCTCACTGCCCCCGGTCAAAAGGGCCATCTGAAAAAAGTGTAAAATCCAGAAAGGCAGGACAGGTCATGGAGAACAGGGAGCCTTTTTATGCTGATGGGCAGATGTAAATTGCCAACAGCCACTCTGGAGAAGTGTATGGTGTTTCCTGAAACACGTAGGATACAAAGCAACACAGCCTATGGCACTTCCACTTATGGTCCTATAGCTTAGGGAAATTAAAATCAAAAACACACAGCCACCCCAAAGTTTGGGATGGCTCTGTTTACAAGAACCTCATGTACGGTTGAAGTTAAATATCCAAGAAAGCAAAAAATGGATAAAGAAGTTGTGGTACGCACGTACAATGGAATATCACTCAGCAATGAAATCTACGTCATCAGGCCTGTAGCGGCATAATGAGTGGATTCAGGTAGGATGATTCTACGAGAAATAAGTCACACAGAAATAGAAACATCATAAGATATCACTAATACACGGAATGTAAACTTGGCTACACATGAACTGAATAACAAAACAGAACAGGGTCTCAAATTTAGAAAACAAACTTATGCTTGCTTACGGGGAAAGGTGAGTTGGGGTGCTGCATAAAACCAGAGATTGAAATTAGCACACATACCGTTCCATAAGCCAAATATATAATAGACAAGATCTACTCCTTGCTCAACGAAATGGACTCAACACCCCATATTCAACGCCTGGGAAGATACCTGACAAGTAAGAATCTTAAAACCCATGGATTTATATGTTTCCATAAGGAAATCAAGAGTGTGTACAGCGGCCTAAATGCAGCAGTGAAAATCCGATAAATCCCATTATCAAAATAAATTTCAAAAACAAAACACAATGACAGTGAAATAGAGAGCAATGCTTAAATAATTCATTCGGGTTGTGATGCAACCGGGATTTGCCACATCTACACCCAGAGCTGGGTGAGACATAAGGCTGGACACTTCGAGCTGATAGAATTGGTGAGGTTCGGTGAGCAAACGCAGACCCTGTGAAGTCATACTGCATGGTTAACATTCCATGGGTCCCAACTCTCCAGGTTTAAGGGATTCTTCCTTCAGCTAAAACATGCATGGGCAACCCAGAATATGGTCCACCGTGTGACCAGGAAACCTTTTTAAATGCATCTCAGTTTTCGTCCCCTCGTACTCGGTTTGACCATTCCAGACGCTTTACTAACACTCTCCCCACTTGGAGAGTCAGTGCCTTTAACCTCCTCTTTGGCACAGTTTGGAATTTCTGTGCAAGATGAACAGGAATAGGGAGAACCAATGACAGATTAGCTGTAGGTGTCTGCACGAACAAATTTAACGCTCATTTCCCACCAGAAAGAGGAATTAGCCAAAGGCTCAGCATGCCGTGCCGGAACCAGATTAGGGCCTGAAACAATCCTGCGGTTTTCTGGCCAGCTCACAAGAAAGCGAGTTGAAGAAAGGAGCTCAGGGACACTGTAATTCACAAACCTGCAGAGTTATAAATGACAGCTATCGTCCAAAAATATATTGAAGTAAGGCTGCAAAGAGGACTTGAACGCGGGGCAGAATTCCAGGAATACGATTTCAGGAGGTAGACGGGAAGACCTGTGAAAGTATAGGAGAAGAGTCAGAACCTCGACAATGATGCACTTGGTCAAAAAGGGCATATGCGTTTCTTCCAGGGCCCTTATTAAAGAGGGTAGGAGGCTCCCAGCATGCTTCAGTGGCCAACAGAGGGCCTACGTCGCCAAAGCGACATGAGCCATCCAGGCAGGAGTGACCTCACATCAGAGGGCCCACCTCACAGAAGGGTAAGAAACCCAGTCAGGATTAGACTCTCACCAGAGTGCCCACATAAGCAAGGGGCTGGGAACCAGGCAGGAGTGTCCTCACACCCGTGGGGCCACATCATCGAAAGTTGAGGTGCCCAGCACATGTGGCCTAAACCAGAGGATCCAGATCTCCAAGGGGCTCGGAGTGAGGCAGGCAGGAGTAGTCTCACAACACAGGGCCAATAGAATAAAAAAGCTGAGGAATCCTGCAGTGGGAACCTCCCAGCAGGCGGCCCAGAGCACCGAGTCTATGCGATCCAGGCCGCAGTGAACTCACAGCAGAGGGCCCACATCATGAAACTGTGAGCAACCCAGCCGTTGGGACCTCAGAGCAGAAGGCCCACATCCCCATGGGGTTGGGAACATGGCACGAGTGTCCTCGCACCACTTAGCACGTATCAGAAAATGTGGGTACCCAGCAGTTAGGGCCTGACGCCAGAGGGCCCTCATCACCGAGGGGAGGAGGCTCCCAGCAAGCTCCAACTGCCACAAGAGGGCCGACATGGCCAAGGCGGGTTGTGCCAGCCAGGCAGGAGTGACCTCACAGCAGAGGGCCCACCTCCCAGAAGTGGGAGGAATCCAGACAGGATCAGACTCTCACCAGAGGGCCCCCATCACCAAGGGGATGGGAACCAGGCAGGAGTGTCCTCACACCAGTGGGGCCACATCAATAAAGGTGAGGAAACCAGTACATGTGGCCTTAAACCAGAGAACCTACATCACAAATGGGCTGGGAGTGAGTCAGGAAGTAGGAGCATGAAAACACAGGACCCAAAGAATAAAAAAGGTAAGGAATCCAGCAGTAGGAACCTCCCAGCAGGCCGCTCAGAGCACAGAGTCTATGGGATCTAGGCCTGAGTGAACTAACACCAGAGAGCCAACATCATGAAACTGTGAACAACACAGGTGTTGGGACCTTAGAGCAGAAGGCCCAAATGCCCATGGGGATGGGAACCTCACAGGAGTGTCCTCGCACCACTTAGCATGTATCAGAAAATGTGGGTACCCAGCAGTTAGGGCCTGACGCAAGAGGGCACCCATCACCGTGGGGAGGTTCCCAGCAGGCTCCAACTGCCACAAGAGGGCCGATGTTGCCCAGGTGGGGTGTGCCAGCCAGGCAGGAGTGACCTCACAGCAGAGGGCCCACCTCACAGAAGGGTGAGGAACCCATCAAGGATCAGACTCTCACCAGAGGGCCCACATCATCAAGGGCATAGGAACCAGGCAGGAGTGTCCTCACACCAGTGGGGCCACATCATCGAAAGGCGAGGGACCCAGCATACGTGGCCTCAAACCAGAGGACACACATCACCAAGGGGCTGGGAGTGAGGCAGGCAGGAGGAGTCTCAAAACAGAGGGCCCATAGAAGAAAAAAGGTGAGGAATCCCGCAGTTGTAACCTCCCAGCAGGTGGCCAAGAGCAGCTAGGCTATGGGATCCAGGCCGGAGAGAACTCACAGCAGAGGGCCCTCATCATGAAACTGAGCAACCCACGGTTGGGACCTCAGAGCAGAAGGCCCACATTCCCATGGGGTTGGGAACCTGGCAGGAGTGTAATCGATCCACAGGGCGCATATCAGAAAATATTGGGAGCCCAGGAGTTAGGGCCTGGCGTTAGAGGGCCCTCATTACCGAGGGGAGGAGACACCCAGCAGGCACCAAATCCCACCAGAGGGCCGACGTCGCCAAGGCGGGGTGGGCCAGCCAGGCAGGAGTGACCTCAGAGAAGAGGGCCCACCTCACAGAAGTGTGAGGAACCCAACCAGTATCAGACTCTCACCGGAGGGCCCACATCACCAAGGGGATGGGAACCAGGCAGGAGTGTCCTCACACCAGTGGGGCCACATCAGCCAAAGGTGAGGAACCCAGCACATGTGGCCTCAAACCAGAGGACACACATCACCAAGGGGCTAGGAGTGAGGCAGGTGTCTGGAGGGGCACATTTAACTCTAATTTCCCACCAGGAAGTGGAATGAACCAAAGTCTCAGAGTGCCGTGCCGGACACTGATTACGGCCTGAAGCAAACCTGCGGTTCTGTGGCCAGTTTTCAAGGAAACGAGTTAAGAAAGGAAATCACGGGCACTGTAATTCACAAACCTGCAGAGTTATAAATGACAGCTATTGGCAAAAATATATGGAAGTAAGTCTGCAAAGAGGACTTGAAAACGTGGCAGAATTGCAGGAATCATATTTCAGGAGGTAGATTGGAATTGCATTTAAAGCATGTGAAAAGCGGCAGATCTTTGACAGTGATGCACTTGGACAAAAGTGCGTAAACATTTTTTCCTGAATATATTCAGGAAAAAACACATATGCCCTTTTTGGCCAACCAAGCACTCGAGAAATGGAAATCTGCACTACAGTGAAGTCTCATTTCCCATTCGTCAAAAGGGCCATCTGAAAAAAGTGTAAAAACCAGAAACACAGGACAGGCCATGGAGAACAGGGAGCCTTGTTATGCTGATGGGCGGGATGTAAATTGCCAACAGACACTCTGGAGATGTTTATGGTGTATCCTGAAACATCTGAAAAACAAAGCTACAGACTCTAGGGCACTTCCACTTTTGGCCCTATAGCTTAGGAGAATTAAAATCAACAAGACACAGCCAACACCAAATTTAGGGCTGCTGTGTTTACAAGAACCTTGAGTCCAGTACAAATTAAATATCCCAGAAAGAAAAAAATGGATAAAGGAGTTGTGCTACTTACGTACAACGGAATATCACTCAGCAATGAAATCAATGTCATCAGGCCTGTAGCAGCAAATTGAGTGGATTTAAGTATGATGATTCTAAGAGAAATAGGTCACACAGAGAAAGATAATTATCATAAGATATCACTAATAGAGAGAGTGTAAACTTGGCTACACATAAACTGAATTCCAAAACCGAACAGAGTCTCACATTTAGATAAAAACTTATGCTTGCTTAAGGGGAAAGTTGAGTTGGGGTGCTGTATAAAACCAGAGATTGAAATTAGCACACATACCGTTCCATAAGCCAAATATGTAATAGACAAGACCTACTCTTTGCTCAACGAAATAGACTCATCCATGGTGTATCACCTCACACCTGTTAGAATGGGCATCATCAGAAAATCTACAAACAACAAATGCTGGAAAGGGTGTGGAGATAAGGAACCCTCTTCCACTATTGTTGGGAATGTAAATTGATACAGTCACTGTGGAGAACATTATGGAGTTTCTTATAAAACTAAGAATAGAATTACCATATGATACAGCAATCCCACTACTGGGCATATACCCAGACAAAACCATAAATCAAAAAGAGACATTCACCGCAATGTTCATTGCATCACTATTTACAATATCCAGGTAATGGAAGCAACCTAAATGCCCACAGACAGACGAATGCATAAAGATGTGGTACATATATAAAATGGAATATTACTAAGCCATAAAAAGGAATGAAATTGGGTCATTTGTAGAGACGTTGATGGATCTAGAGACTGTCATACAGAGTGAAGTAAGTCAGAAAGAGAAAAACAAATCTTGTCTATTAATGCATATATGTGGAACCTAGAAAAATTGTACAGATGAACCGTTTTGCAAGGCAGAAATAGAGCAACAGATGTAGACAACAAACGTATGGACACCAAGGGGGGAAAGCTGTTGGGGGGTGGTGGTGGGAGGAGTTGAGAGATTGGGATTGGCATGTATACATTTATATGTATAAAATAGATAACCAAAAAGAACCTGCTGTATAAAAAAATAAAATAAAATTCAAATTCAAAAAGTAAAACAGAAAAAATATTCTTCCCTTCACATACATGTATTTATATGAATAAATTATTTCCATGCTTATATCTGTAAATACAAAAAAGAGGAATAAAATCTACCTTGAACCAAAAACGAAAAAAAGAAAAAAACACAGAACCCACCAGTTACACAGAGGAAAACCGTATCAGGGCACTTGCTCCAGTTGTAAACAATTCTGAAGTTGGTCAGTGGTGGGGAATCATCTCCCATTCAGCCAGCAGGCCCCACGCAACAAGCGTCCTCATTGCAAAGCGGGGGGACCGTGCCGAGGCATCTGTGAGTAAACGTGGGCCGAGCCCCAGGCCAGCTGCTGCTGAAATGTTCCCACCCTTCCCAGGTAAAACACCTGAATATGTACAAGGACTTGAAAGCCTAGAGGAAGGGCCATGGAGCCACATGAGTGACAGCATGCCAGCCGACTTGGTGCCTGCAGGCCAGCCAGGATGGTCCTAGCCCTGGGTGCTCTTCTGGAAGCTTTCCATTTCCCTGCCTGAGATACCCCTGCTGTCCGGGCCCCCACTGCTTTCTTCCTCACTCACCTCTGCCCAGGGAGAAATTCCAGCGGCAGGTATGGGTGACACATCCTCTTCTTTAGCAGGTGGCATCTTGGCAACTGCTGCAGAAAGTCCAGCAGAGCCCCACTCACACTGGGCCACCCACAAAGCCGTGGCCTCTCACTCCCTCCCACCAGTCCAGCCCCAAGACTGCTGACAGGGCAGAGAAAATGGCGTCAGGCACAGCTGCACGGGCTCTTGCTGCCTGGAGCAGTGTTTATATTGATCTGAACCCAGGCACACCTGGGGACGGCTGGCCGGCACGGTCGGGCTGCCCAGGCCAGGCAATAATCACCCCTCAGGGGCTCACAGTTGCAGAAACTGGAACTTGCTGAATCGGCCAGGTCCAAGGAACAGGTGTGGGCTCCTGAGAGTCAGGATAGACAAGGGGCTGCAGCTCTGGCTTGTTTTCTAATTATATTATCTGGCCCATGAGTGGGAGACAACTTCAAGAAAACCCTCTCCTAATGAGAGGAACCCAGGAGTCAGGGAGAGGAAGGGTGGGTGGTGGGTGGAGACAGAGGCCTGGTGCCCCGGGTGCAGTGGAAGTCTCTGGAAGACCAGGTGGAGGGAGGCCACACAGAGTGATGCCCAGGGTCACAGACCTGTCGGAGCTGCTGTTTGTTAGTTCAAGTCCTGCTCTGAGGTGCTCTGTGTCAGATCTGAGTGACAGGTGAGCTGGGAGTGCTCTGCAATGAGGGCGTTATGCACGGTTCCTGTGTTCCCAGCCCTGCCATGGTACCTGCAAGGGTAGCTCTGTATCCTGGGAGGGGCCTGAACACGAGAGCCCCGTGGGCTGGGGTGGGGGTGGGGTACCTGCCCAGGTGAGCTCCATATCCTGGGATTGGCCTGACCTCAAGAGCCCCATGGGCTGCTGGAGTCCTGGTAAAGGATGTCAGGACTGTCAGTGAAGCCACCGAGGATATACCTCCAGTAGTTCCTAAATCCTACACCCTGCTGGTCATTCTACCAACCACCAGGACATGGTATTCTGTATTAGTCTTCAATGATGCCTTCTTTTGTATTCTATTAGTCCCAGAGTCACAAGAAATTTTGGCTTGTGAGTGGCAGGACTCAACATACAACTAAAACAATACTTCCGGGCCGTGTTGCCCCAAGGGTTCAAAAATTCCCACACCATCTTTGGGGAAAGCTCAGCTAAAGAACTAAAAGTTCTACCTCTGGAAAAGGAAACACTCCTTCAATATGCAGACGACATTCTGATCGCCAGCCCTACTAACGAGACCTCTGAACTACCAAGCCAATAAAGGATACAAGTTGTCCAAGAAAAAGCTCAAATATCACAGACTACGGTGACCTGCCTGGGCTTCATTCTCACAGAAGGTCGGAGAAGCCCATCCCAGGAAAGGGAAGAAACAATTTACAGCCTTACCCATTTCTGAAACTAGAAGACAGCTTAGGGGTTCCTGGGGAGGCCAGGGTTTGCTGCTTCTGGATCCCTAACTACAGTCTACTAGCTGGGCCTCTATATGAAACACTGAAAGGAAAAGATGATGATCCTTTTGAATAGAATGCAGAAGTGGCCTTTCAAGAATGGAAAGAGCAGTCAATTCAGACCCTTGCCCTGGAACTCCCTAATTTAGCTAAACCCTTTGACCTTTACATTCCTGGTGAACGGTGAATCGCCATTGGAGTATTAGTGCAAAACCTGGGACCACTTGAAATGGAACAATGCAAGAATGCGATCCAGGTAGGATAAACTACGGTCACCAAGGGGCTTGGCCCACCGCCACATCTGGCCAAGATACTGGCAGTATCTGAAAACCTGGAAATCAGCAGCCCAAAAGGCCACCTCCCTCCTAAGGGAAAAGGACCCCACGTGGTGATCCTAACACCCAGCCATGCCCTGAAGTTGCAGGGTTGGCTCCGTGGGCACACTGACCTTGAGTGAGGATGCCCTCCAACTCCAACCTCCATAGAGATAACTGGGGCAAAGAGGTACCATGACGACTCATGTGAAGGTGTCTGCACGGGCAAATTTAACGCTCATTTCCCACCAGGAAGAGGAATTAACCAAAGGCTCAGCATGCCGTGCCTAAACCAGATTAGGGCCTGAAGCAATCCTGCGGGTTTGCGGCCAGCTCACAAGAAAGCGAGTTGAAGAAAGGAGCTCAGGGACACTGTAATTCACAAACCTGAAGAGTTATAAATGACAGCTATCACCCAAAACTATATTGAAGGAAGGCTGCGAAGAGGACTTGAAAGCGGGGCAGAATTGCAAGAAAACGATTTCAGGGGGTAGACTGGAATTGCATTTAAAGCATAGGAAAAGAGGCAGAACGTCGACAATGATGCACTTGGCCAAAAACGGCGTATGCGTTTTTTCCTGAATATATTCAGGAAAAAACGCATACGCCCTTTTTGGCCAACCAAGCAAGCATGTTAAAGAAATCTGCACTACAATGAAGTCTCACTGCCCCCCGGTCAAAAGGGCCATCTGAAAAAAGTGTAAAATCCAGAAAGGCAGCACAGGCCATGGAGAACAGGGAGCCTTGTTATGCTGATGGGCGGGATGTAAATTGCCAACAGCCACTCTGGAGAATTGTATGGTGTTTCCTCAAAAACCTAAAAAACAAAGCAATGGAGCCTACGGCATTACCACTTATGGTCCTATAGCTTAGGGAAATTAAAATCAAAAACACACAGCCACCCCAAAGATTCGGACGGCTCTGTTTACAAGAACTTCGTCTACGGTACAAGTTAAATATCCCAGAAAGCGAAAAATGGATAAAGAAGTGTGGTACATACGTACAAAGGAATATCAATCACCAATGAAACCTATTTCATCAGGTCCGTCGCGGCATAATGAGTGGATTCAGGTACGATGATTCTAAGTGAAATAAGTCACACAGAAAATGAAACATCATAAGTTATCACTAATACACGGAATGTAAACTTGGCTACACATGAACTGAATTACAAAACAGAACAGGGTCTCAAATTTAGAAAAGCAACTTATGCTTGCTTAAGGGGAAAAGTGAGTTGGGGTGCTGCATAAAAGCAGAGATAGAAATTAGCACAGATACCTTTCCATAAGCCAAATATGTAATAGTCAAGACCTACCCCTTGCTCAACGAAATGGACTAAACACCTCATATTCAACGCCTAGGAATACACCTGACTAGTAAGAATCTTCAAACCCATGGATTTATATGTCTCCGTAAGACAATCAAGCGTGTGTACAGCTGCATGAATGCAGCAGAGAAAATCCAATAAATCCCATTATCAAAATGAATTACAAAAACAAAACACAATGACAGTGAAATAGAGAGCAATTCTTAAATAATTCATTCAGGGCATGTGATGCAACCTGGATTTACCACATCTACACCCAGAGCTGAGTGAGACATAAGTTTGGACACTTCGGGCTGATAGCATTGGTGAGGTTCGATGAGCAAATGAAGACCCTTTGAAGTCATACTGCATGGTACCCATTCCATGGGTCCCAACTCTCCAGTTTTAAGGGATTCTTCCTTCAGCTAAAACGTGCATGGTAAACCCACAGTATGGTGCACCGTGTGACCAGGAAACGTTTTCAAATGCATCTCAGTTTTCATCCCCTGGTACTCGTGTTCACCATTCCAGACGCTTTACTAACACCCTCCCCAGTTGGAGAGTCAGTGCCTTTAACCTCCTGTTTGGCACAGTTTGCAATTTCTGCGCAAGATGAACAGGAATAGGGAGAACCAATGAGAGACTAGCTGTAGGTGTCTGCACGGGCAAATGGAACGCTCATTTCCGACCAGGCAGAGGAATTAACCAAAGGCTCAGCGTGCCCTGCCTGAAAGAGATTAGGGCGTGAAGCAATCCTGCGGTTTTGCGGCCAGCTCACAAGAAAGCGAGTTGAAGAAAGGAGCTCAGGGGCACTGCAATTCACAAACCTGCAGAGTTATGAATGACAGCTATCGTCCAAAAATGTATTGAAGTAAGTCTTCGAAGAGGACTTGAAAGCGGGGCAGAATTTCAGGAAAACGATTTCAGGGGGTGGACTGGAATTGCACTTAAAGCATAGGAAAAGAGGCAGAATGTCGACAATGATGCGCTTGGCCAAAAAGTGCGTATGCGTTTTTTCCTGAATATATTCAGGAAGAAACGCATACGCACTTTTTGGCCAACCAAGCAAGCGTGTAAAGGAAATCTGCACTACAATGAAGTCTCACTGCCCCCCGGTCAAATGGGCCATCTGAAAAAAGTGTAAAATCCAGAAAGGCAGGACAGGTCATGGAGAACAGGGAGCCTTGTTATGCTGATGGGCAGATGTAAATTGCCAACAGCCACTCTGGAGATGTTTATGGTGTTTCTGAAACAAGTAGGAAACAAAGCAACACAGCCTATGGCACTTCCACTTATGGTCCTATAGCTTAGGGAAATTAAAATCAAAAACACACAGCCACCCCAAAGTTTGGGACGGCTCTGTTTACAAGAACCTCGTCTACGGTACAAGTTAAATATCCGAGAAAGCAAAAAATGGATAAAGAAGTTGTGGTACGCACGTACAATGGAATATCACTCAGCAATGAAATCTACGTCATCAGGTCCCTAGTGGCATAATTAGTGGATTCAGGTACGATGATTCTACGAGAAATAAGTCACACAGAAAAAGAAACATCATAAGATATCACTAATACACGGAATGTAAACTTGGCTACACATGAACTGAATTACAAAACAGAACAGGGTCTCAAATTTAGAAAACCAACTTATGCTTGCTTACGGGGAAAGGTGAGTTGGGGTACTGTATAAAACCAGAGATTGAAATTAGCACAGATACCGTTCCATAAGCCAAATATATAATAGACAAGACCTACTCCTTGCTCAACGAAACGGACTCAACACCCCATATTCAACGCCTGGGAAGATACCTGACAAGTAAGAATCTTAAAACCCACGGATTTATATGTCTCCATAAGGAAATCAAGAGTGTGTACAGCGGCCTAAATGCAGCAGTGAAAATCCGATAAATCCCATTATCAAAATAAATTTCAAAAACAAAACCCAATGACAGAGAAATAGAGAGCAATGCTTAAATAATTCATTCAGGGCTTGTGATGCAACCTGGATTTACCACATCTACACCCAGAGCTGGGTGAGACATAAGGCTGAACACTTCGGGCTGATAGCATTGGTGAGGTTCGGTGAGCAAACGCAGACCCTTTGAAGTCATACTGCATGGTACCCATTCCATGGGTCCCAACTCTCCAGTTTTAAGGGATTCTTCCTTCAGCTAAAACGTGCATGGGAAACCCACAGTATGGTGCACCGTGTGACCAGGAAACGTTTTCAAATGCATCTCAGTTTTCATCCCCTGGTACTCGTGTTCACCATTCCAGACGCTTTACTAACACCCTCCCCAGTTGGAGAGTCAGTGCCTTTAACCTCCTGTTTGGCACAGTTTGCAATTTCTGCGCAAGATGAACAGGAATAGGGAGAACCAATGAGAGACTAGCTGTAGGTGTCTGCACGGGCAAATGGAACGCTCATTTCCGACCAGGCAGAGGAATTAACCAAAGGCTCAGCGTGCCCTGCCTGAAAGAGATTAGGGCGTGAAGCAATCCTGCGGTTTTGCGGCCAGCTCACAAGAAAGCGAGTTGAAGAAAGGAGCTCAGGGGCACTGCAATTCACAAACCTGCAGAGTTATGAATGACAGCTATCGTCCAAAAATGTATTGAAGTAAGTCTTCGAAGAGGACTTGAAAGCGGGGCAGAATTTCAGGAAAACGATTTCAGGGGGTGGACTGGAATTGCACTTAAAGCATAGGAAAAGAGGCAGAATGTCGACAATGATGCGCTTGGCCAAAAAGTGCGTATGCGTTTTTTCCTGAATATATTCAGGAAGAAACGCATACGCCCTTTTTGGCCAACCAAGCAAGCGTGTAAAGGAAATCTGCACTACAATGAAGTCTCACTGCCCCCGGTCAAAAGGGCCATCTGAAAAAAGTGTAAAATCCAGAAAGGCAGGACAGGTCATGGAGAACAGGGAGCCTTGTTATGCTGATGGGCGGGATGTAAATTGCCAACAGCCACTCTGGAGAAGTGTATGGTGTTTCCTGAAACACGTAGGATACAAAGCAACACAGCCTATGGCACTTCCACTTATGGTCCTATAGCTTAGGGAAATTAAAATCAAAAACACACTGCCACCCCAAAGTTTGGGACGGCTCTGTTTACAAGAACCTCGTCTACGGTACAAGTGAAATATCCGAGAAAGCAAAAAATGGATAAAGAAGTTGTGGTACGCACGTACAATGGAATATCACTCAGCAATGAAATCTACGTCTTCAGGTCCCTAGCGGCATAATGAGTGGATTCAGGTACGATGATTCTACGAGAAATAAGTCACACAGAAATAGAAACATCATAAGATATCACTAATACACGGAATGTAAACTTGGCTACACATGAACTGAATAACAAAACAGAACAGGGTCTCAAATTTAGAAAACCAACTTATGCTTGCTTACGGGGAAAGGTGAGTTGGGGTGCTGCATAAAACCAGAGATTGAAATTAGCACACATAGCGTTCCATAAGCCAAATATATAATAGACAAGATTTACTCCTTGCTCAACGAAATGGACTCAACACCCCATATTCAACGCCTGGGAAGATACCTGACAAGTAAGAATCTTAAAACCCATGGATTTATATGTTTCCATAAGGAAATCAAGAGTGTGTACAGCGGCCTAAATGCAGCAGTGAAAATCCGATAAATCCCATTATCAAAATAAATTTCAAAACAAAACACAATGACAGTGAAATAGAGAGCAATGCTTAAATAATTCATTCGGGTTGTGATGCAACCGGGATTTGCCACATCTACACCCAGAGCTGGGTGAGACATAAGGCTGGACACTTCGAGCTGATAGAATTGGTGAGTTTCGGTGAGCAAACGCAGACCCTGTGAAGTCATACTGCATGGTTAACATTCCATGGGTCCCAACTCTCCAGGTTTAAGGGATTCTTCCTTCAGCTAAAACATGCATGGGCAACCCAGAATATGGTCCACCGTGTGACCAGGAAACCTTTTTAAATGCATCTCAGTTTTCGTCCCCTCGTACTCGGTTTGACCATTCCAGACGCTTTACTAACACTCTCCCCACTTGGAGAGTCAGTGCCTTTAACCTCCTCTTTGGCACAGTTTGGAATTTCTGTGCAAGATGAACAGGAATAGGGAGAACCAATGACAGATTAGCTGTAGGTGTCTGCACGAACAAATTTAACGCTCATTTCCCACCAGAAAGAGGAATTAGCCAAAGGCTCAGCATGCCGTGCCGGAACCAGATTAGGGCCTGAAACAATCCTGCGGTTTTCTGGCCAGCTCACAAGAAAGCGAGTTGAAGAAAGGAGCTCAGGGACACTGTAATTCACAAACCTGCAGAGTTATAAATGACAGCTATCGTCCAAAAATATATTGAAGTAAGGCTGCAAAGAGGACTTGAACGCGGGGCAGAATTCCAGGAATACGATTTCAGGAGGTAGACGGGAAGACCTGTGAAAGTATAGGAGAAGAGTCAGAACCTCGACAATGATGCACTTGGTCAAAAAGGGCATATGCGTTTCTTCCAGGGCCCTTATTAAAGAGGGTAGGAGGCTCCCAGCATGCTTCAGTGGCCAACAGAGGGCCTACGTCGCCAAAGCGACATGAGCCATCCAGGCAGGAGTGACCTCACATCAGAGGGCCCACCTCACAGAAGGGTAAGAAACCCAGTCAGGATTAGACTCTCACCAGAGTGCCCACATAAGCAAGGGGCTGGGAACCAGGCAGGAGTGTCCTCACACACGTGGGGCCACATCATCAAAAGTTGAGGTGCCCAGCACATGTGGCCTAAACCAGAGGATCCAGATCTCCAAGGGGCTCGGAGTGAGGCAGGCAGGAGTAGTCTCACAACACAGGGCCAATAGAATAAAAAAGCTGAGGAATCCTGCAGTGGGAACCTCCCAGCAGGCAGCCCAGAGCACCGAGTCTATGCGATCCAGGCCGCAGTGAACTCACAGCAGAGGGCCCACATCATGAAACTGTGAGCAACCCAGCCGTTGGGACCTCAGAGCAGAAGGCCCACATCCCCATGGGGTTGGGAACATGGCACGAGTGTCCTCGCACCACTTAGCACGTATCAGAAAATGTGGGTACCCAGCAGTTAGGGCCTGACGCCAGAGGGCCCTCATCACCGAGGGGAGGAGGCTCCCAGCAAGCTCCAACTGCCACAAGAGGGCCGACATGGCCAAGGCGGGTTGTGCCAGCCAGGCAGGAGTGACCTCACAGCAGAGGGCCCACCTCCCAGAAGTGGGAGGAATCCAGACAGGATCAGACTCTCACCAGAGGGCCCCCATCACCAAGGGGATGGGAACCAGGCAGGAGTGTCCTCACACCAGTGGGGCCACATCAATAAAGGTGAGGAAACCAGTACATGTGGCCTTAAACCAGAGAACCTACATCACAAATGGGCTGGGAGTGAGTCAGGAAGTAGGAGCATGAAAACACAGGACCCAAAGAATAAAAAAGGTAAGGAATCCAGCAGTAGGAACCTCCCAGCAGGCCGCTCAGAGCACAGAGTCTATGGGATCTAGGCCTGAGTGAACTAACACCAGAGAGCCAACATCATGAAACTGTGAACAACACAGGTGTTGGGACCTTAGAGCAGAAGGCCCAAATGCCCATGGGGATGGGAACCTCGCAGAAGTGTCCTCCCACCACTTAGCACGTATCAGAAAATGTGGGTACCCAGCAGTTAGGGCCTGACGCAAGAGGGCACCCATCACCGTGGGAAGGTTCCCAGCAGGCTCCAACTGCCACAAGAGGGCCGATGTTGCCCAGGTGGGGTGTGCCAGCCAGGCAGGAGTGACCTCACAGCAGAGGGCCCACCTCACAGAAGGGTGAGGAACCCATCAAGGATCAGACTCTCACCAGAGGGCCCACATCATCAAGGGCATAGGAACCAGGCAGGAGTGTCCTCACACCAGTGGGGCCACATCATCGAAAGGCGAGGGACCCAGCATACGTGGCCTCAAACCAGAGGACACACATCACCAAGGGGCTGGGAGTGAGGCAGGCAGGAGGAGTCTCAAAACAGAGGGCCCATAGAAGAAAAAAGGTGAGGAATCCCGCAGTTGTAACCTCCCAGCAGGTGGCCAAGAGCAGCTAGGCTATGGGATCCAGGCCAGAGAGAACTCACAGCAGAGGGCCCTCATCATGAAACTGAGCAGCCCACGGTTGGGACCTCAGAGCAGAAGGCCCACATTCCCATGGGGTTGGGAACCTGGCAGGAGTGTACTCGATCCACAGGGCGCATATCAGAAAATATTGGGAGCCCAGGAGTTAGGGCCTGGCGTTAGAGGGCCCTCATTACCGAGGGGAGGAGACACCCAGCAGGCACCAAATCCCACCAGAGGGCCGACGTCGCCAAGGCGGGGTGGGCCAGCCAGGCAGGAGTGACCTCAGAGAAGAGGGCCCACCTCACAGAAGT
Organism: Delphinapterus leucas; assembly: GCF_059928025.1. NCBI lineage: Eukaryota > Metazoa > Chordata > Mammalia > Artiodactyla > Monodontidae > Delphinapterus > Delphinapterus leucas. The sequence continues at coordinate 4,263,983 of NW_028322232.1, read as the reverse complement.
GTGAGGAACCCAACCAGTATCAGACTCTCACCGGAGGGCCCACATCACCAAGGGGATGGGAACCAGGCAGGAGTGTCCTCACACCAGTGGGGCCACATCAGCCAAAGGTGAGGAACCCAGCACATGTGGCCTCAAACCAGAGGACACACATCACCAAGGGGCTAGGAGTGAGGCAGGTGTCTGGAGGGGCACATTTAACTCTAATTTCCCACCAGGAAGTGGAATGAACCAAAGTCTCAGAGTGCCGTGCCGGACACTGATTACGGCCTGAAGCAAACCTGCGGTTCTGTGGCCAGTTTTCAAGGAAACGAGTTAAGAAAGGAAATCACGGGCACTGTAATTCACAAACCTGCAGAGTTATAAATGACAGCTATTGGCAAAAATATATGGAAATAAGTCTGCAAAGAGGACTTGAAAACGTGGCAGAATTGCAGGAATCATATTTCAGGAGGTAGATTGGAATTGCATTTAAAGCATGTGAAAAGCGGCAGATCTTTGACAGTGATGCACTTGGACAAAAGTGCGTAAACATTTTTTCCTGAATATATTCAGGAAAAAACACATATGCCCTTTTTGGCCAACCAAGCACTCGAGAAATGGAAATCTGCACTACAATGAAGTCTCATTTCCCATTCGTCAAAAGGGCCATCTGAAAAAAGTGTAAAAACCAGAAACACAGGACAGGCCATGGAGAACAGGGAGCCTTGTTATGCTGATGGGCGGGATGTAAATTGCCAACAGACACTCTGGAGATGTTTATGGTGTATCCTGAAACATCTGAAAAACAAAGCTACAGACTCTAGGGCACTTCCACTTTTGGCCCTATAGCTTAGGAGAATTAAAATCAACAAGACACAGCCAACACCAAATTTAGGGCTGCTGTGTTTACAAGAACCTTGAGTCCAGTACAAATTAAATATCCCAGAAAGAAAAAAATGGATAAAGGAGTTGTGCTACTTACGTACAACGGAATATCACTCAGCAATGAAATCAATGTCATCAGGCCTGTAGCAGCAAATTGAGTGGATTTAAGTATGATGATTCTAAGAGAAATAGGTCACACAGAGAAAGATAATTATCATAAGATATCACTAATAGAGAGAGTGTAAACTTGGCTACACATAAACTGAATTCCAAAACCGAACAGAGTCTCACATTTAGATAAAAACTTATGCTTGCTTAAGGGGAAAGTTGAGTTGGGGTGCTGTATAAAACCAGAGATTGAAATTAGCACACATACCGTTCCATAAGCCAAATATGTAATAGACAAGACCTACTCTTTGCTCAACGAAATAGACTCATCCATGGTGTATCACCTCACACCTGTTAGAATGGGCATCATCAGAAAATCTACAAACAACAAATGCTGGAAAGGGTGTGGAGATAAGGAACCCTCTTCCACTATTGTTGGGAATGTAAATTGATACAGTCACTGTGGAGAACATTATGGAGTTTCTTATAAAACTAAGAATAGAATTACCATATGATACAGCAATCCCACTACTGGGCATATACCCAGACAAAACCATAAATCAAAAAGAGACATTCACCGCAATGTTCATTGCATCACTATTTACAATATCCAGGTAATGGAAGCAACCTAAATGCCCACAGACAGACGAATGCATAAAGATGTGGTACATATATAAAATGGAATATTACTAAGCCATAAAAAGGAATGAAATTGGGTCATTTGTAGAGACGTTGATGGATCTAGAGACTGTCATACAGAGTGAAGTAAGTCAGAAAGAGAAAAACAAATCTTGTCTATTAATGCATATATGTGGAACCTAGAAAAATTGTACAGATGAACCGTTTTGCAAGGCAGAAATAGAGCAACAGATGTAGACAACAAACGTATGGACACCAAGGGGGGAAAGCTGTTGGGGGGTGGTGGTGGGAGGAGTTGAGAGATTGGGATTGGCATGTATACATTTATATGTATAAAATAGATAACCAAAAAGAACCTGCTGTATAAAAAAATAAAATAAAATTCAAATTCAAAAAGTAAAACAGAAAAAATATTCTTCCCTTCACATACATGTATTTATATGAATAAATTATTTCCATGCTTATATCTGTAAATACAAAAAAGAGGAATAAAATCTACCTTGAACCAAAAACGAAAAAAAGAAAAAAACACAGAACCCACCAGTTACACAGAGGAAAACCGTATCAGGGCACTTGCTCCAGTTGTAAACAATTCTGAAGTTGGTCAGTGGTGGGGAATCATCTCCCATTCAGCCAGCAGGCCCCACGCAACAAGCGTCCTCATTGCAAAGCGGGGGGACCGTGCCGAGGCATCTGTGAGTAAACGTGGGCCGAGCCCCAGGCCAGCTGCTGCTGAAATGTTCCCACCCTTCCCAGGTAAAACACCTGAATATGTACAAGGACTTGAAAGCCTAGAGGAAGGGCCATGGAGCCACATGAGTGACAGCATGCCAGCCGACTTGGTGCCTGCAGGCCAGCCAGGATGGTCCTAGCCCTGGGTGCTCTTCTGGAAGCTTTCCATTTCCCTGCCTGAGATACCCCTGCTGTCCGGGCCCCCACTGCTTTCTTCCTCACTCACCTCTGCCCAGGGAGAAATTCCAGCGGCAGGTATGGGTGACACATCCTCTTCTTTAGCAGGTGGCATCTTGGCAACTGCTGCAGAAAGTCCAGCAGAGCCCCACTCACACTGGGCCACCCACAAAGCCGTGGCCTCTCACTCCCTCCCACCAGTCCAGCCCCAAGACTGCTGACAGGGCAGAGAAAATGGCGTCAGGCACAGCTGCACGGGCTCTTGCTGCCTGGAGCAGTGTTTATATTGATCTGAACCCAGGCACACCTGGGGACGGCTGGCCGGCACGGTCGGGCTGCCCAGGCCAGGCAATAATCACCCCTCAGGGGCTCACAGTTGCAGAAACTGGAACTTGCTGAATCGGCCAGGTCCAAGGAACAGGTGTGGGCTCCTGAGAGTCAGGATAGACAAGGGGCTGCAGCTCTGGCTTGTTTTCTAATTATATTATCTGGCCCATGAGTGGGAGACAACTTCAAGAAAACCCTCTCCTAATGAGAGGAACCCAGGAGTCAGGGAGAGGAAGGGTGGGTGGTGGGTGGAGACAGAGGCCTGGTGCCCCGGGTGCAGTGGAAGTCTCTGGAAGACCAGGTGGAGGGAGGCCACACAGAGTGATGCCCAGGGTCACAGACCTGTCGGAGCTGCTGTTTGTTAGTTCAAGTCCTGCTCTGAGGTGCTCTGTGTCAGATCTGAGTGACAGGTGAGCTGGGAGTGCTCTGCAATGAGGGCGTTATGCACGGTTCCTGTGTTCCCAGCCCTGCCATGGTACCTGCAAGGGTAGCTCTGTATCCTGGGAGGGGCCTGAACACGAGAGCCCCGTGGGCTGGGGTGGGGGTGGGGTACCTGCCCAGGTGAGCTCCATATCCTGGGATTGGCCTGACCTCGAGAGCCCCATGGGCTGCTGGAGTCCTGGTAAAGGATGTCAGGACTGTCAGTGAAGCCACCGAGGATATACCTCCAGTAGTTCCTAAATCCTACACCCTGCTGGTCATTCTACCAACCACCAGGACATGGTATTCTGTATTAGTCTTCAATGATGCCTTCTTTTGTATTCTATTAGTCCCAGAGTCACAAGAAATTTTGGCTTGTGAGTGGCAGGACTCAACATACAACTAAAACAATACTTCTGGGCCGTGTTGCCCCAAGGGTTCAAAAATTCCCACACCATCTTTGGGGAAAGCTCAGCTAAAGAACTAAAAGTTCTACCTCTGGAAAAGGAAACACTCCTTCAATATGCAGACGACATTCTGATCGCCAGCCCTACTAAGGAGACCTCTGAACTACCAAGCCAATAAAGGATACAAGTTGTCCAAGAAAAAGCTCAAATATCACAGACTACGGTGACCTGCCTGGGCTTCATTCTCACAGAAGGTCGGAGAAGCCCATCCCAGGAAAGGGAAGAAACAATTTACAGCCTTACCCATTTCTGAAACTAGAAGACAGCTTAGGGGTTCCTGGGGAGGCCAGGGTTTGCTGCTTCTGGATCCCTAACTACAGTCTACTAGCTGGGCCTCTATATGAAACACTGAAAGGAAAAGATGATGATCCTTTTGAATAGAATGCAGAAGTGGCCTTTCAAGAATGGAAAGAGCAGTCAATTCAGACCCTTGCCCTGGAACTCCCTAATTTAGCTAAACCCTTTGACCTTTACATTCCTGGTGAACGGTGAATCGCCATTGGAGTATTAGTGCAAAACCTGGGACCACTTGAAATGGAACAATGCAAGAATGCGATCCAGGTAGGATAAACTACGGTCACCAAGGGGCTTGGCCCACCGCCACATCTGGCCAAGATACTGGCAGTATCTGAAAACCTGGAAATCAGCAGCCCAAAAGGCCACCTCCCTCCTCAGGGAAAAGGACCCCACGTGGTGATCCTAACACCCAGCCATGCCCTGAAGTTGCAGTGTTGGCTCCATGGGCACACTGACCTTGAGTGAGGAGGCCCTCCAACTCCAACCTCCATAGAGATATCCGGGGCAAAGGGGCACCATGACGACTCGTGTGAAGGTGTCTGCACGGGCAAATTTAACGCTCATTTCCCACCAGGAAGAGGAATTAACCAAAGGCTCAGCATGCCGTGCCTAAACCAGATTAGGGCCTGAAGCAATCCTGCGGGTTTGCGGCCAGCTCACAAGAAAGCGAGTTGAAGAAAGGAGCTCAGGGACACTGTAATTCACAAACCTGAAGAGTTATAAATGACAGCTATCACCCAAAACTATATTGAAGGAAGGCTGCGAAGAGGACTTGAAAGCGGGGCAGAATTGCAAGAAAACGATTTCAGGGGGTAGACTGGAATTGCATTTAAAGCATAGGAAAAGAGGCAGAACGTCGACAATGATGCACTTGGCCAAAAACGGTGTATGCGTTTTTTCCTGAATATATTCAGGAAAAAACGCATACGCCCTTTTTGGCCAACCAAGCAAGCATGTTAAAGAAATCTGCACTACAATGAAGTCTCACTGCCCCCCGGTCAAAAGGGCCATCTGAAAAAAGTGTAAAATCCAGAAAGGCAGCACAGGCCATGGAGAACAGGGAGCCTTGTTATGCTGATGGGCGGGATGTAAATTGCCAACAGCCACTCTGGAGAATTGTATGGTGTTTCCTCAAAAACCTAAAAAAAAAATCAACGGAGCCTACGGCATTACCACTTATGGTCCTATAGCTTAGGGAAATTAAAATCAAAAACACACAGCCACCCCAAAGATTCGGACGGCTCTGTTTACAAGAACTTCGTCTACGGTACAAGTTAAATATCCCAGAAAGCGAAAAATGGATAAAGAAGTGTGGTACATACGTACAAAGGAATATCAATCACCAATGAAACCTATTTCATCAGGTCCGTCGCGGCATAATGAGTGGATTCAGGTACGATGATTCTAAGTGAAATAAGTCACACAGAAAATGAAACATCATAAGTTATCACTAATACACGGAATGTAAACTTGGCTACACATGAACTGAATTACAAAACAGAACAGGGTCTCAAATTTAGAAAAGCAACTTATGCTTGCTTAAGGGGAAAAGTGAGTTGGGGTGCTGCATAAAAGCAGAGATAGAAATTAGCACAGATACCTTTCCATAAGCCAAATATGTAATAGTCAAGACCTACCCCTTGCTCAACGAAATGGACTAAACACCTCATATTCAACGCCTAGGAATACACCTGACTAGTAAGAATCTTCAAACCCATGGATTTATATGTCTCCGTAAGACAATCAAGCGTGTGTACAGCTGCATGAATGCAGCAGAGAAAATCCAATAAATCCCATTATCAAAATGAATTACAAAAACAAAACACAATGACAGTGAAATAGAGAGCAATTCTTAAATAATTCATTCAGGGCATGTGATGCAACCTGGATTTACCACATCTACACCCAGAGCTGAGTGAGACATAAGGTTGGACACTTCGGGCTGATAGCATTGGTGAGGTTCGATGAGCAAATGAAGACCCTTTGAAGTCATACTGCATGGTACCCATTCGATGGGTCCCAACTCTCCAGTTTTAAGGGATTCTTCCTTCAGCTAAAACGTGCATGGGAAACCCACAGTATGGTGCACCGTGTGACCAGGAAACGTTTTCAAATGCATCTCAGTTTTCATCCCCTGGTACTCGTGTTCACCATTCCAGACTCTTTACTAACACCCTCCCCAGTTGGAGAGTCAGTGCCTTTAACCTCCTGTTTGGCACAGTTTGCAAATTCTGCGCAAGATGAACAGGAATAGGGAGAACCAATGAGAGACTAGCTGTAGGTGTCTGCACGGGCAAATGGAACGCTCATTTCCGACCAGGCAGAGGAATTAACCAAAGGCTCAGCGTGCCCTGCCTGAAAGAGATTAGGGCGTGAAGCAATCCTGCGGTTTTGCGGCCAGCTCACAAGAAAGCGAGTTGAAGAAAGGAGCTCAGGGGCACTGCAATTCACAAACCTGCAGAGTTATGAATGACAGCTATCGTCCAAAAATGTATTGAAGTAAGTCTTCGAAGAGGACTTGAAAGCGGGGCAGAATTTCAGGAAAACGATTTCAGGGGGTGGACTGGAATTGCACTTAAAGCATAGGAAAAGAGGCAGAATGTCGACAATGATGCGCTTGGCCAAAAAGTGCGTACGCGTTTTTTCCTGAATATATTCAGGAAAAAACGCATACGCCCTTTTTGGCCAACCAAGCAAGCGTGTCAAGGAAATCTGCACTACAATGAAGTCTCACTTCCCTCCGGTCAAAAGGGCCATCTGAAACAAGTGTAAAATCCAGAAAGGCAGGACAGGTCATGGAGAACAGGGAGCCTTGTTATGCTGATGGGCGGGATGTAAATTGCCAACAGCCACTCTGGAGAAGTGTATGGTGTTTCCTGAAACACGTAGGAAACAAAGCAACACAGCCTATGGCACTTCCACTTAGGGTCCTATAGCTTAGGGAAATTAAAATCAAAAACACACAGCCAACCCAAAATTTGGGACGGTTCTGTTTACAAGAACCTCGTCTACGGTACAAGTTAAATATCCGAGAAAGCAAAAAATGGATAAAGAAGTTGTGGTACGTACGTACAATGGAATATCACTCAGCAATTAGATCTACGTCATCAGGCCCATAGCGGCATAATGAGTGGATTCAGGTAGAACGATTCTACGAGAAATAAGTCACACAGAAAAAGAAACATCATAAGATATCTCTAATACACGGAACGTAAACTTGTCTACACATGAACTGAATTACAAAACAGAACAGGGTCTCAAATTTAGAAAACCAACTTATGCTTGCTTATGGGGAAAGGTGAGTTGGGGTGCTGCATCAAACCAGAGATTGAAATTAGCACAGATACCGTTCCATAAGCCAAATATATAATAGACAAGACCTACTCCTTGTTCAACGAAATGGACTCAACACCCCATATTCAATGCCTGGGAATATACCTGACAAGTAAGAATCTTAAGACCCATGGATTTATATGTCTCCATAAGGAAATCAAGCGTGTGTACAGCGGCCTAAACGCAGCAGTGAAAATCCGATAAATCCCATTATCAAAATAAATTTCACAAACAAATCACAATGACAGTGAAATAGAGAGCAATTCTTAAATAATTCATTCAGGGCTTGTGATGCAACCTGGATTTACCACATCTACACCCAGAGCTGGGTGAGACATAAGGCTGGACCCTTCGGGCTGATAGCATAGGTGAGGTTGGGTGAGCAAACGCAGACCCTTTGAAGTCATACTGCATGGTACCCATTCCATGGGTCGCAACTCTCCAGGTTTAACGAATTCTTCCTTCAGCTAAAACATGCATGGGAATCCCAGAGTATGGTCCACCGTGTGACTGGGAAACGTTTTCAAATGCATCTCAGGTTTCGTCCCCTGGTACTCGGGTTCACCGTTCCAGACGCTTTACTTACACTGTCCCTACCTGGAGAGTCAGTGCCTTTAACCTCCTGTTTGGCACAGTTTGCAATTACTGCGCAAGATGAACAGGAATAGGGAGAACCAATGAGAGACTAGCTGTAGGTGTCTGCACGGGCAAATTTAACGCTTATTACCAACCAGGAAGAGGAATTAGCCAAAGGCTCATCATGCCGTGCCGGAACCAGATTAGGGCCTGAAGCAATCCTGCGGTTTTGCGGCCAGCTCACAAGAAAGCGAGTTGAAGAAAGGAGCTCAGGGGCACTGTAATTCACAAACCTGCAGAGTTATAAATGACAGCTATCATCCAAAAATATATTGAAGTAAGGCTACAAAGAGGACTTGAACATGGGGCAGAATTCCAGGACTACGATTTCAGGAGGTAGACGGGAAATCCTCTGAAAGTATAGGAAAAGAGTCAGAATGTCGACAATGATGCACTTGGTCAAAAAGGGCATATGCGTTTTTCCAGGGCCCTCATTAAAGAGGGTAGGAGGCTCCCAGTATGCTTCAGTGGCCAACAGAAGACCCACGTCGCCAAGGCGACGTGAGCCAGCCATGCAGGAGTGACCTCACATCAGAGGGCCCACCTCACAGAAGGGTAAGGAACCCAGGAAGGATCAGACCCTCACCAGAGTGCCCACAACAGCAAGGGGCTGGGAACCAGGCAGGAGTGTCCTCACACCCGTGGGACCACATCATCGAAAGTTGAGGTACTCAGCACATGTGGCCTCAAACCAGAGGACCCACATCACCATGGGTCTCGGAGCAAGGCAGGCAGGATTATCCTCCCAACACATGGCCCATTGTATAAAAAAGGTGAGGAATCCAGCCGTTGGAACATCCCAGCAGGCGGCCCAGATCACCGAGTCTATGGGATCCAGGCAGTGATGAACTCACAACAGAGGGCCCTCATCGTGTTACTGTAAGCAACCCAGCCGTTGTGACCTCAGAGCACAAGGCCCACATCCCCATGGGGGAGGGAACCAAGCAGGAGTGTCATCGCACCAGTGGGCACACATCAGAAAATGTGGGGAGCCCAGCAGTTAGGGCCGGACGCCAGAGGGCCCTCATCACTGAGGAGAGGAGGCTCCCAGCAAGCTCCAACTGCTACCAGAGGGCTGACGTCGCCAATGCGGTGTGTGCCAGCCAGGCAGGAGTGACCTCAGAGCAGAGGGCCAACCACACAAAAGTGTGAGGGACCCAAAGAGGATCAGACTCTCACCAGAGGGCCCACATCACCAAGGGAATGGAAACCAGGCAGGAGTGTCCTCACACCAGTGGGGCCACATCACCGAAATGTGATGGACCCAGCACACGTGGCCTCAAACTAGAGGACACACATCACCAAGGGGCTGGGAGTGAGGCAGGCAGGAGGAGCCTCAAAACAGAGGGCCCATAGAATAAAAAAGGTGAGGAATCCCGCAGTTGGAACCTCCCAGCAGGCGGCCAGGAGCAGCGAGGATATGGGAACCAGGCCTGACTGAACACAAAACAGAGGGCCCTCATCATGAAACTGTGAGCAACCTAGCCGTTGGGACCTCAGAGCAGAAGGCCCACATTCCCATGTGGTTGGGAACCTGGCAGGAGTGTACTCGCACCACAGGGCGCACATTAGAGAATTTTGGGAACCCAGAAGTTAGGGCCTGACGCCAGAGGGCCCTCATCACCGAGGAGAGGAAGCTCCCAGCAGGCTCCAACTGCCACAAGAGGGCCGACGTTGCCAAGGTGGGGTGTGCCAGCCAGGCAGGAGTGATCTCACAGCAGAGGGTCCACCTCACAGAAGGGTGAGGAACCCAGCCAGGATCAGACTCTCACCAGAGGGCCCACATCACCAAGGGGATAGGAACCAGGCAGGAGTGTCCTCACACCAGTGGGGCCACATAATCGAAAGGTGAGGGACCCAGCACACGTAGCCTCAAACCAGAGGACACACATCACCAAGGGGCTGGGAGTCAGGCAGGCAGGAGGAGTCTCAAAACAGAGGGCCCATAGAAGAAAAAAGGTGAGGAATCCCGCAGTTGGAACCTCCCCGCAGGCAGCCAGGAGCAGCGAGGCTATTGGATCCAGGGCGGAGTGAACTCACACCAGAGGACCCTCATCATGAAACTGAGCAACCCACAGTTGGGACCTCAGAGCAGAAGGCCAACATTCCCATGGGGTTAGGAACCTGGCAGGAGTGTACTCGCACCACAGGGCGCACATCAGAAAATTTTGGGAGCCCAGGAGTTAGGGTCTGACGCCAGAGGGCCCTCATTACCGAGGGGTGGAGACCCCCAGCAGGCACCAACTCCCAACTGAGGGCCCACGTCGCCAAGGTGATGTGTGCCAGCCAGGCAGGAGTGACCTCACAGCAGAGGGTCTACCTCACAGAAGGGTGAGGAAACCAGCCAGGATAAGACTCTCACCAGAGAGCCCACATCACCAAGGGGATCGGAAAAAGGCAGCAGTGCCCTCACACCAGTGTGGCCACATTATAGAAAGGTGAGGAACCCAGCACATGTGGCCTAAACCAGAGGACCCACATTTCCAAGATGCTCCGAGTGAGGCAAGCAGGAGTAGCCTAACAACACAGGGCCCACAGAATAAGAAATGTGAGGAATCCAGCAGTTGGAACCTCCCAGCAGGTGGCCCAGAGCACGGAGTCTATGGGATCCAGGCCACAGTGAACTCACAGCAGAGGGCCCACATCATGAAACTGTGAGCAACCCAGACGGTGGAACCTCAGAGCAGAAGACCCACATCCCCATGGGGATAGGAACCTCGCAGGAGTGTCCTCGCACAACTTAACACGTATCAGAAAATGTGGGAACCCAGCAGTTAGGGCCTGACGCCAGAGGGCCCTCATCACCGAAGAGAGGAGGCTACCAGCAGGCTCCAAATGCCACCAGAGGGCCGACGTCACCAAGGCAATGGGAGCAAGCCAGGCAGGAGTTACCTCACAGCAGAGGGCCCACCTCACAGAAGTGTGAGGAACCCAACCAGGATCAGACTCTAACCAGAGCGCCCACATCACCAAGGGGATGGAAACCAGGCAGGAGTGTCCTCACACCAGTGGGGCCACATCAGCCAAAGGTGAGGAACACAGCACATGTGGCCTCAAATAAGGGGACACACATCACGAAAGGGCTGGGAGTGAGGCATGCAGGAGGAGACTCACAACAGAGGGCCCATAGAATAAAAAGGTGAGGAACCCCGCCGTTGGAAGCTCCAAGCAGGTGGCCCAGAGCACCGAGGCTATGGGATCCATGCCGGAGTGAACTCACAGCAGAGGGCCCACATTCTGACACTGTGAGCAACCCAGCCGTTGGGACCTCAGAGCAGAAAGCCAACATCCCCAAGGGGATGGGACCCTGGCAGGAGTGTGCTCGCACGACAGGGCGCACATCAGAAAATTTTGGGAGCCCATGAGTTAGGGCCGGAAGCCAGAGGGCCCTCATTACCGAGGGGAGGAGACTCCCAGCAGGCACCAACTCCCAACTGAGGGCCCACATCGCCAAGGTGACGTGTGCCAGCCAGGCAGGAGTGACCTCACAGCAGAGGGTCTACCTCACAGAAGGGTGAGGAATCCAGCCAGGATCAGGCTCTCACCAGAGGGCCCCCATCACCAAGTGGATGGGAACCAGGCAGGAGTGTCCTCACACCAGTGGGGCCACATCAATAAAGGTGAGGAAACCGGCACATGTGGCCTCAAACCAGAGGACCTACATCACAAAGGGGCTGGGAGTGAGTCAGGAAGGAGGAGCATGAAAACACAGAACCCAAAGAATAGAAAAGGTAAGGAATTCAGCAGTAGGAACCTCCCAGCAGGCGGCTCAGAGCACAGAGTCTATGGGATCTAGGCCTGAGTGAACTAACACCAGAGAGCCAACATCATGAAACGGTGAACTACACAGGTGTTGGGACCTTAGAGCAGAAGGCCCACATGCCCATGGGGATGGGAACCTGGCAGGAGTGCCCTCGCACCACTTAGGACGTATCAGAAAATGTGGGAACCCAGCAGTTAGGGCCTGATGCCAGAGGGCCTCATCACCGAGGGGAGGAGGCTCCCAGCAGGCTCCAACTGCCACCAGAGGTCTGACGTCGCCAAGGCAGGGTGTGCTAGCCAGGCAGGAGTGACCTCAGAGAAGAGGGCCCACCTCACAGAAGTGTGAGGAACCCAACCAGGATCAGACTCTCGCCGGAGGGACCACATCACCAAGGGGATGGGAAGCAGGCAGGAGTGTCCTCACACCAGTGGGGCCACATCATCAAAAGATGAGGAACCCATCACATGTGGCCTCAAACCAGAGGACACACATCACCAAGGGGCTGGGAGTGAGGCAGGTGTCTGGAGGGGCACATTTAACTCTAATTTCCCACCAGGAAGAGGAATTAACCAAAGGCTCAGAGTGCCGTGCCACACCCTGATTACGGCCTGAAGCAAACCTGCGGTTTTGTGGCCAGCTTTCAAGGAAGCGAGTTAAGAAAGGAAATCACGGGCACTGTAATTCACAAACCTGCAGAGTTATAAATGACAGCTATTGGCAAAAATATATTGAAGTAAGTCTGCAAAGAGGACTTGAAAACGAGGCAAAATTGAGGAATCATATTTCAGGAGGAAGATTGGAATTGCATTTAAAACATGTGAAAAGTGGCAGATCTTTGACAGTGATGCACTTGGACGCACAGTGCGTATACATTTTTTCCTGAATATATTCAGGAAAAAACGCATATGCCCTTTTTGGCCAACCAAGCACTCGAGAAATGGAAATCCGTACTACAATGAAGTCTCATTTCCCATTCGTCAAAAGGGCCATCTGAAAAAAGTGTAAAAACCAGAAACACAGGACAGGCCATGGAGAACAGGGAGCCTTGTTATGCTGATGGGTGGGATGTAAATTGCCAACAGACACTCTGGAGATGTTTATGGTGTATCCTGAAACATCTGAAAACCAAAGCTACAGAGACTAGGGCACTTCCACTTTTGGCCCTATAGCTTAGGAAAATTAAAATCAACAAGACACAGCCAACACAAAATTTAGGGCTGCTGTGTTTACAAGAACCTTGAGTCCAGTACAAATTAAATATCCCAGAAAGAAAAAAATGGATAAAGGAGTTGTGCTACTTACGTACAACAGAATATCACTCAGCAATGAAATCAATGTCATCAGGCCTGTAGCAGCAAATTGAGTGGATTTAAGTATGATGATTCTAAGAGAAATAGGTCACACAGAGAAAGATAATTATCATAAGATATCACTAATAGAGGGAGTGTAAACTTGGCTACACATAAACTGAATTACAAAACCGAACAGTCTCACATTTAGATAAAAACTTATGCTTGCTTAAGGGGAAAGTTGAGTTGGGGTGCTGTATAAAACCAGAGATTGAAATTAGCACACATACCGTTCCATAAGCCAAATATGTAATAGACAAGACCTACTCTTTGCTCAACGAAATAGACTCATCCATGGTGTATCACCTCACACCTGTTAGAATGGGCATCATCAGAAAATCTACAAACAACAAATGCTGGAAAGGGTGTGGAGATAAGGAACCCTCTTCCACTATTGTTGGGAATGTAAATTGATACAGTCACTGTGGAGAACATTATGGAGTTTCTTATAAAACTAAGAATAGAATTACCATATGATACAGCAATCCCACTACTGGGCATATACCCAGACAAAACCATAAATCAAAAAGAGACATTCACCGCAATGTTCATTGCATCACTATTTACAATATCCAGGTAATGGAAGCAACCTAAATGCCCACAGACAGACGAATGCATAAAGATGTGGTACAAATATAAAATGGAATATTACTAAGCCATAAAAAGGAATGAAATTGGGTCATTTGTAGAGACGTTGATGGATCTAGAGACTGTCATACAGAGTGAAGTAAGTCGGAAATAGAAAAACAAATCTTGTCTATTAATGCATATATGTGGAACATAGAAAAATTATACAGATGAACCGTTTTTTAAGGCAGAAATAGAGCAACAGATGTAGACAACAAACGTATGGACACCAAGGGGGGAAAGCTGTTGGGGGGTGGTGGTGGGAGGATTGAGAGATTGGGATTGGCATGTATACATTTATATGTATAAAATAGATAACCAAAAAGAACCTGCTGTATAAAAAAATAAAATAAAATTCAAAATTACAAAAAGTAAAACAGAAAAAATATTCTTCCCTTCACATACATGTATTTATATGAATAAATTATTTCCATGCTTATATCTGTAAATACAAAAAAGAGGAATAAAATCTACCTTGAACCAAAAATGAAAAAAAGAAAAAAAAAACAGAACCCACCAGTTACACAGAGGAAAACCGTATCAGGGCACTTGCTCCAGTTGTAAACAATTCTGTAGTTGGCCAGTGGTGGGGAATCATCTCCCATTCAGCCAGCAGGCCCCACGCAACAAGCGTCCTCATTGCAAAGCTGGGGGACCGTGCCAAGGCATCTGTGAGTAAACGTGGGCCGAGCCCGAGGCCAGCTGCTGCTGAAATGTTCCCACCTTTCCCAGGTAAAACACCTGAATATGTACAAGGACTTGAAAGCCTAGAGGAAGGGCCATGGAGCCACATGAGCGACAGCATGCCAGCCGATTTGGTGCCTGCAGGCCAGCCAGGATGGTCCTGGCCCTGGGTACTCTTCTGGAAGCTTTCCATTTCCCTGCCTGAGATACCCCTGCTGTCCGGGCCCCCACTGCTTTCTTCCTCACTCACCTCTGCCCAGGGAGAAATTCCAGAGGCAGGTATGGGTGACACATCCTCTTCTTTAGCAGGTGGCATCTTGGTAACTGCTGCAGAAAGTCCAGCAGAGCCCCACTCACACTGGGCCACCCACAAAGCCGTGGCCTCTCACTCCCTCCCACCAGTCCAGCCCCGAGACTGCTGACAGGGCAGAGAAAATGGCGTCAGGCACAGCTGCAGGGGCTCTTGCTGCCTGGAGTGGTGTTTATATTGATCTCAAACAGGCACACCTGGGGAGGGCTGGCCGGCACGGTCAGGCTTCCCAGGCCAGCCAATAATCACCCCTCAGGCGCTCACAGTTGCAGAAACTGGAACTTGCTGAATCGGCCAGGTCCAAGGAACAGGTGTGGGCTCCTGAGAGTCAGGATAGACAAGGGGTTGCAGCTCTGGCTTGTTTTCTAATTATATTATCTGGCCCATGAGTGGGAGACAACTTCAAGAAAACCCTCTCCTAATGAGAGGAACCCAGGAGTCAGGGAGAGGAGGGGTGGGTGGTGGGTGGAGACAGAGGCCTGGTGCCCCGGGTGCAGTGGAAGTCTCTGGAAGACCAGGTGGAGGGAGGCCACACAGAGTGATGCCCAGGGTCACAGACCTGTTGGAGCTGCTGTTTCTTAGTTCAAGTCCTGCTCTGAGGTGCTCTGTGTCAGATCTGAGTGACAGGTGAGCTGGAAGTGCTCTGCAATGAGGGCGATGTGCACGGTACCTGTGTGCCCAGCCCTGCCAGGGTAACTGCAAGGGTAGCTCTGTATCCTGGGAGGGGCCTGACCATGAGAGCCCCATGGGCTGCAGGGGAACCTGCCCAGGGAACCCCATATCCTGGGAGGGGCCTGAACAGGAGAGCACCGTGGGCTGCGGTGGGGGTGGGGTACCTGCCCAGGTGAGCTCCATATCCTGGGATTGGCCTGACCTCGAGAGCCCCATGGGCTGCTGGAGTCCTGGTAAAGGATGTCAGGACAGTCAGTGAAGCCACCGAGGATATACCTCCAGTAGTTCCTAAATCCTACACCCTGCTGGTCATTCTACCAACCACCGGGACATGGTATTCTGTATTAGTCTTCAATGATGCCTTCTTTTGTATTCTATTAGTCCCAGAGTCACAAGAAATTTTGGCTTGTGAGTGGCAGGACTCAACATACAACTAAAACAATACTTCTGGGCCGTGTTGCCCCAAGGGTTCAAAAATTCCCACACCATCTTTGGGGAAAGCTCAGTTAAAGACCTAAAAGTTCTACCTCTGGAAAAGGAAACACTCCTTCAATATGCAGACGACATTCTGATCGCCAGCCCTACTAAGGAGACCTCTGAACTACCAAGCCAATAAAGGATACAAGTTGTCCAAGAAAAAGCTCAAATATCACAGACTACGGTGACCTGCCTGGGCTTCATTCTCACAGAAGGTCGGAGAAGCCCATCTCAGGAAAGGGAAGAAACAATTTACAGCCTTACCCATTTCTAAACCTAGAAGACAGCTTAGGGGTTCCTGGGGAGGCCAGGGTTGGTGCTTCTGGATCCCTAACTACAGTCTACTAGCTGGGCCCCTATATGAAACACTGAAAGGAAAAGATGATGATCCTTTTGAATAGAATCCAGAAGTGGCCTTTCAAGAATGGAAAGAGCAGTCAATTCAGACCCTTGCCCTGGAACTCCCTAATTGAGCTAAACCCTTTGACCTTTACATTCCTGGTGAATGGTGAATCGCTATTGGAGTATTAGTGCAAAAACTGGGACCACTTGAAATGGAACAATGCAAGAATGCCATCCCGGTAGGATAAACTACGGTCACCAATGGGCTTGGCCCACCGCCACATCTGGCCAAGATACTGGCGGTATCTGAAAACCTGGAAATCAGCAGCACAAAAGGCCACCTCCCTCCTAAGGGAAAAGGACCCCACGTGGTGATCCTAAGCCCCAACCATGCCCTGAAGTTGCAGGGTTTGCTCCGTGGGCACACTGACCTCGAGTGAGGAGGCCCTCCAACTCCAACCTCCAGAGAGATAACCGGGGTAAAGGGGCACCATGACGACTCATGTGACCATCACTTGACCTGGAGTTTCTCTCATAAAACAACAAGAGTGTGTCCCAAAAGAGTAGACTACTGCTTGCAGGACTTACTGCACCCAGAGCGGACCTAATAATCTTGGCGGGGGAAGCGTATATCACGCTGTCACCATAGAAGAGCCTACAGACACTGTGATGATGGTGGCCAATAAGACCGGCTGGACTCCTGTTTACTTCAAAAGGCTGTTGACTCAGTGGCCATCATGGTCCTTCATCACCACTGACCCTGGACTGTCTGGGAGTTGAGCAGGCAGGGCCCTGACACCTGGTGCTCTTTTTACGTTAATTCAGGGGCCTAATTGAAGAAAGTGCAGACTACTGGTCAGAGCATCTAGTCTGGCAGAAACGGTCAGCCTAAGGTGGCCGAACAAATGCAGGGCGGGGTGAAACTGGACCTCACAGCGTCACTGCACATCTCCTTCCTGGACACTTAAAGGTCATTAGAATCTATAACGCTTCCAATACTGGTGCTCAGGTGGACGAGCGGGGAGGCAGGAGGCCTGGGGACAATCAACGTCACCTGGAGGCTGCTGGGGAGAAGTTCTGACCCTCGCCCACGTGTATGAGGGCTCCTAACTCAGCACTCAGCAATAACAGAAGAAGGGTCTGCACCCTCAGCACTCTAAGAATGAGGAAGGGGAAAAAAGGCAGAAGAGGGCTTTTTCCCAGGCAAAGCCCCTTAAAAATCCCTGGGAGATAAAAATAGAATCTGGGCAATAAAATAAAGTCTAACCTTTTTTATCCTTTGTGCTTTGTCTAATTTCACGTGCTCCTAGGGTCCCGCATACAGAGGTTCAACAGCCGGCACTTCAGACCAGATTTCCTAGTGTGGAATGGCTGGGTCGACACCTCAGCTCCTGGGACACAGTGCACACTCCGTGATATAGAGCCTGAGCTGCAGCCAACTGGGCCCTCGAGAGCTCCGACCCCTCCCTCCCACTGACTCTGACAGGATCTCTAAACAGCAGCCCAGCCCACAGCCCACGGGGTAGCACATGCTCTCACCTCTCCATTCTCTGATCAAAATATAAAGTTTCCTTTGCTTCTGAACCAAACTCAGTCTCAATCTGTTGGCTCCAATGACACTGGGCAGGGGGACACTTGTTGGGGTCCAATCTGGAGGATCAGTAACAGAAATTGAGAACATTGTAACTTCAATGAACAGATGATTGAGCCAAACTGTAATTAACATAGAACAGTGTATAAGGCTCGGGTAAAATAAGATGTTTCTAACACTCCCATTTGATATTTCCATCACTTTATTATAAGCAAGTTCAGTGAAAAGGTTTGTCTTATTTGTCAGGTCAATATTAGAGAAACGAAGTGATTTCTTTCCAAGGATGTACATCTAAAAATCTTGGTTAAAGCTTCAATCTTGTTTTAAATGCTTTTCCATTGAAAATGATACCTCTCTTTCAGTTCCCCCAATTCTGAGAAGTATAAAATCTTATAATTTATTATTACCAAAGGGGAAAGGTGGGAGGAGGGATAAATTAACAGTTTGGGATTAACACATACACACTGCTATGTATAAAATCGATCATCAACAAGGAACTACTGTATAGCCCCGGGAACTACACTCAATATTTTACAATAACCTATAAGGGGAAATAATCTGAAAAAGAATAGATATTTTTATTGACATCATCTATTAATGACAGTTAAAATGGAGCCTAAGAGAAGCCGGTGGTGAGTGCTTCTGACCCTGAAGACTTCAATCATCTAAAGTTTGGACTCTGCCTACTTCCCAAGGCCCTTAATGAACATATGTGTAGCCGTAGCTTAAAAAATTCCCCAGTTTGGGTTGTGGAGAGACACTGATTTTGTAAAAGCCCTGGTGTTCTCCTCACATGAATGGGACACTTCCTACAGCTAAAACATGCCTGTCACACCCAGAGGATTGTATACCGTCTGATCGGGAAGAGTTTGGAAAAGGCATCTCATCTCCTCATCTCCTGGTGCTCGGGTTCACCCCTCCAGCGTCTTTACGAACAGTCTCCCCACTTGGAGATGTCAGCACTGTCAACATCCTGTTGCAGACAGTTTGGAATTTGTCCAGAGGATGAAGCAGAAGGAGGAGGAACAATGAGAGACAAGTCCTAGGTGTTCGGACAGGCACATGTCACTCTTATTTCCAATCAGGAAGACGAATTGACCAAAGGCTAGGGTTGCCCATGGAAACAGAATAAGGCTTGAGGAAATTCCGCTGCTTTGTGGCCAGTTCCCATAAACACAAGTTGAAAAATGGAAGTCAGGGACACTAAAATTCACGAAACTGCAGAGTTGAAAATATCTATCACTGAAAAATGTCTTGAGGAAAGTCAGAGGAAAGGACTTGTAAGCAACAGAGAATGGCAGGAAAGGGATTGGAAGAGGTAGAAAGGACTCGCCATTAAGCACAAGAAAAGGGGCTGAACATTGCCAACATTGCAATTGGCCAAAAAGGGTGTATGCGTCTTTTTCTGTATGTATTCAAGAAAAGGGCATACACTTTTTTAGCCAACCAAACAGGTGGGCACTGGAAATCAATACTACAAAACATATCACTTCGCATCAGTCAGAAGAGCCTTCCTCATAAAGTGTAAACACCAGAAATGCAGGACAGGGCAAGGAGAAAAGGGAGCCCTCTGAGGCTTATACTGGAAATGTATATTGCCAACGGTCACTCTGGAGAAGTGTATTGTGTTTACTAAAGCATCTAAAAAATGAGCTACAGAGCACAGGGCACTTGCACTCATGGACGTATATCTTGGGAAAAACAAAAATCGAGAGGACACAGGCACCCCAATATTTACCGCCTCTATGTTTAAAAGATCCTCGACTAGGATATAATTTATAAGTCTCTGGAGGGAAAAAATGGATAGAGATGTGGCACTTATGTAGAGTGGAATATTACTCAGCCTGGAAATCAATGAAATATGGCCAGTTGTAACAACCACAGAGGAGTTACGTATGATCATTCGAAGTCACATAATTCAAAAAGAAAAAGACACACGATATTACTAATACATGGAATGTAAACGTGGCTACAAATGAACTGAATTACAAAACAGAATGGGGTCTCAAATTTAGAAAACCAACTTATGCTTGCTTAAGGATAAAGGAGAGTTGAGGAGCTGCATAAAACCAGAGATTGAAATTAGCACAGATACCATTCCATAAGCCAAATATGTAATAGAAAAAACCTACTCCCTGGTGAACGAAATGGACTCAACACCCCATATTCAGCGCCTAGGAATATACGGGACGAGTAAGAGTCTTAATACCTATGGATTTATATGTCTCCGTAAGAGAATCAAGCATGTGTACAGTGACATAAACGCAGCAGTGAAAATCAGCTAAATCCCATTATCAAAATAAATTTCAAAAACAAAACACAATGACAGTGAAATAGAGAGCAATTCTTAAATAATTCATTCAGGGCTTGTGATGCAACCTGGATTTACCACATCTACACCCAGAGCTGAGTGAGACATAAGGTTGGACACTTCGGGCTGATAGCATTGGTGAGGTTCGATGAGCAAATGCAGACCCTTTGAAGTCATACTGCATGGTACCTATTCCATGGGTCCCAACTCTCCAGGTTTAAGGGATGCTTCCTTCAGGTAAATCATGCATGGAAATCCCACAGTATGGTCCACCGTGTGACCGGGAAACGTTTCTAAATGCATCTCAGTTTTTGTCACCTGGTACTTGGGATCACCATTCCAGACGCTTTACTAACACTCTCCCCACTTGGAGAGTCAGTGCCTTTAAACTCCTGTTTAGCTCATTTTGCAAATTCTACGCAAGATGAACAGGAATAGGGAGAACCAATGAGAGACTAGCTGTAGGTGTCTGCATGGGCAAATTTAACACTTATTTCCCACCAGGAAGAGGAATTAACCAAAGACTCAGTGTGCCATGCCGGAACCAGATTAGGGCCTGAAGCAATCCTGCGGTTTTTCGGCCCGCACACAAGAAAGCGAGTTGAAGAAAGGGGCTCAGGGGCACTGTAATTCACAAACCTGCAGAGTTATAAATGACAGCTATCGTCCAAAAATATATTGAACTAAGGCTGCGAAGAGGACTTGAAAGCGGGGCAGAATTGCAGGAAAACGATTTCAGGGGGTAGACTGGAATTGCATTTAAAGCATAGGAAAAGAGGCAGAACGTCGACAATGATGCACTTGGCTAAATAGGGCGTATGTGTTTTTTCCTGAATATATTCAAGAAAAAATGCATACGCCCTTTTTGGCCAACCAAGCAAGCATGTTATAATAACCTGCACTACAATGAAGTCTCACTGTCCCCTGGTCAAAAGGGCCATCTGAAAAAAGTGTAAAATACAGAAAGGCAGGACAGGCCATGGAGAACAGGGAGCCTTGTTATGCTGATGGGCGGGATGTAAATTGCCAACAGCCACTCTGGAGAAGTGTATGGTGTTTCCTGAAACACCTAAAAAACAAAGAAACGGAGCTTACGGCACTTCCACTTATGGTCCTACAGTTTAGGGAAATTAAAATCAAAACCACACAGCCACCCCAATGTTTCGGACGGCTCTGTTTACAAGAACCTTGTCTACGGTACAAGTTAAATATCCCAGAATGCCAGAATTGGATAAAGACGTTATGGTACGTACGTACAATGGAATATCACTCAGCAATGAAATCAATGTCATCAGGCCCGTCGCGGCATAATGAGTGGATTCAGGTATAATGATTCTAAGTGAAATAAGTCACACAGAAAAAGAAACATCATAAGTTATCACTAATACACGGAATGTAAACTTGGCTACACATGAACTGAATTACAAGACAGAACAGGGTCTCAAATTTAGAAAACCAACTTATGCTTGCTTAAGGGGAAAGGTGAGTTGGGGTGCTGCATAAAACCAGAGATAGCAATTAGCACAGATACCGTTCCATAAGCCAAATATGTAATAATCAAGACCTACTCCTTGCTCAACGAAATGGACTAAACACCACATATTCAACGCCTAGGAATACACCTGACTAATAAGAATCTTCAAACCCATGGATTTATATGTCTGCGTAACAAAATCAAGTGTGTGTACAGCGGCATGAATGCAGCAGAGAAAATCCTATAAATCCAATTATCAAAATGAATTACAAAAACAAAGCACAATGACAGTGAAATAGAGAGCAATTCTTAAATAATTCATTCAGGGCTTGTGATGCAACCTGGATTTACCACATCTACACCCAGAGCTGAGTGAGATATAAGGTTGGACACTTCGGGCTGATAGCATTGATGAGGTTCAGCGAGCAAATGCAGACCCTTTGAAGTCATGCTGCATGGTACCCATTCCATGGGTCCCAACTCTCCAGGTTTAAGGGATTCTTCCTTCAGCTAAAACATGCATGGGAAACCCACAGTATGGTGCAATGTGTTACTGGGAAAAGGTTTCCAGTGCATCTCAGGTTTCATCCCCTCTTACTCGGGTTCAACATTCCAGAACGTTTACTAACACTCTCCCCACATAGAGAGTCAGTGCCTTTAACCTCCTGTTTGGCACAGTTTGCAATTTCTGCGCAAGATGAACAGGAATAGGGAGAACCAATGAGAGACTAGCTGTAGATGTCTGCACGGGCAAATGGAACGCTCATTTCCCGCCAGGAAGAGGAATTAACCAAAGGCTCAGTGTGCCTTGCTGGAAACAGATTAAGTCCTGAAGCAATCCTGCGGTTTTGCGGCCAGCTCACAAGAAAGCGAGTTGAAGAAAGGGGCTCAGGGGCACTCTAATTCACAAAACTGCAAAGTTATAAATGACAGCTATCGTCCAAAAATATATTGAAAGAAGGCTGTGAAGAGGACTTGAAAGTGGGGCAGAATTGCAGGAAAACGATTTCAGGTTGTAGACAGGAATTGCATTTAAAGCATTGGAAAAGAGGCAGAACGTCGACCATGATGCACTTGGCCCAAAAGGGCCTATGCGTTTTTTCCTGAATATATTCAGGAAAAAACGCATACGCCCTTTTTGGCCAACCAAGCAAGCATGTTAAAGAAATCTGCACTAAAATGAAGTCTCACTGCCCCCCGGTCAAAATGGCCATCTGAAATAGGTGTAAAATCCAGAAAGGCAGCACAGCCCATGGAGAACAGGGAGCCTTGTTATGCTGATGGGCGGGATGTCAATTGCCAACAGCCACTCTGGAGAAGTGTATGGTGTTTTCTGAAACACGTAGAAAACAAATCAACACAGCCCATGGCACTTTCACTTATGGTCCTATAGCTTAGGGAAATTAAAATCAAAAACACACAGCCACTCCAAATTTCGGACAGCTCTGTTTACAAGAACCTCGTCTATGGTACAAGCTAAATATCTCAGAAAGCAAAAAATGGATAAAGAAGTTGTGGTACGTACGTAGAATGGTATATCACTCAGCAATGATATCTATGTCATCAGGCCCGTAGCGGCATAATGAGTGGATTCAGGTAGGATGATTCTACGTGAAATAAGTCACACAGAAAAAGAAACATCATAAGATATCACTAATACACAGAATGTAAACTTGGCTACACATGAAGTGAATTACAAAACACAATAGGGTCTCACATTTAGAAAACCAACTTATGTTTGCTTATGGGGAAAGGTGAGTTGAGGTGCCGCATAAAACCAGAGAATGAAATTAGCACAGATACCGTTCCATAAGCCATATATGTAATATACATGATCTACTCCTTGCTCAACGAAATGGACTCAACATCACATATTCAACCCCAAGAATATACCTGACTAGAACGAGTCTTAAAACCTATGTATTTATATGTCTCCATAAGGGAATCCAGTGTGTTTACAGCGGCATAAACGCAGCATTGAAAATCAGCTAAATCCCATTATACAAATAAATTTTAAAAACTATCACAAAGACTGTGAAATAGAGAGCAATTCTTAAATAATTCATTCATGGTTTGTGATGAAACCTTGGTTTACCACATGCACACCCACAGCTGGGTTAGACATAAGGCTGGACCCTTGGGGCTGATAGGATTGGTGAGGTTCAGTGAGCAAATGCAGACCGTTAGAAGTAATACTGCATGGTACCTATTCCAAGGGTCCCAGCTCTCCAGGTTTAAGGGATTCGTCCTTCAGCTCAAACATGCATGGGGAACGCAGAGTGTGGTCCACCGTGTGATCAGAAAACGTTTTTAAATGCATCTCAGTTTTCGTCCCCTAGTCCTCGGGTTCACCATTCAAGACACTTTACTAACACTCTCCCCACTTGGAGAGTCAGTTCCTTTAACCTCCTGTTTGGTACATTTTGCAATTTCTGCCGAAGTTGAACAGGAATAGGGAGAACCAATGAGAGACTTGCTGTAGGTTTGTGGACAGGCACATTTAACTCTCATTTCCCTCCAGGAAGAGGAACTAACCACAGGCTCAGCGTGCCATGCTGGAAACAGATTAAGGCCTGAAGCAATCCTGCGGTTTTGCGGCCAATTCACCAGAAAGCGAGTTGAAGAAAGAGGCTCAGGGGCACTGTAATTCACAAACCTGCAGAGTTATAAATGACAGCTATCGTCCAAAAACGTATTCAAGTAAGGCTGCAAAGAGGACTTGAAAACGGGGCAGAATTGCCGGAATGCAATTTCAGGAGGTAGACGGGAATTGCTCTGAAAGCATAGGAAAAGAGGCAAAACCTCGACAATGATGCACTTGACCAAAAAGGGCATATTCGTTTTTTCCAGGGCCCTCATTTACAAGGGTAGGAGGCTCCCAGCATGCTCCAGGGGCCAACAGAGGCCCCACATTGCCAAGGTGACGTGAGCCAGCCAGCCAGCCACGTGTGACCTCACATCAGAGGGCCCACCTCACATAAGGGTATGGAACCCAGCCAGGATCAGACTCTCACCAGAGAGCCCACATCACCAAGGGGATGGGAACCAGGCAGGAGTGTCCTCACACCCGTGGGGCCACATCATCGAAAGTTGAGGTACCCAGCACATGTAGCCTCAAACCAGAGGACCCACATCACCATGGGTCTCGGAGTGAGGCAGGAAGGGTTAACCTCACAACACATGGCCCACTGTATAAAAAAGGTGAGGAATCCAGCAGTTGGAACTTCCCAGCAGGCGGCCCAGAGCACCGAGGCTATGAGATCCAGGCCACAGTGAACTCACAGCAGAGGGCCCTCATCGTGATACTGTAAGCAACCCAGCCGTTGTGACCTCAGAGCACAAGGTCCACATCCCCATGGGGAAGGGAACCAAGCAGGAGTGTCATCGCACCAGTGGGCACACATCAGAAAAGGTTGGGAGCACAGCAGTTAGGGCCTGATGCCAGAGGGCCCTCATCACTGAGGGGACGTGGCTCCCAGAAGGCTCCAACTGCTACCAGAGGGCCGACGTAACCAATGCGGGGTGTGCCAGCCAGGCAGGAGTGACCTCAGAGCAGAGGGCCAACCTCACAGAAGTGTGAGGAAACCAAAGATGATCAGACTCTCACCAGAGGGCCCACATCACCAAGGGAATGGGAACAGGGCAGGAGTGTCCTCACACCAGTGGGGCCACATCACCGAAATGTGAGGGACCCAGCACACGTGGCCTCAAACTAGAGGACACACATCACCAAGGGACTGGGAGTGAGGCAGGCAGGAGGAGCCTCAAAACAGAGGGCCCATAGAATAAAAAAGGTGAGGAATCGTGCAGTTGGATCCTCCCAGCAGCCAGCCAGGAGCAGCGAGGCTATGGGATCCAGGCCGGAATGAACTCACACCAGAGGACCCTCATCATTAAACTGTGAGCAACCCAGCCGTTGGGACCTCAGAGCAGAAGGCCCACATCCACATGGGTATGGGAAACTGGCAGGAGTGCCATCGCACCAGTGGGCACACATCAGAAAATATGGGTACACAGCAGTTAGTGACTGACGCCACAGGGCCCTCATCCCCGAGGGGAGGAGGCTCCCAGCAAGCTCCAACTGCCACCAGAGGGCCGACGTCACCAAGGCAACGGGAGCAAGCCAGGCAGGAGTGACCTCACAGCAGAGGGCCCACCTCCCAGAAGTGTGACGAAACCAGTCAGGATCAGACTCTCACCAGACGGCCCACATCACCAAGGGGATGGGAACCAGGCAGGAGTGTCCTAACACCAGTGGGTCCACATCACTAAAAGGTGAGTAAACCGGCACATGTGGCCTGAAACCACAGGACCCACATCACGAAGGGGCTGGGAGTGAGGCAGGCAGGAGGAGCCTCACAACACAGGGCCCAAAGAATAAAAAAGGTGAGGTATCCAGCAGTTGGAACCTCGCAGCAGGCGGCCCAGAGCACAGAGACTATGGGATCCCAGCCTGAGTGAACTAACACCAGAGAGCCTATATCATGGAACTGTGAGCAACCCAGACGTTGGAACCACAGAGCAGAAGGCCCACATCCCCATGGGGATGGGAACCTTACAGGAGTGTCCTGTTATCACTGGGCTCACATCAGATAACGTGGGGAGCCCAGCAGTTATGGCCTGACGCCAGAGGGCCCTCATCACCGAGGGGAGGAGGCTCCCAGTAGGTTCCAACTGCCACCAGAGGGCCGATGTCACCAAGGCAATGGGAAGCCAGGAAGGAGTTACCTCACAGCAAAGGGCCCACCTCACAGAAGTGTGAGGAACCCAGCCAGGATCAGACTCTCACCAGAGGGCTCATATCGCCAAGGGGATGGGAACCAGGCACAAGTATCCTCAAACCAGTGGGGCCACATCATCGAAAGGTGAGGGACCCAGCACACGTGGCCTCTAATCAGAGGACACACATAAACAAGGGGCTGGGAATGAGGCAGGCAGGAGTAGCCTCAAAACAGATGGCCCATAGAATAAAAAAGGTGAGGAATCCCGCAGTTGGAACCTCCCAGCAGGCGGCCTGGAGTAGCGAGGCTATGGGATCCAGGCTGAGTGAACTCACACCAGAGGGCCCTCATCATGAAACTGTGAGAAACCCAGACGTTGGGACCTCAGAGCAGAAGACCCACATTCCCATGGGTTTGGGAACCTGACAGGCGTGTACTCGCACCACAGGGTGCACATCAGAAAATTTTGAGAGCCCAGGAGTTAGGGCCTGACACCAGAGAGCCCTCATTACCGAGGGAAGGAGGCTCCCAGCAGGCACCAACACACAATTGAGGGCCCACATCGCCAAGATGACGTGTGCCAGTCAGGTAGGAGTGACCTCACAGCACAGTGCCTACCTAACAGAAGGGTGAGGAAACCAACCAGGATAAGACTCTCGCCAGAGGGCCCACATCACCGAGGGGATCGGAACCATGCAGGAGTGTCCTAACACCAATGTGGCCACATCATAGAAAGGTGAGGAACCCAGCACATGTGGCCTCAAAGCAGAGGACCCACATCTCCAAGGGGCTCAGAGTGAGGCAGGCAGGAGTAGCCTTACAACACAGGGCCCATAGAATAAAAAGATGAGGAATCCAGTAATTGGAAGCTCCCAGCAGGCGGCCCAGGGCACCCAGTCTATGAGACCTAGGCCGCAGTGAACTCACAGCAGAGGGCCCACATCATGATACTGTGAGCAACCCAGCAATTGGGACCACAGAGCAGAAAGCCCACATCCCCATGGGGATGGGAAACTGGCAGGAGTGTCATCGCACCAGTGGGCGCACATCAGAAAATGTGGAGAGCCCAGCAGTTAGGGCCTGATGCCAGCGGGCCCTCATCACCGAGGGGAGGAGGCTCCCATCCCGCTCCAACTGCAACCAGAGGGCTCACTTGGCCAAGGCGATGTGTGCCAGCCAGGCAGGAGTGACCTCACAGCAGAGAGCCCACCTCCCAGAAGTGTGAGGTATCCAGCCAGGATCAGACTCTCACCAGAGGGCCCACATCACCAAGGGGATGGGATCCAGGCAGGAGTGTCCTCACACCAGTGGGGCCACATCACTAAAAGGTGAGGAAACCGGCACATGTAGCCTCAAACCACAGGACCTACATCACCAACGGGGGAAGTGAGGAAGGCAGGAGGAGCCTCACAACACAGGGCACAAAGAATAAAAAAGGTGAGGAATCCAGCAGTTGGAACCTCGCAGCAGGCGGCCCAGAGCACAGGGGCTATGGGATCTAGGCCTGAGTGAACTAACATCAGAGAGCCAACACCATGAAACTGTAAGGAACCCAGGCGTTGGGACCTCAGAGCAGAAGGCCCACATCCCAATGGGGATGGGAACCTGGCAGGAGTGTCCTGGCATCACTGGGCTCACATCAGAAAACGTGGGGAGCACAGCAGTTAGAACCTGACGTCAGAGGGCACTCATCACTGAGGAGAGGAGGCTCCCAGCAGGCTCCAACTGCCACCAGAGGGCCTACGTCTCCAAGGCAATGGGAGCAAGCCAGGCAGGATTTACCTAAGAGCCGAGGGCCCACCTCACAGAAGGGTGAGGAACCCAGCCAGGATCAGACTCTCACCAGAGGGCCCACATCACCAAGGGGATGGGAACCAGGCAGGAGTTTCCTCACACCATTGGGGCCACATCATTGAAAGGAGAGGAACCCAGCACATGTGGTCTCGAACCAGAGGACACACATCACCAAGGGGCTGGGAATGAGGCAGGTGTCTGGACGGGCACATTTAACTCTCATTTCCCACCAGGAAGAGGAATTAACCAAACGCTGAGCATGCCATGCCGGAACCAGATTACAGCCTGAAGCAAACCTGCGGTTTTGTGGCCAGCTCACAAGGAAGCAAGTTAAGAAAGGAAATCAGGGGCACTGTAATTCACAAACCTGCAGAGTTATAAATGACAGCTATTGTCAAAAATATATTGAAGTAAGGCTGCAAAGAGGACTTGAAAACGAGGCAGAATTGCAGGAATCAGATTTCAGGAGGTAGATTTGAATTGCATTTAAAGCATATGAAAAGAAGCAGATCTTTGACAGTGATGCACTTGGACAAAAAGAGCGTATGCATTTTTTCCTGAATACATTCATGAAAAAACGCATACGCCCTTTTTTGTCAACCAAGCACTCCAGCAATGGAAATCCGCACTACAATGAAGTCTCTTTTCCCATTCGTCAAAAGGGCCATCTGAAAAAAGTGTAAAAACAAGAAACACAGGACAGGCCATGGAGAACAGGGAGCCTTGTTATGCTGATGGGTGGGATGTCAATTGCCAACAGACACTCTGGAGATGTTTATGATGTATCCTGAAACATCTAAAAAACAAAGCTACAGAGCCTAGGTCACTTCCACTTATGGCTCTATAGCTTAGGAATATTAAAATCAACAAGACACAGCCAACACAAAATTTAGGGCTGCTGTGTTTACAAGAAACTTGAGTCCAGTGCACATTAAATATCCCAGAAAGAAAAAAATGGATAAAGAAGTTGTGCTACTTACGTACAATGGAATATCACTCAGCAATGAAATCAATGTCATCAGGCCTGTAGCAGCAAATTGAGTGAATTTAAGCACGATGATTCTAAGAGAAATATGTCACACAGAGAAAGATAGTTATCATAAGATATCACTAATAGAGGGAGTGTAAACTTGGCTCCACATGAACTGGATTACAAAACCGAACAGAGTCTCACATTTAGATAAAAAACTTATGCTTGCTTAAGGGGAAAGTTGAGTTGGGGTGCTGTATAAAACCAGAGATTGAAATTAGAACAGATACCTTTCCATAAGCCAAATATGTATTAGACAAGACCTACTCCTTGCTCAACGAAATAGACTCATCCATGGTGTATCACCTCACACTGGTTAGAATGGGCATCATCAGAAAAATCTACAAACAACAAATGCTGGAAAGGGTGTGGAGATATGGAACCCTCTTCTACTATTGTTGGGAATGTAAATTGATACAGTCACTGTGGAGAACATTACAGAGTTTCTTATAAAACTAACAATAGAATTACCATCTGATACAGCAATCCCACTACTGGTCATATACCCAGACAAAACCAAAAATTAAAAAACGACATTCAACGCAATGTTCATTGCATCACTATTTACAATATCCAGGTAATGGAAGCAACCTAAATGCCCACAGACAGACGAATGCATAAAGATGTGGTACATATATAAAATGGAATATTACTGAGCCATAAAAAGGAACGAAATTGGGTCACCGGTAGAGATGTTGATGGATCTAGAGACTGTCATACACAGTGAAGTAAGTCAGAAAGAGAAAAACAAAACAAATCTTGTATATTAATGCATATATGTGGAACCTAGAAAAATTGTACAGATGAACTGTTTTGCAAGGCAGAAATAGAGCAACAGACGTAGACAACGAAATTATGGACACCAAGGGGGGAAAGCTGTTGGGGGGATGGTGGTGGGAGGAGTTGAGATATTGGGATTGGCATGTATACATTTATATGTATAAAACAGATAACCAAAAAAAAACCTGCTGTATAAAAAATAAAATAAAATTCAAAATTAAAAAAAATAAAATTAAAAAAAGTAAAACAGAAAAAATATTCTGCCCTTCACATACATGTATTTATATGAATAAATTATTTCCATGCATATATCTGTAAATACAGAAAAGAGGAATAAAATCTACCTTGAACCAAAAACGAAAAAAAGAAAAAGAAAAACAGAACCCACCAGTTACACAGAGGAAATCCCTATCAGGGCAATTGCTCCAGTTGTAAACAATTCTGAAGTTGGTCAGTGGTGGGGAATCATCTCCCATTCAGCCAGCAGGCCCCACGCAACAAGCGTCCTCATTGCAAAGCTGGGGGACCGTGCCGAGGCATCTGTGAGTAAACGTGGGCCGAGCCCCAGGCCAGCTGCTGCTGAAATGTTCCCACCCTTCCCAGGTAAAACACCTGAATATGTACAAGGACTTGAAAGCCTAGAGGAAGGGCCATGGAGCCACACGAGCGACAGCATGCCGGCCGACTTGATGCCTGTAGGCCAGCCAGGATGGCCCTGGCCCTGGGTGCTCTTCTGGAAGCTTTCCATTTCCCTGCCTGAGATACCCCTGCTGTCCCGGCCCCCACTGCTTTCTTCCTTCCTCACCTCTGCACAGGGAGGAATTCCAGCGGCAGGTATGGGTGACACATCCTCTTCTTTAGCAGGTGGCATCTTGGCAACTGCTGCAGAAAGTCCAGCAGAGCCCCACTCACACTGAGCCACCCACAAAGCCGTGGCCTCTCACTCCCTCCCACCAACCCAGCCCCGAGACTGTTGACAGGGCAGAGAAAATGGCGTCAGGCACAGCTGCAGGGGCTCTTGCTGCCTGGAGTGGTGTTTATATCGATCTCAACCCAGGCACACCTGGGGAGATCTGGCCGGCACGGTCAGGCTGCCCAGGTCAGCCTATCATCACCCCTCAGGGTCTCACAGTTGCAGAAAATGGAACTTGCTGAATCGGCCAGGTCCAAGGAACAGGTGTGGGCTCTTGAGAGTCAGGATAGACAAGGGGCTGTAGCTCTGGCTTGTTTTCTAATCATTTTATCTGGCCCATGAGTGGGAGACAACTTCAAGAAAACCCTCTCCTAATGAGAGGAACCCAGGAGTCAGGGAGAGGAGGGGTGGGTGGTGGGTTTAGACAGAGTCCTGGTGCCCCGGGTGCAGTGGAAGCCTCTGGAAGACCAGGTGGAGGGAGGCCGCACAGAGTGATCCCCAAGGTCACAGACCTTTTGGAGCTGCTGTTTGTTAGTTCAAGTACTGCTCTGAGGTGCTCTGTGTCAGATCTGAGCGACAGGTGAGCTGGGAGTGCTTTGCAATGTGCACTATGTGCATGGTTCCTGTTTGCCCAGACTTGCCATTGTACCTGCAAGGGTAGCTCTATATCCTGGGAGGGACCTGACCACGAGAACCCCATGGGCTGCAGGGTACCTGCCCAGGGAACACCATATCCTGGGAGGGGCCTGACCACGAGGGCCCTGTGTCCTGGGGTGGGGGTGGGGTACCTGCCTGGGTAAGCTCCATATCCTGGGATTGGCCTGACCTTGAGAGCCCCATGGGCTGCAGCAGTCAAGGTAACGGATGTCAGGAGAGTCAGTGAAGCCACCGAGGATATACCTCCAGTAGTTCCTAAATCCTATACCCTGCTGGTCATTCTACCAACAACCAGGACTTGGTATTCTGTATTAGTCTTCAATGATGCCTTCTTTTACACTTTTTTCACATGGCCCGTTTGACCGGGGGGCAGTGAGGCTTCATTGTAGTGCAGATTTCCTTTACACGCTTGCTTGGTTGGCCAAAAAGTGCATATGTGTTTTTTCCTGAATATAGTCAGGAAAAAACCCATATGCACTTTTTGGCCAAGTGCATCATTGTCGACATTCTGCCTCTTTTCCTATGCTTTAAGTGCAATTCCAGTCTACCCGCTGAAATCGTTTTCCTGAAATTCTGCACCGCTTTAAAGCCCTCTTCACAGACTTACTTGAATATATTTTTGGACGACAGCTATCATTCATAACTCTGCAGTTTTGTGGACTACAGTCCACTTGAGCTCTTTTCTTCAACACGCTTTCTTGTGAGCTGACCGCAAAACCGCAGGATTGCTTCAGGCCCTAATCTGTTTCTGGCAGGGCATGCTGAGCCTTTGGTTAATTCCTCTTCCTGGTGGGAAATGAGCGTTCCATTTGCCCGTTCAGACACCTACAGCTAGTCTCTCATTGGTTCTCCCTATTCCTATTCATCTTGCGCAGAAATTGCAAACTGTGCCAAACAGGAGGTTAAAGGCACAGACTCTCCAAGAGGGGAGAGTGTTGGTAAACCGTCTGGAATGGCGAACCCGAGTACCAGGGGACGAAAACTGCGATGCATTTGAAAACGTTTCCCAATGACATGGTGGACCGTACTCTGCGTTTCCCATGCATGTTTTAGCTGAAGGAAGACTCCCTTAAACCTGGAGAGTTGAGACCCATGGAATGGGTACCATGCAGTATGACTTCAAAGGGTCTGCATTTGCTCACCGAACCTCACCAATGCCATCAGCCCGAAGTGTCCAGCCTTATGTCTCACCCTAACCCTTACTCGAAGCCTTGCCCTAATCCGTCCCGTAATCCTAACCCATACGCAAACACTAACCCGTATCCTAACACGTACGCTCATCCTAAACAGTTGTCGTACCCTAACCTGTACCCTAAACCGTCCCCATCCCCTAACCCTAACAAACCATAACCCTAACACTTACCCAAAGCCTTACCCTAAACCGTTCCCTAATCCTAACCCGTACGTTAACACTAACTCATACCCTAACATGTACGCTCACCCTAAACCATTGTCGTACCCTAACCTGTACCCTAAACTGTCCCCGTCCCCTAAACATAACACTAACCCTAACCCTAAACCTAACCCTTACCCGAAGCCTTACCGTAACCCGTCCCCTAAAACTAACCTGGGCCCTAACACTAACCCATACCCTAACACGTACACTCACCCTAAACCGTTGGCGAACCCTAACCTGTACCCTAAACTGTCCCCATCCCTGTCCTCTAACACTAACCCTAACCCTTACCCGAAGCGTCACCCTAATCCGTCCCATAATCCTAAACCGTACGCTAAAACTAACCCGTGCCCTACCACATACGCTCACCTGAAAACGTTGTCGTACCCTAACCTGTACCCTAAACCGTCACCGTCCCCTAATCCTAACCCTAACCCTTACCCAAAGCCTTACCCTAACCGTCGCATAATCCTAACCCGTACGCTAACACTAACTGTACCCTAACACGTATGCTGACCCTAAACCGTTGTCGTACCCTAACCTGTACCCTAAACAATCCCCGTCCCCTAACCCTAACCCTAACCCTAACCCTAACCATTAAGCGAAGCCTTACCCTAACCCGTCCCTAATCCTAACCCGTACACTAACACTAACACGTACCCTAACACATACGCTCACACTAAACCCTTGTTGTACCCTAACCTGTACCCTAAACCGTCCCCGTACCTTACCCTAACCCTAACCCTAACCCTAACCCTAAACCTTACCTGAAGCCTTGCCCTAACCCGTCCCCTAATCCTAACATGGACGCTAACACTAACCCGTACCCTAACATGTACGCTCACCCTAAACCGTTGTCGTACCCTAACCTGTACCCTAAACCGTCACCGTCCCCTAACCCTAACCCTAACCCTAACACTTACACGAAGCCTTACACTAACCCGTCCCCTAATCCTAACCCGTACGCTAACAATAACCCGTACTCTAACACGTACACTCACGCTAAACCGTTGTCTTACCCTAACCTCTACCCTAAACCGTCACTGTCCCCTAACACTAACCCTAATCCTAACCCTTAACCGAAGCCTTACCCTAACCCGTCCCCTTATCCTAACCAGTACACTAACACTAACCCGTAACCTAACACGTACGCTCACCCTAAACCGTTGTCGTACCCTAACCTGTACCCTAAACCGTCCCCGTCCCCTAACCCTAAACCTAACCTTAACGCTAATCCTAAACCTTACCCGAAGCCTTACCCTAAACCGTTCCCTAATCCTAACCCGTATGCTAAAACTAACCCGTACCCCAACACGTACGCTCACACTAAACCGTTGTTGTACCCTAACCTGTATCCTAAACCGTCCCTGTCACCGTCCCCTAACACTAACCCTAACCCTAACCCTAACCCTTAGCCGAAGCCTTACCCTAACCCGTCCCCTAATCCTAACCCGTAGGCT
This sequence comes from Delphinapterus leucas, assembly GCF_059928025.1. Taxonomy (NCBI): domain Eukaryota; kingdom Metazoa; phylum Chordata; class Mammalia; order Artiodactyla; family Monodontidae; genus Delphinapterus; species Delphinapterus leucas. Next base: position 4,229,632 of record NW_028322232.1, on the reverse strand, counting down.
AACACTAACCCGTACCCTAACACGTACGCTCACCCTAAACCGTTGTCGTACACTAACCTGTACCCTAAACCGTCCCCGTCACCTAACACTAACCCTAACCCTAACCCTAACGCTAACCCTTACCCGAAGCCTTACCCTAAACCGTTCCCTAATCCTAACCCGTACGCTAACACTAACCCGTGCCCTAACATATACAGTCATCCTAAACCGTTGTCGTACGCTAACCTGTATCCTTAACCGTCCCCGTCCCCGTCCCCTAACCCTAAACCTAACCCTAACCCTTACCCGAAACCTTACTCTAACCTGTCCCATAATCCTAACACGTACGCTAACACTAATCCATACCGTAACACGTATGCTCACCCTAAACCGTTGTCGTACCCTAACCTGTACCCTAAACCGTTCCCATCCCCAAACCCTAACCCTAAACCTAACCCTAACCCTAAACCTTACCTTAAGCCTTACGCTAACCCGTCCCCTAATCCGAACACGTACGCTAACCATAACCCGTACCCTAACACGTACGCTCACCCTAAACCGTTGTCGTACCCTAACCTGTACCCTAAACCGTCCCCGTCCCCTAACCCTAACCCTAAACCTAAGCCTAACCCTTAACCGAAGCCTTACCCTAACCCGTCCCCTAATCCGAACCCGTATGCTAACACTAACCCGTACTCTAACACGTACACTCACCCTAAACCGTTATCGTATGCTAACCTGTACCCTAAACCGTCCCCGTCCCCGTCCCCTAACCCTAACGCTAACCCTAACACTAACCCTTACCCGAAGCCTTACACTAACCCGTCCCCTAATCCTAACCCGTACGCTAACACTAAAACGTGCGCTACCACGTACGCTCACCATAACCTGTTGTCGTACACTAAAGTGTACCCTAAACCGTCCTCTTCCCCGTTCCCTAAACCTAAACCTAACCCTAACAATGACCCTTACCAGAAGCCTTACCCTAACCCATCCCATAATCCTAACCCGTACGCTAACACTAACCCGTACCCAAACACGTACGCTCACCCTAAACCGTTGTCGTACCCTAACCTGTACCCTAAACCGTCCCCGTCCCCTAACCCTAACACTAACCCTAACCCCAACCCTAACCCTAACCCCAACCCGAAAACTTATCCGAAGCCTTACCCTAACCCATCCCTTATTCCTAACCCGTACGCTAACACTAACCCGTACCCTAACACTAACCCGTACCCTAACACGTACGCTCAACCTAAACCGTTGTGTACCATAACCTGTACCCTAAACCATCCCCGTACACTACCCCTAACCCTAACCTAAACCTAGCCCTTACTCGAAGCCTTACCCTAATCCGTCCCCTAATCCTAACCCATAAGCTAACACTAAATGATACCCTAACACGTACGCTCACCCTAAACTGTTGTTGTACCCTAAACTGTACCCTAAACCGTTCCCGTCCCCGTCCCCCAACCGTAAACCTAACCCTAAACCTAATCCTTACCCGAAGCCTTACCCTAACCCGTCCCATAATCCTAACCGTATGCTAACACTAACCCGTACCCTAACACGTACGCTCACCCTAAACAGTTGTCGTACCCTAACCTGTACCCTAAACCGTCCCCGTCACCTAACCCGAACCCTAACCCTAGCACTAACTCTAACCCTTACCCGAAGCCTTACACTAACCCGTCCCCTAATCCTAACCCGTACGCTAACACTAAACCGTACCCAAACACGTACGCTCACCCGAAACATTTGTCGTACACTAACCTGTACCCTAAACCGTCTGCGTCCCCCTCACCCTAACCCTAACCCTAACCCTAACCCTTACACGAAGCCTTACCCTAAACCGTCCCCTAATCCGAACCCGTATGCTAACACTAACCCGTGCCCTAACACGTACACTCAACCTGAACAGTTGTCGTACCCTAAACTGTACCCTAAACCGTCCCCATTCCGTAACCCTAACCCTAACCCTAAACCTAACCATAAAACTTACCCAAAGCCTTACACTAACCCTTTCCCTAATCCAAATCCATACGCTAACACTAACCCGTACCCTAATACATGCGCTCACCCTAAACCGTTGTCGTACCCTAAACTGTACCCTAAACAGTCACTGTCCCCTAATTCTAACCCTAACGCTAATCCTAACACTTACCCGAAGCCTTACACTAACCCGTCCCCTAATCCTAACCCATACGCTAACACTAACCCATACCCTAACATGTACGCTCACCCTAATCCATTGTCGTACCCTAACCTGTACCCTAAACAGTCCCCGTCCCCTAACCCTAACACTAAACCTAATCATTACCCGAAGCCTTACCCTAACCTGTCCCCTAATCCTAACCCGTACGCTAACGCTAACCAGTACCCTAACACGTACCCTCACTCTAAACCGTTGTCGTACCCTAACCTGTACCCTAAAACGTCCCCATCCCCTAACCCTAACCCAAACCCTAACCCTTACCCGAAGCCTTCCCCTAACCCGTCCACTAATCCTAACCCGTACGCTAACACTAACCCATACCCTAACACGTATGCTCACCCTAAACCGTTGTCGTACCATAACCTGTACCCTAAACCGTCCCCGTCCCCTAACCCTAACCCTAAACCTAACCCTAAACCTAACCCTTACCCGAAGCCTTACCCTAACCCGTCCCCTAATCCTAACCTGTACGCTAACACTAACCCGTACCCTAACAAGTACACTCACCCTAAAACGTTGCCATACCCTAATCTGTACCCTAAACCGTCCCCTAACCCTAACCCTAAACCTAACCCTTACCCGAAGCCTTACCCTAACCCGTCCTCTAATCCTAAACCGTACACTAACAGTAAACCGTGCCCTAACACCTACGCTCACCCTAAACCGTTGTCGTACCCTAACCTCTACCCTAAACCGTCCCCGTCCCCTAAACCTAATCCTAACCCTAACCCTAACCCTTAACCGGAGCCTTACACTAACCCGTCCCGTAATACTAACCCGTACGCTAACTCTAACCCATACCCTAACACGTACGCTCACCCTAAACCGTTGTCGTACCCTAACCTGTATCCTAAACCATCCCCGTCTCCTAACCCTATCCCTAACCCTAACCCTAACCCTTACCCGAATCCTTACCCTAACACGTCCCCTAATCTAAACTGTACGCTAACACTAACCCGTACCCTAACACGTACGCTCACCCTAACCATTGTCGTACCCTAACCTGTACCCTAAATCGTGCCCATCCCCTAACCCTTACCCGAAGCCTAACCCTAACTGTAAACCTTACCCGAAGCCTTACACTAACTCGTCACCTAAAACTAACCGTATGCTAACACTAATCCGTGCCCTAACACGTACGCTCACCCTAAAGCGTTGTCGTGCACTAACCTGTACCCTAAACCGTCCCCGTCCCCTAACACTAGCCCTAAACCTAACCCTAACACTAACCCTAACCCTTACCCGAAGCCTTACCCTAACCCGTCCCCTAATCCTGACCCGTACCCTAACACTAACCCGTACCCTAACACGTACGCTCACCCAAAACCGTTGTCGTACCCTAACCTGTACCCTAAACCGTCCCTGTCCCCTAACCCTAACCCTAACCCTAACCCTTACCTGAAGCCTTACACTAACCCGTCCCCTGAACGTAACCTGTACGCTAACACTAACCAGTACCCTAACACGTATGCTCACCCTAAACATTTGTCGTACATTAACCTGTACCCTAAATCGTCCTAGTCCCCTAACCCTAACCCTAACCCTAACCCTAACCCTTACCCTAAGCCTTACCCTAACTCGTCCCCTAACCCTAACCCGTACGCTAACACTAACCCCTATCCTAACACGTACGCTCACCCTAAACCGGTTTCGACACTAACCTGTACCCCAAACCGTCCCTGTCCCCTAAACCTAACCCTAACCCTAACCCTAATCCTAACCCTTACCGGAAGCCTTACCCTAAACCGTTCCCTAATACTAACCCGTATGCTAACACTAACCCGTACCATAACACCTACGCTCACCCTAAACCGTTGTCGTACCCTAACCTGTACCCTAAACCGTCCCTGTCCCCGTCCCCTAACACTAACCCTAACCTTAACCCTAACACTTACCCGAAGCCTTACCCTAACCCGTCACCTAATCCTAACCCGTACGCTAACACTAAACTGTACCCTAACCCGTACGCTCACCCTAAAGCGTTGTTGTACCCTAACCTGTACCCTAAACCATCCCCGTCACCTAAGCCTAACCCTAATCCTAACCCTAACCCTAACCCTTACCCAAAGCCTTACCCTAACCCGTCCCCTAATCCTAACGTGTACGCTAACACTAACCCGTACCCTAACACGTACGCTCACCCTAAACCGTTGTCATACGCTAACCTGTACCCTAAAACTTCCCCGTCCCCTAACCCTAACCTTAACCATAACCCGAACCCTAACGCTTACCAGAAGCCTTACCCTAACCCGTCCCCTAATCCTAACCCGTACGCTAACACTAACCCGTACCCTAACACATACGCTCAACCTAAACCTTTGTCGTACCCTAACCTGTACCCTAAACAATCCCTGTCCCCTAACCATAACCCTAACCCTACCTCTAAACCTAAACCTTACCCGAAGCCTTACCCTAACCCGTCCCCTAATCCTAACCCGTTAGCTAACACTAACTTGTACACTGACATGTACGCTCACCCTAAACCGCTGTCGTACCCTAACCTGTACCCTAAACCATCCCGGTCGCCTAACCCTAAACCTAACCCTAACCCTAACCCTAACCCTTACCCGAAGCCTTACCCTAACACGTCCCATAATCGTATCCCGTACGCTAACACTAACCCGTGCCCTAACACATACTCTCACACTAAACCGTTGTTGTAACCTAACCTGTACCCTAAAATGTCCCCTTCCCCTAATCCCTAACCCTAACCCTAATCCTAACCCTTACCCGAAGCCTTACCCTAACCTGCCCCCTAATCCTAACCCGTACGCTAACTCTAACCCGTACCGTAACACGTACGCTCACGCTAAATCGTTGTCATACACTAACCTGTACCCTAAACCGTCCGCGTCCCTGTCCTCTAAACCTAACCCTAACCCTAACCCTAACCCTTACCCGAAGCCTTACCCTAACCCGTCCCCTAATCCTAACCCATACGCTAACACTAACCCGTACCCTAACACTTACACTCACCCTAAACCGTTGTTGTGCACTAACCTGTACCGTACACCGTCCTTTTCCCCGAACCCTAACCCTAACCCTAACCCTAACACTAACGCTTACCCGAAGCCTTACCCTAACCCGTCCCCTAATCCGAACCCGTACGCTAACAATAACCCGTACACTAACACGTACGCTCACCCTAAATTTTTGTCGTACCCTAATCTGTACCCTAAACCGTCCACATCCCCTAACCCTAACCCTAAACCTAACCCTAACTCTAAACCTTACCTGAAGCCTTACCCTAAACCGTCCCCTAAACCGAACCCGTACGCTAACAATAACCCGTACACTAACACGTACGCTCACCCTAAACGGTTGTCGTACCCTAACCTGTACCCTAAACCGTCCCTGTCCCCGTCCCCTAACCCTAACCATAAGCCTAACCCTTACCCGAAGCCTTACCCTAACCCATCCCCTAATCCGAACCGTACGCTAACACTAACCCGTACCCTAACCGTACACTCACCCTAAACAGTTGTCGTACGCTAACCTGTATTCTAAACTGTCCCCGTCCCCGTCCCCTTACCCTAAACCTAACCCTAACACTAACCCTTACCCGAAGCCTTACCCTAAACCGTTCCATAATCCTAACCCGTACGCTAACACTAAACCGTGCGCTACCACGTAGGCTCAGCATAAACTGTTGTCATACACTAACCTGTACCCTAAACCGTCCCTGTCCCCGTCCCCTTCCCCTAACCCTAACCCTAACCCTTACCCAAAGCCTTACCCTAACCCGTCCCCTAATCATAAACCGTAGGCTAACACTAACCCGTACCCTAACACGCACACTCACCCTAAACCGTTTGCGTACACTAACCTGTACCCTAAACCGTCCCCGTCCCCTAAACCTAACCCTAACCCTAACCCAAACCCTTACCCAAAGCCTTACCCTAAACGGTCCCCTAATCCTAACCCGTACGCTAACACTAACAAGTACTCAAACACGTACGCTCACCATAAACCGTTGTCGTACCCTAACCTGTACCCTAAACTCTCCCCGTCCCCGTCCCCTAAACTTAACCCTAACCCTAACCCTTACCCGAAGCCTAACCCTAACTGTAAACCTTACCCGAAGCCTTACACTAACTCGTCACCTAAAACTAACCGTATGCTAACACTAATCCGTGCCCTAACACGTACGCTCACCCTAAAGCGTTGTCGTGCACTAACCTGTACCCTAAACCGTCCCCGTCCCCTAACACTAGCCCTAAACCTAACCCTAACACTAACCCTAACCCTTACCCGAAGCCTTACCCTAACCCGTCCCCTAATCCTGACCCGTACCCTAACACTAACCCGTACCCTAACACGTACGCTCACCCAAAACCGTTGTCGTACCCTAACCTGTACCCTAAACCGTCCCTGTCCCCTAACCCTAACCCTAACCCTAACCCTTACCTGAAGCCTTACACTAACCCGTCCCCTGAACGTAACCTGTACGCTAACACTAACCAGTACCCTAACACGTATGCTCACCCTAAACATTTGTCGTACATTAACCTGTACCCTAAATCGTCCTAGTCCCCTAACCCTAACCCTAACCCTAACCCTAACCCTTACCCTAAGCCTTACCCTAACTCGTCCCCTAACCCTAACCCGTACGCTAACACTAACCCCTATCCTAACACGTACGCTCACCCTAAACCGGTTTCGACACTAACCTGTACCCCAAACCGTCCCTGTCCCCTAAACCTAACCCTAACCCTAACCCTAATCCTAACCCTTACCGGAAGCCTTACCCTAAACCGTTCCCTAATACTAACCCGTATGCTAACACTAACCCGTACCATAACACCTACGCTCACCCTAAACCGTTGTCGTACCCTAACCTGTACCCTAAACCGTCCCTGTCCCCGTCCCCTAACACTAACCCTAACCTTAACCCTAACACTTACCCGAAGCCTTACCCTAACCCGTCACCTAATCCTAACCCGTACGCTAACACTAAACTGTACCCTAACCCGTACGCTCACCCTAAAACGTTGTTGTACCCTAACCTGTACCCTAAACCATCCCCATCACCTAAGCCTAACCCTAATCCTAACCCTAACCCTAACCCTTACCCAAAGCCTTACCCTAACCCGTCCCCTAATCCTAACGTGTACGCTAACACTAACCCGTACCCTAACACGTACGCTCACCCTAAACCGTTGTCATACGCTAACCTGTACCCTAAAACTTCCCCGTCCCCTAACCCTAACCTTAACCATAACCCGAACCCTAACGCTTACCAGAAGCCTTACCCTAACCCGTCCCCTAATCCTAACCCGTACGCTAACACTAACCCGTACCCTAACACATACGCTCAACCTAAACCTTTGTCGTACCCTAACCTGTACCCTAAACAATCCCTGTCCCCTAACCATAACCCTAACCCTACCTCTAAACCTAAACCTTACCCGAAGCCTTACCCTAACCCGTCCCCTAATCCTAACCCGTTAGCTAACACTAACTTGTACACTGACATGTACGCTCACCCTAAACCGCTGTCGTACCCTAACCTGTACCCTAAACCATCCCGGTCGCCTAACCCTAAACCTAACCCTAACCCTAACCCTAACCCTTACCCGAAGCCTTACCCTAACACGTCCCATAATCGTATCCCGTACGCTAACACTAACCCGTGCCCTAACACATACTCTCACACTAAACCGTTGTTGTAACCTAACCTGTACCCTAAAATGTCCCCTTCCCCTAATCCCTAACCCTAACCCTAATCCTAACCCTTACCCGAAGCCTTACCCTAACCTGCCCCCTAATCCTAACCCGTACGCTAACTCTAACCCGTACCGTAACACGTACGCTCACGCTAAATCGTTGTCATACACTAACCTGTACCCTAAACCGTCCGCGTCCCTGTCCTCTAAACCTAACCCTAACCCTAACCCTAACCCTTACCCGAAGCCTTACCCTAACCCGTCCCCTAATCCTAACCCATACGCTAACACTAACCCGTACCCTAACACTTACGCTCACCCTAAACCGTTGTTGTGCACTAACCTGTACCGTACACCGTCCTTTTCCCCGAACCCTAACCCTAACCCTAACCCTAACACTAACGCTTACCCGAAGCCTTACCCTAACCCGTCCCCTAATCCGAACCCGTACGCTAACAATAACCCGTACACTAACACGTACGCTCACCCTAAATTTTTGTCGTACCCTAATCTGTACCCTAAACCGTCCACATCCCCTAACCCTAACCCTAAACCTAACCCTAACTCTAAACCTTACCTGAAGCCTTACCCTAAACCGTCCCCTAAACCGAACCCGTACGCTAACAATAACCCGTACACTAACACGTACGCTCACCCTAAACGGTTGTCGTACCCTAACCTGTACCCTAAACCGTCCCTGTCCCCGTCCCCTAACCCTAACCATAAGCCTAACCCTTACCCGAAGCCTTACCCTAACCCATCCCCTAATCCGAACCGTACGCTAACACTAACCCGTACCCTAACCGTACACTCACCCTAAACAGTTGTCGTACGCTAACCTGTATTCTAAACTGTCCCCGTCCCCGTCCCCTTACCCTAAACCTAACCCTAACACTAACCCTTACCCGAAGCCTTACCCTAAACCGTTCCATAATCCTAACGCGTACGCTAACACTAAACCGTGCGCTACCACGTAGGCTCAGCATAAACTGTTGTCATACACTAACCTGTACCCTAAACCGTCCCTGTCCCCGTCCCCTTCCCCTAACCCTAACCCTAACCCTTACCCAAAGCCTTACCCTAACCCGTCCCCTAATCATAAACCGTAGGCTAACACTAACCCGTACCCTAACACGCACACTCACCCTAAACCGTTTGCGTACACTAACCTGTACCCTAAACCGTCCCCGTCCCCTAAACCTAACCCTAACCCTAACCCAAACCCTTACCCAAAGCCTTACCCTAAACGGTCCCCTAATCCTAACCCGTACGCTAACACTAACAAGTACTCAAACACGTACGCTCACCATAAACCGTTGTCGTACCCTAACCTGTACCCTAAACTCTCCCCGTCCCCGTCCCCTAAACTTAACCCTAACCCTAACCCTTACCCAAAGCCTTACACTAACCCCTCCCCTAATCCTAACCCGTACGCTAACACTAAACCATACCCTAACACGTACACTCACCCTAAATCGTTGTTGTACCCTAACCTGTACCCTAAACCGTCCCCGTCCCCGTCCCCTAACCTTAAACCTAACCGTAAACTTAACCCTTACCCGAAGCCTTACCCTAACACGTCCCCTAATCATAACCCGTACGCTAACACTAACCCGTACCCTAACACGTATGCAACCCGAAACCGTTGTCGTAACCTAACCTGTACCCTAAACCATCCCCGTCCCCTAACCCTAAGCCTAAACCTAACCCTAACCCTAACCCTTACCCGAAGCCTTACCCCAACCCGTCATCTAATCCTAACCCGTACGCTAACACTAACCCGTACCCTAACATGTACGCTCACCCTAAACCGTTATCTTACCCTATCCTGTACCCTAAAGTGTCCCCGTCCCCTAACCCTAACCCTCACCCTAACCTTTACCCAAAGCCTTACGCTAACCCGTCCCCTAATCCTAACCTGTACGCTAACACTAACCCGTACCCTAATACGTGCGCTCACCCTAAACCGTTGTCATACCCTAAACTGTACCCTAAACAGTCCCCGTCCCCTAACCCTAACCCTAACCCTAACCCAAACACTTACCCGAAGCCTTACCCTAACCCGTCCCCTAATGCTAACCCGTACGCTAACACTAACCCGTACCCTAACACATATGCTCACCCTAAACCGTTGTCGTACGCTTACATGTACACTAAACCGTCCCCGTCCCCTAACCCTAACCCTAACCATGACCCTAACCATTACCCGAAGCCTTACGCTAAACCGTCCCCTAATCCTAACCCGTATGCTAACACTAACCCATACCCTAACACGTACGATCACCATAATCCATTGTCGTACCATAACCTGTACCCTAAACTGTCCCCGTCCCCTAACCCTATCACTAACCCTAATCCTAACCCTTACCCGAAGCCTTAACCTAACCCCTCTCCTACTCTAACATGTACGCTAACACTAACCCGTACCCTAACACGTACGCTCACCCTGAACCGTTGTCGTACCCTAACCTGTACCCTAAACCGTCCCCGTGCCCTAACCCTAACCCTAACGCTAACCCTAACTCTAACACTTACCCGAAGCCTTACCCTAACCCGTCCCGTAATCCTAACCCTTACGCTAACACTAACCTGTACCCTAACACGTACGCTCACCCTAAAACCTTGTCGTACCCTAACCTGTACCCTAAATCGTCCCTGTCCCCTAACCCTAACCCTAACCCTAACCTTAAACCTTACCCGAAGCCTTACCCAAACCGGTCCCCTAAACCTAACCCGCACGCTAACACTAACCCGTGCCCTAACACGTACGCTCACCCGAAACATTTGTCGTACACTAAGCTGTACCCTAAACCGTCCCCATTACCTAACACTAACCCGAACCCTAACCATAACCCTAAACCTTACCCGAAGCCTTACCCTAACCCGTCCCCTAATCCTAACCGTACGCTAACACTAATCCATGCCCTAACACGTATGCTCACCCTAAAGCGTTGTCGTACCCTAACCTGTACCCTAAACCGTTCCTGTCCCCGTACCCTAACCCTAACCCTAACCCAAACCCTAACCCTTACCCGAAGCCTTACACTAACCCATCCCATAATCCTAAACGCTACGCTAACACTAATCCGTGCCCTAACACGTACGCTCACCCTAAACCGTTGTCGTACATTAACCTGTACCCTAAATCGTCCCTGTCCCCTAACCCTAACCCTAACCCTAATCCTTACCCGAAGCCTTACCCTAACTCGTCCCCTAATTCTAACCCGTATGCTAACACTAACCTGTATCCTAACACATACGCTCACCCTAAAACTTTGTCGTACACTAAGCTGTACCCTAAATCGTCCCCATCCCCTAACCCTAAACCTAACCCTTACACAAAGCCTTACCCTAACCCGTCCCCTAATCCTAACCCGTACGCTAACACTAACCCGTAACCTAACTCGTATGCTCAACCTAAACCGTTCTCGTACACTAACCTGTACCCTAAACCGTCCCGTCCCTGTCCCCTAACCCTAGCCCTTACCCGAAACCTTACCCTAACATGTCCCCTATTCCTAACCCGTACGCTAACACTATCCCGTACCCTTACACGTACGCTCACCTTAAAACGTTGTCGTACACTAACCTGTAACCTAAACCGTCTCCGTCCCCTAACCCTAACGCTAACCCTAACCCTAACCCATACCCGGAGCCTTACCCTAACCTGTCCCCTAATCCTAACCCGTACGCTAAGACTAACCCTTGCCCTAACACGTACGCTCACCCTAACCCGTTGTCGTACCCTAACCTGTACCCTAAACCGTCCCTCTACCCTAACCCTAACCCTAACCCTTATCCTAACCCTAAAGCTTACCCGAAGCCTTACCCTAACCTGTCCCATAATCCTAACCCGTACGCTAACACTAACCCGTACCCTAACATGTACGCTCACCCTAAACTGTTCTCGTACCCTAACCTGTACCCTAAACCGTCCCTGTCCCCGACCCTTAACCCTAACCCTAACCCTAACCCTAACCCTTACCTGACGCCTTACCCTAACCCGTCCCCAAATCCTAACCCGTACGCTAACACTAACCCGTACCCTAACACGCACGCTCACCCTAAACCGTTGTCGTACCCTAACATGTACCCTAAACCGTCCCCGTCCCCTAACCCTAACCTTAACCCTAAACCTAAACCTAACCCTTACCCGAAGCCTTACCATAACCCGTCTTCTAATCCTAACCCGTACGCTAACAGTAAACTGTGCCCTAACATGTACGCTGAACCTAAACCATTGTCCTACCCTAACCTGTACCCTAAACCATCCCCCTCCCCTAACCCTAACCCTAACCCTAACCCTAACCCTTACACCAAGCCTTACCCTAACCCGTGCCCTAATCCTAACCCGTACGCTAACACTAACCCATACCCTAACACGTACGCTCACCCTAAACCACTGTCGTACACTAACCTGTACCCTAAACCGTCCCCGTCCCCTAACCCTAACCCTAAACCTAACCCTTACCCGAAGCCTTACCCTAACCCGTCCCCTAATCCTAACCCGTACGCTAACACTAACCCGTGCCCTAACACGTACGCTCACCCTAAAGTGTGGTTGTACCCTAACCAGTACACTAAACCGTCCCCGTCCCCGTTCCCTAACCCTAACCCTAACCCAAACTCTAAGCCTTACCCGAAGCCTTACCCTAACCCGTCTCATAATCCTAAACGATACGCTAAAACTAACCCATGCCCTAACACATACGCTCACCCTAAACCGTTGTCGTACCCTAACCTGTACCCTAAACCGTCCCCGTCCCCTAACCCTAACCCTAATCCTTACCCGAAGCCTTACACTAACCCGTCCCCTAATCCTAACCCATACGCTAACTCTAACCCGTATCCTAACACGTACGCTCACCCTAAACCATTCTCATACACTAACCTGTACCCTAAACCATCCCCGTCAACTAACCTTAACCCTAACCCTTACCCGAAGCCTTACCATAACCCGTCCTCTAATCCTAAGCCGTACGCTAACAGTAAACTGTGCCCTAAAATGTACGCTCAACCTAAACCATTGTCCTACCCTAACTTGTACCCTAAACCGTCCCCGTCCCCTAACCCTAACCCTAAACCTAGCCCTAAACCTAAACCTTACCCCAAGCCTTACCCTAACCCGACCCTTAATCCTAACCCGTACGCTAACACTAACCCATACCCTAACACGCACGCTCACCCTAAATCTTTGTCGTACCCTAACATGTACCCTAAACCGTCCCCGTCCCCTAACCCTAACCCTAACCCTAACCCTAACACTTACCTGAAGCATTACACTAACCCGTCCCCTAATCCTAATCCGTACGCTAACACTAACCCGTGTCCTAACACGTACCCTCACCCTAAACCGTTGTCGTACCCTAACCTGTACCCTAAACCGTCACCGTCCCCTAGCCCTAACCCTAACCCTAACCCTTACGCGAAGCCTTACCCTAACCCGTCCCCAATCCTAACCCGTACGCTAACACTAACAAGTACCATAACACATACGCTCACCCTAAACTGTTGTCGTACACTAACCTGAAACCTGAACCGTCCCCGTCCCCTAACCCTAACCCTAACCCTAACCCTAACCCTAACCCTTACCCGAAGCCTTACCCTAATCTGTCCCCTAATCCTAACCCGTATGCTAACACTAACCCTTGCCCTAACACGTACACTCACCCTAAACCATTGTCGTACCCTAACCTGTACCCTGAACCGTCCCTGTACCCTAACCCTAACCCTAACTCTAACCCTAACCCTAACCCTAACACTTACCTGAAGCCTTACCCTAACCCGTCCCATAATCCTAACCCGTACGCTAACACTAACCCATACCCTAACACGTACGCTCACCCTAAACCGTTGACGTACCCTAACCTGTACCCTAAACCGTCCCTGTCCCCTAACCCTAACCCTAACCCTAACCCTTACCAGAAGCCTTACCCTAACCCGTCCCGTAATCCTAACCCGTACGCTAACACTAACCCGTACCCTAACACGTACGCTCACCCTAAAACCTTGTCGTACCCTAACCTGTACCCTAAATCGTCCCTGTCCCCTAACCCTAACCCTAACCCTAACCTTAAACCTTACCCGAAGCCTTACCCTAACCGGTCCCCTAAACCTAACCCGCACGCTAACACTAACCCGTGCCCTAACACGTACGCTCACCCGAAACATTTGTCGTACACTAAGCTGTACCCTAAACCGTCCCCATTACCTAACACTAACCCGAACCCTAACCATAGCCCTAAACCTTACCCGAAGCCTTACCCTAACCCGTCCCCTAATCCTAACCGTACGCTAACACTTATCCGTGCCCTAACACGTACGCTCACCCTAAAGCGTTGTCGTACCCTAACCTGTACCCTAAACCGTTCCTGTCCCCGTACCCTAACCCTAACCCTAACCCAAACCCTAACCCTTACCCGAAGCCTTACACTAACCCATCCCATAATCCTAAACGCTACGCTAACACTAACCCGTGCCCTAACACGTACGCTCACCCTAAACCGTTGTCGTACATTAACCTGTACCCTAAATCGTCCCTGTCCCCTAACCCTAACCCTAACCCTAATCCTTACCCGAAGCCTTACCCTAACTCGTCCCCTAATTCTAACCCGTATGCTAACACTAACCTGTATCCTAACACATACGCTCACCCTAAAACTTTGTCGTACACTAAGCTGTACCCTAAATCGTCCCCGTCCCCTAACCCTAAACCTAACCCTTACACAAAGCCTTACCCTAACCCGTCCCCTAATCCTAACCCGTACGCTAACACTAACCCGTAACCTAACCCGTATGCTCAACCTAAACCGTACTCGTACACTAACCTGTACCCTAAACCATCCCGTCCCTGTCCCCTAACCCTAGCCCTTACCCGAAACCTTACCCTAACATGTCCCCTATACCTAACCCGTACGCTAACACTATCCCGTACCCTTACACGTACGCTCACCTTAAAACGTTGTCGTACACTAACCTGTAACCTAAACCGTCTCCGTCCCCTAACCCTAACCCTAAACCTAGCCCTAAACCTAAACCTTACCCCAAGCCTTACCCTAACCCGACCCTTAATCCTAACCCGTACGCTAACACTAACCCATACCCTAACACGCACACTCACCCTAAATCTTTGTCGTACCCTAACATGTACCCTAAACCGTCCCCGTCCCCTAACCCTAACCCTAACCCTAACCCTAACACTTACCCGAAGCATTACACTAACCCGTCCCCTAATCCTAATCCGTACGCTAACACTAACCCGTGTCCTAACACGTACCCTCACCCTAAACCGTTGTCGTACCCTAACCTGTACCCTAAACCGTCACCGTCCCCTAGCCCTAACCCTAACCCTAACCCTTACGCGAAGCCTTACCCTAACCCGTCCCCAATCCTAACCCGTACGCTAACACTAACAAGTACCCTAACACATACGCTCACCCTAAATATTTGTCGTACACTAACCTGTAACCTAAACCGTCCCCGTCCCCTAACCCTAACCCTAACCCTAACCCTAACCCTAACCCTTACCCGAAGCCTTACCCTAATCTGTCCCCTAATCCTAACCCGTATGCTAACACTAACCCTTGCCCTAACACGTACACTCACCCTAAACCATTGTCGTACCCTAACCTGTACCCTGAACCGTCCCTGTACCCTAACCCTAACCCTAACTCTAACCCTAACCCTAACCCTAACACTTACCCGAAGCCTTACCCTAACCCGTCCCATAATCCTAACCCGTACGCTAACACTAACCCGTACCCTAACACGTACGCTCACCCTAAATCGTTTTCGTACCCTAACCTGTACCCTAAACCATCCCCGTCCCCTAACCCTAACCCTAACACTATCCCTAACCCTTACCCGAAGCCTTACCCTAACTCGGCCCCCAATTCTAAACCATACGCTAACACTAACCCGTACCCTAACAAGTACGATCACCCTAAAACTTTGTCGTACCCTAACCTGTACCCTAAGTCGTCCCCTTCCCCTAAGCCTAACCCTAACCCTAATACTTACCCGAAGCCTTACCCTAAACCGTCCCCTAACCCTAATCCTTACGCTAACACTAACCCGTGCCCTAAAACGAATGCTCACCCTAAACCTCTGTCGTACACTAACCTGTACCCTAAACCGTCCCCGTCCCCGTGCCCTAACCCTAACCCTAAACCTAACCCTTACCCGAAGCCTTACCCTAACACGTCCCCTAATCCTAACCCGTACGCTAACACTAACCCGTGCCCTAACAGGTACGCTCACCCTAAAGCGTGGTCGTACCCTAACCTGTACACTAAACCGTCCCCGTACCCGTTCCCTAACCCTAACCCTATCCCAAACCCTACCCCTTACCCGAAGCCTTACCCTAACCCGTCCCATAATCCTAAATAATACGCTAAAACTACCCCATGCCCTAACACATACGCTCACCCTAAACCGTTGTCGTACCCTAACCTGTACCCTAAACCGTCCCTGTAGCCTAACCCTAACCCTAACCCTAACCCTAACCCTTACCCGAAGCCTTACCCTAACCCGTCCCATAATCCTACCCCGTACGCTAACACTAACCCGTACCCTAACACGTACGCTCACCCTAAACCGTTGTCGTACCATAACCTGTACCTAAACCGTCCCCGTCCCCGTCCCCTAAACTTAACCCTAAACCTCACCCTTACCCGTAGCCTTACACTAACCCGTCCCCTATTCCTAAACTATACGCTAACTCTAACCCGTACCCTAACATATACGCTCACCCTAAAGAGTTGTCGTACACTGACCTCTACCCTAAACCGTCCCCGTCCCCGTCCCCGTACCCTAACCCTAACCCTAACCCTTACCCAAAGCCTTACCCTAACAAGTCCCCAATCCTAACCCGTACGCTAACACTAACACATACCCTAACACGTACGCTCACCCTAAACCGTTGTCGTACCCTAGCCTATACCCTAAACAGTCCCCGTACCCTAACCCTAACCCTAACCCTAACCCTTACCTGAAGCCTTACCCTAACCCGTCCCCTAATCCTAACCCGTACGCTAACACTAAACCTTACCCTAACACGTACGCACACTCTAAACTGTTGTCATATCCTATCCTGTACCCTAAACCTTCCCCGTGCCCGTCCCCTAACCCTAACCCTAACCCTTACCCGAAGCCTTACCCTAACCTGTCCCCTAATCCTAACCCATACGCTAACACTAACCCTTACCCTAACACGTACGCACACCCTAAACTGTTGTCAAATCCTATCCTGTACCCTAAACCTTCCCCGTTCCTGTCCCCTAACCCAAACCCTAACCCTTACCCGGAGCCTTACCCTAACCCGTCCCCTAATCCTAACCCGTACGCTAACACTAACCTGTGCCCTAACACGTACGCTCAACCTAAACCATTGTCGTACCCTAACCTGTACCCTAAACCGTCCCCTAACCCTAACCCTAACCCTAACACTTACCCGAATCCTTACCCTAACCCGTCCTCTAATCCTAACATGTACGCTAACAGTAAACTGTGCCCTAACATGTACCCTCACCCTAAACCGTTGTCCTACCCTAACCTGTACCCTAAACCGTCCCCGTCCCTAACCGTAACCCTAACACATACCCGAAGCCTTAACCTAACCCGTGTCCTAATCCTAACCCGTACGTTAACACTAACCCGTACCCTAACACGTACGCTCACCCTAAACCGTTGCCGTACCCCAACCTGTACCCTAAACCGTCCTCGTCCCCTAACCCTAACCCTAACCCTAAAGCAAAACCTAACCTTTACCCGAAGCTTTACCCTAACCCAACCCATAATCCTATCCCGTACGCTAACCCTAACCCGTACCCTACCACGTACGCTCACTTTAAACCGTTGTCGTACCCTAACCTGTACCCTAAACCGTCCCCGTCACCTAACAGTAACCCTAAACGTAACCCTAACCCTAACCCTTAACCGAAGCCTTACCCTAACCCGTCCCTTAATCCTAACCCGTACGCTAACACTAAACCGAGTCCTAACACGTACGCTCACCCTAAAACTTTGTCGTACCCTAACCTGTACCCTAAACCGTCCCCATCCCGTAACCCTTACCCTAACCCTAACAATTACCCGAATCCTTAACCTAACCCGTCCTCTAATCCTAACATGTACGCTAACAGTAAACCGTGCCCTAACACATACGCTCAACCTAAACCGTTGTCGTACCCTAACCTGTACCCTAAACCGTCCCCGTTCCCTAACCCTAACCCTAACCATAACCCTTACCCGAAGCCTTACCCTAACCCGTCCCCTGATCCTATCACGTACGCGAATACTAACCCATACCCTATCACGTACTCTCACCCTAAACATTTGTCGTACACTAACCTGTACCCAAAACCGTCCCCGTCCCTTAACCCTAACCGTAACCCTAACCCTAACCCTAACCCTAACGCTTACCCGAAGCCTTACCCTAACCCGTCCCATAATCCTAACCCTTACGCTAACACTAACCCGTACCCTAACACGTACGCTCACCCTAAACCGTTGACGTACCCAAACCTGTACCCTAAACGGTCCCCGTCCCCTAACCCTAACCCTAACCCTAACCCTTACCAGAAGCCTTACCCTAACCCGTCCCGTAATCCTAACCCGTACGCTAACACTAACCCGTACCCTAACACGTACGCTCACCCTAAAACGTTGTCGTACCCTAACCTGTACCCTAAATCGTCCCTGTCCCCTAACCCTAACCATAACCCTAACCCTAACACTTACCCGAAGCCTTACCCTAACCCTTCCCCTAATACTAACCCGTACGCTAACACTAACCCGTACTCTAACACGTACGCTCACCCTAAACGGTTGTCGTACCCTAACCTGTACCCTAAACCCTCCCCATCCCCTAAGCCTAACCCTAAACCTAACCCTAACCCTAACCCTTACCCGAAGCCTTACCCTAACCCATCACCTAATCGGAACCCGTATGCTTACACTAACCCATACCCTATCACGTACGCTCACCCTAAACCGTTGTTGTACCCTAACCTGTACCCTAAACCCTCTGCATCCCCTAACCCTAACCCTAAACCTAACCCTAACCCTAACCCTTACCCGAAGCTTATCCTAACCCGTACCCTAATCCTAATCCATTCGCTAACACTAACACATACCCTACCACGTACGCTCACCCTAAAGCATTGTTGTACCCTAACGTGTACCCTAAACCGTTCCCGTGCCCTAACCCTAACCCTAACCCTAACCCAAACCCTAACCCTTACCCGGAGCCTTACCCTAACCCGTCCCCTAATCCTAACCCGTACGCTAACACTAACCTGTGCCCTAACACGTACGCTCAAACTAAACCATTGTCGTACCCTAACCTGTATCCTAAACCGTCCCCTAACCCTAACCCTAACCCTAACCCTTACCCGAAGCCTTAACCTAACCCGTCCTCTAATCCTAAACTGTACGCTAACAGTAAACTGTGACCTAACATGTACCCTCACCCTAAACCGTTGTCCTACCCTAACCTGTACTCTAAACCGTCCCCGTCCCCTAACCCTAACCCAAATCCTAACCCTAAACTTAACCCTTACTCGAAGCCTTACCCTAACCCGTCCACTAATCCTAACCCGTATGCTTACACTAACAATTATCCTAACACGTACGCTCATCCTAAACCTTTGTCGTACCCTAAACTGTACCCTAAACCGTCCCGTCCCCGTCCCCGTCCCCTAACCCTAACCCTAACCCTAACCCTAACACTTACCCGAAGCCTTACCTTAACCCGTCCCCTAATCCTAATCCGTACGCTAACACTAACACGTAACCTAAAACGTACGCTCACCCTAAAACGTTGTCATACCCTAACATGTACCCTAAACCGACCCCGTCCCCTAGCCCTAACCCTAACCCTAACCTTTACCCGAAGCCTTACCCTAACCCGTCCCCTAATCCTAACCGCTACGCTAACACTAACACGTATTCTAACACGTACGCTCATCGTAAACCGTTGTCGTACCCTAACCTGTAACCTAAACCGTCCCCGTCCCCTAAGCCTAACTCTAACCCTAACCGTAACCTTTACCCGAAGCCTTACCCTTTCCTGTCCCCTAATCCTAACCCGTACGCTAACACTCACCCTTGCCCTAACACGTACACTCACCCTAAACCGTTGTCGTACCCTAACCTGTACCCTAAACCGTCCCTGTACCCTAACCCTAACCATAACCCTAACCCTAACACTTACCCGAAGCCTTACCCTAACCCGTCCCATAATCCTAACCCGTACGCTAACACTAATCCGTACCGTAACACGTACACTCACCGTAAACCATTGTCATACCCTAACCTGTACCCTAAACCATACCCGTCCCCTAACCCTAACCCTAACCCTAACCCTAACCCTATCCATTACCCGAAGCCTTACCCTAACCAGTCCCCTAAGTCTAACCCGTACGCTAACACTAACAACTGCCCTAACATTTACGCTCACCCTAAAGCGTGGTCGTACCCTAACCTGTACCCTAAACCGTCCCCGTCCCCGTCCCCTAACCCTAACCCAAACCCTAACTCTTACCCGAAGCCTTACCGTAAACCATCCCATAATCCTAACCGATACGCTAAAACTAACCCATGCCCTAACACGTACGCTCACCCTAAACCATTGTCGTACCCTAACCTGTACGCTAAACCGTCCCCGTCCCGTAGCCTTAACCCTAACCCTTACCCGAAGCCTTACCCTAACCCATCCCCTAATCCTAACGCGTACGCTAACTCTAACCTGTACCCTAACACGTACGCTCACCCTAAACCGTTGTCATACACTATCCTGTACCCTAAACTCTCCCCGTCCCCTAACCCTAACCCTAACCCTAAGCCTAACACTTGCCCGAAGCCTTACCCTAACCACTTCCCTAATCCTAACCCGTACGCTAACACTAAATCGTACCCTAACACGTACGCTCACCCTAAATCTTTTTCGTACCCTAACCTGTACCCTAAACCGTCCCCGTAACCTAACCCTAACTCTAACCCTAACCCTTACCCGAAGCCTTACCCTAACCCGTCCCCTAATCCTAATCCGTACGCTAACACTAACACGTAACCTAAAACGTACGCTCACCCTAAAACGTTGTCATACCCTAACATGTACCCTAAACCGACCCCGTCCCCTAGCCCTAACCCTAACCCTAACCTTTACCCGAAGCCTTACCCTAACCCGTCCCCTAATCCTAACCGCTACGCTAACACTAACACGTATTCTAACACGTACGCTCATCGTAAACCGTTGTCGTACCCTAACCTGTAACCTAAACCGTCCCCGTCCCCTAAGCCTAACTCTAACCCTAACCGTAACCTTTACCCGAAGCCTTACCCTTTCCTGTCCCCTAATCCTAACCCATACGCTAACACTCACCCTTGCCCTAACACGTACACTCACCCTAAACCGTTGTCGTACCCTAACCTGTACCCTAAACCGTCCCTGTACCCTAACCCTAACCATAACCCTAACCCTAACACTTACCCGAAGCCTTACCCTAACCCGTCCCATAATCCTAACCCGTACGCTAACACTAATCCGTACCGTAACACGTACACTCACCGTAAACCATTGTCATACCCTAACCTGTACCCTAAACCATACCCGTCCCCTAACCCTAACCCTAACCCTAACCCTAACCCTATCCATTACCCGAAGCCTTACCCTAACCAGTCCCCTAAGTCTAACCCGTACGCTAACACTAACAACTGCCCTAACATGTACGCTCACCCTAAAGCGTGGTCGTACCCTAACCTGTACCCTAAACCGTCCCCGTCCCCGTCCCCTAACCCTAACCCAAACCCTAACTCTTACCCGAAGTCTTACCGTAAACCATCCCATAATCCTAACCGATACGATAAAACTAACCCATGCCCTAACACGTACGCTCACCCTAAAC
Source organism: Delphinapterus leucas (assembly GCF_059928025.1). Taxonomy (NCBI): domain Eukaryota; kingdom Metazoa; phylum Chordata; class Mammalia; order Artiodactyla; family Monodontidae; genus Delphinapterus; species Delphinapterus leucas. The sequence goes on along the minus strand of NW_028322232.1, from coordinate 4,207,865 downwards.
CATTGTCGTACCCTAACCTGTACGCTAAACCGTCCCCGTCCCGTAGCCCTAACCCTAACCCTTACCCGAAGCCTTACCCTAACCCATCCCCTAATCCTAACGCGTACGCTAACTCTAACCTGTACCCTAACACGTACGCTCACCCTAAACCGTTGTCATACACTATCCTGTACCCTAAACTCTCCCCGTCCCCTAACCCTAACCCTAACCCTAAGCCTAACACTTGCCCGAAGCCTTACCCTAACCACTTCCCTAATCCTAACCCGTACGCTAACACTAAATCGTACCCTAACACGTACGCTCACCCTAAATCTTTTTCGTACCCTAACCTGTACCCTAAACCGTCCCCTTAACCTAACCCTAACTCTAACCCTAACCCTTACCCGAAGCCTTACCCTAACCCGTCCCCTAATCCTAACCCATACGCTAAAACTAACCCTTACCCTAACCCGTACGCGCACCCTAAACTGTTCTCATATCCTAACCTATACCCTAAACCTTCCCCGTCCCCGTCCACGTCCCCTAAACCTATCCCTAAGCCTAACCCTAACCCTTGCCCGAAGCCTTACACTAACCCGTCCCCTAATCCTAACTCGTACGCTAACACTAGTCCATACCCTAACACGTACGCTCACCCTAAACCGCTGTCGTACCCTAAACTGCACCCTCAACCGTGCCCGTCCCCTAACCCTAACCCTAAACCTAACCCGTCCCCTAATCCTAACCCGTACGCTAACTCTAAGCCATGCCCTAACACGTACGCTCACCCTAAACCGTTGTCGTACCCTAACCTGTACCATGAACCGTGTCCGTCCCCTAAACCTAACACTAAACCTAAACCTAACCCTAACCCTTACCCGAAGCCTTACCCTAACCCATCCCCTAAACATAACCCGTACACGAACACTAACACGTACCCTAACACGTACGGTCACCCTGAACCTTTGTCGTACACTAAACTGTACCCTAAACCGTCCCCGTCCCTTAACCCTAACCCTAACCCTAACCCTAACCAAAACCCTAATCCTTACCCGAAGCCTTACCATAACCCGTCCCCTAATCCTAACCCATACATTAACACTAAACCGTAACCTAACACGTACGCTCACCCTAAACCGTTGTCGTACACTAACCTGTACCCTAAACCGTCCCTGTCCCCTACCCCTAACCATAACCCTAAACCTAACACTAACCCTTACCCGAAGCCTTACCCTAACCCGTGCCCTAATCCTAACCCGTACGCTAACACTAACCCGTACACTAACACGTACGCTCACCCTAAACCGTTGTCGTACCCTTACTTGTAACCTAAACCGTCCCCGTCCCCTAACCCTAACCCTAACCCTAACACTAACACTTACCCAAAGCCTTACCCTAACACATCAACTAAACCTAAATCGTACGCTAACACTAACCCATGCCCTAACACGTACGCTCACCCTAAACCGTTGTCGTACACTAACCTGTACCCTAAACTGTCCCTGTCCCCTAACCCTAACCCTAACCATTACGCAAAGCCTTACCCTAACCCATCCCCCAATCCTAACCCGTACGCTAACACTAACCCGTACCCTAACATGTACGCTCACCCTAAACCGTTCATGTACCCTAACCTGTTCCCTAACCCGTCCTCGTCCCCTAACCCTAACCCTAACCCTAACCCTAGCTTTTACCCGAAGCCTTACACTAACCGGTCCCCTAACCCTAACCCGTACGCTAACACTAACGAGTACCCTAACATGTACGCTCACCCTTAACCATTGTCGTACCCTAACCTGTACCCTAAACCGTCCCCGTCCCCTAACCTAACCCTACCCCTAACCCTTACGCGAAGCCTTACCCTAACCTGTCCCCTAATCCTAAACCGTACGCTGACACTAACACGTACCCTAACACGGACGCTCACCCTAAAACATTGTCGTACACTAAACTGTACCCTAATCCGTCCCCGTCCCTCTCCCCTAACCCTAACCCTAACCCTAACCCAAACCCTAACCCTAACCCTTACCCAAAGCCTTACCCTAATCGGTCCCCTAATCCTAACCCGTATGCTAACACTAACCCGTCCCTTAACACGTAATCTCACCCTAAACCGTTGTCGTACCCTAACCTATACCCTAAACCGTCCCCGTACCCGTCCCCTATCCCTAACCCTAAGCCTAACCCTGAAGCTTACCCGAAGCCTTACCCTAACCCGTCCCCTAATTCTAACCCGTACGGTAACACTAACCCGTACCCTAACACGTACGCTCACCCTAAACGGTTGTCGTACCCTAACCTGTACCCTAAACCGTGTCCGTCCCCTAAACCTAACCCTAAACCTAACCCTAACCTTAACCCTTACCCGAAGCCTCACCCTAACCCGTCCCCTAATTCTAACCCGTACGCTAACACTAACACGTACCCTAACACTTACGGTCACCCTGAACCATTGTCGTACCCTAAACTGTACCCTAAACCGTCCCCGTCCCTTAACCCTAACCCTAACCCTAACCCTAACCCTAACACTAACCCTAATCCTTACCCGAAGCCTTACCATAACCCGTCCCCTAATCCTAACCCGTACGCTAACACTAAACCGTAACCTAACACGTACGCTCACACTAAACCGTTGTCGTACCCTAACCTGTACCCTAAACCGTCCCTGTAGCCTAACCCTAACCCTAACCCTAACCCTAACCCTTACCCGAAGCCTTACCCTAACCCGTCCCATAATCCTACCCCGTACGCTAACACTAACCCGTACCCTAACACGTACGCTCACCCTAAACCGTTGTCGTACCATAACCTGTACCTAAACCGTCCCCGTCCCCGTCCCCTAAACTTAACCCTAAACCTCACCCTTACCCGTAGCCTTACACTAACCCGTCCCCTATTCCTAAACTATACGCTAACTCTAACCCGTACCCTAACATATACGCTCACCCTAAAGAGTTGTCGTACACTGACCTCTACCCTAAACCGTCCCCGTCCCCGTCCCCTAACCCTAACCCTAACCCTAACCCTTACCCAAAGCCTTACCCTAACAAGTCCCCAATCCTAACCCGTACGCTAACACTAACACATACCCTAACACGTACGCTCACCCTAAACCGTTGTCGTACCCTAGCCTATACCCTAAACAGTCCCCGTACCCTAACCCTAACCCTAACCCTAACCCTTACCTGAAGCCTTACCCTAACCCGTCCCCTAATCCTAACCCGTACGCTAACACTAAACCTTACCCTAACACGTACGCACACTCTAAACTGTTGTCATATCCTATCCTGTACCCTAAACCTTCCCCGTGCCCGTCCCCTAACCCTAACCCTAACCCTTACCCGAAGCCTTACCCTAACCTGTCCCCTAATCCTAACCCATACGCTAACACTAACCCTTACCCTAACACGTACGCACACCCTAAACTGTTGTCAAATCCTATCCTGTACCCTAAACCTTCCCCGTTCCTGTCCCCTAACCCGAACCCTAACCCTTACCCGGAGCCTTACCCTAACCCGTCCCCTAATCCTAACCCGTACGCTAACACTAACCTGTGCCCTAACACGTACGCTCAACCTAAACCATTGTCGTACCCTAACCTGTACCCTAAACCGTCCCCTAACCCTAACCCTAACCCTAACACTTACCCGAATCCTTACCCTAACCCGTCCTCTAATCCTAACATGTACGCTAACAGTAAACTGTGCCCTAACATGTACCCTCACCCTAAACCGTTGTCCTACCCTAACCTGTACCCTAAACCGTCCCCGTCCCTAACCGTAACCCTAACACATACCCGAAGCCTTACCCTAACCCGTGTCCTAATCCTAACCCGTACGTTAACACTAACCCGTACCCTAACACGTACGCTCACCCTAAACCGTTGCCGTACCCCAACCTGTACCCTAAACCGTCCTCGTCCCCTAACCCTAACCCTAACCCTAAAGCAAAACCTAACCTTTACCCGAAGCTTTACCCTAACCCAACCCATAATCCTATCCCGTACGCTAACCCTAACACGTACCCTACCACGTACGCTCACTTTAAACCGTTGTCGTACCCTAACCTGTACCCTAAACCGTCCCCGTCACCTAACAGTAACCCTAAACGTAACCCTAACCCTAACCCTTAACCGAAGCCTTACCCTAACCCGTCCCTTAATCCTAACCCGTACGCTAACACTAAACCGAGTCCTAACACGTACGCTCACCCTAAAACTTTGTCGTACCCTAACCTGTACCCTAAACCGTTCCCATCCCGTAACCCTTACCCTAACCCTAACAATTACCCGAATCCTTAACCTAACCCGTCCTCTAATCCTAACATGTACGCTAACAGTAAACCGTGCCCTAACACATACGCTCAACCTAAACCGTTGTCGTACCCTAACCTGTACCCTAAACCGTCCCCGTTCCCTAACCCTAACCCTAACCATAACCCTTACCCGAAGCCTTACCCTAACCCGTCCCCTGATCCTATCACGTACGCGAATACTAACCCATACCCTATCACGTACTCTCACCCTAAACATTTGTCGTACACTAACCTGTACCCAAAACCGTCCCCGTCCCTTAACCCTAACCGTAACCCTAACCCTAACCCTAACCCTAACGCTTACCCGAAGCCTTACCCTAACCCGTCCCATAATCCTAACCCTTACGCTAACACTAACCCGTACCCTAACACGTACGCTCACCCTAAACCGTTGACGTACCCTAACCTGTACCCTAAACGGTCCCCGTCCCCTAACCCTAACCCTAACCCTAACCCTTACCAGAAGCCTTACCCTAACCCGTCCCGTAATCCTAACCCGTACGCTAACACTAACCCGTACCCTAACACGTACGCTCACCCTAAAACGTTGTCGTACCCTAACCTGTACCCTAAATCGTCCCTGTCCCCTAACCCTAACCATAACCCTAACCCTAACACTTACCCGAAGCCTTACCCTAACCCTTCCCCTAATACTAACCCGTACGCTAACACTAACCCGTACTCTAACACGTACGCTCACCCTAAACGGTTGTCGTACCCTAACCTGTACCCTAAACCCTCCCCATCCCCTAAGCCTAACCCTAAACCTAACCCTAACCCTAACCCTTACCCGAAGCCTTACCCTAACCCATCACCTAATCGGAACCCGTATGCTAACACTAATCCATACCCTATCACGTACGCTCACCCTAAACCATTGTTGTACCCTAACCTGTACCCTAAACCCTCCGCATCCCCTAACCCTAACCCTAAACCTAACCCTAACCCTAACCCTTACCCGAAGCTTATCCTAACCCGTCCCCTAATCCTAATCCATTCGCTAACACTAACACATACCCTACCACGTACGCTCACCCTAAAGCATTGTTGTACCCTAACGTGTACCCTAAACCGTTCCCGTGCCCTAACCCTAACCCTAACCCTAACCCAAACCCTAACCCTTACCCGGAGCCTTACCCTAACCCGTCCCCTAATCCTAACCCGTACGCTAACACTAACCTGTGCCCTAACACGTACGCTCAAATTAAACCATTGTCGTACCCTAACCTGTATCCTAAACCGTCCCCTAACCCTAACCCTAACCCTAACCCTTACCCGAAGCCTTAACCTAACCCGTCCTCTAATCCTAAACTGTACGCTAACAGTAAACTGTGACCTAACATGTACCCTCACCCTAAACCGTTGTCCTACCCTAACCTGTACTCTAAACCGTCCCCGTCCCCTAACCCTAACCCAAATCCTAACCCTAAACTTAACCCTTACTCGAAGCCTTACCCTAACCCGTCCACTAATCCTAACCCGTATGCTTACACTAACAATTATCCTAACACGTACGCTCATCCTAAACCTTTGTCGTACCCTAAACTGTACCCTAAACCGTCCCGTCCCCGTCCCCGTCCCCTAACCCTAACCCTAACCCTAACCCTTACCCGAAGCCTTACCTTAACCCGTCCCCTAATCCTAATCCGTACGCTAACACTAACACGTAACCTAAAACGTACGCTCACCCTAAAACGTTGTCATACCCTAACATGTACCCTAAACCGACCCCGTCCCCTAGCCCTAACCCTAACCCTAACCTTTACCCGAAGCCTTACCCTAACCCGTCCCCTAATCCTAACCGCTACGCTAACACTAACACGTATTCTAACACGTACGCTCATCGTAAACCGTTGTCGTACCCTAACCTGTAACCTAAACCGTCCCCGTCCCCTAAGCCTAACTCTAACCCTAACCGTAACCTTTACCCGAAGCCTTACCCTTTCCTGTCCCCTAATCCTAACCCATACGCTAACACTCACCCTTGCCCTAACACGTACACTCACCCTAAACCGTTGTCGTACCCTAACCTGTACCCTAAACCGTCCCTGTACCCTAACCCTAACCATAACCCTAACCCTAACACTTACCCGAAGCCTTACCCTAACCCGTCCCATAATCCTAACCCGTACGCTAACACTAATCCGTACCGTAACACGTACACTCACCGTAAACCATTGTCATACCCTAACCTGTACCCTAAACCATACCCGTCCCCTAACCCTAACCCTAACCCTAACCCTAACCCTATCCATTACCCGAAGCCTTACCCTAACCAGTCCCCTAAGTCTAACCCGTACGCTAACACTAACAACTGCCCTAACATGTACGCTCACCCTAAAGCGTGGTCGTACCCTAACCTGTACCCTAAACCGTCCCCGTCCCCGTCCCCTAACCCTAACCCAAACCCTAACTCTTACCCGAAGTCTTACCGTAAACCATCCCATAATCCTAACCGATACGATAAAACTAACCCATGCCCTAACACGTACGCTCACCCTAAACCATTGTCGTACCCTAACCTGTACGCTAAACCGTCCCCGTCCCGTAGCCCTAACCCTAACCCTTACCCGAAGCCTTACCCTAACCCATCCCCTAATCCTAACGCGTACGCTAACTCTAACCTGTACCCTAACACGTACGCTCACCCTAAACCGTTGTCATACACTATCCTGTACCCTAAACTCTCCCCGTCCCCTAACCCTAACCCTAACCCTAAGCCTAACACTTGCCCGAAGCCTTACCCTAACCACTTCCCTAATCCTAACCCGTACGCTAACACTAAATCGTACCCTAACACGTACGCTCACCCTAAATCTTTTTCGTACCCTAACCTGTACCCTAAACCGTCCCCTTAACCTAACCCTAACTCTAACCCTAACCCTTACCCGAAGCCTTACCCTAACCCGTCCCCTAATCCTAACCCATACGCTAAAACTAACCCTTACCCTAACCCGTACGCGCACCCTAAACTGTTCTCATATCCTAACCTATACCCTAAACCTTCCCCGTCCCCGTCCACGTCCCCTAAACCTATCCCTAAGCCTAACCCTAACCCTTGCCCGAAGCCTTACACTAACCCGTCCCCTAATCCTAACTCGTACGCTAACACTAGTCCATACCCTAACACGTACGCTCACCCTAAACCGTTGTCGTACCCTAACCTGTACCCTAAACCGTCCCCGTCCCCTAACCCTAAATCTAACTCTAACCCTAACACTTACCCGAAGCCTTACCCTAACCCGTCCCCTAATCCTAACTCGTACACTAACACTAACACGTGCCCTAACACGTACGCTCAACCTAAAGCGTTGTCGTACCCTAACCTGTACACTAAACCGTCCCCGTCCCCTAACCCTAACCCTAACCCTAACCCTAAGACTTACCCGAAGCCTTACCCTAACCTGTCCCCAAATCCTAACCCGTACGCTAACACTAACCCATACCCTAACACGTATGCTCACCCAAAAACGTTGTCGTACACTAACCTGTACCCTAAACAGTCCCCTAACCCTAACCCTAGCCCTAACCCTAACCCTTACCCGAAGCCTTACCCTAACCCGTCCCCTATTCCTAACCCGTACGCGAACACTAACACGTACCCTAACACGTACGCTCACTCTGAACCGTTGTTTTACACTAAACTGGACCCTAAGCCGTCCCCGTCCCTTAACCCGAACCCTAACCCTAACCCTAACCCTAACCCTAACCCTTACTCGAAGCCTTCCCATAACCCGTAACCTAATGCTAACCCGTACGTTAACACTAACCCGTAACCTAACACGTACGCTCAGCCTAAACCGTTGTCATATCCTAACCTGTACCCTAAACCGTCCCTGTCACCTAACCCTAACTGTAAACCTAACCCTAACACTAACCCTTACCCGAAGCCTTTCCCTAACCCGTCCCCTAATCCTAACCCGTACGCTAACACTAACTTGTACCCTAAAACGTATGCTTACCCTAAAAAGTTGTTGTACCCTAACCTGTACCCTAAACCGTCCCCGTCCCCTAACCATAACCCTAACCCTAAACTTATCCCTAACCCTTACCCGACGCCTTACCCTAATCCTAACCTGTACGCTAACATTAACCCGTACCCTAACACTAACCCGTACCCTAACATGTACACTCACCCTAAACAGTTGTCGTACACTAAACTGTAACCTAAACCATCCCCGTCCCCTAAACCTAACCCTAACCATAACCCCAACCCTAAACCTTACCCGAAGCCTTACCCTAACGCATCCCCTACTCCTAACCCATACGCTAACACTAACCCATACACTAACACATACGCTCACCCTAAACCCTTGTTGTACCCTAACCTGTACCCTAAACTGTCCCCGTCCCCGTCCCCTAACCCTAACCCTAGCCCTAACCGTAACCCTTACCCGAAGCCTTACACTAACCCGTCCCCTAATCCTAAATCGTACGCTAACACTAACCCGTACCCTAACATGTACGCTCACCCTAAAGCATTGTCGTACCCTAACCTGTACCCTAAACCGTGTCCGTCCCCTAACCCTAACCCTAACGCGAACCCTTACCCGAAGCCTTAGCCTATCCCGTCCCGTAATCCTAACCCGTACGCTAACACAAACCCGTACCCTAACACGTACGCTCACCCTAAACGGTTGTCGTACACTAACCTGTACCCTAAACCCTCCCCATCCCCTAACCCTAACCCTAAACCTAACCCTAACCCTAACCCTTACGCGAAGCCTTACCGTAACCCATCACATAAACCGAACCTGTACGCTAACACTAACCCATACCCTACCACGTACGCTCACCCTAAACCGTTGTTGTACCCTAACCTGTACCCTAAACCCTCCACATCCCCTAACCCTAACCCTAAACCTAACCCTAACCCTAACCCTTACCCGAAGCTTACCCTAACCCGTACCCTAATCCTAACCCGTTCGCTAACACTAACCCATACCCTACCACGTACGCTCACCCTAAACCGTTTTTGTACCCTAACCTGTACCCTAAACTGTTCCCGTGCCCTAACCCTAACCCTAACCCTAACCCTTACCCGAAGCTTACCCTAACCCGTACCCTAATCCTAACCCGTTCGCTAACACTAACCCGTACCCTAACACGTATGCTCTCCCTAAACCGCTGTCGTACCCTAAACTGCACCCTCAACCGTGCCCGTCCCCTAACCCTAACCCTAAACCTAACCCGTCCCCTAATCCTAACCCGTACGCTAACTCTAAGCCATGCCCTAACACGTACGCTCACCCTAAACCGTTGTCGTACCCTAACCTGTACCATGAACCGTGTCCGTCCCCTAAACCTAACACTAAACCTAAACCTAACCCTAACCCTTACCCGAAGCCTTACCCTAACCCATCCCCTAAACATAACCCGTACACGAACACTAACACGTACCCTAACACGTACGGTCACCCTGAACCTTTGTCGTACACTAAACTGTACCCTAAACCGTCCCCGTCCCTTAACCCTAACCCTAACCCTAACCCTAACCAAAACCCTAATCCTTACCCGAAGCCTTACCATAACCCGTCCCCTAATCCTAACCCATACATTAACACTAAACCGTAACCTAACACGTACGCTCACCCTAAACCGTTGTCGTACACTAACCTGTACCCTAAACCGTCCCTGTCCCCTACCCCTAACCATAACCCTAAACCTAACACTAACCCTTACCCGAAGCCTTACCCTAACCCGTGCCCTAATCCTAACCCGTACGCTAACACTAACCCGTACACTAACACGTACGCTCACCCTAAACCGTTGTCGTACCCTTACTTGTAACCTAAACCGTCCCCGTCCCCTAACCCTAACCCTAACCCTAACACTAACACTTACCCAAAGCCTTACCCTAACACATCAACTAAACCTAAATCGTACGCTAACACTAACCCATGCCCTAACACGTACGCTCACCCTAAACCGTTGTCGTACACTAACCTGTACCCTAAACTGTCCCTGTCCCCTAACCCTAACCCTAACCATTACGCAAAGCCTTACCCTAACCCGTCCCCCAATCCTAACCCGTACGCTAACACTAACCCGTACCCTAACATGTACGCTCACCCTAAACCGTTCATGTACCCTAACCTGTTCCCTAAACCGTCCTCGTCCCCTAACCCTAACCCTAACCCTAACCCTAGCTTTTACCCGAAGCCTTACACTAACCGGTCCCCTAACCCTAACCCGTACGCTAACACTAACGAGTACCCTAACATGTACGCTCACCCTTAACCATTGTCGTACCCTAACCTGTACCCTAAACCGTCCCCGTCCCCTAACCTAACCCTACCCCTAACCCTTACGCGAAGCCTTACCCTAACCTGTCCCCTAATCCTAAACCGTACGCTGACACTAACACGTACCCTAACACGGACGCTCACCCTAAAACATTGTCGTACACTAAACTGTACCCTAATCCGTCCCCGTCCCTCTCCCCTAACCCTAACCCTAACCCTAACCCAAACCCTAACCCTAACCCTTACCCAAAGCCTTACCCTAATCGGTCCCCTAATCCTAACCCGTATGCTAACACTAACCCGTCCCTTAACACGTAATCTCACCCTAAACCGTTGTCGTACCCTAACCTATACCCTAAACCGTCCCCGTACCCGTCCCCTATCCCTAACCCTAAGCCTAACCCTGAAGCTTACCCGAAGCCTTACCCTAACCCGTCCCCTAATTCTAACCCGTACGGTAACACTAACCCGTACCCTAACACGTACGCTCACCCTAAACGGTTGTCGTACCCTAACCTGTACCCTAAACCGTGTCCGTCCCCTAAACCTAACCCTAAACCTAACCCTAACCTTAACCCTTACCCGAAGCCTCACCCTAACCCGTCCCCTAATTCTAACCCGTACGCTAACACTAACACGTACCCTAACACTTACGGTCACCCTGAACCATTGTCGTACCCTAAACTGTACCCTAAACCGTCCCCGTCCCTTAACCCTAACCCTAACCATAACCCTAACCCTAACACTAACCCTAATCCTTACCCGAAGCCTTACCATAACCCGTCCCCTAATCCTAACCCGTACGCTAACACTAAACCGTAACCTAACACGTACGCTCACACTAAACCGTTGTTGTACCCTAACCTGTACCCTAAACCGTCCCTGGCCCCTAACCCTAACCGTAACACTAACCCGTACCCGAAGCCTAACACTAACCCGTCCCCTAATCCTAAGCCGTGCGCTAACAATAACCCATACCCCAACATGTACGCTCAACCTAAACCGTTGTCGTACCCTAAACTGTCCCCATCCCCTAACCCTAACCCTAACCCTAACCCTAACCCTAACACTTACCCGAAGCCTTACCCTAACCCGTCCCCTAATCCTAACCCGTATGCTAACACTAACCCGTACCCTAACACGTACGCTCACCCTAAAACGTTGTTGTACCCTAACCTTTGCCCTAAACCGTCCCCGTCCCCGTCCTCTAACCCTAACGCTAACCCTTACCCAAAGCCTTACCCTAACACGTCCCCTAATCCTAACCCGTACGCTAACACTAAACCGTACCCTAACACTTACGCTCACTCTAAACCGTTGTCGTACCCTAACCTGTACCCTAAACCGTCCCCTAACCCTAACCCTAACCCTAACCCTAACCCTTACCCGAAGCCTTACCATAACCTGTCCCCTAATCCTAACCCATATGCTAACACTAAGTCGTACCCTAACACGTATGCTCACCCTAAACAATTGTCGTACACTAAACTGTACCCTCAACCATCCCCGTGCCCTAACCCTAACCCTAACCCTAAACCTTACCCGAAGCCTTACACTAACCCGTCCCCTAATCCTAAACCGTACGCTGACACTAACACGTAGCCTAACACGTACGCTCACCCTAAACCGTTTTCGTACACTAACCTGTACCCTAAACCTTGTCCGTCCCCTATACCAAACCCTAACCCCTACCCTAAACCTAACCCTTACCCGAAGCCTTACCCTTACCCGTCCCCTAATCCTAACCCGTACGCTAACAATAACACGTACCCTAAAACGTACGGTCACCCTGAACCATTGTCGTACCCTAAACTGTACCCTAAACCGTACCCGTCCCTTAACCCTAACCCTAACCCTAACCCTAACCCTAATCCTTTCCTGAAGCCTTAACATAACCCGTCTCCTAAACCTAACCCGTACACTAACATTAAATTGTAACCTAACACGTACGCTCACACTAAACCGTTGTCGTACCCTAACCTGTACACTAAACCGTCCCTGTCCCCTAACCCTAACCGTAACCCTAACCCTATCACTAACCCTTACCCGAAGCCTAACACTAACCCGTCCCCTAATCCTAAGCCGTGCGCTAACAGTAACCCATACCCCAACATGTACGCTCAACCTAAACCGTTGTCCTACTCTAAACTGTCCCCATCCCCTAACACTAACCCTAACCCTAACCCCAACCCTAACCCTTACCCGAAGCCTTACCCTAACCCGTCCCCTAATCCTAACCCGTACGCTAACACTAACCCGTACCCTAAAACGTACGCTCACCCTAAAACTTTGACGTACCCTAACCTGTACCCTAAACCGTCCCCGTCCCATAACCCTAACCCTAACCCTTACCCGAAGCCTTACCCTAACCCGTCCCCAAATGCTAACCCGTACGCTAACACTAAACAGTACCCTAACACGTACGCTCACCCTAAACCGTGGACGTACCCTAACCTGTACCTTAAACCGTCCCCATTACCCTAACCCTAACCCGAACCCTAACACTAACCCTTACCCGAATACTTAACCTAACCTGTCCCCTACTCCTAACCCGTACGCTAACACTAACCCGTACCCTAACACGTACGCTCACCCTAAACCACTGTCATACCCTAACCTGTACCCTAAACAGTCCCCGTCCCCTAACCCTAACCCTAACCCTAACTCTTACCTGAAGCCTTACACTAACCCGTACCCTAATCCTAACCCGTACGCTATCACTAAACCGTACCCTGAGACGTACGCTCACCCTAAAAGGTTGTCGTACTCTAACCTGTACCCTACACCGTCCCCTAAGCCTAACCCTAACCCTTACCCGAAGCCTTACACTAACCCGTCCCCTAATCCTAAACCGTACGCTAACACTAACCCGTGCCCTAACACATACGCTCACCCTAAAGCGTTGTCGTACTCTAACCTGTACCCTAAACCGTCCCCATCCCCGTCCCCTAACCCTAACCCTAACCCTAACCGTAACACTTACCCGAAGCCTTACCCTAACACGTCCCCTAATCCTAACCCGTATGGTAACACTAACCCGTACCCTAACACGTACGCTCACCCTAAACCATTGTCCTACCCTAACCTGTACCCTAAACCGTCCCCGTCCCCGTCCCCTAAACCTAACCCTAACCCTAACCATTCCCCGAAGCCTTACCCTAACCGTCCCCTAATCCTAAACCGTACGCTCACACTAACCCGTGCCCTAACACGTACGCTCACCCTGAACTGTTGTCGTACCCTAACCTGTACCATAAACCGTCCCCATCCCCTAAACCTAACCCTAACCTCACCCTAATCCTATCCCTTACCCAAAGCCTTACCCTAACACGTCCCCTAATCCTAACCCGTACATTAACACTAACCCGTGCCCTAAAACATACGCTCAACCTAAACCGTTGTCGTACCCTAACCTGTACCCTAAACCGTCCCCGTGCCCTAACCCTAACCCTAACCCTAACCCTAACCCTAAACCTTACACGAAGCCTTACACTAAACCGTCCCCTAATCCTAAACCGTACGCTGACACTAACACGTAGCCTAACACGTACGCTCACCCTAAACCGTTGTCGTACTCTAACCTGTACCCTAAACCGTGTCCGTCCCCTAACCCTAACCCTAACCCTAACCCTAAACCTTACCCGAAGCCTTACACTAAACCGTCCCCTAATCCTAAATCGTACACTGACACTAACACGTAGCCTAACACGTACGCTCACCCTAAACCGTTGTCGTACTCTAACCTGTACCCTAAACCGTGTCCGTCCCCTAAACCTAACCCTAACCCTAACCCTAACCCTAATCCTTGCCCGAAGCCTTAACATAACCCGTCCCCTAATCCTAACCCGTACGCAAATATTAAATCATAACCTAACACGTACGCTCACACTAAACCGTTGTCGTACCCTAACCTGTACCCTAAACCGTCCCCGTCCCCGTCCCCTAACCCTAACCCTAACCCTTACCCGAAGCCTTATCCTAACCCGTACCCTAATCATAACCTGGAGGCTAACACTAACCCGTACCCTAAAACGCACACTCACCCTAAACCGTTTTCGTACACTAACCTGTACCCTAAACCATCCCCGTCCACTAAACCTAACCCTAACCCTAACCCTAACCCTTACCCGAAGCCTTACCCTAACACTTCCCCTAATCCTAACCCGTACGCTAACACTAACCCGTACCCTAACACATATGCTCAACCTAAACGGTTGTTGTACCCTAACCTGTACCCTAAACCGTCCCCGTCCCCTAAACCTAACCCTAACCCTAACCCAAACCCTTACCCAAAGCCTTACCCTAAACGGTCCCCTAATCCTAACCCGTACGCTAAAACTAACAAGTACCCAAACACGTACGCTCACCATAAACCGTTGTCGTACCCTAACCTGTACCCTAAACTCTCCCCGTCCCCATCCCCTAAGCTTAACCCTAACCCTAACCCTTACCCAAAGCCTTACACTAACCCCTCCCCTAATCCTAACCCGTACGCTAACACTAAACCATACCCTAACACGTACACTCACCCTAAATCGTTGTTGTACCCTAACCTGAACCCTAAACCGTCCCCGTCCCCGTCCCCTAACCCTAAACCTAACCGTAAACTTAACCCTTACCCGAAGCCTTACCCTAACACGTCCCCTAATCATAACCCGTACGCTAACACTAACCCGTACCCTACCACGTACGCTCACCCAAAACCGTTGTCGTAACCTAACCTGTACCCTAAACCATCCCCGTCCCCTAACCCTAAGCCTAAACCTAACCCTAACCCTAAACCTTACCCGAAGCCTTACCCTAACCCGTCCCCTAATCCTAACCCGTACGCTAACACTAACCCATACCCTAACACGTACGCTCACCCTAAACCGTTTTCGTACCCTAACCTGTACCCTAAACCGTCCCCGTCCCCTAACCCTAACCCTAACCCTAACCCTAAACTTAACCCTTACCCGAAGCCCTACCCTAAACCGTCCCCTAATCTTAAACTGTACGCTAACTCTAACCCGTACCCTAAAACGTACGCTCACGCTAAACCGTTGTCGTACTCTAACCTGTACCCTAAACCGTGTCCGTCCCCTAAACCTAACCCTAACCCTAACCCTAAATCTAACCCTTACCCGAAGCCTTACCCTAACCCGTCCCCTAATCCTAACCCGTACGCTAACAATAACACATACCCTAAAACATACGGTCACCCTGAACCATTGTCGTACCCTAAACTGTACCCTAAACCTTCCCCGTCCCTTAACCCTAACCCTAAACCTAACCCTAACCCTAACCCTAATCCTTTCCCGAAGCCTTAACAAAACCCGTCCCCTAATCCTAACCCATACGCTAACACTAACCCATACACTAACACATACGCTCACCCTAAACCCTTGTTGTACCCTAACCTGTACCCTAAACTGTCCCCGTCCCGCTCCCCTAACCCTAAACCTAGCCCTAACCGTAACCCTTACCCGAAGCCTTACCCTAACCCGTCCCCTAATCCTAAATCGTACACTAACCCTAACCCGTACTCTAACATGTACGCTCACCCTAAAGCGTTGTCGTACCCTAACCTGTACCCTAAACCGTATCCGTCCCCTAACCCTAACCCTAACCCTAACCCTTACCCGAAGCCTTACCCTATCCCGTCCCCTAATACTAACCCGTACGCTAACACTAACCCGTACTCTAACACGTACGCTCACCCTAAACGGTTGTCGTACCCTAACCTGTACCCTAAACCCTCCCCATCCCCTAACCCTAACCCTAAACCTAACCCTAACCCTTACGCGAAGCCTTACCCTAACCCATCACATAAACCGAACCCGTACGCTAACACTAAACCATACCCTACCACGTACGCTCACCCTAAACCCTTGTTGTACCCTAACCTGTACCCTAAACCCTCCACATCCCCTAACCCTAACCCTAAACCTAACCCTAACCCTAACCCTTACCCGAAGCTTACCCTAACCCGTACCCTAATCCTAACACGTTCGCTAACACTAACCCATACCCTACCACGTACGCTCACCCTAAACCGTTTTTGTACCCTAACCTGTACCCTAAACTGTTCCCGTGCCCTAACCCTAACCCTAACCCTAACCCAAACCCTAACCCTTACCCGAAGCCTTACCCTAACCCGTCCCAGAATCCTAACCCGTACGCTAACACTAACCTCTGCCCTAACTCGTACGCTCAACCTAAACCATTGTTGTACCCTAACCTGTACCCTAAACCGTCCCCTAACCCTAACCCTAACACTAAACCTTACCCGAAGCCTTACCCTAACCCGTCCTCTAATCCTAACATGTACGCTAACAGTAAACTGTGCCCTAACATGTACGCTCACCCTAAACCGTTGTCCTACCCTAACCTGTACCCTAAACCATCCCAATCCCCGTCCCCTAACCCTAACCCTAACCCTAACCCTTACCCTTACCCGAAGCCTTACCTTAACCCATCCCCAATCCTAATCCGTACACTAACACTAACCCGAAACCTAACACGTACGCTCACCCTAAACCGTTGTCGTACCCTAACATGTACCCTAAACTGTCCCCATCCCCTAGCCCTAACCCTAACCCTAACCCTTACACTTACCCGAAACCTTACCCTAACTCGTCCCCTAATCCTAAGCCGTAGGCTAAAACTAACCCTTACCCTAACACGTACGCTCACACTAAACTGTGGTCGTACCCTAACCTGTACCGTAAACCGCCCCATCCCCTAACCCTAACCCTAAACCTAACCCTAATCCTAACCCTAACCCGAAGCCTTACCCTAACCCGTCCCATAATCATAACCCGTACGCTAACACTAACCCGTGCCCTAACACGTAGGCTCACCATAAATCATTGTCGTACCCTAACCTGTACCCTAAACCATCCCCATCCCCGTCCCCGTCCCCTAACCTTAACCCTAACACTTACCCGAAGCCTTACCTTAACCTGTCCCCTAATCCTAACCCTTACGCTAACACTAACCCTTGTCCTAACATGTACACTCACCCTAAACCGTTGTCTTACCCTAACCTGTACCCTAAACCGTCCCTGTAACCTAACCCTAACCCTAACCCTAACCCTAACCCTTACCCAAAGCCTTACCCTAACCCGTCCCATAATCCTACCCCGTACGCTAACACTAACCCGTACCCTAACACGTATGCTCAACCTAAACGGTTGTTGTACCCTAACCTGTACCCTAAACCGTCCCCGTCCCCTAAACCTAACCCTAACCCTAACCCAAACCCTTACCCAAAGCCTTACCCTAAACGGTCCCCTAATCCTAACCCGTACGCTAAAACTAACAAGTACCCAAACACGTACGCTCACCATAAACCGTTGTCGTACCCTAACCTGTACCCTAAACTCTCCCCGTCCCCATCCCCTAAGCTTAACCCTAACCCTAACCCTTACCCAAAGCCTTACACTAACCCCTCCCCTAATCCTAACCCGTACGCTAACACTAAACCATACCCTAACACGTACACTCACCCTAAATCGTTGTTGTACCCTAACCTGAACCCTAAACCGTCCCCGTCCCCGTCCCCTAACCCTAAACCTAACCGTAAACTTAACCCTTACCCGAAGCCTTACCCTAACACGTCCCCTAATCATAACCCGTACGCTAACACTAACCCGTACCCTACCACGTACGCTCACCCAAAACCGTTGTCGTAACCTAACCTGTACCCTAAACCATCCCCGTCCCCTAACCCTAAGCCTAAACCTAACCCTAACCCTAAACCTTACCCGAAGCCTTACCCTAACCCGTCCCCTAATCCTAACCCGTACGCTAACACTAACCCATACCCTAACACGTACGCTCACCCTAAACCGTTTTCGTACCCTAACCTGTACCCTAAACCGTCCCCGTCCCCTAACCCTAACCCTAACCCTAACCCTAAACTTAACCCTTACCCGAAGCCCTACCCTAAACCGTCCCCTAATCTTAAACTGTACGCTAACTCTAACCCGTACCCTAAAACGTACGCTCACGCTAAACCGTTGTCGTACTCTAACCTGTACCCTAAACCGTGTCCGTCCCCTAAACCTAACCCTAACCCTAACCCTAAATCTAACCCTTACCCGAAGCCTTACCCTAACCCGTCCCCTAATCCTAACCCGTACGCTAACAATAACACATACCCTAAAACATACGGTCACCCTGAACCATTGTCGTACCCTAAACTGTACCCTAAACCTTCCCCGTCCCTTAACCCTAACCCTAAACCTAACCCTAACCCTAACCCTAATCCTTTCCCGAAGCCTTAACAAAACCCGTCCCCTAATCCTAACCCATACGCTAACACTAACCCATACACTAACACATACGCTCACCCTAAACCCTTGTTGTACCCTAACCTGTACCCTAAACTGTCCCCGTCCCGCTCCCCTAACCCTAAACCTAGCCCTAACCGTAACCCTTACCCGAAGCCTTACCCTAACCCGTCCCCTAATCCTAAATCGTACACTAACCCTAACCCGTACTCTAACATGTACGCTCACCCTAAAGCATTGTCGTACCCTAACCTGTACCCTAAACCGTATCCGTCCCCTAACCCTAACCCTAACCCTAACCCTTACCCGAAGCCTTACCCTATCCCGTCCCCTAATACTAACCCGTACGCTAACACTAACCCGTACTCTAACACGTACGCTCACCCTAAACGGTTGTCGTACCCTAACCTGTACCCTAAACCCTCCCCATCCCCTAACCCTAACCCTAAACCTAACCCTAACCCTTACGCGAAGCCTTACCCTAACCCATCACATAAACCGAACCCGTACGCTAACACTAAACCATACCCTACCACGTACGCTCACCCTAAACCCTTGTTGTACCCTAACCTGTACCCTAAACCCTCCACATCCCCTAACCCTAACCCTAAACCTAACCCTAACCCTAACCCTTACCCGAAGCTTACCCTAACCCGTACCCTAATCCTAACACGTTCGCTAACACTAACCCATACCCTACCACGTACGCTCACCCTAAACCGTTTTTGTACCCTAACCTGTACCCTAAACTGTTCCCGTGCCCTAACCCTAACCCTAACCCTAACCCAAACCCTAACCCTTACCCGAAGCCTTACCCTAACCCGTCCCAGAATCCTAACCCGTACGCTAACACTAACCTCTGCCCTAACTCGTACGCTCAACCTAAACCATTGTTGTACCCTAACCTGTACCCTAAACCGTCCCCTAACCCTAACCCTAACACTAAACCTTACCCGAAGCCTTACCCTAACCCGTCCTCTAATCCTAACATGTACGCTAACAGTAAACTGTGCCCTAACATGTACGCTCACCCTAAACCGTTGTCCTACCCTAACCTGTACCCTAAACCATCCCAATCCCCGTCCCCTAACCCTAACCCTAACCCTAACCCTTACCCTTACCCGAAGCCTTACCTTAACCCATCCCCAATCCTAATCCGTACACTAACACTAACCCGAAACCTAACACGTACGCTCACCCTAAACCGTTGTCGTACCCTAACATGTACCCTAAACTGTCCCCATCCCCTAGCCCTAACCCTAACCCTAACCCTTACACTTACCCGAAACCTTACCCTAACTCGTCCCCTAATCCTAAGCCGTAGGCTAAAACTAACCCTTACCCTAACACGTACGCTCACACTAAACTGTGGTCGTACCCTAACCTGTACCGTAAACCGCCCCATCCCCTAACCCTAACCCTAAACCTAACCCTAATCCTAACCCTAACCCGAAGCCTTACCCTAACCCGTCCCATAATCATAACCCGTACGCTAACACTAACCCGTGCCCTAACACGTAGGCTCACCATAAATCATTGTCGTACCCTAACCTGTACCCTAAACCATCCCCATCCCCGTCCCCGTCCCCTAACCTTAACCCTAACACTTACCCGAAGCCTTACCTTAACCTGTCCCCTAATCCTAACCCTTACGCTAACACTAACCCTTGTCCTAACATGTACACTCACCCTAAACCGTTGTCTTACCCTAACCTGTACCCTAAACCGTCCCTGTAACCTAACCCTAACCCTAACCCTAACCCTAACCCTTACCCGAAGCCTTACCCTAACCCGTCCCCTAATCCTACCCCGTACGCTAACACTAACCCGTACCCTAACACGTACGCTCACCCTAAACGGTTGTCGTACCCTAACCTGTACCCTAAACCGTCCCCGTCCCCTAAACCTAACCCTAACCCTAACCCAAACCCTTACCCAAAGCCTTACCCTAAACGGTCCCCTAATCCTAACCCGTACGCTAAAACTAACAAGTACCCAAACACGTACGCTCACCATAAACCGTTGTCGTACCCTAACCTGTACCCTAAACTCTCCCCGTCCCCATCCCCTAAGCTTAACCCTAACCCTAACCCTTACCCAAAGCCTTACACTAACCCCTCCCCTAATCCTAACCCGTACGCTAACACTAAACCATACCCTAACACGTACACTCACCCTAAATCGTTGTTGTACCCTAACCTGAACCCTAAACCGTCCCCGTCCCCGTCCCCTAACCCTAAACCTAACCGTAAACTTAACCCTTACCCGAAGCCTTACCCTAACACGTCCCCTAATCATAACCCGTACGCTAACACTAACCCGTACCCTACCACGTACGCTCACCCAAAACCGTTGTCGTAACCTAACCTGTACCCTAAACCATCCCCGTCCCCTAACCCTAAGCCTAAACCTAACCCTAACCCTAAACCTTACCCGAAGCCTTACCCTAACCCATCCCCTAATCCTAACCCGTACGCTAACACTAACCCATACCCTAACACGTACGCTCACCCTAAACCGTTTTCGTACCCTAACCTGTACCCTAAACCGTCCCCGTCCCCTAACCCTAACCCTAACCCTAACCCTAAACTTAACCCTTACCCGAAGCCCTACCCTAAACCGTCCCCTAATCTTAAACTGTACGCTAACTCTAACCCGTACCCTAAAACGTACGCTCACGCTAAACCGTTGTCGTACTCTAACCTGTACCCTAAACCGTGCCCGTCCCCTAAACCTAACCCTAACCCTAACCCTAAATCTAACCCTTACCCGAAGCCTTACCCTAACCCGTCCCCTAATCCTAACCCGTACGCTAACAATAACACATACCCTAAAACATACGGTCACCCTGAACCATTGTCGTACCCTAAACTGTACCCTAAACCTTCCCCGTCCCTTAACCCTAACCCTAACCCTAACCCTAACCCTAACCCTAATCCTTTCCCGAAGCCTTAACAAAACCCGTCCCCTAATCCTAACCCATACGCTAACACTAACCCATACACTAACACATACGCTCACCCTAAACCCTTGTTGTACCCTAACCTGTACCCTAAACTGTCCCCGTCCCGCTCCCCTAACCCTAAACCTAGCCCTAACCGTAACCCTTACCCGAAGCCTTACCCTAACCCGTCCCCTAATCCTAAATCGTACACTAACCCTAACCCGTACTCTAACATGTACGCTCACCCTAAAGCGTTGTCGTACCCTAACCTGTACCCTAAACCGTATCCGTCCCCTAACCCTAACCCTAACCCTAACCCTTACCCGAAGCCTTACCCTATCCCGTCCCCTAATACTAACCCGTACGCTAACACTAACCCGTACTCTAACACGTACGCTCACCCTAAACGGTTGTCGTACCCTAACCTGTACCCTAAACCCTCCCCATCCCCTAACCCTAACCCTAAACCTAACCCTAACCCTTACGCGAAGCCTTACCCTAACCCATCACATAAACCGAACCCGTACGCTAACACTAAACCATACCCTACCACGTACGCTCACCCTAAACCCTTGTTGTACCCTAACCTGTACCCTAAACCCTCCACATCCCCTAACCCTAACCCTAAACCTAACCCTAACCCTAACCCTTACCCGAAGCTTACCCTAACCCGTACCCTAATCCTAACACGTTCGCTAACACTAACCCATACCCTACCACGTACGCTCACCCTAAACCGTTTTTGTACCCTAACCTGTACCCTAAACTGTTCCCGTGCCCTAACCCTAACCCTAACCCTAACCCAAACCCTAACCCTTACCCGAAGCCTTACCCTAACCCGTCCCAGAATCCTAACCCGTACGCTAACACTAACCTCTGCCCTAACTCGTACGCTCAACCTAAACCATTGTTGTACCCTAACCTGTACCCTAAACCGTCCCCTAACCCTAACCCTAACACTAAACCTTACCCGAAGCCTTACCCTAACCCGTCCTCTAATCCTAACATGTACGCTAACAGTAAACTGTGCCCTAACATGTACGCTCACCCTAAACCGTTGTCCTACCCTAACCTGTACCCTAAACCATCCCAATCCCCGTCCCCTAACCCTAACCCTAACCCTAACCCTTACCCTTACCCGAAGCCTTACCTTAACCCATCCCCAATCCTAATCCGTACACTAACACTAACCCGAAACCTAACACGTACGCTCACCCTAAACCGTTGTCGTACCCTAACATGTACCCTAAACTGTCCCCATCCCCTAGCCCTAACCCTAACCCTAACCCTTACACTTACCCGAAACCTTACCCTAACTCGTCCCCTAATCCTAAGCCGTAGGCTAAAACTAACCCTTACCCTAACACGTACGCTCACACTAAACTGTGGTCGTACCCTAACCTGTACCGTAAACCGCCCCATCCCCTAACCCTAACCCTAAACCTAACCCTAATCCTAACCCTAACCCGAAGCCTTACCCTAACCCGTCCCATAATCATAACCCGTACGCTAACACTAACCCGTGCCCTAACACGTAGGCTCACCATAAATCATTGTCGTACCCTAACCTGTACCCTAAACCATCCCCATCCCCGTCCCCGTCCCCTAACCTTAACCCTAACACTTACCCGAAGCCTTACCTTAACCTGTCCCCTAATCCTAACCCTTACGCTAACACTAACCCTTGTCCTAACATGTACACTCACCCTAAACCGTTGTCTTACCCTAACCTGTACCCTAAACCGTCCCTGTAACCTAACCCTAACACTAACACTAACCCTAAACCGAACCCTTACCCGAAGCCTTCCCCTAACCCGTCCCCTAATCCTAAACCGTACGCTAACCCTAACCCGTACCCTAACACGTACGCTCACCCTAAACCGCTGTCGTACCCTAAACTGCACCCTAAACCGTCCCCGTCCACGTCCCCTAACCCTAACCCTAACCCGTCCCCTAATCCTAACCCGTACGCTAACTCTAAGCCATACCCTAACATGTACGCTCACCCTAAACCGTTCTCGTACACTAACCTGTAACCTAAACCGTCCCCGTCCCCTAACCCTAAACCTAACCCTTACCTGAAGCCTTACCTTAACCCGTCCTCTAATCCTAACCCGTACGCTAACTCTAAGCCGTACCCTAACACATACGCTCACCCTAAACCGTTGACATATACTAACCTGTACACTAAACCGTCCCTGTCCCCTAACCCTAAACCTAACCCTAACCCTAACAATTACCCAAAGCCTTACCCTAACCCGTCCCTTAATCCTAACTCATACGCTAACACTAACCCGTACCCTAACACGTACGCTCACCCTAAACCGTTGTCGTACCCTAACCTGTACCCTAAACCGTCCCCGTCTAATAAGCCTAACCCTAACCCTAACCCTAACCCTAACCCTAGCTTTTACCCGAAGCCTTACCCTAACCGGTCCCCTAATCCGAACCCGTAGGCCAACACTATCCCGTACCCTTACACGTATGCTCACCTTAAA
The DNA here is from genome assembly GCF_059928025.1 of Delphinapterus leucas. NCBI lineage: Eukaryota > Metazoa > Chordata > Mammalia > Artiodactyla > Monodontidae > Delphinapterus > Delphinapterus leucas. The sequence goes on along the minus strand of NW_028322232.1, from coordinate 4,183,609 downwards.
ACGTTGTCGTACACTAACCTGTAACCTAAACCGTCTCCGTCCCCTAACCCTAACCCTAACCCTAACACTAACCCTAACCCTTACCAGGAGCCTTACTCTAACCCGTCCCATAATCCTAACCCGTACGCTAACACTAACCCGTACCCTAACATGTACGCTCACCCTAAACTGTTGTCGTACCCTAAACTGTACCCTAAACCGTCCCTGTCCCTGACCATTAACCCTAACCCTAACCCTAACCCTAACCCTTACCCGACGCCTTACCCTAACCCGTCCCATAATCCTAACCCGTACGCTAACACTAACCCGTACCCTAACATGTACGCTCACCCTAAACTGTTGTCGTACCCTAACCTGTACCCTAAACCGTCCCTGTCCCCGACCCTTAACCCTATCCCTAATCCTAACCCTAACCCTTACCCGACGCCTTACCCTAACCCGTCCCCAAATCCTAACCCGTACGCTAACACTAACCCGTACCTTAACACGCACGCTCACCCTAAACCGTTGTCGTGCCCTAACATGTACCCTAAACCGTCCCCGTCCCCTAACCCTAACCCTAACCCTAAACCTAAACCTAACCCTTACCCGAAGCCTTACCATAACCCGTCCTCTAATCCTAACCCGTACGCTAACAGTAAACTGTGCCCTAACATGTACGCTGAACCTAAACCATTGTCCTACCCTAACCTGTACCCTAAACCGTCCCCCTCCCCTAACCCTAACCCTAACCCTAACCCTAACCCTTACCCGAAGCCTTACCCTAACCCGTCCCCTAATGCTAACCCGTACGCTAACACTAACCCGTACCCTAACACGTACGCTCACCCTAAACCGTAGTTGTACCCTTACCTGTACCCTAAACCATCCCCGTCCCCTAACCCTAAACCTAACCCTTACCCGAAGCCTTAACCTAACCCGTCCCCTAATCCTAACCCGTACGCTAACACTAAACAGTACCCTAAAATGTACGCTCACCCTAAACCGTGGACGTACCCTAACCTGTACCTTAAACCGTCCCCATCCCCTAACCCTAACCCGAACCCTAACACTAACCCTTACCCGAATACTTAACCTAACCTGTCCCCTACTCCTAACCCGTACGCTAACACTAACCCGTACCCTAACACGTACGCTCACCCTAAACCACTGTCATACCCTAACCTGTACCCTAAACAGTCCCCGTCCCCTAACCCTAACCCTAACCCTAACTCTTACCTGAAGCCTTACACTAACCCGTACCCTAATCCTAACCCGTACGCTATCACTAAACCGTACCCTGAGACGTACGCTCACCCTAAAAGGTTGTCGTACTCTAACCTGTACCCTACACCGTCCCCTAACCCTAACCCTAACCCTTACCCGAAGCCTTACCCTAACCCGTCCCCTAATCCTAAACCGTACGCTAACACTAACCCGTGCCCTAACACATACGCTCACCCTAAAGCGTTGTCGTACCCTAACCTGTACCCTAAACCGTCCCTGTCCCCGTCCCCTAACCCTAACCCTAACCCTAACCGTAACACTTACCCGAAGCCTTACCCTAACACGTCCCCTAATCCTAACCCGTATGCTAACACTAACCCGTACCCTAACACGTACGCTCACCCTAAACCATTGTCCTACCCTAACCTGTACCCTAAACCGTCCCCGTCCCCGTCCCCTAAACCTAACCCTAACCCTAACCCTAACCATTCCCCGAAGCCTTACCCTAACCGTCCCCTAATCCTAAACCGTACGCTCACACTAACCCGTGCCCTAACACGTACGCTCACCCTGAACTGTTGTCGTACCCTAACATGTACCCTAAACCGTCCCCGTCCCCTAAACCTAACCCTAACCTCACCCTAATCCTATCCCTTACCCAAAGCCTTACCCTAACACGTCCCCTAATCCTAACCCGTACACTAACACTAACCCGTGCCCTAAAACATACGCTCAACCTAAACCGTTGTCGTACCCTAACCTGTACCCTAAACCGTCCCCGTGCCCTAACCCTAACCCTAACCCTAACCCTAACCCTAAACCTTACCCGAAGCCTTACCCTAACCCGTCCCCTAATCCTAAACCGTACGCTGACACTAACACGTAGCCTAACACGTACGCTCACCCTAAACCGTTGTCGTACTCTAACCTGTACCCTAAACCGTGTCCGTCCCCTAAACCTAACCCTAACCCTAACCCTAAATCTAACCCTTACCCGAAGCCTTACCCTAACCCGTCCCCTAATCCTAACCCGTACGCTAACAATAACACATACCCTAAAACATACGGTCACCCTGAACCATTGTCGTACCCTAAACTGTACCCTAAACCTTCCCCGTCCCTTAACCCTAACCCTAACCCTAACCCTAACCCTAACCCTAATCCTTTCCCGAAGCCTTAACAAAACCCGTCCCCTAATCCTAACCCATACGCTAACACTAACCCATACACTAACACATACGCTCACCCTAAACCCTTGTTGTACCCTAACCTGTACCCTAAACTGTCCCCGTCCCGCTCCCCTAACCCTAAACCTAGCCCTAACCGTAACCCTTACCCGAAGCCTTACCCTAACCCGTCCCCTAATCCTAAATCGTACACTAACCCTAACCCGTACTCTAACATGTACGCTCACCCTAAAGCGTTGTCGTACCCTAACCTGTACCCTAAACCGTATCCGTCCCCTAACCCTAACCCTAACCCTAACCCTTACCCGAAGCCTTACCCTATCCCGTCCCCTAATACTAACCCGTACGCTAACACTAACCCGTACTCTAACACGTACGCTCACCCTAAACGGTTGTCGTACCCTAACCTGTACCCTAAACCCTCCCCATCCCCTAACCCTAACCCTAACCCTAACCCTAACCCTTACGCGAAGCCTTACCCTAACCCATCACATAAACCGAACCCGTACGCTAACACTAAACCATACCCTACCACGTACGCTCACCCTAAACCGTTGTTGTACCCTAACCTGTACCCTAAACCCTCCACATCCCCTAACCCTAACCCTAAACCTAACCCTAACCCTAACCCTTACCCGAAGCCTTACCCTAACCCGTACCCTAATCCTAACCCGTTCGCTAACACTAACCCATACCCTACCACGTACGCTCACCCTAAACCGTTTTTGTACCCTAACCTGTACCCTAAACTGTTCCCGTGCCCTAACCCTAACCCTAACCCTAACCCAAACCCTAACCCTTACCCGAAGCCTTACCCTAACCCGTCCCAGAATCCTAACCCGTACGCTAACACTAACCTCTGCCCTAACTCGTACGCTCAACCTAAACCATTGTCGTACCCTAACCTGTACCCTAAACCGTCCCCTAACCCTAACCCTAACACTAAACCTTACCCGAAGCCTTACCCTAACCCGTCCTCTAATCCTAACATGTACGCTAACAGTAAACTGTGCCCTAACATGTACGCTCACCCTAAACCGTTGTCCTACCCTAACCTGTACCCTAAACCATCCCAATCCCCGTCCCCTAACCCTAACCCTAACCCTAACCCTTACCCTTACCCGAAGCCTTACCTTAACCCATCCCCAATCCTAATCCGTACACTAACACTAACCCGAAACCTAACACGTACGCTCACCCTAAACCGTTGTCGTACCCTAACATGTACCCTAAACTGTCCCCATCCCCTAGCCCTAACCCTAACCCTAACCCTTACACTTACCCGAAACCTTACCCTAACTCGTCCCCTAATCCTAAGCCGTAGGCTAAAACTAACCCTTACCCTAACACGTACGCTCACACTAAACTGTGGTCGTACCCTAACCTGTACCGTAAACCGCCCCATCCCCTAACCCTAACCCTAAACCTAACCCTAATCCTAACCCTAACCCGAAGCCTTACCCTAACCCGTCCCATAATCATAACCCGTACGCTAACACTAACCCGTGCCCTAACACGTAGGCTCACCATAAATCATTGTCGTACCCTAACCTGTACCCTAAACCATCCCCATCCCCGTCCCCGTCCCCTAACCTTAACCCTAACACTTACCTGAAGCCTTACCTTAACCTGTCCCCTAATCCTAACCCTTACGCTAACACTAACCCTTGTCCTAACATGTACACTCACCCTAAACCGTTGTCTTACCCTAACCTGTACCCTAAACCGTCCCTGTAACCTAACCCTAACACTAACACTAACCCTAAACCGAACCCTTACCCGAAGCCTTCCCCTAACCCGTCCCCTAATCCTAAACCGTACGCTAACCCTAACCCGTACCCTAACACGTACGCTCACCCTAAACCGCTGTCGTACCCTAAACTGCACCCTAAACCGTCCCCGTCCACGTCCCCTAACCCTTACCCTAACCCGTCCCCTAATCCTAACCCGTACGCTAACTCTAAGCCATACCCTAACATGTACGCTCACCCTAAACCGTTCTCGTACACTAACCTGTAACCTAAACCGTCCCCGTCCCCTAACCCTAAACCTAACCCTTACCTGAAGCCTTACCTTAACCCGTCCTCTAATCCTAACCCGTACGCTAACTCTAAGCCGTACCCTAACACATACGCTCACCCTAAACCGTTGACATATACTAACCTGTACACTAAACCGTCCCTGTCCCCTAACCCTAAACCTAACCCTAACCCTAACCATTACCCAAAGCCTTACCCTAACCCGTCCCTTAATCCTAACTCATACGCTAACACTAACCCGTACCCTAACACGTACGCTCACCCTAAACCGTTGTCGTACCCTAACCTGTACCCTAAACCGTCCCCGTCTAATAAGCCTAACCCTAACCCTAACCCTAACCCTAACCCTAGCTTTTACCCGAAGCCTTACCCTAACCGGTCCCCTAATCCGAACCCGTACGCTAACACTATCCCGTACCCTTACACGTATGCTCACCTTAAAACGTTGTCGTACACTAACCTGTAACCTAAACCGTCTCCGTCCCCTAACCCTAACCCTAACCCTAACACTAACCCTAACCCTTACCAGGAGCCTTACCCTAACCCGTCCCATAATCCTAACCCGTACGCTAACACTAACCCGTACCCTAACATGTACGCTCACCCTAAACTGTTGTCGTACCCTAAACTGTACCCTAAACCGTCCCTGTCCCTGACCATTAACCCTAACCCTAACCCTAACCCTAACCCTTACCCGACGCCTTACCCTAACCCGTCCCATAATCCTAACCCGTACGCTAACACTAACCCGTACCCTAACATGTACGCTCACCCTAAACTGTTGTCGTACCCTAACCTGTACCCTAAACCGTCCCTGTCCCCGACCCTTAACCCTATCCCTAATCCTAACCCTAACCCTTACCCGACGCCTTACCCTAACCCGTCCCCAAATCCTAACCCGTACGCTAACACTAACCCGTACCTTAACACGCACGCTCACCCTAAACCGTTGTCGTACCCTAACATGTACCCTAAACCGTCCCCGTCCCCTAACCCTAACCCTAACCCTAAACCTAAACCTAACCCTTACCCGAAGCCTTACCATAACCCGTCCTCTAATCCTAACCCGTACGCTAACAGTAAACTGTGCCCTAACATGTACGCTGAACCTAAACCATTGTCCTACCCTAACCTATACCCTAAACCGTCCCCCTCCCCTAACCCTAACCCTAACCCTAACCCTAACCCTTACCCGAAGCCTTACCCTAACCCGTCCCCTAATGCTAACCCGTACGCTAACACTAACCCGTACCCTGACACGTACGCTCACCCTAAACCGTAGTTGTACCCTTACCTGTACCCTAAACCATCCCCGTCCCCTAATCCTAAACCTAACCCTTACCCGAAGCCTTAACCTAACCCGTCCCCTAATCCTAACCCGTACGCTAACACTAAACAGTACCCTAACACGTACGCTCACCCTAAACCGTGGACGTACCCTAACCTGTACCTTAAACCGTCCCCATCCCCTAACCCTAACCCGAACACTAACACTAACCCTTACCCGAATACTTAACCTAACCTGTCCCCTACTCCTAACCCGTACGCTAACACTAACCCGTACCCTAACACGTACGCTCACCCTAAACCACTGTCATACCCTAACCTGTACCCTAAACAGTCCCCGTCCCCTAACCCTAACCCTAACCCTAACTCTTACCTGAAGCCTTACACTAACCCGTACCCTAATCCTAACCCGTACGCTATCACTAAACCGTACCCTGAGACGTACGCTCACCCTAAAAGGTTGTCGTACTCTAACCTGTACCCTACACCGTCCCCTAACACTAACCCTAACCCTAACCCTAACCCTAACCCTAACCCTAATCCTTTCCCGAAGCCTTAACAAAACCCGTCCCCTAATCCTAACCCGTACGCAAATATTAAATCGTAACCTAACACGTACGCTCACACTAAACCGTTGTCGTACCCTAACCTGTACCCTAAACCGTCCCCGTCCCCGTCCCCTAACCCTAACCCTAACCTTTACCCGAAGCCTTATCCTAACCCGTACCCTAATCATAACCTGTAGGCTAACACTAACCCGTACCCTAAAACGCACACTCACCCTAAACCGTTTTCGTACACTAACCTGTACCCTAAACCGTCCCCGTCCACTAAACCTAACCCTAACCCTAACCCTAACCCTTACCCGAAGCCTTACCCTAACACTTCCCCTAATCCTAACCCGTACGCTAACACTAACCCGTACCCTAACACGTATGCTCAACCTAAACGGTTGTTGTACCCTAACCTGTACCCTAAACCGTCCCCGTCCCCTAAACCTAACCCTAACCCTAACCCAAACCCTTACCCAAAGCCTTACCCTAAACGGTCCCCTAATCCTAACCCGTACGCTAACACTAACAAGTACCCAAACACGTACGCTCACCATAAACCGTTGTCGTACCCTAACCTGTACCCTAAACTCTCCCCGTCCCCATCCCCTAAGCTTAACCCTAACCCTAACCCTTACCCAAAGCCTTACACTAACCCCTCCCCTAATCCTAACCCGTACGCTAACACTAAACCATACCCTAACACGTACACTCACCCTAAATCGTTGTTGTACCCTAACCTGAAACCTAAACCGTCCCCGTCCCCGTCCCCTAACCCTAAACCTAACCGTAAACTTAACCCTTACCCGAAGCCTTACCCTAACACGTCCCCTAATCATTACCCGTACGCTAACACTAACCCGTACCCTACCACGTACGCTCACCCGAAACCGTTGTCGTAACCTAACCTGTACCCTAAACCATCCCCGTCCCCTAACCCTAAGCCTAAACCTAACCCTAACCCTAAACCTTACCCGAAGCCTTACCCTAACCCGTCCCCTAATCCTAACCCGTACGCTAACACTAACCCATACCCTAACACGTACGCTCACCCTAAACCGTTTTCGTACCCTAACCTGTACCCTAAACCGTCCCCGTCCCCTAACCCTAACCCTAACCCTAACCCTAAACTTAACCCTTACCCGAAGCCCTACCCTAAACCGTCCCCTAATCCTAACCCGTACGCTAACACTAACACGTACCCTAACACTTACGGTCACCCTGAACCATTGTCGTACCCTAAATTGTACCCTAAACCGTCCCCGTCCCTTAACCCTAACCCTAACCCTAACCCTAACACGAACCCTAATCCTTACCCGAAGCCTTACCATAACCCGTCCCCTAATCCTAACCCGTACGCTAACACTAAACCGTAACCTAACACGTACGCTCACACTAAACCGTTGTCGTACCCTAACCTGTACCCTAAACCGTCCCTGGCCCCTAACCCTAACCCTAACACTAACCCGTACCCGAAGCCTAACACTAACCCGTCCCCTAATCCTAAGCCGTGCGCTAACAATAACCCATACCCCAACATGTACGCTCAACCTAAACCGTTGTCATACCCTAAACTGTCCCCATCCCCTAACCCTAACCCTAACCCTAACCCTAACACTTACCCGAAGCCTTACCCTAACCCGTCCCCTACTCCTAACCCGTACGCTAACACTAACCCGTACCCTAACACGTACGCTCACCCTAAATCACTGTCATACCCTAACCTGTACCCTAAACAGTCCCCGTCCCCTAACCCTAACCCTAAACCTAACTCTTACCTGAAGCCTTACACTAACCCGTACCCTAATCCTAACCCGTACGCTATCACTAAACCGTACCCTGAGACGTACGCTCACCCTAAAAGGTTGTCGTACTCTAACCTGTACCCTACACCGTCCCCTAACCCTAACCCTAACCCTTACCCGAAGCCTTACCCTAACCCGTCCCCTAATCCTAAACCGTACGCTAACACTAACCCGTGCCCTAACACATACGCTCACCCTAAAGCGTTGTCGTACCCTAACCTGTACCCTAAACCGTCCCCGTCCCCGTCCCCTAACCCTAACCCTAACCCTAACCGTAACACTTACCCGAAGCCTTACCCTAACACGTCCCCTAATCCTAACCCGTATGCTAACACTAACCCGTACCCTAACACGTACGCTCACCCTAAACCATTGTCCTACCCTAACCTGTACCCTAAACCGTCCCCGTCCCCGTCCCCTAAACCTAACCCTAACCCTAACCCTAACCATTCCCCGAAGCCTTACCCTAACCGTCCCCTAATCCTAAACCGTACGCTCACACTAACCCGTGCCCTAACACGTACACTCACCCTGAACAGTTGTCGTACCCTAACCTGTACCCTAAACCGTCCCCGTCCCCTAAACCTAACCCTAACCTCACCCTAATCCTATCCCTTACCCAAAGCCTTACCCTAACACGTCCCCTAATCCTAACCCGTACACTAACACTAACCCGTGCCCTAAAACATACGCTCAACCTAAACCGTTGTCGTACCCTAACCTGTACCCTAAACCGTCCCCATGCCCTAACCCTAACCCTAACCCTAACTCTAAACCTTACCCGAAGCCTTACACTAAACCGTCCCCTAATCCTAAACCGTACGCTGACACTAACACGGAGCCTAACACGTACGCTCACCCTAAACCGTTGTCGTACTCTAAACTGTACCCTAAACCGTGTCCGTCCCCTAAACCTAACCCTAACCCTAACCCTAAATCTAACCCTTACCCGAAGCCTTACCCTAACCCGTCCCCTAATCCTAACCCGTACGCTAACAATAACACATACCCTAAAACGTACGGTCACCCTGAAGCATTGTCGTACCCTAAACTGTACCCTAAACCTTCCCCGTCCCTTAACCCTAACCCTAACCCTAACCCTAACCCTAACCCTAATCCTTTCCCGAAGCCTTAACATAACCCGTCCCCTAATCCTAACCCGTACGCAAATATTAAATCGTAACCTAACACGTACGCTCACACTAAACCGTTGTCGTACCCTAACCTGTACCCTAAACCGTCCCCGTCCCCGTCCCCTAACCCTAACCCTAACCCTTACCCGAAGCCTTACGGTAACCCGTCCCCTAATCCTAATCTGTACGCTAATACTAACCCGTACCCTAATATGTGCGCTCACCCTAAACCGTTGTCATACCCTAACCTGTACCCTAAACCGTCCCGTCCCCGTCCCCTAACCCTAACCCTAACCCTAACCTTTACCCGGAGCCTTACCCTAACCTGTCCCCTAATCCTAACCCGTACGCTAACACTAATCCTTGCCCTAACACGTACGCTCACCCTAAACCGTTGTCGTACCCTAACCTGTACCCTAAACCGTCCCTCTACCCTAACCCTAACTCTAACCCTTATCCTAACCCTAAAGCTTACCCGAAGCCTTACCCTAACCCGTCCCATAATCCTAACCCGTACGCTAACACTAACCCGTACCCTAACATGTACGCTCACCCTAAACGGTTGTCGTACCCTAAACTGTACCCTAAACCGTCCCTGTCCCTGACCATTAACCCTAACCCTAACCCTAACCCTAACCCTTACCCGACGCCTTACACTAACCCGTCTCCAAATCCTAAACCGTACGCTAACACTAACCCGTACCCTAACACGCACGCACACCCTAAACCGTTGTCGTACCCTAACATGTACCCTAAACCGTCCCCGTCCCCTAACCCTAACCCTAACCCTAAACCTAAACCTAACCCTTATCCGAAGCCTTACCATAACCCGTCCTCTAATCCTAACCCGTACGCTAACAGTAAACTGTGCCCTAACGTGTACGCTGAACCTAAACCATTGTCCTACCCTAACCTGTACCCTAAACCGTCCCCCTCCCCTAACCCTAGCCCTAACCCTAACCCTAACCCTTACACCAAGCCTTACCCTAACCCGTGCCCTAATCCTAACCCGTACGCAAACACTAACCCGTACCCTAACACGTATGCTCACTCTAAACCGTTGTCGTACCCTAACCTGTACCCTAAACCGTCCCCATCCCCTAAACCCAACCCTAAACCTAACCCTAACCCTTACCCAAAGCCTTCCCCTAACCCGTCCCCTAATCCTAACCCGTACGCTAACACTAACTCATACCCTAACACGTACGCTCACCCTAAACCGTTGTCGTACACTAACCTGTACACTAAACCGTCCCCGTCCCCTAAACCTAACCCTAACCCTAACCGTAACGCTTACCCAAAGCCTTACCCTAACCCGTACCCTATTCCTAACCCGTACGCTAACACTAACATGTACCCTAACATGTACGCTCACCCTAAACCGTTGTCGTACCCTAACCTTTACCATAAACCGTCCCCGTCCCCTAACCCTAATCCTAAACCTAAACCTAACCCTTACCGAAGCCTTACACTAACCAGTCCACTAAACCTAACCCGTACGCTAACACTAAACCGTACCCTAACACGTACACTCACCGTAAAACGTTGTCACACCCTAACCTGTACCCTAAACCGTCCCCGTCCCTAACCGTAACCCTAACACATACCCGAAGCCTTACCCTAAGCCGTGTCCTAATCCTAACCCGTACGTTAACACTAACCCGTACCCTAACACGTACGCTCACCCTAAACCGTTGTCGTACCCCAACCTGTACCCTAAACCGTCCCTGTCCCCTAACCCTAACCCTAACCCTAAACCAAAACCTAAACTTTACCCGAAGCTTTAACCTAACCCATCCCATAATCCTATCCCGTACGCTAACACTAACCCGTACCCTACCACGTACGCTCACCCTAAACCGTTGTCGTACCCTAACCTGTACCCTAAACCGTCCCCGTCCCCTAACAGTAACCCTAAACCTAACCCTAACCCTAACCCTTAACCGAAGCCTTACCCTAACCCGTCCCTTAATCCTAACCCGTACGCTAACACTAAACCGAGTCCTAACACGTACGCTCACCCTAAAACTTTGTCGTACCCTAACCTGTACCCTAAACCGTCCCCATCCCATAACCCTTACCCTAACCCTAACAATTACCCGAATCCTTAACCTAACCCGTCCTCTAATCCTAACACGTACGCTAACAGTAAACCGTGACCTAACACATACGCTCACCCTAAACCGTTGTCGTACCCTAACCTGTACCCTAAACCGTCCCCGTTCCCTAACCCTAACCCTAACCATAACCCTTACCCGAAGCCTTACCCTAACCCGTCCCCTGATCCTATCACGTACGCTAACACTAACCCATACCCTATCACGTACACTCACACTAAACATTTGTCGTACACTAACCTGTACCCTAAACCGTCCCCGTCACTTAACCCTAACCGTAACCCTAACCCTAACCCTAACCCTAACCCTTACCCGAAGCCTTACCCTAACCCGTCCCCTAATACTAACCAGTACGCTAACACTAACCCGTACCCTAACACGTACGCTCACCCTAAAACGTTGACGTACCCTAACCTGTACCCTAAACCGTCCCCGTCCCCTAACCCTAACCCTAACCCTAACCCTTACCAGAAGCCTTACCCTAACCCGTCCCATAATCCTAACCCGTACGCTAACACTAACCCGTACCCTAACACTTATGCTCACCCTAAAACCTTGTCGTACCCTAACCTGTACCCTAAATCGTCCCTGTCCCCTAACCCTAACCCTAACCCTAACCTTAAACCTTACCCGAAGCCTTACCCTAACCGGTCCCCTAAACCTAACCCGCACGCTAACACTAACCCGTGCCCTAACACGTACGCTCACCCGAAACATTTGTCGTACACTAAGCTGTACCCTAAACCGTCCCCATTACCTAACACTAACCCAAACCCTAACCATAACCCTAAACCTTACCCGAAGCCTTACCCTAACCCGTCCCCTAATCCTAACCGTACGCTAACACTAATCCGTGCCCTAACACGTACGCTCACCCTAAAGCATTGTCGTACCCTAACCTGTACCCTAAACTGCTCCTGTCCCCGTACCCTAACCCTAACCCTAACCCTTACCCGAAGCCTTACACTAACCCATCCCATAATCCTAAACGCTACGCTAACACTAACCCGTGCCCTAACACGTACGCTCACCCTAAACCGTTGTCGTACATTAACCTGTACCCTAAATCGTCCCTGTGCCCTAACCCTAAACCTAACCCTAATCCTTACCCGAAGCCTTACCCTAACTTGTCCCCTAATTCTAACCCCTACGCTAACACTAACCTGTATCCTAACACGTACGCTCACCCTAAAACTTTGTCGTACACTAAGCTGTACCTTAAATCGTCCCCGTCCCCTAACCCTAAACCTAACCCTTACACAAAGCCTTACCCTAACCCGTCCCCTAATCCTAAACCGTACGCTAACACTAACCCGTAACCTAACCCGTATGCTCAACCTAAACCGTTCTCGTACAGTAACCTGTACCCTAAACCGTCCCGTCCCCGTTCCCTAACCCTACCCCTTACCCGAAACCTTACCCTAACATGTCCCCTATTCCTAACCCGTACGCTAACACTATCCCGTACCCTTACACGTACGCTCACCTTAAAACGTTGTCGTACACTAACCTGTAACCTAAACCGTCTCCTTCCCCTAACCCTAACCCTAACCCTAACACTAACCCTAACCCTTACCCGGAGCCTTACCCTAACCTGTCCCCTAATCCTAACCCGTACGCTAACACTAACCCTTGCCCTAACACGTACGCTCACCCTGAACCGTTGTCGTACCCTAACCTGTACCCTAAACCGTCCCTCTACCCTAACCCTAACCCTTATCCTAAATCTAAAGCTTACCCAAAGCCTTACCCTAACCCGTCCCATAATCCTAAACCGTACGCTAACACTAACCCGTACCCTAACACGCACGCTCACCCTAAACCGTTGTCGTACCCTAACATGTACCCTAAACCGTCCCCGTCCCCTAACCCTAACCCTAACCATAAACCTAAACCTAACCCTTACCCGAAGCCTTACCATAACCCGTCCTCTAATCCTAACCCGTATGCTAACAGTAAACTGTGCCCTAACATGTACGCTGAACCTAAACCATTGTCCTACCCTAACCTGTACCCTAAACCGTCCCCCTCCCCTAACCCTAACCCTAACCCTAACCCTAACCCTTACACCAAGCCTTACCCTAACCCGTGACCTAATCCTAACCCGTACGCTAACACTAACCCCTACCCTAACACGTACGCTCACCCTAAACCGCTGTCGTACACTAACCTGTACCCTAAACCGTCCCCGTCCCCGTCCCCGTCCCCTAACCCTAACCCTAAATCTAACCCTTACCCGAAGCCTTACCCTAACCCGTCCCCTAATCCTAACCCGTACGCTAACACTAACCCGTGCCCTAACACGTACGCTCACCCTAAAGTGTGGTCGTACCCTAACCTGTACACTAACCCGTCCCCGTCCCCGTTCCCTAACCCTAACCCTAACCCAAACCCTAAGCCTTACCCGAAGCCTTACCCTAACCCGTCTCATAATCCTAACCGATACGCTAAAACTAACCCATGCCCTAACACATACGCTCACCCTAAACCGTTGTCGTACCCTAACCTGTAACCTAAACCGTCCCCGTCCCCTAACCCTAACCCTAATCCTTACCCGAAGCCTTACACTAACCCGTCCCCTAATCCTAACCCATACGCTAACTCTAACCCGTATCCTAACACGTACGCTCACCCTAAACCATTCTCATACACTAACCTGTACCCTAAACCATCCCCGTCAACTAACCTTAACCCTAACCCTTACCCGAAGCCTTACCATAACCCGTCCTCTAATCCTAACCCGTATTCTAACAGTAAACTGTGCCCTAAAATGTACGCTCAACCTAAACCATTGTCCTACCCTAACTTGTAACCTAAACCGTCCCCGTCCCCTAACCCTAACCCTAAACCTAGCCCTAAACCTAAACCTTACCCCAAGCCTTACCCTAACCCGACCCTTAATCCTAACCCGTTAACAATAACCCATACCCTAACACGTACGCTCACCCTAAATCTTTGTCGTACCCTAACATGTACCCTAAACCGTCCCCGTCCCCTAACCCTAACCCTAACCCTAACCCTAACACTTACCCGAAGCATTACACTAACCCGTCCCCTAATAATAATCCGTACGCTAACACTAACCCGTGTCCTAACACGTACCCTCACCCTAAAACGTTGTCGTACTCTAACCTGTACCCTAAACCGTCACCGTCCCCTAGCCCTAACCCTAACCCTAACCCTTACGCGAAGCCTTACCCTAAACCGTCCCCAATCCTAACCCGTACGCTAACACTAACAAGTACCCTAACACATACGCTCACCCTAAACTGTTGTCGTACACTAACCTGTAACCTAAACCGTCCCCGTCCCCTAACCCTAACCCTAACCCTAACCCTAACCCTTACCCGAAGCCTTACCCTAATCTGTCCCCTAATCATAACCCGTATGCTAACACTAACCCTTGCCCTAACACGTACACTCACCCTAAACTATTGTCGTACCCTAACCTGTACCCTGAACCGTCCCTGTACCCTAACCCTAACCCTAACTCTAACCCTAACCCTAACCCTAACCCTTACCCGAAGCCTTACCCTAACCCGTCCCATAATCCTAACCCGTACGCTAACACTAACCCGTACCCTAACACGTACGCTCACCCTAAATCGTTTTCCTACCCTAACCTGTACCCTAAACCATCCCCGTCCCCTAACCCTAACCCTAACACTATCCCTAACCCTTACCCGAAGCCTTACCCTAACTCGGTCCCCAATTCTAAACCATACGCTAACACTAACCCGTACCCTAACACGTAAGCTCACCCTAAAACTTTGTCGTACCCTAACCTGTACCCTAAGTCGTCCCCTTCCCCTAAGCCTAACCCTAACCCTAATACTTACCCGAAGCCTTACCCTAAACCGTCCCCTAATCCTAACCCATACGCTAACACTAACCTGTGCCCTAAAACGAATGCTCACCCTAAACCGCTGTCGTACACTAACCTGTACCCTAAACCGTCCCCGTCCCCGTCCCCTAACCCTAACCCTAAACCTAACCCTTACCCGAAGCCTTACCCTAACCCGTCCCCTAATCCTAACCCGTACGCTAACACTAACCCGTGCCCTAAAATGTGTGCTCACCCTAAAGCGTGGTCGTACCCTAACCTGTACATTAAACCGTCCCCGTCCCCGTTCCCTAACCCTAACCCTATCCCAAACCCTACCCCTTACCCGAAGCCTTACCCTAACCCATCCCATAATCCTAAATAATACGCTAAAACTACCCCATGCCCTAACACATACGCTCACCCTAAACCGTTGTCGTACCCTAACCTGTACCCTAAACCGTCCCCGTCCCCTAACCCTAACCCTAATCCTTACCCGAAGCCTTACCCTAACCCGTCCCCTAATCCTAACACATACGCTAACTCTAACCCGTACCCTAACACGTACGCTCACCCTAAACCATTCTCATACACTAACCTGTACCCTAAAACGTCCCCATCACCTAACCCTAACCCTAACACTTACCTGACGCCTTACCCTAAACCATCCCCTAATCCTAACCCGTACGCTAACAGTAACCCGTACCCTAACACGTACACTCACCCTAAAACTTAGTCGTACCCTAAACAGTACCATAAACCGTCCCCGTCCCCGTCCCCTAACCCTAACTCTAACCCTAACCCTAACCCTAACCCTTACCCAACGCCTTACCCTAAGCCGTCACCTAATCCTAACCCGTACGCTAACACGAACCCATGTCCTAACACGTACGCTCACCCTAAACCGTTATCTTACCCTAACCTGTACCCTAAACTGTCCCCGTCCCCTAACCCTAACCCTAACCCTCACCCTAACCCTTACCCAAAGCCTTACGCTAACCCGTCCCCTAATCCTAATCTGTACGCTAACACTAAACCGTACCCTAATACGTGCGCTCACCCTAAACCGTTGTCATACCCTAACCTGTACCCTAAACCGTCCCATCCCCGTCCCCTAACCCTAGCCCTTACCCGAAACCTTACCCTAACATGTCCCCTATTCCTAACCCGTACGCTAACACTATCCCGTACCCTTACACGTACGCTCACCTTAAAACGTTGTCATACACTAACCTGTAACATAAACCGTCTCCGTCCCCTAACCCTAACCCTAACCCTAACACTAACCCTAACCTTTACCCGGAGCCTTACCCTAACCTGTCCCCTAATCCTAACCCGTACGCTAACACTAACCCTTGCCCTAACACGTACGCTCACCCTAAACCGTTGTCGTACCCTAACCTGTACCCTAAACCGTCCCTCTACCCTAACCCTAACCCTAACCCTTATCCTAACACTAAAGCTTACCCGAAGCCTTACCCTAACCCGTCCCATAATCCTAACCCGTACGCTAACACTAACCCGTACCCTAACATGTACGCTCACCCTAAACGGTTGTCGTACCCTAAACTGTACCCTAAACCGTCCCTGTCCCTGACCATTAACCCTAACCCTAACCCTAACCCTAACCCTAACCCTTACCCGACGCCTTACCCTAACCCGTCCCATAATCCTACCCCGTACGCTAACACTAACGTGTACCGTAACACGTATGCTCACCCTAAATCGTTGTCGTACCATAACCTGTACCCTAAACCGTCCCCATCCCCTAAACTTAACCCTAAACCTCACCCTTACCCGTAGCCTTACCCTAACCCGTCCCCTATTCCTAACCTATACGCTAACTCTAACCCGTACCCTAACATGTACGCTCACCGTAAAGAGTTGTCGTACACTAACCTCTACCCTAAACCGTCCCCGTCCCCGTCCCCTAACCCTAACCCTAACCCTAACCCTTACCCGAAGCCTTACCCTAACAAGTCCCCAATCCTAACCCGTACGCTAACACTAACACATACCCTAACACGTATGCTCACCCTAAACCGTTGTCGTACCCTAACCTATACCCTAAACAGTCCCCGTACCCTAACCCTAACCCTAACCCTAACCCTTACCCGAAGCCTTACCCTAACCCGTCCCCTAATCCTAACCCGTACCTAACACTAAACCTTACCCTAACACGTACGCACACTCTAAACTCTTGTCATATCCTATCCTGTACCCTAAACCTTCCCCGTGCCCGTCCCCTAACCCTAACCCTAACCCTTACCCGAAGCCTTACCCTAACCTGTCCCCTAATCCTAACCCGTACGCTAACACTAACCCTTACCCTAACACGTACGCACACCCTAAACTGTTGTCAAATCCTATCCTGTACCCTAAACCTTCCCCGTTCCTGTCCCCTAACCCTAACCCTAACCCTTACCCGAAGCCTTACACTAACCTGTCCCCTAATCCTAACCCGTACGCTAACACTAACCCGTACCCTAACACATAGGCTCACTCTAAACCGTTCTGGTACACTAACCTGTACCCTAAACCGTCCCCATCCCCTAACCCTAACCCTAACACTTACCCGGAGCCTTACCCTAACCCTTCCTCTAATCCTAAACCGTACGCTAACACTAACCCGTACCCTAACATGTTCGCTCACCCTAAACCGTTATCTTAAACTAAGCTGTACCCTAAACAGTCCCCGTCTTCTAAACATAACCGTAACCCTAACCCTAACACTAACACTTACCCGAAGGCTTACCCTAACCCGTCCCCTAATCCTAAACCGTACGCTAACACTAACCCGTACCCTAACACGTACGCTCACCCTAAACCGTTGTCGTAGCCTAACCTGTACCCTAAACCCTCCCCATGCCCTAACACTTACCCTAACCCTAACCCTAACCTTAACCCTTACCCGAAGCTTAACCTAACCCGTCCCCTAATCCTAAACCGTTCGCTAACACTAACACATACCCTACCACGTACGCTCACCCTAAAGCAGTGTTGTACCCTAACGTGTACCCTAAACCGTTCCCGTGCCCTAACCCTAACCCTAACCCTAACCAAAACCCTAACCCTTACCCGGAGCCTTACCCTAACCCGTCCCCTAATCCTAACCCGTACGCTAACACTAACCTGTGCCTTAACACGTACGCTCAACCTAAACCATTGTCGTACACTAACCTGTACCCTAAACCGTCCCCTAACCCTAACCCTAACCCTAACCCTTACCCGAAGCCTTACCCTAACCCGTCCTCTAATCCTAACCTGTACGCTAACGGTAAACTGTGCCCTAACATGTACCCTCACCCTAAACCGTTGTCCTACCCTAACCTGTACTCTAAACCGTCCCCGTCCCCTAACCCTAACCAAAACCCTAACCCTAAACTTAACCCTTACTCGAAGCCTTACCCTAACCCGTCCACTAATCCTAACCCGTACGCTTACACTAACAATTATCCTAACACGTAAGCTCACCCTAAACCTTTGTCGTACCCTAACCTGTACCCTAAACCGTCCCCGTCCCCGTCCCCTAACCCTAACCCAAACCCTAACTCTTACCCGAAGCCTTACCGTAACCCATCCCATAATCCTAACCGATACGCTAAAACTAACCCATGCCCTAACACGTACGCTCACACTAAACCGTTGTCGTACCCTAACCTGTACGCTAAACCGTCCCCGTCCCGTAACCTTAACCCTAACCCTTACCCGAAGCCTTACCCTAACCCGTCCCTTAATCCTAACTCGTACACTAACACTAACACGTGCCCTAACACGTACGCTCAACCTAAAGCGTTGTCATACCCTAACCTGTACACTAAAGCGTCCCCGTCCCCTAACCCTAACCCTAACCCTAAGACTTACCCGAAGCCTTACCCTAACCTGTCCCCAAATCCTAACCCATACGCTAACACTAACCCATACACTAACACATACGCTCACCCTAAACCCTTGTTTTACCCTAACCTGTACCCTAAACTGTCCCCGTCCCCGTCCCCTAACCCTAATCCTAGCCCTAACCGTAACCCTTACCCGAAGCCTTACCCTATCCTGTCCCCTAATCCTAACCCGTATGCTAACACAAACCCGTACCCTAACACGTACGCTCAACCTAAACCATTGTCGTACCCTAACCTATACCCTAAACCGTCCCCTAACCCTAACCCTTACCCGAAGCCTTACCCTAACCCGTCCTCTAATCCTAACCTGTACGCTAACAGTAAACTGTGCCCTAACATGTACGCTCACCCTAAACCGTTGTCCTACCCTAACCTGTACCCTAAACCATCCCAATCCCCGTCCACTAACCCTAACCCTAACCCTAACCCTTACCCTTATCCGAAGCCTTACCTTAACCCATCCCCTAATCCTAATCCGTACACTAACACTAACCCGTAAACTTACACGTACGCTCACCCTAAACCGTTGTCGTACACTAACATGTACCCTAAACCGTCCCCATACCCTAGCCCTAATCCTAACCCTAACCCTAACACTTACCCGAAACCTTACCCTAACTCGTCCCCTAATCCTAAGCCGTAGGCTAAAACTAACCCTTACCCTAACACGTACGCTCACACTAAACTGTGGTCGTACCCTAACCTGTACCCTAAACCGCCCCATCCCCTAACACTAACCCTAAACCTAACCCTAATCCTAACCCTTACCCGAAGCCTTACCCTAACCCGTCCCATAATCATAACCCGTACGCTAACACTAACCCGTGCCCTAACACGTAGGCTCACCATAAATCATTGTCGTACCCTAACCTGTACCCTAAACCATACCCATCCCCGTCCCCGTCCCCTAAACCTAACCCTAACACTTACCCGAAGCCTTACCCTAACCTGTCCCCTAATCCTAACCCTTACGCTAACACTAACCTTGCCCTAACATGTACACTCACCCTAAACCGTTGTCTTACCCTAACCTGTACCCTAAACCGTCCCTGTAACCTAACCCTAACACTAACACTAACCCTAAACCGAACCCTTACACGAAGCCTTCCCCTAACCCGTCCCCTAACCCTAAACCGTACGCTAACCCTAACCCGTACCCTAACACGTACGCTCACCCTAAACCGCTGTCGTACCCTAAACTGCACCCTCAACCGTCCCCGTCCCCTAACCCTAACCCTAACCCTAACCCATCCCCTAATCCTAACCCGTACGCTAACTCTAAGCCATACCCTAACACGTACGCTCACCCTAAACCGTTCTCGTACACTAACCTGTAACCTAAACCGTCCCCGTCCCCTAACCCTAAACCTAACCCTTACCCGAAGCCTTACCTTAACCCGTCCTCTAATCCTAACCCGTACGCTAACTCTAAGCCGTACCCTAACACGTACGCTCACCTTAAACTGTTGTCATATACTAACATGTACCCTAAACCGTCCCCGTCTAATAACCCTAACCCTAACCCTAACCCTAACCCTAACCCTAGCTTTTACCCGAAGCCTTACCCTAACCGGTCCCCTAATCCGAACCCGTATGCTAACACTAACCCGTACCCTAACACGTACGCTCAACCTAAACTTTTGTTGTGCCCTAACCTGTACCCTAAACCGTCCCCATCCCCTAACCCTAACCCTAACCCTAACCCTAACCCTAACCCTTACCCGAAGCCTTACCCTAACCCGTCCCCTAATCCTAAACTGTACGCTGACACTAACACATACCCTAACACGTACGATCACCCTAAACCGTTGTCGTAACCTAACATGTACCCTAAACCGTCCCCGTCCCCGTCCCGTAACCATAACGCTAAGCCTAACCCTGAAGCTTACCCGAAGCCTTACCCTAACCCGTCCCCAATCCTAACCCGTACTGTAACACTAACCCGTACCCTAACACGTACACTCACCCTAAACCGTTGTCGTACCCTAACCTGTACCCTGAACCGTGTCCGTCCCCTAAACCTAACACTAAACCTAAACCTAACCCTAACCCTTACCCGAAGCCTTACCCTAACCCGTCCCCTAAACATAACCCGTACGAAAACACTAACACGTACCCTAACACGTACGGTCACCCTGAACCGTTGTCGTACACTAAACTGTACCCTAAACCGTCCCCGTCCCTTAACCCTAACCCTAACCCTAACCAAAACCCTAATCCTTACCCGAAGCCTTACCATAACCCGTCCCCTAATCCTAACCCATACATTAACACTAAACCGTAACCTAACACGTACGCTCAACCTAAACCGTTGTCGTACACTAACCTGTACCCTAAACCGTCCCTGTCCCCTACCCCTAACCATAACCCTAACCCTAACACTAACCCTTACCCGAAGCCTTACCCTAACCCGTACCCTAATCCTAACCCGTACGCTAACACTAACCCGTACACTAACACGTACGCTCACCGTAAACCGTTGTCGTACCCTAACTTGTAACCTAAACCGTCCCCGTCCCCTAACCCTAACCCTAACCCTAACCCTAACCCTAACACTTACCCAAAGCCTTACCCTAACACGTCAACTAAACCTAAATCGTACGCTAACACTAACCCATGCCCTAACACGTACGCTCACCCTAAACCGTTGTCGTACACTAACCTGTACACTAAACTGTCCCTGTCCCCTAACCCTAACCCAAACCCTAACCCTAACCATTATGCAAAGCTTTACCCTAACCCGTCCCCCAATCCTAAACCATACGCTAACACTAACCGGTACCCTAACATGTACGCTCACCCTAAAGCATTCTCGTACCCTAAACTGTTCCCTAAACCATCCTCGTCCCCTAACCCTAACCCTAACCCTAACCCTAACCCTAGCTTTTACCCGAAGCCTTACACTAACCGGTCCACTAACCCTAACCCGTACGCTAACACTAACCAGTACCCTAAAATGTACGCTCACCCTTAACCATTGTCGTACCCTAACCTATACCCTAAACCGTCCCCGTCCCCTAACCTAACCCTAACCCTAACCCTTACGTGAAGCCTTACCCTAACCTGTCCCCTAATCCTAAACCGTACGCTGACACTAACGCGTACCCTAACACGGACGCTCACCCTAAAACATTGTCGTACACTAAACTGTACCCTAATCCGTCCCCGTCCCCGTCCCCGTCCCATAACCCTAACCCTAACCCAAACCCTAACCCTAACCCTTACCCAAAGCCTTACCCTAATCGGTCCCCTAATTCTAACCCGTATGATAACACTAACCCGTACCCTAACACGTACTCTCACCCTAAACCGTTGTCGTACCCTAACCTATACCCTAAACCGTCCTCGTCCCCGTCCCCTATCCCTAACCCTAACCCTAACCCTGAAGCTTACCCGAAGCCTTACCCTAACCCGTCCCCTAATTCTAACCCGTACGGTAACACTAACCCATACCCTAACACGTACGCTCACCCTAAACGGTTGTCGTACCCTAACCTGTACCCTAAACCGTGTCCGTCCCCTAAACCTAACCCTAACCCTAACCCTAACCTTAACCCTTACCCGAAGCCTTACCCTAACCCGTCCCCTAATCCTAACCCGTACGCTAACACTAACACGTACCCTAACACTTACGGTCACCCTGAACCATTGTCGTACCCTAAACTGTACCCTAAACCGTCCCCGTCCCTTAACCCTAACACTAACCCTAAACCTAACCCTAACCCTAATCCTTACCCGAAGCCTTACCATAACCCGTCCCCTAATCCTAACCCGTACGCTAACACTAAACCGTAACCTAACACGTACGCTCACACTAAACCGTTGTCGTACCCTAACCTGTACCCTAAACCGTCCCTGGCCCCTAACCCTAACCCTAACACTAACCCTTACCCGAAGCCTAACACTAACCCGTCCCCTAATCCTAAGCCGTGCGCTAACAATTACCCATACCCCAACATGTACGCTCAACCTAAACCGTTGTCGTACCCTGAACTGTCCCCATCCCCTAACCCTAACCCTAACCCTAACCCTAACACTTACCCGAAGCCTTACCCTAACCCGTCCCCTAATCCTAACCCGTATGCTAACACTAACCCGTACCCTAACACGTACGCTCACCCTAAAACGTTGTTGTACCCTAACCTTTGCCCTAAACCATCCCCGTCCCCGTCCCCTAACCCTAGCGCTAACCCTTACCCAAAGCCTTACCCTAACACGTCCCCTAACCCTAACCCGTACGCTAACACTAAACCGTACCCTAACACGTACGCTCACTCTAAACCGTTGTCGTACCCTAAAATGTACCCTAAACCGTCCCCGTCCCCTAAACCTAACCCTAACCCTAACCCTAACCATTCCCCGAAGCCTTACCCTAACCGTCCCCTAATCCTAACCCGTACGCTCACACTAACCCGTGCCCTAACAGGTACGCTCACCCTGAACAGTTGTCGTACCCTAACCTGTACCCTAAACCGACCCCGTCCCCTAAACCTAACCCTAACCTCACCCTAATCCTAACCCTTACCCAAAGCCTTACCCTAACCCGTCCCCAAATCCTAACCCGTACACTAACACTAACCCGTGCCCTAAAACATACGCTCAACCTAAACCGTTGTCGTACCCTAACCTGTACCCTAAACCGTCCCCGTGCCCTAACCCTAACCCTAACCCTAACCCTAACCCTAAATCTAACCCTTACCCGAAGGCTTACCCTAACCCGTCCCCTAATCCTAACCCGTACGCTAACAATAACACATACCCTAAAACGTACGGTCACCCTGAACCATTGTCGTACCCTAAACTCTACCCTAAACCTTCCCCGTCCCTTAACCCTAACCCTAACCCTAACCCTAACCCTAACCCTAATCCTTTCCCGAAGCCTTAACATAACCCGTCTCCTAATCCTAACCCGTACGCTAATATTAAATCATAACCTAACACGTACGCTCACACTAAACCGTTGTCGTACCCTAACCTGTACCCTAAACCGTCCCTGTCCCCTAACCCTAACCGTAACCCTAACCCTAACACTAACCCTTACCCGGAGCCTAACACTAAACCGTCCCCTAATCCTAACCCGTACACTAACACTAAACCGTGCCCTAAAACATACGCTCAACCTAAACCGTTGTCGTACCCTAACCTGTACCCTATACCGTCCCCGTGCCCTAACCCTAACCCTAAGCCTAACCCTACCACTAAACCTTACCCGAAGCCTTACACTAAACCGTCCCCTAATCCTAAACCATACGCTGACACTAACACATAGCCTAACACGTACGCTCACCCTAAACCGTTGTCGTACCCTAAACTGTACTGTAAACCGTTTCCATCCCCTAACCCTAACCCTAACACTAACCCTTACCCGAAGCCTTACCCTAACCCGTCCCCTAATCCTAACCCGTACGCTAACACTAACCCGTACCCTAACACGTACGCTCACCCTAAACTGTTGTCGTACCCTAACCTGTTCTCTAAAGCTTCCCCATCCCCTAACCCTAAACCTAACCCTAACACTTACCCTTACCCTAACCTTTACCCGAAGCCTTACATTATCCCGTCCCCAATCCGAACCCGTAGGCTAACACTAACCCGTGCCCTAAAACGTACGCTCACCTAAACCGTTGTCGTACCCTAACCTGTACCCTAAAACGTCCCCTAACTGTAACCCTAACCCTAACCCTAACCCTTACCCGAAACATTACCCTAACCCGTCCCCTAATCCGATTCCGTACGCTAACACTAACCCGTACCCTAACACGTACACCCACCCTAAAACGTTGTCGTCCCCTAACCTGTACCCTAAACCGTCCCCGTCCCCTACCCTAACCCTAACACTAACCCTAACCCTAACCCTTACCCAAAGCCTTACCCTAACATGTCACTTAATCCTAACCCGTACGCTAACACTAACCCGTGCCCTAAAACCTACGGTCACCCTAAACCTTTGTCGTACCCTAACCTATACCCTAAACCGTCCCTGTCCCCATCCCCTAACCCTAAACCTAAACCTAACACTAAACCTTACCCAAGGCCTTACCCTAACCCATCCCCTAAACCTAACCCGTATGCTAACACTAAACCGTACCCTAACACGTACACTCACCCTAAACCGTTGTCCTACCCTAACCTGTACCGTAAACCGTCCCCGTCCCCTAACCGTAACACTAACCCTAAACCTTACCCTTACCCAAAGCCTTACCCTAACCCATCACCTAATCCTAACCCGTACGCTAACACTAACCCGTGCCCTAACACGTACGCTCACCCTAAACCGTTGTTGTACCCTAACCTGTACCCTAAACCGCCCCATCCCCTAACCCTAACCCTAAACCTAACCCTAATCCTAACCCTTACCCGAAGCCTTACCCTAACCCGTCCCATA
This sequence comes from Delphinapterus leucas, assembly GCF_059928025.1. Taxonomy (NCBI): domain Eukaryota; kingdom Metazoa; phylum Chordata; class Mammalia; order Artiodactyla; family Monodontidae; genus Delphinapterus; species Delphinapterus leucas. Next base: position 4,158,177 of record NW_028322232.1, on the reverse strand, counting down.
ATCATAACCCGTACGCTAACACTAACCCGTGCCCTAACACGTAGGCTCACCATAAATCATTGTCGTACCCTAACCTGTACCCTAAACCATCCCCATCCCCGTCCCCGTCTCCTAACCCTAACCCGAACCCTAACCCTAACCCTTACCCGAAGACTTACCCTAACCTGTCCCCTAATCCTAACACTTACGCTAACACTAACCCTTGCCCTAACAGGTACACTCACCCTAAACCGTTGTCTTACCCTAACCTGTACCCGAAACCGTCCCTGTACCCTAACCCTAACCCTAACACTAAACCTAAACCGAAACCTTACCCGAAGCCTTCCCCTAACCCGTCCCCTAATCCTAAACCGTACGCTAACCCTAACCCGTGCCCTAGCACGTACGCTCACCCTAAACCGCTGTCATACCCTAACCCTAACCCTAACCCTAAACCTTACCCGAAGCCTTCCCCTAACCCGTCCCCTAATCCTAACACATACGCTAACACTAACCCATGCCCTAAAACGAATGCTCACCCTAAACCGCTGTCGTACATTAACCTGTACCCTAAACCGTCCCCGTCCCCGTCCCCTAACCCTAACACTAAACCTAAACCTTACCCGAAGCCTTACCCAAACCCGTCCCCTAATCCTAACCCGTACGCTAACACTAACCCGTACCCTAACAGGTACGCTCACCCTAAAGCGTGGTCGTACCCTAACCTGTACACTAAACCGTCCCCGTCCCCGTTCCCTAACCCTAACCCTATCCCAAACCCTACCCCTTACCCGAAGCCTTACCCTAACCCGTCCCATAATCCTAAATAATACGCTAAAACTACCCCATGCCCTAACACATACGCTCACCCTAAACCGTTGTCGTACCCTAACCTGTACCCTAAACCGTCCCTGTAGCCTAACCCTAACCCTAACCCTAACCCTAACCCTTACCCGAAGCCTTACCCTAACCCGTCCCATAATCCTACCCCGTATGCTAACACTAACCCGTACCCTAACATGTACGCTCACCCTAAACCGTTGTCGTACCATAACCTGTACCCTAAACCGTCCCCGTCCCCGTCCCCTAAACTTAACCCTAAACCTCACCCTTACCCGTAGCCTTACCCTAACCCGTCCCCTATTCCTAACCTATACGCTAACTCTAACCCGTACCCTAACATGTACGCTCACCCTAAAGAGTTGTCGTACACTAACCTCTACCCTAAACCGTCCCCGTCCCCGTCCCCTAACCCTAACCCTAACCCTAACCCTTACCCGAAGCCTTACCCTAACAAGTCCCCAATCCTAACCCGTACGCTAACACTAACACATACCCTAACACGTACGCTCACCCTAAACCGTTGTCGTACCCTACCCTATACCCTAAACAGTCCCCGTACCCTAACCCTAACCCTAACCCTAACCCTTACCCGAAGCCTTACCCTAACCCGTCCCCTAATCCTAACCCGTACGCTAACACTAAACCTTACCCTAACACGTACGCACACTGTAAACTGTTGTCATATCCTATCCTGTACCCTAAACCTTCCCCGTGCCCGTCCCCTAACCCTAACCCTAACCCTTACCCGAAGCCTTACCCTAACCTGTCCCCTAATCCTAACCCGTACGCTAACACTAACCCTTACCCTAACACCTACGTACACCCTAAACTGTTGTCAAATCCTATCCTGTACCCTAAACCTTCCCCGTTCCTGTCCCCTAACCCTAACCCTAACCCTTACCCGAAGCCTTACCCTAAACTGTCCCCTAATCCTAACCCGTACGCTAACACTAACCCGTGCCCTAACACATACGCTCACCCTAAAGCGTTGTTGTACCCTAACCTGTACCCTAAACCGTCCCCGTCCTCTAACCCTAACACTAACCCTAATACTAACCCTTACCCGAAGCCTTCCGTTAACCCGCCCCCTAATCCTAACCCGTACGTTAACGCTAACCCATACCCTAACACGTACGCTCACCCTAAACAGTTGTCGTACCCTAAACTGTACCCTAAACCGTCCCCATCCCCAAACCCTAACCCTAACCCTTACCCGAAGCCTTACACTAACCTGTCCCCTAATCCTAACCCGTACGCTAACACTAACCCGTACCCTAACACATAGGCTCACTCTAAACCGTTCTCGTACACTAACCTGTACCCTAAACCGTCCCCATCCCCTAACCCTAACCCTAACACTTACACGGAGCCTTACCCTAACCCGTCCTCTAATCCTAAACTGTACGCTAACACTAACCCGTACCCTAACATGTTCGCTCACCCTAAACCGTTATCTTAACCTAAGCTGTACCCTAAACAGTCCCCGTCGCCTAAACATAACCGTAACCCTAACCCTAACACTAACACTTACCCGAAGGCTTACCCTAACCCGTCCCCTAATCCTAAACCGTACGCTAACACTAACCCGTACCCTAACACGTACGCTCAGCCTAAACCGTTGTCGTAGCCTAACCTGTACCCTAAACCCTCCCCATGCCCTAACACTTACCCTAAACCTAACCCTAACCCTAACCCTTACCCGAAACCTTACCCTAACCCATCACCTAATCGGAACCCGTACGCTAACACTAACACATACCCTATCACGTACGCTCACCCTAAACCGTTGTTGTACCCTAACCTGTACCCTAAACCCTCCCCATCCCCTAACCCTAACCCTAAACCTAACCCTAACCCTAACCCTTACCCGAAGCTTATCCTAACCCGTCCCATAATCCTAATCCATTCGCTAACCCTAACACATACCCTACCACGTACGCTCACCCTAAAGCATTGTTGTACCCTAACGTGTACCCTAAACCGATCCTGTGCCCTAACCCTAACCCTAAACCTAACCCAAACCCTAACCCTTACCCGGAGCCTTACCCTAACCCGTCCCCTAATCCTAACCCGTACGCTAACACTAACCTGTGCCCTAACACGTACGCTCAACCTAAACCATTGTCGTACCCTAACCTGTACCCTAAACCGTCCCCTAACCCTAACCCTAACCCTAACCCTTACCCAAAGCCTTACCCTAACCCGTCCCCTAATCCTAACCCGAACGCTAACACTAAACCTTACCCTAACACGTACGCACACTCTAAACTGTTGTCATATCCTATCCTGTACCCTAAACCTTCCCCGTGCCCGTCCCCTAACCCTAACCCTAACCCTTACCCGAAGCCTTACCCTAACCTGTCCCCTAATCCTAACCAGTACGCTAACACTAACCCTTACCCTAACACCTACGTACACCCTAAACTGTTGTCAAATCCTATCCTGTACCCTAAACCTTCCCCGTTCCTGTCCCCTAACCCTAACCCTAACCCTTACCCAAAGCCTTACCCTAAACTGTCCCCTAATCCTAACCCGTACGCTAACACTAACCCGTGCCCTAACACATACGCTCACCCTAAAGCGTTGTTGTACCCTAACCTGTACCCTAAACCGTCCCCGTCCTCTAACCCTAACACTAACCCTAATACTAACCCTTACCCGAAGCCTTCCGTTAACCCGCCCCCTAATCCTAACCCGTACGCTAACGCTAACCCATACCCTAACACGTACGCTCACCCTAAACAGTTGTCGTACCCTAAACTGTACCCTAAACCGTCCCCATCCCCAAACCCTAACCCTAACCCTTACCCGAAGCCTTACACTAACCTGTCCCCTAATCCTAACCCGTACGCTAACACTAACCCGTACCCTAACACATAGGCTCACTCTAAACCGTTCTCGTACACTAACCTGTACCCTAAACCGTCCCCATCCCCTAACCCTAACCCTAACCCTTACCCGGAGCCTTACCCTAACCCGTCCTCTAATCCTAAACCGTACGCTAACACTAACCCGTACCCTAACATGTTCGCTCACCCTAAACCGTTATCTTAACCTAAGCTGTACCCTAAACAGTCCCCGTCGCCTAAACATAACCGTAACCCTAACCCTAACACTAACACTTACCCGAAGGCTTACCCTAACCCGACCCCTAATCCTAAACCGTACGCTAACACTAACCCGTACCCTAACACGTACGCTCAGCCTAAACCGTTGTCGTAGCCTAACCTGTACCCTAAACCCTCCCCATGCCCTAACACTTACCCTAAACCTAACCCTAACCCTAACCCTTACCCGAAGCCTTACCCTAACCCATCACCTAATCGGAACCCGTACGCTAACACTAACCCATACCCTATCACGTACGCTCACCCTAAACCGTTGTTGTACCCTAACCTGTACCCTAAACCCTCCCCATCCCCTAACCCTAACCCTAAACCTAACCCTAACCCTAACCCTTACCCGAAGCTTATCCTAACCCGTCCCCTAATCCTAATCCATTCGCTAACCCTAACACATACCCTACCACGTACGCTCACCCTAAAGCATTGTTGTACCCTAACGTGTACCCTAAACCGTTCCTGTGCCCTAACCCTAACCCTAAACCTAACCCAAACCCTAACCCTTACCCGGAGCCTTACCCTAACCCGTCCCCTAATCCTAACCCGTACGCTAACACTAACCTGTGCCCTAACACGTACGCTCAACCTAAACCATTGTCGTACCCTAACCTGTACCCTAAACCGTCCCCTAACCCTAACCCTAACCCTAAACCTTACCCGAAGCCTTACTCTAACCTGTCCTCTAATCCTAACCTGTACGCTAACAGTAAACTGTGACCTAACATGTACCCTCACCCTAAACCGTTGTCCTACCCTAACCTGTACTCTAAACCGTCCCCATCCCCTAACCCTAACCCAAACCCTAACCCTAAACTTAACCCTTACTCGAAGCCTTACCCTAACCCGTCCACTAATCCTAACCCGTACGCTTACACTAACAATTATCCTAACACGTACGCTCATCCTAAACCTTTGTCGTACCCTAAACTGTACCCTAAACCGTCCCGTCCCCGTCCCCGTCCACTAACCCTAACCCTAACCCTAACCCTTACCCGAAGCCTTACCCTAACCCGTCCCCTAATCCTAACCCGTACGCTAACACTAACACTTATTCTAACACGTACGCTCATCGTAAACCGTTGTCGTACCCTAACCTGTAACCTAAACCGTCCCCGTCCCCTAAGCCTAACTCTAACCCTAACCGTAACCTTTACCCGAAGCCTTACCCTTTCCTGTCCACTAATCCTAACCCGTACGCTAACACTCACCCTTGCCCTAACACGTACACTCACCCTAAACCGTTGTCGTACCCTAACCTGTACCCTAAACCATCCCTGTACCCTAACCCTAACCATAACCCTAACCCTAACACTTACCCGAAGCCTTACCCTAACCCGTCCCATAATCCTAACCCGTACGCTAACACTAACCCGTACCCTAACTCGTACACTCACCGTAAACCATTGTCATACCCTAACCTGTACCCTAAACCATACCCGTCCCCTAACCCTAACCCTAACCCTAACCCTATCCATTACCCGAAGCCTTACCCTAACCAGTCCCCTAAGTCTAACCCGTACGCTAACACTAACAAGTGCCCTAACATGTACGCTCACCCTAAAGCGTGGTCGTACCCTAACCTGTACCCTAAACCGTCCCCGTCCCCGTGCCCTAACCCTAACCCAAACCCTAACTCTTACCCGAAGCCTTACCGTAAACCATCCCATAATCCTAACCGATACGCTAAAACTAACCCATGCCCTAACACGTACGCTCAGCCTAAACCGTTGTCGTACCCTAACCTGTATGCTAAACCGTCCCCGTCCCGTAGCCCTAACCCTAACCCTAACCCGAAGCCTTACCCTAACCCATCCCCTAATCCTAACGCGTACGCTAACTCTAACCTGTACCCTAACACGTACGCTCACCCTAAACCGTTGTCATACACTATCCTGTACCCTAAACTGTCCCCTTCCCCTAACCCTAACCCTAACCCTAAGCCTAACACTTGCCCGAAGCCTTACCCTAACCACTTCCCTAATCCTAACCCGTACGCTAACACTAAATCGTACCCTAACACGTACGCTCACCCTAAACCTTTTGCGTACCCTAACCTATACCCTAAACCGTCCCCGTAACCTAACCCTAACTCTAACCCTAACCCTTACCCGAAGCCTTACCCTAACCCGTCCCCTAATCCTAACCCATACGCTAAAACTAACCCTTACCCTAACCCGTACGCGCACCCTAAACTGTTCTCATATCCTAACCTATACCCTAAACCTTCCCTGTCCCCGTCCACGTCCCCTAAACCTATCCCTAAGCCTAACCCTAACCCTTACCCGAAGCCTTACACTAACCCGTCCCCTAATCCTAACTCGTACGCTAACACTAACCCGTACCCTAACACGTACGCTCACCCTAAACCGTTGTCATACCCTAACCTGTACCCTAAACCGTCCCCATCCCCTAACCCTAAATCTAACTCTAACCCTAACACTTACCCGAAGCCTTACCCTAACCCGTCCCCTAATCCTAACTCGTACACTAACACTAACATGTGCCCTAACACGTACGCTCAACCTAAAGAGTTGTCGTACCCTAACCTGTACACTAAACCGTCCCCGACCCCTAACCCTAACCCTAACCCTAACCCTAAGACTTACCCGAAGCCTTACCCTAACCTGTCCCCAAATCCTAACCCGTACGCTAACACTAACCCATACCCTAACACGTATGCTCACCCAAAAACGTTGTCGTACACTAACCTGTACCCTAAACAGTCCCCTAACCCTAACCCTAGCCCTAACCCTAACCCTTACCCGAAGCCTTACCCTAACCCGTCCCCTATTCCTAACCCGTACGCGAACACTAACACGTACCCTAACACGTACGCTCACTCTGAACCGTTGTTGTACACTAAACTGGACCCTAAGCCGTCCCCGTACCTTAACCCGAACCCTAACCCTAACCCTAACCCTAACCCTAACCCTAACCCTTACTCGAAGCCTTCCCATAACCCGTAACCTAATGCTAACCCGTACGTTAACACTAACCCGTAACCTAACACGTACGCTCAGCCTAAACCGTTGTCGTATCCTAACCTGTACCCTAAACCGTCCCTGTCACCTAACCCTAACTGTAAACCTAACCCTAACACTAACCCTTACCTGAAGCCTTTCCCTAACCCGTCCCCTAATCCTAACCCGTACGCTAACACTAACTTGTACCCTAAAACGTATGCTCACACTAAACAGTTGTTGTACCCTAACCTGTACCCTAAACCGTCCCCGTCCCCTAACCATAACCCTAACCCTTACCCGACGCCTTACCCTAATCCTAACCTGTACGCTAACATTAACCCGTACCCTAACACTAACCCGTACCCTAACATGTACACTCACCCTAAACAGTTGTCGTACACTAAACTGTACCCTAAACCGTCCCCGTCCCCTAACCCTAACCCTAACCATAACCCTAACCCTAAACCTTACCCGAAGCCTTACCCTAACGCATCCCCTACTCCTAACCCATACGCTAACACTAACCCATACACTAACACGTACGCTCACCCTAAACGGTTGTCGTACACTAACCTGTACCCTAAACCCTCCCCATCCCCTAACCCTAACCCTAAACCTAACCCTAACCCTAACCCTTACGCGAAGCCTTACCGTAACCCATCACATAAACCGAACCCGTACGCTAACACTAACCCATACCCTACCACGTACGCTCACCCTAAACCGTTGTTGTACCCTAACCTGTACCCTAAACCCTCCACATCCCCTAACCCTAACCCTAAACCTAACCCTAACCCTAACCCTTACCCGAAGCTTACCCTAACCCGTACCCTAATCCTAACCCGTTCGCTAACACTAACCCATACCCTACCACGTATGCTCACCTTAAACCGTTTTTGTACCCTAACCTGTACCCAAAACTGTTCCCGTGCCCTAACCCTAACCCTAACCCTAACCCTTACCCGAAGCTTACCCAAACCCGTACCCTAATCCTAACCTGTTTGCTAACACTAACCCGTACCCTAACACGTACGCTCACCCTAAACCGCTGTCGTACCCTAAACTGCACCCTCAACCGTGCCCGTCCCCTAACCCTAACCCTAAACCTAACCCGTCCCCTAATCCTAACCCGTACGCTAACTCTAAGCCATGCCCTAACACGTACGCTCACCCTAAACCGTTGTCGTACCCTAACCTGTACCCTGAACCGTGTCCGTCCCCTAAACCTAACACTAAACCTAAACCTAACCCTAACCCTTACCCGAAGCCTTACCCTAACCCGTCCCCTAAACATAACCCGTACGCGAACACTAACACGTACCCTAACACGTACGGTCACCCTGAACCGTTGTCGTACACTAAACTGTACCCTAAACCGTCCCCGTCCCTTAACCCTAACCCTAACCCTAACCCTAACCAAAACCCTAATCCTTACCCGAAGCCTTACCATAACCCGTCCCCTAATCCTAACCCATACATTAACACTAAACCGTAACCTAACACTTACGCTCACCCTAAACCGTTGTCGTACACTAACCTGTACCCTAAACCGTCCCTGTCCCCTACCCCTAACCATAACCCTAACCCTAACACTAACCCTTACCTGAAGCCTTACCCTAACCCGTGCCCTAATCCTAACCCGTACGCTAACACTAACCCGTACACTAACACGTACGCTCACCCTAAACCGTTGTCGTACCCTTACTTGTAACCTAAACCGTCCCCGTCCCCTAACCCTAACCCTAACCCTAACCCTAACACTTACCCAAAGCCTTACCCTAACACGTCAACTAAACCTAAATCGTACGCTAACACTAACCCATGCCCTAACACGTACGCTCACCCTAAACCGTTGTCGTACACTAACCTGTACCCTAAACTGTCCCTGTCCCCTAACCCTAACCCTAACCATTACGCAAAGCCTTACCCTAACCCGTCCCCCAATCCTAACCCGTACGCTAACACTAAACCGTACCCTAACATGTACGCTCACCCTAAACCGTTCTCGTACCCTAACCTGTTCCCTAAACCGTCCTCGTCCCCTAACCCTAACCCTAACCCTAACCCTAACCCTAACCCTAGCTTTTACCCGAAGCCTTACACTAACCGGTCCCCTAACCCTAACCCGTACGCTAACACTAACCAGTACCCTAACATGTACGCTCACCCTTAACCATTGTCGTACCCTAACCTGTACCCTAAACCGTCCCCGTCCCCTAACCTAACCCTAACCGTAACCCTTACGCGAAGCCTTACCCTAACCTGTCCCCTAATCCTAAACCGTACGCTGACACTAACACGTACCCTAACACGGACGCTCACCCTAAAACATTGTCGTACACTAAACTGTACCCTAATCCGTCCCCGTCCCTGTCCCATAACCCTAACCCTAACCCTAACCCAAACCCTAACCCTAACCCTTACCCAAAGCCTTACCCTAATCGGTCCCCTAATCCTAACCCGTATGCTAACACTAACCCGTCCCCTAACACGTAATCTCACCCTAAACCGTTGTCGTACCCTAACCTATACCCTAAACCGTCCCCGTACCCGTTCCCTATCCCTAACCCTAAGCCTAACCCTGAAGCTTACCCGAAGCCTTACCCTAACCCGTCCCCTAATTCTAACCCGTACGGTAACACTAACCCGTACCCTAACACGTACGCTCACCCTAAACGGTTGTCGTACCCTAAGCTGTACCCTAAACCGTGTCCATCCCCTAAACCTAACCCTAACCCTAACCCTAACCTTAACCCTTACCCGAAACCTTACCCTAACCCGTCCCCTAATCCTAACCCGTACACTAACACTAACACGTACCCTACCACTTACGGTCACCCTGAACCATTGTCGTACCCTAAACTGTACCCTAAACCGTCCCCGTCCCCTAACCCTAACCCTAACCCTAACCCTAACACTTACCCGAAGCCTTACCCTAACCCGTCCCCTAATCCTAAACTGTACGCTGACACTAACACGTACCCTAACACGTACGATCACCCTAAACCGTTGTCGTAACCTAACCTGTACCCTAAACCGTCCCCGTCCCTGTCCCCTAACCATAACGCTAAGCCTAACCCTGAAGCTTACCCGAAGCCTTACCCTAACCCGTCCCCAATCCTAACCCGTACTGTAACACTAACCCGTACCCTAACACGTACACTCACCCTAAACCGTTGTCGTACACTAACCTGTACCCTAAACCGTGCCCATCCCCTAAACCTAACACTAAACCTAAACCTAACCCTAACCCTTACCCGAAGCCTTACCCTAACCCGTCCCCTAAACATAACCCGTACGCGAATACTAACACGTACCCTAACACGTACGGTCACCCTGAACTGTTGTCGTACACTAAACTGTACCCTAAACCGTCCCCGTCCCTTAACCCTAACACCTAGCCCTAACCCTAACCAAAACCCTAATCCTTACCCGAAGCCTTCCCATAACCCGTCCCCTAATCCTAACCCATACATTAACACTAAACCGTAACCTAACACGTACGCTCACCCTAAACCGTTGTCATACACTAACCTGTGCCCTAAACCGTCCCTGTCCCCTACCCCTAACCATAACCCTAACCCTAACACTAACCCTTACCCGAAGCCTTACCCTAACCCGTCCCCTAATCCTAACCCGTACGCTAACACTAACCCGTACACTAACACGTACGCTCACCCTAAACCGTTTTCGTACCCTTACTTGTAACCTAAACCGTCCCCGTCCCCTAACCCTAACCCTAACCCTAACCCTAACGCTTACCCAAAGCCTTACCCTAACACATCAACTAAACCTAAATCGTACGCTAACACTAACCCATGCCCTAACACGTACGCTCACCCTAAACCGTTGTCGTACACTAACCTGTACCCTAAACTGTCCCTGTCCCCTAACCCTAACCCTAAGCCTAACCCTAACCATTACGCAAAGCCTTACCCTAACCCGTCCCCCAATCCTAACCCGTACGCTAACACTAACCCGTACCCTAACATGTACGCTCACCCTAAACCTTTCTCATACCCTAACCTGTTCCCTAAACCGTCCTCGTCCCCTAACCCTAAGCCTAACCCTAACCCTAAACCTAACCCTAGATTTTACCCGAAGCCTTACACTAACCGGTCCCCTAACCCTAACCCGTACGCTAACACTAACCAGTACCCTAACATGTACGCTCACCATTAACAATTGTCGTACCCTAACCTGTACCCTAAACCGTCCCCGTCCCCTAACCTAACCCTCACCCTAACCCTTACGCGAAGCCTTACCCTAACCTGTCCCCTAATCCTAAACCATACGCTGACACTAACATGTACCCTAACACGGACGCTCACCCTAAAACATTGTCATACACTAAACTGAACCCTAATCCGTCCCCGTCCCCGTCCCCGTCCCCTAACCCTAACCCTAACCCAAACCCTAACCCTAACCCGTACCCAAAGCGTTACCTTAATCGGTCCCCTAATCCTAACCCGTATGCTAACACTAACCCGTCCCCTAACACGTACTCTCACCCTAAACGGTTGTCGTACCCTAACCTATACCCTAAACCGTCCCCGTCCCCGTCCCCTATCCCTAACCCTAACCCAAACCCTGAAGCTTACCCGAAGCCTTACCCTAACCCGTCCCCTAATCCTAACCTGTACGCTAACACTAAACCGTAACCTATCACGTACGCTCACACTAAACCGTTGTCGTACCCTTACCTGTACCCTAAACCGTCCCTGGCCCCTAACCCTAAATCTAACACTAACCCTTACCCGAAGCCTAACACTAACCCGTCCCCTAATCCTAAGCCGTGCGCTAACAATAACCCATAACCCAACATGTACACTCAACCTAAACTGTTGTCGTACCCTAAACTGTCCCCATCCCCTAACCCTAACCCTAACCCTAACCCTAACCCTTACCCGAAGCCTTACCCTAACCCGTCCCCTAATCCTAACCCGTATGCTAACACTAACCCGTACCCTAACACGTACGCTCACCCTAAAACGTTGTTGTACCCAAACTTTTGCCCTAAACCGTCCCCGTCCCCGTCCCCTAACCCTAACGCTAACCCTTACCCAAAGCCTTACCCTAACCCGTCCCCTAATCCTAACCCGTACGCTAACACTAAACCGTACCTTAACACGTACGCTCACTCTAAACCGTTGTCGTACCCTAAACTGTACCCTAAACCGTCCCCGTCCCCTAACCCTAACCCTAACCCTAACCCTTACCCGAAGCCTTACCGTAACCTGTCCCCTAATCCTAACCCATTGCTAACACTAAGCCGTACCCTAACACGTATGCTCGCCCTAAACCATTGTCGTACCCTAACCTGTACCCTAAACCATCCCCGTGCCCTAACCCTAACCCTATCCCTAACCCGAACCCTAACCCTAACCCTTACTCGAAGCCTTCCCATAACCCGTCCCCTAATGCTAACCCGTACGTTAACACTAACCCGTAACCTAACACGTACGCTCACCCTAAACCGTTGTCGTACCCTAACCTGTGCCCTAAACCGTCCCTGTCCCCTAAGCCTAACAGTAAACCTAACCCTAACACTAACCCTTGCCCGAAGCCTTTCCCTAACCCGTCCCCTAATCCTAACCCGTATGCTAACACTAACTTGTACCCTAAAACGTACGCTCACCCTAAACCGTTGTTGTACCCTAACCTGTACCCTAAACCGTCCCCGTCCCCTAACCATAACCCTAACCCTAAACTTATCCCTAACCCTTACCCAACGCCTTACCCTAATCCTAACCTGTACGCTAACACTAACCCGTACCCTAATATGTACGCTCACCCTAAACAGTTGTCGTACACTAAACTGTACCCTAAACCGTCCCCGTCCCCTAACCCTAACCCTAAACCTAACCCTAACCCTAAACCTTACCCGAAGCCTTACCCTAACGCATCCCCTACTCCTAACCCATATGCTAACACTAACCCATACACTAACACATACGCTCACCCTAAACCCTTGTTGTACCCTAACCTGTACCCTAAACTGTCCCCGTCCCGCTCCCCTAACCCTAACCCTAGCCCTAACCGTAACCCTTACCCGAAGCCTTACCCTAACCCGTCCCCTAATCCTAAATCGTACACTAACCCTAACCCGTACTCTAACATGTACGCTCACCCTAAAGTGTTGTCGTACCCTAACCTGTACCCTAAACCGTATCCGTCCCCTAACCCTAACCCTAACCCTAACCCTTACCCGAAGCCTTACCCTATCCCGTCCCCTAATACTAACCCGTACGCTAACACAAACCCGTACCCTAACACGTACGCTCACCCTAAAAGGTTGTCGTACCCTAACCTGTACCCTAAACCCTCCCCATCCCCTAACCCTAACCCTAAACCTAACCCTAACCCTAACCCTTACGCGAAGCCTTACCCTAGCCCATCAGATAAACCGAACCCGTACGCTAACCCTAAACCATACCCTACCACGTACGCTCACCCTAAACCCTTGTTGTACCCTAACCTGTACCCTAAACCCTCCACATCCCCTAACCCTAACCCTAAACCTAACCCTAACCCTAACCCTTACCCGAAGCTTACCCTAACCCGTACCCTAATCCTAACCCGTTCGCTAACACTAACCCATACCCTACCACGTACGCTCACCCTAAACCGTTTTTGTACCCTAACCTGTACCCTAAACTGTTCCCGTGCCCTAACCCTAACCCTAACCCTAACCCAAACCCTAACCATTACCCAAAGCCTTACCCTAACCCATCCCCGAATCCTAACCCGTACGCTAACACTAACCTCTGCCCTAACTCGTACGCTCAACCTAAACCATTGTCGTACCCTAACCTGTACCCTAAACCGTCCCCTAACCCTAACCCTAACACTAAACCTTACCCGAAGCCTTACCCTAACACGTCCTCTAATCCTAACATGTACGCTAACAGTAAACTGTGCCCTAACATGTACGCTCACCCTAAACCGTTGTCCTACCCTAACCTGTACCCTAAACCGTCCCCGTCCCCGTCCCCTAACCCTAACCCTAACCCTTACCCGCAGCCTTATCCTAACCCGTACCCTAATCATAACCTGTAGGCTAACACTAACCCGTACCCTAAAACGCACACTCACCCTAAACCGTTTTCGTACACTAACCTGTACCCTAAACCGTCCCCGTCCACTAAACCTAACCCTAACCCTAACCCTAACCCTTACCCGAAGCCTTACCCTAACACTTCCCCTAATCCTAACCCGTACGCTAACACTAACCCGTACCCTAACACGTATGCTCAACCTAAACGGTTGTTGTACCCTAACCTGTACCCTAAACCGTGCCCGTCCCCTAAACCTAACCCTAACCCTAACCCAAACCCTTACCCAAAGCCTTACCCTAAACGGTCCCCTAATCCTAACCCGTACGCTAACACTAACAAGTACCCAAACACGTACGCTCACCATAAACCGTTGTCGTACCCTAACCTGTACCCTAAACTCTCCCCGTCCCCATCCCCTAAGCTTAACCCTAACCCTAACCCTTACCCAAAGCCTTACACTAACCCCTCCCCTAATCCTAACCCGTACGCTAACACTAAACCATACCCTAACACGTACACTCACCCTAAATCGTTGTTGTATCCTAACCTGAACCCTAAACCGTCCCCGTCCCCGTCCCCTAACCCTAAACCTAACCGTAAACTTAACCCTTACCCGAAGCCTTACCCTAACACGTCCCCTAATCATAACCCGTACGCTAACACTAACCCGTACCCTACCACGTACGCTCACCCGAAACCGTTGTCGTAACCTAACCCGTACCCTAAACCCTCCCCATCCCCTAACCCTAACCCTAAACCTAACCCTAACCCTAGCCCTTACGCGAAGCCTTACCCTAACCCATCACATAAACCGAACCCGCACGCTAACACTAAACCATACCCTACCACGTACGCTCACCCTAAACCCTTGTTGTACCCTAACCTGTACCCTAAACCCTCCACATCCCCTAACCCTAACCCTAAAACTAACCCTAACCCTAACCCTTACCCGAAGCTTACCCTAACCCGTACCCTAATCCTAACCTGTTCGCTAACACTAACCCATACCCTACCACGTACGCTCACCCTAAACCGTTTTTGTACCCTAACCTGTACCCTAAACTGTTCCCGTGCCCTAACCCTAACCCTAACCCTAACCCAAACCCTAACCCTTACCCGAAGCCTTACCCTAACCCGTCCCTGAATCCTAACCCGTACGCTAACACTAACCTCTGCCCTAACTCGTACGCTCAACCTAAACCATTGTCGTACCCTAACATGTACCCTAAACCGTCCCCTAACCCTAACCCTAACACTAAACCTTACCCGAAGCCTTACCCTAACCCGTCCTCTAATCCTAACATGTACGCTAACAGTAAACTGTGCCCTAACATGTACGCTCATCCTAAACCGTTGTCCTACCCTAACCTGTACCCTAAACCATCCCAATCCCCTTCCCCTAACCCTAACCCTAACCCTAACCCTTACCCTTACCCGAAGCCTTACCTTAACCCATCCCCTAATCCTAATCCGTACACTAACACTAACCCGAAACCTAACACGTACGCTCACCCTAAATCGTTGTCGTACCCTAACATGTACCCTAAACTGTCCCCATCCCCTAGCCCTAACCCTAACCCTAACACTTACACTTACCCGAAACCTTACCCTAACTCGTCCCCTAATCCTAAGCCGTAGGCTAAAACTAACACTTACCCTAACACGTACGCTCACACTAAACTGTGGTCGTACCCTAACCTGTACCGTAAACCGCCCCATCCCCTAACCCTAACCCGAACCCTAACCCTAACCCTTACCCGAAGACTTAACCTAACCTGTCCCCTAATCCTAACACTTACGCTAACACTAACTCTTGCCCTAACATGTACACTCACCCTAAACCGTTGTCTTACCCTAACCTGTACCCTAAACCGTCCCTGTACCCTAACCCTAACCCTAACACTAATCCTAAACCGAACCCTTACCCGAAGCCTTCCCCTAACCCGTCCCCTAATCCTAAACCGTACGCTAACCCTAACCCGTGCCCTAGCACGTACGCTCACCCTAAACCGCTGTCGTACCCTAAACTGTACCCTAAACCGTCCCCGTCCCCTAACCCTAACCGTAACCCTAAACCTTACCCGAAGCCTTCCCTTAACCCGTCCCCTAATCCTAACCCGTACGCTAACTCTAAGCCATACCCTAACACGTACGCTCACCCTAAACCGTTTTCGTACACTAACCTGTAACCTAAACCGTCCCCGTCCCCTAACCCTAACCCTTACCCGAAGCCTTACCTTAACCCGTCCTCTAATCCTAACCCGTACGCTAACAGTAAACTGTGCCCTAACATGTACGCTGAACCTAAACCATTGTCCTACCCTAACCTGTACCCTAAACCGTCCCCCTCCCCTAACCCTAACCCTAACCCTAACCCTAAACCTAACCCTTACCCGAAGCCTTACCATAACCCGTCCTCTAATCCTAACCCGTACGCTAACAGTAAACTGTGCCCTAACATGTACGCTGAACCTAAAACATTGTCCTAACCTAACCTGTACCCTAAACCGTCCCCCTCCCCTAACCCTAACCCTAACCCTAACCCTAACCCTTACACCAAGCCTTACCCTAAACCGTGCCCTAATCCTAACCCGTACGCTAACACTAACCCATACCCTAACACGTACGCTCACCCTAAACCACTGTCATACACTAACCTGTACCCTAAACCGTCCCCGTCTCCGTCCCCTAACCCTAACCCTAACCCTAAACCTAACCCTTACCCGAAGCCCTACCCTAACCCGTCCCCTAATCCTAACCCGTACGCTAACACTAACCCGTGCCCTAACACGTACGCTCACCCTAAAGTGTGGTTGTACCCTAACCAGTACACTAAACCGTCCCCGTCCCTGTTCCCTAACCCTAACCCTAACCCAAACCCTAAGCCTTACCCGAAGCCTTACCCTAACCCGTCTCATAATCCTAAACGATACGCTAAAACTAACCCATGCCCTAACACATACGCTCACCCTAAACCGTTGTTGTACCCTAACCTGTACCCTAAACCGTCCCCGTCCCCTAACCCTAACCCTAATCCTTACCCGAAGCCTTACACTAACCCGTCCCCTAATCCTAACCCATACGCTAACTCTAACCCGTATCCTAACACGTACGCTCACCCTAAACCATTCTCATACACTAACCTGTACCCTAAACCATCCCCGTCAACTAACCTTAACCCTAACCCTTACCCGAAGCCTTACCATAACCCGTCCTCTAATCCTAACCCATACGCTAACAGTAAACTGTGCCCTAAAATGTACGCTCAACCTAAACCATTGTCCTACCATAACTTGTACCCTAAACCGTCCCCGTCCCCTAAGCCTAACCCTAAACCTAGCCCTAAACCTAAACCTTACCCCAAGCCTTACCCTAACCCGTCCCTTAATCCTAACCCGTACGCTAACACTAACCCGTACCCTAACACGTACGCTCACCCTAAATCTTTGTCGTACCCTAACATGTACCCTAAACCGTCCCCGTCCCCTAACCCTAACCCTAACCCTAACCCTAACACTTACCCAAAGCATTACACTAACCCGTCCCCTAATCCTAATCCGTACGCTAACACTAACCCGTGTCCTAACACGTACCCTCACCCTAAACCGTTGTCGTACCCTAACCTGTACCCTAAACCGTCACCGTCCCCTAGCCCTAACCCTAACCCTAACCCTTACGCGAAGCCTTACCCTAACCCGTCCCCAATCCTAACCCGTACGCTAACACTAACAAGTACCCTAACACATACGCTCACCCTAAACTGTTGTCGTACACTAAACTGTAACCTAAACCGTCCCCGTCCCCTAACCCTAACCCTAACCCTAACCCTAACCCTTACCCGAAGCCTTACCCTAATCTGTCCCCTAATCATAACACGTATGCTAACACTAACCCTTGCCCTAACACGTACACTCACCCTAAACCATTGTCGTACCCTAACCTGTACCCTGAACCGTCCCTGTACCCTAACCCTAACCCTAACTCTAACCCTAACCCTAACCCTAACACTTACCCGAAGCCTTACCCTAACCCGTCCCATAATCCTAACCCGTAAGCTAACACTAACCCGTACCCTAACACGTACGCTCACCCTAAACCGTTGACGTACCCTAACCTGTACCCTAAACCGTCCCTGTCCCCTAACCCTAACCCTAACCCTTACCAGAAGCCTTACCCTAACCCGTCCCATAATCCTAACCCGTACACTAACACTAACCCGTACCCTAACACGTACGCTCACCCTAAAACCTTGTCGTACCCTAACCTGTACCCTAAATCGTCCCTGTCCCCTAACCCTAACCCTAACCCTAAACATAAACCTTACCCGAAGCCTTACCCTAACCGGTCCCCTAAACCTAACCCGCACGCTAACACTAACCCGTGCCCTAACACGTACGCTCACCCGAAACATTTGTCGTACACTAAGCTGTACCCTAAACCGTCCCCATTACCTAACACTAACCCGAACCCTCACCATAACCCTAAACCTTACCCGAAGCCTTACCCTAACCCGTCCCCTAATCCTAACCGTACGCTAACACTAATCCGTGCCCTAACACGTACGCTCACCCTAAAGCGTTGTCGTACCCTAACCTGTACCCTAAACCGTTCCTGTCCCCGTACCCTAACCCTAACCCTAACCCAAACCCTAACCGTTACCCGAAGCCTTACACTAACCCATCCCATAATCCTAAACGCTACGCTAACACTAACCTGTGCCCTAACACGTACGCTCACCCTAAACCGTTGTCGTACATTAACCTGTACCCTAAATCGTCCCTGTCCCCTAACCCTAACCCTAACCCTAATCCTTACCCGAAGCCTTACCCTAACTCGTCCCCTAATTCTAACCCGTATGCTAACACTAACCTGTATCCTAACACATACGCTCACCCTAAAACTTTGTCGTACACTAAGCTGTACCCAAAATCGTCCCCGTCCCCTAACCCTAAACCTAACCCTTACACAAAGCCTTACCCTAACCCGTCCCCTAATCCTAACCCGTACGCTAACACTAACCCGTAACCTAACCCGTATGCTCAACCTAAACCGTTCTCATACACTAACCTGTACCCTAAACCGTCCCGTCCCGGTCCCCTAAACCTAGCCCTTACCCGAAACCTTACCCTAACATGTCCCCTATTCCTAACCCGTACGCTAACACTATCCCGTACCCTTACACGTACGCTCACCTTAAAACGTTGTCGTACACTAACCTGTAACCTAAACCGTCTCCGTCCCCTAACCCTAACCCTAAACCTAGCCCTAAATCTAAACCTTACCCCAAGCCTTACCCTAACCCGACCCTTAATCCTAACCCATACGCTAACACTAACCCATACCCTAACACGCACGCTCACCCTAAAACTTTGTCGTACCCTAACATGTACCCTAAACCGTCCCCGTCCCCTAACCCTAACCCTAACCCTAACCCTAACACTTACCCGAAGCATTACACTAACCCGTCCCCTAATCCTAATCCGTACGCTAACACTAACCCGTGTCCTAACACGTACCCTCACCCTAAACCGCTGTCGTACCCTAACCGGTACCCTAAACCGTCACCGTCCCCTAGCCCTAACCCTAACCCTAACCCTTACGCGAAGCCTTACCCTAACCCGTCCCCAATCCTAACCCGTACGCTAACACTAACAAGTACCCTAACACATACGCTCACCCTAAACTGTTGTCGTACACTAACCTGTAACCTAAACCGTCCCCGTCCCCTTACCCTAAACCTAACCCTAACCCTAACCCTAACCCTTACCCGAAGCTTTACCCTAATCTGTCCCCTAATCCTAACCCGTATGCTAACACTAACCCTTGCCCTAACACGTACACTCACCCTAAACCATTGTCGTACCCTAACCTGTACCCTGAACCGTCCCTGTACCCTAACCCTAACCCTAACTCTAACCCTAACCCTAACCCTAACACTTACCCGAAGCCTTACCCTAACCCGTCCCATAATCCTAACCCGTACGCTAACACTAACCCGTACCCTAACACGTACGCTCACCCTAAATCGTTTTCGTACCCTAACCTGTACCCTAAACCATCCCCGTCCCCTAACCCTAACCCTAACACTATCCCTAACCCTTACCCGAAGCCTTACCCTAACTCGGTCCCCAATTCTAAACCATACGCTAACACTAACCCGTACCCTAACACGTACGCTCACCCTAAAACTTTGTCGTACCCTAACCTGTACCCTAAGTCGTCCCCTTCCCCTAAGCCTAACCCTAACCCTACTACTTACCCGAAGCCTTACCCTAAACCGTCCCCTAATCCTAACCCTTACGCTAACACTAACCCATGCCCTAAAACGAATGCTCACCCTAAACTGCTGTCGTACACTAACCTGTACCCTAAACCGTCCCCGTCCCCTAACCCTAACCCTAAACCTAACCCTTACCCGAAGCCTTACCCTAACCCGTCCCCTAATCCTAACCCGTACGCTAACACTAACACGTGCCCTAACATGTACGCTCAACCTAAAGCGTGGTCGTACCCTAACCTGTACACTAAACCGTCCCTGTCCCCGTTCCCTAACCCTAACCCTATCCCAAACCCTACCCCTTACCCGAAGCCTTACCCTAACCCGTCCAATAATCCTAAATAATACGCTAAAACTACCCCATGCCCTAACACATACGCTCACCCTAAACCGTTGTCGTACCCTAACCTGTACCCTAAACCGTCCCTGTAGCCTAACCCTAACCCTAACCCTAACCCTAACCCTTACCCGAAGCCTTACCCTAACCCGTCCCATAATCCTACCCCGTACGCTAACACTAACCCGTACCCTAACACGTACGCTCACCCTAAAGAGTTGTCGTACACTAACCTCTACCCTAAACCGTCCCCGTCCCCGTCCCCTAACCCTAACCCTAACCCTAACCCTTACCCGAAGCCTTACCCTAACCCGTCCCCTAATCCTAACCCGTACGCTAACACTAAACCTTACCCTAACACGTACGCACACTCTAAACTGTTGTCATATCCTATCCTGTACCCTAAACCTTCCCCGTGCCCGTCCCCTAACCCTAACCCTAACCCTTACCCGAAGCCTTACCCTAACCTGTCCCCTAATCCTAACCCGTACACTAACACTAACCCTTACCCTAACACGTACGCACACCCTAAACTGTTGTCAAATCCTATCCTGTACCCTAAACCTTCCCCGTGCCCGTCCCCTAACCCTAACCCTAACACTTACCCGAAGCCTTACCCTAACCCGTCCCCTAATCCTAACCCGTACGCTAACCCTAACCCGTACCCTAACACGTACGCTCACCCTAAACCGTTGTCGTACCCTAAACTCTACCCTGAACCGTCCCCATCCCCAAACCCTAACCCTAACCCTTACCCGAAGCCTTACACTAACCTGTCCCCTAATCCTAACCCGTACGCTAACACTAACCCGTACCCTAACACATAGGCTCACTCTAAACCGTTCTCGTACACTAACCTGTACCCTAAACCGTCCCCATCCCCTAACCCTAACCCTAACCCTTACCCGGAGCCTTACCCTAACCCGTCCTCTAATCCTAAACCGTACGCTAACACTAACCCGTACCCTAACATGTTCGCTCACCCTAAAACGTTATCTTAAATTAAGCTGTACCCTAAACAGTCCCCATCGCCTAAACATAACTGTAACCCTAACCCTAACACTAACACTTACCCGGAGGCTTACCCTAACCTGTCCCCTAATCCTAAACAGTACGCTAACACTAACCCGTACCCTAACACGTACGCTCACCCTAAACCGTTGCCGTAGCCTAACCTGTACCCTAAACCCTCCCCATGCCCTAACACTTACCCTAAACCTAACCCTAACCCTAACCCTTACCCGAAGCCTTACCCTAACCCATCACCTAATCGGAACCCGTACGCTAACACTAACCCATACCCTATCACGTACGCTCACCGTAAACCGTTATTGTACCCTAACCTGTACCCTAAACCCTCCCCATCCCCTAACCCTAACCCTAAACCTAACCCTAACCCTAACCCTTACCCGAAGCTTATCCTAACCCATCCCCTAATCCTAACCCGTTCGCTAACACTAACACATACCCTACCACGTACGCTCACCCTAAAGCATTGTTGTACCCTAACGTGTACCCTAAACCGTTCCCGTGCCCTAACCCTAACCCTAACCCTAACCCAAACCCTAACCCTTACCCGGAGCCTTACCCTAACCCGTCCCCTAATCCTAACCCGTACGCTAACACTAACCCATACCCTAACACGCACGCTCACCCTAAATCTTTGTCGTACCCTAACATGTACCCTAAACCGTCCCCATCCCCTAACCCTAACCCTAACCCTAACCCTAACACTTACCCGAAGCATTACACTAACCCGTCCCCTAAACCTAAACCGTACGCTAAAACTAACCCGTGCCCTAACACGTACGCTCACCCTAAAGTGTGGTTGTACCCTAACCAGTACACTAAACCGTCCCCATCCCCGTTCCCTAACCCTAACACTAACCCAAACCCTAAGCCTTACCCGAAGCCTTACCCTAGCCCGTCTCATAATCCTAACCGATACGCTAAAACTAACCCATGCCCTAACACATACGCTCACCCTAAACTGTTGTCAAATCCTATCCTGTACCCTAAACCTTCCCCGTTCCTGTCCCCTAACCCTAACCCTAACCCTTACCCGAAGCCTTACCCTAACCTGTCCCCTAATCCTAACCCGTACGCTAACACTAACCCGTGCCCTAACACATACGCTCACCCTAAAGCGTTGTCGTACCCTAACCTGTACCCTAAACCGTCCCCGTCCCCTAACCCTAACACTAACCCTAATACTAACCCTTACCCGAAGCCTTCCGTTAACCCGCTCCCTAATCCTAACCCGTACGCTAACCCTAACCCGTACCCTAACACGTACGCTCACCCTAAACCGTTGTCGTACCCTAAACTGTACCCTGAACCGTCCCCATCCCCAAACCCTAACCCTAACCCTTACCCGAAGCCTTACACTAACCTGTCCCCTAATCCTAACCCGTACGCTAACACTAACCCGTACCCTAACACATAGGCTCACTCTAAACCATTCTCGTACACTAACCTGTACCCTAAACCGTCCCCATCCCCTAACCCTAACCCTAACCCTTACCCAGAGCCTTACCCTAACCCATCCTCTAATCCTAAACCGTACGCTAACACTAACCCGTACCCTAACATGTTCGCTCACCCTAAACCGTTATCTTAACCTAAGCTGTACCCTAAACAGTCCCCGTCGCCTAAACATAACCGTAACCCTAACCCTAACACTAACACTTACCCGAAGGCTTACCCTAACCCGTCCCCTAATCCTAAATCGTACGCTAACACTAACCCGTACCCTAACACGTACGCTCACCCTAAACCGTTGTCGTAGCCTAACCTGTACCCTAAACCCTCCCCATGCCCTAACACTTACCCTAAACCTAACCCTAACTCTAACCCTAACCCTTACCCGAAGCCTTACCCTAACCCATCACCTAATCGGAACCCGTACGCTAACACTAACCCATACCCTATCACGTACGCTCACCCTAAACCGTTGTTGTACCCTAACCTGTACCCTAAATCCTCCCCATCCCCTAACCCTAACCCTAAACCTAACCCTAAACCTAACCCTTACCCGAAGCTTATCCTAACCCGTCCCCTAATCCTAACCCGTTCGCAAACACTAACACATAACCTACCACGTACGCTCACCCTAAAGCATTGTTGTACCCTAACGTGTACCCTAAACCGTTCCCATGCCCTAACCCTAACCCTAACCCTAACCCAAACCCTAACCCTTACCCGGAGCCTTACCCTAACCCGTCCCCTAATCCTAACCCGTACGCTAACACTAACCTGTGCCCTAACACGTACGCTCAACCTAAACCATTGTCGTACCCTAACCTGTACCCTAAACCGTCCCCTAACCCTAACCCTAACCCTAACACTTACCCGAATCCTTACCCTAACCCGTCCTTCTAATCTTAACCTGTACGCTAACAGTAAACTGTGCCCTAACATGTGCCCTCACCCTAAACCGTTGTCCTACCCTAACCTGTACCCTAAACCGTCCCCGTCCCTAACCGTAACCCTAACACATACCCGAAGCCTTACCCTAACCCGTGTCCTAATCCTAACCCGTACGTTAACACTAACCCATACCCTAACACGTACGCTCACCCTAAACCGTTGCCGTACCCCAACCTGTACCCTAAACCGTCCCCGTCCCCTAACCCTAACCCTAACCCTAAACCAAAACCTAACCTTTACCCGAAGCTTTACCCTAACCCATCCCATAATCCTATCCCGTACGCTAACCCTAACCCGTACCCTACCACGTACCCTCACCCTAAACCGTTGTCGTACCCTAACCTGTACCCTAAACCGTCCCCGTCCCCTAACAGTAACCCTAAACCTAACCCTAACCCTAACCCTTAACCGAAGCCTTACCCTAACCCGTCCCTTAATCCTAACCCGTACGCTAACACTAAACCGAGTCCTAAAACGTACGCTCACCCTAAAACTTTGTCGTACCCTAACCTGTACCCTAAACCGTCCCCATCCCGTAACCCTTACCCTAACCCTAAAAATTACCCGAATCCTTAACCTAACCCGTCCTCTAATCCTAACACGTACGCTAACAGTAAACCGTGCCCTAACACATACGCTCAACCTAAACCGTTGTCGTACCCTAACCTGTACCCTAAACCGTCCCCGTTCCCTAAACCTAACCCTAACCATAACCCTTACCCGAAGCCTTACCCTAACCCGTCCCCTGATCCTATCACGTACGCTAACACTAACCCATACCCTATCACGTACGCTCACCCTAAACATTTGTCGTACACTAACCTGTACCCTAAACCGTCCCCGTCCCTTAACCCTAACCCTAACCCTAACGCTTACCCGAAGCCTTACCCTAACCCGTCCCATAATCCTAACCCGTATGCTAACACTAACCCGTACCCTAACACGTACGCTCACCCTAAACCGTTGACGTACCCTAACCTGTACCCTAAACCGTCCCCGTCCCCTAACCCTAACCCTAACCCTAACCCTTACCAGAAGCCTTACCCTAACCCGTCCCGTAATCCTAACCCGTACACTAACACTAACCCGTACCCTAACACGTACGCTCACCCTAAAACCTTGTCGTACCCTAACCTGTACCATAAATCGTCCCTGTCCCCTAACCCTAACCCTAACCCTAACCTTAAACCTTACCCGAAGCCTTACCCTAACCGGTCCCCTAAACCTAACCCGCACGCTAACACTAACCCGTGCCCTAACACGTACGCTCACCCTAAACCGTTGTCGTACATAAACCTGTACCCTAAATCGTCCCTGTCCCCTAACCCTAACCCTAACCCTAATCCTTACCCGAAGCCTTACCCTAACTCGTCCCCTAATTCTAACCCGTATGCTAACACTAACCTGTATCCTAACACATACGCTCACCCTAAAACTTTGTCGTACACTAAGCTGTACCCAAAATCGTCCCCGTCCCCTAACCCTAAACCTAACCCTTACACAAAGCCTCACCCTAACCCGTCCCCTAATCCTAACCCGTACGCTAACACTAACCCGTAACCTAACCCGTATGCTCAACCTAAACCGTTCTCGTACACTAACCTGTACCCTAAACCGTCCCGTCCCCATCCCCTAACCCTAGCCCTTACCCGAAACCTTACCCTAACATGTCCCCTATTCCTAACCCGTACGCTAACACTATCCCGTACCCTTACACGTACGCTCACCTTAAAACGTTGTAGTACACTAACCTGTAACCTAAACCGTCTCCGTCCCCTAACCCTAACCCTAACCCTAACCCTAACCCTAACCCTTACCCGGAGCCTTACCCTAACCTGTCCCCTAATCCTAAACCGTACGCTAACACTAACCTGTTCCCTAACACGTACGCTCAACCTAAACCATTGTCGTACCCTAACCTGTACCCTAAACCGTCCCCTAACCCTAACCCTAACCCTAACACTTACCCGAATCCTTACCCTAACCCGTCCTTCTAATCCTAACCTGTACGATAACAGTAAACTGTGCCCTAACATGTGCCCTCACCCTAAACCGTTGTCCTACCCTAACCTGTACCCTAAACCGTCCCCGTCCCTAACCGTAACCCTAACACATACCCGAAGCCTTACCCTAACCCGTGTCCTAATCCTAACCCGTACGTTAACACTAACCCATACCCTAACACGTACGCTCACCCTAAACCGTTGCCGTACCCCAACCTGTACCCTAAACCGTCCCCGTCCCCTAACCCTAACCCTAACCCTAAACCAAAACCTAACCTTTACCCGAAGCTTTACCCTAACCCATCCCATAATCCTATCCCGTACGCTAACCCTAACCCGTACCCTACCACGTACCCTCACCCTAAACCGTTGTCGTACCCTAACCTGTACCCTAAACCGTCCCCGTCCCCTAACAGTAACCCTAAACCTAACCCTAACCCTAACCCTTAACCGAAGCCTTACCCTAACCCGTCCCTTAATCCTAACCCGTACGCTAACACTAAACCGAGTCCTAAAACGTACGCTCACCCTAAAACTTTGTCGTACCCTAACCTGTACCCTAAACCGTCCCCATCCCGTAACCCTTACCCTAACCCTAAAAATTACCCGAATCCTTAACCTAACCCGTCCTCTAATCCTAACACGTACGCTAACAGTAAACCGTGCCCTAACACATACGCTCAACCTAAACCGTTGTCGTACCCTAACCTGTACCCTAAACCGTCCCCGTTCCCTAAACCTAACCCTAACCATAACCCTTACCCGAAGCCTTACCCTAACCCGTCCCCTGATCCTATCACGTACGCTAACACTAACCCATACCCTATCACGTACGCTCACCCTAAACATTTGTCGTACACTAACCTGTACCCTAAACCGTCCCCGTCCCTTAACCCTAACCCTAACCCTAACGCTTACCCGAAGCCTTACCCTAACCCGTCCCATAATCCTAACCCGTATGCTAACACTAACCCGTACCCTAACACGTACGCTCACCCTAAACCGTTGACGTACCCTAACCTGTACCCTAAACCGTCCCCGTCCCCTAACCCTAACCCTAACCCTAACCCTTACCAGAAGCCTTACCCTAACCCGTCCCGTAATCCTAACCCGTACACTAACACTAACCCGTACCCTAACACGTACGCTCACCCTAAAACCTTGTCGTACCCTAACCTGTACCATAAATCGTCCCTGTCCCCTAACCCTAACCCTAACCCTAACCTTAAACCTTACCCGAAGCCTTACCCTAACCGGTCCCCTAAACCTAACCCGCACGCTAACACTAACCCGTGCCCTAACACGTACGCTCACCCGAAACATTTGTCGTACACTAAGCTGTACCCTAAACCGTCCCCATTACCTAACACTAACCCAAACCCTAACCATAACCCTAAACCTTACCCGAAGCCTTACCCTAACCCGT
The DNA here is from genome assembly GCF_059928025.1 of Delphinapterus leucas. NCBI lineage: Eukaryota > Metazoa > Chordata > Mammalia > Artiodactyla > Monodontidae > Delphinapterus > Delphinapterus leucas. The sequence goes on along the minus strand of NW_028322232.1, from coordinate 4,130,740 downwards.
CCCCTAATCCTAACCGTATGCTAACACTAACCCGTGCCCTAACACGTACGCTCACCCTAAAGCGTTGTCGTACCCTAACCTGTACCCTAAACCGTTCCTGTCCCTGTACCCTAACCCTAACCCTAACCCAAACCCTAACCCTTACCCGAAGCCTTACACTAAACCATCCCATAATCCTAAACGCTACGCTAACACTAACCCGTGCCCTAACACGTACGCTCACCCTAAACCGTTGTCGTACATAAACCTGTACCCTAAATCGTCCCTGTCCCCTAACCCTAACCCTAACCCTAATCCTTACCCGAAGCCTTACCCTAACTCGTCCCCTAATTCTAACCCGTATGCTAACACTAACCTGTATCCTAACACATACGCTCACCCTAAAACTTTGTCGTACACTAAGCTGTACCCAAAATCGTCCCCGTCCCCTAACCCTAAACCTAACCCTTACACAAAGCCTCACCCTAACCCGTCCCCTAATCCTAACCCGTACGCTAACACTAACCCGTAACCTAACCCGTATGCTCAACCTAAACCGTTCTCGTACACTAACCTGTACCCTAAACCGTCCCGTCCCCGTCCCCTAACCCTAGCCCTTACCCGAAACCTTACCCTAACATGTCCCCTATTCCTAACCCGTACGCTAACACTATCCCGTACCCTTACACGTACGCTCACCTTAAAACGTTGTAGTACACTAACCTGTAACCTAAACCGTCTCCGTCCCCTAACCCTAACCCTAACCCTAACCCTAACCCTAACCCTTACCCGGAGCCTTACCCTAACCTGTCCCCTAATCCTAAACCGTACGCTAACACTAACCCTTGCCCTAACACGTACGCTCACCCTAAACCGTTGTCGTAACCTAACCTGTACCCTAAAACGTCTCTCTACCCTAACCCTAACCCTAACCCTTATCCTAACCCTAAAGCTTACCCGAAGCCTTACCCTAACCCGTCCCATAATCCTAACCCGTACGCTAACACTAACACGTACCCTAACATGTACGCTCACCCTAAACGGTTGTCGTACCCTAAACTGTACCCTAAACCGTCCCTGTCCCTGACCATTAACCCTAACCCTAACCCTAACCCTAACCCTTACCCGACGCCTTACCCTAACCCGTCCCATAATCCTAACCCGTACGCTAACACTAACCCGTACCCTAACATGTACGCTCACCCTAAACTGTTGTCGTACCCTAACCTGCACCCTAAACCGTCCCTGTTCCCGACACTTAACCCTAACCCTAACACTAACCCTAACCCTAACCCTTACCTGACGCCTTACCCTAACCCGTCCCCAAATCCTAACCCGTACGCTAACACTAACCCGTACCCTAACACGCACGCTCAACCTAAACCGTTGTCGTACCCTAACCTGTACCCTAAACCGTGTCCGCCCCCTAAACCTAACCCTAACCCTAACCTTAACCCTTACCCGAAGCCTTACCCTAACCCGTCCCCTAATCCTAACCCGTACGCTAACACTAACACGTACCCTAACACTTACGGTCACCCTGAACCATTGTCGTACCCTAACCTGTACCCTAAACCGTCCCTGGCCCCTACCCCTAACCCTAACACTAACCCGTACACGAAGCCTAACACTAAACCGTCCCCTAATCCTAAGCCGTGCGCTAACAATGACCCATACCCCAACATGTATGCTCAACCTAAACCGTTGTCGTACCCTAAACTGTCCCCATCCCCTAACCCTAACCCTAACCCTAACCCTAACACTTACCCGAAGCCTTACCCTAACCCGTCCCCTAATCCTAACCCGTATGCTAACACTAACCCGTACCCTAACACGTACGCTCACCCTAAAACGTTGTTGTACCCTAACCTTTGCCCTAAACGTCCCCGTCCCTGTCCCCTAACCCTAACGCTAACCCTTACCCAAAGCCTTACCCTAACACGTCCCCTAATCCTAACCCGTACGCTAACACTAAACCGTACCCTAACACGTACGCTCACTCTAAACCGTTGTCGTACCCTAACCTGTACCCTAAACCGTCCCCGTCCCCTAACCCTAACCCTTACCCGAAGCCTTACCATAACCTGTCCCCTAATCCTAACCCATATGCTAACACTAAGTCGTACCCTAACACGTATGCTCACCCTAAACAATTGTCGTACACTAAACTGTACCTTCAACCATCCCCGTGCCCTAACCCTAACCCTAACCCTAACACTATCCCTAACCCTTACCCGAAGCCTTACCCTATCTCGGCCCCCAATTCTAAACCATACGCTAACACTAACCCGTACCCTAACACGTACGCTCACCCTAAAACTTTGTCGTACCCTAACCTGTACCCTAAGTCGTCCCCTTCCCCTAAGCCTAACCCTAACCCTAATACTTACCCGAAGCCTTACCCTAAACCGTCCCCTAATCCTAACCCTTACGCTAACACTAACCCGTGCCCTAAAACGAATGCTCACCCTAAACTGCTGTCGTACACTAACCTGTACCCTAAACCGTCCCCGTCCCCTAACCCTAACCCTAAACCTAACCCTTACCCGAAGCCTTACCCTAACCCGTCCCCTAATCCTAACCCGTACGCTAACACTAACACGTGCCCTAACATGTACGCTCACCCTAAAGCGTGGTCGTACCCTAACCTGTACACTAAACCGTCCCCGTCCCCGTTTCCTAACCCTAACCCTATCCCAAACCCTACCCCTTACACGAAGCCTTACCCTAACCCGTCCCATAATCCTAAATAATACGCTAAAACTACCCCATGCCCTAACACATACGCTCACCCTAAACCGTTGTCGTACCCTAACCTGTACCCTAAACCGTCCCTGTAGCCTAACCCTAACCCTAACCCTAACCCTAACCGTTACCCGAAGCCTTACCCTAACCCGTCCCATAATCCTACCCCGTACGCTAACACTAACCCGTACCCTAACACGTACGCTCACCCTAAACCGTTGTCGTACCATAACCTGTACCTAACCGTCCCCGTCCCCGTCCCCTAAACTTAACCCTAAACCTCACCCTTACCCGTAGCCTTACCCTAACCCGTCCCCTATTCCTAACCTATACGCTAACTCTAACCCATACCCTAACATGTACGCTCACCCTAAAGAGTTGTCGTACACTAACCTGTACCCTAAACCGTCCCCGTCCCCTAACCCTAACACTAACCCTAATACTAACCCTTACCCGAAGCCTTCCGTTAACCCGCCCCCTAATCCTAACCCGTACGCTAACCCTAAACCGTACCCTAACACGTACGCTCACCCTAAACCGTTGTCGTACCCTAAACTGTACCCTGAACCGTCCCCATCCCCAAACCCTAACCCTAACCCTTACCCGAAGCCTTACACTAACCTGTCCCCTAATCCTAAACCGTACGCTAACACTAACCCGTACCCTAACACATAGGCTCACTCTAAACCGTTCTCGTACACTAACCTGTACCCTAAACCGTCCCCATCCCCTAACCCTAACCCTAACCCTTACCCGGAGCCTTACCCTAACCCGTCCTCTAATCCTAAACCGTACGCTAACACTAACCCGTACCCTAACATGTTCACTCACCCTAAAACGTTATCTTAAACTAAGCTGTACCCTAAACAGTCCCTGTCGCCTAAACATAACCGTAACCCTAACCCTAACACTAACACTTACCCGAAGGCTTACCCTAACCCGTCCCCTAATCCTAAACCGTACGCTAACACTAACCCGTACCCTAACACGTACGCTCACAATAAACGGTTGCGTAGCCTAACCTGTACCCTAAACCCTCCCCATGCCCTAACACTTACCCTAAACCTAACCCTAACCCTAACCCTTACCCGAAGCCTTACCCTAACCCATCACCTAATCGGAACCCGTACGCTAACACTAACCCGTACCCTATCACGTACGCTCACCCTAAACCGTTATTGTACCCTAACCTGTACCCTAAACCCTCCCCATCCCCTAACCCTAACCCTAAACCTAATCCTAACCCTAACCCTTACCCGAAGCTTATCCTAACCCGTCCCCTAATCCTAACCCGTTCTCTAACACTAACACATACCCTACCACGTACGCTCACCCTAAAGCATTGTTGTACCCTAACGTGTACCCTAAACCGTTCCCGTGCCCTAACCCTAACCCTAACCCTAACCCAAACCCTAACCCTTACCTGGAGCCTTACCCTAACCCGTCCCCTAATCCTAACCCGTACGCTAACACTAACCCATACCCTAACACGCACGCTCACCCTAAATCTTTGTCGTACCCTAACATGTACCCTAAACCGTCCCCATCCCCTAACCCTAACCCTAACCTTAACCCTAACACTTACCCAAAGCATTATACTAACCCGTCCCCTAATCCTAATCCGTACGCTAACACTAACCCGTGTCCTAACACGTACCCTCACCCTAAACCGTTGTCGTACCCTAACCTGTACCCTAAACCGTCAACATCCCCTAGCCCTAACCCTAACCCTAACCCTTACGCGAAGCCTTACCCTAACCCGTCCCCAATCCTAACCCGTACGCTAACACTAACAAGTACCCTAACACATACGCTCACCCTAAACTGTTGTCGTACACTAACCTGTAACCTAAACCGTCCCCGTCCCCTAACCCTAACCCTAACCCTAACCCTAACGGTAAACCTTACCCGAAGCCTTACCCTAATCTGTCCCCTAATCCTAACCCGTATGCTAACACTAACCCTTGCCCTAACACGTACACTCACCCTAAACCATTGTCGTACCCGAACCTGTACCCTGAACCGTCCCTGTACCCTAACCCTAACCCTAACTCTAACCCTAACCCTAACCCTAACACTTACCCGAAGCCTTACCCTAACCCGTCCCATAATCCTAACCCGTACGCTAACACTAACCCGTACCCTAACACGTACGCTCACCCTAAACCGTTGACGTACCCTAACCTGTACCTTAAACCGTCCCCGTCCCCTAACCCTAACCCTAACCCTAACCCTTACCAGAAGCCTTACCCTAACCCGTCCCGTAATCCTAACCCGTACGCTAACACTAACCCGTACCCTAACACGTACGCTCACCCTAAAACCTTGTCGTACCCTAACCTGTACCCTAAATCGTCCCTGTTCCCTAACCCTAACCCTAACCCTTACCTTAAACCTTACCTGAAGCCTTACCCTAACCGGTGCCCTAAACCTAACCCGCACGCTAACACTAACCCGTGCCCTAACACGTACGCTCACCCGAAACATTTGTCGTACACTAAGCTGTACCCTAAACCGTCCCCATTACCTAACACTAACCCGAACCCTAACCATAACCCTAAACCTTACCCGAAGCCTTACCCTAAACCGTCCCCTAATCCTAACCGTACGCTAACACTAATCCGTGCCCTAACACGTACGCTCACCCTAAAGCGTTGTCGTACCCTAACATATACCCTAAACCGTTCCTGTCCCTGTACCCTAACGCTAACCCTAACCCAAACCCTAACCCTTACCCGAAGCCTTACCCTAACCCGTCCCATAATCCTAACCCGTACGCTAACACTAACCCGTACCCTAACATGTACGCTCACCCTAAACGGTTGTCGTACCCTAAACTGTACCCTAAACCGTCCCTGTCCCTGACCATTAACCCTAACCCTAACCCTAACCCTAACCCTTACCCGACGCCTTACCCTAACCCGTCCCATAATCCTAACCCGTACGCTAACACTAACCATACCCTAACATGTACGCTCACCCTAAACTGTTGTCGTACCCTAACCTGTACCCTAAACCGTCCCTGTCCCCGACCCTTAACCCTAAGCCTAACCCTAACCCTAACCCTTACCTGACGCCTTACCCTAACCCGTCCCCAAATCCTAACCCGTACGCTAACACTAACCCGTACCCTAACATGCATGCTCACCCTAAACCGTTGTCGTACCCTAACATGTACCCTAAACCGACCCCATCCCCTAACCCTAACGCTAACCCTAAACCTAAACCTAACCCTTACCCGAAGCCTTACCATAACCCGTCCTCTAGTCCTAACCCGTACGCTAACAGTAAACTGTGCCCTAACATGTACGCTGAACCTAAACCATTGTCCTACCCTAACCTGTACCCTAAACCGTCCCACTCCCCTAACCCTAACCCTAACCCTAACCCTAACCCTTACACCAAGCCTTACCCTAACCCGTGCCCTAATCCTAACCCGTACGCTAACACTAACCCATACCCTAACACGTACGCTCACCCTAAACCGCTGTCGTACACTAACCTGTACCCTAAACCATCCCCGTCCCCGTCCCCGTCCCCTAACCCTAACCCTAAACCTAACACTTACCCGAAGGCTTACCCTAACCCGTCCCCTAATCCTAACCCGTACGCTAAAACTAACCCGTGCCCTAACACGTACGCTCACCCTAAAGTGTGGTTGTACCCTAACCAGTACACTAAACCGTCCCCATCCCCGTTCCCTAACCCTAACCCTAACCCAAACCCTAAGCCTTACCCGAAGCCTTACCCTAACCCGTCTCATAATCCTAACTGATACGCTAAAACTAACCCATGCCCTAACACATACGCTCACCCTAAACCGTTGTCATACCCTAACCTGTACCCTAAACCTTCCCCGTCCCCTAACCCTAACCCTAACCCTAACCCTAAGACTTACCCGAAGCCTTACCCTAACCTGTCCCCAAATCCTAACCCGTACGCTAACACTAACCCATACCCTAACACGTATGCTCACCCAAAAACGATGTCGTACACTAACCTGTACCCTAAACAGTCCCCTAACCCTAACCCTAGCCCTAACCCTAACACTTACCCGAAGCCTTACCCTAACCCGTCCCCTATTTCTAACCCGTACGCGAACACTAACACGTACCCTAACACGTACGCTCACTCTGAACCGTTGTTGTACACTAAACTGGACCCTAAGCCGTCCCCGTCCCTTAACCCGAACCCTAACCCTAACCCTAACCCTAACCCTAACCCCAACCCTTACTCGAAGCCTTCCCATAACCCGTAACCTAATGCTAACCCGTACGTTAACACTAACCCGTAACCTAACACGTACGCTCAGCCTAAACCGTTGTCGTATCCTAACCTGTACCCTAAACCGTCCCTGTCACCTAACCCTAACTGTAAACCTAACCCTAACACTAACACTTACCCGAAGCCTTTCCCTAACCCGTCCCCTAATCCTAACCCGTACGCTAACACTAACTTGTACCCTAAAATGTATGCTCACCCTAAACAGTTGTTGTACCCTAACCTCTACCCTAATCCGTCCCCGTCCCCTAACCATAACCCTAAACCTTACCCGACGCCTTACCCTAATCCTAACCTGTACGCTAACATTAACCCGTACCCTAACACTAACCCGTACCCTAACATGTACACTCACCCTAAACAGTTGTCGTACACTAAACTGTACCCTAAACCGTCCCCTTCCCCTAACCCTAACCACAACCCTAACCCTAACCCTTACCCGAACCCTCACCCTAACACGTCCCATGATCCTAACCCGTACGTTAACACTAACCTGTACCCTAACACGTACGCTCCCACTAAACCGTTGTTGTACCCTAACCTGTACGCTAGACCGTCCCCGTCCCATAACCCTAACCCTAACCGTTACCTTAAGCCTTACACTAACCCGTCCCCTAATCCTAACCCGTACGCTAACACTAATCCGTACCCTAACACGTTTGCTCACCCTCAACCGATGTACCCTAACCTGTACCCTAAACCGTCCTCATCCCCTAACCGTAACCCTAACTGTAACCCTAACATTAACCATTACCCAAAGCCTTACCCTAACCCGTCACCTAATCCTAAACCGTACGCTAAAACTAACAGGTACCCTAACACGTATGCTCACCCTAAACCATTGACGTACCCTAACCTGTACCCTAAACCGTCCCCATCCCCTAACCCTAACCCTAACCCTAACCCTAACCCTTACCTGAAGCCTTACACTCACCCGTCCCCTAATCCTAACCCGTACGCTAACACTAACACGTACGCTCACCCTAAACCGTTGCCGTACCATAACCTGTACCCTAAACCCTCCCCGTCCCCGTCCCCGTCCAAAATCCTAAACCTAACCCTAACCCTTACCCGAAGCCTTACCCTCACCCGTACCCTAATCCTAACCCGTATGCTAACACTAACCCGTACCCTAACACGTACGCTCAACCTAAACTGTTGTCGTACACTAACCTGTACCCTAAAACGTCCCCGTCCCCGTCCCCGTCCCCTAACGCTAACCCTAACCCTTACCCGAAGCCTTACCCTCACCCGTCCCCTAATCCTAACCCGTACGCTAACACGAAACTGTACCCTAACACGTACGCTCACCCTAAACCGCTGTCGTACCCTAACCTGTACCCTAAACCGTCCCCATCCCATAACTCTAACCCTAACCCTAACCCTATCCCTAAACCTTACCCAAAGCCTTACCGTCACCCGTCCACTAATCCTAACCCGTACGCTGACACTAACCCGTACCCTAACACATACGCTCACTCTAAACCGTTGTCGTACCCTAAACTGTACCCTAAACCGTCCCCATCCCCTTCCCCTAACCGTAACCCTAAACCTAACCCTAAACCTTACCCGAAGCCTTACCTTCACCCATCCCCTAATCCTAACCCGTACGCTAAAACTAACCCGTACCCTAACACGTACGCTCACCCTAAACCGTTGTCGTAGCCTAACCTGTACCGTAAACCGTCTCCGTCCCCTAACCCTAACCCTAACCCTAACCCTAATCCTTACCCGAAGGCTTACACTCACCCGTCCCCTAATCTTAACCCGTAAGCTAACACTAACCCGTACCCTAACACGTACACTCAACCTAAACCGTTGTCGTACCCCAACCTGTACCCTAAACCGTCCCCGTCCCCTAACCCTAATGCTAACCCTAACCCTAACGCTAACCCTAACCCTTACCCGAAGCCTTACACTCACCCGTCCCCTAATCCTAACCTGTACGCTAACACTAACCCGTACCCTAACACGTACGCTCACCCTAAACCGTTGTCGTACCATAACCTGTACCCTAAACCGTCCCCATTCCCATCCCCTAACCCTAAACCTAACCCTAACCCTTACCCGAAGCCTTACCCTCACCCGTCCCCTAATCCTAAACCGTATGCTAACACTAACCCGTACCCTAACACGTACGCTCACCCTAAACCGTTGTCGTACACTAACCTGTACCCTAAAAGGTCCCCGTCCCCTAATCATAACCCTAACCCTAACCCTAACCCTTACCCGAAGCCTTACCCTCACCCGTCCCTTAATCCTAACCCGTACGCCAACACTAAACCGTACCCTAACACGTACGCTCACCCTAAACCGTTGTCGTACCCTATCCTATACCCTAAACCGTCCCCGTCCCCGTTCCCTAACCCTAACGCTAACCCTAAACCTTACCCAAAGCCTTACCCTCACCCGTTCCCTAATCCTAACTCGTACGCTAACCCTAACCCATACCCTAACACGTACGCCCACCCTAAACCGTTGTCGTACCCTAACCTGTACCCTAAACCGTCCCCGTCCCCTAACCCTAACCCTAACCCAACCCTTACCCGAAGCCTTACCCTCAACCGTCCCCTAATCCTAACCCGTACGCTAACACTATACCTTACCCTAACACGTACGCTCACCCTAAACCTTTGTCGTACCCTAAACTGTACCCTAAACCGTCCCCGTCTCCGTCCCCTAAACCTAACACTAACCCTAACCCTGACCCTTACCCGAAGCACTACCCTCACCCGTCCCCTAATCCTAACCCTTATGCTAACACTAACCCGTACCCTAACACGTACGCTCACCCTAAACCGTTGTCGTACCCTAACCTGTACCATAAACCGTCCCCGTCCCCATCCCCGTCCCCTAACCCTAACCCTAACCCTTACCCGAAGCCTTACCCTCACCCGTACCCTAATCGTAACCCGTACGCTAACACTAACCCGTACCCTAACACATATGCTCACCCTAAACCGTTGTCGTACCCTAAACTGTACCCTAAACCGTACTCGTCCCCTAACCCTAACACTAACCCTAACCCTAACCCTAACCCTTTCCCGAAGCCTTACCCTCCCCCGTCCCCTAATCCTAACCCGTACGCTAACACTAACCCGTACCCTAACACGTACGCTCACCCTAAACCGTTGTCGTACCATAACCTGTACCCTAAACCGTCCCCATTCCCATCCCCTAACCCTAAACCTAACCCTAACCCTTACCCGAAGCCTTACCCTCACCCGTCCCCTAATCCTAAACCGTATGCTAACACTAACCCGTACCCTAACACGTACGCTCACCCTAAACCGTTGTCGTACACTAACCTGTACCCTAAAAGGTCCCCGTCCCCTAATCATAACCCTAACCCTAACCCTAACCCTTACCCGAAGCCTTACCCTCACCCGTCCCTTAATCCTAACCCGTACGCCAACACTAAACCGTACCCTAACACGTACGCTCACCCTAAACCGTTGTCGTACCCTATCCTATACCCTAAACCGTCCCCGTCCCCGTTCCCTAACCCTAACACTAACCCTAAACCTTACCCAAAGCCTTACCCTCACCCGTTCCCTAATCCTAACTCGTACGCTAACCCTAACCCATACCCTAACACGTACGCCCACCCTAAACCGTTGTCGTACCCTAACCTGTACCCTAAACCGTCCCCGTCCCCTAACCCTAACCCTAACCCAACCCTTACCCGAAGCCTTACCCTCAACCGTCCCCTAATCCTAACCCGTACGCTAACACTATACCTTACCCTAACACGTACGCTCACCCTAAACCTTTGTCGTACCCTAAACTGTACCCTAAACCGTCCCCGTCTCCGTCCCCTAAACCTAACACTAACCCTAACCCTGACCCTTACCCGAAGCACTACCCTCACCCGTCCCCTAATCCTAACCCTTATGCTAACACTAACCCGTACCCTAACACGTACGCTCACCCTAAACTGTTGTCGTACCCTAACCTATACCCTAAAACGTCCCCGTCCCCGTCCCCTAACCCTAACCCTAACCCTTACCCGAAGCCTTACCCTCACCCGTCCCATAATCCTAACCCGTACGCTAACACTAACCCGTACCCTAACACGTACGCTCACCCTAAACCGCTGTCGTACCCTAACCTGTACCCTAAACCATCCCCATCCCCTAACTCTAACCCTAACCCTAACCCTAACCCTTACCCGAAGGCTTACCCTCACCCGTCCCCTAATCCTAACCCGTACGCTAACACTAACCCGTACCCTAACACGTACGCTCACCCTAAACCGTTGTCGTACCCTAACCTGTACCCTAAACCGTGTCTGTCCCCTAACCCTAACCCTAACCCTAACCATAACCCTAAATCTTACCCAAAGCCTTACCCTCACCCGTCCCCTAATCCTAACCCGTACGCTAACACTAACCCGTACCCTAACACATACAATCACCCTAAACCGCTGTCGTACCCTAACCTGTACCCTAAACCGTCCCCGTCACCTAACTCTAACCGTAATCCTAACCCTAAACCTAAACCTTACCCAAAGCCTTACCCACACCCGTCCCCTAATCGTAACTCGTACGCTAACACTAACCCGTACCCTAACACCTACTCTCACCCTAAACCGTTGTCGTACCCTAACCTGTACCCTAAACCGTCCCTGTCCCCGTCCCCGTCCCCTAACCCTAACCTTAACCCTAACCCTTACCCAAAGCCTTACCCTTACCCGTCCCCTAATCCTAACCCGTACGCTAACACTAACCCGTGACCTAACACGTACGCTCACCCTAAACCGTTGTCGTACACTAACCTGTACCCTATACCGTCCCCGTCCCCGTCCCCTAACCCTAACCCTAACCCTAACCCTTACCCGAAGCCTTACCCTCACCCGTCCCCTAATCCTAACCCGTACGCAAACACTAACCCGTACCCTATCACGTAGGCTCAAACTAAACCGTTGTCGTACCCTAACCTGTACCCTAAACCATCCCCGTCCCCTAACACTAACCGTAACCTTAACCCTATCCCTAACCCTTACCCGAAGCCTTACCCTCACCCTTCCCCTAATCCTAACACGTACGCTAACACTAAACCGTACCCTATCATGTACGCTCACTCTAAACCATTGTCGTACACTAACCTGTACCCTAAACCGTCCCCGTCCCCTAACCCTAACCCTAACCCTAACCCTAACCCTTACCCGAAGCCTTACCCTCACCCGTCCCCTAATCCTAACCCGTACGTTAAGACTAAACTGTACCCTAACACGTACGCTCACCCTAAACCGTTGTCGTACACTAACCTGTACCCTAAGCCGTCCCCGTCCCCTAACCCTAACCCTAACCCTAACCCTTACCCGAAGCCTTACCCTCACCCGTCCCCTAATCGTAACCCGTACGCTAACACTAACCCGTACCCTAACACGTACGCTCACCCTAAACCGTTGTCGTACACTAAACTGTACCCTAAACCGTCCCCGTTCCCTAACCCTAACCCTAACCCTAACCCTAAACCTAACCATTACCCGAAGCCTTACCCTCACCCGTCCCCTAATCCTAACCAGTACGCTAACACTAACCCGTACCCTAACACGTAGGCTCACCCTAAACCGTTGTCGTACCATAACCTGTACCCTTAACCGTCCCCATCCCCTAACCCTAACCCTAACCCTAAACCTAACGCTTACCCGAAGCCTTAGCCTCACCCGTCCCCTAATCCTAACCCGTACGCTAACACTAACCCATACCCTAACACATACGCTCACCCTAAACCGTTTTCGTACCCTAACCTGTACCCTAAACAGTCCCCGTCCCCTAACCCTAAACCTAACCCTAACCCTAACCCTAACCCTTACCCGAAGCCTTACCCTCACCCGTCCCCTAACCCTAACCCTAACACTAACCCTTACCCGAAGCCTTACCCTCACCCATCCCCTAATCCTAACCCGTACGTTAACACTAACCCATACCCTAACATGTACCCTAACATCAAACCGTTGTCGTACACTAACCTGTACCCTAAACCGTCCCCGTCCCCGTCCCGTAACCCTAACCCTAACCCTAATCCTAACCCTTACTCGAAGCCTTACCCTCACCCGTACCCTAATCCTAATCCGTACGCAAACACTAACCCGTACCCTAACACGTACGCTCACCCTAAACCGTTGTCGTAGCCTAACCTGTACCGTAAACCGTCTCCGTCCCCTAACCCTAACCCTAACCCTAACCCTAATCCTTACCCGAAGGCTTACACTCACCCGTCCCCTAATCTTAACCCGTAAGCTAACACTAACCCGTACCCTAACACGTACACTCAACCTAAACCGTTGTCGTACCCCAACCTGTACCCTAAACCGTCCCCGTCCCCTAACCCTAATGCTAACCCTAACCCTAACGCTAACCCTAACCCTTACCCGAAGCCTTACACTCACCCGTCCCCTAATCCTAACCTGTACGCTAACACTAACCCGTACCCTAACACGTACGCTCACCCTAAACCGTTGTCGTACCATAACCTGTACCCTAAACCGTCCCCATTCCCATCCCCTAACCCTAAACCTAACCCTAACCCTTACCCGAAGCCTTACCCTCACCCGTCCCCTAATCCTAAACCGTATGCTAACACTAACCCGTACCCTAACACGTACGCTCACCCTAAACCGTTGTCGTACACTAACCTGTACCCTAAAAGGTCCCCGTCCCCTAATCATAACCCTAACCCTAACCCTAACCCTTACCCGAAGCCTTACCCTCACCCGTCCCTTAATCCTAACCCGTACGCCAACACTAAACCGTACCCTAACACGTACGCTCACCCTAAACCGTTGTCGTACCCTATCCTATACCCTAAACCGTCCCCGTCCCCGTTCCCTAACCCTAACGCTAACCCTAAACCTTACCCAAAGCCTTACCCTCACCCGTTCCCTAATCCTAACTCGTACGCTAACCCTAACCCATACCCTAACACGTACGCCCACCCTAAACCGTTGTCGTACCCTAACCTGTACCCTAAACCGTCCCCGTCCCCTAACCCTAACCCTAACCCAACCCTTACCCGAAGCCTTACCCTCAACCGTCCCCTAATCCTAACCCGTACGCTAACACTATACCTTACCCTAACACGTACGCTCACCCTAAACCTTTGTCGTACCCTAAACTGTACCCTAAACCGTCCCCGTCTCCGTCCCCTAAACCTAACACTAACCCTAACCCTGACCCTTACCCGAAGCACTACCCTCACCCGTCCCCTAATCCTAACCCTTATGCTAACACTAACCCGTACCCTAACACGTACGCTCACCCTAAACCGTTGTCGTACCCTAACCTGTACCATAAACCGTCCCCGTCCCCATCCCCGTCCCCTAACCCTAACCCTAACCCTTACCCGAAGCCTTACCCTCACCCGTACCCTAATCGTAACCCGTACGCTAACACTAACCCGTACCCTAACACATATGCTCACCCTAAACCGTTGTCGTACCCTAAACTGTACCCTAAACCGTACTCGTCCCCTAACCCTAACACTAACCCTAACCCTAACCCTAACCCTTTCCCGAAGCCTTACCCTCCCCCGTCCCCTAATCCTAACCCGTACGCTAACACTAACCCGTACCCTAACACGTACGCTCACCCTAAACCGTTGTCGTACCATAACCTGTACCCTAAACCGTCCCCATTCCCATCCCCTAACCCTAAACCTAACCCTAACCCTTACCCGAAGCCTTACCCTCACCCGTCCCCTAATCCTAAACCGTATGCTAACACTAACCCGTACCCTAACACGTACGCTCACCCTAAACCGTTGTCGTACACTAACCTGTACCCTAAAAGGTCCCCGTCCCCTAATCATAACCCTAACCCTAACCCTAACCCTTACCCGAAGCCTTACCCTCACCCGTCCCTTAATCCTAACCCGTACGCCAACACTAAACCGTACCCTAACACGTACGCTCACCCTAAACCGTTGTCGTACCCTATCCTATACCCTAAACCGTCCCCGTCCCCGTTCCCTAACCCTAACACTAACCCTAAACCTTACCCAAAGCCTTACCCTCACCCGTTCCCTAATCCTAACTCGTACGCTAACCCTAACCCATACCCTAACACGTACGCCCACCCTAAACCGTTGTCGTACCCTAACCTGTACCCTAAACCGTCCCCGTCCCCTAACCCTAACCCTAACCCAACCCTTACCCGAAGCCTTACCCTCAACCGTCCCCTAATCCTAACCCGTACGCTAACACTATACCTTACCCTAACACGTACGCTCACCCTAAACCTTTGTCGTACCCTAAACTGTACCCTAAACCGTCCCCGTCTCCGTCCCCTAAACCTAACACTAACCCTAACCCTGACCCTTACCCGAAGCACTACCCTCACCCGTCCCCTAATCCTAACCCTTATGCTAACACTAACCCGTACCCTAACACGTACGCTCACCCTAAACTGTTGTCGTACCCTAACCTATACCCTAAAACGTCCCCGTCCCCGTCCCCTAACCCTAACCCTAACCCTTACCCGAAGCCTTACCCTCACCCGTCCCATAATCCTAACCCGTACGCTAACACTAACCCGTACCCTAACACGTACGCTCACCCTAAACCGCTGTCGTACCCTAACCTGTACCCTAAACCATCCCCATCCCCTAACTCTAACCCTAACCCTAACCCTAACCCTTACCCGAAGGCTTACCCTCACCCGTCCCCTAATCCTAACCCGTACGCTAACACTAACCCGTACCCTAACACGTACGCTCACCCTAAACCGTTGTCGTACCCTAACCTGTACCCTAAACCGTGTCTGTCCCCTAACCCTAACCCTAACCCTAACCATAACCCTAAATCTTACCCAAAGCCTTACCCTCACCCGTCCCCTAATCCTAACCCGTACGCTAACACTAACCCGTACCCTAACACATACAATCACCCTAAACCGCTGTCGTACCCTAACCTGTACCCTAAACCGTCCCCGTCACCTAACTCTAACCGTAATCCTAACCCTAAACCTAAACCTTACCCAAAGCCTTACCCACACCCGTCCCCTAATCGTAACTCGTACGCTAACACTAACCCGTACCCTAACACCTACTCTCACCCTAAACCGTTGTCGTACCCTAACCTGTACCCTAAACCGTCCCTGTCCCCGTCCCCGTCCCCTAACCCTAACCTTAACCCTAACCCTTACCCAAAGCCTTACCCTTACCCGTCCCCTAATCCTAACCCGTACGCTAACACTAACCCGTGACCTAACACGTACGCTCACCCTAAACCGTTGTCGTACACTAACCTGTACCCTATACCGTCCCCGTCCCCGTCCCCTAACCCTAACCCTAACCCTAACCCTTACCCGAAGCCTTACCCTCACCCGTCCCCTAATCCTAACCCGTACGCAAACACTAACCCGTACCCTATCACGTAGGCTCAAACTAAACCGTTGTCGTACCCTAACCTGTACCCTAAACCATCCCCGTCCCCTAACACTAACCGTAACCTTAACCCTATCCCTAACCCTTACCCGAAGCCTTACCCTCACCCTTCCCCTAATCCTAACACGTACGCTAACACTAAACCGTACCCTATCATGTACGCTCACTCTAAACCATTGTCGTACACTAACCTGTACCCTAAACCGTCCCCGTCCCCTAACCCTAACCCTAACCCTAACCCTAACCCTTACCCGAAGCCTTACCCTCACCCGTCCCCTAATCCTAACCCGTACGTTAAGACTAAACTGTACCCTAACACGTACGCTCACCCTAAACCGTTGTCGTACACTAACCTGTACCCTAAGCCGTCCCCGTCCCCTAACCCTAACCCTAACCCTAACCCTTACCCGAAGCCTTACCCTCACCCGTCCCCTAATCGTAACCCGTACGCTAACACTAACCCGTACCCTAACACGTACGCTCACCCTAAACCGTTGTCGTACACTAAACTGTACCCTAAACCGTCCCCGTTCCCTAACCCTAACCCTAACCCTAACCCTAAACCTAACCATTACCCGAAGCCTTACCCTCACCCGTCCCCTAATCCTAACCAGTACGCTAACACTAACCCGTACCCTAACACGTACGCTCACCCTAAACCGTTGTCGTACCATAACCTGTACCCTAAACCGTCCCCATCCCCTAACCCTAACCCTAACCCTAAACCTAACGCTTACCCGAAGCCTTAGCCTCACCTGTCCCCTAATCCTAACCCGTACGCTAACACTAACCCATACCCTAACACATACGCTCACCCTAAACCGTTTTCGTACCCTAACCTGTACCCTAAACAGTCCCCGTCCCCTAACCCTAAACCTAACCCTAACCCTAACCCTAACCCTTACCCGAAGCCTTACCCTCACCCGTCCCCTAACCCTAACCCTAACACTAACCCTTACCCGAAGCCTTACCCTCACCCATCCCCTAATCCTAACCCGTACGTTAACACTAACCCATACCCTAACATGTACCCTAACATCAAACCGTTGTCGTACACTAACCTGTACCCTAAACCGTCCCCGTCCCCGTCCCGTAACCCTAACCCTAACCCTAATCCTAACCCTTACTCGAAGCCTTACCCTCACCCGTACCCTAATCCTAATCCGTACGCAAACACTAACCCGTACCCTAACACGTACGCTCACCCTAAACCGATGTCGTACCCTAACCTGTACCCTAAACCGTCCCAGTCCCCTAACCCTAACCCTAACCCTAACCCTAATCCTTACCCGAAGCATTACCCTCACCTGTCCCCTAATCCTAACCCGTATGCTAACACTAACCTGTACCCTAACACGTACGCTCACCCTAAACCGCTGTCGTACCCTAACCTGTACCGTAAACCGTCCCCGTCCCCTAACCTTACCCTAACACTAACCCTAATCCTTACCCGAAGCCTTACACTCAACCGTCCCCTAATCCTAACCCGTACGCTAACACTAACCCGTACCCTAACACATAGGCTCACCCTAAACCGTTGTCGCACCCTAACCTGTACCCTAAACCGTCCCCGTCCCCTAACCCTAAACCTAACCCTAACACTTAACCGAAGCCTTGCCCTCACCCGTCCCCTAATCCTAAACCGTATGCTAACACTAAAACGTACCCTAACACGTACGCTCACCCTAAACCGTTGTCGTACCCTAACCTTTACCTAAACCGTCCCCGTCCCCTAACCCTAACCCTAACCCTTATCCGAAGCCTTACCCTTAACCGTCCCATATTCGTAACCCGTACGCTAACACTAACCCGTACCCTAACATGTACGCTCACACTAAACTGTTGTCATACACTAACCTGTACCCTAAACCGTCCCCGTCCCCGTCCCCGTGCCCTAACCCTAACCCTAACCCTAACCCTAACCCTAACCCTCACCCATCCCCTAATCCTAACCCGTACTTTAACACTAACACATACCCTAACATGTACGCTCACCCCAAACCGTTGTCGTACACTAACCTGTACCCTAAACCGTACCCGTCCCCGTCCCCTAACCCTAACCCTAACCCAAACCCTAACCCTTACCCGAAGCCTTACCCTCACCCGTCCCCTAATCCTAACCCGTACGCTAATACTAACCCGTACCCTAACACGTACGCTCACCCTAAACCGCTGTCGTACCCTAACCTGTACCCTAAACCGTCCCCATCCCCTAACTCTAACCCTAACCCTAACCCTAAACCTTACCCAAAGCCTTACCCTCACCCGTCCCCTAATCCTAACCCGTACGCTAACACTAACACGTACCCTGACACGTACACTCACCCGAAACCGTTGTCGTACCCTAACCTGTACCCTAAACCGTCCCCGTCCCCGTCCCCTAAACCTAACCCTAACCCTAACACTAACCCTTACCCAAAGAATTACCCTCACCCATCCCCTAATGCTAACCCGTACGCTAACACTAACCCGTACCCTAACACGTACGCTCACCCTAAACCGTTGTCGTACCCTAAACTGTACCCTAAACCGTCCCCGTCCCCTAACTCTAACCCTAAACCATCCCCGTCCCCGTCCCCTAACCCTAACCCTAACCCTAACACTTACCCGAAGCCTTACCCTCACCCGTACCCTAATCCTAACCCGTACGCTAACACTAACACATACCCAAACACGTACGCTCACCCTAAACAGTTGTCGTACCCTAACCTGTACCCTATACCGTCCCCGTCCCCTAACCCTAACCCTAATCCTAACCCTAGCCCTAACACTAACCCTTACCCGAAGCCTTACCCTCACCCGTCACCTAATCCTAACCCGTACGCTAACACTAACCCGTATCCTAACACGTACGCTCACCCTAATCCGTTGTCGTACCATAACCTGTACCCTAAACCGTCTCCGTCCCCTAACCCTAAACCTAACCCTAACCCTAACATTTACCCGAAGCCTTACCTTCACCCGTCCCCTAATTCTAACCCGTATATTAACACTAACCCATACCCTAACATGTACGCTCACCCTAAACCGTTGTCGTACCCTAACCTGTACCCTAAACCGTCCCTGTCCCCGTCCCCTGACCCTAACCATAACCCTAACCCTAACCCTTACCCGAAGCCTTACACTCACCCATCCCCTAATCCTAACCCGTACGCTAACACTAACCCGTACCCTAACACGTACGCTCACCCTAAACCGATGTCATACCCTAACCTGTACCCTAAACCGTCCCAGTCCCCTAACCCTAACCCTAACCCTAACCCTAAACCTTACCCGAAGCCTTACACTCACCCGTCCCCTATTCCTAACCCGTACGCTAACACTAACCCGTACCCTAACACGTACGCTCACCCTAAACCGCTGTCGTACCCTAACCTGTACCCTAAACCTTCCCCGTCACCTAACTCTAACCCTAACCCTAACCCTAACCCTAAACCTTACCCAAAGCCTTACACTCACCCGTCCCCTAATCCTAACCCGTACGCTAACACTAACCCGTACCCTAACACATACGCTCACCCTAAACCGTTGTCGTAACCTAACCTGTACCCTAAACCGTCCCCGTCCCCGTCCCCGTCCCCCAACCCAAACCCTAACCCTAACCCTTACCCAAAACCTTACCCTCACCCATCCCCTAATCCTAACCTGTACGCTAACAAAAACCCGTACCCTAACACGTACGCTCACCATAAACCGTTGTCGTACCCTAACCTGTACCCTAAACCGTCCCCGTCCCCTAACCCTAACCCTAACCCTAACCCTAACCCTTACCCGAAGCCTTACCCTCACCCGTCCCCTAATCCTAACCCGTACGCTAACACTAACCCGTACCCTAACACATACGCTCACCCTAAACCATTGTCGTAACCTAACCTGTACCCTAAACCGTCCCCGTCCCCGTCCCCGTCCCCCAACCCAAACCCTAACCCTAACCCTTACCCAAAACCTTACCCTCACCCATCCCCTAATCCTAACCTGTACGCTAACAAAAACCCGTACCCTAACACGTACGCTCACCATAAACCGTTGTCGTACCCTAAGCTGTACCCTAAACCGTCCCCGTCCCCTAACCGTAACCCTAACCCTAACCCTAACCCTAACCCTAACCCTAACATTACCCGAAGCCTTACACTCACCCGTCACCTAATCCTAACCCGTATGCTAACACTAACCCGTACCCTAACACTTACGCTCACCCTAAACTGTTGTCGTACCTTAACCTGTAACCTAAAACGTACCCGTCCCCTAACCCTAACCCTAACCCTAATCCTTACCCGAAGCCTTACCCTCACCTGTCCCCTAATCCTAACCCGTATGCTAACACTAACCCGTACCATAACACGTACGCTCACCCTAAACAGCTGTCGTACCCTAACCTGTACCGTAAACCGTCCCCGTCCCCTAACCTTACCCTAACACTAAACCTAATCCTTACCCGAAGCCTTACCCTCAACCGTCCCCTAATCCTATCCCGTACGCTAACACTAACCCGTACCCTAACACATAGGCTCACCCTAAACCGTTGTCGTACCCTAACCTGTACCCTAAACCGTCCCCGTGCCCTAACCCTAAACCTAACCCTAACCCTTACCCGAAGCCTTACCCTCACCCGTCCCCTAATCCTAACCCGTATGCTAACACTAAAACGTACGCTAACACGTACGCTCACCCTAAACCGTTGTCGTACCCTAACATTTACCTAAACCGTCCGCGTCCCCTAACCCTAACCCTAACCCTTATCCGAAGCCTTACCCTTAACCGTCCCCTATTCGTAACCCGTACGCTAACACTAACCCGTACCCTAACATGTACGCTCACACTAAACTGTTGTCGTACACTAACCTGTACCCTAAACCGTCCCCGTCCCCGTCCCCTAACCCTAACCCTAACCCTAACCCTTACCCGAAGCTTTACCCTCACCCTTCCCCTAATCCTAACCCGTACGCTAACACTAACCCGTACCCTAACATGTACGCTCACCCTAAACCGTTGTCGTACACTAACCTGTACCCTAAACCGTCCCCGTCCCCTATCTCTAACCCTAACCCTAACCCTAATCCTAAACCTTACCCGAAGCCTTACCCTCACCCGTCCCCTAATCCTAACCCGAACGCTAACACTAACCCGTACTCTAACACATACGCTCACCCTAAACCGTTGTCGTACCCTAACCTGTACCCTAAACCGTCCCCTTTCCCTATCCCTAACCCTAACCCTAACCCTAACCCTTACCCGAAGCCTTACCCTCACCCGTCCCTTAATCCTAACCCGTACGCTAGCACTAACCCATACCCTAACACGTACGCTAACCCTAAACCGTTGTCGTACCTTAACCTGTACCCTAAACCGTCCCCGTCCCCTAACCCTAACCCTAACCCTAACCCTAACCCTTACCCGAAGCCTTACCCTCACCCATCCCCTAATCCTAACCCGTACGCTAACACTAACCCATACCCTAACATGTACGCTCACCCCAAACCGTTGTCGTACACTAACCTGTACCCTAAACCGTACCAGTCCCCGTCCCCGAACCCTAACCCTAACCCAAACCCTAACCCTTACCCGAAGCCTTACCCTGACGCGTCCCCTAATACTAACCCGTACGCTAACACTAACCCTTACCCTACAACGTACGCTCACCCTAAACCGTTGTCGTACCCTAACCTGTACCCTAAACCTTCCCCGTCCCCGTCCCCGTCCCCTAACCCTAACCCTAACCCTGACCCTTACCCGAAGCCTTACCCAAACCCGTCCCCTAATCCTAACCCGTACACTAACACTAACACGTACCCTAACACGTACGCTCACCCTAAACCATTGTCGTACCCTAACCTGTACCCTAAACTGTCCCCGTCCCCTAACCCTAACCCTAACCCTAAACCTAACCCTAACCCTAATCCTTACCCGAAGCCTTACACTCACCCGTCCCCTATTCCTAAACCGTACGCTAACACTAACCCGTACCCCAACACGTACGCTCACCCTAAACCGTTGTCGTACCCTAACCTGTACCCTAAACCGTCCCCGTCCCCGTCCCCTAACCCTAACCCAACCTTAACCCTTACCCGAAGTCTAACCCTCACCCATAACCTAATCCTAACCCGTATGCTAACAATAACCCGTATCCTAACACGTACGCTCACCCTAAAACTTTGTCGGACCCTAACCTGTACCCTAAACCGTCCCCGTCCCCTAACCCTAACCCTAACCCTAACCCTAACCCTTACCCGAAGCCTTACACCCACCCGTCCCCTAATCCTTAACCGTAAGCTAACACTAACCCGTACCCTAACACGTACGCTCACCCTAAACCATTGTCGTACCATAACCTGTACCCTAAACCGTCCCCGTCCCCGTCCCCGTCCCCTAACCCTAAACCTAAAGCTAACCCTTACCCGAAGCCTTACCCTCACTCGTCCCCTAATCCTAACCCGTATGCTAACACTAACCCTTACCCTAACACGGATGCCCAACCTAAACTGTTGTCGTACCCTAACCTGTACCCTAAAAAGTCCCCGTCCCCTAACCCTAACCCTAACCCTAACCCTAACCCTTACCCAAAGCCTTACTCTCACCCATCCCCTAATGCTAACCCGTACGCTAACACTAAACCGTACCCTAACACGTACGCTCACCCTAAACCGTTGTCGTACCCTAAACTGTACCCTAAACCGTCCCCGTCCCCTAACTCTAACCCTAAACCGTCCCCGTCCCCGTCCCCTAACCCTAACCCTAACCCTAACCCTTACCCGAAGCGTTACCCTCACCAGTACCCTAATCCTAACCCGTACACTAACACTAACCCATACCCTAACACGTACGCTCACCCTAAACAGTTGTCGTACCCTAAACTGTACCCTATACCATCCCCGTCCACTAACCCTAACCCTAATCCTAACCCTAGCCCTAACACTAACCCTTACCCGAAGCCTTACCCTCACCCGTCCGCTAATTCTAACCCGTATATTAACACTAACCAGTACCCTAACATGTACGCTCACCCTAAACCGTTGTCGTATCCTAACCTGTACCCTAAACCGTCCCTGTCCCCGTCCCCTGACCCTAACCATAACCCTAACCCTAACCCTTACCCGAAGCCTTACCCTCACCCGTCCCCTAATCCTAACCCGTATGCTAACACTAACCCGTACCCTAACACGTACGCTCACCCTAAACGGTTGTCCTACCCTAACCTGTACCCTAAACCGTCCCCATCCCCTAACCCTATCCCTAACCCTAACCCTAACCCTTACCCGAAGCCTTACCCTCACCCATCCTCTAGTCCTAACCCGCACGCTAACACTAACGGGTACCCTAACACGTACGCTCACCCTAAACCGTTGTCGTACCCTAACCTGTACACTAAACCGTCCCCGTCCCCTAACCCTAACCCTAACCCTAACACTTACCCGAAGCCTTACCCTCACCCGTCCCCTAATCCTAACCCGTCCGCTAACACTAAACCATACCCTAACACGTACGCTCACCCTATACCGTTGTCGTACACTAACCTGTACCCTAAACCGTCCCCATCCCCATCCCCTAACCCTAGCCCTAACCATAACACTAACCCTTACCCGAAGCCTTACCCTCACCCGTCCCATAATCCTAACCCGTACGCTAACACTAACCCGTACCCTAACACTTACGTTCACCCTAAACCGTTGCCGTACCCTAACCTGTACCCTAAACCGTCCCCGTCCCCGTCCCTTCACCCTAACACTAATCATTACCCTAAGACTTACCCTCACCCGTCCCTTAATCCTAACCCGTACGCTAACACTAACCCGTACCGTAACACGTTCGCTCACCCTAAACCATTGTCGTACCCTAACCTGTACCCTAAACCGTCCCCGTCCCCGTCCCCTAACCCTAACCCTAACCCTAACCCTAATCCTAACCCTTACCCGAAGACTTACACTCACCCGTCACCTAATCCTAACCCGTACGCTAACACTAAGCCGTACCCTAACACGTACGCTCACCCTAAACCGTTGTCGTACCCTAGACTGTACCCTAAACGATCCCGGTCCCCTAACCCTAACCCTAACCCTAATCCTAACCCTAACCCTTACCCGAAGCCTTACCCTCACCCATCCCCTATTCCTAACACGTACGCTAACACTAACACATACCCTAACACGTACGCTAACCGTAAACCGTTGTCGTACTCTTACCTGTACCCTAAACCATCCCCGTCCCCGTCCCCAAACCCTAACCCTAACCCTAAACCTTACCCAAAGCCTTACTCTCACCCGTCCCCGAATCCTAACCCGTACGCTAACACTTACCCGTACCCTAACACGTACGCTCAACCTAAACCATTGTCGTACCCTAACCTGTATCCTAAACCGTCCCCGTCCCCGTCCCCATCCCCTAACCCTAACCCTAACCCTAACCCTTACCCGAAGCCTTACCCTCACCCGTCCCGTAATCCTAACCCGTACGCTAACACTAAACCATACCCTAACACGTACGCTCACCCTAAACCGTTGTCATACCCTAACCTGTACCCTAAACCGTCCCTGTCCCCTAACCCAAACCCTAAACCTAACCCTTACCCGAAGCCTTACCCTCACCCGTCCCCTAATCCTAACCCGTACGCTAACACTAACCCGTACCCTAACACGTACGCTCCCCCTAAACCGTTGTCGTACCCTAACCTGTACCCTAAACCGTCCCCGTCCCCATCCTTTCACCCTAACCCTAACCCTAACCTTAACCCTTACCCGAAGGCTTACCCTCACCCGTCCCCTAATCCTAACCCGTACGCTAACACTAACCCGTACCCTAACACGTACGCTCACCCTAAACCGTTGTCGTACCCTAGACTGTACCCTAAACCATCCCGGTCCCCTAACCCTAACCCTAACCCTAATCCTAACCCTAACACTTACCCGAAGCCTTACCCTCACCCATCCCCTATTCCTAACACGTACGCTAACACTAACACATACCCTAACACGTACGCTCACCCTAAACCGTTGTCGTACCCTAACCTGTACCCTAAACCGTCCCCGTCCCCGTCCCCTAACCCTAACCCTAACCCTAAATCTTACCCAAAGCCTTACCCTCACCCGTCCCCGAATACTAACCCGTACGCTAACACTTACCCGTACCCTAACACGTACCCTCAACCTAAACCATTGTCGTACCCTAACCTGTATCCTAAAGCGTCCCCGTCCCCGTCCCCGTCCCCTAACACTAACCCTAACCCTAACCCTTACCCGAAGCCTTACCCTCACCCGTCCCGTAATCCTAACCCGTACGCTAACACTAACCCATACCCTAACCCGTACGCTCACCCTAAACCGTTGTCGTACCCTAACCTGTACCCTAAACCGTCCCCATACCTAACCCTAACCCTAACCCTAACCCTAATCCTAACCCTTACCCAAAGACTTATACTCACCGGTCTCCTAATCCTAACCCGTACGCTAACATAAACCGTACCCTAACACGTACGCTCACCCTAAACCGTTGTCGTACCCTAACCTCTACCCTAAACCCTCCCCGTCCCCGCCCCCTAACCCTAACCCTAACCCTAACCCTAACCCTTACCCGAAGCCTTACCCTCACCCGTCCCCTAATCCTAACCCGTACGCTAACAGTAACCCATACCCTAACATGTACGCTCAACCTAAACCGTTGTCGTACACTAACCTGTACCCTAAACCGTCCCCGTCCCCGTCCCCGTCCCCTAACCCTAACCCTAACCCTTACCCAAAACCTTACACTCACCCGTCCCCTAATCCTAACCCGTACACTAACACTAACCCGTACCCTAACACGTACGCTCACACTAAACCGTTGTCGTACACTAACCTGTACCCTAAACCGTCCCCGTCCCCTAACACTAACCCTAACCCTAACCCTAAACCTTACCCGAAGCCTTACCCTCACCCGTCCCCTAATCCTAACCCGTACGCTAACACTAAACCATACCCTAACACGTACGCTACCCCTAAACAGTTGTCGTACACTATCCTGTACCCTAAACCGTCCCCGTCCCCGTCCCCGTCCCCTAACCCTAACCCTAACCCTAAGCCTTACCCGAAGCCTTACCCTCACCCGTCCCCTAATCCTAACCCGTAAACTAACACTAGCACGTACCCTAACATGTACGCTCACCCTAAACCGTTGTCGTACCCTATCCTGTACCCTAAACTGTCCCCGTCCCCTAACCCTAACCCTAACCCTAACCCTAACCCTAACCCTTACCCGAAGCCTTACCCTCACCCGTCCCCTAATCCTAACCGTACGCTAACACTAACACATACCCTAACACGTACGCTCACCCTAAACCGTTGTCGTACCATAACCTGTACCCTAAACCGTCCCCGTCCCCGTCCCCGTCCCCTAACCCATCCCTAACCCTAACCCTTACACGAAGCCTTACCCTCACCCGTCCCCTAATTCTAAACCGTATGCTAACACTAACCCATACCCTAACACGTACGCTCACCCTAAACAGTTGTCGTACCGTAACCTGTACCCTAAAACGTCCCCGTCCCCTAACCCTAACCCTAACCCTAACCCTAACCCTTACCCGACGCCTTACCCTCACCCGTCCCCTAATCCTAAACCGTACGGTAACACTAGCCCGTACCCTAACACGTACGCTCACCGTAAACCGTTGTAGTACCCTAACCTGTACCCTAAACCGTCCCCGTCCCCGTCCCCTAACCCTAACCCTAACCCTAACCCTAACCCTTACCCAAAGCTTTACCCTCACCCGTCCCCTAATCCTACCCCGTACGCTAACAGTAATCAGTACCCTAACACGTATGCTCACCCTAAACCGTTGTTGTACTCTAAACTGTACCCTAAACTGTACCCGTCCCCTAACCCTAACCCTAACACTAAACCTAACCCTTATCCGAAGCCTTAACCTAACCCGTCCCATTATCCTAACCCGTACGCTAACACTAACCCGTACCCTAACATGTACGCTCACCCTAAACCATTGTCGTACCCTAACCTATACCCAAAATCGTCCCCGTTCCCTTCCCCTAACCCTAACCCTAACCCTAACCCTAACCCTAACACTTACCCGAAGCCTTACCCTCACCCGTCCCCTAATCCTAACCCGTACGCTAACATTAACCCATACCCTAACACGTATGCTCACCCTAAACAGTTGTCGTACATTAAACTGTACCCTAAACCGTCCCCGTCCCCGTCCCCGAACCCTAACCCTAACCGTTACCCTAAACCTTACCCGAAGCCTTACCCTCACCCGTCCCCTAATCCTAACCTGTACGCTAACACTAACCCGTACCCTAACACCTACGCTCACCCTAAACCTTTGTCGTACCATAACCTGTACCCTAAACAGTCCCCGTCCCCGTCCCCTAACCCATCCCTAACCCTAACCCTTACACGAAGCCTTACCCTCACCCGTCCCCTAATTCTAAACCGTATGCTAACACTAACCCATACCCTAACACGTACGCTCACCCTAAACAGTTGTCGTACCGTAACCTGTACCCTAAAACGTCCCCGTCCCCTAACCCTAACCCTAACCCTAACCCTAACCCTTACCCGACGCCTTACCCTCACCCGTCCCCTAATCCTAAACCGTACGGTAACACTAGCCCGTACCCTAACACGTACGCTCACCGTAAACCGTTGTCGTACCCTAACCTGTACCCTAAACCATCCCCGTCCCCGTCCCCTAACCCTAACCCTAACCCTAACCCTTACCCAAAGCTTTACCCTCACCCGTCCCCTAATCCTACCCCATACGCTAACAGTAATCAGTACCCTAACACGTATGCTCACCCTAAACCGTTGTTGTACTCTAAACTGTACCCTAAACCGTCCCCGTCCCCGTCCCCTAACCCTAAACCTAACCCTAATCCTAACCCTTACCCGAAGACTTACCCACACCCGTCCCCTAATCCTAACCCGTACGCTAACACTAACCCGTACCCTAACACGTACGATCAACCTAAACCGTTATCGTACACTAACCTGTACCCTAAACCATCCCCGTCCCCGTCCCCTAACCCTAACCCTAACCCTTATTCTAAGCCTTACCATCTCCCGTCCCCTAAACCTAACCCGTACGCTAACACTAACCCGTACCCTAACATGTACGCTCACCCTAAACCATTGTCGTACACTACCCTGTACCCTAAACCGTCCCCGCCCCCATCCCCTAACCCTAACCCTAACCATAACCCTAACCCATACCCGAAGCCTTACCCTCACGCGTCCCCTAATCCTAACCCGTACGCTAACACTAACCCGTACACTAACACGTATGTTCACCCTAAATCGGTGCCGTACCCTAACCTGTACCCTAAACCGTCCCCGTCCCCGTCCCTTCACCCTAAACCTAACCCTAACCCTAACCCTTACCCGAAGGCTTACCCTCACCCGTCCCCTAATCCTAACCCGTACGCTAACACTAACCCGTACACTAACACGTATGCTCACCCTAAACCGTTGTCGTACCCTACACTGTACCCTAAACCATCCCAGTCCCCTAACCCTAACCCTAACCCTAATCCTAACCCTAACACTTACCCGAAGCCTTACCCTCACCCATCCCCTATTCCTAACACGTACGCTAACACTAACACATACCCTAACACGTAAGATCACCCTAAACCGTTGTCGTACCCTAACCTGTACCCTAAACCGTCCCCGTCCCCGTCCCCTAACCCTAACCCTAACCCTAACACTTACCCGAAGCCTTACCCTCACCCGTCCCGTAATCCTAACCCGTACCCTAACACTAACCCATACCCTAACACGTACGCTCACCCTAAACCGTTGTCGTACCCTAACCTGTACCCTAAACCGTCCCTGTCCCCTAACCCTAACCCTAACCCTTACCCGAAGCCTTACCCTCACCCGTCCCCTAATCCTAACCCGTACGCTAACACTAACCCGTACCCTAACACGTACGCTCACCCTAAACGGTTGTCGTACCCTGACCTGTACCCTAAACCGTCCCCGTCCCCTAACCCTAACCCTAACCCGAACCCTAATCCTAAACCTTACCCGAAGCCTTACCCTCACCCGTCCCCAAATCCTAACCCGTACGCTAACACTAACCCGTACCCTAACACGTACGCTCACCCTAAACCGTTGTCATACCCTAACATGTGCCCTAAACCATCCCCATCCCCTAACCCTAACTCTAACGCTAACCCTTACCCGAAGCCATACCCTCACCCGTCCCCTAATCCTAACCCGTACACTAACACTAACCCGTGCCATAACACGTACGCTCACCATAAACCGTTGTCGTACCCTAACCTGTACCCTAAACCGTCCCCGTCCCCTAACCCTAACCCTAATCCTAACCCTAACCCTAACACTTACCCGAAGCCTTACCCTCACCCGTCCCCTAATCCTAAACCGTACGCTAACACTAACCCATACCCTAACACGTACGCTCACCCAGAACCGTTGTCGTACCATAACCTTTACCCTAAACCGTCCCCGTCCCCGTCCCCTAACCCTAACCCTAAACCTAACCCTTACCCGAAGCCTTACCCTCACCCGTCCCCTAATCCTAACACGTACGCAAACACTAACACGTACCCTAACACGTAGGCTCAAACTAAACCGTTGTCGTACCCTAACCTGTACCCTAAACCATCCCCGTCCCCTAACACTAACCCTAACCCTAAACCTAACCCTAACATTTACCCGAAGCCTTACCCTCACCCGTCCCCTAATCCTAATCCGTATGCTAACACTAACCCGTACCCTAACATGTATGCTCACTCTAAACCGTTGTCGTACACTAACCTGTACCCTAAACCGTTCCCGTCCCCTAACCCTAACCCTAACCCTAACCCTAACCCTTACCCGAAGCCTTACCCTCACCCGTCCCCTAATCCTAACCCGTACGTTAACACTAAACCGTACCCTAACACGTACGCTCACCCTAAACCGTTGTCGTACCCTAACCTATACCCTAAACCGTCCCGTCCCCGTCCCCTAACCCTAACCCTAACCCTAACCCTAACCCTTACCCAAAGCTTTACCCTCACCCGTCCCCTAATCCTACCCCGTACGCTAACAGTAATCAGTACCCTAACACGTATGCTCACCCTAAACCGTTGTTGTACTCTAAACTGTACCCTAAACTGTCCCCGTCCCCTAACCCTAACCCTAACCCTAAACCTAACCCTTATCCGAAGCCTTACCCTAACCCGTCCCATTATCCTAACCCGTACGCTAACACTAACCCGTACCCTAACATGTACGCTCACCCTAAACCATTGTCGTACCCTAACCTATACCCAAAACCGTCCCCGTTCCCTTCCCCTAACCCTAACCCTAACACTTACCCGAAGCCTTACCCTCACCCGTCCCCTATTCCTAACCCGTACGCTAACACTAACCCATAACCTAACACGTACGCTCACCCTAAACAGTTGTCGTACATTAAACTGTACCCTAAACCGTCCCCTTCCCCGTCCCCTAACCCTAACCCTAACCGTAACCCTAAACCTTACCCGAAGCCTTACCCTCACCCGTCCCCAAATCCTAACCCGTACGCTAACACTAACCCGTACCCTAACCCCTATGCTCACCCTAAACCTTTGTCGTACCCTAACCTGTACCCTAAAGCATCCCCGTCCCCTAACCCTAACCCTAGCCCTAACCTTAAGCCTTACCCGAAGCCTTACCCTCACCCGTCCCCTAATCGTAACCCGTACGCTAACACTAACCCGTACCCTAACACGTACGCTCACCCTAAACCGTTGTCGTACCCTAAACTGTACCCTAAACCGTCCCCGTCTCCGTCCCCTAACCCTAAACCTAACCCTAATCCTAACCCTTACCCGAAGACTTACCCACACCCGTCCCCTAATCCTAACCCTTACGCTAACACTAAACCGTACCCTAACACGTACGATCACCCTAAACCGTTATCGTACACTAACCTGTACCCCAAACCGTCCCCGTCCCCGTCCCCGTCCCCTAACCCTAACCCTAACCCTTATTCTAAGCCTTACCATCACCCGTCCCCTAAACCTAACCCGTACGCTAACACTAATCCGTACCCTAACACGTACGCTCACCGTAAACCATTGTCGTACACTACCCTGTACCCTAAACCGTCCCCGCCCCCATCCCCTAACCCTAACCCTAACCATAACCCTAACCCATACCCGAAGCCTTACCCTCACGCGTCCCCTAATCCTAACCCGTACGCTAACACTAACCCGTACACTAACACGTATGTTCACCCTAAACCGGTGCCGTACCCTAACCTGTACCCTAAACCGTCCCCGTCCCCGTCCCTTCACCCTAACCCTAACCCTAACCCTAACCCTTACCCGAAGGCTTACCCTCACCCGTCCCCTAATCCTAACCCGTACGCTAACACTAACCCGTACACTAACACGTACATTCACCCTAAACCGTTGTCGTACCCTACACTGTACCCTAAACCATCCCGGTCCCCTAACCCTAACCCTAATCCTAACCCTAACCCTTACCCGAAGCCTTACCCTCACACATCCCCTATTCCTAACACGTACGCTAACACTAACACATACCCTAACACGTACGCTCACCCTAAACCGTTGTCGTACCCTAACCTGTACCCTAAACCGTCCCGGTCCCCGTCCCCTAACCCTAACCCTAACCCTAAACCTAACCCTTACCCGAAGGCTTACCCTAACCCATCCCCTAATTCTAACCCGTACGCTAACACTAACCCGTACCCTAACACGTACGCTCACCCTAAATCGTTGTTGTACACTAAACAGTACCCTAAACCGTCCCCATCCCCGTCCCCGTCCCCTAACCCTAACCCTAACCCTAAACCTTACCCAAAGCCTTACCCTCACCCGTCCCCGAATCCTAAACCGTACGCTAACACTAACCCGTATCCTAACACGGACGCTCACCCTAAACCGTTGTCATACACTAACCTGTACCCTAAACCGTCCCTGTCCCCTAACCCTAACCCTAACCCTTACCCGAAGCCTTACCCTCACCCGTCCCCTAATCCTAAACCGTACGCCTAAACTAACCCATACCCTAACACGTACGCTCACCCTAAAAGTTTGTCGTACCCTGACCTGTACCCTAAACCGTCCCCGTCCCCTAACCCTAACCCTAACCCGAACCCTAACCCTAAACCTTACCCGAAACCTTACCCTCACCCGTCCCCTAATCCTAACCCGTACGCTAACACTAACCCGTACACTAACACGTACGCTCACCCTAAACCGTTGTCATACCCTAACCTGTGCCCTAAACCATCCCCGTCCCCTAACCCTAACCCTAACCCTAACCCTTACCCGAAGCCATACCCTCACCCGTACCCTAATCCTAACCCGTACACTAACACTAACCCGTGCCCTAACACGTACG
Source organism: Delphinapterus leucas (assembly GCF_059928025.1). Classification (NCBI taxonomy): domain Eukaryota; kingdom Metazoa; phylum Chordata; class Mammalia; order Artiodactyla; family Monodontidae; genus Delphinapterus; species Delphinapterus leucas. The sequence continues at coordinate 4,097,989 of NW_028322232.1, read as the reverse complement.
CTCACCATAAACCGTTGTCGTACACTAACCTGTACCCTAAACCGTCCCCGTCCCCTAACCCTAACCCTAACCCTAACCCTAACCCTAACACTTACCCGAAGCCTTACCCTCACCCGTCCCCTAATCCTAACCCGTACGCTAACACTAACCAATACCCTAACACGTACGCTCACCCAGAACCGTTGTCGTACCATAACCTTTACCCTAAACCGTCCCCGTCCCCGTCCCCTAACCCTAACCCTAAACCTAACCCTTACCCGAAGCCTTACCCTCACCCGTCCCCTAATCCTAACCCGTACGCAAACACTAACCCGTACCCTAACACGTAGGCTCAAACTAAACCGTTGTCGTACCCTAACCTGTACCCTAAACCATCCCCGTCCCCTAACACTAACCCTAACCCTAAACCTAACCCTAACTCTTACCCGAAGCCTTACCCTCACCCGTCCCCTAATCCTAACCCATATGCTAACACTAACCCGTACCCTAACATGTATGCTCACTCTAAACCGTTGTCGTACACTAACCTGTACCCTAAACCGTTCCCGTCCCCTAACCCTAACCCTAACCCTAACCCTAACCCTAACCCTTACCCGAAGCCTTACCCTCACCCGTCCCCTAATCCTAACCCGTACGTTAACACTAACCCGTACCCTAACACGTACGCTCACCCTAAACCGTTGTCGTACCCTAACCTATACCCTAAACCGTCCCGCCCCGTCCCCTAACCCTAACCCTAACCCTAACCCTAACCCTTACCCGAAGACTTACCCTCACCCGTCCCTTAATCCTAACCCGTACGCTAACACTAACCCGTACCCTAACATGTACGCTCACCCTAAACCATTGTCGTACACTAACCTGTACCCTAAACCGTCCCCGTCCCCTTCCCCGTCCCCTAACCCTAACCCTAACCCTAACCCTTACCTGAAGCCTTACCCTCACCCGTCCCCTAATCCTAACCCGTACGCTAACACTAACCCATACCATAACACGTACGCTCACCCTAAACCGTTGTCGTACCCTAACCTGTACCCTAAACCGTCCCCGTTCCCTAACCCTAACCCTAACCCTAACCCTAAACCTAATCATTACCCGAAGCCTCACCCACACCCGTCCCCTAATCCTAACCCGTACGCTAACACCAACCCGTACCCTAACACGTACGCTCACCCTAAACCGTTGTCGTACCATAACCTGTACCCTAAACCGGCCCTTCCCCTAACTCTAACACTAACCCCTACCCTAACCCTTACCTGAAGCCTTTCCCTCACCCGTCCCCTAATCCTAACCCGTACGCTAACACTAACACCTACCCTAACACGTACGCTCACCCTAAACCGTTGTCGTACACTAACCTGTAACCTAAACCGTCCCCGTCCCCGTTCCCTAACCCTAACCCTAACACTAAACCTTACCCGAAGCCTTACCCTCACCCGTCCCCTAATCCTAAACCGTACGCCTAACCTAACCCATACCCTAACACGTACGCCCACCCTAAACCGTTGTCGTACCCTAACCTGTACCCTAAAACGTCCCCTAAACCTAACCCTAACCGTAACCCTAACCCAACCCTTACCCGAAGCCTTACCCTCACCCGTCCCCTAATCCTAACACGTACGCTAACACTAACCCGTACCCTAACATGTACGCTCACCCTAAACCGTTGGCGTACACTAACCTGTACCCAAAACTGTCCCTCTCCCCGTCCCCTAACCCTAACCCTAACCCTAACACTTACCCGAAGCCTTACCCTCACACATTCCCTAATCCTAACCCGTATGTTAACACTAACGCATACCCTAACATGTACGCTAAACCCAAACCGTTGTGGTACCCTAACCTGTACCCTAAACCGTCCCCGTCCCCAAACACTAACCCTATCACTAACCCTAACCCTGACCCTTACCCGAAGCCTTACCCTCACCCGTCCCCTAATCCTAACCCGTACGCTAACACTAACCCGTACCCTAACACGTACGCTCACCCTAAACCCTTGTCGTACCCTAACCTGTACCCTAAACCGTCCCCGTCCCCTAACCCTAACCCTAACCCTAAACCTAACCCTAACCCTAATCCTTACCCAAAGCCTTACTCTCACCCGTCTCCTAATCCTAACCCGTACGCTAACACTAACCCATACCCCAACACGTACGCTCACCCTAAACCGTTGTCGTACCCTAACCTGTACCCTAAACCGTCCCCGTCACCTAATCCTAACGCTAACCCTAACCATAACCCTAACCCTAACCCTAAGCCTTACCCGAAGGCTTACCCTCACCCGTCCCCTAATCCTAACCCGTACGCTAAAACTAACCCGTACCCTAACACGTACGCTCACCCTAAACCGTTGTCGCACTATAACCTGTACCCTAAACCGTCCCCGTCCCCTAACCCTAACCCTAACCCTAAACCTAACCCTAAATCTTACCCGAAGCCTTACCCTCACCCGTCCCGTAATCATAACCCGTACGCTAACACTAACCCGTACCCTAACACATACGCTCACCCTAAACCGTTGTCGTACCCTAACCTGTACCCTAAACCGTCCCCGTCCCCGTCCCCTAACCCTAACCCTAACCCTTACCCGAAGCCTTACCCTCACCCATCCCCTAATCCTAACCCGAACGCTAACACTAACCCGTACCCTAACACGTACGCTCACCCTAAACCGTTTTTGTACCCTAACCTGTACCCTAAACCGTCCCCGTCCCCGTCCCCTAACCCTAACCCTAACCCTTACCCGAAGCCTTACCCTCACCCGTACCCTAATCCTAATCCGTACGCTAACACTAACCCGTACCTTAACACGTACGCTCACCCTAAACCGTTGTCGTACCCTAACCTGTACCCTAAACCGTCCCCGTCCCCTAACCCTAACCCTAACCCTAACCCTAACCCTAACCCTTACCCGAAGCCTTACCCTCACCCATTCCCAAATCCTAAACCGTACGTTAACACTAACCCATACCCTAACATGTACGCTAAACCCAAACCGTTGTGGTACCCTAACCTGTACCCTAAACCGTCCCCGTCCCCATCCCCTAACCCTAACACTAACCCTAACCCTGACCCTTACCCGAAGCCTTACACTCACCCGTCCCCTAATCCTAAACCGTACGCTAACACTAACCCGTACCCTAACACGTACGCTCACCCTAAACCGTTGTCGTACCCTAACCTGTACCCTAAACCGTCCCCGTCCCCTAACCCTAACCCTAACCCTAAACCTAACACTAACCCTAATCCTTACCCAAAGCCTTTCCCTCACCCGTCTCCTAATCCTAACCCGTACGCTAACACTAACCCGTACACCAACACGTACGCTCACCCTAAACCGATGTCGTACCCTAACCTGTACCCTAAGCCGTCCCCGTCCCCAAATCCTAACGCTAACCCTAACCATAACCCTAACCCTAACCCTAACCCTTACCGAAGGCTTACCCTCACCCGTCCCCTAATCCTAACCCGTACACTAAAACTAACCCGTACCCTTACACGTACGCTCACCCTAAACCGTTGTCGTACCATAACCTGTACCCTAAACCGTCCCCGTCCCCGTCACCTAACCCTAACCCTAACCCTAAACCTAAATCTTACCCGAAGCCTTACCCTCACCCGTCCCCTAATCCTAACCCGTACTCTAACACTAACACGTACCCTAACACATACGCTCACCCTAAACCGTTGTCGTACCCTAACCTGTACCTTAAACAGTCCTCCTCCCCGTCCCCGTCCCCTAACCCTAACCGTAACCCTAACCCGAAGCCTTACCCTCACCCGTACCCTAATCCTAAACCGTACGCTAACACTAACCCGTACCCTAACACGTACGCTCACCCTAAACCGTTGTCGTACCCTAACCTGTACCCTAAACCGTCCCCGTCCCCTAACCCTAACCCTAACAGTAACCCTAACCCTTACCCGAAGCCTTACACTCACCCGTCACCTAATCCTAACCCGTACGCTAACACTCACCCGTACCCTAACACGTACGCTCACCCTAAACCGCTGTCGTACCCTAACCTGTAACCTAAACCGTCCCCGTCACCTAACTCTAACCCTAACCCTAACCCTAACCCTAAACCTTACCCAAAGCCTTACCCTCACCCCTCCCCTAATCCTAACCCGTACGCTAACACTAACCCGTACCCTAACACATACGCTCACCCTAAACCATTGTCGTACACTAACCTGTACCCTAAACCGTCCCCGTCCCCGTCCCCGTCCCCTAACCCTAATCCTAACACTAACTTTTACCCAAAGCCTTACCCTCACCCATGCACTAATCCTAACCGGTACGCTAACACTAACCCGTACCCTAACAGGTACGCTCACCATAAACCGTTGTCGTACCCTAACCTGTACCCTAAAACGTCCCCGTCCCCTAACTCTAACCCTAACCCTAACCCTAACCCTTACCCAAAGCCTTACCCTCACCTGTCCCCTAATCCTAACCCGTATGCTAACACTAACCCGTACCCTAACACGTATGCTCACCCTAAACCGCTGTTGTACCCTAACCTGTACCGTGAACCATCCCCGACCCCTAACTATAACCCTAACCCTAACCCTAACCCTAAACCTTACCCAAAGCCTTACCCTCACCCGTCCCCTAATCCTAACCCGTACGCTAACACTAACCCGTACCCTAACACGTACGCTCACCCTAAACGGTTGTCGTACCCTGACCTGTACCCTAAACCGTCCCCGTCCCCTAACCCTAACCCTAACCCGAACCCTAATCCTAAACCTTACCCGAAGCCTTACCCTCACCCGTCCCCAAATCCTAACCTGTACGCTAACACTAACCCGTACCCTAACACGTACGCTCACCCTAAACCGTTGTCATACCCTAACCTGTGCCCTAAACCATCCCCATCCCCTAACCCTAACCCTAACGCTAACCCTTACCCGAAGCCATACCCTCATCCGTCCCCTAATCCTAACCCGTACACTAACACTAACCCGTGCCATAACACGTACGCTCACCATAAACCGTTGTCGTACCCTAACCTGTACCCTAAACCGTCCCCGTCCCCTAACCCTAACCCTAATCCTAACCCTAACCCTAACACTTACCCGAAGCCTTACCCTCACCCGTCCCCTAATCCTAAACCGTACGCTAACACTAACCCATACCCTAACACGTACGCTCACCCAGAACCGTTGTCGTACCATAACCTTTACCCTAAACCGTCCCCGTCCCCGTCCCCTAACCCTAACCCTAAACCTAACCCTTACCCGAAGCCTTACCCTCACCCGTCCCCTAATCCTAACACGTACGCAAACACTAACACGTACCCTAACACGTAGGCTCAAACTAAACCGTTGTCGTACCCTAACCTGTACCCTAAACCATCCCCGTCCCCTAACACTAACCCTAACCCTAAACCTAACCCTAACATTTACCCGAAGCCTTACCCTCACCCGTCCCCTAATCCTAATCCGTATGCTAACACTAACCCGTACCCTAACATGTATGCTCACTCTAAACCGTTGTCGTACACTAACCTGTACCCTAAACCGTTCCCGTCCCCTAACCCTAACCCTAACCCTAACCCTAACCCTTACCCGAAGCCTTACCCTCACCCGTCCCCTAATCCTAACCCGTACGTTAACACTAAACCGTACCCTAACACGTACGCTCACCCTAAACCGTTGTCGTACCCTAACCTATACCCTAAACCGTCCCGTCCCCGTCCCCTAACCCTAACCCTAACCCTAACCCTAACCCTTACCCAAAGCTTTACCCTCACCCGTCCCCTAATCCTACCCCGTACGCTAACATTAATCAGTACCCTAACACGTATGCTCACCCTAAACCGTTGTTGTACTCTAAACTGTACCCTAAACTGTCCCCGTCCCCTAACCCTAACCCTAACCCTAAACCTAACCCTTATCCGAAGCCTTACCCTAACCCGTCCCATTATCCTAACCCGTACGCTAACACTAACCCGTACCCTAACATGTACGCTCACCCTAAACCATTGTCGTACCCTAACCTATACCCAAAACCGTCCCCGTTCCCTTCCCCTAACCCTAACCCTAACACTTACCCGAAGCCTTACCCTCACCCGTCCCCTATTCCTAACCCGTACGCTAACACTAACCCATAACCTAACACGTACGCTCACCCTAAACAGTTGTCGTACATTAAACTGTACCCTAAACCGTCCCCGTCCCCGTCCCCTAACCCTAACCCTAACCGTAACCCTAAACCTTACCCGAAGCCTTACCCTCACCCGTCCCCAAATCCTAACCCGTACGCTAACACTAACCCGTACCCTAACACCTATGCTCACCCTAAACCTTTGTCGTACCCTAACCTGTACCCTAAAGCATCCCCGTCCCCTAACCCTAACCCTAGCCCTAACCTTAAGCCTTACCCGAAGCCTTACCCTCACCCGTCCCCTAATCGTAACCCGTACGCTAACACTAACCCGTACCCTAACACGTACGCTCACCCTAAACCGTTGTCGTACCCTAAACTGTACCCTAAACCGTCCCCGTCTCCGTCCCCTAACCCTAAACCTAACCCTAATCCTAACCCTTACCCGAAGACTTACCCACACCCGTCCCCTAATCCTAACCCTTACGCTAACACTAAACCGTACCCTAACACGTACGATCACCCTAAACCGTTATCGTACACTAACCTGTACCCCAAACCGTCCCCGTCCCCGTCCCCGTCCCCTAACCCTAACCCTAACCCTTATTCTAAGCCTTACCATCACCCGTCCCCTAAACCTAACCCGTACGCTAACACTAATCCGTACCCTAACACGTACGCTCACCGTAAACCATTGTCGTACACTACCCTGTACCCTAAACCGTCCCCGCCCCCATCCCCTAACCCTAACCCTAACCATAACCCTAACCCATACCCGAAGCCTTACCCTCACGCGTCCCCTAATCCTAACCCGTACGCTAACACTAACCCGTACACTAACACGTATGTTCACCCTAAACCGGTGCCGTACCCTAACCTGTACCCTAAACCGTCCCCGTCCCCTAACCCTAACCCTAACCCGAACCCTAACCCTAAACCTTACCCGAAACCTTACCCTCACCCGTCCCCTAATCCTAACCCGTACGCTAACACTAACCCGTACACTAACACGTACGCTCACCCTAAACCGTTGTCATACCCTAACCTGTGCCCTAAACCATCCCCGTCCCCTAACCCTAACCCTAACCCTAACCCTTACCCGAAGCCATACCCTCACCCGTACCCTAATCCTAACCCGTACACTAACACTAACCCGTGCCCTAACACGTACGCTCACCATAAACCGTTGTCGTACACTAACCTGTACCCTAAACCGTCCCCGTCCCCTAACCCTAACCCTAACCCTAACCCTAACCCTAACACTTACCCGAAGCCTTACCCTCACCCGTCCCCTAATCCTAACCCGTACGCTAACACTAACCAATACCCTAACACGTACGCTCACCCAGAACCGTTGTCGTACCATAACCTTTACCCTAAACCGTCCCCGTCCCCGTCCCCTAACCCTAACCCTAAACCTAACCCTTACCCGAAGCCTTACCCTCACCCGTCCCCTAATCCTAACCCGTACGCAAACACTAATCCGTACCCTAACACGTAGGCTCAAACTAAACCGTTGTCGTACCCTAACCTGTACCCTAAACCATCCCCGTCCCCTAACACTAACCCTAACCCTAAACCTAACCCTAACTCTTACCCGAAGCCTTACCCTCACCCGTCCCCTAATCCTAACCCATATGCTAACACTAACCCGTACCCTAACATGTATGCTCACTCTAAACCGTTGTCGTACACTAACCTGTACCCTAAACCGTTCCCGTCCCCTAACCCTAACCCTAACCCTAACCCTAACCCTAACCCTTACCCGAAGCCTTACCCTCACCTGTCCCCTAATCCTAACCCGTACGTTAACACTAACCCGTACCCTAACACGTACGCTCACCCTAAACCGTTGTCGTACCCTAATCTATACCCTAAACCGTCCCGTCCCCGTCCCCTAACCCTAACCCTAACCCTAACCCTAACCCTTACCCGAAGACTTACCCTCACCCGTCCCTTAATCCTAACCCGTACGCTAACACTAACCCGTACCCTAACATGTACGCTCACCCTAAACCATTGTCGTACACTAACCTGTACCCTAAACCGTCCCCGTCCCCTTTCCCGTCCCCTAACCCTAACCCTAACCCTAACCCTTACCTGAAGCCTTACCCTCACCCGTCCCCTAATCCTAACCCGTACGCTAACACTAACCCATACCATAACACGTACGCTCACCCTAAACCGTTGTCGTACCCTAACCTGTAACCTAAACCGTCCCCGTTCCCTAACCCTAACCCTAACCCTAACCCTAAACCTAATCATTACCCGAAGCCTCACCCACACCCGTCCCCTAATCCTAACCCGTACGCTAACACCAACCCGTACCCTAACACGTACGCTCACCCTATACCGTTGTCGTACACTAACCTGTACCCTAAACCGTCCCCGACCCGTTCCCTAACCCTAACCCTAACACTAAACCTTACCCGAAGCCTTACCCTCACCCGTCCCCTAATCCTAAACCGTACGCCTAAACTAACCCATACCCTAACACGTACGCCCACCCTAAACCTTTGTCGTACCCTAACCTGTACCCTAAAACGTCCCCTAAACCTAACCCTAACCGTAACCCTAACCCAACCCTTACCCGAAGCCTTACCCTCACCCGTCCCCTAATCCTAACACGTACGCTAACACTAACCCGTACCCTAACATGTACGCTCACCCTAAACCGTTGGCGTACACTAACCTGTACCCAAAACTGTCCCTCTCCCCGTCCCCTAACCCTAACCCTAACCCTAACACTTACCCGAAGCCTTACCCTCACACATTCCCTAATCCTAACCCGTATGTTAACACTAACGCATACCCTAACATGTACGCTAAACCCAAACCGTTGTGGTACCCTAACCTGTACCCTAAACCGTCCCCGTCCCCAAACACTAACCCTATCACTAACCCTAACCCTGACCCTTACCCGAAGCCTTACCCTCACCCGTCCCCTAATCCTAACCCGTACGCTAACACTAACCCGTACCCTAACACGTACGCTCACCCTAAACCCTTGTCGTACCCTAACCTGTACCCTAAACCGTCCCCGTCCCCTAACCCTAACCCTAACCCTAAACCTAACCCTAACCCTAATCCTTACCCAAAGCCTTACTCTCACACGTCTCCTAATCCTAACCAGTACGCTAACACTAACCCATACCCCAACACGTACGCTCACCCTAAACCGTTGTCGTACCCTAACCTGTACCCTAAACCGTCCCCGTCACCTAATCCTAACGCTAACCCTAACCATAACCCTAACCCTAACCCTAAGCCTTACCCGAAGGCTTACCCTCACCCGTCCCCTAATCCTAACCCGTACGCTAAAACTAACCCGTACCCTAACACGTACGCTCACCCTAAACCGTTGTCGCACTATAACCTGTACCCTAAACCGTCCCCGTCCCCTAACCCTAACCCTAACCCTAAACCTAACCCTAAATCTTACCCGAAGCCTTACCCTCACCCGTCCCGTAATCATAACCCGTACGCTAACACTAACCCGTACCCTAACACATACGCTCACCCTAAACCGTTGTCGTACCCTAACCTGTACCCTAAACCGTCCCCTTCCCCGTCCCCTCACCCTAACCCTAACCCTTACCCGAAGCCTTACCCTCACCCATCCCCTAATCCTAACCCGAACGCTAACACTAACCCGTACCCTAACACGTACGCTCACCCTAAACCGTTTTTGTACCCTAACCTGTACCCTAAACCGTCCCCGTCCCCGTCCCCTAACCCTAACCCTAACCCTTACCCGAAGCCTTACCCTCACCCGTACCCTAATCCTAATCCGTACGCTAACACTAACCCTTACCTTAACACGTACGCTCACCCTAAACCGTTGTCGTACCCTAACCTGTACCCTAAACCGTCCCCGTCCCCTAACCCTAACCCTAACCCTAACCCTAACCCTAACCCTTACCCGAAGCCTTACCCTCACCCATTCCCAAATCCTAAACCGTACGTTAACACTAACCCATACCCTAACATGTACGCTAAACCCAAACCGTTGTGGTACCCTAACCTGTACCCTAAACCGTCCCCGTCCCCATCCCCTAACCCTAACACTAACCCTAACCCTGACCCTTACCCGAAGCCTTACACTCACCCGTCCCCTAATCCTAACCCGTACGCTAACACTAACCCGTACCCTAACACGTACGCTCACCCTAAACCGTTGTCGTACCCTAACCTGTACCCTAAACCGTCCCCGTCCCCTAACCCTAACCCTAACCCTAAACCTAACACTAACCCTAATCCTTACCCAAAGCCTTTCCCTCACCCGTCTCCTAATCCTAACCCGTACGCTAACACTAACCCGTACACCAACACGTACGCTCACCCTAAACCGATGTCGTACCCTAACCTGTACCCTAAGCCGTCCCCGTCCCCAAATCCTACCGCTAACCCTAACCATAACCCTAACCCTAACCCTAACCCTTACCGAAGGCTTACCCTCACCCGTCCCCTAATCCTAACCCGTACACTAAAACTAACCCGTACCCTTACACGTACGCTCACCCTAAACCGTTGTCGTACCATAACCTGTACCCTAAACCGTCCCCGTCCCCGTCACCTAACCCTAACCCTAACCCTAAACCTAAATCTTACCCGAAGCCTTACCCTCACCCGTCCCCTAATCCTAACCCGTACTCTAACACTAACACGTACCCTAACACATACGCTCACCCTAAACCGTTGTCGTACCCTAACCTGTACCTTAAACAGTCCTCCTCCCCGTCCCCGTCCCCTAACCCTAACCCTAACCCTAACCCGAAGCCTTACCCTCACCCGTACCCTAATCCTAAACCGTACGCTAACACTAACCCGTACCCTAACACGTACGCTCACCCTAAACCGTTGTCGTACCCTAACCTGTACCCTAAACCGTCCCCGTCCCCTAACCCTAACCCTAACAGTAACCCTAACCCTTACCCGAAGCCTTACACTCACCCGTCACCTAATCCTAACCCGTACGCTAACACTCACCCGTACCCTAACACGTACGCTCACCCTAAACCGCTGTCGTACCCTAACCTGTAACCTAAACCGTCCCCGTCACCTAACTCTAACCCTAACCCTAACCCTATCCCTAAACCTTACCCAAAGCCTTACCCTCACCCCTCCCCTAATCCTAACCCGTACGCTAACACTAACCCGTACCCTAACACATACGCTCACCCTAAACCGTTGTCGTACACTAACCTGTACCCTAAACCGTCCCCGTCCCCGTCCCCGTCCCCTAACCCTAATCCTAACACTAACTTTTACCCAAAGCCTTACCCTCACCCATCCACTAATCCTAACCGGTACGCTAACACTAACCCGTACCCTAACAGGTACGCTCACCATAAACCGTTGTCGTACCCTAACCTGTACCCTAAAACGTCCCCGTCCCCTAACTCTAACCCTAACCCTAACCCTAACCCTTACCCGAAGCCTTACCCTCACCTGTCCCCTAATCCTAACCCGTATGCTAACACTAACCCGTACCCTAACACGTATGCTCACCCTAAACCGCTGTTGTACCCTAACCTGTACCGTGAATCATCCCCGACCCCTAACTATAACCCTAACCCTAACCCTAACCCTAAACCTTACCCAAAGCCTTACCCTCACCCGTCCCCTAATCCTAACCCGTACGCTAACACTAACCCGTACCCTAACACGTACGCTCACCCTAAACCGTTGTCGTACCCTAACCTGTACCCTAAATCATCCAAGTCGCCTTCTCCTAAACCTAACCCTAACCCTAACCCTAACCCTTACCCGAAGTCTTACCCTCACACGTCCCATAATACTAACCCGTACGCTAACACTAACCCGTACCCTAACACGTACGCTCACCCTAAACCATTATCGTACCCTAACCTGGATCCTAAACCGTCCCCGTCCCCGACCCCTAACACTAACCCTAACCCTAACCCTTACCCGAAGCCTTACCCTCACACGTTCCCTAATCCTAACCCGTACGCTAACACTATTCCGTACCCTAACACGTACGTTCACCCTAAACCGGTGCCGTACACTAACCTGTACCCTAAACGGTCCCCGTCCCCGTCCCCTAACCCTAACCCTAACCCTAACCCATACCCGAAGCCTTACCCACACGCGTCCCCTAATCCTAAACCGTACGCTAACACTAACCCGTACCCTAACACGTACGCTCACCCTAAACCGTTGTCGTACCCTAACCTGTACCCTAAACCGTCCCCGTCCCCGTTCCCGTCCCCTAACCCTAACCCTAACGCTTACCCGAAGCCTTACCCACACCCGTCCCCTAAACCTAACCCGTACGCTAACACTAACCCGTACCCTAACACGTACGCTCACCCTAAAGAGTTGTCGTACCCTAAACTGTAACCTAAACCGTCCCCGTCCCCGTCCCCTAACCCTAACCCTAACCCTTACCCGAAGCCTTACCCTCACCCGTCCCGTAATCCTAACCCGTACGCTAACACTAACCCATACCCTAACACGTACGCTCACCCTAAACCGTAGTCGTACCCTAAACTGTACCCTAAACCGTCCCCGTCCTCTAACCCTAACCCTAACCCTAACCCTAATCCTAAACCTTAACCGTAGACTTACCCTCACCCGTCCCCTAATCCTAACCCGTACGTTAACACTAACCCATACCCTAACACGAATGCTCATCCTAAACCGTTGTCGTACCCTAACCTCTACCCTAAACCCTCCCCGTCCCCGTCCCCTAACCCTAACCCTAACCCTAACCCTAATCCTTACCCGAAGCCTTACCCTCACCCGTCCCCTAATCCTAACCCGTACGCTAACACTAACACATACCCTAACACGTACGCTCACCCTAAACCGTGGTCGTACACTAACCTGTACCCTAAACCGTCCCCGTCCCCGTCCCCGTCCCCTAACCCTAACCCTAACCCTAACCCTAACCCTTACCCAAAGCCTTACACTCACCCGTCCCCTAATCCTAACCCGTACACTAACACTAACCCGTACCCTAACACGTACGCTCACACTAAACCGTTGTCGTACACTAACCTGTACCCTAAATCGTCCCCGTCCCCTAACCCTAACCCTAACCCTAACCCTAACACTTACCCGAAGCCTTACCCTCACCCGTCCCCTAAACCTAACCCGTACGCTAACACTAACCCGTACCATAAAACGTACGCTCACCCTAAAACGTTGTCGTACCCTATCCTGTACCCTAAACAGTCCCCGTCCCCGTCCCCGTCCCCTAACCCTAACCCTAACCCTAAGCCTTACCCGAAGCCTTACCCTCACCCGTCCCCTAATCCTAAACCGTAAACTAACACTAACCCGTACCTAACACGTACGCTCACCCTAAACCGTTGTCGTACCATAACCTGTACCCTAAACCGTCCCCGTCCCTGTCCCCGTCCCCTAACCCAACACTAACCCTAACCCTTACACGAAGCCTTACCCTCACCCGTCCCCTACTCCTAAACCGTATGCTAACACTAACCAATACCCTAACACGTACGCTCACAGTAAACAGATGTCGTACCGTAACCTGTACCCTAAAACGTCCCCGTCCCCTAACCCTAACCCTAACCCTAACCCTATCCCTAACCCTTACCCGAAGCCTTACCCTCACCCGTCCCCTAATCCTAACCCGTACGGTAACACTAGCCGGTACCCTAACACGTACGCTCACCCTAAACAGTTATCGTACACTAAGATGTACCCTAAACCATCCCCGTCCCCGTCCCCTAAACCTAACCCTAACCCTAACCCTTACTCTAAGCCTTACCATCACCCGTCCCCTAAACCTAACACGTACGCTAACACTCACCCGTACCCTAACACGTACGCTCACCCTAAACCATTGTCGTACCCTACCCTGTACCCTAAACCGTCCCCGTCCCCATCCCCTAACCCTAACCCTAACCATAACCCTAACCCATACCAGAAGCCTTACCCTCACGCCTCCCCTAATCCTAACCCGTACGCTAACACTAACCCGTACACTAACACATATGTTCACCCTAAACCGGTGCCGTACCCTAACCTGTAACCTAAACCGTCCCCGTCCCCGTCCCTTCACCCTAACCCTAACCCTAACCCTAACCCTTACCGGAAGCCTTACCCTCACCCGTCCCCTAATCCTAACCCGTACGCTAACACTAACCCGTACCCTAACACCGACGCTCACCCTAAACCGTTGTCGTACCCTAGACTGAACCCTAAACCGTCCCGGTCCCCTAACCCTAACCCTAACCCTAATCCTAACCCTAACCCTTACCCGAAGCCTTACCCTCACCCGTCCCTTAATCCTAACCCTTACGCTAACACTAACCCATACCCTAACACATACGTTCACCCTAAACCTTTGTCGTACCCTAACCTGTACCCTAAACCGTCCCCGTCCCCGTCCCCTAACCCTAACCCTAACCCTAACCCAACCCTTACCCGAAGCCTTACCCTCACCCATCCCCTAATCCTAACCCGTACGCTAACCGTAACCCGTACCCTAACACGTACGCTCACACTAATCCGTTGTCGTACCCTAACCTGTACCCTAAACCGTCCCCGTCCCCGTCCCCGTCACCTAACCCTAACCCTAACCCTTACCCGAAGCCTTACCCTCTCCCGTCCCCTAATCCTAACCCGTACGCTAATACTAACCGGTACCCTAACACGTACGCTCACCCTAAACCGTTGTCTTACCCTAACCTGTACCCTAAACCGTCCCCGTCCCCGTCCCCTAAACCTAACCCTAACCCTAACCCTAACCCTTACCCGAAGCCTTACCCTCACCCGTCCCCTAATCCTAACAAGTACACTAACACTAAACCGTACCCTAACACGTACGCTCACCCTAAACTGTTGTCGTACCCTAACCTGTACCCTAAACCGTCCCCGTCCCCATCCCCTAACCCTAACCCTAACCCTAACCCTTACACGAAGCCTTACCCTCATCCGTCCCCTAATCCTAACCCGTACGCTAACACTAACCCATACCCTAACACGTACGCTCACCCTAAACCGTTGTCGTAACCTAACCTGTACCCTAAACCGTACCCGTCCCCGTCCCCTAACCCTAACCCTAACCCTAGCCCTAACCCTTACCCGAAGCCTTACCCTCACCCGTCCCCTAATCCTAACCCGTACGCTAAAACTAACCCATACCCTAACACGTACGCTCACCCAAAACCGTTGTCGTACACTAACCTGTACCCTAAACCGTCCCCGTCCCCGGCCCCTAACCCTAACCCTAACCCTAACCATATCCCTAATCCTTACCCGAAGCCTTACCCTCACCCGTCCCCTATTCCTAACCCGTACGCTAACACTAACCCATACCCTAACACGTGCGCTCACCCTAAACCGTTGTCGTACACTAAACTGTACCCTAAACCGTCCCCGTCCCCGTCCCCTAACCCTAACCCTAACCCTAAGCCTTACCCGAAGCCTTACCCTCACCCGTCCCCTAATCCTAAACCGTAAACTAACACTAACCCGTATCTAACACGTACGCTCACCCTAAACCGTTGTCGTACCCTATCTTGTACCCTAAACTGTCACCGTCCACTAACCCTAACCCTAACCCTAACCGTAACCCTAACCCTTACCCGAAGCCCTACCCTCACCCGTCCCCTAATCCTAACCCGTACGCTAACACTAACGCATACCCTAACACGTACGCTCACCCTAAACCGTTGTCGTACCATAACCTGTACCCTAAACCGTCCCCGTCCCCGTCCCCGTCCCCTAACCCAACACTAACCCTAACCCTTACACGAAGCCTTACCCTCACCCGTCCCCTAATCCTAAACGGTATGCTAACACTAACCCATACCCTAACACGTAGGCTCACAGTAAACAGATGTCGTACCGTAACCTGTACCCTAAAACGTCCCCGTCCCCTAACCCTAACCCTAACCCTAACCCTAACACTTACCCGAAGCCTTACCCTCACCCGTCCCCTAATCCTAACCCGTACGGTAACACTAGCCGGTACCCTAACACGTACGCTCACCGTAAACCGTTGTCGTACCCTAACCTGTACCCTAAACCGTCCCCGTCCCCGTCCCCTAACCCTAACCGTAACCCTAACCCTTACCCGAAGCCTTACCCTCACCCGTCCCCTAATCCTAACCCGTACGCTAACACTAACCCGTACCCTAACAGGTACGCTCACCCTAAACCGTTGTCATACCCTAACCTGTACTTTAAAATGTCCCCATCCCCTAACCCTAACCCTAAACCTAACCCTAACCCTAACCCTTACCCGAAGCCCTACCCACACCCGTCCCTTAATCCTAACCCGTACGCAAACACTGACCCGTACCCTAACACGTACGCTCACCCTAAACAGTTATCGTACACTAAGATGTACCCTAAACCGTCCCCGTCCCCTAAACTTAACCCTAACCCTAACCCTTACTCTAAGCCTTACCATCACCCGTCCCCTAAACCTAACTCGTACGCTAACACTAACCCGTACCCTAACACGTACGCTCACCCTAAACCGTTGTCGTACCCTACCCTGTACCCTAAACCGTCCCCGTCCCCATCCCCTAACCCTAACCCTAACCATAACCCTAACCCATACCAGAAGCCTTACCCTCACGCCTCCCCTAATCCTAACCCGTACGCTAACACTAACCCGTACACTAACACGTATGTTCACCCTAAACTGGTGCCGTACCCTAATCTGTAACCTAAACCGTCCCCATCCCCGTCCCTTCACCCTAACCCTAACCCTAACCCTAACCCTTACCGGAAGCCTTACCCTCACCCGTCCCCTAATCCTAACCCGTACGCTAACACTAACCCGTACCCTAACACCGACGCTCACCCTAAACCGTTGTCGTACCCTAGACTGAACCCTAAACCGTCCCGGTCCCCTAACCCTAACCCTAACCCTAATCCTAACCCTAACCCTTACCCGAAGCCTTACCCTCACCCATCCGCTATTCCTAACACGTACGCTAACACTAACCCATACCCTAACACGTACGCTCACCCTAAAGCGTTGTCGTAACCTATCCTGTACCCTAAACCGTCCCCGTCCCAGTCGCCTAACCCTAACCCTAACCCTAACCCTAACCCTTACCCGAAGCCTTACACCCACCCGTCCCCTAATCCTAACAAGTACACTAACACTAATCCGTATCCTAAAACGTACGCTCACCCTAAACCGTTGTCGTACCCTTACCTGTACCCTAAACCGTCCCCGTCGCTAACCCTAACCCTAACCCTAACGCTAACCCTAACCTTTACCTGAAGCCTTACACTCACCCGTCGCCTAATCCTAAAGCGTACGCTAACACTAACCCGTACCGTAACACGTACACTCACCCTAATCCGTTGTCGTACCCTAAGCTGTACCCTAAACCGTCCCCGTCCCCGTCCCCGTCCCCTAACCCTAACCCTAACCCTTACCCGAAGCCTTACCCTCACCCGTCCCCTAATCCTAACCCGTACGCTAACACTAACCCGTACCCTAACACGTACGCTCACCCTAAACCGTTGTGGTACCCTAACCTGTACCCTAAACCGTCCCCGTCCCCGTCCCCTAACCCTAACCCTAACCCTAACCCTAAACCTTACCCGAAGCCTTACCCTCAACCGTCCCCTAATCCTAACCCGTACACTAACACTAACCCGTACCCTAACACGTACGCTCACCCTAAACCGTTGTCGTACCCAAACCTGTAACCTAAATCGTCCCCGTCCCCGTCCCCGTCCCCGTCCCCTAACCCTAACCCTTACCCGAAGCGTTACCCTCATCCATCCCCTAATACTAACCCGTACGCTAACACTAACCCATACCCTAACAGGTATGCTCACCCTAAACAGTTGTCGTAACCTAACCTGTACCCTAAACCGTCCCCGTCCCCGTCCCCTAACCCTAAACCTAAACCTTACCCGAAGCCTTACCCTCACCCGTCCCCTAATCCTAACCCATACGCTAACACTAACCCATACCCTAACATGTACGCACACCCGAAAACGTTGTCGTACCCTAACATGTACCCTAAACCATCCCCGTCCCCTAACCCTAACACTAACCCTACCCCTAAACTTAACCCTTACCCGAAGCCTTACCCTCACCCGTTCCCTAATCCTAACCCGTACGCTAACACTCACCCGTACCCTAAAACGTACGCTCAGCCTAAACCGTTGTTGTACCCTAACCTGAACCCTAAACCGTCCCCGTCCCCGTCCCCTATCCATAACCCTAACCCTAACACTTACCCGAAGCTTTACCCTCACCCGTCCCCTAAACCTAACCCGTACGATAACACTAACCTGTACCCTAACACGTACGCTCACACTAAACCGTTGTCGTACACTAACCTGTACCCTAAACCGTCCCCGTCCCCGTCCCCTAACCCTAACCCTAAACCTAACCCTTACCCGAAGCCTTATCCGCTCCCGTCCCCTAATCTTAACCCGTACGCTAACACTAACACGTACCCTAACACGTACGCTCACCCTAAACCGTTGTCGTACCTAACCTGTACCCTAAACCGTCCCCGTCCCCTAACCCTAACCCTAACCCTAACCCTCACCCTAACCCTTACCTGAAGCCTTACCCTCACCCATTCCCTAATCCTAACCCGTACGCTAACACTAACCCATACCCTAACACATACGCTCACCCTAAACCTTTGTCGTACCCTAACCTGTACCCTAAACTGTCCCCGTCCCCGTCCCCTAACCCTAACCCTAACCCTAACCCAACCCTTACCCGAAGCCTTACCCTCACCCGTCCCCTAATCCTAACCCGTACGCTAACCCTAACCCGTACCCTAACACGTACGCTCACACTAATCCGTTGTCGTACCCTAACCTGTACCCTAAACCGTCCCCGTCCCCGTCCCCGTCACCTAACCCTAACCCTGACCCTTACCCGAAGCCTTACCCTCTCCCGTCCCCTAATCCTAACCCGTACGCTAACACTAACCGGTACCCTAACACGTACGCTCACACTAAACCGTTGTCGTACCCTAACCTGTACCCTAAACCGTCCCCGTCCCCATCCCCTAAACCTAACCCTAACCCTAACCCTAACCCTTACCCGAAGCCTTACCCTCACCCGTCCCCTAATCCTAACAAGTACACTAACACTAAACCGTACCCTAACACGTACGCTCACCCTAAACTGTTGTCGTACCCTAACCTGTACCCTAAACCGTCCCCGTCCCCGTCCCCTAACCCTAACCCTAACCCTAACCCTTACACGAAGCCTTACGCTCATTCGTCCCCTAATCCTAACCCGTACGCTAACACTAACCCATACCCTAACACGTACGCTCACCCTAAACCGTTGCCGTAACCTAACCTGTACCCTAAACCGTACCCGTCCCCGTCCCCTAACCCTAACCCTAACCCTAGTCCTAACCCTTACCCGAAGCCTTACCCTCACCCGTCCCCTAATCCTAACCCGTACGCTAAAACTAACCCATACCCTAACACGTACGCTCACCCAAAACCGTTGTCGTACACTAACCTGTACCCTAAACCGTCCCCGTCCCCGTCCCCGTCCCCTAACCCTAACCCTAACCATAACCCTAATACTTACCCGAAGCCTTACCCTCACCCGTCCCCTATTCCTAACCCGTACGCTAACACTAACCCATACCCTAACACGTACGCTCACCCTGAACCGTTGTCGTACACTAAACTGTACCCTAAACCGTCCCCGTCCCCGTCCCCTAACCCTAACCCTAACCGTAACCCTAAACCTTACTCGAAGCCTTACCCTCACCCGTCCCCTAATCCTAACCCGTACGCTAACACTAACCCATACCCTAACACCTACGCTCACCCTAAAATTTTGTCGTACCCTAACCTGTACCCTAAACCGTCCCCGTCCCCTTCTCCTAACCCTAAACCTAACCCTAACCCTTACCCGAAGCCTTACCCTCACCCGTCCCCTAATCCTAACCCGTACGCTAACACTAACCCGTACCCTAACACGTATGCTCACCCTAAACCGTTGTCGTACCCTAACCTGTACCCTAAACCGTCCCCGTCCCCTAACCCTAAACCTAACCCTAACCCTAACGCTTACCCGAAGCCTTACCCTCACCCGTCCCCTAATCCTAACCCGTACGCTAACACTAACCCGTACCCTAACACGTACGCTCACCCTAAACCGTTGTCGTACCCTAACCTGTACACTACACCGTCCCCGTCCCCGTCCCCTAACCCTAACCCTAACCCTAATGCTTACCCGAAGCCTTACCCTCACCCGTACCATAAACCTAACCCGTACGCTAACACTAACCCGTACCCTAACACGTACGCTCACCCTAAACCGTTGTCGTACCCTAACCTGTACCCTAAACCGTCCCCGTCCCAGTCCCCTAACCCTAACCCTAACCCTAACTCTTACCCGAAACCTTACCCTCACCCTTCCCCTATTCCTAACACGTACGCTAACACTAAACCATACCCTAACACGTACGCTCACCCTAAAACATTGTCGTACACTAACCTGTACCCTAAACCGTCCCCGTCCCCTAACCCTAACCCTAACCCTAACCCTAACCCTAACCCTTACCCGAAGCCTTACCCTCACCCGTTCACTAATCCTAACCCGTACGCTAACACTAACCCATACCCTAACACGTACGCTCACCCTAAACCGTTGTCGTACCCTAACCTGTACCCTAAACCGTCCCCGTCCCCGTCCCCTAACCATAACCCTAACCCTAACCCAACCCTTACCCGAAGCCTTACACTCACCCGTCCCCTAATCCTAACCCGTACGCTAACACTAACCCGTACCCTAACACGTACGCTCACCCTAAACCGTTGTCATACCCTAACCTGTACCCTTAACCGTCCCCGTCCCCGTCCCCGTCCCCTAACCGTAACTCTAACCCTAACCCTTACCCGAAGCCTTACCCTCACCCGTCCCCTAATCCTAACCCGTACGCTAACACTAACCTGTACCCTAACACGTACGCTCACCCTAAACCGTTATCGTACTCTTACCTGTATCCTAAACCGTCCCCGTCCCCGTCCCCTAACACTAACCCTAACCCTAACCCTAAACCTTACCCGAAGCCTTACCCTCTCCCGTCCCCTAATCCTAACCCGTACGCTAACACTAACCCGTACCCTAACACGTATGCTCACCCTAAACCGTCCCCGTCCCCGTCCCTTAACCGTAACCCTAACCCTAACCCCAACCCTTACCAAAAGCCTTACCATCACCCGTCCCCTAATCCTAACCCGTACGCTAACACTAACCCGTACCCTAACACGTACGCTCACCCTAAACGGTTGTCGTACGCTAACCTGTACCATAAACCGTCCCCGTCCCCTAACCCTAACCCTAACCCTAACCCTAACCCTTACCCAAAGCCTTACCCTCACCCGTCCCCTAATCCTAAACCGTAAACTAACACTAACCCGTACCTAACACGTACGCTCACCCTAAACCGTTGTCGTACCCTATCTTGTACCCTAAACTCTCCCCGTCCACTAACACTAACCCTAACCCTAACCGTAACCCTAACCCTTACCCGAAGCCCTACCCTCACCCGTCCCCTAATCCTAACCCGTACGCTAACACTAACCCAAACCCTAACATGTACGCTCACCCTAAACCGTTGTCGTACCATAACCTGTACCCTAAACTGTCCCCGTCCCCGTCCCCTAACCCTAACACTAACCCTAACCCTAAACCTTACCCGAAGCCTTACCCTCAACCGTCCCCTAATCCTAACCCGTACGCTAACACTAACCCGTACCCTAACACGTACGCTCACCCTAAACCGTTGTCGTACCCAAACCTGTAACCTAAATCGTCCCCATCCCCATCCCCGTCCCCTAACCCTAACCCTTACCCGAAGCGTTACCCTCATCCATCCCCTAATACTAACCCGTACGCTAACACTAACCCATACCCTAACAGGTATGCTCACCCTAAACAGTTGTCGTAACCTAACCTGTACCCTAAACCGTCCCCGTCCCCGTCCCCTAACCCTAAACCTAAACCTAACCCGAAGCCTTACCCTCACCCGTCCCCTAATCCTAACCCATACGCTAACACTAACCCATACCCTAACATGTACGCACACCCGAAAACGTTGTCGTACCCTAACATGTACCCTAAACTGTCCCCGTCCCCTAACCCTAACCCTAACCCTAACCCTAACCCTAACCCTTACCTGAAGCCTTACCCTCACCCGTTCCCTAATCCTAACCCGTACGCTAACACTAACCCATACCCTAACACATACGCTCACCCTAAATATTTGTCGTACCCTAACCTGTACCCTAAACCGTCCCCGTCCCCGTCCCCTAACCCTAACCCTAACCCTAACCCAACCCTTACCCGAAGCCTTACCCTCACCCGTCCCCTAACCCTAACCCGTACGCTAACCCTAACCCGTACCCTAACACATACGCTCACACTAATCCGTTGTCGTACCCTAACCTGTACCCTAAACCGTCCCCGTCCCCGTCCCCGTCACCTAACCCTAACCCTAACCCTTACCCGAAGCCTTACCCTCTCCCGTCCCCTAATCCTAACCCGTACGCTAACACTAACCGGTACCCTAACACGTACGCTCACCCTAAACCGTTGTCGTACCCTAACCTGTACCCTAAACCGTCCCCGTCCCCGTCCCCTAAACCTAACCCTAACCCTAACCCTAACCCTTACCCGAAGCCTTACCCTCACCCGTCCCCTAATCCTAACAAGTGCACTAACACTAAACCGTACCCTAACACGTACGCTCACCCTAAACTGTTGTCGTACCCTAACCTGTACCCTAAACCGTACCCGTCCCCGTCCCCTAACCCTAACCCTAACCCTAGTCCTAAACCTTACCCGAAGCCTTACCCTCACCCGTCCCCTAATCCTAACCCGTACGCTAAAACTAACCCATACCCTAACACGTACGCTCACCCAAAACCGTTGTCGTACACTAACCTGTACCCTAAACCGTCCCTGTCCCCGTCCCCGTCCCCTAACCCTAACCCTAACCATAACCCTAATCCTTACCCGAAGCCTTACCCTCACCCGTCCCCTATTCCTAACCCGTACGCTAACACTAACACATACCCTAACACGTACGCTCACCCTAAACCGTTGTCGTACACTAAACTGTACCCTAAACCGTCCCCGTCCCCGTCCCCTAACCCTAACCCTAACCGTAACCCTAAACCTTACTCGAAGCCTTACCCTCACCCGTCCCCTAATCCTAACCCGTACGCTAACACTAACCCATACCCTAACACCTACGCTCACCCTAAAATTTTGTCGTACCCTAACCTGTACCCTAAACCGTCCCCGTCCCCTTCTCCTAACCCTAACCCTAACCCTAACCCTTACCCGAAGCCTTACCCTCACCCGTCCCCTAATCCTAACCCGTACGCTAACACTAACCCGTACCCTAACACGTATGCTCACCCTAAACCGTTGTCGTACCCTAACCTGTACCCTAAACCGTCCCCGTCCCCTAACCCTAAACCTAACCCTAACCCTAACGCTTACCCGAAGCCTTACCCTCACCCGTCCCCTAATCCTAACCCGTACGCTAACACTAACCGGTACCCTAACACGTACGCTCACCCTAAACCGTTGTCGTACCCTAACCTGTACACTACACCGTCCCCGTCCCCGTCCCCTAACCCTAACCCTAACCCTAACGCTTACCCGAAGCCTTACCCTCACCCGTACCATAAACCTAACCCGTACGCTAACACTAACCCGTACCCTAACACGTACGCTCACCCTAAACCGTTGTCGTACCCTAAGCTGTACCCTAAACCGTCCCCGTCCCAGTCCCCTAACCCTAACCCTAACCCTAACTCTTACCCGAAACCTTACCCTCACCCTTCCCCTATTCCTAACACGTACGCTAACACTAAACCATACCCTAACACGTACGCTCACCCTAAAACATTGTCGTACACTAACCTGTACCCTAAACCGTCCCCGTCCCCTAACCCTAACCCTAACCCTAACCCTAACCCTTACCCGAAGCCTTACCCTCACCCGTTCACTAATCCTAACCCGTACGCTAACACTAACCCATACCCTAACACGTACGCTCACCCTAAACCGTTGTCGTACCCTAACCTGTACCCTAATCCGTCCCCGTCCCCGTCCCCTAACCATAACCCTAACCCTAACCCAACCCTTACCCGAAGCCTTACCCTCACCCGTCCCCTAATCCTAACCCGTACGCTAACACTAACCCGTACCATAACACGTACGCTCACCCTAAACCGTTGTCATACCCTAACCTGTACCCTTAACCGTCCCCGTCCCCGTCCCCGTCCCCTAACCGTAACCCTAACCCTAACCCTTACCCGAAGCCTTACCCTCACCCGTCCCTTAATCCTAACCCGTACGCTAACACTAACCTGTACCCTAACACGTACCCTCACCCTAAACCGTTTTCGTACCCTAACCTGTACCCTAAACCGTCCCCGTCCCCGTCCCCGTCACATAAACCTAACCCTAACCCTAACACTTACCCAAAGCCTTACCCTCACCCGTCCCCTAATCCTAACCCGTACGCTAACACTAACCCGTACCATAACACGTACGCTCACACTAAACCATTGTCGTACCCTAACCTGTAACCTAAACCGTCCCTGTCCCCTAACCCTAACCCTAACCCTAACCCTAACACTTACCCAAAGCCTTACCCTCACCCGTCCCCTAATCCTAACCCGTACGCTAACACTAACCCGTACCCTAACACGTACGCTCACCCTAAACTGTTGTCGTACCCTAACCTGTACCCTAAACCGTCCCAGTGCCCGTCCCCGTCCCCTAACCCTAAACCTAACCCTAAGCCTTACCCAAAGCCTTACACTCACCCGTCACTTAATCCTAACCCGTACGCTAACCCTAACCCGTACCCTAACACGTACTCTCACCCTAAACCGTTGTCATACCCTAACCTGTACCGTAAACCATCCCCGTCCCCTAACCCTAACCCTAACCCTAACCCTTACCCGAAGCCTTACCCTCACCCGTCCCCTAATCCTAACCCGTTCACTAACACTAACCCATACCCTATCACGTACGCTCACCCTAAACCGTTGTCGTACCCTAACCTGTACCCTAAACTGTCCCCGTCCCCTAACCCTAACCCTAACCCTAACCCTATCCCTAACCCTTACCCGAAGCCTTACCCTCACCCGTCCCCTAATCCTAACCCGTACGCTAACACTAACCCATACCCTAACACGTATGCTCACCCTAAACCGTTGTCGTACCCTAACCTGTACCCTAAACCGTCCCCGTCCCCATCCCCTAACCCAACCCTATCCCGAACCCTTACCCGAAGCCTTACCCTCACCCGTCCCCTAATCCTAAACCGTATGCTAACACTAACCCATACCCTAACACGTACGCTCACCCTAAACAGTTGTCGTACCGTAACCTGTACCCTAAAACGTCCCCGTCCCCGTCCCCTAACCCTAACCCTAACCCTAACCCTAACCCTTACCCGAAGCCTTACCCTCACCCGTCCCCAAATCCTAACCCGTATGGTAACACTAACCCGTAACCTAACACGTACGCTCACCGTAAACCGTTGTCGTACCCTAACCTGTACCCTAAACCGTCCCCGGCCCCGTCCCCTAACCCTAACCCTAACCTTAACGCTAACCCTACCCCTTACCTGAAGCCTTACACTCACCCGTCGCCTAATCCTAAACCGTACGCTAACACTAACCCGTACCGTAACACGTACGCTCACCCTAATCCGTTGTCGTACCCTAAGCTGTACCCTAAACCGTCCCCGTCCCCGTCCCCTAACCCTAACCCTAACCCTTACCCGAAGCCTTACCCTCACCCGTCCCCTAATCCTAACCCGTACGCTAACACTAACCCGTACCCTAACACGTACGCTCACCCTAAACCGTTGTGGTACCCTAACCTGTACCCTAAACCGTCCCCGTCCCCGTCCCCTAACCCTAACCCTAACCCTAACCCTAAACCTTACCCGAAGCCTTACGCTCAACCGTCCCCTAATCCTAACCCGTACGCTAACACTAACCCGTACCCTAATACGTACGCTCACCCTAAACCGTTGTCGTACCCAAACCTGTAACCTAAATCGTCCCCATCCCCGTCCCCGTCCCCTAACCCTAACCCTTACCCGAAGCGTTACCCTCATCCATCCCCTAATACTAACCCGTACGCTAACACTAACCCATACCCTAACAGGTATGCTCACCCTAAACAGTTGTCGTATCCTAACCTGTACCCTAAACCGTCCCCGTCCCCGTCCCCTAACCCTAAACCTAAACCTTACCCGAACCTTACCCTCACCCGTCCCCTAATCCTAACCCATACGCTAACACTAACCCATACCCTAACATGTACGCACACCCGAAAACGTTGTCGTACCCTAACATGTACCCTAAACCATCCCCGTCCCCTAACCCTAACCCTAACCCTACCCCTAAACTTAACCCTTACCCGAAGCCTTACCCTCACCCGTTCCCTAATCCTAACCCGTACGCTAACACTCACCCGTACCCTAAAACGTACGCTCAGCCTAAACCGTTGTCGTACCCTAACCTGAACCCTAAACCGTCCCCGTCCCCGTCCCCTATCCATAACCCTAACCCTAACGCTTACCCGAAGCTTTACACTCACCCGTCCCCTAAACCTAACCCGTACGCTAACACTAACCTGTACCCTAACACGTACGCTCACACTAAACCGTTGTCGTACACTAACCTGTACCCTAAACCGTCCCCGTCCCCGTCCCCTAACCCTAACCCTAAACCTAACCCTTACCCGAAGCCTTATCCGCTCCCGTCCCCTAATCCTAACCCGTACGCTAACACTAACACGTACCCTAACACGTACGCTCACCCTAAACCGTTGTCGTACCTAACCTGTACCCTAAACCGTCCCCGTCCCCTAACCCTAACCCTAACCCTAACCCTAACCCTTACCTGAAGCCTTACCCTCACCCGTTCCCTAATCCTAACCCGTACGCTAACACTAACCCACACCCTAACACATACGCTCACCCTAAACCTTTGTCGTACCCTAACCTGTACCCTAAACCGTCCCCGTCCCCGTCCCCTAACCCTAACCCTAACCCTAACCCAACCCTTACCCGAAGCCTTACCCTCACCCGTCCCCTAATCCTAACCCGTACGCTAACCCTAACCCGTACCCTAACACGTACGCTCACACTAATGTGTTGTCGTACCCTAACCTGTACCCTAAACCGTCCCCGTCCCCGTCCCCGTCACCTAACCCTAACCCTAACCCTTACCCGAAGCCTTACCCTCTCCCGTCCCCTAATCCTAACCCGTACGCTAACACTAACCGGTACCCTAACACGTACGCTCACCCTAAACCGTTGTCGTACCCTAACCTGTACCCTAAACCGTCCCCGTCCCCATCCCCTACACCTAACCCTAACCCTAACCCTTACCCGAAGCCTTACCCTCACCCGTCCCCTAATCCTAACAAGTACACTAACACTAAACCGTACCCTAACACGTACGCTCACCCTAAACTGTTGTCGTACCCTAACCTGTACCCTAAACCGTCCCCGTCCCCGTCCCCTAACCCTAACCCTAACCCTAACCGTTACACGAAGCCTTACCCTCATCCGTCCCCTAATCCTAACCCGTACGCTAACACTAACCCATACCCTAACACGTACGCTCACCCTAAACCGTTGTCGTAACCTAACCTGTACCCTAAACCGTACCCGTCCCCGTCCCCTAACCCTAACCCTAACCCTAGTCCTAACCCTTACCCGAAGCCTTACCCTCACCCGTCCCCTAATCCTAACACGTACGCTAAAACTAACCCATACCCTAACACGTACGCTCACCCAAAACCGTTGTCGTACACTAACCTGTACACTAAACCGTCCCCGTCCCCGTCCCCGTCCCCTAACCCTAACCCTAACCATAACCCTAATCCTTACCCGAAGCCTTACCCTCACCCGTCCCCTATTCCTAACCCGTACGCTAACACTAACCCATACCCTAACACGTACGCTCACCCTAAACCGTTGTCGTACACTAAACTGTACCCTAAAACGTCCCCGTCCCCGTCCCCTAACCCTAACCCTAACCGTAACCCTAAACCTTACTCGAAGCCTTACCCTCACCCGTCCCCTAATCCTAACCCGTACGCTAACACTAACCCATACCCTAACACCTACGCTCACCCTAAAATTTTGTCGTACCCTAACCTGTACCCTAAACCGTCCCCGTCCCCTTCTCCTAACCCTAACCCTAACCCTAACCCTTACCCGAAGCCTTACCCTCACCCGTCCCCTAATCCTAACCCGTACGCTAACACTAACCCGTACCCTAACACGTATGCTCACCCTAAACCGTTGTCGTACCCTAACCTGTACCCTAAACCGTCCCCGTCCCCTAACCCTAAACCTAACCCTAACCTTAACGCTTACCCGAAGCCTTACCCTCACCCGTCCCCTAATCCTAACCCGTACGCTAACACTAACCCGTACCCTAAAACGTACGCTCACCCTAAACCGTTGTTGTACCCTAACCTGAACACTACACCGTCCCCGTCCCCGTCCCCTAACCCTAATCCTAACCTTAACGCTTACCCGAAGCCTTACCCTCACCCGTACCATAAACCTAACCCGTACGCTAACACTAACCCGTACCCTAACACGTACGCTCACCCTAAACCGTTGTCGTACCCTAACCTCTACCCTAAACCGTCCCCGTCCCAGTCCCCTAACCCTAACCCTAACCCTAAATCTTACCCGAAACCTTACCCTCACCCTTCCCCTATTCCTAACACGTACGCTAACACTAAACCATACCCTAACACGTACGCTCACCCTAAAACATTGTCGTACACTAACCTGTACCCTAAACCGTCCCCGTCCACGTCCCCTAACCCTAACCCTAACCCTAACCCTTACCCGAAGCCTTACCCTCACCCGTTCACTAATCCTAACCCGTACGCTAACACTAACCCATACCCTAACACGTACGCTCACCCTAAACCGTTGTCGTACCCTAACCTGTACCCTAAACCGTCCCCGTCCCCGTCCCCTAACCATAACCCTAACCCTAACCCAACGCTTACCCGAAGCCTTACCCTCACCCGTCCCCTAATCCTAACCCGTACGCTAACACTAACCCGTACCCTAACACGTACGCTCACCCTAAACCGTTGTCATACCCTAACCTGTACCCTTAACCGTCCCCGTCCCCGTCCCCGTCCCCTAACCGTAACCCTAACCCTAACCCTTACCCGAAGCCTTACCCTCACCCGTCCCCTAATCCTAACCCGTACGCTAACACTAACCTGTACCCTAACACGTACGCTCACCCTAAACCGTTTTCGTACCCTAACCTGTACCCTAAACCGTCCCCGTCCCCGTCCCCGTCACCTAAACCTAACCCTAACCCTAACACTTACCCAAAGCCTTACCCTCACCCGTCCCCTAATCCTAACACGTACGCTAACACTAACCCGTACCATAACACGTACGCTCACACTAAACCATTGTCGTACCCTAACCTGTAACTAAACCGTCCCTGTCCCCTAACCCTAACCCTAACCCTAACCCTAACCCTTACCCGAAGACTTACCCTCACCCGTCCACTAATCCTAAACCGTACGCTAACACTAACCCGTACCCTAACACGTACGCTCACCCTAAACTGTTGTCGTACCCTAACCTGTACCCTAAACCGTCCCAGTGCCCGTCCCCGTCCCCTAACCCTAAACCTAACCCTAAGCCTTACCCAAAGCCTTACACTCACCCGTCACTTAATCCTAACCCGTACGCTAACACTAACCCGTACCCTAACACGTACTCTCACCCTAAACCGTTGTCATACCCTAACCTGTACCGTAAACCATCCCCGTCCCCTAACCCTAACCCTTACCCCCCGAAGCCTTACCCTCACCCGTCCCCTAATCCTAACCCGTTCACTAACACTAACCCATATCCTAACACGTACGCTCACCCTAAACCGTTGTCGTACCCTAACCTGTACCCTAAACTGTCCCCGTCCCCTAACCCTAACCCTAACCCTAACCCTATCCCTAACCCTTACCCGAAGCCTTACCCTCACCCGTCCCCTAATCCTAACCCGTACGCTAACACTAACCCATACCCTAACACGTATGCTCACCCTAAACCGTTGTCGTACCCTAACCTGTACCCTAAACCTTCCCTGTCCCCATCCCCTAACCCAACCCTATCCCGAACCCTTACCCGAAGCCTTACCCTCACCCGTCCCCTAATCCTAAACCGTATGCTAACACTAACCCATACCCTAACACGTACGCTCACCCTAAACAGTTGTCGTACCGTAACCTGTACCCTAAAATGTCCCCGTCCCCGTCCCCTAACCCTAACCCTAACCCTAACCCTTACCCGAAGCCTTACCCTCACCCGTCCCCAAATCCTAACCCGTATGGTAACACTAACCCGTAACCTAACACGTACGCTCACCGTAAACCGTTGTCGTACCCTATCCTGTACCCTAAACCGTCCCCGTCCCCGTCCCCGTCACCTAACCCTAACCCTAACCCTTACCCGAAGCCTTACCCTCTCCCGTCCCCTAATCCTAACCCGTACGCTAACACTAACCGGTACCCTAACACGTACGCTCACCCTAAACCGTTGTCGTACCCTAACCTGTACCCTAAACCGTCCCCGTCCCCATCCCCTACACCTAACCCTAACCCTAACCCTAACCCTTACCCGAAGCCTTACCCTCACCCGTCCCCTAATCCTAACAAGTACACTAACACTAAACCGTACCCTAACACGTACGCTCACCCTAAACTGTTGTCGTACCCTAACCTGTACCCTAAACCGTCCCCGTCCCCGTCCCCTAACCCTAACCCTAACCCTAACCGTTACACGAAGCCTTACCCTCATCCGTCCCCTAATCCTAACCCGTACGCTAACACTAACCCATACCCTAACACGTACGCTCACCCTAAACCGTTGTCGTAACCTAACCTGTACCCTAAACCGTACCCGTCCCCGTCCCCTAACCCTAACCCTAACCCTAGTCCTAACCCTTACCCGAAGCCTTACCCTCACCCGTCCCCTAATCCTAACCCGTACGCTAAAACTAACCCATACCCTGACACGTACGCTCACCCAAAACCGTTGTCGTACACTAACCTGTACACTAAACCTTCCCCGTCCCCGTCCCCGTCCCCTAACCCTAACCCTAACCATAACCCTAATCCTTACCCGAAGCCTTACCCTCACCCGTCCCCTATTCCTAACCCGTACGCTAACACTAACCCATACCCTAACACGTACGCTCACCCTAAACCGTTGTCGTACACTAAACTGTACCCTAAAACGTCCCCGTCCCCGTCCCCTAACCCTAACCCTAACCGTAACCCTAAACCTTACTCGAAGCCTTACCCTCACCCGTCCCCTAATCCTAACCCGTACGCTAACACTAACCCATACCCTAACACCTACGCTCACCCTAAAATTTTGTCGTACCCTAACCTGTACCCTAAACCGTCCCCGTCCCCTTCTCCTAACCCTAACCCTAACCCTAACCCTTACCCGAAGCCTTACCCTCACCCGTCCCCTAATCCTAACCCGTACGCTAACACTAACCCGTACCCTAACACGTATGCTCACCCTAAACCGTTGTCGTACCCTAACCTGTACCCTAAACCGTCCCCGTCCCCTAACCCTAAACCTAACCCTAACCTTAACGCTTACCCGAAGCCTTACCCTCACCCGTCCCCTAATCCTAACCCGTACGCTAACACTAACCCGTACCCTAAAACGTACGCTCACCCTAAACCGTTGTTGTACCCTAACCTGAACACTACACCGTCCCCGTCCCCGTCCCCTAACCCTAATCCTAACCTTAACGCTTACCCGAAGCCTTACCCTCACCCGTACCATAAACCTAACCCGTACGCTAACACTAACCCGTACCCTAACACGTACGCTCACCCTAAACCGTTGTCGTACCCTAACCTCTACCCTAAACCGTCCCCGTCCCAGTCCCCTAACCCTAACCCTAACCCTAAATCTTACCCGAAACCTTACCCTCACCCTTCCCCTATACCTAACACGTACGCTAACACTAAACCATACCCTAACACGTACGCTCACCCTAAAACATTGTCGTACACTAACCTGTACCCTAAACCGTCCCCGTCCCCGTCCCCTAACCCTAACCCTAACCCTAACCCTAACCCTTACCCGAAGCCTTACCCTCACCCGTTCACTAATCCTAACCCGTACGCTAACACTAACCCATACCCTAACACGTACGCTCACCCTAAACCGTTGTCGTACCCTAACCTGTACCCTAAACCGTCCCCGTCCCCGTCCCCTAACCATAACCCTAACCCTAACCCAACGCTTACCCGAAGCCTTACCCTCACCCGTCCCCTAATCCTAACCCGTACGCTAACACTAACCCGTACCCTAACACGTACGCTCACCCTAAACCGTTGTCATACCCTAACCTGTACCCTTAACCGTCCCCGTCCCCGTCCCCGTCCCCTAACCGTAACCCTAACCCTAACCCTTACCCGAAGCCTTACCCTCACCCGTCCCCTAATCCTAACCCGTACGCTAACACTAACCTGTACCCTAACACGTACGCTCACCCTAAACCGTTTTCGTACCCTAACCTGTACCCTAAACCGTCCCCGTCCCCGTCCCCGTCACCTAAACCTAACCCTAACCCTAACACTTACCCAAAGCCTTACCCTCACCCGTCCCCTAATCCTAACCCGTACGCTAACACTAACCCGTACCATAACACGTACGCTCACACTAAACCATTGTCGTACCCTAACCTGTAACTAAACCGTCCCTGTCCCCTAACCCTAACCCTAACCCTAACCCTAACCCTTACCCGAAGCCTTACCCTCACCCGTCCACTAATCCTAAACCGTACGCTAACACTAACCCGTACCCTAACACGTACGCTCACCCTAAACTGTTGTCGTACCCTAACCTGTACCCTAAACCATCCCAGTGCCCGTCCCCGTCCCCTAACCCTAAACCTAACCCTAAGCCTTACCCAAAGCCTTACACTCACCCGTCACTTAATCCTAACCCGTACGCTAACACTAACCCGTACCCTAACACGTACTCTCACCCTAAACCGTTGTCATACCCTAACCTGTACCGTAAACCATCCCCGTCCCCTAACCCTAACCCTTACCCGAAGCCTTACCCTCACCCGTCCCCTAATCCTAACCCGTTCACTAACACTAACCCATATCCTAACACGTACGCTCACCCTAAACCGTTGTCGTACCCTAACCTGTACCCTAAACTGTCCCCGTCCCCTAACCCTAACCCTAACCCTAACCCTATCCCTAACCCTTACCCGAAGCCTTACCCTCACCCGTCCCCTAATCCTAACCCGTACGCTAACACTAACCCATACCCTAACACGTATGCTCACCCTAAACCGTTGTCGTACCCTAACCTGTACCCTAAACCTTCCCTGTCCCCATCCCCTAACCCAACCCTATCCCGAACCCTTACCCGAAGCCTTACCCTCACCCGTCCCCTAATCCTAAACCGTATGCTAACACTAACCCATACCCTAACACGTACGCTCAACCTAAAGAGTTGTCGTACCGTAACCTGTACCCTAAAATGTCCCCGTCCCCGTCCCCTAACCCTAACCCTAACCCTAACCCTTACCCGAAGCCTTACCCTCACCCGTCCCCAAATCCTAACCCGTATGGTAACACTAACCCGTAACCTAACACGTACGCTCACCGTAAACCGTTGTCGTACCCTATCCTGTACCCTAAACCGTCCCCGTCCCCGTCCCCTAACCCTAACCCTAACCCTAACGCTTACGCAAAGCCTTACCCTCACCCGTCCCCTAATCCTAACACGTACGCTAACAGTAATCAGTACCCTAACACGTACGCTCACCCTAAACCTTTGTCGTACCCTAACCTGTACCCTAAACCGTCCCCGTCCCCTAACCCTAACCCTAACCCTAAACCTAACCCTTATCCGAAGCCTTACCCTAACCCGTCACTTAATCCTAACTCGTACGCTAACACTAACCCATACCCTAACATGTACGCTCACCCTAAACCATTGTCGTACAGTTACCTATACCCTAAACCGTCCCCGTCCCCGTCCCCTAACCCTAACCCTAACCCTAACCCTAACACTTACCCGAAGCCTTACCCTCACCCGTCCCCTAATCCTAACCCGTACGCTAACACTAACCCATACCCTAACACGTACGCTCATCCTAAAATGTTGTCGTACACTAAACTGTACCCTAAACCGTCCCCGTCCCCTAACCCTAAACATAACCCTAACCCTAAACCTTACCCGAAGCCTTACCCTCACCGGTCCCCTAATCCTAACCCGTACGCTAACACTAACCCGTACCCGAACACGTACGCTCACTCTAAACCGTTGTCGTACCCTAACCTGTACACTAAACCGTCCCCGTCCCCGTCCCCTAACCCTAACCCTAACCCTAACGCTTACCCGAAGCCTTACCCTCACCCGTCCCATATACCTAACCCATACGCTAACACTAACCCGTACCCTAACACGTACGCTCACCCTAAACCGTTGTCGTATCCTAACCTGTACCCTAAACCTTCCCCGTCCCCGTCCCCTAACCCTAACCCTAACCCTAACCCTTACCCGAAGCCTTATCCTCACCCGTCCCCTAATCCTAAACCGTACGCAAACACTAACCCGAAGCCTAACACGTACGCTCAGCCTAAACAGTTGTCGTACCCTAACCTGTACCCTAAACCGTCCCCGTCCCCTAACCCTAACCCTAACACTAACCCTAAACCTTACCCGAAACCTTACCCTCACCCTTCCCCTATTCCTAACACGTACGCTAACACTAACCCATACCCTAACACGTACGCTCACCCTAAACCATTGTCGTACACTAACCTGTACCCTAAACCGTCCCCGTCCCCTAACCCTAACCCTAACCCTAACCCTAAAGCTTACCCAAAGCCTTACCCTCACCCGTTCCCTAATCCTAACCCGTACGCTAACACTAACCCATACCCTAACACCTACGCTCACCCTAAACCGTTGTCGCACCCTAACCTGTACCCTAAACTGTCCCCGTCCCTGTCCCCTAACCCTAACCCTAACCCTAACCCAACCCTTACCCGAAGCCTTACCCTCACCCGTCCCATAATCCTAACCCGTACGTTAACACTAACCCGTACCCTAACACGTACGCTCAACCTAAACCGTTGTCGTACCCTAACCTGTACCCTAAACCGTCCCCGTCCCCATCCCCGTCCCCGAACCATAACCCTAACCCTAACCCTTACCCGAAGCCTTATCCTCACCCGTCCCCTAATCCTAACCCGTACGCTAACACTAACCCATACCCTAACACCTACGCTCACCCTAAACCGTTGTCGTACACTAACCTGTACCCTAAACCGTCCCTGTCCCCTAACCCTAACCCTAAACCTAACCCTTACCCGAAGCCTTACCCTCACCCGTCCCGTAATCCTAACCCGTATGCTAACACTAACCCGTACCCTAACACATACGCTCTACCTAAACCGTTGTTGTACCTTAACCTGTACCCTAAACCGTCCCCGTCCCCGTCCCCTAACCCTAACCCTAACCCTAACCCTAACCCTTACCCGAAGCCTTACCCTCGCCCGTCCCCAAATCCTAACCCGTACGCTAACACTAACCCGTACGCTAACACGTACGCTCAACCTAAACCGTTGTCGTACCCTAAACTGTACCCTAAACCGTCCCCGTCCCCTAACCCTAACCCTAACCCTTACCCGAAGCCTTACCCTCACCCGTCCCCTAATCCTAACCCGTAGGCTAACACAAAACCGTACCCTAACACGTACGCTCACCCTAATCCGTTGTCGTACCCTAACCTGTACCCTAAACCGTCTCCGTCCCCGTCACCTAACCCAAACCCTAAACCTAACCCTAACCCTTACCCGAAGCCTTGCGCTCACCCGTCCCCTAATCCTAACCCGTAGGCTAACACTAATCCGTAACCTAACACGTACGCTCACACTAAACCGTTGTTGTACCCTAACCTGTACCCTAAACCGTCCCCGTCCCCTAACCCTAACCCTAACCCTAAACCTAACCCTTACCTGAACCCTTACCCTCACCCGTCCCCTAATCCTAACCCGTACTCTAACACTAACTTGTACCCTAACATGTACGCTCACCCTAAACTGTTGTCGTACCCTAAACTGTACCCTAAACCGTCCCCGTCCCCGTCCCCGTCCCCTAACCCTAACCCTAACACTAATCCTTACCCAAAGCCTTACCCTCACCCATCCCCTAATCCTAACCCGTAGGTTAACACTAACCCGTACCCTAACACGTACGCTCAACCTAAACCGTAGTCGTAAACTAACCTGTACCCTAAACCGTCCCCGTCCCCGTCCCCTAACCCTAACCTTAACCCTAACCCATACCCGAAGCCTTACCCTCACCCGTCCCCTAATCTTAAACCGTACGCTAACACTAACCCATACCCTAACACGTACGCTCACCAAAACCGTTGTCATACACTCAACTGTACCATAAACCGTCCCCGTCCCCGTCCCCGTCCCCTAACCCTAACCCTAACCCTTACCCGAAGCCTTACCCTCACCCGTCCCCTAATCCTAACCCGTACGCTAACACTAACCCATACCCTAACACTTACGCTCACCCTAAACTGTTGTCGTACCCTAACCTGTACCCTAAACCGTCCCCGTCCCCTATCCCTAACCCTAACCCTAACCATAAACCTAACCCTTACCCGAAGCCTTACCCTCACTCGTCCCCTAATCCTAACCCGTACGCTAACACTAACCCGTACCCTAACACGTACGCTCACCCTAAACCGTTGTCGTACCCTAACCTGAACCCTAAACCGTCCCCGTCCCCTAAACCTAACCCTAACCCTAGCCCTAAACCTAACCCTTACCCGAAGCCTTACCCTCACCCGTCCCTTAATCCTAACCCTTACGCTAACACTAACCCGTACCCTAACACGTACGCTCACCCTAAACCGTTGTCGTACCCTAACGTGTACCCTAAACCATCCCCGTCCCCTAACCCTAACCCTAACCCTAATGCTAATCCTAAACCTAAACCTAACACTTACCCGAAACCTTATCCTAACCCGTCCCCTAATCCTAACATGTACGCTAACACTAACCCGTGCCCTAACACGTACGCTCACACTAAACCGTTGTTGTACACTAACCTGTACCCTAAACCGTCCCCGTCCACGTCCCCTAACTCTAACCCTAACCCTAACCCTTACCCGAAGCCTTACCGTAACCCGTCCCCTAATCCTAACCCTTACGTTAACACTAACCCATTACCTAACACGTACGATCACCCTAAACTGCTGTCGTCCCCTAACCTGTGCCTTAAACCGTCCCCGTCCCCGTCCCCTAACCCTAACCGTAACCCTAAACCATACCCGAAGCCTTACCCTCACCCGTCCCTTAATCCTAACCCTTACGCTAACACTAACCCGTACCTTAACACCTACGCTCACCCAAAACCTTTGTCGTACCCTAACCTGTACCCTAAACCGTCCCCGTCCCCTAACCCTAACCCTAACCCTAACCCTAAACCTTACCCGAAGCCTTACCATCACCCGTCCCCAATCCTAACCCGTACGCTAACACTAACCCGTACCGTAACACGTACGTTCACCCTAAACCGTTGTCATACACTAACCTGTACTTTAAACCGTCCCCGTCCCCTAACCCTAACCCTAAACCTAAACCTAACCCTAACCCTTACCCGAAGCCTTACCCTCACCCGTCCCCTAATCCTAAACCTGACGCTAACACTAACCCGTACCCTAACACGTACGCTCACCCTAAACCGTTGTTGTACCCTAACCTGTACCGTAAACCGTCCCCGGCCCCGTCCCCTAACCCTAACCCTAACCCTTAACCGAAGCCTTACCATCACCAGTCCCCTAAACCTCACCCGTACGCTAACACTAACGCGTACACTAACACGTAGGCTCACCCTAAACCGTTGACGTACCCTAACCTGTACCCTGAACCGTCCCCGTCCCCGTCCCCTAACCCTAACCCTAACACTAACCCTAACCCATACCCGAAGCCTTACCCTCACGCGTCCCCTAATCCTAACCCGTACGCTAACACTAACCCGTACCCTAACACGTACGTTCAACCTAAACCGTTGCCGTACCTTAACCTGTACCCTAAACCGTCCCCGTCCCCTTCCCCTAACCCTAACCCTAACCGTAACCCTTACCCGAAGCCGTACCCTCACCCGTCCCCTAATCCTAACCCGTACGCTAACACTAACCCGTACTCTAACACGTACGCTCACCCTAAACCGTTTTCGTAACCCAACCTGTACCCTAAACCGTCCCTGTCCCCGTCCCCTAACCCTAACCCTAACCCTAACCCTAACCCTTACCCGAAGCCTTATTACACCCGTCCCCTAATCCTAACCCGTACGCTAACACTAACCCGTACCCTAACACGTATGCTCACCCTAAACCGTTGTCGAACCCTAACCTGTACCCTAAACCTTCCCCGTCCCCGACCCCTAACCCTAACCCTAACCCTAACCCTTACCCGAAGCCTTACCCTCACCCGTCCCCTAATCCTAACCCGTACGCTAACACTAACCCATACCCTAACACATACGCTCACCCTAAACTGTTGTCGTACCCTAACCTGTACCCTAAACCGTCCCCGTCCCTTATCCCTAACCCTAACCCTAACCATAAACCTAACCCTTACCCGAAGCCTTACCCTCACTCGTCCCCTAATCCTAACCCGTACGCTAACACTAACCCGTACCCGAACACGTACGCTCACCCTAAACCGTTGTCGTACCCTAGCCTGTACCCTAAACCGTCCCAGTCCCCTAACCCTAACCCTAACACTAACCCTAACACTAACCCTTACCCGAAGCCTTACCCTCACCCATCCCCTATTCCTAACACGTACGCTAACACTAACCCGTACCCTAACACGTACGCTCACCCTAAACCGTTGTCGTACCCTAACCTGTACCCTAAACCGTCCCCGTCCCCGTCCCCTAACCCTAACCTTAGCACTAACCCTAACCCTTACCCGAAGACTTACCCTCACGCGTCCCCTAATCCTAACCCGTACGCTAACACTAACCCGTACTCTAACACGTACGTTCACCCTAAACCGTTGCCGTACCTTAACCTGTACCCTAAACCGTCCCCGTCCCCGTACCCTAACCCTAGCCCTAACCCTAATCCTTACCCGAAGCCTTACCCTCACCCGTCCCATAATCCTAACCCGTACGCTAACACTAACCCATATCCTAACACGTACGCTCACCCAAAACGTTGTCGTACCCTAACCTGTACCCTAAACCGTCCCCGTCCCCGTCCCTTCACCCTAACCCAAACCCTAACCCTAAACCTTACCCAAAGCCTTACCCTCACCCGTCCCCTAATCCTAACCCGTACGCTAACTCTAACCCATAGCCTAACACGTACGCTCACCCTAAAACGTTGTCGTACACTAAACTGTACCCTAAACCGTCCCCGTCCCCGTCCCCTAACCCTAACCCTAACCGTAACCCTAAATCTTACCCGAAGCCTTACCCTCACCCGTCCCCTAATCCTAACCCGTACGATAACACTAACCCGTACCCTAACACCTACGCTCACCCTAAAACTTTGTCGTACCCTAAACTGTACCCTAAACCATTTCCGTCCCCTAAACGTAACCCTAAACCTAACCATAACCCTAACCCTTACCCGAAGCCTTACCCACACCCGTCCCCCAATCCTAACCCGTACGCTAACACTAACCAGCACCCTAACACGTACGCTCACCCTAAACCATTGTCGTACCATAACCTGTACCCTAAACCGTCCTCGTCCCGTTCCCCTAACCCTAACCCTAACCCTAACCCTTACCCTAAGCCTTACCATCACACGTCCCCTAAACCTAACCCGTACGCTAACATTAACCCGTACCCTACAACGTACGCTCACCCTAAACAGTTGTCGTACCCTAACCTGTACCCTAAACCGTCCCCGTCCCCATCCCCTAACCCTAACCCTAACACTAAACCTAACCCATACCCGAAGCCTTACCCTCACGCGTCCCCTAATCCTAACCCGTACGCTAACACTAACCCGTACCCTAACACGTACGTTCACCCTAAACCGTTGCCGTACCCTAACCTGTACCCTAAACCGTCCCCGTCCCTGTCCCTTCACCCTAACCCTAACCCTAACCCGAACCCTTACCCTCACCCGTCCCCTAATCCTAACACGTACGCTAACACTAACCCGTACCCTAACACGTACGCTCACCCTAAACCGTTTTCGTACCCTAACCTGTACCCTAAACCGTCCCCGTCCCCGTCACCTAACCCTAACCCTAACCCTAACCCTAACACTTACCCAAAGCCTTAGCCTCACCCATCCCCTAATCCTAACCTGTACGCTAACAGTAACCCGTACCCTAACACGTACGCTGACACTAAACCATTGTCGTACACTAACCTGAACCCTAAACCGTCCCCGTCCCCTAACCCTAACCCTAATTCTAACCCTAACCCTTACCCGAAGCCTTACCCTCACCCGTCCCCTAATCCTAACCCGTACTCTAACACTAACCCGTACCCTAACACGTACGCTCACCCTAAACTGTTGTCGTACCCTAACCTGTACCCTAAACCGTCCCCGTCCCCGTCCCCGTCCCCTAACCCTAACCCTAAGCCTTACCCGAAGCC
This sequence comes from Delphinapterus leucas, assembly GCF_059928025.1. NCBI lineage: Eukaryota > Metazoa > Chordata > Mammalia > Artiodactyla > Monodontidae > Delphinapterus > Delphinapterus leucas. Next base: position 4,057,168 of record NW_028322232.1, on the reverse strand, counting down.
TTACACTCACCCGTCCCTTAATCCTAAACGGTACGCTAACACTAACCCGTACCCTAACACGTACGCTCACCCTAAACCGTTGTTATACCCTAACCTGTACCCTAAACCGTACCCATCCCCTAAACCTAACCCTAACCCTAACACTTACCCGAAGCCTTACCCTCACCCGTCCCCTAATCCTAACCCGTACGCTAACACTAACCCGTACCCTAACACGTACGCTCACGCTAAACGGTTGTCGTACCCTGACCTGTACCCTAAACCGTCCCCGTCCCCTAACCCTAACCCTAACCCTAACCCTAACCCTAAACCTTACCCGAAGCCTTAACCTCACCCGTCCCCTAATCGTAACCCGTACGCTAACACTAACCCATACCCTAACACGTACGCTCACCCTAAACCGTTGTCGTACCCTAACCTGTACCCTAAACCATCCCCGTCCCCTAACCCTAACCCTAACCCTAAACATTACCCTAAGACTTACCGTCACCCGTCCCCTAATCCTAACCTGTACACTAACACTAACCCGTACCCTAACACGTACGCTCACCCTAAACCGTTGTCATACCCTAACCTGTACCCTAAACTGTCCTCGTCCCCTAACCCTAACCCTAAACCTAACCCTTATCCGAAGCCTTACCCTAACCCGTCCCCTAATCCTAACCCGTACGCTAACACTAAACCGTACCCTAACATGTACGCTCACCCTAAACCATTGTCGTACACTAACCTATACCCTAAACTGTCCCCGTCCCCGTCCCCTAACCCTAACCCTAACCCTAACCCTAACCCTTACCCGAAGCCTTACCGTAACCCGTCCCCTAATCCTAACCCTTACGTTAACACTAACCCATTACCTAACACGTACGATCACGCTAAACCGCTGTCGTCCCCTAACCTGTGCCTTAAACCGTCCCCGTCCCCGTCCCCGTCCCCTAACCCTAACCGTAACCCTAAACCATACCCGAAGCCTTACCCTCACCCATCCCCTAATCCTAACCCGTACGCTAACACTAACCCGTACCTTAACACCTATGGTCACCCAAAACCTTGGTCGTACCCTAACCTGTACCCTAAACCGTCCCCGTCCGCTAACCCTAACCCTAACCCTAACCCTAAAACTTACCCGAAGCCTTACCCTCACCCGTCCCCAATCCTAACCCGTACGCTAACATTAACCCGTACCGTAACACGTACGCTCACCCTAAACCGTTATCGTACCCTAAACTGTACTTTAAACCGTCCCAGTCCCCTAACCCTAACCCTAAACCTAACCCTAACACTAACCCTTACCCGAAGCCTTACCCTCACACGTCCCCTAATCCTAACGCTAACACTAACCCGTACCCTAACACGTACGCTCACCCTAAACCGTTGTCGTACCCTAACCTGTACCCTAAACCGTCCCCGTCCCCGTCCCCTAACCCTAACCCTAACCCTAACCCTTACCCTAAGCCTTACCATCACCCGTCCCCTAAACCTAACCAGTACGCTAACACTATCCCATATCCTAACACGTACGCTCACCCAAAATGTTGTCGTACCCTAACCTGTACCCTAAACCGTACCCGTCCCCATTCCCGTCCCCTAACCGTAACCCTAACCCTAACACTTACCCGAAGCCTTACACTCACCCGTCCCCTAATCCTAACCCATACGCTAACACTAACCCGTACCCTAACACGTACGCTCACCCTAAACTGTTTTCGTACCCTAACCTGTACCCTAAACTGTCCCCGTCCCCGTCCCCTAACCCTAACCCTAACCCTAACCCTAACCCTTACCCAAAGCCTTACCCTCACCCGTCCCCTAATCCTAAACTGTACGCTAACACTAACCCATAGCCTAACACGTACGCTCACCCTAAAACGTTGTCGTACACTAAACTGTACCCTAAACCGTCACCGTCCCCGTCCCCGTCCCCTAACCCTAACCCTAACCGTAACCCTAAATCTTACCCGAAGCCTTACCCTCACCCGTCCCCTAATCCTAACCCGTACGAGAACACTAACCCGTACCCTAACACCTACGCTCACCCTAAACCTTTGTCGTACCCTAAACTGTACCCTAAACCATTCCCGTCCCCTAACCCTAACCCTAAACATAACCCTAACCCTAAACCTTACCCGAAGCCTTACCCACACCCGTCCCCTAATCCTAACCCGTACGCTAACACTAACCCGCACCCTAACATGTACGCTCACCCTAAACCGTTGTCGTACCCTAACCTGTACCCTAAACCGTCCTCGTCCCGGTCCCCTAACCCTAACCCTAACCCTAACACTTACCCTAAGCCTTACCATCACCCGTCCCCTAAACCTAACTCGTACGCTAACATTAACCCGTACCCTAACACGTACGCTCACCCTAAACCGTTGCCGTACCCTAACCTGTACGCTAAACCGTCCCCGTCCCCATCCCCTAACCCTAACCCTAACACTAAACCTAACCCATACCCGAAGCCTTACCCTCACGCGTCCCCTAAACCTAACCCGTACGCTAACACTAACTCGTACCCTAACACGTACGTTCACCCTAAACTGTTGCCGTACCCTAACCTGTACCCTAAACCGTCCCCGTCCCCGTCCCTTCACCCTAACCCTAACCATAACCCTAACCCTTACCCGAAGCCTTACCCTCACCCGTCCCCTAATCCTAACCCGTACGCTAACACTAACCCGTACCCGAACACGTACGCTCACCATAAACCGTTGTCGTACACTAACCTGTACCCTAAGCCGTCCCCGTCCCCGTCCCCTAACCCTAACCCTTGCACTAACCCTAACCCTTACCCAAAGACTTACCCTCACGCGTCCCCTAATCCTAACCCGTACGCTAACACTAACCCGTACCCTAACACGTACGTTCACCCTAAACCGTTGCCGTACCTTAACCTGTACCCTAAACCTTCCCCGTCCCCGTACCCTAACCCTAACCCTAACCCTAACCCTTACCCGAAGCCTTACCCTCTCCCGTCCCATAATCCTAAACCGTACGCTAACACTAACCCATATCCTAACACGTACGCTCACCCAAAACGTTGTCGTACCCTAACCTGTACCCTAAACCGTCCCCGTCCCCGTCCCTTCACCCTAACCCTAACCCTAACCCTAACCCTTACCCAAAGCCTTACCCTCACCCGTCCCCTAATCCTAACCCGTACGCTAACACTAACCCATAGCATAACACGTACGCTCACCCTAAAACTTTGTCGTACACTAAACTGTACCCTAAACCGTCCCCGTCCCCGTCCCCTAACCCTAACCCTAACCGTAACCCTAAATCTTACCCGAAGCCTTACCCTCACCCGTCCCCTAATCCTAACCCGTACGATAACACTAACCCGTACCCTAACACCTACGCTCACCCTAAACCTTTGTCGTACCCTAAACTGTACCCTAAACCATTCCCGTCCCCTAACCCTAACCCTAAACCTAACCCTAACCCTTACCCGAAGCCTTACCCACACCCGTCCCCTAATCCTAATCCGTACGCTAACACTATCCCGCACCCTAACACGTACGCTCACCCTAAACCGTTGTCGTACCCTAACCTGTACCCTAAACCGTCCTCGTCCCGTTCCCCTAACCCTAACCCTAACCCTAACCCTTACCCTAAGCCTTACCATCACCCGTCCCCTAAACCTAACCCGTACGCTAACATTAACCCGTACCCTAACACGTACGCTCACCCTAAACCGTTGTCGTACCCTAAACTGTACCCTAAACCGTCCCCGTCTCCTAACCCTAACCCTATCACTAACCCTAACGCTAACCCTTACCCGAAGCCTTACCCTCACCCATCCCCTATTCCTAACACGTACGCTAACACTAACCCGTAACCTAACACGTACGCTCACCCTAAACCGTTGTCGTACCCTAACCTGTACCCTAAACCGTCCCCGTCCCCTAACCCTAACCCTAACCCTTACCCGAAGCCTTACACTCACCCGTCCCCTAATCCTAACCCGTAGGCTAACACAAAACCGTACCCTAACACGTACGCTCACCCTAATCCGTTGTCGTACCCTAACCTGTACCCTAAACCGTCTCCGTCCCCGTCACCTAACCCAAACCCTAAACCTAACCCTAACCCTTACCCGAAGCCTTGCGCTCACCCGTCCCCTAATCCTAACCCGTAGGCTAACACTAATCCGTAACCTAACACGTACGCTCACACTAAACCGTTGTTGTACCCTAACCTGTACCCTAAACCGTCCCCGTCCCCTAACCCTAACCCTAACCCTAAACCTAACCCTTACCTGAACCCTTACCCTCACCCGTCCCCTAATCCTAACCCGTACTCTAACACTAACTTGTACCCTAACATGTACGCTCACCCTAAACTGTTGTCGTACCCTAAACTGTACCCTAAACCGTCCCCGTCCCCGTCCCCGTCCCCTAACCCTAACCCTAACACTAATCCTTACCCAAAGCCTTACCCTCACCCATCCCCTAATCCTAACCCGTAGGTTAACACTAACCCGTACCCTAACACGTACGCTCAACCTAAACCGTAGTCGTAAACTAACCTGTACCCTAAACCGTCCCCGTCCCCGTCCCCTAACCCTAACCTTAACCCTAACCCATACCCGAAGCCTTACCCTCACCCGTCCCCTAATCTTAAACCGTACGCTAACACTAACCCATACCCTAACACGTACGCTCACCAAAACCGTTGTCATACACTCAACTGTACCATAAACCGTCCCCGTCCCCGTCCCCTAACCCTAACCCTAACCCTAACCCTTACCCGAAGCCTTACCCTCACCCGTCCCCTAATCCTAACCCGTACACTAACACTAACCCATACCCTAACACTTACGCTCACCCTAAACTGTTGTCGTACCCTAACCTGTACCCTAAACCGTCCCCGTCCCCTATCCCTAACCCTAACCCTAACCATAAACCTAACCCTTACCCGAAGCCTTACCCTCACTCGTCCCCTAATCCTAACCCGTACGCTAACACTAACCCGTACCCTAACACGTACGCTCACCCTAAACCGTTGTCGTACCCTAACCTGAACCCTAAACCGTCCCCGTCCCCTAAACCTAACCCTAACCCTAGCCCTAAACCTAACCCTTACCCGAAGCCTTACCCTCACCCGTCCCTTAATCCTAACCCTTACGCTAACACTAACCCGTACCCTAACACGTACGCTCACCCTAAACCGTTGTCGTACCCTAACGTGTACCCTAAACCATCCCCGTCCCCTAACCCTAACCCTAACCCTAATGCTAACCCTAAACCTAACCCTAACACTTACCCGAAACCTTATCCTAACCCGTCCCCTAATCCTAACATGTACGCTAACACTAACCCGTGCCCTAACACGTACGCTCACCCTAAACCGTTGTTGTACACTAACCTGTACCCTAAACCGTCCCCGTCCACGTCCCCTAACTCTAACCCTAACCCTAACCCTTACCCGAAGCCTTACCGTAACCCGTCCCCTAATCCTAACCCTTACGTTAACACTAACCCATTACCTAACACGTACGATCACCCTAAACTGCTGTCGTCCCCTAACCTGTGCCTTAAACCGTCCCCGTCCCCGTCCCCTAACCCTAACCGTAACCCTAAACCATACCCGAAGCCTTACCCTCACCCGTCCCTTAATCCTAACCCTTACGCTAACACTAACCCGTACCTTAACACCTACGCTCACCCAAAACCTTTGTCGTACCCTAACCTGTACCCTAAACCGTCCCCGTCCCCTAACCCTAACCCTAACCCTAACCCTAAACCTTACCCGAAGCCTTACCATCACCCGTCCCCAATCCTAACCCGTACGCTAACACTAACCCGTACCGTAACACGTACGTTCACCCTAAACCGTTGTCATACACTAACCTGTACTTTAAACCGTCCCCGTCCTCTAACCCTAACCCTAAACCTAAACCTAACCCTAACCCTTACCCGAAGCCTTACCCTCACCCGTCCCCTAATCCTAAACCTGACGCTAACACTAACCTGTACCCTAACACGTACGCTCACCCTAAACCGTTGTTGTACCCTAACCTGTACCGTAAACCGTCCCCGGCCCCGTCCCCTAACCCTAACCCTAACCCTTAACCGAAGCCTTACCATCACCAGTCCCCTAAACCTCACCCGTACGCTAACACTAACGCGTACACTAACACGTAGGCTCACCCTAAACCGTTGACGTACCCTAACCTGTACCCTGAACCGTCCCCGTCCCCGTCCCATAACCCTAACCCTAACACTAACCCTAACCCATACCCGAAGCCTTACCCTCACGCGTCCCCTAATCCTAACCCGTACGCTAACACTAACCCGTACCCTAACACGTACGTTCAACCTAAACCGTTGCCGTACCTTAACCTGTACCCTAAACCGTCCGCGTCCCCTTCCCCTAACCCTAACCCTAACCGTAACCCTTACCCGAAGCCTTACCCTCACCCGTCCCCTAATCCTAACCCGTACGCTAACACTAACCCGTACTCTAACACGTACGCTCACCCTAAACCGTTTTCGTAACCCAACCTGTACCCTAAACCGTCCCTGTCCCCGTCCCCTAACCCTAACCCTAACCCTAACCCTAACCCTTACCCGAAGCCTTATTACACCCGTCCCCTAATCCTAACCCGTACGCTAACACTAACCCGTACCCTAACACGTATGCTCACCCTAAACCGTTGTCGAACCCTAACCTGTACCCTAAACCGTCCCCGTCCCCGACCCCTAACCCTAACCCTAACCCTAACCCTTACCCGAAGCCTTACCCTCACCCGTCCCCTAATCCTAACCCGTACGCTAACACTAACCCATACCCTAACACATACGCTCACCCTAAACTGTTGTCGTACCCTAAACTGTACCCTAAACCGTCCCCGTCCCTTATCCCTAACCCTAACCCTAACCATAAACCTAACCCTTACCCGAAGCCTTACCCTCACTCGTCCCCTAATCCTAACCCGTACGCTAACACTAACCCGTACCCGAACACGTACGCTCACCCTAAACCGTTGTCGTACCCTAGCCTGTACCCTAAACCGTCCCAGTCCCCTAACCCTAACCCTAACACTAACCCTAACACTAACCCTTACCCGAAGCCTTACCCTCACCCATCCCCTATTCCTAACACGTACACTAACACTAACCCGTACCCTAACACGTACGCTCACCCTAAACCGTTGTCGTACCCTAACCTGTACCCTAAACCGTCCCCGTCCCCGTCCCCTAACCCTAACCTTAGCACTAACCCTAACCCTTACCCGAAGACTTACCCTCACGCGTCCCCTAATCCTAACCCGTACGCTAACACTAACCCGTACTCTAACACGTACGTTCACCCTAAACCGTTGCCGTACCTTAACCTGTACCCTAAACCGTCCCCGTCCCCGTACCCTAACCCTAGCCCTAACCCTAATCCTTACCCGAAGCCTTACCCTCACCCGTCCCATAATCCTAACCCGTACGCTAACACTAACCCATATCCTAACACGTACGCTCACCCAAAACGTTGTCGTACCCTAACCTGTACCCTAAACCGTCCCCGTCCCCGTCCCTTCACCCTAACCCAAACCCTAACCCTAAACCTTACCCAAAGCCTTACCCTCACCCGTCCCCTAATCCTAACCCGTACGCTAACTCTAACCCATAGCCTAACACGTACGCTCACCCTAAAACGTTGTCGTACACTAAACTGTACCCTAAACCGTCCCCGTCCCCGTCCCCTAACCCTAACCCTAACCGTAACCCTAAATCTTACCCGAAGCCTTACCCTCACCCGTCCCCTAATCCTAACCCGTACGATAACACTAACCCGTACCCTAACACCTACGCTCACCCTAAAACTTTGTCGTACCCTAAACTGTACCCTAAACCATTCCTGTCCCCTAAACGTAACCCTAAACCTAACCATAACCCTAACCCTTACCCGAAGCCTTACCCACACCCGTCCCCCAATCCTAACCCGTACGCTAACACTAACCAGCACCCTAACACGTACGCTCACCCTAAACCATTGTCGTACCATAACCTGTACCCTAAACCGTCCTCGTCCCGTTCCCCTAACCCTAACCCTAACCCTAACCCTTACCCTAAGCCTTACCATCACACGTCCCCTAAACCTAACCCGTACGCTAACATTAACCCGTACCCTAACACGTACGCTCACCCTAAACAGTTGTCGTACCCTAACCTGTACCCTAAACCATCCCCGTCCCCATCCCCTAACCCTAACCCTAACACTAAACCTAACCCATACCCGAAGCCTTACCCTCACGCGTCCCCTAATCCTAACCCGTACGCTAACACTAACCCGTACCCTAACACGTACGTTCACCCTAAACCGTTGCCGTACCCTAACCTGTACCCTAAACCGTCCCCGTCCCTGTCCCTTCACCCTAACCCTAACCCTAACCCGAACCCTTACCCGAAGCCTTACCCTCACCCGTCCCCTAATCCTAACACGTACGCTAACACTAACCCGTACCCTAACACGTACGCTCACCCTAAACCGTTTTCGTACCCTAACCTGTACCCTAAACCGTCCCCGTCCCCGTCACCTAACCCTAACCCTAACCCTAACCCTAACACTTACCCAAAGCCTTAGCCTCACACATCCCCTAATCCTAACCCGTACGCTAACAGTAACCCGTACCCTAACACGTACGCTGACACTAAACCATTGTCGTACACTAACCTGAACCCTAAACCGTCCCCGTCCCCTAACCCTAACCCTAATTCTAACCCTAACCCTTACCCGAAGCCTTACCCTCACCCGTCCCCTAATCCTAACCCGTACTCTAACACTAACCCGTACCCTAACACGTACGCTCACCCTAAACTGTTGTCCTACCCTAACCTGTACCCTAAACCGTCCCCGTCCCCGTCCCCGTCCCCTAACCCTAACCCTAAGCCTTACCCGAAGCCTTACACTCACCCGTCCCTTAATCCTAAACGGTACGCTAACACTAACCCGTACCCTAACACGTACGCTCACCCTAAACCGTTGTTATACCCTAACCTGTACCCTAAACCGTACCCATCCCCTAAACCTAACCCTAACCCTAACACTTACCCGAAGCCTTACCCTCACCCGTCCCCTAATCCTAACCCGTACGCTAACACTAACCCGTACCCAAACACGTACGCTCACGCTAAACGGTTGTCGTACCCTGACCTGTACCCTAAACCGTCCCCGTCCCCTAACCCTAACCCTAACCCTAACCCTAACCCTAAACCTTACCCGAAGCCTTAACCTCACCCGTCCCCTAATCGTAACCCGTACGCTAACACTAACCCGTACCCTAACACGTACGCTCACCCTAAACCGTTGTCGTACCCTAACCTGTACCCTAAACCATCCCCGTCCCCTAACCCTAACCCTAACCCTAAACATTACCCTAAGTCTTACCGTCACCCGTCCCCTAATCCTAACCTGTACACTAACACTAACCCGTACCCTAACACGTACGCTCACCCTAAACCGTTGTCATACCCTAACCTGTACCCTAAACTGTCCCCGTCCCCTAACCCTAACCCTAAACCTAACCCTTATCCGAAGCCTTACCCTAACCCGTCCCCTAATCCTAACCCGTACGCTAACACTAAACCGTACCCTAACATGTACGCTCACCCTAAACCATTGTCGTACACTAACCTATACCCTAAACTGTCCCCGTCCCCGTCCCCTAACCCTAACCCTAACCCTAACCCTAACCCTTACCCGAAGCCTTACCGTAACCCGTCCCCTAATCCTAACCCTTACGTTAACACTAACCCATTACCTAACACGTACGATCACGCTAAACCGCTGTCGTCCCCTAACCTGTGCCTTAAACCGTCCCCGTCCCCGTCCCCGTCCCCTAACCCTAACCGTAACCCTAAACCATACCCGAAGCCTTACCCTCACCCATCCCCTAATCCTAACCCGTACGCTAACACTAACCCGTACCTTAACACCTACGGTCACCCAAAACCTTGGTCGTACCCTAACCTGTACCCTAAACCGTCCCCGTCCGCTAACCCTAACCCTAACCCTAACCCTAAAACTTACCCGAAGCCTTACCCTCACCCGTCTCCAATCCTAACCCGTACGCTAACATTACCCCGTACCGTAACACGTACGCTCACCCTAAACCGTTATCGTACCCTAAACTGTACTTTAAACCGTCCCAGTCCCCTAACCCTAACCCTAAACCTAACCCTAACACTAACCCTTACCCGAAGCCTTACCCTCACACGTCCCCTAATCCTAACGCTAACACTAACCCGTACCCTAACACGTACGCTCACCCTAAACCGTTGTCGTACCCTAACCTGTACCCTAAACCGTCCCCGTCCCCGTCCCCTAACCCTAACCCTAACCCTAACCCTTACCCTAAGCCTTACCATCACCCGTCCCCTAAACCTAACCAGTACGCTAACACTATCCCATATCCTAACACGTACGCTCACCCAAAATGTTGTCGTACCCTAACCTGTACCCTAAACCGTACCCGTCCCCATTCCCGTCCCCTAACCGTAACCCTAACCCTAACACTTACCCGAAGCCTTACACTCACCCGTCCCCTAATCCTAACCCATACGCTAACACTAACCCGTACCCTAACACGTACGCTCACCCTAAACTGTTTTCGTACCCTAACCTGTACCCTAAACTGTCCCCGTCCCCGTCCCCTAACCCTAACCCTAACCCTAACCCTAACCCTTACCCAAAGCCTTACACTCACCCGTCCCCTAATCCTAACCCGTACGCTAACACTAACCCATAGCCTAACACGTACGCTCACCCTAAAACGTTGTCGTACACTAAACTGTACCCTAAACCGTCCCCGTCCCCGTCCCCTAACCCTAACCCTAACCGTAACCCTAAATCTTACCCGAAGCCTTCCCCTCACCCGTCCCCTAATCCTAACCCGTACGAGAACACTAACCCGTACCCTAACACCTACGCTCACCCTAAACCTTTGTCGTACCCTAAACTGTACCCTAAACCATTCCCGTCCCCTAACCCTAACCCTAAACATAACCCTAACCCTAAACCTTACCCGAAGCCTTACCCACACCCGTCCCCTAATCCTAACCCGTACGCTAACACTAACCCGCACCCTAACATGTACGCTCACCCTAAACCGTTGTCGTACCCTAACCTGTACCCTAAACCGTCCTCGTCCCGGTCCCCTAACCCTAACCCTAACCCTAACACTTACCCTAAGCCTTACCATCACCCGTCCCCTAAACCTAACTCGTACGCTAACATTAACCCGTACCCTAACACGTACGCTCACCCTAAACCGTTGCCGTACCCTAACCTGTACGCTAAACCGTCCCCGTCCCCATCCCCTAACCCTAACCCTAACACTAAACCTAACCCATACCCGAAGCCTTACCCTCACGCGTCCCCTAATCCTAACCCGTACGCTAACACTAACTCGTACCCTAACACGTACGTTCACCCTAAACTGTTGCCGTACCCTAACCTGTACCCTAAACCGTCCCCGTCCCCGTCCCTTCACCCTAACCCTAACCATAACCCTAACCCTTACCCGAAGCCTTACCCTCACCCGTCCCCTAATCCTAACCCGTACGCTAACACTAACCCGTACCCGAACACGTACGCTCACCATAAACCGTTGTCGTACCCTAGCCTGTACCCTAAACCGTCCCAGTCCCCTAACCCTAACCCTAACACTAACCCTAACACTAACCCTTACCCGAAGCCTTACCCTCACCCATCCCCTATTCCTAACACGTGCGCTAACACTAACCCGTACCCTAACACGTACGCTCACCCTAAACCGTTGTCGTACACTAACCTGTACCCTAAGCCGTCCCCGTCCCCGTCCCCTAACCCTAACCCTTGCACTAACCCTAACCCTTACCCAAAGACTTACCCTCACGCGTCCCCTAATCCTAACCCGTACGCTAACACTAACCCGTACCCTAACACGTACGTTCACCCTAAACCGTTGCCGTACCTTAACCTGTACCCTAAACCTTCCCCGTCCCCGTACCCTAACCCTAACCCTAACCCTAACCCTTACCCGAAGCCTTACCCTCACCCGTCCCATAATCCTAAACCGTACGCTAACACTAACCCATATCCTAACACGTACGCTCACCCAAAACGTTGTCGTACCCTAACCTGTACCCTAAACCGTCCCCGTCCCCGTCCCTTCACCCTAACCCTAACCCTAACCCTAACCCTTACCCAAAGCCTTACCCTCACCCGTCCCCTAATCCTAACCCGTACGCTAACACTAACCCATAGCATAACACGTACGCTCACCCTAAAACTTTGTCGTACACTAAACTGTACCCTAAACCGTCCCCGTCCCCGTCCCCTAACCCTAACCCTAACCGTAACCCTAAATCTTACCCGAAGCCTTACCCTCACCTGTCCCCTAATCCTAACCCGTACGATAACACTAACCCGTACCCTAACACCTACGCTCACCCTAAACCTTTGTCGTACCCTAAACTGTACCCTAAACCATTCCCGTCCCCTAACCCTAACCCTAAACCTAACCCTAACCCTTACCCGAAGCCTTACCCACACCCGTCCCCTAATCCTAACCCATACGCTAACACTATCCCGCACCCTAACACGTACGCTCACCCTAAACCGTTGTCGTACCCTAATCTGTACCCTAAACCGTCCTCGTCCCGTTCCCCTAACCCTAACCCTAACCCTAACCCTTACCCTAAGCCTTACCATCACCCGTCCCCTAAACCTAACCCGTACGCTAACATTAACCCGTACCCTAACACGTACGCTCACCCTAAACCGTTGTCGTACCCTAAACTGTACCGTAAACCGTCCCCGTCTCCTAACCCTAACCCTAACACTAACCCTAACGCTAACCCTTACCCGAAGCCTTACCCTCACCCATCCCCTATTCCTAACACGTACGCTAACACTAACCCGTAACCTAACACGTACGCTCACCCTAAACCGTTGTCGTACCCTAACCTGTACCCTAAACCGTCCCCGTCCCCTAACCCTAACCCTAACCCTAGCACTAACCCTAACCCTTACCCGAAGACTTACCCTCACGCGTCCCCTAATCCTAACCCGTACGCTAACACTAACCCGTACCCTAACACGTACATTCACCCTAAACCGTTGCCGTACCTTAACCTGTACCCTAAACCGTCCCCGTCCCCATACCCTAACCCTAACCCTAACCCCAACCCTTACCCGAAGCCTTACCCTCACCCGTCCCATAATCCTAACCTGTACGCTAACACTAACCCATATCCTAACACGTACGCTCACCCAAAACGTTGTCGTACCATAACCTGTACCCTAAACCGTCCCCATTCCCGTCCCTTCACCCTAACCCTAACCCTAACCCTAACCCTTACCCGAAGCATTACACTCAGCCGTCCCCTAATCCTAAACGGTAAGCTAACACTAACCAGTACCCTAACACGTACGCTCACCCTAAACCGTAATCGTACCCTTACCTGTATCCTAAACTGTCCCCGTCCCCGTCCCCTAACACTAACCCTAACCCTAACCCTAAACCTTACCCGAAGCCTTACCCTCACCCGTCCCCTAATCCTAACCCGTACGCTAACACTAACCCGTACCCTAACACGTACGCTCACCCTAATCCGTTGTCGTACCCTGACCTGTACCCTAAACCGTCCCCGTCACCGTCCCCTAACCCTAACCCTAACCCTAACCCGTACCCGAAGCCTTATCCTCACCCGTACCCTAATCCTAACCCGTACGCTAACACTAACCCGTACCCTAACACGTACGCTCAGCCTAAACAGTTGTCGTACCCTAACCTGTACCCTAAACCGTCCCCGTCCCCTAACCCTAACCCTAACACTAACCCTAACCCTTACCCTAAACCTTACCCTCACCCTTCCCCTTATCCTAACACGTACGCTAACACTAAACCATACCCTAACACGTACGCTCACCCTAAACAGTTGTCGTACTCTAACCTGTACCCTAAACCGTCCCCATCCCCTAACCCTAACCCTAACCCTAACCCTAACCCTAACCCTTACCCGAAGCCTTACACTCACCCGTTCCCTAATCCTAACCCGTACGCTAACACTAACCCATAACCTAACACGTACGCTCACCCTAAACCGTTGTCGTACCCTAACCTGTACCCTAAACCATCCCCGTCCTCGTCCCCTAACCCTAACCCTAACCCTAACCCAACCCTTACCCGAAGCCTTACCCACACCCGTCCCCTAATCCTAACCCGTACGCTAACACTAACCCATACCCTAACACGTACGATCACCCTAAACCGTTTTCGTACCCTAACCTGTACCCTAAACCGTCCCCGTCCCCGTCACCTAACCCTAACCCTAACCCTAACCCTAACACTTACCCAAAGCCTTACCCTCACCCATCCCCTAATCCTAACCCGTACGCTAACAGTAACCCGTACACTAACACGTACGCTCACACTAAACCATTGTCGTACACTAACCTGAACCCTAAACCGTCCCCGTCCCCTAACCCTAACCCTAACCCTAACCCTTACCCGAAGCCTTACCCTCACCCGTCCCCTAATCCTAACCCCTACTCTAACACTAACCCGTACCCTAACACGTACGCTCACCCTAAACTGTTGTCATACCCTAACCTGTACCCTAAACCGTCCCCGTCCCCGTCCCCGTCACCTAACCCTAACCCTAAGCCTTACCCGAAGCCTTACACTCACCCGTCCCTTAATCCTAAACGGTACGCTACACTAACCCGTACCCTAACACGTACGCTCACCCTAAACCTTTGTTATACCCTAACCTGTACCCTAAACAGTCCCCGTCCCCTAAACCTAACCCTAACCCTAACCCTTACCCGAAGCCTTACCCTCACCCGTCCTCTAATCCTAACCCGTACGCTAACACTAACCCGTACCCTAACACGTACGCTCACCCGAAACGGTTGTCGTACCCTGACCTGAACCCTAAACCGTCCCCGTCCCCTAACCCTAACCCTAACCCTAACCCTAACCCTAAACCTTACCCGAAGCCTTAACCTCACCCGTCCCCTAATCATAACCCGTACGCTAACACTAACCCGTACCCTAACACGTACGCTCACCCTAAACCGTTGTCGTACCCTAACCTGTACCCTAAACCATCCCCGTCCCCTAATCCTAACCCTAACCCTAACCATTACCCTAGGACTTACCCTCACCCGTCCCCTAATCCTAACCCGTACACTAACACTAACCCGTACCCTAACACGTACGCTCTCCCTAAACCGTTGTCATACCCTAACCTGTACCCTAAACTGTCCCCGTCCCCTAACCCTAACCCTAAACCTAACCCTTACCCGAAGCCTTACCCTCACCCGTCCCCTAATCCTAACCCGTACGCTAACACTGACCCATACCCTAACACGTACGCTCACCCTAAACCGTTGTCGTACCATATCCTGTACCCTAAACCGTCCCCGTCCCCGTCCCCTAACCCAACCCTAACCCTAACCCTTACCCGAAGCCTTACCCTCACCCGTCCCCTAATCCTAAACCGTATGCTAACACTAACCCATACCCAACACGTACGCTCACCCTAAAGAGTTGTCGTACCGTTACCTGTACCCTAAAACGTCCCCGTCCCCTAACCCTAACCCTAACCCTAACCTTAACCCTAACCCTTACCCGAAGCCTTACCCTCACCGGTCCCCTAATCCTTACCCGTACGTTAACATTAACCCGTACCCTGACACGTACGCTCACTGTAAACCGTTGTCGTACCCTAACCTGTACCCTAAACCGTCCCCGTCCCCGTCCCCTAACCCTAACCCTAACCCTAACCCTAACCCTTACCCAAAGCCTTACCCTCACCCGTCCCCTAATCCTAACCCGTACGCTAACAGTAATCAGTACCCTAACACGTACGCTCAACCTAAACCGTTGTCGTACCCTAACCTGTACCCTAAACCGTCCCTGTCCCCTTACCCTAACCCTAACCCTAAACCTAACCCTTATCCGAAGCCTTACCCACACCCGTCCCCTAATCCTAACCCGTACGCTAACACTAACCCGTACCCTAACACGTACGCTCACCCTAAACCGTTGTCATACCCTAACCTGTACCCTAAACCGTCCCCGTCCCCGTCCCCTAACCCTAACCCTAACCCTTACCCTAAGCCTTACCATCACCCGTCCCCTAAACCTAACCCGTACGCTAACACTAACCCGTACCCTAACACGTACGCTCACCCTAAACCGTTGTCGTACCCTAGCCTGTACCCTAAACCGTACCGGTCCCCTAACCCTAACCCTAACACTAACCCTTACCCGAAGCCTTATCCTCACCCATCCCCTATTCCTAACACGTACGCTAACACTAACCCATACTCTAACACGTACACTCACCCTAAACCGTTGTCGTACCCTAACCTGTACCCTAAACCGTCCCCGTCCCCGTCCCCTAACCCTAACCCTAACCCTAAACCTAACCCTTACCCGAAGCCTTACCCAAACCCATCCCCTTATCCTAACCCGTACGCGAACACTAACCCGTACCCTAACACGTACGCTCACCCTAAATCGTTGTCGTACACTAACCTGTACCGTAAACCGTCCCCGTCCCCGTCCCCTAACCCTAACCCTAACCCTAACCCTAAACCTTACCCGAAGCCTTACACTCACCCGTCCCCTAATCCTAACCCGTACACTAACACTAACTCGTACCCTAACACGTACGCTCACCCTAAACCGTTGTCGTACACTAACCTGTACCCTAAACCGTCCCCGTCCCCTAACCCTAACCCTAACCCTAACCGTTACCCAAAGCCTTACCCTCACCTGTCCCCTAATCCTAACCCGTACGCTAACACTAACCCGTACCCTAACACATACGCTCACCCTAAACCGTTATCGTACCCTAACCTGTATCCTAAACCGTCCCCGTACCCGTCCCGTAACCCTAAGCCTAACCCTAACCGTAAACCTTACCCGAAGCCTTACCCTCACCCGTCCCCTAATCCTAACCCGTACGCTAACACTGACCCATAACCTAACACGTACGCTCACCCTAAACCGTTGTCGTACCATAACCTGTACCCTAAACCGTCCCCGTCCCCTAAACCTAACCCTAACCCTAACACTAACCCTAAACCTAACCCTAACACTTACCCGAAACCTTATCCTAACCCGTCCCCTAATCCTAACATGTACGCTAACACTAACCCGTGCCCTAACA